>NC_071391.1:118846376-120046376 GCF_022682495.2 Desmodus rotundus
CGCGATTTCCGCTGGGGAACACTCCCCAGAAGCACTCCCAGCCTCGCACAGACACTGTGCGCAGGATAGAGCTTGTGGACCAGGGGCCTGGGCGGGGAATTTTCCAGGGAACTCTCTAAAGGCCAGGTGCCCTCTGTCGCCCTGGGAGTGCCCACGCCATCCCTTAACCCTGCAGGACACTATCATCCAGCAATAAGCAGCCCTCTGCCTCCACGGGGCTCAAACACCTGGGCCCGTTGTGCGAGCACCTGGCGTTCGTGCAGGCAAACCCGCAGACCCCTCTGGCCCGAACCCACCACTGCGATGATCCCACTTTTCTTCCATCCGTAAAGGGGTCCTCCTTGAGGAGTGGAGGAACATGGGGAGGCCCCAGGAGATGGCTTTTCTCCAAGCCGCGGCTGGCTCCTTTCGGGCCTATACGTGGGCCGCGCGTGCGCACTCAGGCTCCCCACAACAGGCCTCCTCGGGTCACGGGACCCACCCTTGAGGTGTCTCCTGACCAAGCCTGGAGGGGTCATGTGACCCACACCTGGGGGGTCTCGTGACGCACCCCTGAGGGGTCACGTGACCCACCCCTGGGGGGTCTCGTGACCCACCACTGAGGGGTCACGTGACCCACCCTTGAGGGGTCACGTGACCCACACCTGGGGGTTCTCGTGACGCACCTCTGAGGTGTCACGTGACCCACCACTGGGGGGTCTCGTGACCCACCCCCGAGGGGTCACGTGACCCACACCTGCGGGGTCACGTGACCCACACCTGCGGGGTCACGTGGCCCACCCCTGGGGGTTCACGTGACGCACCCCTGAGGGGTCACGTGACCCACCCCTGAGGGGTCTCGTGACCCACCCCTGAGGGGTCACGTGACCCACCCTTGAGGGGTTTCGTGACCCACCCTTTTGGGGTCACGTGACCCACCCTTGGGAGGTCACCTGTCCCACCCTGGAGGGGTCAGGTGACCCGCCCTTGAGAGGTCACAGCAGTTTCACAGGGTCCCTGGGCACCTGTCCGTGGACACAGGAGCCCTCCTGCCACCTAAAGGACCACGCGATTTCCGCTGGGGAACACTCCCCAGAAGCACTCCCAGCCTCGCACAGACACTGTGCGCAGGATAGACTTGGATACCGGGGGCCTGGGCGGGGAATTTTCCAGGGAACTCTCTAAAGGCCAGGTGCCCTCTGTCGCCCTGGGAGTGCCCACGCCATCCCTTAACCCTGCAGGACACTATCATCCAGCAATAAGCAGCCCTCTGCCTCCACGGGGCTCAAACACCTGGGCCCGTTGTGCGAGCACCTGGCGTTCGTGCAGGCAAACCCGCAGACCCCTCTGGCCCGAACCCACCACTGCGAAGATCCCACTTTTCTTCCATCCGTAAAGGGGTCCTCCTTGAGGAGTGGAGGAACATGGGGAGGCCCCCAGGAGATGGCTTTTCTCCAAGCCGCGGCTGGCTCCTTTCGGGCCTATACGTGGGCCGCGCGTGCGCACTCAGGCTCCCCACAACAGGCCTCCCTCGGTCACGGGACCCACCCTTGAGGTGTCTCCTGACCAAGCCTGGAGGGGTCATGTGACCCACACCTGGGGGGTCTCGTGACGCACCCCTGAGGGGTCACGTGACCCACCCCTGGGGGTCTCGTGACCACCACTGAGGGGTCACGTGACCCACCCTTGAGGGGTCACGTGACCCACACCTGGGGGTTCTCGTGACGCACCTCTGAGGTGTCACGTGACCCACCACTGGGGGGTCTCGTGACCCACCCCGAGGGGTCACGTGACCCACACCTGCGGGGTCACGTGACCCACACCTGCGGGGTCACGTGGCCCACCCCTGGGGGTCACGTGACGCACCCCTGAGGGGTCACGTGACCCACCCCTGAGGGGTCTCGTGACCCACCCCTGAGGGGTCACGTGACCCACCCTTGAGGGGTTTCGTGACCCACCCTTTTGGGGTCACGTGACCCACCCTTGGGAGGTCACCTGTCCCACCCTGGAGGGGTCAGGTGACCCGCCCTTGAGAGGTCACAGCAGTTTCACAGGGTCCCTGCGCACCTGTCCATGGAAACAGAAGCCCTCCCTGCCACTCAGAGGACCGCGCTATTTCCCCTAGGCCACACTGCCCAGCAGCACTCTCAGCCCGCACAGACAGTGTGCTAAGGATAGACTTGGATACCGGGGGCCTGGGCGGGGGATTTTCCATGGAACTCTCTAAGGGCCCGGTGCCCTGTGTCGCCCGGGAGTGCCCATGCCCTTCCTTGACCCCGCAGGACACTTGCATCCAGCAATAAGCAGCCGTCTGCCTCCACGGGGCTCAAACACCTGGGCCCGGTGTGCGGGCACCTGGCGTACGTGGAGGCAAAACCCTGACCCCTCTGGCCCGAACCCACCACTGCGAAGATCCCCCTTTTCTTCCATCCGTAAAGGGGCCCTCCCTGGGGAGTGGAGGAACATGGGAGGCCCCCAGGAGATGGCTTTTCTCCGAGCCGCGGCTGGCTCCTTTCGGGCCTATACGTGGGCCGCGCGGTGCGCACTCAGGCTCCCCACAACAGGCCTCCCTCGGGTCACGGGACCCACCCTTGAGGTGTCTCCTGACCCACCCTTGAGGGGTCACGTGACCCACACCTGGGGGGTCTCGTGACACACCCCTGAGGGGTCACGTGACCCACCCCTGGGGGGTCTCGTGACCCACCCCTGAGGGGTCACTTGACCCACCCTTGAGGGGTCACGTGACCCACACCTGGGGGGTCTCGTGACGCACCCCTGAGGTGTCACGTGACCCACCCCTGGGGGGTCTCGTGACGCACACCTGAGGGGTCACGTGACCCACCCCTGAGGGGTCTCGTGACCCACCCCTGAGGGGTCACGTGACCCACCCTTGAGGGGTTTCGTGACCCACCCTTGCGGGGTCTCGTGACCCACCCTTGGGAGGTCACCTGTCCCACCTGGAGGGGTCAGGTGACCCGCCCTGAGAGGTCACAGCAGTTTCACAGGGTCCCTGCGCACCTGTCCATGGAAACAGAAGCCCTCCCTGCCACTCAGAGGACCGCGCTATTTCCCCTTGGCCACACTGCCCAGCAGCACTCTCAGCCCCGCACAGACAGTGTGCTAAGGACAGACTTGGATACCGGGGGCCTGGGCGGGGGATTTTCCATGGAACTCTCTAAGGGCCCGGTGCCCTGTGTCGCCCCGGAGTGCCCATGCCCTTCCTTGACCCCGCAGGACCCTTGCATCCAGCAATAAGCAGCCGTCTGCCTCCACGGGGCTCAAACACCTGGGCCCGGTGTGCGGGCACCTGGCGTACGTGGAGGCAAACCCCTGACCCCTCTGGCCCGAACCCACCACTGCGAAGATCCCCCTTTTCTTCCATCCGTAAAGGGGCCCTCCTGGGGAGTGGAGGAACATGGGGAGGCCCCCAGGAGATGGCTTTTCTCCGAGCCGCGGCTGGCTCCTTTCGGGCCTATACGTGGGCCGCGCGGTGCGCACTCAGGCTCCCCACAACAGGCCTCCCTCGGGTCACGGGACCCACCCTTGAGGTGTCTCCTGACCCAGCCTGGAGGGTCATGTGACCCACACCTGGGGGGTCTCGTGACGCACCCTTGACGGGTCACGTGACACACACCTGGGGGGTCTCGTGACGCACCCCTGAGGTGTCACGTGACCCACCCCTGGGGGTCTCGTGACGCACCCCTGAGGGGTCACGTGACCCACCCCTGAGGGGTCTCGTGACCCACCCCTGAGGGGTCACGTGACCCACCCTTGAGAGGTCACAGCAGTTTCACAGGGTCCCTGCGCACCTGTCCATGGAAACAGAAGCCCTCCCTGCCCCTCAGAGGACCGCGCTATTTCCCCTAGGCCACACTGCCCAGCAGCACTCTCAGCCCTGCACAGACAGTGTGCTAAGGACAGACTTGGATACCGGGGGCCTGGGCGGGGGATTTTCCATGGAACTCTCTAAGGGCCCGGTGCCCTGTGTCGCCCCCGGAGTGCCCATGCCTTCCTTGACCCGCAGGACACTTGCATCCAGCAATAAGCAGCCGTCTGCCTCCACGGGGCTCAAACACCTGGGCCCGGTGTGCGGGCACCTGGCGTACGTGGAGGCAAACCCCTGACCCCTCTGGCCCGAACCCACCACTGCGAAGATCCCCCTTTTCTTCCATCCGTAAAGGGGCCCTCCCTGGGGAGTGGAGGAACATGGGGAGGCCCCCAGGAGATGGCTTTTCTCCGAGCCGCGGCTGGCTCGTTTCGGGCCTATACGTGGGCTGCGCATGCGCACTCAGGCTCCCAAGCACACGCCTCCCTCGGCTCACCTGACCCACCCTTTAGAGGTCACAGCAGTTCCACAGGGTCCCTGGGCACCTGTCCGTGGACACAGGAGCCCTCCCTGCCACCTAAAGGACCACGCGATTTCCGCTGGGGAACACTCCCCAGAAGCACTCCCAGCCTCACACAGACACTGTGCGCAGGATAGACTTGTGGACCAGGGGCCTGGGCGGGGAATTTTCCAGGGAACTCTCTAAAGGCCAGGTGCCCTCTGTCGCCCTGGGAGTGCCCACGCCATCCCTTAACCCTGCAGGACACTATCATCCAGCAATAAGCAGCCCTCTGCCTCCACGGGGCTCAAACACCTGGGCCCGTTGTGCGAGCACCTGGCGTTCGTGCAGGCAAACCCGCAGACCCCTCTGGCCCGAACCCACCACTGCGAAGATCCCACTTTTCTTCCATCCGTAAAGGGGTCCTCCTTGAGGAGTGGAGGAACATGGGGAGGCCCCCAGGAGATGGCTTTTCTCCAAGCCGCGGCTGGCTCCTTTCGGGCCTATACGTGGGCCGCGCGTGCGCACTCAGGCTCCCCACAACAGGCCTCCCTCGGGTCACGGGACCCACCCTTGAGGTGTCTCCTGACCCAGCCTGGAGGGGTCATGTGACCCACACCTGGGGGGTCTCGTGACGCACCCCTGAGGGGTCACGTGACCCACCCCTGGGGGGTCTCGTGACCCACCACTGAGGGGTCACGTGACCCACCCTTGAGGGGTCACGTGACCCACACCTGGGGGGTCTCGTGACCCACCTCTGAGGTGTCACGTGACCCACCACTGGGGGGTCTCGTGACCCACCCCCGAGGGGTCACGTGACCCACACCTGCGGGGTCACGTGACCCACACCTGCGGGGTCACGTGGCCCACCCCTGGGGGTTCACGTGACGCACCCCTGAGGGGTCACGTGACCCACCCCTGAGGGGTCTCGTGACCCACCCCTGAGGGGTCACGTGACCCACCCTTGAGGGGTTTCGTGACCCACCCTTTTGGGGTCACGTGACCCACCCTTGCGGGGTCTCGTGACCCACCCTTGGGAGGTCACCTGTCCCACCCTGGAGGGGTCAGGTGACCCGCCCTTGAGAGGTCACAGCAGTTTCACAGGGTCCCTGCGCACCTGTCCATGGAAACAGAAGCCCTCCCTGCCACTCAGAGGACCGCGCTATTTCCCCTAGGCCACACTGCCCAGCAGCACTCTCAGCCCCGCACAGACAGTGTGCTAAGGACAGACTTGGATACCGGGGGCCTGGGCGGGGGATTTTCCATGGAACTCTCTAAGGGCCCGGTGCCCTGTGTCGCCCGGGAGTGCCCATGCCCTTCCTTGACCCCGCAGGACACTTGCATCCAGCAATAAGCAGCCGTCTGCCTCCACGGGGCTCAAACACCTGGGCCCGGTGTGCGGGCACCTGGCGTACGTGGAGGCAAACCCCTGACCCCTCTGGCCCGAACCCACCACTGCGAAGATCCCCCTTTTCTTCCATCCGTAAAGGGGCCCTCCCTGGGGAGTGGAGGAACATGGGGAGGCCCCCAGGAGATGGCTTTTCTCCGAGCCGCGGCTGGCTCGTTTCGGGCCTATACGTGGGCTGCGCATGCGCACTCAGGCTCCCAAGCACACGCCTCCCTCGGCTCACCTGACCCACCCTTTAGAGGTCACAGCAGTTCCACAGGGTCCCTGGGCACCTGTCCGTGGACACAGGAGCCCTCCCTGCCACCTAAAGGACCACGCGATTTCCGCTGGGGAACACTCCCCAGAAGCACTCCCAGCCTCGCACAGACACTGTGCGCAGGATAGACTTGTGGACCAGGGGCCTGGGCGGGGAATTTTCCAGGGAACTCTCTAAAGGCCAGGTGCCCTCTGTCGCCCTGGGAGTGCCCACGCCATCCCTTAACCCTGCAGGACACTATCATCCAGCAATAAGCAGCCCTCTGCCTCCACGGGGCTCAAACACCTGGGCCCGTTGTGCGAGCACCTGGCGTTCGTGCAGGCAAACCCGCAGACCCCTCTGGCCCGAACCCACCACTGCGAAGATCCCACTTTTCTTCCATCCGTAAAGGGGTCCTCCTTGAGGAGTGGAGGAACATGGGGAGGCCCCCAGGAGATGGCTTTTCTCCAAGCCGCGGCTGGCTCCTTTCGGGCCTATACGTGGGCCGCGCGTGCGCACTCAGGCTCCCCACAACAGGCCTCCCTCGGGTCACGGGACCCACCCTTGAGGTGTCTCCTGACCAAGCCTGGAGGGGTCATGTGACCCACACCTGGGGGGTCTCGTGACGCACCCCTGAGGGGTCACGTGACCCACCCCTGGGGGGTCTCGTGACCCACCACTGAGGGGTCACGTGACCCACCCTTGAGGGGTCACGTGACCCACACCTGGGGGTTCTCGTGACGCACCTCTGAGGTGTCACGTGACCCACCACTGGGGGGTCTCGTGACCCACCCCCGAGGGGTCACGTGACCCACACCTGCGGGGTCACGTGACCCACACCTGCGGGGTCACGTGGCCCACCCCTGGGGGTTCACGTGACGCACCCCTGAGGGGTCACGTGACCCACCCCTGAGGGGTCTCGTGACCCACCCCTGAGGGGTCACGTGACCCACCCTTGAGGGGTTTCGTGACCCACCCTTTTGGGGTCACGTGACCCACCCTTGGGAGGTCACCTGTCCCACCCTGGAGGGGTCAGGTGACCCGCCCTTGAGAGGTCACAGCAGTTTCACAGGGTCCCTGGGCACCTGTCCGTGGACACAGGAGCCCTCCCTGCCACCTAAAGGACCACGCGATTTCCGCTGGGGAACACTCCCCAGAAGCACTCCCAGCCTCGCACAGACACTGTGCGCAGGATAGACTTGGATACCGGGGGCCTGGGCGGGGAATTTTCCAGGGAACTCTCTAAAGGCCAGGTGCCCTCTGTCGCCCTGGGAGTGCCCACGCCATCCCTTAACCCTGCAGGACACTATCATCCAGCAATAAGCAGCCCTCTGCCTCCACGGGGCTCAAACACCTGGGCCCGTTGTGCGAGCACCTGGCGTTCGTGCAGGCAAACCCGCAGACCCCTCTGGCCCGAACCCACCACTGCGAAGATCCCACTTTTCTTCCATCCGTAAAGGGGTCCTCCTTGAGGAGTGGAGGAACATGGGGAGGCCCCCAGGAGATGGCTTTTCTCCAAGCCGCGGCTGGCTCCTTTCGGGCCTATACGTGGGCCGCGCGTGCGCACTCAGGCTCCCCACAACAGGCCTCCCTCGGGTCACGGGACCCACCCTTGAGGTGTCTCCTGACCAAGCCTGGAGGGGTCATGTGACCCACACCTGGGGGGTCTCGTGACGCACCCCTGAGGGGTCACGTGACCCACCCCTGGGGGGTCTCGTGACCCACCACTGAGGGGTCACGTGACCCACCCTTGAGGGGTCACGTGACCCACACCTGGGGGTTCTCGTGACGCACCTCTGAGGTGTCACGTGACCCACCACTGGGGGGTCTCGTGACCCACCCCCGAGGGGTCACGTGACCCACACCTGCGGGGTCACGTGACCCACACCTGCGGGGTCACGTGGCCCACCCCTGGGGGTTCACGTGACGCACCCCTGAGGGGTCACGTGACCCACCCCTGAGGGGTCTCGTGACCCACCCCTGAGGGGTCACGTGACCCACCCTTGAGGGGTTTCGTGACCCACCCTTTTGGGGTCACGTGACCCACCCTTGGGAGGTCACCTGTCCCACCCTGGAGGGGTCAGGTGACCCGCCCTTGAGAGGTCACAGCAGTTTCACAGGGTCCCTGCGCACCTGTCCATGGAAACAGAAGCCCTCCCTGCCACTCAGAGGACCGCGCTATTTCCCCTAGGCCACACTGCCCAGCAGCACTCTCAGCCCCGCACAGACAGTGTGCTAAGGATAGACTTGGATACCGGGGGCCTGGGCGGGGGATTTTCCATGGAACTCTCTAAGGGCCCGGTGCCCTGTGTCGCCCGGGAGTGCCCATGCCCTTCCTTGACCCCGCAGGACACTTGCATCCAGCAATAAGCAGCCGTCTGCCTCCACGGGGCTCAAACACCTGGGCCCGGTGTGCGGGCACCTGGCGTACGTGGAGGCAAAACCCTGACCCCTCTGGCCCGAACCCACCACTGCGAAGATCCCCCTTTTCTTCCATCCGTAAAGGGGCCCTCCCTGGGGAGTGGAGGAACATGGGGAGGCCCCCAGGAGATGGCTTTTCTCCGAGCCGCGGCTGGCTCCTTTCGGGCCTATACGTGGGCCGCGCGTGCGCACTCAGGCTCCCCACAACAGGCCTCCCTCGGGTCACGGGACCCACCCTTGAGGTGTCTCCTGACCCACCCTTGAGGGGTCACGTGACCCACACCTGGGGGGTCTCGTGACACACCCCTGAGGGGTCACGTGACCCACCCCTGGGGGGTCTCGTGACCCACCCCTGAGGGGTCACTTGACCCACCCTTGAGGGGTCACGTGACCCACACCTGGGGGGTCTCGTGACGCACCCCTGAGGTGTCACGTGACCCACCCCTGGGGGGTCTCGTGACGCACCCCTGAGGGGTCACGTGACCCACCCCTGAGGGGTCTCGTGACCCACCCCTGAGGGGTCACGTGACCCACCCTTGAGGGGTTTCGTGACCCACCCTTGCGGGGTCTCGTGACCCACCCTTGGGAGGTCACCTGTCCCACCCTGGAGGGGTCAGGTGACCCGCCCTTGAGAGGTCACAGCAGTTTCACAGGGTCCCTGCGCACCTGTCCATGGAAACAGAAGCCCTCCCTGCCACTCAGAGGACCGCGCTATTTCCCCTAGGCCACACTGCCCAGCAGCACTCTCAGCCCCGCACAGACAGTGTGCTAAGGACAGACTTGGATACCGGGGGCCTGGGCGGGGGATTTTCCATGGAACTCTCTAAGGGCCCGGTGCCCTGTGTCGCCCCGGAGTGCCCATGCCCTTCCTTGACCCCGCAGGACCCTTGCATCCAGCAATAAGCAGCCGTCTGCCTCCACGGGGCTCAAACACCTGGGCCCGGTGTGCGGGCACCTGGCGTACGTGGAGGCAAACCCCTGACCCCTCTGGCCCGAACCCACCACTGCGAAGATCCCCCTTTTCTTCCATCCGTAAAGGGGCCCTCCCTGGGGAGTGGAGGAACATGGGGAGGCCCCCAGGAGATGGCTTTTCTCCGAGCCGCGGCTGGCTCCTTTCGGGCCTATACGTGGGCCGCGCGTGCGCACTCAGGCTCCCCACAACAGGCCTCCCTCGGGTCACGGGACCCACCCTTGAGGTGTCTCCTGACCCAGCCTGGAGGGGTCATGTGACCCACACCTGGGGGGTCTCGTGACGCACCCTTGACGGGTCACGTGACACACACCTGGGGGGTCTCGTGACGCACCCCTGAGGTGTCACGTGACCCACCCCTGGGGGGTCTCGTGACGCACCCCTGAGGGGTCACGTGACCCACCCCTGAGGGGTCTCGTGACCCACCCCTGAGGGGTCACGTGACCCACCCTTGAGAGGTCACAGCAGTTTCACAGGGTCCCTGCGCACCTGTCCATGGAAACAGAAGCCCTCCCTGCCCCTCAGAGGACCGCGCTATTTCCCCTAGGCCACACTGCCCAGCAGCACTCTCAGCCCTGCACAGACAGTGTGCTAAGGACAGACTTGGATACCGGGGGCCTGGGCGGGGGATTTTCCATGGAACTCTCTAAGGGCCCGGTGCCCTGTGTCGCCCCGGAGTGCCCATGCCCTTCCTTGACCCCGCAGGACACTTGCATCCAGCAATAAGCAGCCGTCTGCCTCCACGGGGCTCAAACACCTGGGCCCGGTGTGCGGGCACCTGGCGTACGTGGAGGCAAACCCCTGACCCCTCTGGCCCGAACCCACCACTGCGAAGATCCCCCTTTTCTTCCATCCGTAAAGGGGCCCTCCCTGGGGAGTGGAGGAACATGGGGAGGCCCCCAGGAGATGGCTTTTCTCCGAGCCGCGGCTGGCTCCTTTCGGGCCTATACGTGGGCTGCGCATGCGCACTCAGGCTCCCAAGCACACGCCTCCCTCGGCTCACCTGACCCACCCTTTAGAGGTCACAGCAGTTCCACAGGGTCCCTGGGCACCTGTCCGTGGACACAGGAGCCCTCCCTGCCACCTAAAGGACCACGCGATTTCCGCTGGGGAACACTCCCCAGAAGCACTCCCAGCCTCACACAGACACTGTGCGCAGGATAGACTTGTGGACCAGGGGCCTGGGCGGGGAATTTTCCAGGGAACTCTCTAAAGGCCAGGTGCCCTCTGTCGCCCTGGGAGTGCCCACGCCATCCCTTAACCCTGCAGGACACTATCATCCAGCAATAAGCAGCCCTCTGCCTCCACGGGGCTCAAACACCTGGGCCCGTTGTGCGAGCACCTGGCGTTCGTGCAGGCAAACCCGCAGACCCCTCTGGCCCGAACCCACCACTGCGAAGATCCCACTTTTCTTCCATCCGTAAAGGGGTCCTCCTTGAGGAGTGGAGGAACATGGGGAGGCCCCCAGGAGATGGCTTTTCTCCAAGCCGCGGCTGGCTCCTTTCGGGCCTATACGTGGGCCGCGCGTGCGCACTCAGGCTCCCCACAACAGGCCTCCCTCGGGTCACGGGACCCACCCTTGAGGTGTCTCCTGACCCAGCCTGGAGGGGTCATGTGACCCACACCTGGGGGGTCTCGTGACGCACCCCTGAGGGGTCACGTGACCCACCACTGGGGGGTCTCGTGACCCACCACTGAGGGGTCACGTGACCCACCCTTGAGGGGTCACGTGACCCACACCTGGGGGGTCTCGTGACCCACCTCTGAGGTGTCACGTGACCCACCACTGGGGGGTCTCGTGACCCACCCCCGAGGGGTCACGTGACCCACACCTGCGGGGTCACGTGACCCACACCTGCGGGGTCACGTGGCCCACCCCTGGGGGTTCACGTGACGCACCCCTGAGGGGTCACGTGACCCACCCCTGAGGGGTCTCGTGACCCACCCCTGAGGGGTCACGTGACCCACCCTTGAGGGGTTTCGTGACCCACCCTTTTGGGGTCACGTGACCCACCCTTGCGGGGTCTCGTGACCCACCCTTGGGAGGTCACCTGTCCCACCCTGGAGGGGTCAGGTGACCCGCCCTTGAGAGGTCACAGCAGTTTCACAGGGTCCCTGCGCACCTGTCCATGGAAACAGAAGCCCTCCCTGCCACTCAGAGGACCGCGCTATTTCCCCTAGGCCACACTGCCCAGCAGCACTCTCAGCCCCGCACAGACAGTGTGCTAAGGACAGACTTGGATACCGGGGGCCTGGGCGGGGGATTTTCCATGGAACTCTCTAAGGGCCCGGTGCCCTGTGTCGCCCGGGAGTGCCCATGCCCTTCCTTGACCCCGCAGGACACTTGCATCCAGCAATAAGCAGCCGTCTGCCTCCACGGGGCTCAAACACCTGGGCCCGGTGTGCGGGCACCTGGCGTACGTGGAGGCAAACCCCTGACCCCTCTGGCCCGAACCCACCACTGCGAAGATCCCCCTTTTCTTCCATCCGTAAAGGGGCCCTCCCTGGGGAGTGGAGGAACATGGGGAGGCCCCCAGGAGATGGCTTTTCTCCGAGCCGCGGCTGGCTCCTTTCGGGCCTATACGTGGGCTGCGCATGCGCACTCAGGCTCCCAAGCACACGCCTCCCTCGGCTCACCTGACCCACCCTTTAGAGGTCACAGCAGTTCCACAGGGTCCCTGGGCACCTGTCCGTGGACACAGGAGCCCTCCCTGCCACCTAAAGGACCACGCGATTTCCGCTGGGGAACACTCCCCAGAAGCACTCCCAGCCTCGCACAGACACTGTGCGCAGGATAGACTTGTGGACCAGGGGCCTGGGCGGGGAATTTTCCAGGGAACTCTCTAAAGGCCAGGTGCCCTCTGTCGCCCTGGGAGTGCCCACGCCATCCCTTAACCCTGCAGGACACTATCATCCAGCAATAAGCAGCCCTCTGCCTCCACGGGGCTCAAACACCTGGGCCCGTTGTGCGAGCACCTGGCGTTCGTGCAGGCAAACCCGCAGACCCCTCTGGCCCGAACCCACCACTGCGAAGATCCCACTTTTCTTCCATCCGTAAAGGGGTCCTCCTTGAGGAGTGGAGGAACATGGGGAGGCCCCCAGGAGATGGCTTTTCTCCAAGCCGCGGCTGGCTCCTTTCGGGCCTATACGTGGGCCGCGCGTGCGCACTCAGGCTCCCCACAACAGGCCTCCCTCGGGTCACGGGACCCACCCTTGAGGTGTCTCCTGACCAAGCCTGGAGGGGTCATGTGACCCACACCTGGGGGGTCTCGTGACGCACCCCTGAGGGGTCACGTGACCCACCCCTGGGGGGTCTCGTGACCCACCACTGAGGGGTCACGTGACCCACCCTTGAGGGGTCACGTGACCCACACCTGGGGGTTCTCGTGACGCACCTCTGAGGTGTCACGTGACCCACCACTGGGGGGTCTCGTGACCCACCCCCGAGGGGTCACGTGACCCACACCTGCGGGGTCACGTGACCCACACCTGCGGGGTCACGTGGCCCACCCCTGGGGGTTCACGTGACGCACCCCTGAGGGGTCACGTGACCCACCCCTGAGGGGTCTCGTGACCCACCCCTGAGGGGTCACGTGACCCACCCTTGAGGGGTTTCGTGACCCACCCTTTTGGGGTCACGTGACCCACCCTTGGGAGGTCACCTGTCCCACCCTGGAGGGGTCAGGTGACCCGCCCTTGAGAGGTCACAGCAGTTTCACAGGGTCCCTGCGCACCTGTCCATGGAAACAGAAGCCCTCCCTGCCACTCAGAGGACCGCGCTATTTCCCCTAGGCCACACTGCCCAGCAGCACTCTCAGCCCCGCACAGACAGTGTGCTAAGGATAGACTTGGATACCGGGGGCCTGGGCGGGGGATTTTCCATGGAACTCTCTAAGGGCCCGGTGCCCTGTGTCGCCCGGGAGTGCCCATGCCCTTCCTTGACCCCGCAGGACACTTGCATCCAGCAATAAGCAGCCGTCTGCCTCCACGGGGCTCAAACACCTGGGCCCGGTGTGCGGGCACCTGGCGTACGTGGAGGCAAAACCCTGACCCCTCTGGCCCGAACCCACCACTGCGAAGATCCCCCTTTTCTTCCATCCGTAAAGGGGCCCTCCCTGGGGAGTGGAGGAACATGGGGAGGCCCCCAGGAGATGGCTTTTCTCCGAGCCGCGGCTGGCTCCTTTCGGGCCTATACGTGGGCCGCGCGTGCGCACTCAGGCTCCCCACAACAGGCCTCCCTCGGGTCACGGGACCCACCCTTGAGGTGTCTCCTGACCCACCCTTGAGGGGTCACGTGACCCACACCTGGGGGGTCTCGTGACACACCCCTGAGGGGTCACGTGACCCACCCCTGGGGGGTCTCGTGACCCACCCCTGAGGGGTCACTTGACCCACCCTTGAGGGGTCACGTGACCCACACCTGGGGGGTCTCGTGACGCACCCCTGAGGTGTCACGTGACCCACCCCTGGGGGGTCTCGTGACGCACCCCTGAGGGGTCACGTGACCCACCCCTGAGGGGTCTCGTGACCCACCCCTGAGGGGTCACGTGACCCACCCTTGAGGGGTTTCGTGACCCACCCTTGCGGGGTCTCGTGACCCACCCTTGGGAGGTCACCTGTCCCACCCTGGAGGGGTCAGGTGACCCGCCCTTGAGAGGTCACAGCAGTTTCACAGGGTCCCTGCGCACCTGTCCATGGAAACAGAAGCCCTCCCTGCCACTCAGAGGACCGCGCTATTTCCCCTAGGCCACACTGCCCAGCAGCACTCTCAGCCCCGCACAGACAGTGTGCTAAGGACAGACTTGGATACCGGGGGCCTGGGCGGGGGATTTTCCATGGAACTCTCTAAGGGCCCGGTGCCCTGTGTCGCCCCGGAGTGCCCATGCCCTTCCTTGACCCCGCAGGACCCTTGCATCCAGCAATAAGCAGCCGTCTGCCTCCACGGGGCTCAAACACCTGGGCCCGGTGTGCGGGCACCTGGCGTACGTGGAGGCAAACCCCTGACCCCTCTGGCCCGAACCCACCACTGCGAAGATCCCCCTTTTCTTCCATCCGTAAAGGGGCCCTCCCTGGGGAGTGGAGGAACATGGGGAGGCCCCCAGGAGATGGCTTTTCTCCGAGCCGCGGCTGGCTCCTTTCGGGCCTATACGTGGGCCGCGCGTGCGCACTCAGGCTCCCCACAACAGGCCTCCCTCGGGTCACGGGACCCACCCTTGAGGTGTCTCCTGACCCAGCCTGGAGGGGTCATGTGACCCACACCTGGGGGGTCTCGTGACGCACCCTTGACGGGTCACGTGACACACACCTGGGGGGTCTCGTGACGCACCCCTGAGGTGTCACGTGACCCACCCCTGGGGGGTCTCGTGACGCACCCCTGAGGGGTCACGTGACCCACCCCTGAGGGGTCTCGTGACCCACCCCTGAGGGGTCACGTGACCCACCCTTGAGAGGTCACAGCAGTTTCACAGGGTCCCTGCGCACCTGTCCATGGAAACAGAAGCCCTCCCTGCCCCTCAGAGGACCGCGCTATTTCCCCTAGGCCACACTGCCCAGCAGCACTCTCAGCCCTGCACAGACAGTGTGCTAAGGACAGACTTGGATACCGGGGGCCTGGGCGGGGGATTTTCCATGGAACTCTCTAAGGGCCCGGTGCCCTGTGTCGCCCCGGAGTGCCCATGCCCTTCCTTGACCCCGCAGGACACTTGCATCCAGCAATAAGCAGCCGTCTGCCTCCACGGGGCTCAAACACCTGGGCCCGGTGTGCGGGCACCTGGCGTACGTGGAGGCAAACCCCTGACCCCTCTGGCCCGAACCCACCACTGCGAAGATCCCCCTTTTCTTCCATCCGTAAAGGGGCCCTCCCTGGGGAGTGGAGGAACATGGGGAGGCCCCCAGGAGATGGCTTTTCTCCGAGCCGCGGCTGGCTCCTTTCGGGCCTATACGTGGGCTGCGCATGCGCACTCAGGCTCCCAAGCACACGCCTCCCTCGGCTCACCTGACCCACCCTTTAGAGGTCACAGCAGTTCCACAGGGTCCCTGGGCACCTGTCCGTGGACACAGGAGCCCTCCCTGCCACCTAAAGGACCACGCGATTTCCGCTGGGGAACACTCCCCAGAAGCACTCCCAGCCTCACACAGACACTGTGCGCAGGATAGACTTGTGGACCAGGGGCCTGGGCGGGGAATTTTCCAGGGAACTCTCTAAAGGCCAGGTGCCCTCTGTCGCCCTGGGAGTGCCCACGCCATCCCTTAACCCTGCAGGACACTATCATCCAGCAATAAGCAGCCCTCTGCCTCCACGGGGCTCAAACACCTGGGCCCGTTGTGCGAGCACCTGGCGTTCGTGCAGGCAAACCCGCAGACCCCTCTGGCCCGAACCCACCACTGCGAAGATCCCACTTTTCTTCCATCCGTAAAGGGGTCCTCCTTGAGGAGTGGAGGAACATGGGGAGGCCCCCAGGAGATGGCTTTTCTCCAAGCCGCGGCTGGCTCCTTTCGGGCCTATACGTGGGCCGCGCGTGCGCACTCAGGCTCCCCACAACAGGCCTCCCTCGGGTCACGGGACCCACCCTTGAGGTGTCTCCTGACCCAGCCTGGAGGGGTCATGTGACCCACACCTGGGGGGTCTCGTGACGCACCCCTGAGGGGTCACGTGACCCACCCCTGGGGGGTCTCGTGACCCACCACTGAGGGGTCACGTGACCCACCCTTGAGGGGTCACGTGACCCACACCTGGGGGGTCTCGTGACCCACCTCTGAGGTGTCACGTGACCCACCACTGGGGGGTCTCGTGACCCACCCCCGAGGGGTCACGTGACCCACACCTGCGGGGTCACGTGACCCACACCTGCGGGGTCACGTGGCCCACCCCTGGGGGTTCACGTGACGCACCCCTGAGGGGTCACGTGACCCACCCCTGAGGGGTCTCGTGACCCACCCCTGAGGGGTCACGTGACCCACCCTTGAGGGGTTTCGTGACCCACCCTTTTGGGGTCACGTGACCCACCCTTGCGGGGTCTCGTGACCCACCCTTGGGAGGTCACCTGTCCCACCCTGGAGGGGTCAGGTGACCCGCCCTTGAGAGGTCACAGCAGTTTCACAGGGTCCCTGCGCACCTGTCCATGGAAACAGAAGCCCTCCCTGCCACTCAGAGGACCGCGCTATTTCCCCTAGGCCACACTGCCCAGCAGCACTCTCAGCCCCGCACAGACAGTGTGCTAAGGACAGACTTGGATACCGGGGGCCTGGGCGGGGGATTTTCCATGGAACTCTCTAAGGGCCCGGTGCCCTGTGTCGCCCGGGAGTGCCCATGCCCTTCCTTGACCCCGCAGGACACTTGCATCCAGCAATAAGCAGCCGTCTGCCTCCACGGGGCTCAAACACCTGGGCCCGGTGTGCGGGCACCTGGCGTACGTGGAGGCAAACCCCTGACCCCTCTGGCCCGAACCCACCACTGCGAAGATCCCCCTTTTCTTCCATCCGTAAAGGGGCCCTCCCTGGGGAGTGGAGGAACATGGGGAGGCCCCCAGGAGATGGCTTTTCTCCGAGCCGCGGCTGGCTCCTTTCGGGCCTATACGTGGGCTGCGCATGCGCACTCAGGCTCCCAAGCACACGCCTCCCTCGGCTCACCTGACCCACCCTTTAGAGGTCACAGCAGTTCCACAGGGTCCCTGGGCACCTGTCCGTGGACACAGGAGCCCTCCCTGCCACCTAAAGGACCACGCGATTTCCGCTGGGGAACACTCCCCAGAAGCACTCCCAGCCTCGCACAGACACTGTGCGCAGGATAGACTTGTGGACCAGGGGCCTGGGCGGGGAATTTTCCAGGGAACTCTCTAAAGGCCAGGTGCCCTCTGTCGCCCTGGGAGTGCCCACGCCATCCCTTAACCCTGCAGGACACTATCATCCAGCAATAAGCAGCCCTCTGCCTCCACGGGGCTCAAACACCTGGGCCCGTTGTGCGAGCACCTGGCGTTCGTGCAGGCAAACCCGCAGACCCCTCTGGCCCGAACCCACCACTGCGAAGATCCCACTTTTCTTCCATCCGTAAAGGGGTCCTCCTTGAGGAGTGGAGGAACATGGGGAGGCCCCCAGGAGATGGCTTTTCTCCAAGCCGCGGCTGGCTCCTTTCGGGCCTATACGTGGGCCGCGCGTGCGCACTCAGGCTCCCCACAACAGGCCTCCCTCGGGTCACGGGACCCACCCTTGAGGTGTCTCCTGACCAAGCCTGGAGGGGTCATGTGACCCACACCTGGGGGGTCTCGTGACGCACCCCTGAGGGGTCACGTGACCCACCCCTGGGGGGTCTCGTGACCCACCACTGAGGGGTCACGTGACCCACCCTTGAGGGGTCACGTGACCCACACCTGGGGGGTCTCGTGACCCACCCCCGAGGGGTCACGTGACCCACACCTGCGGGGTCACGTGACCCACACCTGCGGGGTCACGTGGCCCACCCCTGGGGGTTCACGTGACGCACCCCTGAGGGGTCACGTGACCCACCCCTGAGGGGTCTCGTGACCCACCCCTGAGGGGTCACGTGACCCACCCTTGAGGGGTTTCGTGACCCACCCTTTTGGGGTCACGTGACCCACCCTTGGGAGGTCACCTGTCCCACCCTGGAGGGGTCAGGTGACCCGCCCTTGAGAGGTCACAGCAGTTTCACAGGGTCCCTGCGCACCTGTCCATGGAAACAGAAGCCCTCCCTGCCACTCAGAGGACCGCGCTATTTCCCCTAGGCCACACTGCCCAGCAGCACTCTCAGCCCCGCACAGACAGTGTGCTAAGGATAGACTTGGATACCGGGGGCCTGGGCGGGGGATTTTCCATGGAACTCTCTAAGGGCCCGGTGCCCTGTGTCGCCCGGGAGTGCCCATGCCCTTCCTTGACCCCGCAGGACACTTGCATCCAGCAATAAGCAGCCGTCTGCCTCCACGGGGCTCAAACACCTGGGCCCGGTGTGCGGGCACCTGGCGTACGTGGAGGCAAAACCCTGACCCCTCTGGCCCGAACCCACCACTGCGAAGATCCCCCTTTTCTTCCATCCGTAAAGGGGCCCTCCCTGGGGAGTGGAGGAACATGGGGAGGCCCCCAGGAGATGGCTTTTCTCCGAGCCGCGGCTGGCTCCTTTCGGGCCTATACGTGGGCCGCGCGTGCGCACTCAGGCTCCCCACAACAGGCCTCCCTCGGGTCACGGGACCCACCCTTGAGGTGTCTCCTGACCCACCCTTGAGGGGTCACGTGACCCACACCTGGGGGGTCTCGTGACACACCCCTGAGGGGTCACGTGACCCACCCCTGGGGGGTCTCGTGACCCACCCCTGAGGGGTCACTTGACCCACCCTTGAGGGGTCACGTGACCCACACCTGGGGGGTCTCGTGACGCACCCCTGAGGTGTCACGTGACCCACCCCTGGGGGGTCTCGTGACGCACCCCTGAGGGGTCACGTGACCCACCCCTGAGGGGTCTCGTGACCCACCCCTGAGGGGTCACGTGACCCACCCTTGAGGGGTTTCGTGACCCACCCTTGCGGGGTCTCGTGACCCACCCTTGGGAGGTCACCTGTCCCACCCTGGAGGGGTCAGGTGACCCGCCCTTGAGAGGTCACAGCAGTTTCACAGGGTCCCTGCGCACCTGTCCATGGAAACAGAAGCCCTCCCTGCCACTCAGAGGACCGCGCTATTTCCCCTAGGCCACACTGCCCAGCAGCACTCTCAGCCCCGCACAGACAGTGTGCTAAGGACAGACTTGGATACCGGGGGCCTGGGCGGGGGATTTTCCATGGAACTCTCTAAGGGCCCGGTGCCCTGTGTCGCCCCGGAGTGCCCATGCCCTTCCTTGACCCCGCAGGACCCTTGCATCCAGCAATAAGCAGCCGTCTGCCTCCACGGGGCTCAAACACCTGGGCCCGGTGTGCGGGCACCTGGCGTACGTGGAGGCAAACCCCTGACCCCTCTGGCCCGAACCCACCACTGCGAAGATCCCCCTTTTCTTCCATCCGTAAAGGGGCCCTCCCTGGGGAGTGGAGGAACATGGGGAGGCCCCCAGGAGATGGCTTTTCTCCGAGCCGCGGCTGGCTCCTTTCGGGCCTATACGTGGGCTGCGCATGCGCACTCAGGCTCCCAAGCACACGCCTCCCTCGGCTCACCTGACCCACCCTTTAGAGGTCACAGCAGTTCCACAGGGTCCCTGGGCACCTGTCCGTGGACACAGGAGCCCTCCCTGCCACCTAAAGGACCACGCGATTTCCGCTGGGGAACACTCCCCAGAAGCACTCCCAGCCTCACACAGACACTGTGCGCAGGATAGACTTGTGGACCAGGGGCCTGGGCGGGGAATTTTCCAGGGAACTCTCTAAAGGCCAGGTGCCCTCTGTCGCCCTGGGAGTGCCCACGCCATCCCTTAACCCTGCAGGACACTATCATCCAGCAATAAGCAGCCCTCTGCCTCCACGGGGCTCAAACACCTGGGCCCGTTGTGCGAGCACCTGGCGTTCGTGCAGGCAAACCCGCAGACCCCTCTGGCCCGAACCCACCACTGCGAAGATCCCACTTTTCTTCCATCCGTAAAGGGGTCCTCCTTGAGGAGTGGAGGAACATGGGGAGGCCCCCAGGAGATGGCTTTTCTCCGAGCCGCGGCTGGCTCCTTTCGGGCCTATACGTGGGCCGCGCGTGCGCACTCAGGCTCCCCACAACAGGCCTCCCTCGGGTCACGGGACCCACCCTTGAGGTGTCTCCTGACCCAGCCTGGAGGGGTCATGTGACCCACACCTGGGGGGTCTCGTGACGCACCCTTGAGGGGTCACGTGACCCACACCTGGGGGGTCTCGTGACGCACCCCTGAGGTGTCACGTGACCCACCCCTGGGGGGTCTCGTGACGCACCCCTGAGGGGTCACGTGACCCACCCCTGAGGGGTCTCGTGACCCACCCCTGAGGGGTCACGTGACCCACCCCTGAGGGGTTTCGTGACCCACCACTGAGGGGTCACGTGACCCACCCTTGAGGGGTCACGTGACCCACACCTGGGGGTTCTCGTGACGCACCTCTGAGGTGTCACGTGACCCACCACTGGGGGGTCTCGTGACCCACCCCCGAGGGGTCACGTGACCCACACCTGCGGGGTCACGTGACCCACACCTGCGGGGTCACGTGGCCCACCCCTGGGGGTTCACGTGACGCACCCCTGAGGGGTCACGTGACCCACCCCTGAGGGGTCTCGTGACCCACCCCTGAGGGGTCACGTGACCCACCCTTGAGGGGTTTCGTGACCCACCCTTTTGGGGTCACGTGACCCACCCTTGAGGGGTTTCGTGACCCACCCTTTTGGGGTCACGTGACCCACCCTTGGGAGGTCACCTGTCCCACCCTGGAGGGGTCAGGTGACCCGCCCTTGAGAGGTCACAGCAGTTTCACAGGGTCCCTGCGCACCTGTCCATGGAAACAGAAGCCCTCCCTGCCACTCAGAGGACCGCGCTATTTCCCCTAGGCCACACTGCCCAGCAGCACTCTCAGCCCCGCACAGACAGTGTGCTAAGGATAGACTTGGATACCGGGGGCCTGGGCGGGGGATTTTCCATGGAACTCTCTAAGGGCCCGGTGCCCTGTGTCGCCCGGGAGTGCCCATGCCCTTCCTTGACCCCGCAGGACACTTGCATCCAGCAATAAGCAGCCGTCTGCCTCCACGGGGCTCAAACACCTGGGCCCGGTGTGCGGGCACCTGGCGTACGTGGAGGCAAAACCCTGACCCCTCTGGCCCGAACCCACCACTGCGAAGATCCCCCTTTTCTTCCATCCGTAAAGGGGCCCTCCCTGGGGAGTGGAGGAACATGGGGAGGCCCCCAGGAGATGGCTTTTCTCCGAGCCGCGGCTGGCTCCTTTCGGGCCTATACGTGGGCCGCGCGTGCGCACTCAGGCTCCCCACAACAGGCCTCCCTCGGGTCACGGGACCCACCCTTGAGGTGTCTCCTGACCCACCCTTGAGGGGTCACGTGACCCAAAACTTGGGGGTCTCGTGACACACCCCTGAGGGGTCACGTGACCCACCCCTGGGGGGTCTCGTGACCCACCCCTGAGGGGTCACTTGACCCACCCTTGAGGGGTCACGTGACCCACACCTGGGGGGTCTCGTGACGCACCCCTGAGGTGTCACGTGACCCACCCCTGGGGGGTCTCGTGACGCACCCCTGAGGGGTCACGTGACCCACCCCTGAGGGGTCTCGTGACCCACCCCTGAGGGGTCACGTGACCCACCCTTGAGGGGTTTCGTGACCCACCCTTGCGGGGTCTCGTGACCCACCCTTGGGAGGTCACCTGTCCCACCCTGGAGGGGTCAGGTGACCCGCCCTTGAGAGGTCACAGCAGTTTCACAGGGTCCCTGCGCACCTGTCCATGGAAACAGAAGCCCTCCCTGCCACTCAGAGGACCGCGCTATTTCCCCTAGGCCACACTGCCCAGCAGCACTCTCAGCCCCGCACAGACAGTGTGCTAAGGACAGACTTGGATACCGGGGGCCTGGGCGGGGGATTTTCCATGGAACTCTCTAAGGGCCCGGTGCCCTGTGTCGCCCCGGAGTGCCCATGCCCTTCCTTGACCCCGCAGGACCCTTGCATCCAGCAATAAGCAGCCGTCTGCCTCCACGGGGCTCAAACACCTGGGCCCGGTGTGCGGGCACCTGGCGTACGTGGAGGCAAACCCCTGACCCCTCTGGCCCGAACCCACCACTGCGAAGATCCCCCTTTTCTTCCATCCGTAAAGGGGCCCTCCCTGGGGAGTGGAGGAACATGGGGAGGCCCCCAGGAGATGGCTTTTCTCCGAGCCGCGGCTGGCTCCTTTCGGGCCTATACGTGGGCTGCGCATGCGCACTCAGGCTCCCAAGCACACGCCTCCCTCGGCTCACCTGACCCACCCTTTAGAGGTCACAGCAGTTCCACAGGGTCCCTGGGCACCTGTCCGTGGACACAGGAGCCCTCCCTGCCACCTAAAGGACCACGCGATTTCCGCTGGGGAACACTCCCCAGAAGCACTCCCAGCCTCACACAGACACTGTGCGCAGGATAGACTTGTGGACCAGGGGCCTGGGCGGGGAATTTTCCAGGGAACTCTCTAAAGGCCAGGTGCCCTCTGTCGCCCTGGGAGTGCCCACGCCATCCCTTAACCCTGCAGGACACTATCATCCAGCAATAAGCAGCCCTCTGCCTCCACGGGGCTCAAACACCTGGGCCCGTTGTGCGAGCACCTGGCGTTCGTGCAGGCAAACCCGCAGACCCCTCTGGCCCGAACCCACCACTGCGAAGATCCCACTTTTCTTCCATCCGTAAAGGGGTCCTCCTTGAGGAGTGGAGGAACATGGGGAGGCCCCCAGGAGATGGCTTTTCTCCGAGCCGCGGCTGGCTCCTTTCGGGCCTATACGTGGGCCGCGCGTGCGCACTCAGGCTCCCCACAACAGGCCTCCCTCGGGTCACGGGACCCACCCTTGAGGTGTCTCCTGACCCAGCCTGGAGGGGTCATGTGACCCACACCTGGGGGGTCTCGTGACGCACCCTTGAGGGGTCACGTGACCCACACCTGGGGGGTCTCGTGACGCACCCCTGAGGTGTCACGTGACCCACCCCTGGGGGGTCTCGTGACGCACCCCTGAGGGGTCACGTGACCCACCCCTGAGGGGTCTCGTGACCCACCCCTGAGGGGTCACGTGACCCACCCCTGAGGGGTTTCGTGACCCACCACTGAGGGGTCACGTGACCCACCCTTGAGGGGTCACGTGACCCACACCTGGGGGTTCTCGTGACGCACCTCTGAGGTGTCACGTGACCCACCACTGGGGGGTCTCGTGACCCACCCCCGAGGGGTCACGTGACCCACACCTGCGGGGTCACGTGACCCACACCTGCGGGGTCACGTGGCCCACCCCTGGGGGTTCACGTGACGCACCCCTGAGGGGTCACGTGACCCACCCCTGAGGGGTCTCGTGACCCACCCCTGAGGGGTCACGTGACCCACCCTTGAGGGGTTTCGTGACCCACCCTTTTGGGGTCACGTGACCCACCCTTGCGGGGTCTCGTGACCCACCCTTGGGAGGTCACCTGTCCCACCCTGGAGGGGTCAGGTGACCCGCCCTTGAGAGGTCACAGCAGTTTCACAGGGTCCCTGCGCACCTGTCCATGGAAACAGAAGCCCTCCCTGCCACTCAGAGGACCGCGCTATTTCCCCTAGGCCACACTGCCCAGCAGCACTCTCAGCCCCGCACAGACAGTGTGCTAAGGATAGACTTGGATACCGGGGGCCTGGGCGGGGGATTTTCCATGGAACTCTCTAAGGGCCCGGTGCCCTGTGTCGCCCGGGAGTGCCCATGCCCTTCCTTGACCCCGCAGGACACTTGCATCCAGCAATAAGCAGCCGTCTGCCTCCACGGGGCTCAAACACCTGGGCCCGGTGTGCGGGCACCTGGCGTACGTGGAGGCAAAACCCTGACCCCTCTGGCCCGAACCCACCACTGCGAAGATCCCCCTTTTCTTCCATCCGTAAAGGGGCCCTCCCTGGGGAGTGGAGGAACATGGGGAGGCCCCCAGGAGATGGCTTTTCTCCGAGCCGCGGCTGGCTCCTTTCGGGCCTATACGTGGGCCGCGCGTGCGCACTCAGGCTCCCCACAACAGGCCTCCCTCGGGTCACGGGACCCACCCTTGAGGTGTCTCCTGACCCACCCTTGAGGGGTCACGTGACCCACACCTGGGGGGTCTCGTGACACACCCCTGAGGGGTCACGTGACCCACCCCTGGGGGGTCTCGTGACCCACCCCTGAGGGGTCACTTGACCCACCCTTGAGGGGTCACGTGACCCACACCTGGGGGGTCTCGTGACGCACCCCTGAGGTGTCACGTGACCCACCCCTGGGGGGTCTCGTGACGCACCCCTGAGGGGTCACGTGACCCACCCCTGAGGGGTCTCGTGACCCACCCCTGAGGGGTCACGTGACCCACCCTTGAGGGGTTTCGTGACCCACCCTTGCGGGGTCTCGTGACCCACCCTTGGGAGGTCACCTGTCCCACCCTGGAGGGGTCAGGTGACCCGCCCTTGAGAGGTCACAGCAGTTTCACAGGGTCCCTGCGCACCTGTCCATGGAAACAGAAGCCCTCCCTGCCACTCAGAGGACCGCGCTATTTCCCCTAGGCCACACTGCCCAGCAGCACTCTCAGCCCCGCACAGACAGTGTGCTAAGGACAGACTTGGATACCGGGGGCCTGGGCGGGGGATTTTCCATGGAACTCTCTAAGGGCCCGGTGCCCTGTGTCGCCCCGGAGTGCCCATGCCCTTCCTTGACCCCGCAGGACCCTTGCATCCAGCAATAAGCAGCCGTCTGCCTCCACGGGGCTCAAACACCTGGGCCCGGTGTGCGGGCACCTGGCGTACGTGGAGGCAAACCCCTGACCCCTCTGGCCCGAACCCACCACTGCGAAGATCCCCCTTTTCTTCCATCCGTAAAGGGGCCCTCCCTGGGGAGTGGAGGAACATGGGGAGGCCCCCAGGAGATGGCTTTTCTCCGAGCCGCGGCTGGCTCCTTTCGGGCCTATACGTGGGCCGCGCGTGCGCACTCAGGCTCCCCACAACAGGCCTCCCTCGGGTCACGGGACCCACCCTTGAGGTGTCTCCTGACCCAGCCTGGAGGGGTCATGTGACCCACACCTGGGGGGTCTCGTGACGCACACTTGACGGGTCACGTGACACACACCTGGGGGGTCTCGTGACGCACCCCTGAGGTGTCACGTGACCCACCCCTGGGGGGTCTCGTGACGCACCCCTGAGGGGTCACGTGACCCACCCCTGAGGGGTCTCGTGACCCACCCCTGAGGGGTCACGTGACCCACCCTTGAGAGGTCACAGCAGTTTCACAGGGTCCCTGCGCACCTGTCCATGGAAACAGAAGCCCTCCCTGCCCCTCAGAGGACCGCGCTATTTCCCCTAGGCCACACTGCCCAGCAGCACTCTCAGCCCTGCACAGACAGTGTGCTAAGGACAGACTTGGATACCGGGGGCCTGGGCGGGGGATTTTCCATGGAACTCTCTAAGGGCCCGGTGCCCTGTGTCGCCCCGGAGTGCCCATGCCCTTCCTTGACCCCGCAGGACACTTGCATCCAGCAATAAGCAGCCGTCTGCCTCCACGGGGCTCAAACACCTGGGCCCGGTGTGCGGGCACCTGGCGTACGTGGAGGCAAACCCCTGACCCCTCTGGCCCGAACCCACCACTGCGAAGATCCCCCTTTTCTTCCATCCGTAAAGGGGCCCTCCCTGGGGAGTGGAGGAACATGGGGAGGCCCCCAGGAGATGGCTTTTCTCCGAGCCGCGGCTGGCTCCTTTCGGGCCTATACGTGGGCTGCGCATGCGCACTCAGGCTCCCAAGCACACGCCTCCCTCGGCTCACCTGACCCACCCTTTAGAGGTCACAGCAGTTCCACAGGGTCCCTGGGCACCTGTCCGTGGACACAGGAGCCCTCCCTGCCACCTAAAGGACCACGCGATTTCCGCTGGGGAACACTCCCCAGAAGCACTCCCAGCCTCACACAGACACTGTGCGCAGGATAGACTTGTGGACCAGGGGCCTGGGCGGGGAATTTTCCAGGGAACTCTCTAAAGGCCAGGTGCCCTCTGTCGCCCTGGGAGTGCCCACGCCATCCCTTAACCCTGCAGGACACTATCATCCAGCAATAAGCAGCCCTCTGCCTCCACGGGGCTCAAACACCTGGGCCCGTTGTGCGAGCACCTGGCGTTCGTGCAGGCAAACCCGCAGACCCCTCTGGCCCGAACCCACCACTGCGAAGATCCCACTTTTCTTCCATCCGTAAAGGGGTCCTCCTTGAGGAGTGGAGGAACATGGGGAGGCCCCCAGGAGATGGCTTTTCTCCAAGCCGCGGCTGGCTCCTTTCGGGCCTATACGTGGGCCGCGCGTGCGCACTCAGGCTCCCCACAACAGGCCTCCCTCGGGTCACGGGACCCACCCTTGAGGTGTCTCCTGACCCAGCCTGGAGGGGTCATGTGACCCACACCTGGGGGGTCTCGTGACGCACCCCTGAGGGGTCACGTGACCCACCCCTGGGGGGTCTCGTGACCCACCACTGAGGGGTCACGTGACCCACCCTTGAGGGGTCACGTGACCCACACCTGGGGGGTCTCGTGACCCACCTCTGAGGTGTCACGTGACCCACCACTGGGGGGTCTCGTGACCCACCCCCGAGGGGTCACGTGACCCACACCTGCGGGGTCACGTGACCCACACCTGCGGGGTCACGTGGCCCACCCCTGGGGGTTCACGTGACGCACCCCTGAGGGGTCACGTGACCCACCCCTGAGGGGTCTCGTGACCCACCCCTGAGGGGTCACGTGACCCACCCTTGAGGGGTTTCGTGACCCACCCTTTTGGGGTCACGTGACCCACCCTTGCGGGGTCTCGTGACCCACCCTTGGGAGGTCACCTGTCCCACCCTGGAGGGGTCAGGTGACCCGCCCTTGAGAGGTCACAGCAGTTTCACAGGGTCCCTGCGCACCTGTCCATGGAAACAGAAGCCCTCCCTGCCACTCAGAGGACCGCGCTATTTCCCCTAGGCCACACTGCCCAGCAGCACTCTCAGCCCCGCACAGACAGTGTGCTAAGGACAGACTTGGATACCGGGGGCCTGGGCAGGGGATTTTCCATGGAACTCTCTAAGGGCCCGGTGCCCTGTGTCGCCCGGGAGTGCCCATGCCCTTCCTTGACCCCGCAGGACACTTGCATCCAGCAATAAGCAGCCGTCTGCCTCCACGGGGCTCAAACACCTGGGCCCGGTGTGCGGGCACCTGGCGTACGTGGAGGCAAACCCCTGACCCCTCTGGCCCGAACCCACCACTGCGAAGATCCCCCTTTTCTTCCATCCGTAAAGGGGCCCTCCCTGGGGAGTGGAGGAACATGGGGAGGCCCCCAGGAGATGGCTTTTCTCCGAGCCGCGGCTGGCTCCTTTCGGGCCTATACGTGGGCTGCGCATGCGCACTCAGGCTCCCAAGCACACGCCTCCCTCGGCTCACCTGACCCACCCTTTAGAGGTCACAGCAGTTCCACAGGGTCCCTGGGCACCTGTCCGTGGACACAGGAGCCCTCCCTGCCACCTAAAGGACCACGCGATTTCCGCTGGGGAACACTCCCCAGAAGCACTCCCAGCCTCGCACAGACACTGTGCGCAGGATAGACTTGTGGACCAGGGGCCTGGGCGGGGAATTTTCCAGGGAACTCTCTAAAGGCCAGGTGCCCTCTGTCGCCCTGGGAGTGCCCACGCCATCCCTTAACCCTGCAGGACACTATCATCCAGCAATAAGCAGCCCTCTGCCTCCACGGGGCTCAAACACCTGGGCCCGTTGTGCGAGCACCTGGCGTTCGTGCAGGCAAACCCGCAGACCCCTCTGGCCCGAACCCACCACTGCGAAGATCCCACTTTTCTTCCATCCGTAAAGGGGTCCTCCTTGAGGAGTGGAGGAACATGGGGAGGCCCCCAGGAGATGGCTTTTCTCCAAGCCGCGGCTGGCTCCTTTCGGGCCTATACGTGGGCCGCGCGTGCGCACTCAGGCTCCCCACAACAGGCCTCCCTCGGGTCACGGGACCCACCCTTGAGGTGTCTCCTGACCAAGCCTGGAGGGGTCATGTGACCCACACCTGGGGGGTCTCGTGACGCACCCCTGAGGGGTCACGTGACCCACCCCTGGGGGGTCTCGTGACCCACCACTGAGGGGTCACGTGACCCACCCTTGAGGGGTCACGTGACCCACACCTGGGGGTTCTCGTGACGCACCTCTGAGGTGTCACGTGACCCACCACTGGGGGGTCTCGTGACCCACCCCCGAGGGGTCACGTGACCCACACCTGCGGGGTCACGTGACCCACACCTGCGGGGTCACGTGGCCCACCCCTGGGGGTTCACGTGACGCACCCCTGAGGGGTCACGTGACCCACCCCTGAGGGGTCTCGTGACCCACCCCTGAGGGGTCACGTGACCCACCCTTGAGGGGTTTCGTGACCCACCCTTTTGGGGTCACGTGACCCACCCTTGGGAGGTCACCTGTCCCACCCTGGAGGGGTCAGGTGACCCGCCCTTGAGAGGTCACAGCAGTTTCACAGGGTCCCTGCGCACCTGTCCATGGAAACAGAAGCCCTCCCTGCCACTCAGAGGACCGCGCTATTTCCCCTAGGCCACACTGCCCAGCAGCACTCTCAGCCCCGCACAGACAGTGTGCTAAGGATAGACTTGGATACCGGGGGCCTGGGCGGGGGATTTTCCATGGAACTCTCTAAGGGCCCGGTGCCCTGTGTCGCCCGGGAGTGCCCATGCCCTTCCTTGACCCCGCAGGACACTTGCATCCAGCAATAAGCAGCCGTCTGCCTCCACGGGGCTCAAACACCTGGGCCCGGTGTGCGGGCACCTGGCGTACGTGGAGGCAAAACCCTGACCCCTCTGGCCCGAACCCACCACTGCGAAGATCCCCCTTTTCTTCCATCCGTAAAGGGGCCCTCCCTGGGGAGTGGAGGAACATGGGGAGGCCCCCAGGAGATGGCTTTTCTCCGAGCCGCGGCTGGCTCCTTTCGGGCCTATACGTGGGCCGCGCGTGCGCACTCAGGCTCCCCACAACAGGCCTCCCTCGGGTCACGGGACCCACCCTTGAGGTGTCTCCTGACCCACCCTTGAGGGGTCACGTGACCCACACCTGGGGGGTCTCGTGACACACCCCTGAGGGGTCACGTGACCCACCCCTGGGGGGTCTCGTGACCCACCCCTGAGGGGTCACTTGACCCACCCTTGAGGGGTCACGTGACCCACACCTGGGGGGTCTCGTGACGCACCCCTGAGGTGTCACGTGACCCACCCCTGGGGGGTCTCGTGACGCACCCCTGAGGGGTCACGTGACCCACCCCTGAGGGGTCTCGTGACCCACCCCTGAGGGGTCACGTGACCCACCCTTGAGGGGTTTCGTGACCCACCCTTGCGGGGTCTCGTGACCCACCCTTGGGAGGTCACCTGTCCCACCCTGGAGGGGTCAGGTGACCCGCCCTTGAGAGGTCACAGCAGTTTCACAGGGTCCCTGCGCACCTGTCCATGGAAACAGAAGCCCTCCCTGCCACTCAGAGGACCGCGCTATTTCCCCTAGGCCACACTGCCCAGCAGCACTCTCAGCCCCGCACAGACAGTGTGCTAAGGACAGACTTGGATACCGGGGGCCTGGGCGGGGGATTTTCCATGGAACTCTCTAAGGGCCCGGTGCCCTGTGTCGCCCCGGAGTGCCCATGCCCTTCCTTGACCCCGCAGGACCCTTGCATCCAGCAATAAGCAGCCGTCTGCCTCCACGGGGCTCAAACACCTGGGCCCGGTGTGCGGGCACCTGGCGTACGTGGAGGCAAACCCCTGACCCCTCTGGCCCGAACCCACCACTGCGAAGATCCCCCTTTTCTTCCATCCGTAAAGGGGCCCTCCCTGGGGAGTGGAGGAACATGGGGAGGCCCCCAGGAGATGGCTTTTCTCCGAGCCGCGGCTGGCTCCTTTCGGGCCTATACGTGGGCTGCGCATGCGCACTCAGGCTCCCAAGCACACGCCTCCCTCGGCTCACCTGACCCACCCTTTAGAGGTCACAGCAGTTCCACAGGGTCCCTGGGCACCTGTCCGTGGACACAGGAGCCCTCCCTGCCACCTAAAGGACCACGCGATTTCCGCTGGGGAACACTCCCCAGAAGCACTCCCAGCCTCACACAGACACTGTGCGCAGGATAGACTTGTGGACCAGGGGCCTGGGCGGGGAATTTTCCAGGGAACTCTCTAAAGGCCAGGTGCCCTCTGTCGCCCTGGGAGTGCCCACGCCATCCCTTAACCCTGCAGGACACTATCATCCAGCAATAAGCAGCCCTCTGCCTCCACGGGGCTCAAACACCTGGGCCCGTTGTGCGAGCACCTGGCGTTCGTGCAGGCAAACCCGCAGACCCCTCTGGCCCGAACCCACCACTGCGAAGATCCCACTTTTCTTCCATCCGTAAAGGGGTCCTCCTTGAGGAGTGGAGGAACATGGGGAGGCCCCCAGGAGATGGCTTTTCTCCGAGCCGCGGCTGGCTCCTTTCGGGCCTATACGTGGGCCGCGCGTGCGCACTCAGGCTCCCCACAACAGGCCTCCCTCGGGTCACGGGACCCACCCTTGAGGTGTCTCCTGACCCAGCCTGGAGGGGTCATGTGACCCACACCTGGGGGGTCTCGTGACGCACCCTTGAGGGGTCACGTGACCCACACCTGGGGGGTCTCGTGACGCACCCTTGAGGGGTCACGTGACCCACACCTGGGGGGTCTCGTGACGCACCCCTGAGGTGTCACGTGACCCACCCCTGGGGGGTCTCGTGACGCACCCTTGAGGGGTCACGTGACCCACACCTGGGGGTTCTCGTGACGCACCTCTGAGGTGTCACGTGACCCACCACTGGGGGGTCTCGTGACCCACCCCCGAGGGGTCACGTGACCCACACCTGCGGGGTCACGTGACCCACACCTGCGGGGTCACGTGGCCCACCCCTGGGGGTTCACGTGACGCACCCCTGAGGGGTCACGTGACCCACCCCTGAGGGGTCTCGTGACCCACCCCTGAGGGGTCACGTGACCCACCCTTGAGGGGTTTCGTGACCCACCCTTTTGGGGTCACGTGACCCACCCTTGAGGGGTTTCGTGACCCACCCTTTTGAGGTCACGTGACCCACCCTTGGGAGGTCACCTGTCCCACCCTGGAGGGGTCAGGTGACCCGCCCTTGAGAGGTCACAGCAGTTTCACAGGGTCCCTGCGCACCTGTCCATGGAAACAGAAGCCCTCCCTGCCACTCAGAGGACCGCGCTATTTCCCCTAGGCCACACTGCCCAGCAGCACTCTCAGCCCCGCACAGACAGTGTGCTAAGGATAGACTTGGATACCGGGGGCCTGGGCGGGGGATTTTCCATGGAACTCTCTAAGGGCCCGGTGCCCTGTGTCGCCCGGGAGTGCCCATGCCCTTCCTTGACCCCGCAGGACACTTGCATCCAGCAATAAGCAGCCGTCTGCCTCCACGGGGCTCAAACACCTGGGCCCGGTGTGCGGGCACCTGGCGTACGTGGAGGCAAAACCCTGACCCCTCTGGCCCGAACCCACCACTGCGAAGATCCCCCTTTTCTTCCATCCGTAAAGGGGCCCTCCCTGGGGAGTGGAGGAACATGGGGAGGCCCCCAGGAGATGGCTTTTCTCCGAGCCGCGGCTGGCTCCTTTCGGGCCTATACGTGGGCCGCGCGTGCGCACTCAGGCTCCCCACAACAGGCCTCCCTCGGGTCACGGGACCCACCCTTGAGGTGTCTCCTGACCCACCCTTGAGGGGTCACGTGACCCAAAACTTGGGGGTCTCGTGACACACCCCTGAGGGGTCACGTGACCCACCCCTGGGGGGTCTCGTGACCCACCCCTGAGGGGTCACTTGACCCACCCTTGAGGGGTCACGTGACCCACACCTGGGGGGTCTCGTGACGCACCCCTGAGGTGTCACGTGACCCACCCCTGGGGGGTCTCGTGACGCACCCCTGAGGGGTCACGTGACCCACCCCTGAGGGGTCTCGTGACCCACCCCTGAGGGGTCACGTGACCCACCCTTGAGGGGTTTCGTGACCCACCCTTGCGGGGTCTCGTGACCCACCCTTGGGAGGTCACCTGTCCCACCCTGGAGGGGTCAGGTGACCCGCCCTTGAGAGGTCACAGCAGTTTCACAGGGTCCCTGCGCACCTGTCCATGGAAACAGAAGCCCTCCCTGCCACTCAGAGGACCGCGCTATTTCCCCTAGGCCACACTGCCCAGCAGCACTCTCAGCCCCGCACAGACAGTGTGCTAAGGACAGACTTGGATACCGGGGGCCTGGGCGGGGGATTTTCCATGGAACTCTCTAAGGGCCCGGTGCCCTGTGTCGCCCCGGAGTGCCCATGCCCTTCCTTGACCCCGCAGGACCCTTGCATCCAGCAATAAGCAGCCGTCTGCCTCCACGGGGCTCAAACACCTGGGCCCGGTGTGCGGGCACCTGGCGTACGTGGAGGCAAACCCCTGACCCCTCTGGCCCGAACCCACCACTGCGAAGATCCCCCTTTTCTTCCATCCGTAAAGGGGCCCTCCCTGGGGAGTGGAGGAACATGGGGAGGCCCCCAGGAGATGGCTTTTCTCCGAGCCGCGGCTGGCTCCTTTCGGGCCTATACGTGGGCTGCGCATGCGCACTCAGGCTCCCAAGCACACGCCTCCCTCGGCTCACCTGACCCACCCTTTAGAGGTCACAGCAGTTCCACAGGGTCCCTGGGCACCTGTCCGTGGACACAGGAGCCCTCCCTGCCACCTAAAGGACCACGCGATTTCCGCTGGGGAACACTCCCCAGAAGCACTCCCAGCCTCACACAGACACTGTGCGCAGGATAGACTTGTGGACCAGGGGCCTGGGCGGGGAATTTTCCAGGGAACTCTCTAAAGGCCAGGTGCCCTCTGTCGCCCTGGGAGTGCCCACGCCATCCCTTAACCCTGCAGGACACTATCATCCAGCAATAAGCAGCCCTCTGCCTCCACGGGGCTCAAACACCTGGGCCCGTTGTGCGAGCACCTGGCGTTCGTGCAGGCAAACCCGCAGACCCCTCTGGCCCGAACCCACCACTGCGAAGATCCCACTTTTCTTCCATCCGTAAAGGGGTCCTCCTTGAGGAGTGGAGGAACATGGGGAGGCCCCCAGGAGATGGCTTTTCTCCGAGCCGCGGCTGGCTCCTTTCGGGCCTATACGTGGGCCGCGCGTGCGCACTCAGGCTCCCCACAACAGGCCTCCCTCGGGTCACGGGACCCACCCTTGAGGTGTCTCCTGACCCAGCCTGGAGGGGTCATGTGACCCACACCTGGGGGGTCTCGTGACGCACCCTTGAGGGGTCACGTGACCCACACCTGGGGGGTCTCGTGACGCACCCCTGAGGTGTCACGTGACCCACCCCTGGGGGGTCTCGTGACGCACCCCTGAGGGGTCACGTGACCCACCCCTGAGGGGTCTCGTGACCCACCCCTGAGGGGTCACGTGACCCACCCCTGAGGGGTTTCGTGACCCACCACTGAGGGGTCACGTGACCCACCCTTGAGGGGTCACGTGACCCACACCTGGGGGTTCTCGTGACGCACCTCTGAGGTGTCACGTGACCCACCACTGGGGGGTCTCGTGACCCACCCCCGAGGGGTCACGTGACCCACACCTGCGGGGTCACGTGACCCACACCTGCGGGGTCACGTGGCCCACCCCTGGGGGTTCACGTGACGCACCCCTGAGGGGTCACGTGACCCACCCCTGAGGGGTCTCGTGACCCACCCCTGAGGGGTCACGTGACCCACCCTTGAGGGGTTTCGTGACCCACCCTTTTGGGGTCACGTGACCCACCCTTGCGGGGTCTCGTGACCCACCCTTGGGAGGTCACCTGTCCCACCCTGGAGGGGTCAGGTGACCCGCCCTTGAGAGGTCACAGCAGTTTCACAGGGTCCCTGCGCACCTGTCCATGGAAATAGAAGCCCTCCCTGCCACTCAGAGGACCGCGCTATTTCCCCTAGGCCACACTGCCCAGCAGCACTCTCAGCCCCGCACAGACAGTGTGCTAAGGACAGACTTGGATACCGGGGGCCTGGGCGGGGGATTTTCCATGGAACTCTCTAAGGGCCCGGTGCCCTGTGTCGCCCGGGAGTGCCCATGCCCTTCCTTGACCCCGCAGGACACTTGCATCCAGCAATAAGCAGCCGTCTGCCTCCACGGGGCTCAAACACCTGGGCCCGGTGTGCGGGCACCTGGCGTACGTGGAGGCAAACCCCTGACCCCTCTGGCCCGAACCCACCACTGCGAAGATCCCCCTTTTCTTCCATCCGTAAAGGGGCCCTCCCTAGGAAGTGGAGGAACATGGGGAGGCCCCCAGGAGATGGCTTTTCTCCGAGCCGCGGCTGGCTCCTTTCGGGCCTATACGTGGGCCGCGCGTGCGCACTAAGGCTCCCCACAACAGGCCTCCCTCGGGTCACGGGACCCACCCTTGAGGTGTCTCCTGACCCAGCCTGGAGGGGTCATGTGACCCACACCTGGGGGGTCTCGTGACGCACCCCTGAGGGGTCACGTGACCCACCCCTGGGGGGTCTCGTGACCCACCACTGAGGGGTCACGTGACCCACCCTTGAGGGGTCACGTGACCCACACCTGGAGGGTCTCGTGACCCACCTTTGAGGTGTCACGTGACCCACCACTGGGGGGTCTCGTGACCCACCCCCGAGGGGTCACGTGACCCACACCTGCGGGGTCACGTGACCCACACCTGCGGGGTCACGTGGCCCACCCCTGGGGGTTCACGTGACGCACCCCTGAGGGGTCACGTGACCCACCCCTGAGGGGTCTCGTGACCCACCCCTGAGGGGTCACGTGACCCACCCTTGAGGGGTTTCGTGACCCACCCTTTTGGGGTCACGTGACCCACCCTTGCGGGGTCTCGTGACCCACCCTTGGGAGGTCACCTGTCCCACCCTGGAGGGGTCAGGTGACCCGCCCTTGAGAGGTCACAGCAGTTTCACAGGGTCCCTGCGCACCTGTCCATGGAAACAGAAGCCCTTCCTGCCACTCAGAGGACCGCGCTATTTCCCCTAGGCCACACTGCCCAGCAGCACTCTCAGCCCCGCACAGACAGTGTGCTAAGGACAGACTTGGATACCGGGGGCCTGGGCGGGGGATTTTCCATGGAACTCTCTAAGGGCCCGGTGCCCTGTGTCGCCCGGGAGTGCCCATGCCCTTCCTTGACCCCGCAGGACACTTGCATCCAGCAATAAGCAGCCGTCTGCCTCCACGGGGCTCAAACACCTGGGCCCGGTGTGCGGGCACCTGGCGTACGTGGAGGCAAACCCCTGACCCCTCTGGCCCGAACCCACCACTGCGAAGATCCCCCTTTTCTTCCATCCGTAAAGGGGCCCTCCCTGGGGAGTGGAGGAACATGGGGAGGCCCCCAGGAGATGGCTTTTCTCCGAGCCGCGGCTGGCTCCTTTCGGGCCTATACGTGGGCTGCGCATGCGCACTCAGGCTCCCAAGCACACGCCTCCCTCGGCTCACCTGACCCACCCTTTAGAGGTCACAGCAGTTCCACAGGGTCCCTGGGCACCTGTCCGTGGACACAGGAGCCCTCCCTGCCACCTAAAGGACCACGCGATTTCCGCTGGGGAACACTCCCCAGAAGCACTCCCAGCCTCGCACAGACACTGTGCGCAGGATAGACTTGTGGACCAGGGGCCTGGGCGGGGAATTTTCCAGGGAACTCTCTAAAGGCCAGGTGCCCTCTGTCGCCCTGGGAGTGCCCACGCCATCCCTTAACCCTGCAGGACACTATCATCCAGCAATAAGCAGCCCTCTGCCTCCACGGGGCTCAAACACCTGGGCCCGTTGTGCGAGCACCTGGCGTTCGTGCAGGCAAACCCGCAGACCCCTCTGGCCCGAACCCACCACTGCGAAGATCCCACTTTTCTTCCATCCGTAAAGGGGTCCTCCTTGAGGAGTGGAGGAACATGGGGAGGCCCCCAGGAGATGGCTTTTCTCCAAGCCGCGGCTGGCTCCTTTCGGGCCTATACGTGGGCCGCGCGTGCGCACTCAGGCTCCCCACAACAGGCCTCCCTCGGGTCACGGGACCCACCCTTGAGGTGTCTCCTGACCCAGCCTGGAGGGGTCATGTGACCCACACCTGGGGGGTCTCGTGACGCACCCCTGAGGGGTCACGTGACCCACCCCTGGGGGGTCTCGTGACCCACCACTGAGGGGTCACGTGACCCACCCTTTTGGGGTCACGTGACCCACCCTTGGGAGGTCACCTGTCCCACCCTGGAGGGGTCAGGTGACCCGCCCTTGAGAGGTCACAGCAGTTTCACAGGGTCCCTGCGCACCTGTCCATGGAAACAGAAGCCCTCCCTGCCACTCAGAGGACCGCGCTATTTCCCCTAGGCCACACTGCCCAGCAGCACTCTCAGCCCCGCACAGACAGTGTGCTAAGGATAGACTTGGATACCGGGGGCCTGGGCGGGGGATTTTCCATGGAACTCTCTAAGGGCCCGGTGCCCTGTGTCGCCCGGGAGTGCCCATGCCCTTCCTTGACCCCGCAGGACACTTGCATCCAGCAATAAGCAGCCGTCTGCCTCCACGGGGCTCAAACACCTGGGCCCGGTGTGCGGGCACCTGGCGTACGTGGAGGCAAAACCCTGACCCCTCTGGCCCGAACCCACCACTGCGAAGATCCCCCTTTTCTTCCATCCGTAAAGGGGCCCTCCCTGGGGAGTGGAGGAACATGGGGAGGCCCCCAGGAGATGGCTTTTCTCCGAGCCGCGGCTGGCTCCTTTCGGGCCTATACGTGGGCCGCGCGTGCGCACTCAGGCTCCCCACAACAGGCCTCCCTCGGGTCACGGGACCCACCCTTGAGGTGTCTCCTGACCCACCCTTGAGGGGTCACGTGACCCACACCTGGGGGGTCTCGTGACACACCCCTGAGGGGTCACGTGACCCACCCCTGGGGGGTCTCGTGACCCACCCCTGAGGGGTCACTTGACCCACCCTTGAGGGGTCACGTGACCCACACCTGGGGGGTCTCGTGACGCACCCCTGAGGTGTCACGTGACCCACCCCTGGGGGGTCTCGTGACGCACCCCTGAGGGGTCACGTGACCCACCCCTGAGGGGTCTCGTGACCCACCCCTGAGGGGTCACGTGACCCACCCTTGAGGGGTTTCGTGACCCACCCTTGCGGGGTCTCGTGACCCACCCTTGGGAGGTCACCTGTCCCACCCTGGAGGGGTCAGGTGACCCGCCCTTGAGAGGTCACAGCAGTTTCACAGGGTCCCTGCGCACCTGTCCATGGAAACAGAAGCCCTCCCTGCCACTCAGAGGACCGCGCTATTTCCCCTAGGCCACACTGCCCAGCAGCACTCTCAGCCCCGCACAGACAGTGTGCTAAGGACAGACTTGGATACCGGGGGCCTGGGCGGGGGATTTTCCATGGAACTCTCTAAGGGCCCGGTGCCCTGTGTCGCCCCGGAGTGCCCATGCCCTTCCTTGACCCCGCAGGACCCTTGCATCCAGCAATAAGCAGCCGTCTGCCTCCACGGGGCTCAAACACCTGGGCCCGGTGTGCGGGCACCTGGCGTACGTGGAGGCAAACCCCTGACCCCTCTGGCCCGAACCCACCACTGCGAAGATCCCCCTTTTCTTCCATCCGTAAAGGGGCCCTCCCTGGGGAGTGGAGGAACATGGGGAGGCCCCCAGGAGATGGCTTTTCTCCGAGCCGCGGCTGGCTCCTTTCGGGCCTATACGTGGGCCGCGCGTGCGCACTCAGGCTCCCCACAACAGGCCTCCCTCGGGTCACGGGACCCACCCTTGAGGTGTCTCCTGACCCAGCCTGGAGGGGTCATGTGACCCACACCTGGGGGGTCTCGTGACGCACCCTTGACGGGTCACGTGACACACACCTGGGGGGTCTCGTGACGCACCCCTGAGGTGTCACGTGACCCACCCCTGGGGGGTCTCGTGACGCACCCCTGAGGGGTCACGTGACCCACCCCTGAGGGGTCTCGTGACCCACCCCTGAGGGGTCACGTGACCCACCCTTGAGAGGTCACAGCAGTTTCACAGGGTCCCTGCGCACCTGTCCATGGAAACAGAAGCCCTCCCTGCCCCTCAGAGGACCGCGCTATTTCCCCTAGGCCACACTGCCCAGCAGCACTCTCAGCCCTGCACAGACAGTGTGCTAAGGACAGACTTGGATACCGGGGGCCTGGGCGGGGGATTTTCCATGGAACTCTCTAAGGGCCCGGTGCCCTGTGTCGCCCCGGAGTGCCCATGCCCTTCCTTGACCCCGCAGGACACTTGCATCCAGCAATAAGCAGCCGTCTGCCTCCACGGGGCTCAAACACCTGGGCCCGGTGTGCGGGCACCTGGCGTACGTGGAGGCAAACCCCTGACCCCTCTGGCCCGAACCCACCACTGCGAAGATCCCCCTTTTCTTCCATCCGTAAAGGGGCCCTCCCTGGGGAGTGGAGGAACATGGGGAGGCCCCCAGGAGATGGCTTTTCTCCGAGCCGCGGCTGGCTCCTTTCGGGCCTATACGTGGGCTGCGCATGCGCACTCAGGCTCCCAAGCACACGCCTCCCTCGGCTCACCTGACCCACCCTTTAGAGGTCACAGCAGTTCCACAGGGTCCCTGGGCACCTGTCCGTGGACACAGGAGCCCTCCCTGCCACCTAAAGGACCACGCGATTTCCGCTGGGGAACACTCCCCAGAAGCACTCCCAGCCTCACACAGACACTGTGCGCAGGATAGACTTGTGGACCAGGGGCCTGGGCGGGGAATTTTCCAGGGAACTCTCTAAAGGCCAGGTGCCCTCTGTCGCCCTGGGAGTGCCCACGCCATCCCTTAACCCTGCAGGACACTATCATCCAGCAATAAGCAGCCCTCTGCCTCCACGGGGCTCAAACACCTGGGCCCGTTGTGCGAGCACCTGGCGTTCGTGCAGGCAAACCCGCAGACCCCTCTGGCCCGAACCCACCACTGCGAAGATCCCACTTTTCTTCCATCCGTAAAGGGGTCCTCCTTGAGGAGTGGAGGAACATGGGGAGGCCCCCAGGAGATGGCTTTTCTCCAAGCCGCGGCTGGCTCCTTTCGGGCCTATACGTGGGCCGCGCGTGCGCACTCAGGCTCCCCACAACAGGCCTCCCTCGGGTCACGGGACCCACCCTTGAGGTGTCTCCTGACCCAGCCTGGAGGGGTCATGTGACCCACACCTGGGGGGTCTCGTGACGCACCCCTGAGGGGTCACGTGACCCACCCCTGGGGGGTCTCGTGACCCACCACTGAGGGGTCACGTGACCCACCCTTGAGGGGTCACGTGACCCACACCTGGGGGGTCTCGTGACCCACCTCTGAGGTGTCACGTGACCCACCACTGGGGGGTCTCGTGACCCACCCCCGAGGGGTCACGTGACCCACACCTGCGGGGTCACGTGACCCACACCTGCGGGGTCACGTGGCCCACCCCTGGGGGTTCACGTGACGCACCCCTGAGGGGTCACGTGACCCACCCCTGAGGGGTCTCGTGACCCACCCCTGAGGGGTCACGTGACCCACCCTTGAGGGGTTTCGTGACCCACCCTTTTGGGGTCACGTGACCCACCCTTGCGGGGTCTCGTGACCCACCCTTGGGAGGTCACCTGTCCCACCCTGGAGGGGTCAGGTGACCCGCCCTTGAGAGGTCACAGCAGTTTCACAGGGTCCCTGCGCACCTGTCCATGGAAACAGAAGCCCTCCCTGCCACTCAGAGGACCGCGCTATTTCCCCTAGGCCACACTGCCCAGCAGCACTCTCAGCCCCGCACAGACAGTGTGCTAAGGACAGACTTGGATACCGGGGGCCTGGGCGGGGGATTTTCCATGGAACTCTCTAAGGGCCCGGTGCCCTGTGTCGCCCGGGAGTGCCCATGCCCTTCCTTGACCCCGCAGGACACTTGCATCCAGCAATAAGCAGCCGTCTGCCTCCACGGGGCTCAAACACCTGGGCCCGGTGTGCGGGCACCTGGCGTACGTGGAGGCAAACCCCTGACCCCTCTGGCCCGAACCCACCACTGCGAAGATCCCCCTTTTCTTCCATCCGTAAAGGGGCCCTCCCTGGGGAGTGGAGGAACATGGGGAGGCCCCCAGGAGATGGCTTTTCTCCGAGCCGCGGCTGGCTCCTTTCGGGCCTATACGTGGGCTGCGCATGCGCACTCAGGCTCCCAAGCACACGCCTCCCTCGGCTCACCTGACCCACCCTTTAGAGGTCACAGCAGTTCCACAGGGTCCCTGGGCACCTGTCCGTGGACACAGGAGCCCTCCCTGCCACCTAAAGGACCACGCGATTTCCGCTGGGGAACACTCCCCAGAAGCACTCCCAGCCTCGCACAGACACTGTGCGCAGGATAGACTTGTGGACCAGGGGCCTGGGCGGGGAATTTTCCAGGGAACTCTCTAAAGGCCAGGTGCCCTCTGTCGCCCTGGGAGTGCCCACGCCATCCCTTAACCCTGCAGGACACTATCATCCAGCAATAAGCAGCCCTCTGCCTCCACGGGGCTCAAACACCTGGGCCCGTTGTGCGAGCACCTGGCGTTCGTGCAGGCAAACCCGCAGACCCCTCTGGCCCGAACCCACCACTGCGAAGATCCCACTTTTCTTCCATCCGTAAAGGGGTCCTCCTTGAGGAGTGGAGGAACATGGGGAGGCCCCCAGGAGATGGCTTTTCTCCAAGCCGCGGCTGGCTCCTTTCGGGCCTATACGTGGGCCGCGCGTGCGCACTCAGGCTCCCCACAACAGGCCTCCCTCGGGTCACGGGACCCACCCTTGAGGTGTCTCCTGACCAAGCCTGGAGGGGTCATGTGACCCACACCTGGGGGGTCTCGTGACGCACCCCTGAGGGGTCACGTGACCCACCCCTGGGGGGTCTCGTGACCCACCACTGAGGGGTCACGTGACCCACCCTTGAGGGGTCACGTGACCCACACCTGGGGGGTCTCGTGACCCACCCCCGAGGGGTCACGTGACCCACACCTGCGGGGTCACGTGACCCACACCTGCGGGGTCACGTGGCCCACCCCTGGGGGTTCACGTGACGCACCCCTGAGGGGTCACGTGACCCACCCCTGAGGGGTCTCGTGACCCACCCCTGAGGGGTCACGTGACCCACCCTTGAGGGGTTTCGTGACCCACCCTTTTGGGGTCACGTGACCCACCCTTGGGAGGTCACCTGTCCCACCCTGGAGGGGTCAGGTGACCCGCCCTTGAGAGGTCACAGCAGTTTCACAGGGTCCCTGCGCACCTGTCCATGGAAACAGAAGCCCTCCCTGCCACTCAGAGGACCGCGCTATTTCCCCTAGGCCACACTGCCCAGCAGCACTCTCAGCCCCGCACAGACAGTGTGCTAAGGATAGACTTGGATACCGGGGGCCTGGGCGGGGGATTTTCCATGGAACTCTCTAAGGGCCCGGTGCCCTGTGTCGCCCGGGAGTGCCCATGCCCTTCCTTGACCCCGCAGGACACTTGCATCCAGCAATAAGCAGCCGTCTGCCTCCACGGGGCTCAAACACCTGGGCCCGGTGTGCGGGCACCTGGCGTACGTGGAGGCAAAACCCTGACCCCTCTGGCCCGAACCCACCACTGCGAAGATCCCCCTTTTCTTCCATCCGTAAAGGGGCCCTCCCTGGGGAGTGGAGGAACATGGGGAGGCCCCCAGGAGATGGCTTTTCTCCGAGCCGCGGCTGGCTCCTTTCGGGCCTATACGTGGGCCGCGCGTGCGCACTCAGGCTCCCCACAACAGGCCTCCCTCGGGTCACGGGACCCACCCTTGAGGTGTCTCCTGACCCACCCTTGAGGGGTCACGTGACCCACACCTGGGGGGTCTCGTGACACACCCCTGAGGGGTCACGTGACCCACCCCTGGGGGGTCTCGTGACCCACCCCTGAGGGGTCACTTGACCCACCCTTGAGGGGTCACGTGACCCACACCTGGGGGGTCTCGTGACGCACCCCTGAGGTGTCACGTGACCCACCCCTGGGGGGTCTCGTGACGCACCCCTGAGGGGTCACGTGACCCACCCCTGAGGGGTCTCGTGACCCACCCCTGAGGGGTCACGTGACCCACCCTTGAGGGGTTTCGTGACCCACCCTTGCGGGGTCTCGTGACCCACCCTTGGGAGGTCACCTGTCCCACCCTGGAGGGGTCAGGTGACCCGCCCTTGAGAGGTCACAGCAGTTTCACAGGGTCCCTGCGCACCTGTCCATGGAAACAGAAGCCCTCCCTGCCACTCAGAGGACCGCGCTATTTCCCCTAGGCCACACTGCCCAGCAGCACTCTCAGCCCCGCACAGACAGTGTGCTAAGGACAGACTTGGATACCGGGGGCCTGGGCGGGGGATTTTCCATGGAACTCTCTAAGGGCCCGGTGCCCTGTGTCGCCCCGGAGTGCCCATGCCCTTCCTTGACCCCGCAGGACCCTTGCATCCAGCAATAAGCAGCCGTCTGCCTCCACGGGGCTCAAACACCTGGGCCCGGTGTGCGGGCACCTGGCGTACGTGGAGGCAAACCCCTGACCCCTCTGGCCCGAACCCACCACTGCGAAGATCCCCCTTTTCTTCCATCCGTAAAGGGGCCCTCCCTGGGGAGTGGAGGAACATGGGGAGGCCCCCAGGAGATGGCTTTTCTCCGAGCCGCGGCTGGCTCCTTTCGGGCCTATACGTGGGCTGCGCATGCGCACTCAGGCTCCCAAGCACACGCCTCCCTCGGCTCACCTGACCCACCCTTTAGAGGTCACAGCAGTTCCACAGGGTCCCTGGGCACCTGTCCGTGGACACAGGAGCCCTCCCTGCCACCTAAAGGACCACGCGATTTCCGCTGGGGAACACTCCCCAGAAGCACTCCCAGCCTCACACAGACACTGTGCGCAGGATAGACTTGTGGACCAGGGGCCTGGGCGGGGAATTTTCCAGGGAACTCTCTAAAGGCCAGGTGCCCTCTGTCGCCCTGGGAGTGCCCACGCCATCCCTTAACCCTGCAGGACACTATCATCCAGCAATAAGCAGCCCTCTGCCTCCACGGGGCTCAAACACCTGGGCCCGTTGTGCGAGCACCTGGCGTTCGTGCAGGCAAACCCGCAGACCCCTCTGGCCCGAACCCACCACTGCGAAGATCCCACTTTTCTTCCATCCGTAAAGGGGTCCTCCTTGAGGAGTGGAGGAACATGGGGAGGCCCCCAGGAGATGGCTTTTCTCCGAGCCGCGGCTGGCTCCTTTCGGGCCTATACGTGGGCCGCGCGTGCGCACTCAGGCTCCCCACAACAGGCCTCCCTCGGGTCACGGGACCCACCCTTGAGGTGTCTCCTGACCCAGCCTGGAGGGGTCATGTGACCCACACCTGGGGGGTCTCGTGACGCACCCTTGAGGGGTCACGTGACCCACACCTGGGGGGTCTCGTGACGCACCCCTGAGGTGTCACGTGACCCACCCCTGGGGGGTCTCGTGACGCACCCCTGAGGGGTCACGTGACCCACCCCTGAGGGGTCTCGTGACCCACCCCTGAGGGGTCACGTGACCCACCCCTGAGGGGTTTCGTGACCCACCACTGAGGGGTCACGTGACCCACCCTTGAGGGGTCACGTGACCCACACCTGGGGGTTCTCGTGACGCACCTCTGAGGTGTCACGTGACCCACCACTGGGGGGTCTCGTGACCCACCCCCGAGGGGTCACGTGACCCACACCTGCGGGGTCACGTGACCCACACCTGCGGGGTCACGTGGCCCACCCCTGGGGGTTCACGTGACGCACCCCTGAGGGGTCACGTGACCCACCCCTGAGGGGTCTCGTGACCCACCCCTGAGGGGTCACGTGACCCACCCTTGAGGGGTTTCGTGACCCACCCTTTTGGGGTCACGTGACCCACCCTTGAGGGGTTTCGTGACCCACCCTTTTGGGGTCACGTGACCCACCCTTGGGAGGTCACCTGTCCCACCCTGGAGGGGTCAGGTGACCCGCCCTTGAGAGGTCACAGCAGTTTCACAGGGTCCCTGCGCACCTGTCCATGGAAACAGAAGCCCTCCCTGCCACTCAGAGGACCGCGCTATTTCCCCTAGGCCACACTGCCCAGCAGCACTCTCAGCCCCGCACAGACAGTGTGCTAAGGATAGACTTGGATACCGGGGGCCTGGGCGGGGGATTTTCCATGGAACTCTCTAAGGGCCCGGTGCCCTGTGTCGCCCGGGAGTGCCCATGCCCTTCCTTGACCCCGCAGGACACTTGCATCCAGCAATAAGCAGCCGTCTGCCTCCACGGGGCTCAAACACCTGGGCCCGGTGTGCGGGCACCTGGCGTACGTGGAGGCAAAACCCTGACCCCTCTGGCCCGAACCCACCACTGCGAAGATCCCCCTTTTCTTCCATCCGTAAAGGGGCCCTCCCTGGGGAGTGGAGGAACATGGGGAGGCCCCCAGGAGATGGCTTTTCTCCGAGCCGCGGCTGGCTCCTTTCGGGCCTATACGTGGGCCGCGCGTGCGCACTCAGGCTCCCCACAACAGGCCTCCCTCGGGTCACGGGACCCACCCTTGAGGTGTCTCCTGACCCACCCTTGAGGGGTCACGTGACCCAAAACTTGGGGGTCTCGTGACACACCCCTGAGGGGTCACGTGACCCACCCCTGGGGGGTCTCGTGACCCACCCCTGAGGGGTCACTTGACCCACCCTTGAGGGGTCACGTGACCCACACCTGGGGGGTCTCGTGACGCACCCCTGAGGTGTCACGTGACCCACCCCTGGGGGGTCTCGTGACGCACCCCTGAGGGGTCACGTGACCCACCCCTGAGGGGTCTCGTGACCCACCCCTGAGGGGTCACGTGACCCACCCTTGAGGGGTTTCGTGACCCACCCTTGCGGGGTCTCGTGACCCACCCTTGGGAGGTCACCTGTCCCACCCTGGAGGGGTCAGGTGACCCGCCCTTGAGAGGTCACAGCAGTTTCACAGGGTCCCTGCGCACCTGTCCATGGAAACAGAAGCCCTCCCTGCCACTCAGAGGACCGCGCTATTTCCCCTAGGCCACACTGCCCAGCAGCACTCTCAGCCCCGCACAGACAGTGTGCTAAGGACAGACTTGGATACCGGGGGCCTGGGCGGGGGATTTTCCATGGAACTCTCTAAGGGCCCGGTGCCCTGTGTCGCCCCGGAGTGCCCATGCCCTTCCTTGACCCCGCAGGACCCTTGCATCCAGCAATAAGCAGCCGTCTGCCTCCACGGGGCTCAAACACCTGGGCCCGGTGTGCGGGCACCTGGCGTACGTGGAGGCAAACCCCTGACCCCTCTGGCCCGAACCCACCACTGCGAAGATCCCCCTTTTCTTCCATCCGTAAAGGGGCCCTCCCTGGGGAGTGGAGGAACATGGGGAGGCCCCCAGGAGATGGCTTTTCTCCGAGCCGCGGCTGGCTCCTTTCGGGCCTATACGTGGGCTGCGCATGCGCACTCAGGCTCCCAAGCACACGCCTCCCTCGGCTCACCTGACCCACCCTTTAGAGGTCACAGCAGTTCCACAGGGTCCCTGGGCACCTGTCCGTGGACACAGGAGCCCTCCCTGCCACCTAAAGGACCACGCGATTTCCGCTGGGGAACACTCCCCAGAAGCACTCCCAGCCTCACACAGACACTGTGCGCAGGATAGACTTGTGGACCAGGGGCCTGGGCGGGGAATTTTCCAGGGAACTCTCTAAAGGCCAGGTGCCCTCTGTCGCCCTGGGAGTGCCCACGCCATCCCTTAACCCTGCAGGACACTATCATCCAGCAATAAGCAGCCCTCTGCCTCCACGGGGCTCAAACACCTGGGCCCGTTGTGCGAGCACCTGGCGTTCGTGCAGGCAAACCCGCAGACCCCTCTGGCCCGAACCCACCACTGCGAAGATCCCACTTTTCTTCCATCCGTAAAGGGGTCCTCCTTGAGGAGTGGAGGAACATGGGGAGGCCCCCAGGAGATGGCTTTTCTCCGAGCCGCGGCTGGCTCCTTTCGGGCCTATACGTGGGCCGCGCGTGCGCACTCAGGCTCCCCACAACAGGCCTCCCTCGGGTCACGGGACCCACCCTTGAGGTGTCTCCTGACCCAGCCTGGAGGGGTCATGTGACCCACACCTGGGGGGTCTCGTGACGCACCCTTGAGGGGTCACGTGACCCACACCTGGGGGGTCTCGTGACGCACCCCTGAGGTGTCACGTGACCCACCCCTGGGGGGTCTCGTGACGCACCCCTGAGGGGTCACGTGACCCACCCCTGAGGGGTCTCGTGACCCACCCCTGAGGGGTCACGTGACCCACCCCTGAGGGGTTTCGTGACCCACCACTGAGGGGTCACGTGACCCACCCTTGAGGGGTCACGTGACCCACACCTGGGGGTTCTCGTGACGCACCTCTGAGGTGTCACGTGACCCACCACTGGGGGGTCTCGTGACCCACCCCCGAGGGGTCACGTGACCCACACCTGCGGGGTCACGTGACCCACACCTGCGGGGTCACGTGGCCCACCCCTGGGGGTTCACGTGACGCACCCCTGAGGGGTCACGTGACCCACCCCTGAGGGGTCTCGTGACCCACCCCTGAGGGGTCACGTGACCCACCCTTGAGGGGTTTCGTGACCCACCCTTTTGGGGTCACGTGACCCACCCTTGCGGGGTCTCGTGACCCACCCTTGGGAGGTCACCTGTCCCACCCTGGAGGGGTCAGGTGACCCGCCCTTGAGAGGTCACAGCAGTTTCACAGGGTCCCTGCGCACCTGTCCATGGAAACAGAAGCCCTCCCTGCCACTCAGAGGACCGCGCTATTTCCCCTAGGCCACACTGCCCAGCAGCACTCTCAGCCCCGCACAGACAGTGTGCTAAGGATAGACTTGGATACCGGGGGCCTGGGCGGGGGATTTTCCATGGAACTCTCTAAGGGCCCGGTGCCCTGTGTCGCCCGGGAGTGCCCATGCCCTTCCTTGACCCCGCAGGACACTTGCATCCAGCAATAAGCAGCCGTCTGCCTCCACGGGGCTCAAACACCTGGGCCCGGTGTGCGGGCACCTGGCGTACGTGGAGGCAAAACCCTGACCCCTCTGGCCCGAACCCACCACTGCGAAGATCCCCCTTTTCTTCCATCCGTAAAGGGGCCCTCCCTGGGGAGTGGAGGAACATGGGGAGGCCCCCAGGAGATGGCTTTTCTCCGAGCCGCGGCTGGCTCCTTTCGGGCCTATACGTGGGCCGCGCGTGCGCACTCAGGCTCCCCACAACAGGCCTCCCTCGGGTCACGGGACCCACCCTTGAGGTGTCTCCTGACCCACCCTTGAGGGGTCACGTGACCCACACCTGGGGGGTCTCGTGACACACCCCTGAGGGGTCACGTGACCCACCCCTGGGGGGTCTCGTGACCCACCCCTGAGGGGTCACTTGACCCACCCTTGAGGGGTCACGTGACCCACACCTGGGGGGTCTCGTGACGCACCCCTGAGGTGTCACGTGACCCACCCCTGGGGGGTCTCGTGACGCACCCCTGAGGGGTCACGTGACCCACCCCTGAGGGGTCTCGTGACCCACCCCTGAGGGGTCACGTGACCCACCCTTGAGGGGTTTCGTGACCCACCCTTGCGGGGTCTCGTGACCCACCCTTGGGAGGTCACCTGTCCCACCCTGGAGGGGTCAGGTGACCCGCCCTTGAGAGGTCACAGCAGTTTCACAGGGTCCCTGCGCACCTGTCCATGGAAACAGAAGCCCTCCCTGCCACTCAGAGGACCGCGCTATTTCCCCTAGGCCACACTGCCCAGCAGCACTCTCAGCCCCGCACAGACAGTGTGCTAAGGACAGACTTGGATACCGGGGGCCTGGGCGGGGGATTTTCCATGGAACTCTCTAAGGGCCCGGTGCCCTGTGTCGCCCCGGAGTGCCCATGCCCTTCCTTGACCCCGCAGGACCCTTGCATCCAGCAATAAGCAGCCGTCTGCCTCCACGGGGCTCAAACACCTGGGCCCGGTGTGCGGGCACCTGGCGTACGTGGAGGCAAACCCCTGACCCCTCTGGCCCGAACCCACCACTGCGAAGATCCCCCTTTTCTTCCATCCGTAAAGGGGCCCTCCCTGGGGAGTGGAGGAACATGGGGAGGCCCCCAGGAGATGGCTTTTCTCCGAGCCGCGGCTGGCTCCTTTCGGGCCTATACGTGGGCCGCGCGTGCGCACTCAGGCTCCCCACAACAGGCCTCCCTCGGGTCACGGGACCCACCCTTGAGGTGTCTCCTGACCCAGCCTGGAGGGGTCATGTGACCCACACCTGGGGGGTCTCGTGACGCACCCTTGACGGGTCACGTGACACACACCTGGGGGGTCTCGTGACGCACCCCTGAGGTGTCACGTGACCCACCCCTGGGGGGTCTCGTGACGCACCCCTGAGGGGTCACGTGACCCACCCCTGAGGGGTCTCGTGACCCACCCCTGAGGGGTCACGTGACCCACCCTTGAGAGGTCACAGCAGTTTCACAGGGTCCCTGCGCACCTGTCCATGGAAACAGAAGCCCTCCCTGCCCCTCAGAGGACCGCGCTATTTCCCCTAGGCCACACTGCCCAGCAGCACTCTCAGCCCTGCACAGACAGTGTGCTAAGGACAGACTTGGATACCGGGGGCCTGGGCGGGGGATTTTCCATGGAACTCTCTAAGGGCCCGGTGCCCTGTGTCGCCCCGGAGTGCCCATGCCCTTCCTTGACCCCGCAGGACACTTGCATCCAGCAATAAGCAGCCGTCTGCCTCCACGGGGCTCAAACACCTGGGCCCGGTGTGCGGGCACCTGGCGTACGTGGAGGCAAACCCCTGACCCCTCTGGCCCGAACCCACCACTGCGAAGATCCCCCTTTTCTTCCATCCGTAAAGGGGCCCTCCCTGGGGAGTGGAGGAACATGGGGAGGCCCCCAGGAGATGGCTTTTCTCCGAGCCGCGGCTGGCTCCTTTCGGGCCTATACGTGGGCTGCGCATGCGCACTCAGGCTCCCAAGCACACGCCTCCCTCGGCTCACCTGACCCACCCTTTAGAGGTCACAGCAGTTCCACAGGGTCCCTGGGCACCTGTCCGTGGACACAGGAGCCCTCCCTGCCACCTAAAGGACCACGCGATTTCCGCTGGGGAACACTCCCCAGAAGCACTCCCAGCCTCACACAGACACTGTGCGCAGGATAGACTTGTGGACCAGGGGCCTGGGCGGGGAATTTTCCAGGGAACTCTCTAAAGGCCAGGTGCCCTCTGTCGCCCTGGGAGTGCCCACGCCATCCCTTAACCCTGCAGGACACTATCATCCAGCAATAAGCAGCCCTCTGCCTCCACGGGGCTCAAACACCTGGGCCCGTTGTGCGAGCACCTGGCGTTCGTGCAGGCAAACCCGCAGACCCCTCTGGCCCGAACCCACCACTGCGAAGATCCCACTTTTCTTCCATCCGTAAAGGGGTCCTCCTTGAGGAGTGGAGGAACATGGGGAGGCCCCCAGGAGATGGCTTTTCTCCAAGCCGCGGCTGGCTCCTTTCGGGCCTATACGTGGGCCGCGCGTGCGCACTCAGGCTCCCCACAACAGGCCTCCCTCGGGTCACGGGACCCACCCTTGAGGTGTCTCCTGACCCAGCCTGGAGGGGTCATGTGACCCACACCTGGGGGGTCTCGTGACGCACCCCTGAGGGGTCACGTGACCCACCCCTGGGGGGTCTCGTGACCCACCACTGAGGGGTCACGTGACCCACCCTTGAGGGGTCACGTGACCCACACCTGGGGGGTCTCGTGACCCACCTCTGAGGTGTCACGTGACCCACCACTGGGGGGTCTCGTGACCCACCCCCGAGGGGTCACGTGACCCACACCTGCGGGGTCACGTGACCCACACCTGCGGGGTCACGTGGCCCACCCCTGGGGGTTCACGTGACGCACCCCTGAGGGGTCACGTGACCCACCCCTGAGGGGTCTCGTGACCCACCCCTGAGGGGTCACGTGACCCACCCTTGAGGGGTTTCGTGACCCACCCTTTTGGGGTCACGTGACCCACCCTTGCGGGGTCTCGTGACCCACCCTTGGGAGGTCACCTGTCCCACCCTGGAGGGGTCAGGTGACCCGCCCTTGAGAGGTCACAGCAGTTTCACAGGGTCCCTGCGCACCTGTCCATGGAAACAGAAGCCCTCCCTGCCACTCAGAGGACCGCGCTATTTCCCCTAGGCCACACTGCCCAGCAGCACTCTCAGCCCCGCACAGACAGTGTGCTAAGGACAGACTTGGATACCGGGGGCCTGGGCAGGGGATTTTCCATGGAACTCTCTAAGGGCCCGGTGCCCTGTGTCGCCCGGGAGTGCCCATGCCCTTCCTTGACCCCGCAGGACACTTGCATCCAGCAATAAGCAGCCGTCTGCCTCCACGGGGCTCAAACACCTGGGCCCGGTGTGCGGGCACCTGGCGTACGTGGAGGCAAACCCCTGACCCCTCTGGCCCGAACCCACCACTGCGAAGATCCCCCTTTTCTTCCATCCGTAAAGGGGCCCTCCCTGGGGAGTGGAGGAACATGGGGAGGCCCCCAGGAGATGGCTTTTCTCCGAGCCGCGGCTGGCTCCTTTCGGGCCTATACGTGGGCTGCGCATGCGCACTCAGGCTCCCAAGCACACGCCTCCCTCGGCTCACCTGACCCACCCTTTAGAGGTCACAGCAGTTCCACAGGGTCCCTGGGCACCTGTCCGTGGACACAGGAGCCCTCCCTGCCACCTAAAGGACCACGCGATTTCCGCTGGGGAACACTCCCCAGAAGCACTCCCAGCCTCGCACAGACACTGTGCGCAGGATAGACTTGTGGACCAGGGGCCTGGGCGGGGAATTTTCCAGGGAACTCTCTAAAGGCCAGGTGCCCTCTGTCGCCCTGGGAGTGCCCACGCCATCCCTTAACCCTGCAGGACACTATCATCCAGCAATAAGCAGCCCTCTGCCTCCACGGGGCTCAAACACCTGGGCCCGTTGTGCGAGCACCTGGCGTTCGTGCAGGCAAACCCGCAGACCCCTCTGGCCCGAACCCACCACTGCGAAGATCCCACTTTTCTTCCATCCGTAAAGGGGTCCTCCTTGAGGAGTGGAGGAACATGGGGAGGCCCCCAGGAGATGGCTTTTCTCCAAGCCGCGGCTGGCTCCTTTCGGGCCTATACGTGGGCCGCGCGTGCGCACTCAGGCTCCCCACAACAGGCCTCCCTCGGGTCACGGGACCCACCCTTGAGGTGTCTCCTGACCAAGCCTGGAGGGGTCATGTGACCCACACCTGGGGGGTCTCGTGACGCACCCCTGAGGGGTCACGTGACCCACCCCTGGGGGGTCTCGTGACCCACCACTGAGGGGTCACGTGACCCACCCTTGAGGGGTCACGTGACCCACACCTGGGGGTTCTCGTGACGCACCTCTGAGGTGTCACGTGACCCACCACTGGGGGGTCTCGTGACCCACCCCCGAGGGGTCACGTGACCCACACCTGCGGGGTCACGTGACCCACACCTGCGGGGTCACGTGGCCCACCCCTGGGGGTTCACGTGACGCACCCCTGAGGGGTCACGTGACCCACCCCTGAGGGGTCTCGTGACCCACCCCTGAGGGGTCACGTGACCCACCCTTGAGGGGTTTCGTGACCCACCCTTTTGGGGTCACGTGACCCACCCTTGGGAGGTCACCTGTCCCACCCTGGAGGGGTCAGGTGACCCGCCCTGGAGAGGTCACAGCAGTTTCACAGGGTCCCTGCGCACCTGTCCATGGAAACAGAAGCCCTCCCTGCCACTCAGAGGACCGCGCTATTTCCCCTAGGCCACACTGCCCAGCAGCACTCTCAGCCCCGCACAGACAGTGTGCTAAGGATAGACTTGGATACCGGGGGCCTGGGCGGGGGATTTTCCATGGAACTCTCTAAGGGCCCGGTGCCCTGTGTCGCCCGGGAGTGCCCATGCCCTTCCTTGACCCCGCAGGACACTTGCATCCAGCAATAAGCAGCCGTCTGCCTCCACGGGGCTCAAACACCTGGGCCCGGTGTGCGGGCACCTGGCGTACGTGGAGGCAAAACCCTGACCCCTCTGGCCCGAACCCACCACTGCGAAGATCCCCCTTTTCTTCCATCCGTAAAGGGGCCCTCCCTGGGGAGTGGAGGAACATGGGGAGGCCCCCAGGAGATGGCTTTTCTCCGAGCCGCGGCTGGCTCCTTTCGGGCCTATACGTGGGCCGCGCGTGCGCACTCAGGCTCCCCACAACAGGCCTCCCTCGGGTCACGGGACCCACCCTTGAGGTGTCTCCTGACCCACCCTTGAGGGGTCACGTGACCCACACCTGGGGGGTCTCGTGACACACCCCTGAGGGGTCACGTGACCCACCCCTGGGGGGTCTCGTGACCCACCCCTGAGGGGTCACTTGACCCACCCTTGAGGGGTCACGTGACCCACACCTGGGGGGTCTCGTGACGCACCCCTGAGGTGTCACGTGACCCACCCCTGGGGGGTCTCGTGACGCACCCCTGAGGGGTCACGTGACCCACCCCTGAGGGGTCTCGTGACCCACCCCTGAGGGGTCACGTGACCCACCCTTGAGGGGTTTCGTGACCCACCCTTGCGGGGTCTCGTGACCCACCCTTGGGAGGTCACCTGTCCCACCCTGGAGGGGTCAGGTGACCCGCCCTTGAGAGGTCACAGCAGTTTCACAGGGTCCCTGCGCACCTGTCCATGGAAACAGAAGCCCTCCCTGCCACTCAGAGGACCGCGCTATTTCCCCTAGGCCACACTGCCCAGCAGCACTCTCAGCCCCGCACAGACAGTGTGCTAAGGACAGACTTGGATACCGGGGGCCTGGGCGGGGGATTTTCCATGGAACTCTCTAAGGGCCCGGTGCCCTGTGTCGCCCCGGAGTGCCCATGCCCTTCCTTGACCCCGCAGGACCCTTGCATCCAGCAATAAGCAGCCGTCTGCCTCCACGGGGCTCAAACACCTGGGCCCGGTGTGCGGGCACCTGGCGTACGTGGAGGCAAACCCCTGACCCCTCTGGCCCGAACCCACCACTGCGAAGATCCCCCTTTTCTTCCATCCGTAAAGGGGCCCTCCCTGGGGAGTGGAGGAACATGGGGAGGCCCCCAGGAGATGGCTTTTCTCCGAGCCGCGGCTGGCTCCTTTCGGGCCTATACGTGGGCTGCGCATGCGCACTCAGGCTCCCAAGCACACGCCTCCCTCGGCTCACCTGACCCACCCTTTAGAGGTCACAGCAGTTCCACAGGGTCCCTGGGCACCTGTCCGTGGACACAGGAGCCCTCCCTGCCACCTAAAGGACCACGCGATTTCCGCTGGGGAACACTCCCCAGAAGCACTCCCAGCCTCACACAGACACTGTGCGCAGGATAGACTTGTGGACCAGGGGCCTGGGCGGGGAATTTTCCAGGGAACTCTCTAAAGGCCAGGTGCCCTCTGTCGCCCTGGGAGTGCCCACGCCATCCCTTAACCCTGCAGGACACTATCATCCAGCAATAAGCAGCCCTCTGCCTCCACGGGGCTCAAACACCTGGGCCCGTTGTGCGAGCACCTGGCGTTCGTGCAGGCAAACCCGCAGACCCCTCTGGCCCGAACCCACCACTGCGAAGATCCCACTTTTCTTCCATCCGTAAAGGGGTCCTCCTTGAGGAGTGGAGGAACATGGGGAGGCCCCCAGGAGATGGCTTTTCTCCGAGCCGCGGCTGGCTCCTTTCGGGCCTATACGTGGGCCGCGCGTGCGCACTCAGGCTCCCCACAACAGGCCTCCCTCGGGTCACGGGACCCACCCTTGAGGTGTCTCCTGACCCAGCCTGGAGGGGTCATGTGACCCACACCTGGGGGGTCTCGTGACGCACCCTTGAGGGGTCACGTGACCCACACCTGGGGGGTCTCGTGACGCACCCTTGAGGGGTCACGTGACCCACACCTGGGGGGTCTCGTGACGCACCCCTGAGGTGTCACGTGACCCACCCCTGGGGGGTCTCGTGACGCACCCTTGAGGGGTCACGTGACCCACACCTGGGGGTTCTCGTGACGCACCTCTGAGGTGTCACGTGACCCACCACTGGGGGGTCTCGTGACCCACCCCCGAGGGGTCACGTGACCCACACCTGCGGGGTCACGTGACCCACACCTGCGGGGTCACGTGGCCCACCCCTGGGGGTTCACGTGACGCACCCCTGAGGGGTCACGTGACCCACCCCTGAGGGGTCTCGTGACCCACCCCTGAGGGGTCACGTGACCCACCCTTGAGGGGTTTCGTGACCCACCCTTTTGGGGTCACGTGACCCACCCTTGAGGGGTTTCGTGACCCACCCTTTTGAGGTCACGTGACCCACCCTTGGGAGGTCACCTGTCCCACCCTGGAGGGGTCAGGTGACCCGCCCTTGAGAGGTCACAGCAGTTTCACAGGGTCCCTGCGCACCTGTCCATGGAAACAGAAGCCCTCCCTGCCACTCAGAGGACCGCGCTATTTCCCCTAGGCCACACTGCCCAGCAGCACTCTCAGCCCCGCACAGACAGTGTGCTAAGGATAGACTTGGATACCGGGGGCCTGGGCGGGGGATTTTCCATGGAACTCTCTAAGGGCCCGGTGCCCTGTGTCGCCCGGGAGTGCCCATGCCCTTCCTTGACCCCGCAGGACACTTGCATCCAGCAATAAGCAGCCGTCTGCCTCCACGGGGCTCAAACACCTGGGCCCGGTGTGCGGGCACCTGGCGTACGTGGAGGCAAAACCCTGACCCCTCTGGCCCGAACCCACCACTGCGAAGATCCCCCTTTTCTTCCATCCGTAAAGGGGCCCTCCCTGGGGAGTGGAGGAACATGGGGAGGCCCCCAGGAGATGGCTTTTCTCCGAGCCGCGGCTGGCTCCTTTCGGGCCTATACGTGGGCCGCGCGTGCGCACTCAGGCTCCCCACAACAGGCCTCCCTCGGGTCACGGGACCCACCCTTGAGGTGTCTCCTGACCCACCCTTGAGGGGTCACGTGACCCAAAACTTGGGGGTCTCGTGACACACCCCTGAGGGGTCACGTGACCCACCCCTGGGGGGTCTCGTGACCCACCCCTGAGGGGTCACTTGACCCACCCTTGAGGGGTCACGTGACCCACACCTGGGGGGTCTCGTGACGCACCCCTGAGGTGTCACGTGACCCACCCCTGGGGGGTCTCGTGACGCACCCCTGAGGGGTCACGTGACCCACCCCTGAGGGGTCTCGTGACCCACCCCTGAGGGGTCACGTGACCCACCCTTGAGGGGTTTCGTGACCCACCCTTGCGGGGTCTCGTGACCCACCCTTGGGAGGTCACCTGTCCCACCCTGGAGGGGTCAGGTGACCCGCCCTTGAGAGGTCACAGCAGTTTCACAGGGTCCCTGCGCACCTGTCCATGGAAACAGAAGACCTCCCTGCCACTCAGAGGACCGCGCTATTTCCCCTAGGCCACACTGCCCAGCAGCACTCTCAGCCCCGCACAGACAGTGTGCTAAGGACAGACTTGGATACCGGGGGCCTGGGCGGGGGATTTTCCATGGAACTCTCTAAGGGCCCGGTGCCCTGTGTCGCCCCGGAGTGCCCATGCCCTTCCTTGACCCCGCAGGACCCTTGCATCCAGCAATAAGCAGCCGTCTGCCTCCACGGGGCTCAAACACCTGGGCCCGGTGTGCGGGCACCTGGCGTACGTGGAGGCAAACCCCTGACCCCTCTGGCCCGAACCCACCACTGCGAAGATCCCCCTTTTCTTCCATCCGTAAAGGGGCCCTCCCTGGGGAGTGGAGGAACATGGGGAGGCCCCCAGGAGATGGCTTTTCTCCGAGCCGCGGCTGGCTCCTTTCGGGCCTATACGTGGGCTGCGCATGCGCACTCAGGCTCCCAAGCACACGCCTCCCTCGGCTCACCTGACCCACCCTTTAGAGGTCACAGCAGTTCCACAGGGTCCCTGGGCACCTGTCCGTGGACACAGGAGCCCTCCCTGCCACCTAAAGGACCACGCGATTTCCGCTGGGGAACACTCCCCAGAAGCACTCCCAGCCTCACACAGACACTGTGCGCAGGATAGACTTGTGGACCAGGGGCCTGGGCGGGGAATTTTCCAGGGAACTCTCTAAAGGCCAGGTGCCCTCTGTCGCCCTGGGAGTGCCCACGCCATCCCTTAACCCTGCAGGACACTATCATCCAGCAATAAGCAGCCCTCTGCCTCCACGGGGCTCAAACACCTGGGCCCGTTGTGCGAGCACCTGGCGTTCGTGCAGGCAAACCCGCAGACCCCTCTGGCCCGAACCCACCACTGCGAAGATCCCACTTTTCTTCCATCCGTAAAGGGGTCCTCCTTGAGGAGTGGAGGAACATGGGGAGGCCCCCAGGAGATGGCTTTTCTCCGAGCCGCGGCTGGCTCCTTTCGGGCCTATACGTGGGCCGCGCGTGCGCACTCAGGCTCCCCACAACAGGCCTCCCTCGGGTCACGGGACCCACCCTTGAGGTGTCTCCTGACCCAGCCTGGAGGGGTCATGTGACCCACACCTGGGGGGTCTCGTGACGCACCCTTGAGGGGTCACGTGACCCACACCTGGGGGGTCTCGTGACGCACCCCTGAGGTGTCACGTGACCCACCCCTGGGGGGTCTCGTGACGCACCCCTGAGGGGTCACGTGACCCACCCCTGAGGGGTCTCGTGACCCACCCCTGAGGGGTCACGTGACCCACCCCTGAGGGGTTTCGTGACCCACCACTGAGGGGTCACGTGACCCACCCTTGAGGGGTCACGTGACCCACACCTGGGGGTTCTCGTGACGCACCTCTGAGGTGTCACGTGACCCACCACTGGGGGGTCTCGTGACCCACCCCCGAGGGGTCACGTGACCCACACCTGCGGGGTCACGTGACCCACACCTGCGGGGTCACGTGGCCCACCCCTGGGGGTTCACGTGACGCACCCCTGAGGGGTCACGTGACCCACCCCTGAGGGGTCTCGTGACCCACCCCTGAGGGGTCACGTGACCCACCCTTGAGGGGTTTCGTGACCCACCCTTTTGGGGTCACGTGACCCACCCTTGCGGGGTCTCGTGACCCACCCTTGGGAGGTCACCTGTCCCACCCTGGAGGGGTCAGGTGACCCGCCCTTGAGAGGTCACAGCAGTTTCACAGGGTCCCTGCGCACCTGTCCATGGAAATAGAAGCCCTCCCTGCCACTCAGAGGACCGCGCTATTTCCCCTAGGCCACACTGCCCAGCAGCACTCTCAGCCCCGCACAGACAGTGTGCTAAGGACAGACTTGGATACCGGGGGCCTGGGCGGGGGATTTTCCATGGAACTCTCTAAGGGCCCGGTGCCCTGTGTCGCCCGGGAGTGCCCATGCCCTTCCTTGACCCCGCAGGACACTTGCATCCAGCAATAAGCAGCCGTCTGCCTCCACGGGGCTCAAACACCTGGGCCCGGTGTGCGGGCACCTGGCGTACGTGGAGGCAAACCCCTGACCCCTCTGGCCCGAACCCACCACTGCGAAGATCCCCCTTTTCTTCCATCCGTAAAGGGGCCCTCCCTAGGAAGTGGAGGAACATGGGGAGGCCCCCAGGAGATGGCTTTTCTCCGAGCCGCGGCTGGCTCCTTTCGGGCCTATACGTGGGCCGCGCGTGCGCACTAAGGCTCCCCACAACAGGCCTCCCTCGGGTCACGGGACCCACCCTTGAGGTGTCTCCTGACCCAGCCTGGAGGGGTCATGTGACCCACACCTGGGGGGTCTCGTGACGCACCCCTGAGGGGTCACGTGACCCACCCCTGGGGGGTCTCGTGACCCACCACTGAGGGGTCACGTGACCCACCCTTGAGGGGTCACGTGACCCACACCTGGAGGGTCTCGTGACCCACCTTTGAGGTGTCACGTGACCCACCACTGGGGGGTCTCGTGACCCACCCCCGAGGGGTCACGTGACCCACACCTGCGGGGTCACGTGACCCACACCTGCGGGGTCACGTGGCCCACCCCTGGGGGTTCACGTGACGCACCCCTGAGGGGTCACGTGACCCACCCCTGAGGGGTCTCGTGACCCACCCCTGAGGGGTCACGTGACCCACCCTTGAGGGGTTTCGTGACCCACCCTTTTGGGGTCACGTGACCCACCCTTGCGGGGTCTCGTGACCCACCCTTGGGAGGTCACCTGTCCCACCCTGGAGGGGTCAGGTGACCCGCCCTTGAGAGGTCACAGCAGTTTCACAGGGTCCCTGCGCACCTGTCCATGGAAACAGAAGCCCTTCCTGCCACTCAGAGGACCGCGCTATTTCCCCTAGGCCACACTGCCCAGCAGCACTCTCAGCCCCGCACAGACAGTGTGCTAAGGACAGACTTGGATACCGGGGGCCTGGGCGGGGGATTTTCCATGGAACTCTCTAAGGGCCCGGTGCCCTGTGTCGCCCGGGAGTGCCCATGCCCTTCCTTGACCCCGCAGGACACTTGCATCCAGCAATAAGCAGCCGTCTGCCTCCACGGGGCTCAAACACCTGGGCCCGGTGTGCGGGCACCTGGCGTACGTGGAGGCAAACCCCTGACCCCTCTGGCCCGAACCCACCACTGCGAAGATCCCCCTTTTCTTCCATCCGTAAAGGGGCCCTCCCTGGGGAGTGGAGGAACATGGGGAGGCCCCCAGGAGATGGCTTTTCTCCGAGCCGCGGCTGGCTCCTTTCGGGCCTATACGTGGGCTGCGCATGCGCACTCAGGCTCCCAAGCACACGCCTCCCTCGGCTCACCTGACCCACCCTTTAGAGGTCACAGCAGTTCCACAGGGTCCCTGGGCACCTGTCCGTGGACACAGGAGCCCTCCCTGCCACCTAAAGGACCACGCGATTTCCGCTGGGGAACACTCCCCAGAAGCACTCCCAGCCTCGCACAGACACTGTGCGCAGGATAGACTTGTGGACCAGGGGCCTGGGCGGGGAATTTTCCAGGGAACTCTCTAAAGGCCAGGTGCCCTCTGTCGCCCTGGGAGTGCCCACGCCATCCCTTAACCCTGCAGGACACTATCATCCAGCAATAAGCAGCCCTCTGCCTCCACGGGGCTCAAACACCTGGGCCCGTTGTGCGAGCACCTGGCGTTCGTGCAGGCAAACCCGCAGACCCCTCTGGCCCGAACCCACCACTGCGAAGATCCCACTTTTCTTCCATCCGTAAAGGGGTCCTCCTTGAGGAGTGGAGGAACATGGGGAGGCCCCCAGGAGATGGCTTTTCTCCAAGCCGCGGCTGGCTCCTTTCGGGCCTATACGTGGGCCGCGCGTGCGCACTCAGGCTCCCCACAACAGGCCTCCCTCGGGTCACGGGACCCACCCTTGAGGTGTCTCCTGACCCAGCCTGGAGGGGTCATGTGACCCACACCTGGGGGGTCTCGTGACGCACCCCTGAGGGGTCACGTGACCCACCCCTGGGGGGTCTCGTGACCCACCACTGAGGGGTCACGTGACCCACCCTTGAGGGGTCACGTGACCCACACCTGGGGGTTCTCGTGACGCACCTCTGAGGTGTCACGTGACCCACCACTGGGGGGTCTCGTGACCCACCCCCGAGGGGTCACGTGACCCACACCTGCGGGGTCACGTGACCCACACCTGCGGGGTCACGTGGCCCACCCCTGGGGGTTCACGTGACGCACCCCTGAGGGGTCACGTGACCCACCCCTGAGGGGTCTCGTGACCCACCCCTGAGGGGTCACGTGACCCACCCTTGAGGGGTTTCGTGACCCACCCTTTTGGGGTCACGTGACCCACCCTTGCGGGGTCTCGTGACCCAACCTTGGGAGGTCACCTGTCCCACCCTGGAGGGGTCAGGTGACCCGCCCTTGAGAGGTCACAGCAGTTTCACAGGGTCCCTGCGCACCTGTCCATGGAAACAGAAGCCCTCCCTGCCACTCAGAGGACCGCGCTATTTCCCCTAGGCCACACTGCCCAGCAGCACTCTCAGCCCCGCACAGACAGTGTGCTAAGGATAGACTTGGATACCGGGGGCCTGGGCGGGGGATTTTCCATGGAACTCTCTAAGGGCCCGGTGCCCTGTGTCGCCCGGGAGTGCCCATGCCCTTCCTTGACCCCGCAGGACACTTGCATCCAGCAATAAGCAGCCGTCTGCCTCCACGGGGCTCAAACACCTGGGCCCGGTGTGCGGGCACCTGGCGTACGTGGAGGCAAAACCCTGACCCCTCTGGCCCGAACCCACCACTGCGAAGATCCCCCTTTTCTTCCATCCGTAAAGGGGCCCTCCCTGGGGAGTGGAGGAACATGGGGAGGCCCCCAGGAGATGGCTTTTCTCCGAGCCGCGGCTGGCTCCTTTCGGGCCTATACGTGGGCCGCGCGTGCGCACTCAGGCTCCCCACAACAGGCCTCCCTCGGGTCACGGGACCCACCCTTGAGGTGTCTCCTGACCCACCCTTGAGGGGTCACGTGACCCACACCTGGGGGGTCTCGTGACACACCCCTGAGGGGTCACGTGACCCACCCCTGGGGGGTCTCGTGACCCACCCCTGAGGGGTCACGTGACCCACCCTTGAGGGGTCACGTGACCCACACCTGGGGGGTCTCGTGACGCACCCCTGAGGTGTCACGTGACCCACCCCTGGGGGGTCTCGTGACGCACCCCTGAGGGGTCACGTGACCCACCCCTGAGGGGTCTCGTGACCCACCCCTGAGGGGTCACGTGACCCACCCTTGAGGGGTTTCGTGACCCACCCTTGCGGGGTCTCGTGACCCACCCTTGGGAGGTCACCTGTCCCACCCTGGAGGGGTCAGGTGACCCGCCCTTGAGAGGTCACAGCAGTTTCACAGGGTCCCTGCGCACCTGTCCATGGAAACAGAAGCCCTCCCTGCCACTCAGAGGACCGCGCTATTTCCCCTAGGCCACACTGCCCAGCAGCACTCTCAGCCCCGCACAGACAGTGTGCTAAGGACAGACTTGGATACCGGGGGCCTGGGCGGGGGATTTTCCATGGAACTCTCTAAGGGCCCGGTGCCCTGTGTCGCCCCGGAGTGCCCATGCCCTTCCTTGACCCCGCAGGACCCTTGCATCCAGCAATAAGCAGCCGTCTGCCTCCACGGGGCTCAAACACCTGGGCCCGGTGTGCGGGCACCTGGCGTACGTGGAGGCAAACCCCTGACCCCTCTGGCCCGAACCCACCACTGCGAAGATCCCCCTTTTCTTCCATCCGTAAAGGGGCCCTCCCTGGGGAGTGGAGGAACATGGGGAGGCCCCCAGGAGATGGCTTTTCTCCGAGCCGCGGCTGGCTCCTTTCGGGCCTATACGTGGGCTGCGCATGCGCACTCAGGCTCCCAAGCACACGCCTCCCTCGGCTCACCTGACCCACCCTTTAGAGGTCACAGCAGTTCCACAGGGTCCCTGGGCACCTGTCCGTGGACACAGGAGCCCTCCCTGCCACCTAAAGGACCACGCGATTTCCGCTGGGGAACACTCCCCAGAAGCACTCCCAGCCTCACACAGACACTGTGCGCAGGATAGACTTGTGGACCAGGGGCCTGGGCGGGGAATTTTCCAGGGAACTCTCTAAAGGCCAGGTGCCCTCTGTCGCCCTGGGAGTGCCCACGCCATCCCTTAACCCTGCAGGACACTATCATCCAGCAATAAGCAGCCCTCTGCCTCCACGGGGCTCAAACACCTGGGCCCGTTGTGCGAGCACCTGGCGTTCGTGCAGGCAAACCCGCAGACCCCTCTGGCCCGAACCCACCACTGCGAAGATCCCACTTTTCTTCCATCCGTAAAGGGGTCCTCCTTGAGGAGTGGAGGAACATGGGGAGGCCCCCAGGAGATGGCTTTTCTCCGAGCCGCGGCTGGCTCCTTTCGGGCCTATACGTGGGCCGCGCGTGCGCACTCAGGCTCCCCACAACAGGCCTCCCTCGGGTCACGGGACCCACCCTTGAGGTGTCTCCTGACCCAGCCTGGAGGGGTCATGTGACCCACACCTGGGGGGTCTCGTGACGCACCCTTGAGGGGTCACGTGACCCACACCTGGGGGGTCTCGTGACGCACCCCTGAGGTGTCACGTGACCCACCCCTGGGGGGTCTCGTGACGCACCCCTGAGGGGTCACGTGACCCACCCCTGAGGGGTCTCGTGACCCACCCCTGAGGGGTCACGTGACCCACCCCTGAGGGGTTTCGTGACCCACCACTGAGGGGTCACGTGACCCACCCTTGAGGGGTCACGTGACCCACACCTGGGGGTTCTCGTGACGCACCTCTGAGGTGTCACGTGACCCACCACTGGGGGGTCTCGTGACCCACCCCCGAGGGGTCACGTGACCCACACCTGCGGGGTCACGTGACCCACACCTGCGGGGTCACGTGGCCCACCCCTGGGGGTTCACGTGACGCACCCCTGAGGGGTCACGTGACCCACCCTTGCGGGGTCTCGTGACCCACCCTTGGGAGGTCACCTGTCCCACCCTGGAGGGGTCAGGTGACCCGCCCTTGAGAGGTCACAGCAGTTTCACAGGGTCCCTGCGCACCTGTCCATGGAAACAGAAGCCCTCCCTGCCACTCAGAGGACCGCGCTATTTCCCCTAGGCCACACTGCCCAGCAGCACTCTCAGCCCCGCACAGACAGTGTGCTAAGGATAGACTTGGATACCGGGGGCCTGGGCGGGGGATTTTCCATGGAACTCTCTAAGGGCCCGGTGCCCTGTGTCGCCCGGGAGTGCCCATGCCCTTCCTTGACCCCGCAGGACACTTGCATCCAGCAATAAGCAGCCGTCTGCCTCCACGGGGCTCAAACACCTGGGCCCGGTGTGCGGGCACCTGGCGTACGTGGAGGCAAAACCCTGACCCCTCTGGCCCGAACCCACCACTGCGAAGATCCCCCTTTTCTTCCATCCGTAAAGGGGCCCTCCCTGGGGAGTGGAGGAACATGGGGAGGCCCCCAGGAGATGGCTTTTCTCCGAGCCGCGGCTGGCTCCTTTCGGGCCTATACGTGGGCCGCGCGTGCGCACTCAGGCTCCCCACAACAGGCCTCCCTCGGGTCACGGGACCCACCCTTGAGGTGTCTCCTGACCCACCCTTGAGGGGTCACGTGACCCACACCTGGGGGGTCTCGTGACACACCCCTGAGGGGTCACGTGACCCACCCCTGGGGGGTCTCGTGACCCACCCCTGAGGGGTCACGTGACCCACCCTTGAGGGGTCACGTGACCCACACCTGGGGGGTCTCGTGACGCACCCCTGAGGTGTCACGTGACCCACCCCTGGGGGGTCTCGTGACGCACCCCTGAGGGGTCACGTGACCCACCCCTGAGGGGTCTCGTGACCCACCCCTGAGGGGTCACGTGACCCACCCTTGAGGGGTTTCGTGACCCACCCTTGCGGGGTCTCGTGACCCACCCTTGGGAGGTCACCTGTCCCACCCTGGAGGGGTCAGGTGACCCGCCCTTGAGAGGTCACAGCAGTTTCACAGGGTCCCTGCGCACCTGTCCATGGAAACAGAAGCCCTCCCTGCCACTCAGAGGACCGCGCTATTTCCCCTAGGCCACACTGCCCAGCAGCACTCTCAGCCCCGCACAGACAGTGTGCTAAGGACAGACTTGGATACCGGGGGCCTGGGCGGGGGATTTTCCATGGAACTCTCTAAGGGCCCGGTGCCCTGTGTCGCCCCGGAGTGCCCATGCCCTTCCTTGACCCCGCAGGACCCTTGCATCCAGCAATAAGCAGCCGTCTGCCTCCACGGGGCTCAAACACCTGGGCCCGGTGTGCGGGCACCTGGCGTACGTGGAGGCAAACCCCTGACCCCTCTGGCCCGAACCCACCACTGCGAAGATCCCCCTTTTCTTCCATCCGTAAAGGGGCCCTCCCTGGGGAGTGGAGGAACATGGGGAGGCCCCCAGGAGATGGCTTTTCTCCGAGCCGCGGCTGGCTCCTTTCGGGCCTATACGTGGGCTGCGCATGCGCACTCAGGCTCCCAAGCACACGCCTCCCTCGGCTCACCTGACCCACCCTTTAGAGGTCACAGCAGTTCCACAGGGTCCCTGGGCACCTGTCCGTGGACACAGGAGCCCTCCCTGCCACCTAAAGGACCACGCGATTTCCGCTGGGGAACACTCCCCAGAAGCACTCCCAGCCTCACACAGACACTGTGCGCAGGATAGACTTGTGGACCAGGGGCCTGGGCGGGGAATTTTCCAGGGAACTCTCTAAAGGCCAGGTGCCCTCTGTCGCCCTGGGAGTGCCCACGCCATCCCTTAACCCTGCAGGACACTATCATCCAGCAATAAGCAGCCCTCTGCCTCCACGGGGCTCAAACACCTGGGCCCGTTGTGCGAGCACCTGGCGTTCGTGCAGGCAAACCCGCAGACCCCTCTGGCCCGAACCCACCACTGCGAAGATCCCACTTTTCTTCCATCCGTAAAGGGGTCCTCCTTGAGGAGTGGAGGAACATGGGGAGGCCCCCAGGAGATGGCTTTTCTCCGAGCCGCGGCTGGCTCCTTTCGGGCCTATACGTGGGCCGCGCGTGCGCACTCAGGCTCCCCACAACAGGCCTCCCTCGGGTCACGGGACCCACCCTTGAGGTGTCTCCTGACCCAGCCTGGAGGGGTCATGTGACCCACACCTGGGGGGTCTCGTGACGCACCCTTGAGGGGTCACGTGACCCACACCTGGGGGGTCTCGTGACGCACCCCTGAGGTGTCACGTGACCCACCCCTGGGGGGTCTCGTGACGCACCCCTGAGGGGTCACGTGACCCACCCCTGAGGGGTCTCGTGACCCACCCCTGAGGGGTCACGTGACCCACCCCTGAGGGGTTTCGTGACCCACCACTGAGGGGTCACGTGACCCACCCTTGAGGGGTCACGTGACCCACACCTGGGGGTTCTCGTGACGCACCTCTGAGGTGTCACGTGACCCACCACTGGGGGGTCTCGTGACCCACCCCCGAGGGGTCACGTGACCCACACCTGCGGGGTCACGTGACCCACACCTGCGGGGTCACGTGGCCCACCCCTGGGGGTTCACGTGACGCACCCCTGAGGGGTCACGTGACCCACCCCTGAGGGGTCTCGTGACCCACCCCTGAGGGGTCACGTGACCCACACTTGAGGGGTTTCGTGACCCACCCTTTTGGGGTCACGTGACCCACCCTTGCGGGGTCTCGTGACCCACCCTTGGGAGGTCACCTGTCCCACCCTGGAGGGGTCAGGTGACCCGCCCTTGAGAGGTCACAGCAGTTTCACAGGGTCCCTGCGCACCTGTCCATGGAAATAGAAGCCCTCCCTGCCACTCAGAGGACCGCGCTATTTCCCCTAGGCCACACTGCCCAGCAGCACTCTCAGCCCCGCACAGACAGTGTGCTAAGGACAGACTTGGATACCGGGGGCCTGGGCGGGGGATTTTCCATGGAACTCTCTAAGGGCCCGGTGCCCTGTGTCGCCCGGGAGTGCCCATGCCCTTCCTTGACCCCGCAGGACACTTGCATCCAGCAATAAGCAGCCGTCTGCCTCCACGGGGCTCAAACACCTGGGCCCGGTGTGCGGGCACCTGGCGTACGTGGAGGCAAACCCCTGACCCCTCTGGCCCGAACCCACCACTGCGAAGATCCCCCTTTTCTTCCATCCGTAAAGGGGCCCTCCCTGGGGAGTGGAGGAACATGGGGAGGCCCCCAGGAGATGGCTTTTCTCCGAGCCGCGGCTGGCTCCTTTCGGGCCTATACGTGGGCTGCGCATGCGCACTCAGGCTCCCAAGCACACGCCTCCCTCGGCTCACCTGACCCACCCTTTAGAGGTCACAGCAGTTCCACAGGGTCCCTGGGCACCTGTCCGTGGACACAGGAGCCCTCCCTGCCACCTAAAGGACCACGCGATTTCCGCTGGGGAACACTCCCCAGAAGCACTCCCAGCCTCACACAGACACTGTGCGCAGGATAGACTTGTGGACCAGGGGCCTGGGCGGGGAATTTTCCAGGGAACTCTCTAAAGGCCAGGTGCCCTCTGTCGCCCTGGGAGTGCCCACGCCATCCCTTAACCCTGCAGGACACTATCATCCAGCAATAAGCAGCCCTCTGCCTCCACGGGGCTCAAACACCTGGGCCCGTTGTGCGAGCACCTGGCGTTCGTGCAGGCAAACCCGCAGACCCCTCTGGCCCGAACCCACCACTGCGAAGATCCCACTTTTCTTCCATCCGTAAAGGGGTCCTCCTTGAGGAGTGGAGGAACATGGGGAGGCCCCCAGGAGATGGCTTTTCTCCGAGCCGCGGCTGGCTCCTTTCGGGCCTATACGTGGGCCGCGCGTGCGCACTCAGGCTCCCCACAACAGGCCTCCCTCGGGTCACGGGACCCACCCTTGAGGTGTCTCCTGACCCAGCCTGGAGGGGTCATGTGACCCACACCTGGGGGGTCTCGTGACGCACCCTTGAGGGGTCACGTGACCCACACCTGGGGGGTCTCCTGACGCACCCCTGAGGTGTCACGTGACCCACCCCTGGGGGGTCTCGTGACGCACCCCTGAGGGGTCACGTGACCCACCCCTGAGGGGTTTCGTGACCCACCACTGAGGGGTCACGTGACCCACCCTTGAGGGGTCACGTGACCCACACCTGGGGGTTCTCGTGACGCACCTCTGAGGTGTCACGTGACCCACCACTGGGGGGTCTCGTGACCCACCCCCGAGGGGTCACGTGACCCACACCTGCGGGGTCACGTGACCCACACCTGCGGGGTCACGTGGCCCACCCCTGGGGGTTCACGTGACGCACCCCTGAGGGGTCACGTGACCCACCCCTGAGGGGTCTCGTGACCCACCCCTGAGGGGTCACGTGACCCACCCTTGAGGGGTTTCGTGACCCACCCTTTTGGGGTCACGTGACCCACCCTTGCGGGGTCTCGTGACCCACCCTTGGGAGGTCACCTGTCCCACCCTGGAGGGGTCAGGTGACCCGCCCTTGAGAGGTCACAGCAGTTTCACAGGGTCCCTGCGCACCTGTCCATGGAAACAGAAGCCCTCCCTGCCACTCAGAGGACCGCGCTATTTCCCCTAGGCCACACTGCCCAGCAGCACTCTCAGCCCCGCACAGACAGTGTGCTAAGGACAGACTTGGATACCGGGGGCCTGGGCGGGGGATTTTCCATGGAACTCTCTAAGGGCCCGGTGCCCTGTGTCGCCCGGGAGTGCCCATGCCCTTCCTTGACCCCGCAGGACACTTGCATCCAGCAATAAGCAGCCGTCTGCCTCCACGGGGCTCAAACACCTGGGCCCGGTGTGCGGGCACCTGGCGTACGTGGAGGCAAACCCCTGACCCCTCTGGCCCGAACCCACCACTGCGAAGATCCCCCTTTTCTTCCATCCGTAAAGGGGCCCTCCCTGGGGAGTGGAGGAACATGGGGAGGCCCCCAGGAGATGGCTTTTCTCCGAGCCGCGGCTGGCTCCTTTCGGGCCTATACGTGGGCTGCGCATGCGCACTCAGGCTCCCAAGCACACGCCTCCCTCGGCTCACCTGACCCACCCTTTAGAGGTCACAGCAGTTCCACAGGGTCCCTGGGCACCTGTCCGTGGACACAGGAGCCCTCCCTGCCACCTAAAGGACCACGCGATTTCCGCTGGGGAACACTCCCCAGAAGCACTCCCAGCCTCACACAGACACTGTGCGCAGGATAGACTTGTGGACCAGGGGCCTGGGCGGGGAATTTTCCAGGGAACTCTCTAAAGGCCAGGTGCCCTCTGTCGCCCTGGGAGTGCCCACGCCATCCCTTAACCCTGCAGGACACTATCATCCAGCAATAAGCAGCCCTCTGCCTCCACGGGGCTCAAACACCTGGGCCCGTTGTGCGAGCACCTGGCGTTCGTGCAGGCAAACCCGCAGACCCCTCTGGCCCGAACCCACCACTGCGAAGATCCCACTTTTCTTCCATCCGTAAAGGGGCCCTCCCTGGGGAGTGGAGGAACATGGGGAGGCCCCCAGGAGATGGCTTTTCTCCGAGCCGCGGCTGGCTCCTTTCGGGCCTATACGTGGGCCGCGCGTGCGCACTAAGGCTCCCCACAACAGGCCTCCCTCGGGTCACGGGACCCACCCTTGAGGTGTCTCCTGACCCAGCCTGGAGGGGTCATGTGACCCACACCTGGGGGGTCTCGTGACGCACCCCTGAGGGGTCACGTGACCCACCCCTGGGGGGTCTCGTGACCCACCACTGAGGGGTCACGTGACCCACCCTTGAGGGGTCACGTGACCCACACCTGGGGGGTCTCGTGACCCACCTCTGAGGTGTCACGTGACCCACCACTGGGGGGTCTCGTGACCCACCCCCGAGGGGTCACGTGACCCACACCTGCGGGGTCACGTGACCCACACCTGCGGGGTCACGTGGCCCACCCCTGGGGGTTCACGTGACGCACCCCTGAGGGGTCACGTGACCCACCCCTGAGGGGTCTCGTGACCCACCCCTGAGGGGTCACGTGACCCACCCTTGAGGGGTTTCGTGACCCACCCTTTTGGGGTCACGTGACCCACCCTTGCGGGGTCTCGTGACCCACCCTTGGGAGGTCACCTGTCCCACCCTGGAGGGGTCAGGTGACCCGCCCTTGAGAGGTCACAGCAGTTTCACAGGGTCCCTGCGCACCTGTCCATGGAAACAGAAGCCCTCCCTGCCACTCAGAGGACCGCGCTATTTCCCCTAGGCCACACTGCCCAGCAGCACTCTCAGCCCCGCACAGACAGTGTGCTAAGGACAGACTTGGATACCGGGGGCCTGGGCGGGGGATTTTCCATGGAACTCTCTAAGGGCCCGGTGCCCTGTGTCGCCCGGGAGTGCCCATGCCCTTCCTTGACCCCGCAGGACACTTGCATCCAGCAATAAGCAGCCGTCTGCCTCCACGGGGCTCAAACACCTGGGCCCGGTGTGCGGGCACCTGGCGTACGTGGAGGCAAACCCCTGACCCCTCTGGCCCGAACCCACCACTGCGAAGATCCCCCTTTTCTTCCATCCGTAAAGGGGCCCTCCCTGGGGAGTGGAGGAACATGGGGAGGCCCCCAGGAGATGGCTTTTCTCCGAGCCGCGGCTGGCTCCTTTCGGGCCTATACGTGGGCTGCGCATGCGCACTCAGGCTCCCAAGCACACGCCTCCCTCGGCTCACCTGACCCACCCTTTAGAGGTCACAGCAGTTCCACAGGGTCCCTGGGCACCTGTCCGTGGACACAGGAGCCCTCCCTGCCACCTAAAGGACCACGCGATTTCCGCTGGGGAACACTCCCCAGAAGCACTCCCAGCCTCGCACAGACACTGTGCGCAGGATAGACTTGTGGACCAGGGGCCTGGGCGGGGAATTTTCCAGGGAACTCTCTAAAGGCCAGGTGCCCTCTGTCGCCCTGGGAGTGCCCACGCCATCCCTTAACCCTGCAGGACACTATCATCCAGCAATAAGCAGCCCTCTGCCTCCACGGGGCTCAAACACCTGGGCCCGTTGTGCGAGCACCTGGCGTTCGTGCAGGCAAACCCGCAGACCCCTCTGGCCCGAACCCACCACTGCGAAGATCCCACTTTTCTTCCATCCGTAAAGGGGTCCTCCTTGAGGAGTGGAGGAACATGGGGAGGCCCCCAGGAGATGGCTTTTCTCCAAGCCGCGGCTGGCTCCTTTCGGGCCTATACGTGGGCCGCGCGTGCGCACTCAGGCTCCCCACAACAGGCCTCCCTCGGGTCACGGGACCCACCCTTGAGGTGTCTCCTGACCCAGCCTGGAGGGGTCATGTGACCCACACCTGGGGGGTCTCGTGACGCACCCCTGAGGGGTCACGTGACCCACCCCTGGGGGGTCTCGTGACCCACCACTGAGGGGTCACGTGACCCACCCTTGAGGGGTCACGTGACCCACACCTGGGGGTTCTCGTGACGCACCTCTGAGGTGTCACGTGACCCACCACTGGGGGGTCTCGTGACCCACCCCCGAGGGGTCACGTGACCCACACCTGCGGGGTCACGTGACCCACACCTGCGGGGTCACGTGGCCCACCCCTGGGGGTTCACGTGACGCACCCCTGAGGGGTCACGTGACCCACCCCTGAGGGGTCTCGTGACCCACCCCTGAGGGGTCACGTGACCCACCCTTGAGTGGTTTCGTGACCCACCCTTTTGGGGTCACGTGACCCACCCTTGCGGGGTCTCGTGACCCAACCTTGGGAGGTCACCTGTCCCACCCTGGAGGGGTCAGGTGACCCGCCCTTGAGAGGTCACAGCAGTTTCACAGGGTCCCTGCGCACCTGTCCATGGAAACAGAAGCCCTCCCTGCCACTCAGAGGACCGCGCTATTTCCCCTAGGCCACACTGCCCAGCAGCACTCTCAGCCCCGCACAGACAGTGTGCTAAGGATAGACTTGGATACCGGGGGCCTGGGCGGGGGATTTTCCATGGAACTCTCTAAGGGCCCGGTGCCCTGTGTCGCCCGGGAGTGCCCATGCCCTTCCTTGACCCAGCAGGACACTTGCATCCAGCAATAAGCAGCCGTCTGCCTCCACGGGGCTCAAACACCTGGGCCCGGTGTGCGGGCACCTGGCGTACGTGGAGGCAAAACCCTGACCCCTCTGGCCCGAACCCACCACTGCGAAGATCCCCCTTTTCTTCCATCCGTAAAGGGGCCCTCCCTGGGGAGTGGAGGAACATGGGGAGGCCCCCAGGAGATGGCTTTTCTCCGAGCCGCGGCTGGCTCCTTTCGGGCCTATACGTGGGCCGCGCGTGCGCACTCAGGCTCCCCACAACAGGCCTCCCTCGGGTCACGGGACCCACCCTTGAGGTATCTCCTGACCCACCCTTGAGGGGTCACGTGACCCACACCTGGGGGGTCTCGTGACACACCCCTGAGGGGTCACGTGACCCACCCCTGGGGGGTCTCGTGACCCACCCCTGAGGGGTCACGTGACCCACCCTTGAGGGGTCACGTGACCCACACCTGGGGGGTCTCGTGACGCACCCCTGAGGGGTCACGTGACCCACCCCTGAGGGGTCTCGTGACCCACCCCTGAGGGGTCACGTGACCCACCCCTGAGGGGTTTCGTGACCCACCACTGAGGGGTCACGTGACCCACCCTTGAGGGGTCACGTGACCCACACCTGGGGGTTCTCGTGACGCACCTCTGAGGTGTCACGTGACCCACCACTGGGGGGTCTCGTGACCCACCCCCGAGGGGTCACGTGACCCACACCTGCGGGGTCACGTGACCCACACCTGCGGGGTCACGTGGCCCACCCCTGGGGGTTCACGTGACGCACCCCTGAGGGGTCACGTGACCCACCCCTGAGGGGTCTCGTGACCCACCCCTGAGGGGTCACGTGACCCACACTTGAGGGGTTTCGTGACCCACCCTTTTGGGGTCACGTGACCCACCCTTGCGGGGTCTCGTGACCCACCCTTGGGAGGTCACCTGTCCCACCCTGGAGGGGTCAGGTGACCCGCCCTTGAGAGGTCACAGCAGTTTCACAGGGTCCCTGCGCACCTGTCCATGGAAATAGAAGCCCTCCCTGCCACTCAGAGGACCGCGCTATTTCCCCTAGGCCACACTGCCCAGCAGCACTCTCAGCCCCGCACAGACAGTGTGCTAAGGACAGACTTGGATACCGGGGGCCTGGGCGGGGGATTTTCCATGGAACTCTCTAAGGGCCCGGTGCCCTGTGTCGCCCGGGAGTGCCCATGCCCTTCCTTGACCCCGCAGGACACTTGCATCCAGCAATAAGCAGCCGTCTGCCTCCACGGGGCTCAAACACCTGGGCCCGGTGTGCGGGCACCTGGCGTACGTGGAGGCAAACCCCTGACCCCTCTGGCCCGAACCCACCACTGCGAAGATCCCCCTTTTCTTCCATCCGTAAAGGGGCCCTCCCTGGGGAGTGGAGGAACATGGGGAGGCCCCCAGGAGATGGCTTTTCTCCGAGCCGCGGCTGGCTCCTTTCGGGCCTATACGTGGGCTGCGCATGCGCACTCAGGCTCCCAAGCACACGCCTCCCTCGGCTCACCTGACCCACCCTTTAGAGGTCACAGCAGTTCCACAGGGTCCCTGGGCACCTGTCCGTGGACACAGGAGCCCTCCCTGCCACCTAAAGGACCACGCGATTTCCGCTGGGGAACACTCCCCAGAAGCACTCCCAGCCTCACACAGACACTGTGCGCAGGATAGACTTGTGGACCAGGGGCCTGGGCGGGGAATTTTCCAGGGAACTCTCTAAAGGCCAGGTGCCCTCTGTCGCCCTGGGAGTGCCCACGCCATCCCTTAACCCTGCAGGACACTATCATCCAGCAATAAGCAGCCCTCTGCCTCCACGGGGCTCAAACACCTGGGCCCGTTGTGCGAGCACCTGGCGTTCGTGCAGGCAAACCCGCAGACCCCTCTGGCCCGAACCCACCACTGCGAAGATCCCACTTTTCTTCCATCCGTAAAGGGGTCCTCCTTGAGGAGTGGAGGAACATGGGGAGGCCCCCAGGAGATGGCTTTTCTCCGAGCCGCGGCTGGCTCCTTTCGGGCCTATACGTGGGCCGCGCGTGCGCACTCAGGCTCCCCACAACAGGCCTCCCTCGGGTCACGGGACCCACCCTTGAGGTGTCTCCTGACCCAGCCTGGAGGGGTCATGTGACCCACACCTGGGGGGTCTCGTGACGCACCCTTGAGGGGTCACGTGACCCACACCTGGGGGGTCTCGTGACGCACCCCTGAGGTGTCACGTGACCCACCCCTGGGGGGTCTCGTGACGCACCCCTGAGGGGTCACGTGACCCACCCCTGAGGGGTTTCGTGACCCACCACTGAGGGGTCACGTGACCCACCCTTGAGGGGTCACGTGACCCACACCTGGGGGTTCTCGTGACGCACCTCTGAGGTGTCACGTGACCCACCACTGGGGGGTCTCGTGACCCACCCCCGAGGGGTCACGTGACCCACACCTGCGGGGTCACGTGACCCACACCTGCGGGGTCACGTGGCCCACCCCTGGGGGTTCACGTGACGCACCCCTGAGGGGTCACGTGACCCACCCCTGAGGGGTCTCGTGACCCACCCCTGAGGGGTCACGTGACCCACCCTTGAGGGGTTTCGTGACCCACCCTTTTGGGGTCACGTGACCCACCCTTGCGGGGTCTCGTGACCCACCCTTGGGAGGTCACCTGTCCCACCCTGGAGGGGTCAGGTGACCCGCCCTTGAGAGGTCACAGCAGTTTCACAGGGTCCCTGCGCACCTGTCCATGGAAACAGAAGCCCTCCCTGCCACTCAGAGGACCGCGCTATTTCCCCTAGGCCACACTGCCCAGCAGCACTCTCAGCCCCGCACAGACAGTGTGCTAAGGACAGACTTGGATACCGGGGGCCTGGGCGGGGGATTTTCCATGGAACTCTCTAAGGGCCCGGTGCCCTGTGTCGCCCGGGAGTGCCCATGCCCTTCCTTGACCCCGCAGGACACTTGCATCCAGCAATAAGCAGCCGTCTGCCTCCACGGGGCTCAAACACCTGGGCCCGGTGTGCGGGCACCTGGCGTACGTGGAGGCAAACCCCTGACCCCTCTGGCCCGAACCCACCACTGCGAAGATCCCCCTTTTCTTCCATCCGTAAAGGGGCCCTCCCTGGGGAGTGGAGGAACATGGGGAGGCCCCCAGGAGATGGCTTTTCTCCGAGCCGCGGCTGGCTCCTTTCGGGCCTATACGTGGGCTGCGCATGCGCACTCAGGCTCCCAAGCACACGCCTCCCTCGGCTCACCTGACCCACCCTTTAGAGGTCACAGCAGTTCCACAGGGTCCCTGGGCACCTGTCCGTGGACACAGGAGCCCTCCCTGCCACCTAAAGGACCACGCGATTTCCGCTGGGGAACACTCCCCAGAAGCACTCCCAGCCTCACACAGACACTGTGCGCAGGATAGACTTGTGGACCAGGGGCCTGGGCGGGGAATTTTCCAGGGAACTCTCTAAAGGCCAGGTGCCCTCTGTCGCCCTGGGAGTGCCCACGCCATCCCTTAACCCTGCAGGACACTATCATCCAGCAATAAGCAGCCCTCTGCCTCCACGGGGCTCAAACACCTGGGCCCGTTGTGCGAGCACCTGGCGTTCGTGCAGGCAAACCCGCAGACCCCTCTGGCCCGAACCCACCACTGCGAAGATCCCACTTTTCTTCCATCCGTAAAGGGGTCCTCCTTGAGGAGTGGAGGAACATGGGGAGGCCCCCAGGAGATGGCTTTTCTCCGAGCCGCGGCTGGCTCCTTTCGGGCCTATACGTGGGCCGCGCGTGCGCACTCAGGCTCCCCACAACAGGCCTCCCTCGGGTCACGGGACCCACCCTTGAGGTGTCTCCTGACCCACCCTTGAGGGGTCACGTGACCCACACCTGGGGGGTCTCGTGACCCACCTCTGAGGTGTCACGTGACCCACCACTGGGGGGTCTCGTGACCCACCCCCGAGGGGTCACGTGACCCACACCTGCGGGGTCACGTGACCCACACCTGCGGGGTCACGTGGCCCACCCCTGGGGGTTCACGTGACGCACCCCTGAGGGGTCACGTGACCCACCCCTGAGGGGTCTCGTGACCCACCCCTGAGGGGTCACGTGACCCACCCTTGAGGGGTTTCGTGACCCACCCTTTTGGGGTCACGTGACCCACCCTTGCGGGGTCTCGTGACCCACCCTTGGGAGGTCACCTGTCCCACCCTGGAGGGGTCAGGTGACCCGCCCTTGAGAGGTCACAGCAGTTTCACAGGGTCCCTGCGCACCTGTCCATGGAAACAGAAGCCCTCCCTGCCACTCAGAGGACCGCGCTATTTCCCCTAGGCCACACTGCCCAGCAGCACTCTCAGCCCCGCACAGACAGTGTGCTAAGGACAGACTTGGATACCGGGGGCCTGGGCGGGGGATTTTCCATGGAACTCTCTAAGGGCCCGGTGCCCTGTGTCGCCCGGGAGTGCCCATGCCCTTCCTTGACCCCGCAGGACACTTGCATCCAGCAATAAGCAGCCGTCTGCCTCCACGGGGCTCAAACACCTGGGCCCGGTGTGCGGGCACCTGGCGTACGTGGAGGCAAACCCCTGACCCCTCTGGCCCGAACCCACCACTGCGAAGATCCCCCTTTTCTTCCATCCGTAAAGGGGCCCTCCCTGGGGAGTGGAGGAACATGGGGAGGCCCCCAGGAGATGGCTTTTCTCCGAGCCGCGGCTGGCTCCTTTCGGGCCTATACGTGGGCTGCGCATGCGCACTCAGGCTCCCAAGCACACGCCTCCCTCGGCTCACCTGACCCACCCTTTAGAGGTCACAGCAGTTCCACAGGGTCCCTGGGCACCTGTCCGTGGACACAGGAGCCCTCCCTGCCACCTAAAGGACCACGCGATTTCCGCTGGGGAACACTCCCCAGAAGCACTCCCAGCCTCGCACAGACACTGTGCGCAGGATAGACTTGTGGACCAGGGGCCTGGGCGGGGAATTTTCCAGGGAACTCTCTAAAGGCCAGGTGCCCTCTGTCGCCCTGGGAGTGCCCACGCCATCCCTTAACCCTGCAGGACACTATCATCCAGCAATAAGCAGCCCTCTGCCTCCACGGGGCTCAAACACCTGGGCCCGTTGTGCGAGCACCTGGCGTTCGTGCAGGCAAACCCGCAGACCCCTCTGGCCCGAACCCACCACTGCGAAGATCCCACTTTTCTTCCATCCGTAAAGGGGTCCTCCTTGAGGAGTGGAGGAACATGGGGAGGCCCCCAGGAGATGGCTTTTCTCCAAGCCGCGGCTGGCTCCTTTCGGGCCTATACGTGGGCCGCGCGTGCGCACTCAGGCTCCCCACAACAGGCCTCCCTCGGGTCACGGGACCCACCCTTGAGGTGTCTCCTGACCCAGCCTGGAGGGGTCATGTGACCCACACCTGGGGGGTCTCGTGACGCACCCCTGAGGGGTCACGTGACCCACCCCTGGGGGGTCTCGTGACCCACCACTGAGGGGTCACGTGACCCACCCTTGAGGGGTCACGTGACCCACACCTGGGGGTTCTCGTGACGCACCTCTGAGGTGTCACGTGACCCACCACTGGGGGGTCTCGTGACCCACCCCCGAGGGGTCACGTGACCCACACCTGCGGGGTCACGTGACCCACACCTGCGGGGTCACGTGGCCCACCCCTGGGGGTTCACGTGACGCACCCCTGAGGGGTCACGTGACCCACCCCTGAGGGGTCTCGTGACCCACCCCTGAGGGGTCACGTGACCCACCCTTGAGTGGTTTCGTGACCCACCCTTTTGGGGTCACGTGACCCACCCTTGCGGGGTCTCGTGACCCAACCTTGGGAGGTCACCTGTCCCACCCTGGAGGGGTCAGGTGACCCGCCCTTGAGAGGTCACAGCAGTTTCACAGGGTCCCTGCGCACCTGTCCATGGAAACAGAAGCCCTCCCTGCCACTCAGAGGACCGCGCTATTTCCCCTAGGCCACACTGCCCAGCAGCACTCTCAGCCCCGCACAGACAGTGTGCTAAGGATAGACTTGGATACCGGGGGCCTGGGCGGGGGATTTTCCATGGAACTCTCTAAGGGCCCGGTGCCCTGTGTCGCCCGGGAGTGCCCATGCCCTTCCTTGACCCAGCAGGACACTTGCATCCAGCAATAAGCAGCCGTCTGCCTCCACGGGGCTCAAACACCTGGGCCCGGTGTGCGGGCACCTGGCGTACGTGGAGGCAAAACCCTGACCCCTCTGGCCCGAACCCACCACTGCGAAGATCCCCCTTTTCTTCCATCCGTAAAGGGGCCCTCCCTGGGGAGTGGAGGAACATGGGGAGGCCCCCAGGAGATGGCTTTTCTCCGAGCCGCGGCTGGCTCCTTTCGGGCCTATACGTGGGCCGCGCGTGCGCACTCAGGCTCCCCACAACAGGCCTCCCTCGGGTCACGGGACCCACCCTTGAGGTGTCTCCTGACCCACCCTTGAGGGGTCACGTGACCCACACCTGGGGGGTCTCGTGACACACCCCTGAGGGGTCACGTGACCCACCCCTGGGGGGTCTCGTGACCCACCCCTGAGGGGTCACGTGACCCACCCTTGAGGGGTCACGTGACCCACACCTGGGGGGTCTCGTGACGCACCCCTGAGGTGTCACGTGACCCACCCCTGGGGGGTCTCGTGACGCACCCCTGAGGGGTCACGTGACCCACCCCTGAGGGGTCTCGTGACCCACCCCTGAGGGGTCACGTGACCCACCCTTGAGGGGTTTCGTGACCCACCCTTGCGGGGTCTCGTGACCCACCCTTGGGAGGTCACCTGTCCCACCCTGGAGGGGTCAGGTGACCCGCCCTTGAGAGGTCACAGCAGTTTCACAGGGTCCCTGCGCACCTGTCCATGGAAACAGAAGCCCTCCCTGCCACTCAGAGGACCGCGCTATTTCCCCTAGGCCACACTGCCCAGCAGCACTCTCAGCCCCGCACAGACAGTGTGCTAAGGACAGACTTGGATACCGGGGGCCTGGGCGGGGGATTTTCCATGGAACTCTCTAAGGGCCCGGTGCCCTGTGTCGCCCCGGAGTGCCCATGCCCTTCCTTGACCCCGCAGGACCCTTGCATCCAGCAATAAGCAGCCGTCTGCCTCCACGGGGCTCAAACACCTGGGCCCGGTGTGCGGGCACCTGGCGTACGTGGAGGCAAACCCCTGACCCCTCTGGCCCGAACCCACCACTGCGAAGATCCCCCTTTTCTTCCATCCGTAAAGGGGCCCTCCCTGGGGAGTGGAGGAACATGGGGAGGCCCCCAGGAGATGGCTTTTCTCCGAGCCGCGGCTGGCTCCTTTCGGGCCTATACGTGGGCTGCGCATGCGCACTCAGGCTCCCAAGCACACGCCTCCCTCGGCTCACCTGACCCACCCTTTAGAGGTCACAGCAGTTCCACAGGGTCCCTGGGCACCTGTCCGTGGACACAGGAGCCCTCCCTGCCACCTAAAGGACCACGCGATTTCCGCTGGGGAACACTCCCCAGAAGCACTCCCAGCCTCACACAGACACTGTGCGCAGGATAGACTTGTGGACCAGGGGCCTGGGCGGGGAATTTTCCAGGGAACTCTCTAAAGGCCAGGTGCCCTCTGTCGCCCTGGGAGTGCCCACGCCATCCCTTAACCCTGCAGGACACTATCATCCAGCAATAAGCAGCCCTCTGCCTCCACGGGGCTCAAACACCTGGGCCCGTTGTGCGAGCACCTGGCGTTCGTGCAGGCAAACCCGCAGACCCCTCTGGCCCGAACCCACCACTGCGAAGATCCCACTTTTCTTCCATCCGTAAAGGGGTCCTCCTTGAGGAGTGGAGGAACATGGGGAGGCCCCGAGGAGATGGCTTTTCTCCGAGCCGCGGCTGGCTCCTTTCGGGCCTATACGTGGGCCGCGCGTGCGCACTCAGGCTCCCCACAACAGGCCTCCCTCGGGTCACGGGACCCACCCTTGAGGTGTCTCCTGACCCAGCCTGGAGGGGTCATGTGACCCACACCTGGGGGGTCTCGTGACGCACCCTTGAGGGGTCACGTGACCCACACCTGGGGGGTCTCGTGACGCACCCCTGAGGTGTCACGTGACCCACCCCTGGGGGGTCTCGTGACGCACCCCTGAGGGGTCACGTGACCCACCCCTGAGGGGTCTCGTGACCCACCCCTGAGGGGTCACGTGACCCACCCCTGAGGGGTTTCGTGACCCACCACTGAGGGGTCACGTGACCCACCCTTGAGGGGTCACGTGACCCACACCTGGGGGTTCTCGTGACGCACCTCTGAGGTGTCACGTGACCCACCACTGGGGGGTCTCGTGACCCACCCCCGAGGGGTCACGTGACCCACACCTGCGGGGTCACGTGACCCACACCTGCGGGGTCACGTGGCCCACCCCTGGGGGTTCACGTGACGCACCCCTGAGGGGTCACGTGACCCACCCCTGAGGGGTCTCGTGACCCACCCCTGAGGGGTCACGTGACCCACCCTTGAGGGGTTTCGTGACCCACCCTTTTGGGGTCACGTGACCCACCCTTGCGGGGTCTCGTGACCCACCCTTGGGAGGTCACCTGTCCCACCCTGGAGGGGTCAGGTGACCCGCCCTTGAGAGGTCACAGCAGTTTCACAGGGTCCCTGCGCACCTGTCCATGGAAACAGAAGCCCTCCCTGCCACTCAGAGGACCGCGCTATTTCCCCTAGGCCACACTGCCCAGCAGCACTCTCAGCCCCGCACAGACAGTGTGCTAAGGACAGACTTGGATACCGGGGGCCTGGGCGGGGGATTTTCCATGGAACTCTCTAAGGGCCCGGTGCCCTGTGTCGCCCGGGAGTGCCCATGCCCTTCCTTGACCCCGCAGGACACTTGCATCCAGCAATAAGCAGCCGTCTGCCTCCACGGGGCTCAAACACCTGGGCCCGGTGTGCGGGCACCTGGCGTACGTGGAGGCAAACCCCTGACCCCTCTGGCCCGAACCCACCACTGCGAAGATCCCCCTTTTCTTCCATCCGTAAAGGGGCCCTCCCTGGGGAGTGGAGGAACATGGGGAGGCCCCCAGGAGATGGCTTTTCTCCGAGCCGCGGCTGGCTCCTTTCGGGCCTATACGTGGGCTGCGCATGCGCACTCAGGCTCCCAAGCACACGCCTCCCTCGGCTCACCTGACCCACCCTTTAGAGGTCACAGCAGTTCCACAGGGTCCCTGGGCACCTGTCCGTGGACACAGGAGCCCTCCCTGCCACCTAAAGGACCACGCGATTTCCGCTGGGGAACACTCCCCAGAAGCACTCCCAGCCTCACACAGACACTGTGCGCAGGATAGACTTGTGGACCAGGGGCCTGGGCGGGGAATTTTCCAGGGAACTCTCTAAAGGCCAGGTGCCCTCTGTCGCCCTGGGAGTGCCCACGCCATCCCTTAACCCTGCAGGACACTATCATCCAGCAATAAGCAGCCCTCTGCCTCCACGGGGCTCAAACACCTGGGCCCGTTGTACGAGCACCTGGCGTTCGTGCAGGCAAACCCGCAGACCCCTCTGGCCCGAACCCACCACTGCGAAGATCCCACTTTTCTTCCATCCGTAAAGGGGTCCTCCTTGAGGAGTGGAGGAACATGGGGAGGCCCCCAGGAGATGGCTTTTCTCCGAGCCGCGGCTGGCTCCTTTCGGGCCTATACGTGGGCCGCGCGTGCGCACTCAGGCTCCCCACAACAGGCCTCCCTCGGGTCACGGGACCCACCCTTGAGGTGTCTCCTGACCCAGCCTGGAGGGGTCATGTGACCCACACCTGGGGGGTCTCGTGACGCACCCTTGAGGGGTCACGTGACCCACACCTGGGGGGTCTCCTGACGCACCCCTGAGGTGTCACGTGACCCACCCCTGGGGGGTCTCGTGACGCACCCCTGAGGGGTCACCTGACCCACCCCTGAGGGGTTTCGTGACCCACCACTGAGGTGTCACGTGACCCACCCTTGAGGGGTCACGTGACCCACACCTGGGGGTTCTCGTGACGCACCTCTGAGGTGTCACGTGACCCACCCCTGGGGGGTCTCGTGACGCACCCCTGAGGGGTCACGTGACCCAACCCTGAGGGGTCTCGTGACCCACCCCTGAGGGGTCACGTGACCCACCCCTGAGGGGTTTCGTGACCCACCACTGAGGGGTCACGTGACCCACCCTTGAGGGGTCACGTGACCCACACCTGCGGGTTCTCGTGACGCACCTCTGAGGTGTCACGTGACCCACCACTGGGGGGTCTCGTGACCCACCCCCGAGGGGTCACGTGACCCACCCCCGAGGGGTCACGTGACCCACACCTGCGGGGTCACGTGACCCACACCTGCGGGGTCACGTGGCCCACCCCTGGGGGTTCACGTGACGCACCCCTGAGGGGTCACGTGACCCACCCCTGAGGGGTCTCGTGACCCACCCCTGAGGGGTCACGTGACCCACCCTTGAGGGGTTTCGTGACCCACCCTTTTGGGGTCACGTGACCCACCCTTGCGGGGTCTCGTGACCCACCCTTGGGAGGTCACCTGTCCCACCCTGGAGGGGTCAGGTGACCCGCCCTTGAGAGGTCACAGCAGTTTCACAGGGTCCCTGCGCACCTGTCCATGGAAACAGAAGCCCTCCCTGCCACTCAGAGGACCGCGCTATTTCCCCTAGGCCACACTGCCCAGCAGCACTCTCAGCCCCGCACAGACAGTGTGCTAAGGACAGACTTGGATACCGGGGGCCTGGGCGGGGGATTTTCCATGGAACTCTCTAAGGGCCCGGTGCCCTGTGTCGCCCGGGAGTGCCCATGCCCTTCCTTGACCCCGCAGGACACTTGCATCCAGCAATAAGCAGCCGTCTGCCTCCACGGGGCTCAAACACCTGGGCCCGGTGTGCGGGCACCTGGCGTACGTGGAGGCAAACCCCTGACCCCTCTGGCCCGAACCCACCACTGCGAAGATCCCACTTTTCTTCCATCCGTAAAGGGGTCCTCCTTGAGGAGTGGAGGAACATGGGGAGGCCCCCAGGAGATGGCTTTTCTCCGAGCCGCGGCTGGCTCCTTTCGGGCCTATACGTGGGCTGCGCATGCGCACTCAGGCTCCCAAGCACACGCCTCCCTCGGCTCACCTGACCCACCCTTTAGAGGTCACAGCAGTTCCACAGGGTCCCTGGGCACCTGTCCGTGGACACAGGAGCCCTCCCTGCCACCTAAAGGACCACGCGATTTCCGCTGGGGAACACTCCCCAGAAGCACTCCCAGCCTCACACAGACACTGTGCGCAGGATAGACTTGTGGACCAGGGGCCTGGGCGGGGAATTTTCCAGGGAACTCTCTAAAGGCCAGGTGCCCTCTGTCGCCCTGGGAGTGCCCACGCCATCCCTTAACCCTGCAGGACACTATCATCCAGCAATAAGCAGCCCTCTGCCTCCACGGGGCTCAAACACCTGGGCCCGTTGTGCGAGCACCTGGCGTTCGTGCAGGCAAACCCGCAGACCCCTCTGGCCCGAACCCACCACTGCGAAGATCCCACTGTTCTTCCATCCGTAAAGGGGTCCTCCTTGAGGAGTGGAGGAACATGGGGAGGCCCCCAGGAGATGGCTTTTCTCCAAGCCGCGGCTGGCTCCTTTCGGGCCTATACGTGGGCCGCGCGTGCGCACTCAGGCTCCCCACAACAGGCCTCCCTCGGGTCACGGGACCCACCCTTGAGGTGTCTCCTGACCCAGCCTGAGGGGTCATGTGACCCACACCTGGGGGGTCTCGTGACGCACCCCTGAGGGGTCACGTGACCCACACCTGGGGGTTCTCGTGACGCACCTCTGAGGTGTCACGTGACCCACCACTGGGGGGTCTCGTGACCCACCCCCGAGGGGTCACGTGACCCACACCTGCGGGGTCACGTGACCCACACCTGCGGGGTCACGTGACCCACCCCTGGGGGTTCACGTGACGCACCCCTGAGGGGTCACGTGACCCACCCCTGAGGGGTCTCGTGACCCACCCCTGAGGGGTCACGTGACCCACCCTTGAGGGTTTTCGTGACCCACCCTTGCGGGGTCTCGTGACCCACCCTTGGGAGGTCACCTGTCCCACCCTGGAGGGGTCAGGTGACCCGCCCTTGAGAAGTCACAGCAGTTTCACAGGGTCCCTGCGCACCTGTCCATGGAAACAGAAGCCCTCCCTGCCACTCAGAGGACCGCGCTATTTCCCCTAGGCCACACTGCCCAGCAGCACTCTCAGCCCCGCACAGACAGTGTGCTAAGGACAGACTTGGATACCGGGGGCCTGGGCGGGGGATTTTCCATGGAACTCTCTAAGGGCCCGGTGCCCTGTGTCGCCCCGGAGTGCCCATGCCCTTCCTTGACCCCGCAGGACCCTTGCATCCAGCAATAAGCAGCCGTCTGCCTCCACGGGTCTCAAACACCTGGGCCCGGTGTGCGGGCACCTGGCGTACGTGGAGGCAAACCCCTGACCCCTCTGGCCCGAACCCACCACTGCGAAGATCCCCCTTTTCTTCCATCCGTAAAGGGGCCCTCCCTGGGGAGTGGAGGAACATGGGGAGGCCCCCAGGAGATGGCTTTTCTCCGAGCCGCGGCTGGCTCCTTTCGGGCCTATACGTGGGCTGCGCATGCGCACTCAGGCTCCCAAGCACACGCCTCCCTCGGCTCACCTGACCCACCCTTTAGAGGTCACAGCAGTTCCACAGGGTCCCTGGGCACCTGTCCGTGGACACAGGAGCCCTCCCTGCCACCTAAAGGACCACGCGATTTCCGCTGGGGAACACTCCCCAGAAGCACTCCCAGCCTCACACAGACACTGTGCGCAGGATAGACTTGTGGACCAGGGGCCTGGGCGGGGAATTTTCCAGGGAACTCTCTAAAGGCCAGGTGCCCTCTGTCGCCCTGGGAGTGCCCACGCCATCCCTTAACCCTGCAGGACACTATCATCCAGCAATAAGCAGCCCTCTGCCTCCACGGGGCTCAAACACCTGGGCCCGTTGTGCGAGCACCTGGCGTTCGTGCAGGCAAACCCGCAGACCCCTCTGGCCCGAACCCACCACTGCGAAGATCCCACTTTTCTTCCATCCGTAAAGGGGTCCTCCTTGAGGAGTGGAGGAACATGGGGAGGCCTCCAGGAGATGGCTTTTCTCCGAGCCGCGGCTGGCTCCTTTCGGGCCTATACGTGGGCCGCGCGTGCGCACTCAGGCTCCCCACAACAGGCCTCCCTCGGGTCACGGGACCCACCCTTGAGGTGTCTCCTGACCCAGCCTGGAGGGGTCATGTGACCCACACCTGGGGGGTCTCGTGACGCACCCTTGAGGGGTCACGTGACCCACACCTGGGGGGTCTCATGACGCACCCCTGAGGGGTCACGTGACCCACCCCTGGGGGGTCTCGTGACCCACCCCTGAGGGGTCACGTGACCCACCCTTGAGGGGTTTCGTGACCCACCCTTGCGGGGTCTCGTGACCCACCCTTGGGAGGTCACCTGTCCCACCCTGGAGGGGTCAGGTGACCCGCCCTTGAGAGGTCACAGCAGTTTCACAGGGTCCCTGCGCACCTGTCCATGGAAACAGAAGCCCTCCCTGCCACTCAGAGGACCGCGCTATTTCCCCTAGGCCACACTGCCCAGCAGCACTCTCAGCCCCGCACAGACAGTGTGCTAAGGACAGACTTGGATACCGGGGGCCTGGGCGGGGGATTTTCCATGGAACTCTCTAAGGGCCCGGTGCCCTGTGTCGCCCGGGAGTGCCCATGCCCTTCCTTGACCCCGCAGGACACTTGCATCCAGCAATAAGCAACCGTCTGCCTCCACGGGGCTCAAACACCTGGGCCCGGTGTGCGGGCACCTGGCGTACGTGGAGGCAAAACCCTGACCCCTCTGGCCCGAACCCACCACTGCGAAGATCCCCCTTTTCTTCCATCCGTAAAGGGGCCCTCCCTGGGGAGTGGAGGAACATGGGGAGGCCCCCAGGAGATGGCTTTTCTCCGAGCCGCGGCTGGCTCCTTTCGGGCCTATACGTGGGCTGCGCATGCGCACTCAGGCTCCCAAGCACACGCCTCCCTCGGCTCACCTGACCCACCCTTTAGAGGTCACAGCAGTTCCACAGGGTCCCTGGGCACCTGTCCGTGGACACAGGAGCCCTCCCTGCCACCTAAAGGACCACGCGATTTCCGCTGGGGAACACTCCCCAGAAGCACTCCCAGCCTCACACAGACACTGTGCGCAGGATAGACTTGTGGACCAGGGGCCTGGGCGGGGAATTTTCCAGGGAACTCTCTAAAGGCCAGGTGCCCTCTGTCGCCCTGGGAGTGCCCACGCCATCCCTTAACCCTGCAGGACACTATCATCCAGCAATAAGCAGCCCTCTGCCTCCACGGGGCTCAAACACCTGGGCCCGTTGTGCGAGCACCTGGCGTTCGTGCAGGCAAACCCGCAGACCCCTCTGGCCCGAACCCACCACTGCGAAGATCCCACTTTTCTTCCATCCGTAAAGGGGTCCTCCTTGAGGAGTGGAGGAACATGGGGAGGCCCCCAGGAGATGGCTTTTCTCCAAGCCGCGGCTGGCTGTTTTCGGGCCTATACGTGGGCCGCGCGTGCGCACTCAGGCTCCCCACAACAGGCCTCCCTCGGGTCACGGGACCCACCCTTGAGGTGTCTCCTGACCCAGCCTGGAGGGGTCATGTGACCCACACCTGGGGGGTCTCGTGACGCACCCCTGAGGGGTCACGTGACCCACCCCTGGGGGGTCTCGTGACCCACCACTGAGGGGTCACGTGACCCACCCTTGAGGGGTCACGTGACCCACACCTGGGGGTTCTCGTGACGCACCTCTGAGGTGTCACGTGACCCACCACTGGGGGGTCTCGTGACCCACCCCCGAGGGGTCACGTGACCCACACCTGCGGGGTCACGTGACCCACACCTGCGGGGTCACGTGACCCACCCCTGGGGGTTCACGTGACGCACCCCTGAGGGGTCACGTGACCCACCCCTGAGGGGTCTCGTGACCCACCCCTGAGGGGTCACGTGACCCACCCTTGAGGGGTTTCGTGACCCACCCTTGCGGGGTCTCGTGACCCACCCTTGGGAGGTCACCTGTCCCACCCTGGAGGGGTCAGGTGACCCGCCCTTGAGAGGTCACAGCAGTTTCACAGGGTCCCTGCGCACCTGTCCATGGAAACAGAAGCCCTCCCTGCCACTCAGAGGACCGCGCTATTTCCCCTAGGCCACACTGCCCAGCAGCACTCTCGGCCCCGCACAGACAGTGTGCTAAGGACAGACTTGGATACCGGGGGCCTGGGCGGGGGATTTTCCATGGAACTCTCTAAGGGCCCGGTGCCCTGTGTCGCCCCGGAGTGCCCATGCCCTTCCTTGACCCCGCAGGACCCTTGCATCCAGCAATAAGCAGCCGTCTGCCTCCACGGGTCTCAAACACCTGGGCCCGGTGTGCGGGCACCTGGCGTACGTGGAGGCAAACCCCTGACCCCTCTGGCCCGAACCCACCACTGCGAAGATCCCCCTTTTCTTCCATCCGTAAAGGGGCCCTCCCTGGGGAGTGGAGGAACATGGGGAGGCCCCCAGGAGATGGCTTTTCTCCGAGCCGCGGCTGGCTCCTTTCGGGCCTATACGTGGGCTGCGCATGCGCACTCAGGCTCCCAAGCACACGCCTCCCTCGGCTCACCTGACCCACCCTTTAGAGGTCACAGCAGTTCCACAGGGTCCCTGGGCACCTGTCCGTGGACACAGGAGCCCTCCCTGCCACCTAAAGGACCACGCGATTTCCGCTGGGGAACACTCCCCAGAAGCACTCCCAGCCTCACACAGACACTGTGCGCAGGATAGACTTGTGGACCAGGGGCCTGGGCGGGGAATTTTCCAGGGAACTCTCTAAAGGCCAGGTGCCCTCTGTCGCCCTGGGAGTGCCCACGCCATCCCTTAACCCTGCAGGACACTATCATCCAGCAATAAGCAGCCCTCTGCCTCCACGGGGCTCAAACACCTGGGCCCGTTGTGCGAGCACCTGGCGTTCGTGCAGGCAAACCCGCAGACCCCTCTGGCCCGAACCCACCACTGCGAAGATCCCACTTTTCTTCCATCCGTAAAGGGGTCCTCCTTGAGAAGTGGAGGAACATGGGGAGGCCCCCAGGAGATGGCTTTTCTCCGAGCCGCGGCTGGCTCCTTTCGGGCCTATACGTGGGCCCCGCGTGCGCACTCAGGCTCCCCACAATAGGCCTCCCTCGGGTCACGGGACCCACCCTTGAGGTGTCTCCTGACCCACCCTTGAGGGGTCACGTGACCCACACCTGGGGGGTCTCGTGACACACCCCTGAGGGGTCACATGACCCACCCCTGAGGGGTCACGTGACCCACCCTTGAGGGGTCACGTGACCCACACCTGGGGGGTCTCGTGACGCACCCCTGAGGTGTCACGTGACCCACCCCTGGGGGGTCTCGTGACGCACCCCTGAGGGGTCACGTGACCCACCCCTGAGGGGTCTCGTGACCCACTCCTGAGGGGTCACGTGACCCACCCTTGAGGGGTTTCGTGACCCACCCTTGCGGGGTCTCGTGACCCACCCTTGGGAGGTCACCTGTCCCACCCTGGAGGGGTCAGGTGACCCGCCCTTGAGAGGTCACAGCAGTTTCACAGGGTCCCTGCGCACCTGTCCATGGAAACAGAAGCCCTCCCTGCCACTCAGAGGACCGCGCTATTTCCCCTAGGCCACACTGCCCAGCAGCACTCTCAGCCCCGCACAGACAGTGTGCTAAGGACAGACTTGGATACCGGGGGCCTGGGCGGGGGATTTTCCATGGAACTCTCTAAGGGCCCGGTGCCCTGTGTCGCCCGGGAGTGCCCATGCCCTTCCTTGACCCCGCAGGACACTTGCATCCAGCAATAAGCAGCCGTCTGCCTCCACGGGGCTCAAACACCTGGGCCCGGTGTGCGGGCACCTGGCGTACGTGGAGGCAAACCCCTGACCCCTCTGGCCCGAACCCACCACTGCGAAGATCCCCCTTTTCTTCCATCCGTAAAGGGGCCCTCCCTGGGGAGTGGAGGAACATGGGGAGGCCCCCAGGAGATGGCTTTTCTCCGAGCCGCGGCTGGCTCGTTTCGGGCCTATACGTGGGCCGCGCATGCGCACTCAGGCTCCCAAGCACACGCCTTCCTCGGCTCACCTGACCCACCCTTTAGAGGTCACAGCAGTTCCACAGGGTCCCTGGGCACCTGTCCGTGGACACAGGAGCCCTCCCTGCCACCTAAAGGACCACGCGATTTCCGCTGGGGAACACTCCCCAGAAGCACTCCCAGCCTCGCACAGACACTGTGCGCAGGATAGACTTGTGGACCAGGGGCCTGGGCGGGGAATTTTCCAGGGAACTCTCTAAAGGCCAGGTGCCCTCTGTCGCCCTGGGAGTGCCCACGCCATCCCTTAACCCTGCAGGACACTATCATCCAGCAATAAGCAGCCCTCTGCCTCCACGGGGCTCAAACACCTGGGCCCGTTGTGCGAGCACCTGGCGTTCGTGCAGGCAAACCCGCAGACCCCTCTGGCCCGAACCCACCACTGCGAAGATCCCACTTTTCTTCCATCCGTAAAGGGGTCCTCCTTGAGGAGTGGAGGAACATGGGGAGGCCCCCAGGAGATGGCTTTTCTCCGAGCCGCGGCTGGCTCCTTTCGGGCCTATACGTGGGCCGCGTGTGCGCACTCAGGCTCCCCACAACAGGCCTCCCTCGGGTCACGGGACCCACCCTTGAGGTGTCTCCTGACCCAGCCTGGAGGGGTCATGTGACCCACACCTGGGGGGTCTCGTGACGCACCCCTGAGGGGTCACGTGACCCACCCCTGGGGGGTCTCGTGACCCACCACTGAGGGGTCACGTGACCCACCCTTGAGGGGTCACGTGACCCACACCTGGGGGTTCTCGTGACGCACCTCTGAGGTGTCACGTGACCCACCACTGGGGGGTCTCGTGACCCACCCCCGAGGGGTCACGTGACCCACACCTGCGGGGTCACGTGACCCACACCTGCGGGGTCACGTGACCCACCCCTGGGGGTTCACGTGACGCACCCCTGAGGGGTCTCGTGACCCACCCCTGAGGGGTCACGTGACCCACCCTTGAGGGGTTTCGTGACCCACCCTTGCGGGGTCTCGTGACCCACCCTTGGGAGGTCACCTGTCCCACCCCTGAGGGGTCACGTGACCCACCCTTGAGGGGTTTCGTGACCCACCCTTTTGGGGTCACGTGACCCACCCTTGCGGGGTCTCGTGACCCACCCTTGGGAGGTCACCTGTCCCACCCTGGAGGGGTCAGGTGACCCGCCCTTGAGAGGTCACAGCAGTTTCACAGGGTCCCTGCGCACCTGTCCATGGAAACAGAAGCCCTCCCTGCCACTCAGAGGACCGCGCTATTTCCCCTAGGCCACACTGCCCAGCAGCACTCTCAGCCCCACACAGACAGTGTGCTAAGGATAGACTTGGATACCGGGGGCCTGGGCGGGGGATTTTCCATGGAACTCTCTAAGGGCCCGGTGCCCTGTGTCGCCCGGGAGTGCCCATGCCCTTCCTTGACCCCGCAGGACACTTGCATCCAGCAATAAGCAGCCGTCTGCCTCCACGGGGCTCAAACACCTGGGCCCGGTGTGCGGGCACCTGGCGTACGTGGAGGCAAACCCCTGACCCCTCTGGCCCGAACCCACCACTGCGAAGATCCCCCTTTTCTTCCATCCGTAAAGGGGCCCTCCCTGGGGAGTGGAGGAACATGGGGAGGCCCCCAGGAGATGGCTTTTCTCCGAGCCGCGGCTGGCTCCTTTCGGGCCTATACGTGGGCCGCGCGTGCGCACTCAGGCTCCCCACAACAGGCCTCCCTTGGGTCACGGGACCCACCCTTGAGGTGTCTCCTGACCCAGCCTGGAGGGGTCATGTGACCCACACCTGGGGGGTCTCGTGACGCACCCTTGAGGGGTCACGTGACCCACACCTGGGGGGTCTCATGACGCACCCCTGAGGTGTCACGTGACCCACCCCTGGGGGGTCTCGTGACGCACCCCTGAGGGGTCACGTGACCCACCCCTGAGGGGTCTCGTGACCCACCCCTGAGGGGTCACGTGACCCACCCTTGAGGGGTTTCGTGACCCACCCTTGCGGGGTCTCGTGACCCACCCTTGGGAGGTCACCTGTCCCACCCTGGAGGGGTCAGGTGACCCGCCCTTGAGAGGTCACAGCAGTTTCACAGGGTCCCTGCGCACCTGTCCATGGAAACAGAAGCCCTCCCTGCCACTCAGAGGACCGCGCTATTTCCCCTAGGCCACACTGCCCAGCAGCACTCTCAGCCCCACACAGACAGTGTGCTAAGGACAGACTTGGATACCGGGGGCCTGGGCGGGGGATTTTCCATGGAACTCTCTAAGGGCCCGGTGCCCTGTGTCGCCCGGGAGTGCCCATGCCCTTCCTTGACCCCGCAGGACACTTGCATCCAGCAATAAGCAGCCGTCTGCCTCCACGGGGCTCAAACACCTGGGCCCGGTGTGCGGGCACCTGGCGTACGTGGAGGCAAACCCCTGACCCCTCTGGCCCGAACCCACCACTGCGAAGATCCCCCTTTTCTTCCATCCGTAAAGGGGCCCTCCCTGGGGAGTGGAGGAACATGGGGAGGCCCCCAGGAGATGGCTTTTCTCCGAGCCGCGGCTGGCTCGTTTCGGGCCTATACGTGGGCCGCGCATGCGCACTCAGGCTCCCAAGCACACGCCTTCCTCGGCTCACCTGACCCACCCTTTAGAGGTCACAGCAGTTCCACAGGGTCCCTGGGCACCTGTCCGTGGACACAGGAGCCCTCCCTGCCACCTAAAGGACCACGCGATTTCCGCTGGGGAACACTCCCCAGAAGCACTCCCAGCCTCGCACAGACACTGTGCGCAGGATAGACTTGTGGACCAGGGGCCTGGGCGGGGAATTTTCCAGGGAACTCTCTAAAGGCCAGGTGCCCTCTGTCGCCCTGGGAGTGCCCACGCCATCCCTTAACCCTGCAGGACACTATCATCCAGCAATAAGCAGCCCTCTGCCTCCACGGGGCTCAAACACCTGGGCCCGTTGTGCGAGCACCTGGCGTTCGTGCAGGCAAACCCGCAGACCCCTCTGGCCCGAACCCACCACTGCGAAGATCCCACTTTTCTTCCATCCGTAAAGGGGTCCTCCTTGAGGAGTGGAGGAACATGGGGAGGCCCCCAGGAGATGGCTTTTCTCCGAGCCGCGGCTGGCTCCTTTCGGGCCTATACGTGGGCCGCGCGTGCGCACTCAGGCTCCCCACAACAGGCCTCCCTCGGGTCACGGGACCCACCCTTGAGGTGTCTCCTGACCCACCCTTGAGGGGTCACGTGACCCACACCTGGGGGGTCTCGTGACACACCCCTGAGGGGTCACGTGACCCACCCCTGAGGGGTCACGTGACACACCCTTGAGGGGTCACGTGACCCACCCCTGGGGGGTCTCGTGACCCACCCCTGAGGGGTCACGTGACCCACACCTGCGGGGTCACGTGACCCACCCCGGGGGGTCTCGTGACGCACCCCTGAGGGGTCACGTGACCCACTCCTGGGGGGTCTCGTGACGCACCCCTGAGGGGTCACGTGATCCACCCTTGAGGGGTTTCGTGACCCACCCTTTTGGGGTCACGTGACCCACCCTTGCGGGGTCTCGTGACCCACCCTTGGGAGGTCACCTGTCCCACCCTGGAGGGGTCAGGTGACCCGCCCTTGAGAGGTCACAGCAGTTTCACAGGGTCCCTGCGCACCTGTCCATGGAAACAGAAGCCCTCCCTTCCACTCAGAGGACCGCGCTATTTCCCCTAGGCCACACTGCCCAGCAGCACTCTCAGCCCCGCACAGACAGTGTGCTAAGGACAGACTTGGATACCGGGGGCCTGGGCGGGGGATTTTCCATGGAACTCTCTAAGGGCCCGGTGCCCTGTGTCGCCCGGGAGTGCCCATGCCCTTCCTTGACCCCGCAGGACACTTGCATCCAGCAATAAGCAGCCGTCTGCCTCCACGGGGCTCAAACACCTGGGCCCGGTGTGCGGGCACCTGGCGTACGTGGAGGCAAAACCCTGACCCCTCTGGCCCGAACCCACCACTGCGAAGATCCCCCTTTTCTTCCATCCGTAAAGGGGCCCTCCCTGGGGAGTGGAGGAACATGGGGAGGCCCCCAGGAGATGGCTTTTCTCCGAGCCGCGGCTGGCTCCTTTCGGGCCAATACGTGGGCCGCGCATGCGCACTCAGGCTCCCAAGCACACGCCTTCCTCGGCTCACCTGACCCACCCTTTAGAGGTCACAGCAGTTCCACAGGGTCCCTGGGCACCTGTCCGTGGACACAGGAGCCCTCCCTGCCACCTAAAGGACCACGCGATTTCCGCTGGGGAACACTCCCCAGAAGCACTCCCAGCCTCGCACAGACACTGTGCGCAGGATAGACTTGTGGACCAGGGGCCTGGGCGGGGAATTTTCCAGGGAACTCTCTAAAGGCCAGGTGCCCTCTGTCGCCCTGGGAGTGCCCACGCCATCCCTTAACCCTGCAGGACACTATCATCCAGCAATAAGCAGCCCTCTGCCTCCACGGGGCTCAAACACCTGGGCCCGTTGTGCGAGCACCTGGCGTTCGTGCAGGCAAACCCGCAGACCCCTCTGGCCCGAACCCACCACTGCGAAGATCCCACTTTTCTTCCATCCGTAAAGGGGTCCTCCTTGAGGAGTGGAGGAACATGGGGAGGCCCCCAGGAGATGGCTTTTCTCCGAGCCGCGGCTGGCTCCTTTCGGGCCTATACGTGGGCCGCGCGTGCGCACTCAGGCTCCCCACAACAGGCCTCCCTCGGGTCACGGGACCCACCCTTGAGGTGTCTCCTGACCCACCCTTGAGGGGTCACGTGACCCACACCTGGGGGGTCTCGTGACACACCCCTGAGGGGTCACGTGACCCACCCCTGAGGGGTCACGTGACACACCCTTGAGGGGTCACATGACCCACCCCTGGGGGGTCTCGTGACCCACCCCTGAGGGGTCACGTGACCCACACCTGCGGGGTCACGTGACCCACCCCGGGGGGTCTCGTGACGCACCCCTGAGGGGTCACGTGACCCACTCCTGGGGGGTCTCGTGACGCACCCCTGAGGGGTCACGTGATCCACCCTTGAGGGGTTTCGTGACCCACCCTTTTGGGGTCACGTGACCCACCCTTGCGGGGTCTCGTGACCCACCCTTGGGAGGTCACCTGTCCCACCCTGGAGGGGTCAGGTGACCCGCCCTTGAGAGGTCACAGCAGTTTCACAGGGTCCCTGCGCACCTGTCCATGGAAACAGAAGCCCTCCCTTCCACTCAGAGGACCGCGCTATTTCCCCTAGGCCACACTGCCCAGCAGCACTCTCAGCCCCGCACAGACAGTGTGCTAAGGACAGACTTGGATACCGGGGGCCTGGGCGGGGGATTTTCCATGGAACTCTCTAAGGGCCCGGTGCCCTGTGTCGCCCGGGAGTGCCCATGCCCTTCCTTGACCCCGCAGGACACTTGCATCCAGCAATAAGCAGCCGTCTGCCTCCACGGGGCTCAAACACCTGGGCCCGGTGTGCGGGCACCTGGCGTACGTGGAGGCAAAACCCTGACCCCTCTGGCCCGAACCCACCACTGCGAAGATCCCCCTTTTCTTCCATCCGTAAAGGGGCCCTCCCTGGGGAGTGGAGGAACATGGGGAGGCCCCCAGGAGATGGCTTTTCTCCGAGCCGCGGCTGGCTCCTTTCGGGCCTATACGTGGGCCGCGCATGCGCACTCAGGCTCCCAAGCACACGCCTTCCTCGGCTCACCTGACCCACCCTTTAGAGGTCACAGCAGTTCCACAGGGTCCCTGGGCACCTGTCCGTGGACACAGGAGCCCTCCCTGCCACCTAAAGGACCACGCGATTTCCGCTGGGGAACACTCCCCAGAAGCACTCCCAGCCTCGCACAGACACTGTGCGCAGGATAGACTTGTGGACCAGGGGCCTGGGCGGGGAATTTTCCAGGGAACTCTCTAAAGGCCAGGTGCCCTCTGTCGCCCTGGGAGTGCCCACGCCATCCCTTAACCCTGCAGGACACTATCATCCAGCAATAAGCAGCCCTCTGCCTCCACGGGGCTCAAACACCTGGGCCCGTTGTGCGAGCACCTGGCGTTCGTGCAGGCAAACCCGCAGACCCCTCTGGCCCGAACCCACCACTGCGAAGATCCCACTTTTCTTCCATCCGTAAAGGGGTCCTCCTTGAGGAGTGGAGGAACATGGGGAGGCCCACAGGAGATGGCTTTTCTCCAAGCCGCGGCTGGCTCCTTTCGGGCCTATACGTGGGCCGCGCGTGCGCACTCAGGCTCCCCACAACAGGCCTCCCTCGGGTCACGGGACCCACCCTTGAGGTGTCTCCTGACCCAGCCTGGAGGGGTCATGTGACCCACACCTGGGGGGTCTCGTGACGCACCCCTGAGGGGTCACGTGACCCACCCCTGGGGGGTCTCGTGACCCACCACTGAGGGGTCACGTGACCCACCCTTGAGGGGTCACGTGACCCACACCTGGGGGTTCTCGTGACGCACCTCTGAGGTGTCACGTGACCCACCACTGGGGGGTCTCGTGACCCACCCCCGAGGGGTCACGTGACCCACACCTGCGGGGTCACGTGACCCACACCTGCGGGGTCACGTGACCCACCCCTGGGGGTTCACGTGACGCACCCCTGAGGGGTCACGTGACCCACCCCTGAGGGGTCTCGTGACCCACCCCTGAGGGGTCACGTGACCCACCCTTGAGGGATTTCGTGACCCACCCTTTTGGGGTCACGTGACCCACCCTTTCGGGGTCTCGTGACCCACCCTTGGGAGGTCACCTGTCCCACCCTGGAGGGGTCAGGTGACCCGCCCTTGAGAGGTCACAGCAGTTTCACAGGGTCCCTGCGCACCTGTCCATGGAAACAGAAGCCCTCCCTGCCACTCAGAGGACCGCGCTATTTCCCCTAGGCCACACTGCCCAGCAGCACTCTCAGCCCCACACAGACAGTGTGCTAAGGATAGACTTGGATACCGGGGGCCTGGGCGGGGGATTTTCCATGGAACTCTCTAAGGGCCCGGTGCCCTGTGTCGCCCGGGAGTGCCCATGCCCTTCCTTGACCCCGCAGGACACTTGCATCCAGCAATAAGCAGCCGTCTGCCTCCACGGGGCTCAAACACCTGGGCCCGGTGTGCGGGCACCTGGCGTACGTGGAGGCAAACCCCTGACCCCTCTGGCCCGAACCCACCACTGCGAAGATCCCCCTTTTCTTCCATCCGTAAAGGGGCCCTCCCTGGGGAGTGGAGGAACATGGGGAGGCCCCCAGGAGATGGCTTTTCTCCGAGCCGCGGCTGGCTCCTTTCGGGCCTATACGTGGGCTGCGCATGCGCACTCAGGCTCCCAAGCACACGCCTCCCTCGGCTCACCTGACCCACCCTTTAGAGGTCACAGCAGTTCCACAGGGTCCCTGGGCACCTGTCCGTGGACACAGGAGCCCTCCCTGCCACCTAAAGGACCACGCGATTTCCGCTGGGGAACACTCCCCAGAAGCACTCCCAGCCTCACACAGACACTGTGCGCAGGATAGACTTGTGGACCAGGGGCCTGGGCGGGGAATTTTCCAGGGAACTCTCTAAAGGCCAGGTGCCCTCTGTCGCCCTGGGAGTGCCCACGCCATCCCTTAACCCTGCAGGACACTATCATCCAGCAATAAGCAGCCCTCTGCCTCCACGGGGCTCAAACACCTGGGCCCGTTGTGCGAGGACCTGGCGTTCGTGCAGGCAAACCCGCAGACCCCTCTGGCCCGAACCCACCACTGCGAAGATCCCACTGTTCTTCCATCCGTAAAGGGGTCCTCCTTGAGGAGTGGAGGAACATGGGGAGGCCCCCAGGAGATGGCTTTTCTCCAAGCCGCGGCTGGCTCCTTTCGGGCCTATACGTGGGCCGCGCGTGCGCACTCAGGCTCCCCACAACAGGCCTCCCTCGGGTCACGGGACCCACCCTTGAGGTGTCTCCTGACCCAGCCTGAGGGGTCATGTGACCCACACCTGGGGGGTCTCGTGACGCACCCCTGAGGGGTCACGTGACCCACCCCTGGGGGTTCTCGTGACGCACCTCTGAGGTGTCACGTGACCCACCACTGGGGGGTCTCGTGACCCACCCCCGAGGGGTCACGTGACCCACACCTGCGGGGTCACGTGACCCACACCTGCGGGGTCACGTGACCCACCCCTGGGGGTTCACGTGACGCACCCCTGAGGGGTCACGTGACCCACCCCTGAGGGGTCTCGTGACCCACCCCTGAGGGGTCACGTGACCCACCCTTGAGGGTTTTCGTGACCCACCCTTGCGGGGTCTCGTGACCCACCCTTGGGAGGTCACCTGTCCCACCCTGGAGGGGTCAGGTGACCCGCCCTTGAGAAGTCACAGCAGTTTCACAGGGTCCCTGCGCACCTGTCCATGGAAACAGAAGCCCTCCCTGCCACTCAGAGGACCGCGCTATTTCCCCTAGGCCACACTGCCCAGCAGCACTCTCAGCCCCGCACAGACAGTGTGCTAAGGACAGACTTGGATACCGGGGGCCTGGGCGGGGGATTTTCCATGGAACTCTCTAAGGGCCCGGTGCCCTGTGTCGCCCCGGAGTGCCCATGCCCTTCCTTGACCCCGCAGGACCCTTGCATCCAGCAATAAGCAGCCGTCTGCCTCCACGGGTCTCAAACACCTGGGCCCGGTGTGCGGGCACCTGGCGTACGTGGAGGCAAACCCCTGACCCCTCTGGCCCGAACCCACCACTGCGAAGATCCCCCTTTTCTTCCATCCGTAAAGGGGCCCTCCCTGGGGAGTGGAGGAACATGGGGAGGCCCCCAGGAGATGGCTTTTCTCCGAGCCGCGGCTGGCTCCTTTCGGGCCTATACGTGGGCTGCGCATGCGCACTCAGGCTCCCAAGCACACGCCTCCCTCGGCTCACCTGACCCACCCTTTAGAGGTCACAGCAGTTCCACAGGGTCCCTGGGCACCTGTCCGTGGACACAGGAGCCCTCCCTGCCACCTAAAGGACCACGCGATTTCCGCTGGGGAACACTCCCCAGAAGCACTCCCAGCCTCACACAGACACTGTGCGCAGGATAGACTTGTGGACCAGGGGCCTGGGCGGGGAATTTTCCAGGGAACTCTCTAAAGGCCAGGTGCCCTCTGTCGCCCTGGGAGTGCCCACGCCATCCCTTAACCCTGCAGGACACTATCATCCAGCAATAAGCAGCCCTCTGCCTCCACGGGGCTCAAACACCTGGGCCCGTTGTGCGAGGACCTGGCGTTCGTGCAGGCAAACCCGCAGACCCCTCTGGCCCGAACCCACCACTGCGAAGATCCCACTGTTCTTCCATCCGTAAAGGGTCCTCCTTGAGGAGTGGAGGAACATGGGGAGGCCCCCAGGAGATGGCTTTTCTCCAAGCCGCGGCTGGCTCCTTTCGGGCCTATACGTGGGCCGCGCGTGCGCACTCAGGCTCCCCACAACAGGCCTCCCTCGGGTCACGGGACCCACCCTTGAGGTGTCTCCTGACCCAGCCTGAGGGGTCATGTGACCCACACCTGGGGGGTCTCGTGACGCACCCCTGAGGGGTCACGTGACCCACCCCTGGGGGTTCTCGTGACGCACCTCTGAGGTGTCACGTGACCCACCACTGGGGGGTCTCGTGACCCACCCCCGAGGGGTCACGTGACCCACCCCTGGGGGTTCACGTGACGCACCCCTGAGGGGTCACGTGACCCACCCCTGAGGGGTCTCGTGACCCACCCCTGAGGGGTCACGTGACCCACCCTTGAGGGTTTTCGTGACCCACCCTTGCGGGGTCTCGTGACCCACCCTTGGGAGGTCACCTGTCCCACCCTGGAGGGGTCAGGTGACCCGCCCTTGAGAAGTCACAGCAGTTTCACAGGGTCCCTGCGCACCTGTCCATGGAAACAGAAGCCCTCCCTGCCACTCAGAGGACCGCGCTATTTCCCCTAGGCCACACTGCCCAGCAGCACTCTCAGCCCCGCACAGACAGTGTGCTAAGGACAGACTTGGATACCGGGGGCCTGGGCGGGGGATTTTCCATGGAACTCTCTAAGGGCCCGGTGCCCTGTGTCGCCCCGGAGTGCCCATGCCCTTCCTTGACCCCGCAGGACCCTTGCATCCAGCAATAAGCAGCCGTCTGCCTCCACGGGTCTCAAACACCTGGGCCCGGTGTGCGGGCACCTGGCGTACGTGGAGGCAAACCCCTGACCCCTCTGGCCCGAACCCACCACTGCGAAGATCCCCCTTTTCTTCCATCCGTAAAGGGGCCCTCCCTGGGGAGTGGAGGAACATGGGGAGGCCCCCAGGAGATGGCTTTTCTCCGAGCCGCGGCTGGCTCCTTTCGGGCCTATACGTGGGCTGCGCATGCGCACTCAGGCTCCCAAGCACACGCCTCCCTCGGCTCACCTGACCCACCCTTTAGAGGTCACAGCAGTTCCACAGGGTCCCTGGGCACCTGTCCGTGGACACAGGAGCCCTCCCTGCCACCTAAAGGACCACGCGATTTCCGCTGGGGAACACTCCCCAGAAGCACTCCCAGCCTCACACAGACACTGTGCGCAGGATAGACTTGTGGACCAGGGGCCTGGGCGGGGAATTTTCCAGGGAACTCTCTAAAGGCCAGGTGCCCTCTGTCGCCCTGGGAGTGCCCACGCCATCCCTTAACCCTGCAGGACACTATCATCCAGCAATAAGCAGCCCTCTGCCTCCACGGGGCTCAAACACCTGGGCCCGTTGTGCGAGCACCTGGCGTTCGTGCAGGCAAACCCGCAGACCCCTCTGGCCCGAACCCACCACTGCGAAGATCCCACTTTTCTTCCATCCGTAAAGGGGTCCTCCTTGAGGAGTGGAGGAACATGGGGAGGCCTCCAGGAGATGGCTTTTCTCCGAGCCGCGGCTGGCTCCTTTCGGGCCTATACGTGGGCCGCGCGTGCGCACTCAGGCTCCCCACAACAGGCCTCCCTTGGGTCACGGGACCCACCCTTGAGGTGTCTCCTGACCCAGCCTGGAGGGGTCATGTGACCCACACCTGGGGGGTCTCGTGACGCACCCTTGAGGGGTCACGTGACCCACACCTGGGGGGTCTCATGACGCACCCCTGAGGTGTCACGTGACCCACCCCTGGGGGGTCTCGTGACGCACCCCTGAGGGGTCACGTGACCCACCCCTGGGGGGTCTCGTGACCCACCCCTGAGGGGTCACGTGACCCACCCTTGAGGGGTTTCGTGACCCACCCTTGCGGGGTCTCGTGACCCACCCTTGGGAGGTCACCTGTCCCACCCTGGAGGGGTCAGGTGACCCGCCCTTGAGAGGTCACAGCAGTTTCACAGGGTCCCTGCGCACCTGTCCATGGAAACAGAAGCCCTCCCTGCCACTCAGAGGACCGCGCTATTTCCCCTAGGCCACACTGCCCAGCAGCACTCTCAGCCCCGCACAGACAGTGTGCTAAGGACAGACTTGGATACCGGGGGCCTGGGCGGGGGATTTTCCATGGAACTCTCTAAGGGCCCGGTGCCCTGTGTCGCCCGGGAGTGCCCATGCCCTTCCTTGACCCCGCAGGACACTTGCATCCAGCAATAAGCAACCGTCTGCCTCCACGGGGCTCAAACACCTGGGCCCGGTGTGCGGGCACCTGGCGTACGTGGAGGCAAAACCCTGACCCCTCTGGCCCGAACCCACCACTGCGAAGATCCCCCTTTTCTTCCATCCGTAAAGGGGCCCTCCCTGGGGAGTGGAGGAACATGGGGAGGCCCCCAGGAGATGGCTTTTCTCCGAGCCGCGGCTGGCTCCTTTCGGGCCTATACGTGGGCTGCGCATGCGCACTCAGGCTCCCAAGCACACGCCTCCCTCGGCTCACCTGACCCACCCTTTAGAGGTCACAGCAGTTCCACAGGGTCCCTGGGCACCTGTCCGTGGACACAGGATCCCTCCCTGCCACCTAAAGGACCACGCGATTTCCGCTGGGGAACACTCCCCAGAAGCACTCCCAGCCTCACACAGACACTGTGCGCAGGATAGACTTGTGGACCAGGGGCCTGGGCGGGGAATTTTCCAGGGAACTCTCTAAAGGCCAGGTGCCCTCTGTCGCCCTGGGAGTGCCCACGCCATCCCTTAACCCTGCAGGACACTATCATCCAGCAATAAGCAGCCCTCTGCCTCCACGGGGCTCAAACACCTGGGCCCGTTGTGCGAGCACCTGGCGTTCGTGCAGGCAAACCCGCAGACCCCTCTGGCCCGAACCCACCACTGCGAAGATCCCACTTTTCTTCCATCCGTAAAGGGGTCCTCCTTGAGGAGTGGAGGAACATGGGGAGGCCCCCAGGAGATGGCTTTTCTCCAAGCCGCGGCTGGCTCCTTTCGGGCCTATACGTGGGCCGCGCGTGCGCACTCAGGCTCCCCACAACAGGCCTCCCTCGGGTCACGGGACCCACCCTTGAGGTGTCTCCTGACCCAGCCTGGAGGGGTCATGTGACCCACACCTGGGGGGTCTCGTGACGCACCCCTGAGGGGTCACGTGACCCACCCCTGGGGGGTCTCGTGACCCACCACTGAGGGGTCACGTGACCCACCCTTGAGGGGTCACGTGACCCACACCTGGGGGTTCTCGTGACGCACCTCTGAGGTGTCACGTGACCCACCACTGGGGGGTCTCGTGACCCACCCCCGAGGGGTCACGTGACCCACACCTGCGGGGTCACGTGACCCACACCTGCGGGGTCACGTGACCCACCCCTGGGGGTTCACGTGACGCACCCCTGAGGGGTCACGTGACCCACCCCTGAGGGGTCTCGTGACCCACCCCTGAGGGGTCACGTGACCCACCCTTGAGGGGTTTCGTGACCCACCCTTGCGGGGTCTCGTGACCCACCCTTGGGAGGTCACCTGTCCCACCCTGGAGGGGTCAGGTGACCCGCCCTTGAGAGGTCACAGCAGTTTCACAGGGTCCCTGCGCACCTGTCCATGGAAACAGAAGCCCTCCCTGCCACTCAGAGGACCGCGCTATTTCCCCTAGGCCACACTGCCCAGCAGCACTCTCGGCCCCGCACAGACAGTGTGCTAAGGACAGACTTGGATACCGGGGGCCTGGGCGGGGGATTTTCCATGGAACTCTCTAAGGGCCCGGTGCCCTGTGTCGCCCCGGAGTGCCCATGCCCTTCCTTGACCCCGCAGGACCCTTGCATCCAGCAATAAGCAGCCGTCTGCCTCCACGGGTCTCAAACACCTGGGCCCGGTGTGCGGGCACCTGGCGTACGTGGAGGCAAACCCCTGACCCCTCTGGCCCGAACCCACCACTGCGAAGATCCCCCTTTTCTTCCATCCGTAAAGGGGCCCTCCCTGGGGAGTGGAGGAACATGGGGAGGCCCCCAGGAGATGGCTTTTCTCCGAGCCGCGGCTGGCTCCTTTCGGGCCTATACGTGGGCTGCGCATGCGCACTCAGGCTCCCAAGCACACGCCTCCCTCGGCTCACCTGACCCACCCTTTAGAGGTCACAGCAGTTCCACAGGGTCCCTGGGCACCTGTCCGTGGACACAGGAGCCCTCCCTGCCACCTAAAGGACCACGCGATTTCCGCTGGGGAACACTCCCCAGAAGCACTCCCAGCCTCACACAGACACTGTGCGCAGGATAGACTTGTGGACCAGGGGCCTGGGCGGGGAATTTTCCAGGGAACTCTCTAAAGGCCAGGTGCCCTCTGTCGCCCTGGGAGTGCCCACGCCATCCCTTAACCCTGCAGGACACTATCATCCAGCAATAAGCAGCCCTCTGCCTCCACGGGGCTCAAACACCTGGGCCCGTTGTGCGAGCACCTGGCGTTCGTGCAGGCAAACCCGCAGACCCCTCTGGCCCGAACCCACCACTGCGAAGATCCCACTTTTCTTCCATCCGTAAAGGGGTCCTCCTTGAGGAGTGGAGGAACATGGGGAGGCCCCCAGGAGATGGCTTTTCTCCGAGCCGCGGCTGGCTCCTTTCGGGCCTATACGTGGGCCCCGCGTGCGCACTCAGGCTCCCCACAATAGGCCTCCCTCGGGTCACGGGACCCACCCTTGAGGTGTCTCCTGACCCACCCTTGAGGGGTCACGTGACCCACACCTGGGGGGTCTCGTGACACACCCCTGAGGGGTCACATGACCCACCCCTGAGGGGTCACGTGACCCACCCTTGAGGGGTCACGTGACCCACACCTGGGGGGTCTCGTGACGCACCCCTGAGGTGTCACATGACCCACCCCTGAGGGGTCTCGTGACCCACTCCTGAGGGGTCACGTGACCCACCCTTGAGGGGTTTCGTGACCCACCCTTGCGGGGTCTCGTGACCCACCCTTGGGAGGTCACCTGTCCCACCCTGGAGGGGTCAGGTGACCCGCCCTTGAGAGGTCACAGCAGTTTCACAGGGTCCCTGCGCACCTGTCCATGGAAACAGAAGCCCTCCCTGCCACTCAGAGGACCGCGCTATTTCCCCTAGGCCACACTGCCCAGCAGCACTCTCAGCCCCGCACAGACAGTGTGCTAAGGACAGACTTGGATACCGGGGGCCTGGGCGGGGGATTTTCCATGGAACTCTCTAAGGGCCCGGTGCCCTGTGTCGCCCGGGAGTGCCCATGCCCTTCCTTGACCCCGCAGGACACTTGCATCCAGCAATAAGCAGCCGTCTGCCTCCACGGGGCTCAAACACCTGGGCCCGGTGTGCGGGCACCTGGCGTACGTGGAGGCAAACCCCTGACCCCTCTGGCCCGAACCCACCACTGCGAAGATCCCCCTTTTCTTCCATCCGTAAAGGGGCCCTCCCTGGGGAGTGGAGGAACATGGGGAGGCCCCCAGGAGATGGCTTTTCTCCGAGCCGCGGCTGGCTCGTTTCGGGCCTATACGTGGGCCGCGCATGCGCACTCAGGCTCCCAAGCACACGCCTTCCTCGGCTCACCTGACCCACCCTTTAGAGGTCACAGCAGTTCCACAGGGTCCCTGGGCACCTGTCCGTGGACACAGGAGCCCTCCCTGCCACCTAAAGGACCACGCGATTTCCGCTGGGGAACACTCCCCAGAAGCACTCCCAGCCTCGCACAGACACTGTGCGCAGGATAGACTTGTGGACCAGGGGCCTGGGCGGGGAATTTTCCAGGGAACTCTCTAAAGGCCAGGTGCCCTCTGTCGCCCTGGGAGTGCCCACGCCATCCCTTAACCCTGCAGGACACTATCATCCAGCAATAAGCAGCCCTCTGCCTCCACGGGGCTCAAACACCTGGGCCCGTTGTGCGAGCACCTGGCGTTCGTGCAGGCAAACCCGCAGACCCCTCTGGCCCGAACCCACCACTGCGAAGATCCCACTTTTCTTCCATCCGTAAAGGGGTCCTCCTTGAGGAGTGGAGGAACATGGGGAGGCCCCCAGGAGATGGCTTTTCTCCGAGCCGCGGCTGGCTCCTTTCGGGCCTATACGTGGGCCGCGCGTGCGCACTCAGGCTCCCCACAACAGGCCTCCCTCGGGTCACGGGACCCACCCTTGAGGTGTCTCCTGACCCAGCCTGGAGGGGTCATGTGACCCACACCTGGGGGGTCTCGTGACGCACCCCTGAGGGGTCACGTGACCCACCCCTGGGGGGTCTCGTGACCCACCACTGAGGGGTCACGTGACCCACCCTTGAGGGGTCACGTGACCCACACCTGGGGGTTCTCGTGACGCACCTCTGAGGTGTCACGTGACCCACCACTGGGGGGTCTCGTGACCCACCCCCGAGGGGTCACGTGACCCACACCTGCGGGGTCACGTGACCCACACCTGCGGGGTCACGTGACCCACCCCTGGGGGTTCACGTGACGCACCCCTGAGGGGTCACGTGACCCACCCCTGAGGGGTCTCGTGACCCACCCCTGAGGGGTCACGTGACCCACCCTTGAGGGGTTTCGTGACCCACCCTTTTGGGGTCACGTGACCCACCCTTGCGGGGTCTCGTGACCCACCCTTGGGAGGTCACCTGTCCCACCCTGGAGGGGTCAGGTGACCCGCCCTTGAGAGGTCACAGCAGTTTCACAGGGTCCCTGCGCACCTGTCCATGGAAACAGAAGCCCTCCCTGCCACTCAGAGGACCGCGCTATTTCCCCTAGGCCACACTGCCCAGCAGCACTCTCAGCCCCACACAGACAGTGTGCTAAGGATAGACTTGGATACCGGGGGCCTGGGCGGGGGATTTTCCATGGAACTCTCTAAGGGCCCGGTGCCCTGTGTCGCCCGGGAGTGCCCATGCCCTTCCTTGACCCCGCAGGACACTTGCATCCAGCAATAAGCAGCCGTCTGCCTCCACGGGGCTCAAACACCTGGGCCCGGTGTGCGGGCACCTGGCGTACGTGGAGGCAAACCCCTGACCCCTCTGGCCCGAACCCACCACTGCGAAGATCCCCCTTTTCTTCCATCCGTAAAGGGGCCCTCCCTGGGGAGTGGAGGAACATGGGGAGGCCCCCAGGAGATGGCTTTTCTCCGAGCCGCGGCTGGCTCCTTTCGGGCCTATACGTGGGCCGCGCGTGCGCACTCAGGCTCCCCACAACAGGCCTCCCTTGGGTCACGGGACCCACCCTTGAGGTGTCTCCTGACCCAGCCTGGAGGGGTCATGTGACCCACACCTGGGGGGTCTCGTGACGCACCCTTGAGGGGTCACGTGACCCACACCTGGGGGGTCTCATGACGCACCCCTGAGGTGTCACGTGACCCACCCCTGGGGGGTCTCGTGACGCACCCCTGAGGGGTCACGTGACCCACCCCTGAGGGGTCTCGTGACCCACCCCTGAGGGGTCACGTGACCCACCCTTGAGGGGTTTCGTGACCCACCCTTGCGGGGTCTCGTGACCCACCCTTGGGAGGTCACCTGTCCCACCCTGGAGGGGTCAGGTGACCCGCCCTTGAGAGGTCACAGCAGTTTCACAGGGTCCCTGCGCACCTGTCCATGGAAACAGAAGCCCTCCCTGCCACTCAGAGGACCGCGCTATTTCCCCTAGGCCACACTGCCCAGCAGCACTCTCAGCCCCGCACAGACAGTGTGCTAAGGACAGACTTGGATACCGGGGGCCTGGGCGGGGGATTTTCCATGGAACTCTCTAAGGGCCCGGTGCCCTGTGTCGCCCGGGAGTGCCCATGCCCTTCCTTGACCCCGCAGGACACTTGCATCCAGCAATAAGCAGCCGTCTGCCTCCACGGGGCTCAAACACCTGGGCCCGGTGTGCGGGCACCTGGCGTACGTGGAGGCAAACCCCTGACCCCTCTGGCCCGAACCCACCACTGCGAAGATCCCCCTTTTCTTCCATCCGTAAAGGGGCCCTCCCTGGGGAGTGGAGGAACATGGGGAGGCCCCCAGGAGATGGCTTTTCTCCGAGCCGCGGCTGGCTCGTTTCGGGCCTATACGTGGGCCGCGCATGCGCACTCAGGCTCCCAAGCACACGCCTTCCTCGGCTCACCTGACCCACCCTTTAGAGGTCACAGCAGTTCCACAGGGTCCCTGGGCACCTGTCCGTGGACACAGGAGCCCTCCCTGCCACCTAAAGGACCACGCGATTTCCGCTGGGGAACACTCCCCAGAAGCACTCCCAGCCTCGCACAGACACTGTGCGCAGGATAGACTTGTGGACCAGGGGCCTGGGCGGGGAATTTTCCAGGGAACTCTCTAAAGGCCAGGTGCCCTCTGTCGCCCTGGGAGTGCCCACGCCATCCCTTAACCCTGCAGGACACTATCATCCAGCAATAAGCAGCCCTCTGCCTCCACGGGGCTCAAACACCTGGGCCCGTTGTGCGAGCACCTGGCGTTCGTGCAGGCAAACCCGCAGACCCCTCTGGCCCGAACCCACCACTGCGAAGATCCCACTTTTCTTCCATCCGTAATGGGGTCCTCCTTGAGGAGTGGAGGAACATGGGGAGGCCCCCAGGAGATGGCTTTTCTCCGAGCCGCGGCTGGCTCCTTTCGGGCCTATACGTGGGCCGCGCGTGCGCACTCAGGCTCCCCACAACAGGCCTCCCTCGGGTCACGGGACCCACCCTTGAGGTGTCTCCTGACCCACCCTTGAGGGGTCACGTGACCCACACCTGGGGGGTCTCGTGACACACCCCTGAGGGGTCACGTGACCCACCCCTGAGGGGTCACGTGACACACCCTTGAGGGGTCACATGACCCACCCCTGGGGGGTCTCGTGACCCACCCCTGAGGGGTCACGTGACCCAAACCTGCGGGGTCACGTGACCCACCCCGGGGGGTCTCGTGACGCACCCCTGAGGGGTCACGTGACCCACTCCTGGGGGGTCTCGTGACGCACCCCTGAGGGGTCACGTGATCCACCCTTGAGGGGTTTCGTGACCCACCCTTTTGGGGTCACGTGACCCACCCTTGCGGGGTCTCGTGACCCACCCTTGGGAGGTCACCTGTCCCACCCTGGAGGGGTCAGGTGACCCGCCCTTGAGAGGTCACAGCAGTTTCACAGGGTCCCTGCGCACCTGTCCATGGAAACAGAAGCCCTCCCTTCCACTCAGAGGACCGCGCTATTTCCCCTAGGCCACACTGCCCAGCAGCACTCTCAGCCCCGCACAGACAGTGTGCTAAGGACAGACTTGGATACCGGGGGCCTGGGCGGGGGATTTTCCATGGAACTCTCTAAGGGCCCGGTGCCCTGTGTCGCCCGGGAGTGCCCATGCCCTTCCTTGACCCCGCAGGACACTTGCATCCAGCAATAAGCAGCCGTCTGCCTCCACGGGGCTCAAACACCTGGGCCCGGTGTGCGGGCACCTGGCGTACGTGGAGGCAAAACCCTGACCCCTCTGGCCCGAACCCACCACTGCGAAGATCCCCCTTTTCTTCCATCCGTAAAGGGGCCCTCCCTGGGGAGTGGAGGAACATGGGGAGGCCCCCAGGAGATGGCTTTTCTCCGAGCCGCGGCTGGCTCCTTTCGGGCCTATACGTGGGCCGCGCATGCGCACTCAGGCTCCCAAGCACACGCCTTCCTCGGCTCACCTGACCCACCCTTTAGAGGTCACAGCAGTTCCACAGGGTCCCTGGGCACCTGTCCGTGGACACAGGAGCCCTCCCTGCCACCTAAAGGACCACGCGATTTCCGCTGGGGAACACTCCCCAGAAGCACTCCCAGCCTCGCACAGACACTGTGCGCAGGATAGACTTGTGGACCAGGGGCCTGGGCGGGGAATTTTCCAGGGAACTCTCTAAAGGCCAGGTGCCCTCTGTCGCCCTGGGAGTGCCCACGCCATCCCTTAACCCTGCAGGACACTATCATCCAGCAATAAGCAGCCCTCTGCCTCCACGGGGCTCAAACACCTGGGCCCGTTGTGCGAGCACCTGGCGTTCGTGCAGGCAAACCCGCAGACCCCTCTGGCCCGAACCCACCACTGCGAAGATCCCACTTTTCTTCCATCCGTAAAGGGGTCCTCCTTGAGGAGTGGAGGAACATGGGGAGGCCCCCAGGAGATGGCTTTTCTCCGAGCCGCGGCTGGCTCCTTTCGGGCCTATACGTGGGCCGCGCGTGCGCACTCAGGCTCCCCACAACAGGCCTCCCTCGGGTCACGGGACCCACCCTTGAGGTGTCTCCTGACCCACCCTTGAGGGGTCACGTGACCCACACCTGGGGGGTCTCGTGACACACCCCTGAGGGGTCACGTGACCCACCCCTGAGGGGTCACGTGACACACCCTTGAGGGGTCACATGACCCACCCCTGGGGGGTCTCGTGACCCACCCCTGAGGGGTCACGTGACCCACACCTGCGGGGTCACGTGACCCACCCCGGGGGGTCTCGTGACGCACCCCTGAGGGGTCACGTGACCCACTCCTGGGGGGTCTCGTGACGCACCCCTGAGGGGTCACGTGACCCACACCTGGGGGGTCTCGTGACGCACCCCTGAGGGGTCACGTGACCCACCCCTGGGGGGTCTCGTGACCCACCACTGAGGGGTCACGTGACCCACCCTTGAGGGGTCACGTGACCCACACCTGGGGGTTCTCGTGACGCACCTCTGAGGTGTCACGTGACCCACCACTGGGGGGTCTCGTGACCCACCCCCGAGGGGTCACGTGACCCACACCTGCGGGGTCTCGTGACCCACACCTGCGGGGTCACGTGACCCACCCCTGGGGGTTCACGTGACGCACCCCTGAGGGGTCACGTGACCCACCCCTGAGGGGTCTCGTGACCCACCCCTGAGGGGTCACGTGACCCACCCTTGAGGGGTTTCGTGACCCACCCTTGCGGGGTCTCGTGACCCACCCTTGGGAGGTCACCTGTCCCACCCTGGAGGGGTCAGGTGACCCGCCCTTGAGAGGTCACAGCAGTTTCACAGGGTCTCTGCGCACCTGTGCATGGAAACAGAAGCCCTCCCTGCCACTCAGAGGACCGCGCTATTTCCCCTAGGCCACACTGCCCAGCAGCACTCTCGGCCCCGCACAGACAGTGTGCTAAGGACAGACTTGGATACCGGGGGCCTGGGCGGGGGATTTTCCATGGAACTCTCTAAGGGCCCGGTGCCCTGTGTCGCCCCGGAGTGCCCATGCCCTTCCTTGACCCCGCAGGACCCTTGCATCCAGCAATAAGCAGCCGTCTGCCTCCACGGGTCTCAAACACCTGGGCCCGGTGTGCGGGCACCTGGCGTACGTGGAGGCAAACCCCTGACCCCTCTGGCCCGAACCCACCACTGCGAAGATCCCCCTTTTCTTCCATCCGTAAAGGGGCCCTCCCTGGGGAGTGGAGGAACATGGGGAGGCCCCCAGGAGATGGCTTTTCTCCGAGCCGCGGCTGGCTCCTTGGGGGCCTATACGTGGGCTGCGCATGCGCACTCAGGCTCCCAAGCACACGCCTCCCTCGGCTCACCTGACCCACCCTTTAGAGGTCACAGCAGTTCAACAGGGTCCCTGGGCACCTGTCCGTGGACACAGGAGCCCTCCCTGCCACCTAAAGGACCACGCGATTTCCGCTGGGGAACACTCCCCAGAAGCACTCCCAGCCTCACACAGACACTGTGCGCAGGATAGACTTGTGGACCAGGGGCCTGGGCGGGGAATTTTCCAGGGAACTCTCTAAAGGCCAGGTGCCCTCTGTCGCCCTGGGAGTGCCCACGCCATCCCTTAACCCTGCAGGACACTATCATCCAGCAATAAGCAGCCCTCTGCCTCCACGGGGCTCAAACACCTGGGCCCGTTATGCGAGCACCTGGCGTTCGTGCAGGCAAACCCGCAGACCCCTCTGGCCCGAACCCACCACTGCGAAGATCCCACTTTTCTTCCATCCGTAAAGGGGTCCTCCTTGAGGAGTGGAGGAACATGGGGAGGCCCCCAGGAGATGGCTTTTCTCCGAGCCGCGGCTGGCTCCTTTCGGGCCTATACGTGGGCCCCGCGTGCGCACTCAGGCTCCCCACAATAGGCCTCCCTCGGGTCACGGGACCCACCCTTGAGGTGTCTCCTGACCCACCCTTGAGGGGTCACGTGACCCACACCTGGGGGGTCTCGTGACACACCCCTGAGGGGTCACATGACCCACCCCTGAGGGGTCACGTGACCCACCCTTGAGGGGTCACGTGACCCACACCTGGGGGGTCTCTTGACGCACCCCTGAGGTGTCACGTGACCCACCCCTGGGGGGTCTCGTGACGCACCCCTGAGGGGTCACGTGACCCACCCCTGAGGGGTCTCGTGACCCACCCCTGAGGGGTCACGTGACCCACCCTTGAGGGGTTTCGTGACCCACCCTTGCGGGGTCTCGTGACCCACCCTTGGGAGGTCACCTGTCCCACCCTGGAGGGGTCAGGTGACCCGCCCTTGAGAGGTCACAGCAGTTTCACAGGGTCCCTGCGCACCTGTCCATGGAAACAGAAGCCCTCCCTGCCACTCAGAGGACCGCGCTATTTCCCCTAGGCCACACTGCCCAGCAGCACTCTCAGCCCCGCACAGACAGTGTGCTAAGGACAGACTTGGATACCGGGGGCCTGGGCGGGGGATTTTCCATGGAACTCTCTAAGGGCCCGGTGCCCTGTGTCGCCCGGGAGTGCCCATGCCCTTCCTTGACCCCGCAGGACACTTGCATCCAGCAATAAGCAGCCGTCTGCCTCCACGGGGCTCAAACACCTGGGCCCGGTGTGCGGGCACCTGGCGTACGTGGAGGCAAACCCCTGACCCCTCTGGCCCGAACCCACCACTGCGAAGATCCCCCTTTTCTTCCATCCGTAAAGGGGCCCTCCCTGGGGAGTGGAGGAACATGGGGAGGCCCCCAGGAGATGGCTTTTCTCCGAGCCGCGGCTGGCTCGTTTCGGGCCTATACGTGGGCCGCGCATGCGCACTCAGGCTCCCAAGCACACGCCTTCCTCGGCTCACCTGACCCACCCTTTAGAGGTCACAGCAGTTCCACAGGGTCCCTGGGCACCTGTCCGTGGACACAGGAGCCCTCCCTGCCACCTAAAGGACCACGCGATTTCCGCTGGGGAACACTCCCCAGAAGCACTCCCAGCCTCGCACAGACACTGTGCGCAGGATAGACTTGTGGACCAGGGGCCTGGGCGGGGAATTTTCCAGGGAACTCTCTAAAGGCCAGGTGCCCTCTGTCGCCCTGGGAGAGCCCACGCCATCCCTTAACCCTGCAGGACACTATCATCCAGCAATAAGCAGCCCTCTGCCTCCACGGGGCTCAAACACCTGGGCCCGTTGTGCGAGCACCTGGCGTTCGTGCAGGCAAACCCGCAGACCCCTCTGGCCCGAACCCACCACTGCGAAGATCCCACTTTTCTTCCATCCATAAAGGGGTCCTCCTTGAGGAGTGGAGGAACATGGGGAGGCCCCCAGGAGATGGCTTTTCTCCAAGCCGCGGCTGGCTCCTTTCGGGCCTATACGTGGGCCGCGCGTGCGCACTCAGGCTCCCCACAACAGGCCTCCCTCGGGTCACGGGACCCACCCTTGAGGTGTCTCCTGACCCAGCCTGGAGGGGTCATGTGACCCACACCTGGGGGGTCTCGTGACGCACCCCTGAGGGGTCACGTGACACACCCCTGGGGGGTCTCGTGACCCACCACTGAGGGGTCACGTGACCCACCCTTGAGGGGTCACGTGACCCACACCTGGGGGTTCTCGTGACGCACCTCTGAGGTGTCACGTGACCCACCACTGGGGGGTCTCGTGACCCACCCCCGAGGGGTCACGTGACCCACACCTGCGGGGTCACGTGACCCACACCTGCGGGGTCACGTGACCCACCCCTGGGGGTTCACGTGACGCACCCCTGAGGGGTCACGTGACCCACCCCTGAGGGGTCTCGTGACCCACCCCTGAGGGGTCACGTGACCCACCCTTGAGGGGTTTCGTGACCCACCCTTGCGGGGTCTCGTGACCCACCCTTGGGAGGTCACCTGTCCCACCCTGGAGGGGTCAGGTGACCCGCCCTTGAGAGGTCACAGCAGTTTCACAGGGTCCCTGCGCACCTGTCCATGGAAACAGAAGCCCTCCCTGCCACTCAGAGGACCGCGCTATTTCCCCTAGGCCACACTGCCCAGCAGCACTCTCGGCCCCGCACAGACAGTGTGCTAAGGACAGACTTGGATACCGGGGGCCTGGGCGGGGGATTTTCCATGGAACTCTCTAAGGGCCCGGTGCCCTGTGTCGCCCCGGAGTGCCCATGCCCTTCCTTGACCCCGCAGGACCCTTGCATCCAGCAATAAGCAGCCGTCTGCCTCCACGGGTCTCAAACACCTGGGCCCGGTGTGCGGGCACCTGGCGTACGTGGAGGCAAACCCCTGACCCCTCTGGCCCGAACCCACCACTGCGAAGATCCCCCTTTTCTTCCATCCGTAAAGGGGCCCTCCCTGGGGAGTGGAGGAACATGGGGAGGCCCCCAGGAGATGGCTTTTCTCCGAGCCGCGGCTGGCTCCTTTCGGGCCTATACGTGGGCTGCGCATGCGCACTCAGGCTCCCAAGCACACGCCTCCCTCGGCTCACCTGACCCACCCTTTAGAGGTCACAGCAGTTCCACAGGGTCCCTGGGCACCTGTCCGTGGACACAGGAGCCCTCCCTGCCACCTAAAGGACCACGCGATTTCCGCTGGGGAACACTCCCCAGAAGCACTCCCAGCCTCACACAGACACTGTGCGCAGGATAGACTTGTGGACCAGGGGCCTGGGCGGGGAATTTTCCAGGGAACTCTCTAAAGGCCAGGTGCCCTCTGTCGCCCTGGGAGTGCCCACGCCATCCCTTAACCCTGCAGGACACTATCATCCAGCAATAAGCAGCCCTCTGCCTCCACGGGGCTCAAACACCTGGGCCCGTTGTGCGAGCACCTGGCGTTCGTGCAGGCAAACCCGCAGACCCCTCTGGCCCGAACCCACCACTGCGAAGATCCCACTTTTCTTCCATCCGTAAAGGGGTCCTCCTTGAGGAGTGGAGGAACATGGGGAGGCCCCCAGGAGATGGCTTTTCTCCGAGCCGCGGCTGGCTCCTTTCGGGCCTATACGTGGGCCCCGCGTGCGCACTCAGGCTCCCCACAATAGGCCTCCCTCGGGTCACGGGACCCACCCTTGAGGTGTCTCCTGACCCACCCTTGAGGGGTCACGTGACCCACACCTGGGGGGTCTCGTGACACACCCCTGAGGGGTCACATGACCCACCCCTGAGGGGTCACGTGACCCACCCTTGAGGGGTCACGTGACCCACACCTGGGGGGTCTCGTGACGCACCCCTGAGGTGTCACGTGACCCACCCCTGGGGGGTCTCGTGACGCACCCCTGAGGGGTCACGTGACCCACCCCTGAGGGGTCTCGTGACCCACCCCTGAGGGGTCACGTGACCCACCCTTGAGGGGTTTCGTGACCCACCCTTGCGGGGTCTCGTGACCCACCCTTGAGGGGTCACGTGACCCACACCTGGGGGTTCTCGTGACGCACCTCTGAGGTGTCACGTGACCCACCACTGGGGGGTCTCGTGACGCACCCCTGAGGGGTCACGTGACCCACCCCTGAGGGGTCTCGTGACGCACCCTTGAGGGGTCACGTGACCCACACCTGGGGGGTCTCGTGACGCACCCCTGAGGTGTCACGTGACCCACCCCTGGGGGGTCTCGTGACGCACCCCTGAGGGGTCACGTGACCCACCCCTGAGGGGTCTCGTGACCCACCCCTGAGGGGTCACGTGACCCACCCCTGAGGGGTTTCGTGACCCACCACTGAGGGGTCACGTGACCCACCCTTGAGGGGTCACGTGACCCACACCTGGGGGTTCTCGTGACGCACCTCTGAGGTGTCACGTGACCCACCACTGGGGGGTCTCGTGACCCACCCCCGAGGGGTCACGTGACCCACACCTGCGGGGTCACGTGACCCACACCTCCGGGGTCACGTGGCCCACCCCTGGGGGTTCACGTGACGCACCCCTGAGGGGTCACGTGACCCACCCCTGAGGGGTCTCGTGACCCACCCCTGAGGGGTCACGTGACCCACCCTTGAGGGGTTTCGTGACCCACCCTTTTGGGGTCACGTGACCCACCCTTGCGGGGTCTCGTGACCCACCCTTGGGAGGTCACCTGTCCCACCCTGGAGGGGTCAGGTGACCCGCCCTTGAGAGGTCACAGCAGTTTCACAGGGTCCCTGCGCACCTGTCCATGGAAACAGAAGCCCTCCCTGCCACTCAGAGGACCGCGCTATTTCCCCTAGGCCACACTGCCCAGCAGCACTCTCAGCCCCGCACAGACAGTGTGCTAAGGATAGACTTGGATACCGGGGGCCTGGGCGGGGGATTTTCCATGGAACTCTCTAAGGGCCCGGTGCCCTGTGTCGCCCGGGAGTGCCCATGCCCTTCCTTGACCCCGCAGGACACTTGCATCCAGCAATAAGCAGCCGTCTGCCTCCACGGGGCTCAAACACCTGGGCCCGGTGTGCGGGCACCTGGCGTACGTGGAGGCAAAACCCTGACCCCTCTGGCCCGAACCCACCACTGCGAAGATCCCCCTTTTCTTCCATCCGTAAAGGGGCACTCCCTGGGGAGTGGAGGAACATGGGGAGGCCCCCAGGAGATGGCTTTTCTCCGAGCCGCGGCTGGCTCCTTTCGGGCCTATACGTGGGCCGCGCGTGCGCACTCAGGCTCCCCACAACAGGCCTCCCTCGGGTCACGGGACCCACCCTTGAGGTGTCTCCTGACCCACCCTTGAGGGGTCACGTGACCCACACCTGGGGGGTCTCGTGACACACCCCTGAGGGGTCACGTGACCCACCCCTGGGGGGTCTCGTGACCCACCCCTGAGGGGTCACTTGACCCACCCTTGAGGGGTCACGTGACCCACACCTGGGGGGTCTCGTGACGCACCCCTGAGGTGTCACGTGACCCACCCCTGGGGGGTCTCGTGACGCACCCCTGAGGGGTCACGTGACCCACCCCTGAGGGGTCTCGTGACCCACCCCTGAGGGGTCACGTGACCCACCCTTGAGGGGTTTCGTGACCCACCCTTGCGGGGTCTCGTGACCCACCCTTGGGAGGTCACCTGTCCCACCCTGGAGGGGTCAGGTGACCCGCCCTTGAGAGGTCACAGCAGTTTCACAGGGTCCCTGCGCACCTGTCCATGGAAACAGAAGCCCTCCCTGCCACTCAGAGGACCGCGCTATTTCCCCTAGGCCACACTGCCCAGCAGCACTCTCAGCCCCGCACAGACAGTGTGCTAAGGACAGACTTGGATACCGGGGGCCTGGGCGGGGGATTTTCCATGGAACTCTCTAAGGGCCCAGTGCCCTGTGTCGCCCCGGAGTGCCCATGCCCTTCCTTGACCCCGCAGGACCCTTGCATCCAGCAATAAGCAGCCGTCTGCCTCCACGGGGCTCAAACACCTGGGCCCGGTGTGCGGGCACCTGGCGTACGTGGAGGCAAACCCCTGACCCCTCTGGCCCGAACCCACCACTGCGAAGATCCCCCTTTTCTTCCATCCGTAAAGGGGCCCTCCCTGGGGAGTGGAGGAACATGGGGAGGCCCCCAGGAGATGGCTTTTCTCCGAGCCGCGGCTGGCTCCTTTCGGGCCTATACGTGGGCCGCGCGTGCGCACTCAGGCTCCCCACAACAGGCCTCCCTCGGGTCACGGGACCCACCCTTGAGGTGTCTCCTGACCCAGCCTGGAGGGGTCATGTGACCCACACCTGGGGGGTCTCGTGACGCACCCTTGACGGGTCACGTGACACACACCTGGGGGGTCTCGTGACGCACCCCTGAGGTGTCACGTGACCCACCCCTGGGGGGTCTCGTGACGCACCCCTGAGGGGTCACGTGACCCACCCCTGAGGGGTCTCGTGACCCACCCCTGAGGGGTCACGTGACCCACCCTTGAGAGGTCACAGCAGTTTCACAGGGTCCCTGCGCACCTGTCCATGGAAACAGAAGCCCTCCCTGCCCCTCAGAGGACCGCGCTATTTCCCCTAGGCCACACTGCCCAGCAGCACTCTCAGCCCTGCACAGACAGTGTGCTAAGGACAGACTTGGATACCGGGGGCCTGGGCGGGGGATTTTCCATGGAACTCTCTAAGGGCCCGGTGCCCTGTGTCGCCCCGGAGTGCCCATGCCCTTCCTTGACCCCGCAGGACACTTGCATCCAGCAATAAGCAGCCGTCTGCCTCCACGGGGCTCAAACACCTGGGCCCGGTGTGCGGGCACCTGGCGTACGTGGAGGCAAACCCCTGACCCCTCTGGCCCGAACCCACCACTGCGAAGATCCCCCTTTTCTTCCATCCGTAAAGGGGCCCTCCCTGGGGAGTGGAGGAACATGGGGAGGCCCCCAGGAGATGGCTTTTCTCCGAGCCGCGGCTGGCTCCTTTCGGGCCTATACGTGGGCTGCGCATGCGCACTCAGGCTCCCAAGCACACGCCTCCCTCGGCTCACCTGACCCACCCTTTAGAGGTCACAGCAGTTCCACAGGGTCCCTGGGCACCTGTCCGTGGACACAGGAGCCCTCCCTGCCACCTAAAGGACCACGCGATTTCCGCTGGGGAACACTCCCCAGAAGCACTCCCAGCCTCACACAGACACTGTGCGCAGGATAGACTTGTGGACCAGGGGCCTGGGCGGGGAATTTTCCAGGGAACTCTCTAAAGGCCAGGTGCCCTCTGTCGCCCTGGGAGTGCCCACGCCATCCCTTAACCCTGCAGGACACTATCATCCAGCAATAAGCAGCCCTCTGCCTCCACGGGGCTCAAACACCTGGGCCCGTTGTGCGAGCACCTGGCGTTCGTGCAGGCAAACCCGCAGACCCCTCTGGCCCGAACCCACCACTGCGAAGATCCCACTTTTCTTCCATCCGTAAAGGGGTCCTCCTTGAGGAGTGGAGGAACATGGGGAGGCCCCCAGGAGATGGCTTTTCTCCAAGCCGCGGCTGGCTCCTTTCGGGCCTATACGTGGGCCGCGCGTGCGCACTCAGGCTCCCCACAACAGGCCTCCCTCGGGTCACGGGACCCACCCTTGAGGTGTCTCCTGACCCAGCCTGGAGGGGTCATGTGACCCACACCTGGGGGGTCTCGTGACGCACCCCTGAGGGGTCACGTGACCCACCCCTGGGGGGTCTCGTGACCCACCACTGAGGGGTCACGTGACCCACCCTTGAGGGGTCACGTGACCCACACCTGGGGGGTCTCGTGACCCACCTCTGAGGTGTCACGTGACCCACCACTGGGGGGTCTCGTGACCCACCCCCGAGGGGTCACGTGACCCACACCTGCGGGGTCACGTGACCCACACCTGCGGGGTCACGTGGCCCACCCCTGGGGGTTCACGTGACGCACCCCTGAGGGGTCACGTGACCCACCCCTGAGGGGTCTCGTGACCCACCCCTGAGGGGTCACGTGACCCACCCTTGAGGGGTTTCGTGACCCACCCTTTTGGGGTCACGTGACCCACCCTTGCGGGGTCTCGTGACCCACCCTTGGGAGGTCACCTGTCCCACCCTGGAGGGGTCAGGTGACCCGCCCTTGAGAGGTCACAGCAGTTTCACAGGGTCCCTGCGCACCTGTCCATGGAAACAGAAGCCCTCCCTGCCACTCAGAGGACCGCGCTATTTCCCCTAGGCCACACTGCCCAGCAGCACTCTCAGCCCCGCACAGACAGTGTGCTAAGGACAGACTTGGATACCGGGGGCCTGGGCGGGGGATTTTCCATGGAACTCTCTAAGGGCCCGGTGCCCTGTGTCGCCCGGGAGTGCCCATGCCCTTCCTTGACCCCGCAGGACACTTGCATCCAGCAATAAGCAGCCGTCTGCCTCCACGGGGCTCAAACACCTGGGCCCGGTGTGCGGGCACCTGGCGTACGTGGAGGCAAACCCCTGACCCCTCTGGCCCGAACCCACCACTGCGAAGATCCCCCTTTTCTTCCATCCGTAAAGGGGCCCTCCCTGGGGAGTGGAGGAACATGGGGAGGCCCCCAGGAGATGGCTTTTCTCCGAGCCGCGGCTGGCTCCTTTCGGGCCTATACGTGGGCTGCGCATGCGCACTCAGGCTCCCAAGCACACGCCTCCCTCGGCTCACCTGACCCACCCTTTAGAGGTCACAGCAGTTCCACAGGGTCCCTGGGCACCTGTCCGTGGACACAGGAGCCCTCCCTGCCACCTAAAGGACCACGCGATTTCCGCTGGGGAACACTCCCCAGAAGCACTCCCAGCCTCGCACAGACACTGTGCGCAGGATAGACTTGTGGACCAGGGGCCTGGGCGGGGAATTTTCCAGGGAACTCTCTAAAGGCCAGGTGCCCTCTGTCGCCCTGGGAGTGCCCACGCCATCCCTTAACCCTGCAGGACACTATCATCCAGCAATAAGCAGCCCTCTGCCTCCACGGGGCTCAAACACCTGGGCCCGTTGTGCGAGCACCTGGCGTTCGTGCAGGCAAACCCGCAGACCCCTCTGGCCCGAACCCACCACTGCGAAGATCCCACTTTTCTTCCATCCGTAAAGGGGTCCTCCTTGAGGAGTGGAGGAACATGGGGAGGCCCCCAGGAGATGGCTTTTCTCCAAGCCGCGGCTGGCTCCTTTCGGGCCTATACGTGGGCCGCGCGTGCGCACTCAGGCTCCCCACAACAGGCCTCCCTCGGGTCACGGGACCCACCCTTGAGGTGTCTCCTGACCAAGCCTGGAGGGGTCATGTGACCCACACCTGGGGGGTCTCGTGACGCACCCCTGAGGGGTCACGTGACCCACCCCTGGGGGGTCTCGTGACCCACCACTGAGGGGTCACGTGACCCACCCTTGAGGGGTCACGTGACCCACACCTGGGGGTTCTCGTGACGCACCTCTGAGGTGTCACGTGACCCACCACTGGGGGGTCTCGTGACCCACCCCCGAGGGGTCACGTGACCCACACCTGCGGGGTCACGTGACCCACACCTGCGGGGTCACGTGGCCCACCCCTGGGGGTTCACGTGACGCACCCCTGAGGGGTCACGTGACCCACCCCTGAGGGGTCTCGTGACCCACCCCTGAGGGGTCACGTGACCCACCCTTGAGGGGTTTCGTGACCCACCCTTTTGGGGTCACGTGACCCACCCTTGGGAGGTCACCTGTCCCACCCTGGAGGGGTCAGGTGACCCGCCCTTGAGAGGTCACAGCAGTTTCACAGGGTCCCTGCGCACCTGTCCATGGAAACAGAAGCCCTCCCTGCCACTCAGAGGACCGCGCTATTTCCCCTAGGCCACACTGCCCAGCAGCACTCTCAGCCCCGCACAGACAGTGTGCTAAGGACAGACTTGGATACCGGGGGCCTGGGCGGGGGATTTTCCATGGAACTCTCTAAGGGCCCGGTGCCCTGTGTCGCCCCGGAGTGCCCATGCCCTTCCTTGACCCCGCAGGACCCTTGCATCCAGCAATAAGCAGCCGTCTGCCTCCACGGGGCTCAAACACCTGGGCCCGGTGTGCGGGCACCTGGCGTACGTGGAGGCAAACCCCTGACCCCTCTGGCCCGAACCCACCACTGCGAAGATCCCCCTTTTCTTCCATCCGTAAAGGGGCCCTCCCTGGGGAGTGGAGGAACATGGGGAGGCCCCCAGGAGATGGCTTTTCTCCGAGCCGCGGCTGGCTCCTTTCGGGCCTATACGTGGGCTGCGCATGCGCACTCAGGCTCCCAAGCACACGCCTCCCTCGGCTCACCTGACCCACCCTTTAGAGGTCACAGCAGTTCCACAGGGTCCCTGGGCACCTGTCCGTGGACACAGGAGCCCTCCCTGCCACCTAAAGGACCACGCGATTTCCGCTGGGGAACACTCCCCAGAAGCACTCCCAGCCTCACACAGACACTGTGCGCAGGATAGACTTGTGGACCAGGGGCCTGGGCGGGGAATTTTCCAGGGAACTCTCTAAAGGCCAGGTGCCCTCTGTCGCCCTGGGAGTGCCCACGCCATCCCTTAACCCTGCAGGACACTATCATCCAGCAATAAGCAGCCCTCTGCCTCCACGGGGCTCAAACACCTGGGCCCGTTGTGCGAGCACCTGGCGTTCGTGCAGGCAAACCCGCAGACCCCTCTGGCCCGAACCCACCACTGCGAAGATCCCACTTTTCTTCCATCCGTAAAGGGGTCCTCCTTGAGGAGTGGAGGAACATGGGGAGGCCCCCAGGAGATGGCTTTTCTCCGAGCCGCGGCTGGCTCCTTTCGGGCCTATACGTGGGCCGCGCGTGCGCACTCAGGCTCCCCACAACAGGCCTCCCTCGGGTCACGGGACCCACCCTTGAGGTGTCTCCTGACCCAGCCTGGAGGGGTCATGTGACCCACACCTGGGGGGTCTCGTGACGCACCCTTGAGGGGTCACGTGACCCACACCTGGGGGGTCTCGTGACGCACCCTTGAGGGGTCACGTGACCCACACCTGGGGGGTCTCGTGACGCACCCCTGAGGTGTCACGTGACCCACCCCTGGGGGGTCTCGTGACGCACCCTTGAGGGGTCACGTGACCCACACCTGGGGGTTCTCGTGACGCACCTCTGAGGTGTCACGTGACCCACCACTGGGGGGTCTCGTGACCCACCCCCGAGGGGTCACGTGACCCACACCTGCGGGGTCACGTGACCCACACCTGCGGGGTCACGTGGCCCACCCCTGGGGGTTCACGTGACGCACCCCTGAGGGGTCACGTGACCCACCCCTGAGGGGTCTCGTGACCCACCCCTGAGGGGTCACGTGACCCACCCTTGAGGGGTTTCGTGACCCACCCTTTTGGGGTCACGTGACCCACCCTTGAGGGGTTTCGTGACCCACCCTTTTGGGGTCACGTGACCCACCCTTGGGAGGTCTCCTGTCCCACCCTGGAGGGGTCAGGTGACCCGCCCTTGAGAGGTCACAGCAGTTTCACAGGGTCCCTGCGCACCTGTCCATGGAAACAGAAGCCCTCCCTGCCACTCAGAGGACCGCGCTATTTCCCCTAGGCCACACTGCCCAGCAGCACTCTCAGCCCCGCACAGACAGTGTGCTAAGGATAGACTTGGATACCGGGGGCCTGGGCGGGGGATTTTCCATGGAACTCTCTAAGGGCCCGGTGCCCTGTGTCGCCCGGGAGTGCCCATGCCCTTCCTTGACCCCGCAGGACACTTGCATCCAGCAATAAGCAGCCGTCTGCCTCCACGGGGCTCAAACACCTGGGCCCGGTGTGCGGGCACCTGGCGTACGTGGAGGCAAAACCCTGACCCCTCTGGCCCGAACCCACCACTGCGAAGATCCCCCTTTTCTTCCATCCGTAAAGGGGCCCTCCCTGGGGAGTGGAGGAACATGGGGAGGCCCCCAGGAGATGGCTTTTCTCCGAGCCGCGGCTGGCTCCTTTCGGGCCTATACGTGGGCCGCGCGTGCGCACTCAGGCTCCCCACAACAGGCCTCCCTCGGGTCACGGGACCCACCCTTGAGGTGTCTCCTGACCCACCCTTGAGGGGTCACGTGACCCAAAACTTGGGGGTCTCGTGACACACCCCTGAGGGGTCACGTGACCCACCCCTGGGGGGTCTCGTGACCCACCCCTGAGGGGTCACTTGACCCACCCTTGAGGGGTCACGTGACCCACACCTGGGGGGTCTCGTGACGCACCCCTGAGGTGTCACGTGACCCACCCCTGGGGGGTCTCGTGACGCACCCCTGAGGGGTCACGTGACCCACCCCTGAGGGGTCTCGTGACCCACCCCTGAGGGGTCACGTGACCCACCCTTGAGGGGTTTCGTGACCCACCCTTGCGGGGTCTCGTGACCCACCCTTGGGAGGTCACCTGTCCCACCCTGGAGGGGTCAGGTGACCCGCCCTTGAGAGGTCACAGCAGTTTCACAGGGTCCCTGCGCACCTGTCCATGGAAACAGAAGCCCTCCCTGCCACTCAGAGGACCGCGCTATTTCCCCTAGGCCACACTGCCCAGCAGCACTCTCAGCCCCGCACAGACAGTGTGCTAAGGACAGACTTGGATACCGGGGGCCTGGGCGGGGGATTTTCCATGGAACTCTCTAAGGGCCCGGTGCCCTGTGTCGCCCCGGAGTGCCCATGCCCTTCCTTGACCCCGCAGGACCCTTGCATCCAGCAATAAGCAGCCGTCTGCCTCCACGGGGCTCAAACACCTGGGCCCGGTGTGCGGGCACCTGGCGTACGTGGAGGCAAACCCCTGACCCCTCTGGCCCGAACCCACCACTGCGAAGATCCCCCTTTTCTTCCATCCGTAAAGGGGCCCTCCCTGGGGAGTGGAGGAACATGGGGAGGCCCCCAGGAGATGGCTTTTCTCCGAGCCGCGGCTGGCTCCTTTCGGGCCTATACGTGGGCTGCGCATGCGCACTCAGGCTCCCAAGCACACGCCTCCCTCGGCTCACCTGACCCACCCTTTAGAGGTCACAGCAGTTCCACAGGGTCCCTGGGCACCTGTCCGTGGACACAGGAGCCCTCCCTGCCACCTAAAGGACCACGCGATTTCCGCTGGGGAACACTCCCCAGAAGCACTCCCAGCCTCACACAGACACTGTGCGCAGGATAGACTTGTGGACCAGGGGCCTGGGCGGGGAATTTTCCAGGGAACTCTCTAAAGGCCAGGTGCCCTCTGTCGCCCTGGGAGTGCCCACGCCATCCCTTAACCCTGCAGGACACTATCATCCAGCAATAAGCAGCCCTCTGCCTCCACGGGGCTCAAACACCTGGGCCCGTTGTGCGAGCACCTGGCGTTCGTGCAGGCAAACCCGCAGACCCCTCTGGCCCGAACCCACCACTGCGAAGATCCCACTTTTCTTCCATCCGTAAAGGGGTCCTCCTTGAGGAGTGGAGGAACATGGGGAGGCCCCCAGGAGATGGCTTTTCTCCGAGCCGCGGCTGGCTCCTTTCGGGCCTATACGTGGGCCGCGCGTGCGCACTCAGGCTCCCCACAACAGGCCTCCCTCGGGTCACGGGACCCACCCTTGAGGTGTCTCCTGACCCAGCCTGGAGGGGTCATGTGACCCACACCTGGGGGGTCTCGTGACGCACCCTTGAGGGGTCACGTGACCCACACCTGGGGGGTCTCGTGACGCACCCCTGAGGTGTCACGTGACCCACCCCTGGGGGGTCTCGTGACGCACCCCTGAGGGGTCACGTGACCCACCCCTGAGGGGTCTCGTGACCCACCCCTGAGGGGTCACGTGACCCACCCCTGAGGGGTTTCGTGACCCACCACTGAGGGGTCACGTGACCCACCCTTGAGGGGTCACGTGACCCACACCTGGGGGTTCTCGTGACGCACCTCTGAGGTGTCACGTGACCCACCACTGGGGGGTCTCGTGACCCACCCCCGAGGGGTCACGTGACCCACACCTGCGGGGTCACGTGACCCACACCTGCGGGGTCACGTGGCCCACCCCTGGGGGTTCACGTGACGCACCCCTGAGGGGTCACGTGACCCACCCCTGAGGGGTCTCGTGACCCACCCCTGAGGGGTCACGTGACCCACCCTTGAGGGGTTTCGTGACCCACCCTTTTGGGGTCACGTGACCCACCCTTGCGGGGTCTCGTGACCCACCCTTGGGAGGTCACCTGTCCCACCCTGGAGGGGTCAGGTGACCCGCCCTTGAGAGGTCACAGCAGTTTCACAGGGTCCCTGCGCACCTGTCCATGGAAATAGAAGCCCTCCCTGCCACTCAGAGGACCGCGCTATTTCCCCTAGGCCACACTGCCCAGCAGCACTCTCAGCCCCGCACAGACAGTGTGCTAAGGACAGACTTGGATACCGGGGGCCTGGGCGGGGGATTTTCCATGGAACTCTCTAAGGGCCCGGTGCCCTGTGTCGCCCGGGAGTGCCCATGCCCTTCCTTGACCCCGCAGGACACTTGCATCCAGCAATAAGCAGCCGTCTGCCTCCACGGGGCTCAAACACCTGGGCCCGGTGTGCGGGCACCTGGCGTACGTGGAGGCAAACCCCTGACCCCTCTGGCCCGAACCCACCACTGCGAAGATCCCCCTTTTCTTCCATCCGTAAAGGGGCCCTCCCTAGGAAGTGGAGGAACATGGGGAGGCCCCCAGGAGATGGCTTTTCTCCGAGCCGCGGCTGGCTCCTTTCGGGCCTATACGTGGGCCGCGCGTGCGCACTAAGGCTCCCCACAACAGGCCTCCCTCGGGTCACGGGACCCACCCTTGAGGTGTCTCCTGACCCAGCCTGGAGGGGTCATGTGACCCACACCTGGGGGGTCTCGTGACGCACCCCTGAGGGGTCACGTGACCCACCCCTGGGGGGTCTCGTGACCCACCACTGAGGGGTCACGTGACCCACCCTTGAGGGGTCACGTGACCCACACCTGGAGGGTCTCGTGACCCACCTTTGAGGTGTCACGTGACCCACCACTGGGGGGTCTCGTGACCCACCCCCGAGGGGTCACGTGACCCACACCTGCGGGGTCACGTGACCCACACCTGCGGGGTCACGTGGCCCACCCCTGGGGGTTCACGTGACGCACCCCTGAGGGGTCACGTGACCCACCCCTGAGGGGTCTCGTGACCCACCCCTGAGGGGTCACGTGACCCACCCTTGAGGGGTTTCGTGACCCACCCTTTTGGGGTCACGTGACCCACCCTTGCGGGGTCTCGTGACCCACCCTTGGGAGGTCACCTGTCCCACCCTGGAGGGGTCAGGTGACCCGCCCTTGAGAGGTCACAGCAGTTTCACAGGGTCCCTGCGCACCTGTCCATGGAAATAGAAGCCCTCCCTGCCACTCAGAGGACCGCGCTATTTCCCCTAGGCCACACTGCCCAGCAGCACTCTCAGCCCCGCACAGACAGTGTGCTAAGGACAGACTTGGATACCGGGGGCCTGGGCGGGGGATTTTCCATGGAACTCTCTAAGGGCCCGGTGCCCTGTGTCGCCCGGGAGTGCCCATGCCCTTCCTTGACCCCGCAGGACACTTGCATCCAGCAATAAGCAGCCGTCTGCCTCCACGGGGCTCAAACACCTGGGCCCGGTGTGCGGGCACCTGGCGTACGTGGAGGCAAACCCCTGACCCCTCTGGCCCGAACCCACCACTGCGAAGATCCCCCTTTTCTTCCATCCGTAAAGGGGCCCTCCCTAGGAAGTGGAGGAACATGGGGAGGCCCCCAGGAGATGGCTTTTCTCCGAGCCGCGGCTGGCTCCTTTCGGGCCTATACGTGGGCCGCGCGTGCGCACTAAGGCTCCCCACAACAGGCCTCCCTCGGGTCACGGGACCCACCCTTGAGGTGTCTCCTGACCCAGCCTGGAGGGGTCATGTGACCCACACCTGGGGGGTCTCGTGACGCACCCCTGAGGGGTCACGTGACCCACCCCTGGGGGGTCTCGTGACCCACCACTGAGGGGTCACGTGACCCACCCTTGAGGGGTCACGTGACCCACACCTGGAGGGTCTCGTGACCCACCTTTGAGGTGTCACGTGACCCACCACTGGGGGGTCTCGTGACCCACCCCCGAGGGGTCACGTGACCCACACCTGCGGGGTCACGTGACCCACACCTGCGGGGTCACGTGGCCCACCCCTGGGGGTTCACGTGACGCACCCCTGAGGGGTCACGTGACCCACCCCTGAGGGGTCTCGTGACCCACCCCTGAGGGGTCACGTGACCCACCCTTGAGGGGTTTCGTGACCCACCCTTTTGGGGTCACGTGACCCACCCTTGCGGGGTCTCGTGACCCACCCTTGGGAGGTCACCTGTCCCACCCTGGAGGGGTCAGGTGACCCGCCCTTGAGAGGTCACAGCAGTTTCACAGGGTCCCTGCGCACCTGTCCATGGAAACAGAAGCCCTTCCTGCCACTCAGAGGACCGCGCTATTTCCCCTAGGCCACACTGCCCAGCAGCACTCTCAGCCCCGCACAGACAGTGTGCTAAGGACAGACTTGGATACCGGGGGCCTGGGCGGGGGATTTTCCATGGAACTCTCTAAGGGCCCGGTGCCCTGTGTCGCCCGGGAGTGCCCATGCCCTTCCTTGACCCCGCAGGACACTTGCATCCAGCAATAAGCAGCCGTCTGCCTCCACGGGGCTCAAACACCTGGGCCCGGTGTGCGGGCACCTGGCGTACGTGGAGGCAAACCCCTGACCCCTCTGGCCCGAACCCACCACTGCGAAGATCCCCCTTTTCTTCCATCCGTAAAGGGGCCCTCCCTGGGGAGTGGAGGAACATGGGGAGGCCCCCGGAGATGGCTTTTCTCCGAGCCGCGGCTGGCTCCTTTCGGGCCTATACGTGGGCCGCGCATGCGCACTCAGGCTCCCAAGCACACGCCTCCCTCGGCTCACCTGACCCACCCTTTAGAGGTCACAGCAGTTCCACAGGGTCCCTGGGCACCTGTCCGTGGACACAGGAGCCCTCCCTGCCACCTAAAGGACCACGCGATTTCCGCTGGGGAACACTCCCCAGAAGCACTCCCAGCCTCGCACAGACACTGTGCGCAGGATAGACTTGTGGACCAGGGGCCTGGGCGGGGAATTTTCCAGGGAACTCTCTAAAGGCCAGGTGCCCTCTGTCGCCCTGGGAGTGCCCACGCCATCCCTTAACCCTGCAGGACACTATCATCCAGCAATAAGCAGCCCTCTGCCTCCACGGGGCTCAAACACCTGGGCCCGTTGTGCGAGCACCTGGCGTTCGTGCAGGCAAACCCGCAGACCCCTCTGGCCCGAACCCACCACTGCGAAGATCCCACTTTTCTTCCATCCGTAAAGGGGTCCTCCTTGAGGAGTGGAGGAACATGGGGAGGCCCCCAGGAGATGGCTTTTCTCCAAGCCGCGGCTGGCTCCTTTCGGGCCTATACGTGGGCCGCGCGTGCGCACTCAGGCTCCCCACAACAGGCCTCCCTCGGGTCACGGGACCCACCCTTGAGGTGTCTCCTGACCCAGCCTGGAGGGGTCATGTGACCCACACCTGGGGGGTCTCGTGACGCACCCCTGAGGGGTCACGTGACCCACCCCTGGGGGGTCTCGTGACCCACCACTGAGGGGTCACGTGACCCACCCTTGAGGGGTCACGTGACCCACACCTGGGGGTTCTCGTGACGCACCTCTGAGGTGTCACGTGACCCACCACTGGGGGGTCTCGTGACCCACCCCCGAGGGGTCACGTGACCCACACCTGCGGGGTCACGTGACCCACACCTGCGGGGTCACGTGGCCCACCCCTGGGGGTTCACGTGACGCACCCCTGAGGGGTCACGTGACCCACCCCTGAGGGGTCTCGTGACCCACCCCTGAGGGGTCACGTGACCCACCCTTGAGGGGTTTCGTGACCCACCCTTTTGGGGTCACGTGACCCACCCTTGCGGGGTCTCGTGACCCAACCTTGGGAGGTCAACTGTCCCACCCTGGAGGGGTCAGGTGACCCGCCCTTGAGAGGTCACAGCAGTTTCACAGGGTCCCTGCGCACCTGTCCATGGAAACAGAAGCCCTCCCTGCCACTCAGAGGACCGCGCTATTTCCCCTAGGCCACACTGCCCAGCAGCACTCTCAGCCCCGCACAGACAGTGTGCTAAGGATAGACTTGGATACCGGGGGCCTGGGCGGGGGATTTTCCATGGAACTCTCTAAGGGCCCGGTGCCCTGTGTCGCCCGGGAGTGCCCATGCCCTTCCTTGACCCCGCAGGACACTTGCATCCAGCAATAAGCAGCCGTCTGCCTCCACGGGGCTCAAACACCTGGGCCCGGTGTGCGGGCACCTGGCGTACGTGGAGGCAAAACCCTGACCCCTCTGGCCCGAACCCACCACTGCGAAGATCCCCCTTTTCTTCCATCCGTAAAGGGGCCCTCCCTGGGGAGTGGAGGAACATGGGGAGGCCCCCAGGAGATGGCTTTTCTCCGAGCCGCGGCTGGCTCCTTTCGGGCCTATACGTGGGCCGCGCGTGCGCACTCAGGCTCCCCACAACAGGCCTCCCTCGGGTCACGGGACCCACCCTTGAGGTGTCTCCTGACCCACCCTTGAGGGGTCACGTGACCCACACCTGGGGGGTCTCGTGACACACCCCTGAGGGGTCACGTGACCCACCCCTGGGGGGTCTCGTGACCCACCCCTGAGGGGTCACGTGACCCACCCTTGAGGGGTCACGTGACCCACACCTGGGGGGTCTCGTGACGCACCCCTGAGGTGTCACGTGACCCACCCCTGGGGGGTCTCGTGACGCACCCCTGAGGGGTCACGTGACCCACCCCTGAGGGGTCTCGTGACCCACCCCTGAGGGGTCACGTGACCCACCCTTGAGGGGTTTCGTGACCCACCCTTGCGGGGTCTCGTGACCCACCCTTGGGAGGTCACCTGTCCCACCCTGGAGGGGTCAGGTGACCCGCCCTTGAGAGGTCACAGCAGTTTCACAGGGTCCCTGCGCACCTGTCCATGGAAACAGAAGCCCTCCCTGCCACTCAGAGGACCGCGCTATTTCCCCTAGGCCACACTGCCCAGCAGCACTCTCAGCCCCGCACAGACAGTGTGCTAAGGACAGACTTGGATACCGGGGGCCTGGGCGGGGGATTTTCCATGGAACTCTCTAAGGGCCCGGTGCCCTGTGTCGCCCCGGAGTGCCCATGCCCTTCCTTGACCCCGCAGGACCCTTGCATCCAGCAATAAGCAGCCGTCTGCCTCCACGGGGCTCAAACACCTGGGCCCGGTGTGCGGGCACCTGGCGTACGTGGAGGCAAACCCCTGACCCCTCTGGCCCGAACCCACCACTGCGAAGATCCCCCTTTTCTTCCATCCGTAAAGGGGCCCTCCCTGGGGAGTGGAGGAACATGGGGAGGCCCCCAGGAGATGGCTTTTCTCCGAGCCGCGGCTGGCTCCTTTCGGGCCTATACGTGGGCTGCGCATGCGCACTCAGGCTCCCAAGCACACGCCTCCCTCGGCTCACCTGACCCACCCTTTAGAGGTCACAGCAGTTCCACAGGGTCCCTGGGCACCTGTCCGTGGACACAGGAGCCCTCCCTGCCACCTAAAGGACCACGCGATTTCCGCTGGGGAACACTCCCCAGAAGCACTCCCAGCCTCACACAGACACTGTGCGCAGGATAGACTTGTGGACCAGGGGCCTGGGCGGGGAATTTTCCAGGGAACTCTCTAAAGGCCAGGTGCCCTCTGTCGCCCTGGGAGTGCCCACGCCATCCCTTAACCCTGCAGGACACTATCATCCAGCAATAAGCAGCCCTCTGCCTCCACGGGGCTCAAACACCTGGGCCCGTTGTGCGAGCACCTGGCGTTCGTGCAGGCAAACCCGCAGACCCCTCTGGCCCGAACCCACCACTGCGAAGATCCCACTTTTCTTCCATCCGTAAAGGGGTCCTCCTTGAGGAGTGGAGGAACATGGGGAGGCCCCCAGGAGATGGCTTTTCTCCGAGCCGCGGCTGGCTCCTTTCGGGCCTATACGTGGGCCGCGCGTGCGCACTCAGGCTCCCCACAACAGGCCTCCCTCGGGTCACGGGACCCACCCTTGAGGTGTCTCCTGACCCAGCCTGGAGGGGTCATGTGACCCACACCTGGGGGGTCTCGTGACGCACCCTTGAGGGGTCACGTGACCCACACCTGGGGGGTCTCGTGACGCACCCCTGAGGTGTCACGTGACCCACCCCTGGGGGGTCTCGTGACGCACCCCTGAGGGGTCACGTGACCCACCCCTGAGGGGTCTCGTGACCCACCCCTGAGGGGTCACGTGACCCACCCCTGAGGGGTTTCGTGACCCACCACTGAGGGGTCACGTGACCCACCCTTGAGGGGTCACGTGACCCACACCTGGGGGTTCTCGTGACGCACCTCTGAGGTGTCACGTGACCCACCACTGGGGGGTCTCGTGACCCACCCCCGAGGGGTCACGTGACCCACACCTGCGGGGTCACGTGACCCACACCTGCGGGGTCACGTGGCCCACCCCTGGGGGTTCACGTGACGCACCCCTGAGGGGTCACGTGACCCACCCTTGCGGGGTCTCGTGACCCACCCTTGGGAGGTCACCTGTCCCACCCTGGAGGGGTCAGGTGACCCGCCCTTGAGAGGTCACAGCAGTTTCACAGGGTCCCTGCGCACCTGTCCATGGAAACAGAAGCCCTCCCTGCCACTCAGAGGACCGCGCTATTTCCCCTAGGCCACACTGCCCAGCAGCACTCTCAGCCCCGCACAGACAGTGTGCTAAGGATAGACTTGGATACCGGGGGCCTGGGCGGGGGATTTTCCATGGAACTCTCTAAGGGCCCGGTGCCCTGTGTCGCCCGGGAGTGCCCATGCCCTTCCTTGACCCCGCAGGACACTTGCATCCAGCAATAAGCAGCCGTCTGCCTCCACGGGGCTCAAACACCTGGGCCCGGTGTGCGGGCACCTGGCGTACGTGGAGGCAAAACCCTGACCCCTCTGGCCCGAACCCACCACTGCGAAGATCCCCCTTTTCTTCCATCCGTAAAGGGGCCCTCCCTGGGGAGTGGAGGAACATGGGGAGGCCCCCAGGAGATGGCTTTTCTCCGAGCCGCGGCTGGCTCCTTTCGGGCCTATACGTGGGCCGCGCGTGCGCACTCAGGCTCCCCACAACAGGCCTCCCTCGGGTCACGGGACCCACCCTTGAGGTGTCTCCTGACCCACCCTTGAGGGGTCACGTGACCCACACCTGGGGGGTCTCGTGACACACCCCTGAGGGGTCACGTGACCCACCCCTGGGGGGTCTCGTGACCCACCCCTGAGGGGTCACGTGACCCACCCTTGAGGGGTCACGTGACCCACACCTGGGGGGTCTCGTGACGCACCCCTGAGGTGTCACGTGACCCACCCCTGGGGGGTCTCGTGACGCACCCCTGAGGGGTCACGTGACCCACCCCTGAGGGGTCTCGTGACCCACCCCTGAGGGGTCACGTGACCCACCCTTGAGGGGTTTCGTGACCCACCCTTGCGGGGTCTCGTGACCCACCCTTGGGAGGTCACCTGTCCCACCCTGGAGGGGTCAGGTGACCCGCCCTTGAGAGGTCACAGCAGTTTCACAGGGTCCCTGCGCACCTGTCCATGGAAACAGAAGCCCTCCCTGCCACTCAGAGGACCGCGCTATTTCCCCTAGGCCACACTGCCCAGCAGCACTCTCAGCCCCGCACAGACAGTGTGCTAAGGACAGACTTGGATACCGGGGGCCTGGGCGGGGGATTTTCCATGGAACTCTCTAAGGGCCCGGTGCCCTGTGTCGCCCCGGAGTGCCCATGCCCTTCCTTGACCCCGCAGGACCCTTGCATCCAGCAATAAGCAGCCGTCTGCCTCCACGGGGCTCAAACACCTGGGCCCGGTGTGCGGGCACCTGGCGTACGTGGAGGCAAACCCCTGACCCCTCTGGCCCGAACCCACCACTGCGAAGATCCCCCTTTTCTTCCATCCGTAAAGGGGCCCTCCCTGGGGAGTGGAGGAACATGGGGAGGCCCCCAGGAGATGGCTTTTCTCCGAGCCGCGGCTGGCTCCTTTCGGGCCTATACGTGGGCTGCGCATGCGCACTCAGGCTCCCAAGCACACGCCTCCCTCGGCTCACCTGACCCACCCTTTAGAGGTCACAGCAGTTCCACAGGGTCCCTGGGCACCTGTCCGTGGACACAGGAGCCCTCCCTGCCACCTAAAGGACCACGCGATTTCCGCTGGGGAACACTCCCCAGAAGCACTCCCAGCCTCACACAGACACTGTGCGCAGGATAGACTTGTGGACCAGGGGCCTGGGCGGGGAATTTTCCAGGGAACTCTCTAAAGGCCAGGTGCCCTCTGTCGCCCTGGGAGTGCCCACGCCATCCCTTAACCCTGCAGGACACTATCATCCAGCAATAAGCAGCCCTCTGCCTCCACGGGGCTCAAACACCTGGGCCCGTTGTGCGAGCACCTGGCGTTCGTGCAGGCAAACCCGCAGACCCCTCTGGCCCGAACCCACCACTGCGAAGATCCCACTTTTCTTCCATCCGTAAAGGGGTCCTCCTTGAGGAGTGGAGGAACATGGGGAGGCCCCCAGGAGATGGCTTTTCTCCGAGCCGCGGCTGGCTCCTTTCGGGCCTATACGTGGGCCGCGCGTGCGCACTCAGGCTCCCCACAACAGGCCTCCCTCGGGTCACGGGACCCACCCTTGAGGTGTCTCCTGACCCAGCCTGGAGGGGTCATGTGACCCACACCTGGGGGGTCTCGTGACGCACCCTTGAGGGGTCACGTGACCCACACCTGGGGGGTCTCGTGACGCACCCCTGAGGTGTCACGTGACCCACCCCTGGGGGGTCTCGTGACGCACCCCTGAGGGGTCACGTGACCCACCCCTGAGGGGTCTCGTGACCCACCCCTGAGGGGTCACGTGACCCACCCCTGAGGGGTTTCGTGACCCACCACTGAGGGGTCACGTGACCCACCCTTGAGGGGTCACGTGACCCACACCTGGGGGTTCTCGTGACGCACCTCTGAGGTGTCACGTGACCCACCACTGGGGGGTCTCGTGACCCACCCCCGAGGGGTCACGTGACCCACACCTGCGGGGTCACGTGACCCACACCTGCGGGGTCACGTGGCCCACCCCTGGGGGTTCACGTGACGCACCCCTGAGGGGTCACGTGACCCACCCCTGAGGGGTCTCGTGACCCACCCCTGAGGGGTCACGTGACCCACACTTGAGGGGTTTCGTGACCCACCCTTTTGGGGTCACGTGACCCACCCTTGCGGGGTCTCGTGACCCACCCTTGGGAGGTCACCTGTCCCACCCTGGAGGGGTCAGGTGACCCGCCCTTGAGAGGTCACAGCAGTTTCACAGGGTCCCTGCACACCTGTCCATGGAAATAGAAGCCCTCCCTGCCACTCAGAGGACCGCGCTATTTCCCCTAGGCCACACTGCCCAGCAGCACTCTCAGCCCCGCACAGACAGTGTGCTAAGGACAGACTTGGATACCGGGGGCCTGGGCGGGGGATTTTCCATGGAACTCTCTAAGGGCCCGGTGCCCTGTGTCGCCCGGGAGTGCCCATGCCCTTCCTTGACCCCGCAGGACACTTGCATCCAGCAATAAGCAGCCGTCTGCCTCCACGGGGCTCAAACACCTGGGCCCGGTGTGCGGGCACCTGGCGTACGTGGAGGCAAACCCCTGACCCCTCTGGCCCGAACCCACCACTGCGAAGATCCCCCTTTTCTTCCATCCGTAAAGGGGCCCTCCCTGGGGAGTGGAGGAACATGGGGAGGCCCCCAGGAGATGGCTTTTCTCCGAGCCGCGGCTGGCTCCTTTCGGGCCTATACGTGGGCTGCGCATGCGCACTCAGGCTCCCAAGCACACGCCTCCCTCGGCTCACCTGACCCACCCTTTAGAGGTCACAGCAGTTCCACAGGGTCCCTGGGCACCTGTCCGTGGACACAGGAGCCCTCCCTGCCACCTAAAGGACCACGCGATTTCCGCTGGGGAACACTCCCCAGAAGCACTCCCAGCCTCACACAGACACTGTGCGCAGGATAGACTTGTGGACCAGGGGCCTGGGCGGGGAATTTTCCAGGGAACTCTCTAAAGGCCAGGTGCCCTCTGTCGCCCTGGGAGTGCCCACGCCATCCCTTAACCCTGCAGGACACTATCATCCAGCAATAAGCAGCCCTCTGCCTCCACGGGGCTCAAACACCTGGGCCCGTTGTGCGAGCACCTGGCGTTCGTGCAGGCAAACCCGCAGACCCCTCTGGCCCGAACCCACCACTGCGAAGATCCCACTTTTCTTCCATCCGTAAAGGGGTCCTCCTTGAGGAGTGGAGGAACATGGGGAGGCCCCCAGGAGATGGCTTTTCTCCGAGCCGCGGCTGGCTCCTTTCGGGCCTATACGTGGGCCGCGCGTGCGCACTCAGGCTCCCCACAACAGGCCTCCCTCGGGTCACGGGACCCACCCTTGAGGTGTCTCCTGACCCAGCCTGGAGGGGTCATGTGACCCACACCTGGGGGGTCTCGTGACGCACCCTTGAGGGGTCACGTGACCCACACCTGGGGGGTCTCGTGACGCACCCCTGAGGTGTCACGTGACCCACCCCTGGGGGGTCTCGTGACGCACCCCTGAGGGGTCACGTGACCCACCCCTGAGGGGTTTCGTGACCCACCACTGAGGGGTCACGTGACCCACCCTTGAGGGGTCACGTGACCCACACCTGGGGGTTCTCGTGACGCACCTCTGAGGTGTCACGTGACCCACCACTGGGGGGTCTCGTGACCCACCCCCGAGGGGTCACGTGACCCACACCTGCGGGGTCACGTGACCCACACCTGCGGGGTCACGTGGCCCACCCCTGGGGGTTCACGTGACGCACCCCTGAGGGGTCACGTGACCCACCCCTGAGGGGTCTCGTGACCCACCCCTGAGGGGTCACGTGACCCACCCTTGAGGGGTTTCGTGACCCACCCTTTTGGGGTCACGTGACCCACCCTTGCGGGGTCTCGTGACCCACCCTTGGGAGGTCACCTGTCCCACCCTGGAGGGGTCAGGTGACCCGCCCTTGAGAGGTCACAGCAGTTTCACAGGGTCCCTGCGCACCTGTCCATGGAAACAGAAGCCCTCCCTGCCACTCAGAGGACCGCGCTATTTCCCCTAGGCCACACTGCCCAGCAGCACTCTCAGCCCCGCACAGACAGTGTGCTAAGGACAGACTTGGATACCGGGGGCCTGGGCGGGGGATTTTCCATGGAACTCTCTAAGGGCCCGGTGCCCTGTGTCGCCCGGGAGTGCCCATGCCCTTCCTTGACCCCGCAGGACACTTGCATCCAGCAATAAGCAGCCGTCTGCCTCCACGGGGCTCAAACACCTGGGCCCGGTGTGCGGGCACCTGGCGTACGTGGAGGCAAACCCCTGACCCCTCTGGCCCGAACCCACCACTGCGAAGATCCCCCTTTTCTTCCATCCGTAAAGGGGCCCTCCCTGGGGAGTGGAGGAACATGGGGAGGCCCCCAGGAGATGGCTTTTCTCCGAGCCGCGGCTGGCTCCTTTCGGGCCTATACGTGGGCTGCGCATGCGCACTCAGGCTCCCAAGCACACGCCTCCCTCGGCTCACCTGACCCACCCTTTAGAGGTCACAGCAGTTCCACAGGGTCCCTGGGCACCTGTCCGTGGACACAGGAGCCCTCCCTGCCACCTAAAGGACCACGCGATTTCCGCTGGGGAACACTCCCCAGAAGCACTCCCAGCCTCACACAGACACTGTGCGCAGGATAGACTTGTGGACCAGGGGCCTGGGCGGGGAATTTTCCAGGGAACTCTCTAAAGGCCAGGTGCCCTCTGTCGCCCTGGGAGTGCCCACGCCATCCCTTAACCCTGCAGGACACTATCATCCAGCAATAAGCAGCCCTCTGCCTCCACGGGGCTCAAACACCTGGGCCCGTTGTGCGAGCACCTGGCGTTCGTGCAGGCAAACCCGCAGACCCCTCTGGCCCGAACCCACCACTGCGAAGATCCCACTTTTCTTCCATCCGTAAAGGGGCCCTCCCTGGGGAGTGGAGGAACATGGGGAGGCCCCCAGGAGATGGCTTTTCTCCGAGCCGCGGCTGGCTCCTTTCGGGCCTATACGTGGGCCGCGCGTGCGCACTAAGGCTCCCCACAACAGGCCTCCCTCGGGTCACGGGACCCACCCTTGAGGTGTCTCCTGACCCAGCCTGGAGGGGTCATGTGACCCACACCTGGGGGGTCTCGTGACGCACCCCTGAGGGGTCACGTGACCCACCCCTGGGGGGTCTCGTGACCCACCACTGAGGGGTCACGTGACCCACCCTTGAGGGGTCACGTGACCCACACCTGGGGGGTCTCGTGACCCACCTCTGAGGTGTCACGTGACCCACCACTGGGGGGTCTCGTGACCCACCCCCGAGGGGTCACGTGACCCACACCTGCGGGGTCACGTGACCCACACCTGCGGGGTCACGTGGCCCACCCCTGGGGGTTCACGTGACGCACCCCTGAGGGGTCACGTGACCCACCCCTGAGGGGTCTCGTGACCCACCCCTGAGGGGTCACGTGACCCACCCTTGAGGGGTTTCGTGACCCACCCTTTTGGGGTCACGTGACCCACCCTTGCGGGGTCTCGTGACCCACCCTTGGGAGGTCACCTGTCCCACCCTGGAGGGGTCAGGTGACCCGCCCTTGAGAGGTCACAGCAGTTTCACAGGGTCCCTGCGCACCTGTCCATGGAAACAGAAGCCCTCCCTGCCACTCAGAGGACCGCGCTATTTCCCCTAGGCCACACTGCCCAGCAGCACTCTCAGCCCCGCACAGACAGTGTGCTAAGGACAGACTTGGATACCGGGGGCCTGGGCGGGGGATTTTCCATGGAACTCTCTAAGGGCCCGGTGCCCTGTGTCGCCCGGGAGTGCCCATGCCCTTCCTTGACCCCGCAGGACACTTGCATCCAGCAATAAGCAGCCGTCTGCCTCCACGGGGCTCAAACACCTGGGCCCGGTGTGCGGGCACCTGGCGTACGTGGAGGCAAACCCCTGACCCCTCTGGCCCGAACCCACCACTGCGAAGATCCCCCTTTTCTTCCATCCGTAAAGGGGCCCTCCCTGGGGAGTGGAGGAACATGGGGAGGCCCCCAGGAGATGGCTTTTCTCCGAGCCGCGGCTGGCTCCTTTCGGGCCTATACGTGGGCTGCGCATGCGCACTCAGGCTCCCAAGCACACGCCTCCCTCGGCTCACCTGACCCACCCTTTAGAGGTCACAGCAGTTCCACAGGGTCCCTGGGCACCTGTCCGTGGACACAGGAGCCCTCCCTGCCACCTAAAGGACCACGCGATTTCCGCTGGGGAACACTCCCCAGAAGCACTCCCAGCCTCGCACAGACACTGTGCGCAGGATAGACTTGTGGACCAGGGGCCTGGGCGGGGAATTTTCCAGGGAACTCTCTAAAGGCCAGGTGCCCTCTGTCGCCCTGGGAGTGCCCACGCCATCCCTTAACCCTGCAGGACACTATCATCCAGCAATAAGCAGCCCTCTGCCTCCACGGGGCTCAAACACCTGGGCCCGTTGTGCGAGCACCTGGCGTTCGTGCAGGCAAACCCGCAGACCCCTCTGGCCCGAACCCACCACTGCGAAGATCCCACTTTTCTTCCATCCGTAAAGGGGTCCTCCTTGAGGAGTGGAGGAACATGGGGAGGCCCCCAGGAGATGGCTTTTCTCCAAGCCGCGGCTGGCTCCTTTCGGGCCTATACGTGGGCCGCGCGTGCGCACTCAGGCTCCCCACAACAGGCCTCCCTCGGGTCACGGGACCCACCCTTGAGGTGTCTCCTGACCCAGCCTGGAGGGGTCATGTGACCCACACCTGGGGGGTCTCGTGACGCACCCCTGAGGGGTCACGTGACCCACCCCTGGGGGGTCTCGTGACCCACCACTGAGGGGTCACGTGACCCACCCTTGAGGGGTCACGTGACCCACACCTGGGGGTTCTCGTGACGCACCTCTGAGGTGTCACGTGACCCACCACTGGGGGGTCTCGTGACCCACCCCCGAGGGGTCACGAGACCCACACCTGCGGGGTCACGTGACCCACACCTGCGGGGTCACGTGGCCCACCCCTGGGGGTTCACGTGACGCACCCCTGAGGGGTCACGTGACCCACCCCTGAGGGGTCTCGTGACCCACCCCTGAGGGGTCACGTGACCCACCCTTGAGTGGTTTCGTGACCCACCCTTTTGGGGTCACGTGACCCACCCTTGCGGGGTCTCGTGACCCAACCTTGGGAGGTCACCTGTCCCACCCTGGAGGGGTCAGGTGACCCGCCCTTGAGAGGTCACAGCAGTTTCACAGGGTCCCTGCGCACCTGTCCATGGAAACAGAAGCCCTCCCTGCCACTCAGAGGACCGCGCTATTTCCCCTAGGCCACACTGCCCAGCAGCACTCTCAGCCCCGCACAGACAGTGTGCTAAGGACAGACTTGGATACCGGGGGCCTGGGCGGGGGATTTTCCATGGAACTCTCTAAGGGCCCGGTGCCCTGTGTCGCCCGGGAGTGCCCATGCCCTTCCTTGACCCCGCAGGACACTTGCATCCAGCAATAAGCAGCCGTCTGCCTCCACGGGGCTCAAACACCTGGGCCCGGTGTGCGGGCACCTGGCGTACGTGGAGGCAAACCCCTGACCCCTCTGGCCCGAACCCACCACTGCGAAGATCCCCCTTTTCTTCCATCCGTAAAGGGGCCCTCCCTGGGGAGTGGAGGAACATGGGGAGGCCCCCAGGAGATGGCTTTTCTCCGAGCCGCGGCTGGCTCCTTTCGGGCCTATACGTGGGCTGCGCATGCGCACTCAGGCTCCCAAGCACACGCCTCCCTCGGCTCACCTGACCCACCCTTTAGAGGTCACAGCAGTTCCACAGGGTCCCTGGGCACCTGTCCGTGGACACAGGAGCCCTCCCTGCCACCTAAAGGACCACGCGATTTCCGCTGGGGAACACTCCCCAGAAGCACTCCCAGCCTCGCACAGACACTGTGCGCAGGATAGACTTGTGGACCAGGGGCCTGGGCGGGGAATTTTCCAGGGAACTCTCTAAAGGCCAGGTGCCCTCTGTCGCCCTGGGAGTGCCCACGCCATCCCTTAACCCTGCAGGACACTATCATCCAGCAATAAGCAGCCCTCTGCCTCCACGGGGCTCAAACACCTGGGCCCGTTGTGCGAGCACCTGGCGTTCGTGCAGGCAAACCCGCAGACCCCTCTGGCCCGAACCCACCACTGCGAAGATCCCACTTTTCTTCCATCCGTAAAGGGGTCCTCCTTGAGGAGTGGAGGAACATGGGGAGGCCCCCAGGAGATGGCTTTTCTCCAAGCCGCGGCTGGCTCCTTTCGGGCCTATACGTGGGCCGCGCGTGCGCACTCAGGCTCCCCACAACAGGCCTCCCTCGGGTCACGGGACCCACCCTTGAGGTGTCTCCTGACCCAGCCTGGAGGGGTCATGTGACCCACACCTGGGGGGTCTCGTGACGCACCCCTGAGGGGTCACGTGACCCACCCCTGGGGGGTCTCGTGACCCACCACTGAGGGGTCACGTGACCCACCCTTGAGGGGTCACGTGACCCACACCTGGGGGTTCTCGTGACGCACCTCTGAGGTGTCACGTGACCCACCACTGGGGGGTCTCGTGACCCACCCCCGAGGGGTCACGTGACCCACACCTGCGGGGTCACGTGACCCACACCTGCGGGGTCACGTGGCCCACCCCTGGGGGTTCACGTGACGCACCCCTGAGGGGTCACGTGACCCACCCCTGAGGGGTCTCGTGACCCACCCCTGAGGGGTCACGTGACCCACCCTTGAGTGGTTTCGTGACCCACCCTTTTGGGGTCACGTGACCCACCCTTGCGGGGTCTCGTGACCCAACCTTGGGAGGTCACCTGTCCCACCCTGGAGGGGTCAGGTGACCCGCCCTTGAGAGGTCACAGCAGTTTCACAGGGTCCCTGCGCACCTGTCCATGGAAACAGAAGCCCTCCCTGCCACTCAGAGGACCGCGCTATTTCCCCTAGGCCACACTGCCCAGCAGCACTCTCAGCCCCGCACAGACAGTGTGCTAAGGATAGACTTGGATACCGGGGGCCTGGGCGGGGGATTTTCCATGGAACTCTCTAAGGGCCCGGTGCCCTGTGTCGCCCGGGAGTGCCCATGCCCTTCCTTGACCCAGCAGGACACTTGCATCCAGCAATAAGCAGCCGTCTGCCTCCACGGGGCTCAAACACCTGGGCCCGGTGTGCGGGCACCTGGCGTACGTGGAGGCAAAACCCTGACCCCTCTGGCCCGAACCCACCACTGCGAAGATCCCCCTTTTCTTCCATCCGTAAAGGGGCCCTCCCTGGGGAGTGGAGGAACATGGGGAGGCCCCCAGGAGATGGCTTTTCTCCGAGCCGCGGCTGGCTCCTTTCGGGCCTATACGTGGGCCGCGCGTGCGCACTCAGGCTCCCCACAACAGGCCTCCCTCGGGTCACGGGACCCACCCTTGAGGTGTCTCCTGACCCACCCTTGAGGGGTCACGTGACCCACACCTGGGGGGTCTCGTGACACACCCCTGAGGGGTCACGTGACCCACCCCTGGGGGGTCTCGTGACCCACCCCTGAGGGGTCACGTGACCCACCCTTGAGGGGTCACGTGACCCACACCTGGGGGGTCTCGTGACGCACCCCTGAGGTGTCACGTGACCCACCCCTGGGGGGTCTCGTGACGCACCCCTGAGGGGTCACGTGACCCACCCCTGAGGGGTCTCGTGACCCACCCCTGAGGGGTCACGTGACCCACCCTTGAGGGGTTTCGTGACCCACCCTTGCGGGGTCTCGTGACCCACCCTTGGGAGGTCACCTGTCCCACCCTGGAGGGGTCAGGTGACCCGCCCTTGAGAGGTCACAGCAGTTTCACAGGGTCCCTGCGCACCTGTCCATGGAAACAGAAGCCCTCCCTGCCACTCAGAGGACCGCGCTATTTCCCCTAGGCCACACTGCCCAGCAGCACTCTCAGCCCCGCACAGACAGTGTGCTAAGGACAGACTTGGATACCGGGGGCCTGGGCGGGGGATTTTCCATGGAACTCTCTAAGGGCCCGGTGCCCTGTGTCGCCCCGGAGTGCCCATGCCCTTCCTTGACCCCGCAGGACCCTTGCATCCAGCAATAAGCAGCCGTCTGCCTCCACGGGGCTCAAACACCTGGGCCCGGTGTGCGGGCACCTGGCGTACGTGGAGGCAAACCCCTGACCCCTCTGGCCCGAACCCACCACTGCGAAGATCCCCCTTTTCTTCCATCCGTAAAGGGGCCCTCCCTGGGGAGTGGAGGAACATGGGGAGGCCCCCAGGAGATGGCTTTTCTCCGAGCCGCGGCTGGCTCCTTTCGGGCCTATACGTGGGCTGCGCATGCGCACTCAGGCTCCCAAGCACACGCCTCCCTCGGCTCACCTGACCCACCCTTTAGAGGTCACAGCAGTTCCACAGGGTCCCTGGGCACCTGTCCGTGGACACAGGAGCCCTCCCTGCCACCTAAAGGACCACGCGATTTCCGCTGGGGAACACTCCCCAGAAGCACTCCCAGCCTCACACAGACACTGTGCGCAGGATAGACTTGTGGACCAGGGGCCTGGGCGGGGAATTTTCCAGGGAACTCTCTAAAGGCCAGGTGCCCTCTGTCGCCCTGGGAGTGCCCACGCCATCCCTTAACCCTGCAGGACACTATCATCCAGCAATAAGCAGCCCTCTGCCTCCACGGGGCTCAAACACCTGGGCCCGTTGTGCGAGCACCTGGCGTTCGTGCAGGCAAACCCGCAGACCCCTCTGGCCCGAACCCACCACTGCGAAGATCCCACTTTTCTTCCATCCGTAAAGGGGTCCTCCTTGAGGAGTGGAGGAACATGGGGAGGCCCCGAGGAGATGGCTTTTCTCCGAGCCGCGGCTGGCTCCTTTCGGGCCTATACGTGGGCCGCGCGTGCGCACTCAGGCTCCCCACAACAGGCCTCCCTCGGGTCACGGGACCCACCCTTGAGGTGTCTCCTGACCCAGCCTGGAGGGGTCATGTGACCCACACCTGGGGGGTCTCGTGACGCACCCTTGAGGGGTCACGTGACCCACACCTGGGGGGTCTCGTGACGCACCCCTGAGGTGTCACGTGACCCACCCCTGGGGGGTCTCGTGACGCACCCCTGAGGGGTCACGTGACCCACCCCTGAGGGGTCTCGTGACCCACCCCTGAGGGGTCACGTGACCCACCCCTGAGGGGTTTCGTGACCCACCACTGAGGGGTCACGTGACCCACCCTTGAGGGGTCACGTGACCCACACCTGGGGGTTCTCGTGACGCACCTCTGAGGTGTCACGTGACCCACCACTGGGGGGTCTCGTGACCCACCCCCGAGGGGTCACGTGACCCACACCTGCGGGGTCACGTGACCCACACCTGCGGGGTCACGTGGCCCACCCCTGGGGGTTCACGTGACGCACCCCTGAGGGGTCACGTGACCCACCCCTGAGGGGTCTCGTGACCCACCCCTGAGGGGTCACGTGACCCACCCTTGAGGGGTTTCGTGACCCACCCTTTTGGGGTCACGTGACCCACCCTTGCGGGGTCTCGTGACCCACCCTTGGGAGGTCACCTGTCCCACCCTGGAGGGGTCAGGTGACCCGCCCTTGAGAGGTCACAGCAGTTTCACAGGGTCCCTGCGCACCTGTCCATGGAAACAGAAGCCCTCCCTGCCACTCAGAGGACCGCGCTATTTCCCCTAGGCCACACTGCCCAGCAGCACTCTCAGCCCCGCACAGACAGTGTGCTAAGGACAGACTTGGATACCGGGGGCCTGGGCGGGGGATTTTCCATGGAACTCTCTAAGGGCCCGGTGCCCTGTGTCGCCCGGGAGTGCCCATGCCCTTCCTTGACCCCGCAGGACACTTGCATCCAGCAATAAGCAGCCGTCTGCCTCCACGGGGCTCAAACACCTGGGCCCGGTGTGCGGGCACCTGGCGTACGTGGAGGCAAACCCCTGACCCCTCTGGCCCGAACCCACCACTGCGAAGATCCCCCTTTTCTTCCATCCGTAAAGGGGCCCTCCCTGGGGAGTGGAGGAACATGGGGAGGCCCCCAGGAGATGGCTTTTCTCCGAGCCGCGGCTGGCTCCTTTCGGGCCTATACGTGGGCTGCGCATGCGCACTCAGGCTCCCAAGCACACGCCTCCCTCGGCTCACCTGACCCACCCTTTAGAGGTCACAGCAGTTCCACAGGGTCCCTGGGCACCTGTCCGTGGACACAGGAGCCCTCCCTGCCACCTAAAGGACCACGCGATTTCCGCTGGGGAACACTCCCCAGAAGCACTCCCAGCCTCACACAGACACTGTGCGCAGGATAGACTTGTGGACCAGGGGCCTGGGCGGGGAATTTTCCAGGGAACTCTCTAAAGGCCAGGTGCCCTCTGTCGCCCTGGGAGTGCCCACGCCATCCCTTAACCCTGCAGGACACTATCATCCAGCAATAAGCAGCCCTCTGCCTCCACGGGGCTCAAACACCTGGGCCCGTTGTACGAGCACCTGGCGTTCGTGCAGGCAAACCCGCAGACCCCTCTGGCCCGAACCCACCACTGCGAAGATCCCACTTTTCTTCCATCCGTAAAGGGGTCCTCCTTGAGGAGTGGAGGAACATGGGGAGGCCCCCAGGAGATGGCTTTTCTCCGAGCCGCGGCTGGCTCCTTTCGGGCCTATACGTGGGCCGCGCGTGCGCACTCAGGCTCCCCACAACAGGCCTCCCTCGGGTCACGGGACCCACCCTTGAGGTGTCTCCTGACCCAGCCTGGAGGGGTCATGTGACCCACACCTGGGGGGTCTCGTGACGCACCCTTGAGGGGTCACGTGACCCACACCTGGGGGGTCTCCTGACGCACCCCTGAGGTGTCACGTGACCCACCCCTGGGGGGTCTCGTGACGCACCCCTGAGGGGTCACCTGACCCACCCCTGAGGGGTTTCGTGACCCACCACTGAGGTGTCACGTGACCCACCCTTGAGGGGTCACGTGACCCACACCTGGGGGTTCTCGTGACGCACCTCTGAGGTGTCACGTGACCCACCACTGGGGGGTCTCGTGACCCACCCCCGAGGGGTCACGTGACCCACACCTGCGGGGTCACGTGACCCACACCTGCGGGGTCACGTGGCCCACCCCTGGGGGTTCACGTGACGCACCCCTGAGGGGTCACGTGACCCACCCCTGAGGGGTCTCGTGACCCACCCCTGAGGGGTCACGTGACCCACCCTTGAGGGGTTTCGTGACCCACCCTTTTGGGGTCACGTGACCCACCCTTGCGGGGTCTCGTGACCCACCCTTGGGAGGTCACCTGTCCCACCCTGGAGGGGTCAGGTGACCCGCCCTTGAGAGGTCACAGCAGTTTCACAGGGTCCCTGCGCACCTGTCCATGGAAACAGAAGCCCTCCCTGCCACTCAGAGGACCGCGCTATTTCCCCTAGGCCACACTGCCCAGCAGCACTCTCAGCCCCGCACAGACAGTGTGCTAAGGACAGACTTGGATACCGGGGGCCTGGGCGGGGGATTTTCCATGGAACTCTCTAAGGGCCCGGTGCCCTGTGTCGCCCGGGAGTGCCCATGCCCTTCCTTGACCCCGCAGGACACTTGCATCCAGCAATAAGCAGCCGTCTGCCTCCACGGGGCTCAAACACCTGGGCCCGGTGTGCGGGCACCTGGCGTACGTGGAGGCAAACCCCTGACCCCTCTGGCCCGAACCCACCACTGCGAAGATCCCCCTTTTCTTCCATCCGTAAAGGGGCCCTCCCTGGGGAGTGGAGGAACATGGGGAGGCCCCCAGGAGATGGCTTTTCTCCGAGCCGCGGCTGGCTCCTTTCGGGCCTATACGTGGGCTGCGCATGCGCACTCAGGCTCCCAAGCACACGCCTCCCTCGGCTCACCTGACCCATCCTTTAGAGGTCACAGCAGTTCCACAGGGTCCCTGGGCACCTGTCCGTGGACACAGGAGCCCTCCCTGCCACCTAAAGGACCACGCGATTTCCGCTGGGGAACACTCCCCAGAAGCACTCCCAGCCTCACACAGACACTGTGCGCAGGATAGACTTGTGGACCAGGGGCCTGGGCGGGGAATTTTCCAGGGAACTCTCTAAAGGCCAGGTGCCCTCTGTCGCCCTGGGAGTGCCCACGCCATCCCTTAACCCTGCAGGACACTATCATCCAGCAATAAGCAGCCCTCTGCCTCCACGGGGCTCAAACACCTGGGCCCGTTGTGCGAGCACCTGGCGTTCGTGCAGGCAAACCCGCAGACCCCTCTGGCCCGAACCCACCACTGCGAAGATCCCACTTTTCTTCCATCCGTAAAGGGGTCCTCCTTGAGGAGTGGAGGAACATGGGGAGGCCCCCAGGAGATGGCTTTTCTCCGAGCCGCGGCTGGCTCCTTTCGGGCCTATACGTGGGCCGCGCGTGCGCACTCAGGCTCCCCACAACAGGCCTCCCTCGGGTCACGGGACCCACCCTTGAGGTGTCTCCTGACCCAGCCTGGAGGGGTCATGTGACCCACACCTGGGGGGTCTCGTGACGCACCCTTGAGGGGTCACGTGACCCACACCTGGGGGGTCTCGTGACGCACCCCTGAGGTGTCACGTGACCCACCCCTGGGGGGTCTCGTGACGCACCCCTGAGGGGTCACGTGACCCAACCCTGAGGGGTCTCGTGACCCACCCCTGAGGGGTCACGTGACCCACCCCTGAGGGGTTTCGTGACCCACCACTGAGGGGTCACGTGACCCACCCTTGAGGGGTCACGTGACCCACACCTGCGGGTTCTCGTGACGCACCTCTGAGGTGTCACGTGACCCACCACTGGGGGGTCTCGTGACCCACCCCCGAGGGGTCACGTGACCCACCCCCGAGGGGTCACGTGACCCACACCTGCGGGGTCACGTGACCCACACCTGCGGGGTCACGTGGCCCACCCCTGGGGGTTCACGTGACGCACCCCTGAGGGGTCACGTGACCCACCCCTGAGGGGTCTCGTGACCCACCCCTGAGGGGTCACGTGACCCACCCTTGAGGGGTTTCGTGACCCACCCTTTTGGGGTCACGTGACCCACCCTTGCGGGGTCTCGTGACCCACCCTTGGGAGGTCACCTGTCCCACCCTGGAGGGGTCAGGTGACCCGCCCTTGAGAGGTCACAGCAGTTTCACAGGGTCCCTGCGCACCTGTCCATGGAAACAGAAGCCCTCCCTGCCACTCAGAGGACCGCGCTATTTCCCCTAGGCCACACTGCCCAGCAGCACTCTCAGCCCCGCACAGACAGTGTGCTAAGGACAGACTTGGATACCGGGGGCCTGGGCGGGGGATTTTCCATGGAACTCTCTAAGGGCCCGGTGCCCTGTGTCGCCCGGGAGTGCCCATGCCCTTCCTTGACCCCGCAGGACACTTGCATCCAGCAATAAGCAGCCGTCTGCCTCCACGGGGCTCAAACACCTGGGCCCGGTGTGCGGGCACCTGGCGTACGTGGAGGCAAACCCCTGACCCCTCTGGCCCGAACCCACCACTGCGAAGATCCCACTTTTCTTCCATCCGTAAAGGGGTCCTCCTTGAGGAGTGGAGGAACATGGGGAGGCCCCCAGGAGATGGCTTTTCTCCGAGCCGCGGCTGGCTCCTTTCGGGCCTATACGTGGGCTGCGCATGCGCACTCAGGCTCCCAAGCACACGCCTCCCTCGGCTCACCTGACCCACCCTTTAGAGGTCACAGCAGTTCCACAGGGTCCCTGGGCACCTGTCCGTGGACACAGGAGCCCTCCCTGCCACCTAAAGGACCACGCGATTTCCGCTGGGGAACACTCCCCAGAAGCACTCCCAGCCTCACACAGACACTGTGCGCAGGATAGACTTGTGGACCAGGGGCCTGGGCGGGGAATTTTCCAGGGAACTCTCTAAAGGCCAGGTGCCCTCTGTCGCCCTGGGAGTGCCCACGCCATCCCTTAACCCTGCAGGACACTATCATCCAGCAATAAGCAGCCCTCTGCCTCCACGGGGCTCAAACACCTGGGCCCGTTGTGCGAGCACCTGGCGTTCGTGCAGGCAAACCCGCAGACCCCTCTGGCCCGAACCCACCACTGCGAAGATCCCACTGTTCTTCCATCCGTAAAGGGGTCCTCCTTGAGGAGTGGAGGAACATGGGGAGGCCCCCAGGAGATGGCTTTTCTCCAAGCCGCGGCTGGCTCCTTTCGGGCCTATACGTGGGCCGCGCGTGCGCACTCAGGCTCCCCACAACAGGCCTCCCTCGGGTCACGGGACCCACCCTTGAGGTGTCTCCTGACCCAGCCTGAGGGGTCATGTGACCCACACCTGGGGGGTCTCGTGACGCACCCCTGAGGGGTCACGTGACCCACACCTGGGGGTTCTCGTGACGCACCTCTGAGGTGTCACGTGACCCACCACTGGGGGGTCTCGTGACCCACCCCCGAGGGGTCACGTGACCCACACCTGCGGGGTCACGTGACCCACACCTGCGGGGTCACGTGACCCACCCCTGGGGGTTCACGTGACGCACCCCTGAGGGGTCACGTGACCCACCCCTGAGGGGTCTCGTGACCCACCCCTGAGGGGTCACGTGACCCACACCTGGGGGGTCTCATGACGCACCCCTGAGGGGTCACGTGACCCACACCTGGGGGGTCTCGTGACACACCCCTGAGGGGTCACATGACCCACCCCTGAGGGGTCACGTGACCCACCCTTGAGGGGTCACGTGACCCACACCTGGGGGGTCTCGTGACGCACCCCTGAGGTGTCACGTGACCCACCCCTGGGGGGTCTCGTGACGCACCCCTGAGGGGTCACGTGACCCACCCCTGAGGGGTCTCGTGACCCACTCCTGAGGGGTCACGTGACCCACCCTTGAGGGGTTTCGTGACCCACCCTTGCGGGGTCTCGTGACCCACCCTTGGGAGGTCACCTGTCCCACCCTGGAGGGGTCAGGTGACCCGCCCTTGAGAGGTCACAGCAGTTTCACAGGGTCCCTGCGCACCTGTCCATGGAAACAGAAGCCCTCCCTGCCACTCAGAGGACCGCGCTATTTCCCCTAGGCCACACTGCCCAGCAGCACTCTCAGCCCCGCACAGACAGTGTGCTAAGGACAGACTTGGATACCGGGGGCCTGGGCGGGGGATTTTCCATGGAACTCTCTAAGGGCCCGGTGCCCTGTGTCGCCCGGGAGTGCCCATGCCCTTCCTTGACCCCGCAGGACACTTGCATCCAGCAATAAGCAGCCGTCTGCCTCCACGGGGCTCAAACACCTGGGCCCGGTGTGCGGGCACCTGGCGTACGTGGAGGCAAACCCCTGACCCCTCTGGCCCGAACCCACCACTGCGAAGATCCCCCTTTTCTTCCATCCGTAAAGGGGCCCTCCCTGGGGAGTGGAGGAACATGGGGAGGCCCCCAGGAGATGGCTTTTCTCCGAGCCGCGGCTGGCTCCTTTCGGGCCTATACGTGGGCCGCGCATGCGCACTCAGGCTCCCAAGCACACGCCTTCCTCGGCTCACCTGACCCACCCTTTAGAGGTCACAGCAGTTCCACAGGGTCCCTGGGCACCTGTCCGTGGACACAGGAGCCCTCCCTGCCACCTAAAGGACCACGCGATTTCCGCTGGGGAACACTCCCCAGAAGCACTCCCAGCCTCGCACAGACACTGTGCGCAGGATAGACTTGTGGACCAGGGGCCTGGGCGGGGAATTTTCCAGGGAACTCTCTAAAGGCCAGGTGCCCTCTGTCGCCCTGGGAGTGCCCACGCCATCCCTTAACCCTGCAGGACACTATCATCCAGCAATAAGCAGCCCTCTGCCTCCACGGGGCTCAAACACCTGGGCCCGTTGTGCGAGCACCTGGCGTTCGTGCAGGCAAACCCGCAGACCCCTCTGGCCCGAACCCACCACTGCGAAGATCCCACTTTTCTTCCATCCGTAAAGGGGTCCTCCTTGAGGAGTGGAGGAACATGGGGAGGCCCCCAGGAGATGGCTTTTCTCCGAGCCGCGGCTGGCTCCTTTCGGGCCTATACGTGGGCCGCGCGTGCGCACTCAGGCTCCCCACAACAGGCCTCCCTCGGGTCACGGGACCCACCCTTGAGGTGTCTCCTGACCCAGCCTGGAGGGGTCATGTGACCCACACCTGGGGGGTCTCGTGACGCACCCCTGAGGGGTCACGTGACCCACCCCTGGGGGGTCTCGTGACCCACCACTGAGGGGTCACGTGACCCACCCTTGAGGGGTCACGTGACCCACACCTGGGGGTTCTCGTGACGCACCTCTGAGGTGTCACGTGACCCACCACTGGGGGGTCTCGTGACCCACCCCCGAGGGGTCACGTGACCCACACCTGCGGGGTCACGTGACCCACACCTGCGGGGTCACGTGACCCACCCCTGGGGGTTCACGTGACGCACCCCTGAGGGGTCACGTGACCCACCCCTGAGGGGTCTCGTGACCCACCCCTGAGGGGTCACGTGACCCACCCTTGAGGGGTTTCGTGACCCACCCTTTTGGGGTCACGTGACCCACCCTTGCGGGGTCTCGTGACCCACCCTTGGGAGGTCACCTGTCCCACCCTGGAGGGGTCAGGTGACCCGCCCTTGAGAGGTCACAGCAGTTTCACAGGGTCCCTGCGCACCTGTCCATGGAAACAGAAGCCCTCCCTGCCACTCAGAGGACCGCGCTATTTCCCCTAGGCCACACTGCCCAGCAGCACTCTCAGCCCCACACAGACAGTGTGCTAAGGATAGACTTGGATACCGGGGGCCTGGGCGGGGGATTTTCCATGGAACTCTCTAAGGGCCCGGTGCCCTGTGTCGCCCGGGAGTGCCCATGCCCTTCCTTGACCCCGCAGGACACTTGCATCCAGCAATAAGCAGCCGTCTGCCTCCACGGGGCTCAAACACCTGGGCCCGGTGTGCGGGCACCTGGCGTACGTGGAGGCAAACCCCTGACCCCTCTGGCCCGAACCCACCACTGCGAAGATCCCCCTTTTCTTCCATCCGTAAAGGGGCCCTCCCTGGGGAGTGGAGGAACATGGGGAGGCCCCCAGGAGATGGCTTTTCTCCGAGCCGCGGCTGGCTCCTTTCGGGCCTATACGTGGGCCGCGCGTGCGCACTCAGGCTCCCCACAACAGGCCTCCCTTGGGTCACGGGACCCACCCTTGAGGTGTCTCCTGACCCAGCCTGGAGGGGTCATGTGACCCACACCTGGGGGGTCTCGTGACGCACCCTTGAGGGGTCACGTGACCCACACCTGGGGGGTCTCATGACGCACCCCTGAGGTGTCACGTGACCCACCCCTGGGGGGTCTCGTGACGCACCCCTGAGGGGTCACGTGACCCACCCCTGAGGGGTCTCGTGACCCACCCCTGAGGGGTCACGTGACCCACCCTTGAGGGGTTTCGTGACCCACCCTTGCGGGGTCTCGTGACCCACCCTTGGGAGGTCACCTGTCCCACCCTGGAGGGGTCAGGTGACCCGCCCTTGAGAGGTCACAGCAGTTTCACAGGGTCCCTGCGCACCTGTCCATGGAAACAGAAGCCCTCCCTGCCACTCAGAGGACCGCGCTATTTCCCCTAGGCCACACTGCCCAGCAGCACTCTCAGCCCCGCACAGACAGTGTGCTAAGGACAGACTTGGATACCGGGGGCCTGGGCGGGGGATTTTCCATGGAACTCTCTAAGGGCCCGGTGCCCTGTGTCGCCCGGGAGTGCCCATGCCCTTCCTTGACCCCGCAGGACACTTGCATCCAGCAATAAGCAGCCGTCTGCCTCCACGGGGCTCAAACACCTGGGCCCGGTGTGCGGGCACCTGGCGTACGTGGAGGCAAACCCCTGACCCCTCTGGCCCGAACCCACCACTGCGAAGATCCCCCTTTTCTTCCATCCGTAAAGGGGCCCTCCCTGGGGAGTGGAGGAACATGGGGAGGCCCCCAGGAGATGGCTTTTCTCCGAGCCGCGGCTGGCTCGTTTCGGGCCTATACGTGGGCCGCGCATGCGCACTCAGGCTCCCAAGCACACGCCTTCCTCGGCTCACCTGACCCACCCTTTAGAGGTCACAGCAGTTCCACAGGGTCCCTGGGCACCTGTCCGTGGACACAGGAGCCCTCCCTGCCACCTAAAGGACCACGCGATTTCCGCTGGGGAACACTCCCCAGAAGCACTCCCAGCCTCGCACAGACACTGTGCGCAGGATAGACTTGTGGACCAGGGGCCTGGGCGGGGAATTTTCCAGGGAACTCTCTAAAGGCCAGGTGCCCTCTGTCGCCCTGGGAGTGCCCACGCCATCCCTTAACCCTGCAGGACACTATCATCCAGCAATAAGCAGCCCTCTGCCTCCACGGGGCTCAAACACCTGGGCCCGTTGTGCGAGCACCTGGCGTTCGTGCAGGCAAACCCGCAGACCCCTCTGGCCCGAACCCACCACTGCGAAGATCCCACTTTTCTTCCATCCGTAAAGGGGTCCTCCTTGAGGAGTGGAGGAACATGGGGAGGCCCCCAGGAGATGGCTTTTCTCCGAGCCGCGGCTGGCTCCTTTCGGGCCTATACGTGGGCAGCGCGTGCGCACTCAGGCTCCCCACAACAGGCCTCCCTCGGGTCACGGGACCCACCCTTGAGGTGTCTCCTGACCCACCCTTGAGGGGTCACGTGACCCACACCTGGGGGGTCTCGTGACACACCCCTGAGGGGTCACGTGACCCACCCCTGAGGGGTCACGTGACACACCCTTGAGGGGTCACATGACCCACCCCTGGGGGGTCTCGTGACCCACCCCTGAGGGGTCACGTGACCCACACCTGCGGGGTCACGTGACCCACCCCGGGGGGTCTCGTGACGCACCCCTGAGGGGTCACGTGACCCACTCCTGGGGGGTCTCGTGACGCACCCCTGAGGGGTCACGTGATCCACCCTTGAGGGGTTTCGTGACCCACCCTTTTGGGGTCACGTGACCCACCCTTGCGGGGTCTCGTGACCCACCCTTGGGAGGTCACCTGTCCCACCCTGGAGGGGTCAGGTGACCCGCCCTTGAGAGGTCACAGCAGTTTCACAGGGTCCCTGCGCACCTGTCCATGGAAACAGAAGCCCTCCCTTCCACTCAGAGGACCGCGCTATTTCCCCTAGGCCACACTGCCCAGCAGCACTCTCAGCCCCGCACAGACAGTGTGCTAAGGACAGACTTGGATACCGGGGGCCTGGGCGGGGGATTTTCCATGGAACTCTCTAAGGGCCCGGTGCCCTGTGTCGCCCGGGAGTGCCCATGCCCTTCCTTGACCCCGCAGGACACTTGCATCCAGCAATAAGCAGCCGTCTGCCTCCACGGGGCTCAAACACCTGGGCCCGGTGTGCGGGCACCTGGCGTACGTGGAGGCAAAACCCTGACCCCTCTGGCCCGAACCCACCACTGCGAAGATCCCCCTTTTCTTCCATCCGTAAAGGGGCCCTCCCTGGGGAGTGGAGGAACATGGGGAGGCCCCCAGGAGATGGCTTTTCTCCGAGCCGCGGCTGGCTCCTTTCGGGCCTATACGTGGGCCGCGCATGCGCACTCAGGCTCCCAAGCACACGCCTTCCTCGGCTCACCTGACCCACCCTTTAGAGGTCACAGCAGTTCCACAGGGTCCCTGGGCACCTGTCCGTGGACACAGGAGCCCTCCCTGCCACCTAAAGGACCACGCGATTTCCGCTGGGGAACACTCCCCAGAAGCACTCCCAGCCTCGCACAGACACTGTGCGCAGGATAGACTTGTGGACCAGGGGCCTGGGCGGGGAATTTTCCAGGGAACTCTCTAAAGGCCAGGTGCCCTCTGTCGCCCTGGGAGTGCCCACGCCATCCCTTAACCCTGCAGGACACTATCATCCAGCAATAAGCAGCCCTCTGCCTCCACGGGGCTCAAACACCTGGGCCCGTTGTGCGAGCACCTGGCGTTCGTGCAGGCAAACCCGCAGACCCCTCTGGCCCGAACCCACCACTGCGAAGATCCCACTTTTCTTCCATCCGTAAAGGGGTCCTCCTTGAGGAGTGGAGGAACATGGGGAGGCCCCCAGGAGATGGCTTTTCTCCGAGCCGCGGCTGGCTCCTTTCGGGCCTATACGTGGGCCGCGCGTGCGCACTCAGGCTCCCCACAACAGGCCTCCCTCGGGTCACGGGACCCACCCTTGAGGTGTCTCCTGACCCACCCTTGAGGGGTCACGTGACCCACACCTGGGGGGTCTCGTGACACACCCCTGAGGGGTCACGTGACCCACCCCTGAGGGGTCACGTGACACACCCTTGAGGGGTCACATGACCCACCCCTGGGGGGTCTCGTGACCCACCCCTGAGGGGTCACGTGACCCACACCTGCGGGGTCACGTGACCCACCCCGGGGGGTCTCGTGACGCACCCCTGAGGGGTCACGTGACCCACTCCTGGGGGGTCTCGTGACGCACCCCTGAGGGGTCACGTGATCCACCCTTGAGGGGTTTCGTGACCCACCCTTTTGGGGTCACGTGACCCACCCTTGCGGGGTCTCGTGACCCACCCTTGGGAGGTCACCTGTCCCACCCTGGAGGGGTCAGGTGACCCGCCCTTGAGAGGTCACAGCAGTTTCACAGGGTCCCTGCGCACCTGTCCATGGAAACAGAAGCCCTCCCTTCCACTCAGAGGACCGTGCTATTTCCCCTAGGCCACACTGCCCAGCAGCACTCTCAGCCCCGCACAGACAGTGTGCTAAGGACAGACTTGGATTCCGGGGGCCTGGGCGGGGGATTTTCCATGGAACTCTCTAAGGGCCCGGTGCCCTGTGTCGCCCGGGAGTGCCCATGCCCTTCCTTGACCCCGCAGGACACTTGCATCCAGCAATAAGCAGCCGTCTGCCTCCACGGGGCTCAAACACCTGGGCCCGGTGTGCGGGCACCTGGCGTACGTGGAGGCAAAACCCTGACCCCTCTGGCCCGAACCCACCACTGCGAAGATCCCCCTTTTCTTCCATCCGTAAAGGGGCCCTCCCTGGGGAGTGGAGGAACATGGGGAGGCCCCCAGGAGATGGCTTTTCTCCGAGCCGCGGCTGGCTCCTTTCGGGCCTATACGTGGGCCGCGCATGCGCACTCAGGCTCCCAAGCACACGCCTTCCTCGGCTCACCTGACCCACCCTTTAGAGGTCACAGCAGTTCCACAGGGTCCCTGGGCACCTGTCCGTGGACACAGGAGCCCTCCCTGCCACCTAAAGGACCACGCGATTTCCGCTGGGGAACACTCCCCAGAAGCACTCCCAGCCTCGCACAGACACTGTGCGCAGGATAGACTTGTGGACCAGGGGCCTGGGCGGGGAATTTTCCAGGGAACTCTCTAAAGGCCAGGTGCCCTCTGTCGCCCTGGGAGTGCCCACGCCATCCCTTAACCCTGCAGGACACTATCATCCAGCAATAAGCAGCCCTCTGCCTCCACGGGGCTCAAACACCTGGGCCCGTTGTGCGAGCACCTGGCGTTCGTGCAGGCAAACCCGCAGACCCCTCTGGCCCGAACCCACCACTGCGAAGATCCCACTTTTCTTCCATCCGTAAAGGGGTCCTCCTTGAGGAGTGGAGGAACATGGGGAGGCCCACAGGAGATGGCTTTTCTCCAAGCCGCGGCTGGCTCCTTTCGGGCCTATACGTGGGCCGCGCGTGCGCACTCAGGCTCCCCACAACAGGCCTCCCTCGGGTCACGGGACCCACCCTTGAGGTGTCTCCTGACCCAGCCTGGAGGGGTCATGTGACCCACACCTGGGGGGTCTCGTGACGCACCCCTGAGGGGTCACGTGACCCACCCCTGGGGGGTCTCGTGACCCACCACTGAGGGGTCACGTGACCCACCCTTGAGGGGTCACGTGACCCACACCTGGGGGTTCTCGTGACGCACCTCTGAGGTGTCACGTGACCCACCACTGGGGGGTCTCGTGACCCACCCCCGAGGGGTCACGTGACCCACACCTGCGGGGTCACGTGACCCACACCTGCGGGGTCACGTGACCCACCCCTGGGGGTTCACGTGACGCACCCCTGAGGGGTCACGTGACCCACCCCTGAGGGGTCTCGTGACCCACCCCTGAGGGGTCACGTGACCCACCCTTGAGGGATTTCGTGACCCACCCTTTTGGGGTCACGTGACCCACCCTTTCGGGGTCTCGTGACCCACCCTTGGGAGGTCACCTGTCCCACCCTGGAGGGGTCAGGTGACCCGCCCTTGAGAGGTCACAGCAGTTTCACAGGGTCCCTGCGCACCTGTCCATGGAAACAGAAGCCCTCCCTGCCACTCAGAGGACCGCGCTATTTCCCCTAGGCCACACTGCCCAGCAGCACTCTCAGCCCCACACAGACAGTGTGCTAAGGATAGACTTGGATACCGGGGGCCTGGGCGGGGGATTTTCCATGGAACTCTCTAAGGGCCCGGTGCCCTGTGTCGCCCGGGAGTGCCCATGCCCTTCCTTGACCCCGCAGGACACTTGCATCCAGCAATAAGCAGCCGTCTGCCTCCACGGGGCTCAAACACCTGGGCCCGGTGTGCGGGCACCTGGCGTACGTGGAGGCAAACCCCTGACCCCTCTGGCCCGAACCCACCACTGCGAAGATCCCCCTTTTCTTCCATCCGTAAAGGGGCCCTCCCTGGGGAGTGGAGGAACATGGGGAGGCCCCCAGGAGATGGCTTTTCTCCGAGCCGCGGCTGGCTCCTTTCGGGCCTATACGTGGGCTGCGCATGCGCACTCAGGCTCCCAAGCACACGCCTCCCTCGGCTCACCTGACCCACCCTTTAGAGGTCACAGCAGTTCCACAGGGTCCCTGGGCACCTGTCCGTGGACACAGGAGCCCTCCCTGCCACCTAAAGGACCACGCGATTTCCGCTGGGGAACACTCCCCAGAAGCACTCCCAGCCTCACACAGACACTGTGCGCAGGATAGACTTGTGGACCAGGGGCCTGGGCGGGGAATTTTCCAGGGAACTCTCTAAAGGCCAGGTGCCCTCTGTCGCCCTGGGAGTGCCCACGCCATCCCTTAACCCTGCAGGACACTATCATCCAGCAATAAGCAGCCCTCTGCCTCCACGGGGCTCAAACACCTGGGCCCGTTGTGCGAGCACCTGGCGTTCGTGCAGGCAAACCCGCAGACCCCTCTGGCCCGAACCCACCACTGCGAAGATCCCACTGTTCTTCCATCCGTAAAGGGGTCCTCCTTGAGGAGTGGAGGAACATGGGGAGGCCCCCAGGAGATGGCTTTTCTCCAAGCCGCGGCTGGCTCCTTTCGGGCCTATACGTGGGCCGCGCGTGCGCACTCAGGCTCCCCACAACAGGCCTCCCTCGGGTCACGGGACCCACCCTTGAGGTGTCTCCTGACCCAGCCTGAGGGGTCATGTGACCCACACCTGGGGGGTCTCGTGACGCACCCCTGAGGGGTCACGTGACCCACCCCTGAGGGGTCACGTGACACACCCTTGAGGGGTCACATGACCCACCCCTGGGGGGTCTCGTGACCCACCCCTGAGGGGTCACGTGACCCACACCTGCGGGGTCACGTGACCCACCCCGGGGGGTCTCGTGACGCACCCCTGAGGGGTCACGTGACCCACTCCTGGGGGGTCTCGTGACGCACCCCTGAGGGGTCACGTGATCCACCCTTGAGGGGTTTCGTGACCCACCCTTTTGGGGTCACGTGACCCACCCTTGCGGGGTCTCGTGACCCACCCTTGGGAGGTCACCTGTCCCACCCTGGAGGGGTCAGGTGACCCGCCCTTGAGAGGTCACAGCAGTTTCACAGGGTCCCTGCGCACCTGTCCATGGAAACAGAAGCCCTCCCTTCCACTCAGAGGACCGCGCTATTTCCCCTAGGCCACACTGCCCAGCAGCACTCTCAGCCCCGCACAGACAGTGTGCTAAGGACAGACTTGGATACCGGGGGCCTGGGCGGGGGATTTTCCATGGAACTCTCTAAGGGCCCGGTGCCCTGTGTCGCCCGGGAGTGCCCATGCCCTTCCTTGACCCCGCAGGACACTTGCATCCAGCAATAAGCAGCCGTCTGCCTCCACGGGGCTCAAACACCTGGGCCCGGTGTGCGGGCACCTGGCGTACGTGGAGGCAAAACCCTGACCCCTCTGGCCCGAACCCACCACTGCGAAGATCCCCCTTTTCTTCCATCCGTAAAGGGGCCCTCCCTGGGGAGTGGAGGAACATGGGGAGGCCCCCAGGAGATGGCTTTTCTCCGAGCCGCGGCTGGCTCCTTTCGGGCCTATACGTGGGCCGCGCATGCGCACTCAGGCTCCCAAGCACACGCCTTCCTCGGCTCACCTGACCCACCCTTTAGAGGTCACAGCAGTTCCACAGGGTCCCTGGGCACCTGTCCGTGGACACAGGAGCCCTCCCTGCCACCTAAAGGACCACGCGATTTCCGCTGGGGAACACTCCCCAGAAGCACTCCCAGCCTCGCACAGACACTGTGCGCAGGATAGACTTGTGGACCAGGGGCCTGGGCGGGGAATTTTCCAGGGAACTCTCTAAAGGCCAGGTGCCCTCTGTCGCCCTGGGAGTGCCCACGCCATCCCTTAACCCTGCAGGACACTATCATCCAGCAATAAGCAGCCCTCTGCCTCCACGGGGCTCAAACACCTGGGCCCGTTGTGCGAGCACCTGGCGTTCGTGCAGGCAAACCCGCAGACCCCTCTGGCCCGAACCCACCACTGCGAAGATCCCACTTTTCTTCCATCCGTAAAGGGGTCCTCCTTGAGGAGTGGAGGAACATGGGGAGGCCCCCAGGAGATGGCTTTTCTCCGAGCCGCGGCTGGCTCCTTTCGGGCCTATACGTGGGCCGCGCGTGCGCACTCAGGCTCCCCACAACAGGCCTCCCTCGGGTCACGGGACCCACCCTTGAGGTGTCTCCTGACCCACCCTTGAGGGGTCACGTGACCCACACCTGGGGGGTCTCGTGACACACCCCTGAGGGGTCACGTGACCCACCCCTGAGGGGTCACGTGACACACCCTTGAGGGGTCACATGACCCACCCCTGGGGGGTCTCGTGACCCACCCCTGAGGGGTCACGTGACCCACACCTGCGGGGTCACGTGACCCACCCCGGGGGGTCTCGTGACGCACCCCTGAGGGGTCACGTGACCCACTCCTGGGGGGTCTCGTGACGCACCCCTGAGGGGTCACGTGATCCACCCTTGAGGGGTTTCGTGACCCACCCTTTTGGGGTCACGTGACCCACCCTTGCGGGGTCTCGTGACCCACCCTTGGGAGGTCACCTGTCCCACCCTGGAGGGGTCAGGTGACCCGCCCTTGAGAGGTCACAGCAGTTTCACAGGGTCCCTGCGCACCTGTCCATGGAAACAGAAGCCCTCCCTTCCACTCAGAGGACCGCGCTATTTCCCCTAGGCCACACTGCCCAGCAGCACTCTCAGCCCCGCACAGACAGTGTGCTAAGGACAGACTTGGATACCGGGGGCCTGGGCGGGGGATTTTCCATGGAACTCTCTAAGGGCCCGGTGCCCTGTGTCGCCCGGGAGTGCCCATGCCCTTCCTTGACCCCGCAGGACACTTGCATCCAGCAATAAGCAGCCGTCTGCCTCCACGGGGCTCAAACACCTGGGCCCGGTGTGCGGGCACCTGGCGTACGTGGAGGCAAAACCCTGACCCCTCTGGCCCGAACCCACCACTGCGAAGATCCCCCTTTTCTTCCATCCGTAAAGGGGCCCTCCCTGGGGAGTGGAGGAACATGGGGAGGCCCCCAGGAGATGGCTTTTCTCCGAGCCGCGGCTGGCTCCTTTCGGGCCTATACGTGGGCCGCGCATGCGCACTCAGGCTCCCAAGCACACGCCTTCCTCGGCTCACCTGACCCACCCTTTAGAGGTCACAGCAGTTCCACAGGGTCCCTGGGCACCTGTCCGTGGACACAGGAGCCCTCCCTGCCACCTAAAGGACCACGCGATTTCCGCTGGGGAACACTCCCCAGAAGCACTCCCAGCCTCGCACAGACACTGTGCGCAGGATAGACTTGTGGACCAGGGGCCTGGGCGGGGAATTTTCCAGGGAACTCTCTAAAGGCCAGGTGCCCTCTGTCGCCCTGGGAGTGCCCACGCCATCCCTTAACCCTGCAGGACACTATCATCCAGCAATAAGCAGCCCTCTGCCTCCACGGGGCTCAAACACCTGGGCCCGTTGTGCGAGCACCTGGCGTTCGTGCAGGCAAACCCGCAGACCCCTCTGGCCCGAACCCACCACTGCGAAGATCCCACTTTTCTTCCATCCGTAAAGGGGTCCTCCTTGAGGAGTGGAGGAACATGGGGAGGCCCACAGGAGATGGCTTTTCTCCAAGCCGCGGCTGGCTCCTTTCGGGCCTATACGTGGGCCGCGCGTGCGCACTCAGGCTCCCCACAACAGGCCTCCCTCGGGTCACGGGACCCACCCTTGAGGTGTCTCCTGACCCAGCCTGGAGGGGTCATGTGACCCACACCTGGGGGGTCTCGTGACGCACCCCTGAGGGGTCACGTGACCCACCCCTGGGGGGTCTCGTGACCCACCACTGAGGGGTCACGTGACCCACCCTTGAGGGGTCACGTGACCCACACCTGGGGGTTCTCGTGACGCACCTCTGAGGTGTCACGTGACCCACCACTGGGGGGTCTCGTGACCCACCCCCGAGGGGTCACGTGACCCACACCTGCGGGGTCACGTGACCCACACCTGCGGGGTCACGTGACCCACCCCTGGGGGTTCACGTGACGCACCCCTGAGGGGTCACGTGACCCACCCCTGAGGGGTCTCGTGACCCACCCCTGAGGGGTCACGTGACCCACCCTTGAGGGATTTCGTGACCCACCCTTTTGGGGTCACGTGACCCACCCTTTCGGGGTCTCGTGACCCACCCTTGGGAGGTCACCTGTCCCACCCTGGAGGGGTCAGGTGACCCGCCCTTGAGAGGTCACAGCAGTTTCACAGGGTCCCTGCGCACCTGTCCATGGAAACAGAAGCCCTCCCTGCCACTCAGAGGACCGCGCTATTTCCCCTAGGCCACACTGCCCAGCAGCACTCTCAGCCCCACACAGACAGTGTGCTAAGGATAGACTTGGATACCGGGGGCCTGGGCGGGGGATTTTCCATGGAACTCTCTAAGGGCCCGGTGCCCTGTGTCGCCCGGGAGTGCCCATGCCCTTCCTTGACCCCGCAGGACACTTGCATCCAGCAATAAGCAGCCGTCTGCCTCCACGGGGCTCAAACACCTGGGCCCGGTGTGCGGGCACCTGGCGTACGTGGAGGCAAACCCCTGACCCCTCTGGCCCGAACCCACCACTGCGAAGATCCCCCTTTTCTTCCATCCGTAAAGGGGCCCTCCCTGGGGAGTGGAGGAACATGGGGAGGCCCCCAGGAGATGGCTTTTCTCCGAGCCGCGGCTGGCTCCTTTCGGGCCTATACGTGGGCTGCGCATGCGCACTCAGGCTCCCAAGCACACGCCTCCCTCGGCTCACCTGACCCACCCTTTAGAGGTCACAGCAGTTCCACAGGGTCCCTGGGCACCTGTCCGTGGACACAGGAGCCCTCCCTGCCACCTAAAGGACCACGCGATTTCCGCTGGGGAACACTCCCCAGAAGCACTCCCAGCCTCACACAGACACTGTGCGCAGGATAGACTTGTGGACCAGGGGCCTGGGCGGGGAATTTTCCAGGGAACTCTCTAAAGGCCAGGTGCCCTCTGTCGCCCTGGGAGTGCCCACGCCATCCCTTAACCCTGCAGGACACTATCATCCAGCAATAAGCAGCCCTCTGCCTCCACGGGGCTCAAACACCTGGGCCCGTTGTGCGAGCACCTGGCGTTCGTGCAGGCAAACCCGCAGACCCCTCTGGCCCGAACCCACCACTGCGAAGATCCCACTGTTCTTCCATCCGTAAAGGGGTCCTCCTTGAGGAGTGGAGGAACATGGGGAGGCCCCCAGGAGATGGCTTTTCTCCAAGCCGCGGCTGGCTCCTTTCGGGCCTATACGTGGGCCGCGCGTGCGCACTCAGGCTCCCCACAACAGGCCTCCCTCGGGTCACGGGACCCACCCTTGAGGTGTCTCCTGACCCAGCCTGAGGGGTCATGTGACCCACACCTGGGGGGTCTCGTGACGCACCCCTGAGGGGTCACGTGACCCACCCCTGGGGGTTCTCGTGACGCACCTCTGAGGTGTCACGTGACCCACCACTGGGGGGTCTCGTGACCCACCCCCGAGGGGTCACGTGACCCACACCTGCGGGGTCACGTGACCCACACCTGCGGGGTCACGTGACCCACCCCTGGGGGTTCACGTGACGCACCCCTGAGGGGTCACGTGACCCACCCCTGAGGGGTCTCGTGACCCACCCCTGAGGGGTCACGTGACCCACCCTTGAGGGTTTTCGTGACCCACCCTTGCGGGGTCTCGTGACCCACCCTTGGGAGGTCACCTGTCCCACCCTGGAGGGGTCAGGTGACCCGCCCTTGAGAAGTCACAGCAGTTTCACAGGGTCCCTGCGCACCTGTCCATGGAAACAGAAGCCCTCCCTGCCACTCAGAGGACCGCGCTATTTCCCCTAGGCCACACTGCCCAGCAGCACTCTCAGCCCCGCACAGACAGTGTGCTAAGGACAGACTTGGATACCGGGGGCCTGGGCGGGGGATTTTCCATGGAACTCTCTAAGGGCCCGGTGCCCTGTGTCGCCCCGGAGTGCCCATGCCCTTCCTTGACCCCGCAGGACCCTTGCATCCAGCAATAAGCAGCCGTCTGCCTCCACGGGTCTCAAACACCTGGGCCCGGTGTGCGGGCACCTGGCGTACGTGGAGGCAAACCCCTGACCCCTCTGGCCCGAACCCACCACTGCGAAGATCCCCCTTTTCTTCCATCCGTAAAGGGGCCCTCCCTGGGGAGTGGAGGAACATGGGGAGGCCCCCAGGAGATGGCTTTTCTCCGAGCCGCGGCTGGCTCCTTTCGGGCCTATACGTGGGCTGCGCATGCGCACTCAGGCTCCCAAGCACACGCCTCCCTCGGCTCACCTGACCCACCCTTTAGAGGTCACAGCAGTTCCACAGGGTCCCTGGGCACCTGTCCGTGGACACAGGAGCCCTCCCTGCCACCTAAAGGACCACGCGATTTCCGCTGGGGAACACTCCCCAGAAGCACTCCCAGCCTCACACAGACACTGTGCGCAGGATAGACTTGTGGACCAGGGGCCTGGGCGGGGAATTTTCCAGGGAACTCTCTAAAGGCCAGGTGCCCTCTGTCGCCCTGGGAGTGCCCACGCCATCCCTTAACCCTGCAGGACACTATCATCCAGCAATAAGCAGCCCTCTGCCTCCACGGGGCTCAAACACCTGGGCCCGTTGTGCGAGCACCTGGCGTTCGTGCAGGCAAACCCGCAGACCCCTCTGGCCCGAACCCACCACTGCGAAGATCCCACTTTTCTTCCATCCGTAAAGGGGTCCTCCTTGAGGAGTGGAGGAACATGGGGAGGCCTCCAGGAGATGGCTTTTCTCCGAGCCGCGGCTGGCTCCTTTCGGGCCTATACGTGGGCCGCGCGTGCGCACTCAGGCTCCCCACAACAGGCCTCCCTTGGGTCACGGGACCCACCCTTGAGGTGTCTCCTGACCCAGCCTGGAGGGGTCATGTGACCCACACCTGGGGGGTCTCGTGACGCACCCTTGAGGGGTCACGTGACCCACACCTGGGGGGTCTCATGACGCACCCCTGAGGTGTCACGTGACCCACCCCTGGGGGGTCTCGTGACGCACCCCTGAGGGGTCACGTGACCCACCCCTGGGGGGTCTCGTGACCCACCCCTGAGGGGTCACGTGACCCACCCTTGAGGGGTTTCGTGACCCACCCTTGCGGGGTCTCGTGACCCACCCTTGGGAGGTCACCTGTCCCACCCTGGAGGGGTCAGGTGACCCGCCCTTGAGAGGTCACAGCAGTTTCACAGGGTCCCTGCGCACCTGTCCATGGAAACAGAAGCCCTCCCTGCCACTCAGAGGACCGCGCTATTTCCCCTAGGCCACACTGCCCAGCAGCACTCTCAGCCCCGCACAGACAGTGTGCTAAGGACAGACTTGGATACCGGGGGCCTGGGCGGGGGATTTTCCATGGAACTCTCTAAGGGCCCGGTGCCCTGTGTCGCCCGGGAGTGCCCATGCCCTTCCTTGACCCCGCAGGACACTTGCATCCAGCAATAAGCAACCGTCTGCCTCCACGGGGCTCAAACACCTGGGCCCGGTGTGCGGGCACCTGGCGTACGTGGAGGCAAAACCCTGACCCCTCTGGCCCGAACCCACCACTGCGAAGATCCCCCTTTTCTTCCATCCGTAAAGGGGCCCTCCCTGGGGAGTGGAGGAACATGGGGAGGCCCCCAGGAGATGGCTTTTCTCCGAGCCGCGGCTGGCTCCTTTCGGGCCTATACGTGGGCTGCGCATGCGCACTCAGGCTCCCAAGCACACGCCTCCCTCGGCTCACCTGACCCACCCTTTAGAGGTCACAGCAGTTCCACAGGGTCCCTGGGCACCTGTCCGTGGACACAGGATCCCTCCCTGCCACCTAAAGGACCACGCGATTTCCGCTGGGGAACACTCCCCAGAAGCACTCCCAGCCTCACACAGACACTGTGCGCAGGATAGACTTGTGGACCAGGGGCCTGGGCGGGGAATTTTCCAGGGAACTCTCTAAAGGCCAGGTGCCCTCTGTCGCCCTGGGAGTGCCCACGCCATCCCTTAACCCTGCAGGACACTATCATCCAGCAATAAGCAGCCCTCTGCCTCCACGGGGCTCAAACACCTGGGCCCGTTGTGCGAGCACCTGGCGTTCGTGCAGGCAAACCCGCAGACCCCTCTGGCCCGAACCCACCACTGCGAAGATCCCACTTTTCTTCCATCCGTAAAGGGGTCCTCCTTGAGGAGTGGAGGAACATGGGGAGGCCCCCAGGAGATGGCTTTTCTCCAAGCCGCGGCTGGCTCCTTTCGGGCCTATACGTGGGCCGCGCGTGCGCACTCAGGCTCCCCACAACAGGCCTCCCTCGGGTCACGGGACCCACCCTTGAGGTGTCTCCTGACCCAGCCTGGAGGGGTCATGTGACCCACACCTGGGGGGTCTCGTGACGCACCCCTGAGGGGTCACGTGACCCACCCCTGGGGGGTCTCGTGACCCACCACTGAGGGGTCACGTGACCCACCCTTGAGGGGTCACGTGACCCACACCTGGGGGTTCTCGTGACGCACCTCTGAGGTGTCACGTGACCCACCACTGGGGGGTCTCGTGACCCACCCCCGAGGGGTCACGTGACCCACACCTGCGGGGTCACGTGACCCACACCTGCGGGGTCACGTGACCCACCCCTGGGGGTTCACGTGACGCACCCCTGAGGGGTCACGTGACCCACCCCTGAGGGGTCTCGTGACCCACCCCTGAGGGGTCACGTGACCCACCCTTGAGGGGTTTCGTGACCCACCCTTGCGGGGTCTCGTGACCCACCCTTGGGAGGTCACCTGTCCCACCCTGGAGGGGTCAGGTGACCCGCCCTTGAGAGGTCACAGCAGTTTCACAGGGTCCCTGCGCACCTGTCCATGGAAACAGAAGCCCTCCCTGCCACTCAGAGGACCGCGCTATTTCCCCTAGGCCACACTGCCCAGCAGCACTCTCGGCCCCGCACAGACAGTGTGCTAAGGACAGACTTGGATACCGGGGGCCTGGGCGGGGGATTTTCCATGGAACTCTCTAAGGGCCCGGTGCCCTGTGTCGCCCCGGAGTGCCCATGCCCTTCCTTGACCCCGCAGGACCCTTGCATCCAGCAATAAGCAGCCGTCTGCCTCCACGGGTCTCAAACACCTGGGCCCGGTGTGCGGGCACCTGGCGTACGTGGAGGCAAACCCCTGACCCCTCTGGCCCGAACCCACCACTGCGAAGATCCCCCTTTTCTTCCATCCGTAAAGGGGCCCTCCCTGGGGAGTGGAGGAACATGGGGAGGCCCCCAGGAGATGGCTTTTCTCCGAGCCGCGGCTGGCTCCTTTCGGGCCTATACGTGGGCTGCGCATGCGCACTCAGGCTCCCAAGCACACGCCTCCCTCGGCTCACCTGACCCACCCTTTAGAGGTCACAGCAGTTCCACAGGGTCCCTGGGCACCTGTCCGTGGACACAGGAGCCCTCCCTGCCACCTAAAGGACCACGCGATTTCCGCTGGGGAACACTCCCCAGAAGCACTCCCAGCCTCACACAGACACTGTGCGCAGGATAGACTTGTGGACCAGGGGCCTGGGCGGGGAATTTTCCAGGGAACTCTCTAAAGGCCAGGTGCCCTCTGTCGCCCTGGGAGTGCCCACGCCATCCCTTAACCCTGCAGGACACTATCATCCAGCAATAAGCAGCCCTCTGCCTCCACGGGGCTCAAACACCTGGGCCCGTTGTGCGAGCACCTGGCGTTCGTGCAGGCAAACCCGCAGACCCCTCTGGCCCGAACCCACCACTGCGAAGATCCCACTTTTCTTCCATCCGTAAAGGGGTCCTCCTTGAGGAGTGGAGGAACATGGGGAGGCCCCCAGGAGATGGCTTTTCTCCGAGCCGCGGCTGGCTCCTTTCGGGCCTATACGTGGGCCCCGCGTGCGCACTCAGGCTCCCCACAATAGGCCTCCCTCGGGTCACGGGACCCACCCTTGAGGTGTCTCCTGACCCACCCTTGAGGGGTCACGTGACCCACACCTGGGGGGTCTCGTGACACACCCCTGAGGGGTCACATGACCCACCCCTGAGGGGTCACGTGACCCACCCTTGAGGGGTCACGTGACCCACACCTGGGGGGTCTCGTGACGCACCCCTGAGGTGTCACGTGACCGACCCCTGGGGGGTCTCGTGACGCACCCCTGAGGGGTCACGTGACCCACCCCTGAGGGGTCTCGTGACCCACTCCTGAGGGGTCACGTGACCCACCCTTGAGGGGTTTCGTGACCCACCCTTGCGGGGTCTCGTGACCCACCCTTGGGAGGTCACCTGTCCCACCCTGGAGGGGTCAGGTGACCCGCCCTTGAGAGGTCACAGCAGTTTCACAGGGTCCCTGCGCACCTGTCCATGGAAACAGAAGCCCTCCCTGCCACTCAGAGGACCGCGCTATTTCCCCTAGGCCACACTGCCCAGCAGCACTCTCAGCCCCGCACAGACAGTGTGCTAAGGACAGACTTGGATACCGGGGGCCTGGGCGGGGGATTTTCCATGGAACTCTCTAAGGGCCCGGTGCCCTGTGTCGCCCGGGAGTGCCCATGCCCTTCCTTGACCCCGCAGGACACTTGCATCCAGCAATAAGCAGCCGTCTGCCTCCACGGGGCTCAAACACCTGGGCCCGGTGTGCGGGCACCTGGCGTACGTGGAGGCAAACCCCTGACCCCTCTGGCCCGAACCCACCACTGCGAAGATCCCACTTTTCTTCCATCCGTAAAGGGGTCCTCCTTGAGGAGTGGAGGAACATGGGGAGGCCCCCAGGAGATGGCTTTTCTCCGAGCCGCGGCTGGCTCCTTTCGGGCCTATACGTGGGCCGCGCGTGCGCACTCAGGCTCCCCACAACAGGCCTCCCTCGGGTCACGGGACCCACCCTTGAGGTGTCTCCTGACCCAGCCTGGAGGGGTCATGTGACCCACACCTGGGGGGTCTCGTGACGCACCCCTGAGGGGTCACGTGACCCACCCCTGGGGGGTCTCGTGACCCACCACTGAGGGGTCACGTGACCCACCCTTGAGGGGTCACGTGACCCACACCTGGGGGTTCTCGTGACGCACCTCTGAGGTGTCACGTGACCCACCACTGGGGGGTCTCGTGACCCACCCCCGAGGGGTCACGTGACCCACACCTGCGGGGTCACGTGACCCACACCTGCGGGGTCACGTGACCCACCCCTGGGGGTTCACGTGACGCACCCCTGAGGGGTCACGTGACCCACCCCTGAGGGGTCTCGTGACCCACCCCTGAGGGGTCACGTGACCCACCCTTGAGGGGTTTCGTGACCCACCCTTTTGGGGTCACGTGACCCACCCTTGCGGGGTCTCGTGACCCACCCTTGGGAGGTCACCTGTCCCACCCTGGAGGGGTCAGGTGACCCGCCCTTGAGAGGTCACAGCAGTTTCACAGGGTCCCTGCGCACCTGTCCATGGAAACAGAAGCCCTCCCTGCCACTCAGAGGACCGCGCTATTTCCCCTAGGCCACACTGCCCAGCAGCACTCTCAGCCCCACACAGACAGTGTGCTAAGGATAGACTTGGATACCGGGGGCCTGGGCGGGGGATTTTCCATGGAACTCTCTAAGGGCCCGGTGCCCTGTGTCGCCCGGGAGTGCCCATGCCCTTCCTTGACCCCGCAGGACACTTGCATCCAGCAATAAGCAGCCGTCTGCCTCCACGGGGCTCAAACACCTGGGCCCGGTGTGCGGGCACCTGGCGTACGTGGAGGCAAACCCCTGACCCCTCTGGCCCGAACCCACCACTGCGAAGATCCCCCTTTTCTTCCATCCGTAAAGGGGCCCTCCCTGGGGAGTGGAGGAACATGGGGAGGCCCCCAGGAGATGGCTTTTCTCCGAGCCGCGGCTGGCTCCTTTCGGGCCTATACGTGGGCCGCGCGTGCGCACTCAGGCTCCCCACAACAGGCCTCCCTTGGGTCACGGGACCCACCCTTGAGGTGTCTCCTGACCCAGCCTGGAGGGGTCATGTGACCCACACCTGGGGGGTCTCGTGACGCACCCTTGAGGGGTCACGTGACCCACACCTGGGGGGTCTCATGACGCACCCCTGAGGTGTCACGTGACCCACCCCTGGGGGGTCTCGTGACGCACCCCTGAGGGGTCACGTGACCCACCCCTGAGGGGTCTCGTGACCCACCCCTGAGGGGTCACGTGACCCACCCTTGAGGGGTTTCGTGACCCACCCTTGCGGGGTCTCGTGACCCACCCTTGGGAGGTCACCTGTCCCACCCTGGAGGGGTCAGGTGACCCGCCCTTGAGAGGTCACAGCAGTTTCACAGGGTCCCTGCGCACCTGTCCATGGAAACAGAAGCCCTCCCTGCCACTCAGAGGACCGCGCTATTTCCCCTAGGCCACACTGCCCAGCAGCACTCTCAGCCCCACACAGACAGTGTGCTAAGGACAGACTTGGATACCGGGGGCCTGGGCGGGGAATTTTCCAGGGAACTCTCTAAAGGCCAGGTGCCCTCTGTCGCCCTGGGAGTGCCCACGCCATCCCTTAACCCTGCAGGACACTATCATCCAGCAATAAGCAGCCCTCTGCCTCCACGGGGCTCAAACACCTGGGCCCGTTGTGCGAGCACCTGGCGTTCGTGCAGGCAAACCCGCAGACCCCTCTGGCCCGAACCCACCACTGCGAAGATCCCACTTTTCTTCCATCCGTAAAGGGGTCCTCCTTGAGGAGTGGAGGAACATGGGGAGGCCCCCAGGAGATGGCTTTTCTCCGAGCCGCGGCTGGCTCCTTTCGGGCCTATACGTGGGCCGCGCGTGCGCACTCAGGCTCCCCACAACAGGCCTCCCTCGGGTCACGGGACCCACCCTTGAGGTGTCTCCTGACCCACCCTTGAGGGGTCACGTGACCCACACCTGGGGGGTCTCGTGACACACCCCTGAGGGGTCACGTGACCCACCCCTGAGGGGTCACGTGACACACCCTTGAGGGGTCACATGACCCACCCCTGGGGGGTCTCGTGACCCACCCCTGAGGGGTCACGTGACCCACACCTGCGGGGTCACGTGACCCACCCCGGGGGGTCTCGTGACGCACCCCTGAGGGGTCACGTGACCCACTCCTGGGGGGTCTCGTGACGCACCCCTGAGGGGTCACGTGATCCACCCTTGAGGGGTTTCGTGACCCACCCTTTTGGGGTCACGTGACCCACCCTTGCGGGGTCTCGTGACCCACCCTTGGGAGGTCACCTGTCCCACCCTGGAGGGGTCAGGTGACCCGCCCTTGAGAGGTCACAGCAGTTTCACAGGGTCCCTGCGCACCTGTCCATGGAAACAGAAGCCCTCCCTTCCACTCAGAGGACCGCGCTATTTCCCCTAGGCCACACTGCCCAGCAGCACTCTCAGCCCCGCACAGACAGTGTGCTAAGGACAGACTTGGATACCGGGGGCCTGGGCGGGGGATTTTCCATGGAACTCTCTAAGGGCCCGGTGCCCTGTGTCGCCCGGGAGTGCCCATGCCCTTCCTTGACCCCGCAGGACACTTGCATCCAGCAATAAGCAGCCGTCTGCCTCCACGGGGCTCAAACACCTGGGCCCGGTGTGCGGGCACCTGGCGTACGTGGAGGCAAAACCCTGACCCCTCTGGCCCGAACCCACCACTGCGAAGATCCCCCTTTTCTTCCATCCGTAAAGGGGCCCTCCCTGGGGAGTGGAGGAACATGGGGAGGCCCCCAGGAGATGGCTTTTCTCCGAGCCGCGGCTGGCTCCTTTCGGGCCTATACGTGGGCCGCGCATGCGCACTCAGGCTCCCAAGCACACGCCTTCCTCGGCTCACCTGACCCACCCTTTAGAGGTCACAGCAGTTCCACAGGGTCCCTGGGCACCTGTCCGTGGACACAGGAGCCCTCCCTGCCACCTAAAGGACCACGCGATTTCCGCTGGGGAACACTCCCCAGAAGCACTCCCAGCCTCGCACAGACACTGTGCGCAGGATAGACTTGTGGACCAGGGGCCTGGGCGGGGAATTTTCCAGGGAACTCTCTAAAGGCCAGGTGCCCTCTGTCGCCCTGGGAGTGCCCACGCCATCCCTTAACCCTGCAGGACACTATCATCCAGCAATAAGCAGCCCTCTGCCTCCACGGGGCTCAAACACCTGGGCCCGTTGTGCGAGCACCTGGCGTTCGTGCAGGCAAACCCGCAGACCCCTCTGGCCCGAACCCACCACTGCGAAGATCCCACTTTTCTTCCATCCGTAAAGGGGTCCTCCTTGAGGAGTGGAGGAACATGGGGAGGCCCCCAGGAGATGGCTTTTCTCCGAGCCGCGGCTGGCTCCTTTCGGGCCTATACGTGGGCCGCGCGTGCGCACTCAGGCTCCCCACAACAGGCCTCCCTCGGGTCACGGGACCCACCCTTGAGGTGTCTCCTGACCCACCCTTGAGGGGTCACGTGACCCACACCTGGGGGGTCTCGTGACACACCCCTGAGGGGTCACGTGACCCACCCCTGAGGGGTCACGTGACACACCCTTGAGGGGTCACATGACCCACCCCTGGGGGGTCTCGTGACCCACCCCTGAGGGGTCACGTGACCCACACCTGCGGGGTCACGTGACCCACCCCGGGGGGTCTCGTGACGCACCCCTGAGGGGTCACGTGACCCACTCCTGGGGGGTCTCGTGACGCACCCCTGAGGGGTCACGTGATCCACCCTTGAGGGGTTTCGTGACCCACCCTTTTGGGGTCACGTGACCCACCCTTGCGGGGTCTCGTGACCCACCCTTGGGAGGTCACCTGTCCCACCCTGGAGGGGTCAGGTGACCCGCCCTTGAGAGGTCACAGCAGTTTCACAGGGTCCCTGCGCACCTGTCCATGGAAACAGAAGCCCTCCCTTCCACTCAGAGGACCGCGCTATTTCCCCTAGGCCACACTGCCCAGCAGCACTCTCAGCCCCGCACAGACAGTGTGCTAAGGACAGACTTGGATACCGGGGGCCTGGGCGGGGGATTTTCCATGGAACTCTCTAAGGGCCCGGTGCCCTGTGTCGCCCGGGAGTGCCCATGCCCTTCCTTGACCCCGCAGGACACTTGCATCCAGCAATAAGCAGCCGTCTGCCTCCACGGGGCTCAAACACCTGGGCCCGGTGTGCGGGCACCTGGCGTACGTGGAGGCAAAACCCTGACCCCTCTGGCCCGAACCCACCACTGCGAAGATCCCCCTTTTCTTCCATCCGTAAAGGGGCCCTCCCTGGGGAGTGGAGGAACATGGGGAGGCCCCCAGGAGATGGCTTTTCTCCGAGCCGCGGCTGGCTCCTTTCGGGCCTATACGTGGGCTGCGCATGCGCACTCAGGCTCCCAAGCACACGCCTCCCTCGGCTCACCTGACCCACCCTTTAGAGGTCACAGCAGTTCCACAGGGTCCCTGGGCACCTGTCCGTGGACACAGGAGCCCTCCCTGCCACCTAAAGGACCACGCGATTTCCGCTGGGGAACACTCCCCAGAAGCACTCCCAGCCTCACACAGACACTGTGCGCAGGATAGACTTGTGGACCAGGGGCCTGGGCGGGGAATTTTCCAGGGAACTCTCTAAAGGCCAGGTGCCCTCTGTCGCCCTGGGAGTGCCCACGCCATCCCTTAACCCTGCAGGACACTATCATCCAGCAATAAGCAGCCCTCTGCCTCCACGGGGCTCAAACACCTGGGCCCGTTGTGCGAGCACCTGGCGTTCGTGCAGGCAAACCCGCAGACCCCTCTGGCCCGAACCCACCACTGCGAAGATCCCACTTTTCTTCCATCCGTAAAGGGGTCCTCCTTGAGGAGTGGAGGAACATGGGGAGGCCCCCAGGAGATGGCTTTTCTCCAAGCCGCGGCTGGCTCCTTTCGGGCCTATACGTGGGCCGCGCGTGCGCACTCAGGCTCCCCACAACAGGCCTCCCTCGGGTCACGGGACCCACCCTTGAGGTGTCTCCTGACCCAGCCTGGAGGGGTCATGTTACCCACACCTGGGGGGTCTCGTGACGCACCCCTGAGGGGTCACGTGACCCACCCCTGGGGGGTCTCGTGACCCACCACTGAGGGGTCACGTGACCCACCCTTGAGGGGTCACGTGACCCACACCTGGGGGTTCTCGTGACGCACCTCTGAGGTGTCACGTGACCCACCACTGGGGGGTCTCGTGACCCACCCCCGAGGGGTCACGTGACCCACACCTGCGGGGTCTCGTGACCCACACCTGCGGGGTCACGTGACCCACCCCTGGGGGTTCACGTGACGCACCCCTGAGGGGTCACGTGACCCACCCCTGAGGGGTCTCGTGACCCACCCCTGAGGGGTCACGTGACCCACCCTTGAGGGGTTTCGTGACCCACCCTTGCGGGGTCTCGTGACCCACCCTTGGGAGGTCACCTGTCCCACCCTGGAGGGGTCAGGTGACCCGCCCTTGAGAGGTCACAGCAGTTTCACAGGGTCTCTGCGCACCTGTGCATGGAAACAGAAGCCCTCCCTGCCACTCAGAGGACCGCGCTATTTCCCCTAGGCCACACTGCCCAGCAGCACTCTCGGCCCCGCACAGACAGTGTGCTAAGGACAGACTTGGATACCGGGGGCCTGGGCGGGGGATTTTCCATGGAACTCTCTAAGGGCCCGGTGCCCTGTGTCGCCCCGGAGTGCCCATGCCCTTCCTTGACCCCGCAGGACCCTTGCATCCAGCAATAAGCAGCCGTCTGCCTCCACGGGTCTCAAACACCTGGGCCCGGTGTGCGGGCACCTGGCGTACGTGGAGGCAAACCCCTGACCCCTCTGGCCCGAACCCACCACTGCGAAGATCCCCCTTTTCTTCCATCCGTAAAGGGGCCCTCCCTGGGGAGTGGAGGAACATGGGGAGGCCCCCAGGAGATGGCTTTTCTCCGAGCCGCGGCTGGCTCCTTGGGGGCCTATACGTGGGCTGCGCATGCGCACTCAGGCTCCCAAGCACACGCCTCCCTCGGCTCACCTGACCCACCCTTTAGAGGTCACAGCAGTTCAACAGGGTCCCTGGGCACCTGTCCGTGGACACAGGAGCCCTCCCTGCCACCTAAAGGACCACGCGATTTCCGCTGGGGAACACTCCCCAGAAGCACTCCCAGCCTCACACAGACACTGTGCGCAGGATAGACTTGTGGACCAGGGGCCTGGGCGGGGAATTTTCCAGGGAACTCTCTAAAGGCCAGGTGCCCTCTGTCGCCCTGGGAGTGCCCACGCCATCCCTTAACCCTGCAGGACACTATCATCCAGCAATAAGCAGCCCTCTGCCTCCACGGGGCTCAAACACCTGGGCCCGTTATGCGAGCACCTGGCGTTCGTGCAGGCAAACCCGCAGACCCCTCTGGCCCGAACCCACCACTGCGAAGATCCCACTTTTCTTCCATCCGTAAAGGGGTCCTCCTTGAGGAGTGGAGGAACATGGGGAGGCCCCCAGGAGATGGCTTTTCTCCGAGCCGCGGCTGGCTCCTTTCGGGCCTATACGTGGGCCCCGCGTGCGCACTCAGGCTCCCCACAATAGGCCTCCCTCGGGTCACGGGACCCACCCTTGAGGTGTCTCCTGACCCACCCTTGAGGGGTCACGTGACCCACACCTGGGGGGTCTCGTGACACACCCCTGAGGGGTCACATGACCCACCCCTGAGGGGTCACGTGACCCACCCTTGAGGGGTCACGTGACCCACACCTGGGGGGTCTCGTGACGCACCCCTGAGGTGTCACGTGACCCACCCCTGGGGGGTCTCGTGACGCACCCCTGAGGGGTCACGTGACCCACCCCTGAGGGGTCTCGTGACCCACCCCTGAGGGGTCACGTGACCCACCCTTGAGGGGTTTCGTGACCCACCCTTGCGGGGTCTCGTGACCCACCCTTGGGAGGTCACCTGTCCCACCCTGGAGGGGTCAGGTGACCCGCCCTTGAGAGGTCACAGCAGTTTCACAGGGTCCCTGCGCACCTGTCCATGGAAACAGAAGCCCTCCCTGCCACTCAGAGGACCGCGCTATTTCCCCTAGGCCACACTGCCCAGCAGCACTCTCAGCCCCGCACAGACAGTGTGCTAAGGACAGACTTGGATACCGGGGGCCTGGGCGGGGGATTTTCCATGGAACTCTCTAAGGGCCCGGTGCCCTGTGTCGCCCGGGAGTGCCCATGCCCTTCCTTGACCCCGCAGGACACTTGCATCCAGCAATAAGCAGCCGTCTGCCTCCACGGGGCTCAAACACCTGGGCCCGGTGTGCGGGCACCTGGCGTACGTGGAGGCAAAACCCTGACCCCTCTGGCCCGAACCCACCACTGCGAAGATCCCCCTTTTCTTCCATCCGTAAAGGGGCCCTCCCTGGGGAGTGGAGGAACATGGGGAGGCCCCCAGGAGATGGCTTTTCTCCGAGCCGCGGCTGGCTCGTTTCGGGCCTATACGTGGGCCGCGCATGCGCACTCAGGCTCCCAAGCACACGCCTTCCTCGGCTCACCTGACCCACCCTTTAGAGGTCACAGCAGTTCCACAGGGTCCCTGGGCACCTGTCCGTGGACACAGGAGCCCTCCCTGCCACCTAAAGGACCACGCGATTTCCGCTGGGGAACACTCCCCAGAAGCACTCCCAGCCTCGCACAGACACTGTGCGCAGGATAGACTTGTGGACCAGGGGCCTGGGCGGGGAATTTTCCAGGGAACTCTCTAAAGGCCAGGTGCCCTCTGTCGCCCTGGGAGAGCCCACGCCATCCCTTAACCCTGCAGGACACTATCATCCAGCAATAAGCAGCCCTCTGCCTCCACGGGGCTCAAACACCTGGGCCCGTTGTGCGAGCACCTGGCGTTCGTGCAGGCAAACCCGCAGACCCCTCTGGCCCGAACCCACCACTGCGAAGATCCCACTTTTCTTCCATCCATAAAGGGGTCCTCCTTGAGGAGTGGAGGAACATGGGGAGGCCCCCAGGAGATGGCTTTTCTCCAAGCCGCGGCTGGCTCCTTTCGGGCCTATACGTGGGCCGCGCGTGCGCACTCAGGCTCCCCACAACAGGCCTCCCTCGGGTCACGGGACCCACCCTTGAGGTGTCTCCTGACCCAGCCTGGAGGGGTCATGTGACCCACACCTGGGGGGTCTCGTGACGCACCCCTGAGGGGTCACGTGACCCACCCCTGGGGGGTCTCGTGACCCACCACTGAGGGGTCACGTGACCCACCCTTGAGGGGTCACGTGACCCACACCTGGGGGTTCTCGTGACGCACCTCTGAGGTGTCACGTGACCCACCACTGGGGGGTCTCGTGACCCACCCCCGAGGGGTCACGTGACCCACACCTGCGGGGTCACGTGACCCACACCTGCGGGGTCACGTGACCCACCCCTGGGGGTTCACGTGACGCACCCCTGAGGGGTCACGTGACCCACCCCTGAGGGGTCTCGTGACCCACCCCTGAGGGGTCACGTGACCCACCCTTGAGGGGTTTCGTGACCCACCCTTGCGGGGTCTCGTGACCCACCCTTGGGAGGTCACCTGTCCCACCCTGGAGGGGTCAGGTGACCCGCCCTTGAGAGGTCACAGCAGTTTCACAGGGTCCCTGCGCACCTGTCCATGGAAACAGAAGCCCTCCCTGCCACTCAGAGGACCGCGCTATTTCCCCTAGGCCACACTGCCCAGCAGCACTCTCAGCCCCGCACAGACAGTGTGCTAAGGACAGACTTGGATACCGGGGGCCTGGGCGGGGGATTTTCCATGGAACTCTCTAAGGGCCCGGTGCCCTGTGTCGCCCCGGAGTGCCCATGCCCTTCCTTGACCCCGCAGGACCCTTGCATCCAGCAATAAGCAGCCGTCTGCCTCCACGGGTCTCAAACACCTGGGCCCGGTGTGCGGGCACCTGGCGTACGTGGAGGCAAACCCCTGACCCCTCTGGCCCGAACCCACCACTGCGAAGATCCCCCTTTTCTTCCATCCGTAAAGGGGCCCTCCCTGGGGAGTGGAGGAACATGGGGAGGCCCCCAGGAGATGGCTTTTCTCCGAGCCGCGGCTGGCTCCTTTCGGGCCTATACGTGGGCTGCGCATGCGCACTCAGGCTCCCAAGCACACGCCTCCCTCGGCTCACCTGACCCACCCTTTAGAGGTCACAGCAGTTCCACAGGGTCCCTGGGCACCTGTCCGTGAACACAGGAGCCCTCCCTGCCACCTAAAGGACCACGCGATTTCCGCTGGGGAACACTCCCCAGAAGCACTCCCAGCCTCACACAGACACTGTGCGCAGGATAGACTTGTGGACCAGGGGCCTGGGCGGGGAATTTTCCAGGGAACTCTCTAAAGGCCAGGTGCCCTCTGTCGCCCTGGGAGTGCCCACGCCATCCCTTAACCCTGCAGGACACTATCATCCAGCAATAAGCAGCCCTCTGCCTCCACGGGGCTCAAACACCTGGGCCCGTTGTGCGAGCACCTGGCGTTCGTGCTGGCAAACCCGCAGACCCCTCTGGCCCGAACCCACCACTGCGAAGATCCCACTTTTCTTCCATCCGTAAAGGGGTCCTCCTTGAGGAGTGGAGGAACATGGGGAGGCCCCCAGGAGATGGCTTTTCTCCGAGCCGCGGCTGGCTCCTTTCGGGCCTATACGTGGGCCCCGCGTGCGCACTCAGGCTCCCCACAATAGGCCTCCCTCGGGTCACGGGACCCACCCTTGAGGTGTCTCCTGACCCACCCTTGAGGGGTCACGTGACCCACACCTGGGGGGTCTCGTGACACACCCCTGAGGGGTCACATGACCCACCCCTGAGGGGTCACGTGACCCACCCTTGAGGGGTCACGTGACCCACACCTGGGGGGTCTCGTGACGCACCCCTGAGGTGTCACGTGACCCACCCCTGGGGGGTCTCGTGACGCACCCCTGAGGGGTCACGTGACCCACCCCTGAGGGGTCTCGTGACCCACCCCTGAGGGGTCACGTGACCCACCCTTGAGGGGTTTCGTGACCCACCCTTGCGGGGTCTCGTGACCCACCCTTGGGAGGTCACCTGTCCCACCCTGGAGGGGTCAGGTGACCCGCCCTTGAGAGGTCACAGCAGTTTCACAGGGTCCCTGCGCACCTGTCCATGGAAACAGAAGCCCTCCCTGCCACTCAGAGGACCGCGCTATTTCCCCTAGGCCACACTGCCCAGCAGCACTCTCAGCCCCGCACAGACAGTGTGCTAAGGACAGACTTGGATACCGGGGGCCTGGGCGGGGGATTTTCCATGGAACTCTCTAAGGGCCCGGTGCCCTGTGTCGCCCGGGAGTGCCCATGCCCTTCCTTGACCCCGCAGGACACTTGCATCCAGCAATAAGCAGCCGTCTGCCTCCACGGGGCTCAAACACCTGGGCCCGGTGTGCGGGCACCTGGCGTACGTGGAGGCAAACCCCTGACCCCTCTGGCCCGAACCCACCACTGCGAAGATCCCCCTTTTCTTCCATCCGTAAAGGGGCCCTCCCTGGGGAGTGGAGGAACATGGGGAGGCCCCCAGGAGATGGCTTTTCTCCGAGCCGCGGCTGGCTCGTTTCGGGCCTATACGTGGGCCGCGCATGCGCACTCAGGCTCCCAAGCACACGCCTTCCTCGGCTCACCTGACCCACCCTTTAGAGGTCACAGCAGTTCCACAGGGTCCCTGGGCACCTGTCCGTGGACACAGGAGCCCTCCCTGCCACCTAAAGGACCACGCGATTTCCGCTGGGGAACACTCCCCAGAAGCACTCCCAGCCTCGCACAGACACTGTGCGCAGGATAGACTTGTGGACCAGGGGCCTGGGCGGGGAATTTTCCAGGGAACTCTCTAAAGGCCAGGTGCCCTCTGTCGCCCTGGGAGTGCCCACGCCATCCCTTAACCCTGCAGGACACTATCATCCAGCAATAAGCAGCCCTCTGCCTCCACGGGGCTCAAACACCTGGGCCCGTTGTGCGAGCACCTGGCGTTCGTGCAGGCAAACCCGCAGACCCCTCTGGCCCGAACCCACCACTGCGAAGATCCCACTTTTCTTCCATCCGTAAAGGGGTCCTCCTTGAGGAGTGGAGGAACATGGGGAGGCCCCCAGGAGATGGCTTTTCTCCGAGCCGCGGCTGGCTCCTTTCGGGCCTATACGTGGGCCGCGCGTGCGCACTCAGGCTCCCCACAACAGGCCTCCCTCGGGTCACGGGACCCACCCTTGAGGTGTCTCCTGACCCAGCCTGGAGGGGTCATGTGACCCACACCTGGGGGGTCTCGTGACGCACCCTTGAGGGGTCACGTGACCCACACCTGGGGGGTCTCGTGACGCACCCCTGAGGTGTCACGTGACCCACCCCTGGGGGGTCTCGTGACGCACCCCTGAGGGGTCACGTGACCCACCCCTGAGGGGTCTCGTGACCCACCCCTGAGGGGTCACGTGACCCACCCCTGAGGGGTTTCGTGACCCACCACTGAGGGGTCACGTGACCCACCCTTGAGGGGTCACGTGACCCACACCTGCGGGTTCTCGTGACGCACCTCTGAGGTGTCACGTGACCCACCACTGGGGGGTCTCGTGACCCACCACTGAGGGGTCACGTGACCCACCCTTGAGGGGTCACGTGACCCACACCTGGGGGTTCTCGTGACGCACCTCTGAGGTGTCACGTGACCCACCACTGGGGGGTCTCGTGACCCACCCCCGAGGGGTCACGTGACCCACCCCTGGGGGGTCTCGTGACCCACCACTGAGGGGTCACGTGACCCACCCTTGAGGGGTCACGTGACCCACACCTGGGGGTTCTCGTGACGCACCTCTGAGGTGTCACGTGACCCACCACTGGGGGGTCTCGTGACCCACCCCCGAGGGGTCACGTGACCCACACCTGCGGGGTCACGTGACCCACACCTGCGGGGTCACGTGACCCACCCCTGGGGGTTCACGTGACGCACCCCTGAGGGGTCACGTGACCCACCCCTGAGGGGTCTCGTGACCCACCCCTGCGGGGTCACGTGACCCACCCTTGAGGGGTTTCGTGACCCACCCTTTTGGGGTCACGTGACCCACCCTTGCGGGGTCTCGTGACCCACCCTTGGGAGGTCACCTGTCCCACCCTGGAGGGGTCAGGTGACCCGCCCTTGAGAGGTCACAGCAGTTTCACAGGGTCCCTGCGCACCTGTCCATGGAAACAGAAGCCCTCCCTGCCACTCAGAGGACCGCGCTATTTCCCCTAGGCCACACTGCCCAGCAGCACTCTCAGCCCCACACAGACAGTGTGCTAAGGATAGACTTGGATACCGGGGGCCTGGGCGGGGGATTTTCCATGGAACTCTCTAAGGGCCCGGTGCCCTGTGTCGCCCGGGAGTGCCCATGCCCTTCCTTGACCCCGCAGGACACTTGCATCCAGCAATAAGCAGCCGTCTGCCTCCACGGGGCTCAAACACCTGGGCCCGGTGTGCGGGCACCTGGCGTACGTGGAGGCAAACCCCTGACCCCTCTGGCCCGAACCCACCACTGCGAAGATCCCCCTTTTCTTCCATCCGTAAAGGGGCCCTCCCTGGGGAGTGGAGGAACATGGGGAGGCCCCCAGGAGATGGCTTTTCTCCGAGCCGCGGCTGGCTCCTTTCGGGCCTATACGTGGGCTGCGCATGCGCACTCAGGCTCCCAAGCACACGCCTCCCTCGGCTCACCTGACCCACCCTTTAGAGGTCACAGCAGTTCCACAGGGTCCCTGGGCACCTGTCCGTGGACACAGGAGCCCTCCCTGCCACCTAAAGGACCACGCGATTTCCGCTGGGGAACACTCCCCAGAAGCACTCCCAGCCTCACACAGACACTGTGCGCAGGATAGACTTGTGGACCAGGGGCCTGGGCGGGGAATTTTCCAGGGAACTCTCTAAAGGCCAGGTGCCCTCTGTCGCCCTGGGAGTGCCCACGCCATCCCTTAACCCTGCAGGACACTATCATCCAGCAATAAGCAGCCCTCTGCCTCCACGGGGCTCAAACACCTGGGCCCGTTGTGCGAGGACCTGGCGTTCGTGCAGGCAAACCCGCAGACCCCTCTGGCCCGAACCCACCACTGCGAAGATCCCACTGTTCTTCCATCCGTAAAGGGGTCCTCCTTGAGGAGTGGAGGAACATGGGGAGGCCCCCAGGAGATGGCTTTTCTCCAAGCCGCGGCTGGCTCCTTTCGGGCCTATACGTGGGCCGCGCGTGCGCACTCAGGCTCCCCACAACAGGCCTCCCTCGGGTCACGGGACCCACCCTTGAGGTGTCTCCTGACCCAGCCTGGAGGGGTCATGTGACCCACACCTGGGGGGTCTCGTGACGCACCCCTGAGGGGTCACGTGACCCACCCCTGGGGGTTCTCGTGACGCACCTCTGAGGTGTCACGTGACCCACCACTGGGGGGTCTCGTGACCCACCCCCGAGGGGTCACGTGACCCACCCCTGGGGGGTCTCGTGACCCACCACTGAGGGGTCACGTGACCCACCCTTGAGGGGTCACGTGACCCACACCTGGGGGTTCTCGTGACGCACCTCTGAGGTGTCACGTGACCCACCACTGGGGGGTCTCGTGACCCACCCCCGAGGGGTCACGTGACCCACACCTGCGGGGTCACGTGACCCACACCGGCGGGGTCACGTGGCCCACCCCTGGGGGTTCACGTGACGCACCCCTGAGGGGTCACGTGACCCACCCCTGAGGGGTCACGTGACCCACCCCTGAGGGGTCTCGTGACCCACCCCTGAGGGGTCACGTGACCCACCCTTGAGGGGTTTCGTGACCCACCCTTGCGGGGTCTCGTGACCCACCCTTGGGAGGTCACCTGTCCCACCCTGGAGGGGTCAGGTGACCCGCCCTTGAGAGGTCACAGCAGTTTCACAGGGTCCCTGCGCACCTGTCCATGGAAACAGAAGCCCTCCCTGCCACTCAGAGGACCGCGCTATTTCCCCTAGGCCACACTGCCCAGCAGCACTCTCGGCCCCGCACAGACAGTGTGCTAAGGACAGACTTGGATACCGGGGGCCTGGGCGGGGGATTTTCCATGGAACTCTCTAAGGGCCCGGTGCCCTGTGTCGCCCCGGAGTGCCCATGCCCTTCCTTGACCCCGCAGGACCCTTGCATCCAGCAATAAGCAGCCGTCTGCCTCCACGGGTCTCAAACACCTGGGCCCGGTGTGCGGGCACCTGGCGTACGTGGAGGCAAACCCCTGACCCCTCTGGCCCGAACCCACCACTGCGAAGATCCCCCTTTTCTTCCATCCGTAAAGGGGCCCTCCCTGGGGAGTGGAGGAACATGGGGAGGCCCCCAGGAGATGGCTTTTCTCCGAGCCGCGGCTGGCTCGTTTCGGGCCTATACGTGGGCCGCGCATGCGCACTCAGGCTCCCAAGCACACGCCTTCCTCGGCTCACCTGACCCACCCTTTAGAGGTCACAGCAGTTCCACAGGGTCCCTGGGCACCTGTCCGTGGACACAGGAGCCCTCCCTGCCACCTAAAGGACCACGCGATTTCCGCTGGGGAACACTCCCCAGAAGCACTCCCAGCCTCGCACAGACACTGTGCGCAGGATAGACTTGTGGACCAGGGGCCTGGGCGGGGAATTTTCCAGGGAACTCTCTAAAGGCCAGGTGCCCTCTGTCGCCCTGGGAGAGCCCACGCCATCCCTTAACCCTGCAGGACACTATCATCCAGCAATAAGCAGCCCTCTGCCTCCACGGGGCTCAAACACCTGGGCCCGTTGTGCGAGCACCTGGCGTTCGTGCAGGCAAACCCGCAGACCCCTCTGGCCCGAACCCACCACTGCGAAGATCCCACTTTTCTTCCATCCATAAAGGGGTCCTCCTTGAGGAGTGGAGGAACATGGGGAGGCCCCCAGGAGATGGCTTTTCTCCAAGCCGCGGCTGGCTCCTTTCGGGCCTATACGTGGGCCGCGCGTGCGCACTCAGGCTCCCCACAACAGGCCTCCCTCGGGTCACGGGACCCACCCTTGAGGTGTCTCCTGACCCAGCCTGGAGGGGTCATGTGACCCACACCTGGGGGGTCTCGTGACGCACCCCTGAGGGGTCACGTGACCCACCCCTGGGGGGTCTCGTGACCCACCACTGAGGGGTCACGTGACCCACCCTTGAGGGGTCACGTGACCCACACCTGGGGGTTCTCGTGACGCACCTCTGAGGTGTCACGTGACCCACCACTGGGGGGTCTCGTGACCCACCCCCGAGGGGTCACGTGACCCACACCTGCGGGGTCACGTGACCCACACCTGCGGGGTCACGTGACCCACCCCTGGGGGTTCACGTGACGCACCCCTGAGGGGTCACGTGACCCACCCCTGAGGGGTCTCGTGACCCACCCCTGAGGGGTCACGTGACCCACCCTTGAGGGGTTTCGTGACCCACCCTTGCGGGGTCTCGTGACCCACCCTTGGGAGGTCACCTGTCCCACCCTGGAGGGGTCAGGTGACCCGCCCTTGAGAGGTCACAGCAGTTTCACAGGGTCCCTGCGCACCTGTCCATGGAAACAGAAGCCCTCCCTGCCACTCAGAGGACCGCGCTATTTCCCCTAGGCCACACTGCCCAGCAGCACTCTCGGCCCCGCACAGACAGTGTGCTAAGGACAGACTTGGATACCGGGGGCCTGGGCGGGGGATTTTCCATGGAACTCTCTAAGGGCCCGGTGCCCTGTGTCGCCCCGGAGTGCCCATGCCCTTCCTTGACCCCGCAGGACCCTTGCATCCAGCAATAAGCAGCCGTCTGCCTCCACGGGTCTCAAACACCTGGGCCCGGTGTGCGGGCACCTGGCGTACGTGGAGGCAAACCCCTGACCCCTCTGGCCCGAACCCACCACTGCGAAGATCCCCCTTTTCTTCCATCCGTAAAGGGGCCCTCCCTGGGGAGTGGAGGAACATGGGGAGGCCCCCAGGAGATGGCTTTTCTCCGAGCCGCGGCTGGCTCCTTTCGGGCCTATACGTGGGCTGCGCATGCGCACTCAGGCTCCCAAGCACACGCCTCCCTCGGCTCACCTGACCCACCCTTTAGAGGTCACAGCAGTTCCACAGGGTCCCTGGGCACCTGTCCGTGAACACAGGAGCCCTCCCTGCCACCTAAAGGACCACGCGATTTCCGCTGGGGAACACTCCCCAGAAGCACTCCCAGCCTCACACAGACACTGTGCGCAGGATAGACTTGTGGACCAGGGGCCTGGGCGGGGAATTTTCCAGGGAACTCTCTAAAGGCCAGGTGCCCTCTGTCGCCCTGGGAGTGCCCACGCCATCCCTTAACCCTGCAGGACACTATCATCCAGCAATAAGCAGCCCTCTGCCTCCACGGGGCTCAAACACCTGGGCCCGTTGTGCGAGCACCTGGCGTTCGTGCAGGCAAACCCGCAGACCCCTCTGGCCCGAACCCACCACTGCGAAGATCCCACTTTTCTTCCATCCGTAAAGGGGTCCTCCTTGAGGAGTGGAGGAACATGGGGAGGCCCCCAGGAGATGGCTTTTCTCCGAGCCGCGGCTGGCTCCTTTCGGGCCTATACGTGGGCCCCGCGTGCGCACTCAGGCTCCCCACAATAGGCCTCCCTCGGGTCACGGGACCCACCCTTGAGGTGTCTCCTGACCCACCCTTGAGGGGTCACGTGACCCACACCTGGGGGGTCTCGTGACACACCCCTGAGGGGTCACATGACCCACCCCTGAGGGGTCACGTGACCCACCCTTGAGGGGTCACGTGACCCACACCTGGGGGGTCTCGTGACGCACCCCTGAGGTGTCACGTGACCCACCCCTGGGGGGTCTCGTGACGCACCCCTGAGGGGTCACGTGACCCACCCCTGAGGGGTCTCGTGACCCACCCCTGAGGGGTCACGTGACCCACCCTTGAGGGGTTTCGTGACCCACCCTTGCGGGGTCTCGTGACCCACCCTTGGGAGGTCACCTGTCCCACCCTGGAGGGGTCAGGTGACCCGCCCTTGAGAGGTCACAGCAGTTTCACAGGGTCCCTGCGCACCTGTCCATGGAAACAGAAGCCCTCCCTGCCACTCAGAGGACCGCGCTATTTCCCCTAGGCCACACTGCCCAGCAGCACTCTCAGCCCCGCACAGACAGTGTGCTAAGGACAGACTTGGATACCGGGGGCCTGGGCGGGGGATTTTCCATGGAACTCTCTAAGGGCCCGGTGCCCTGTGTCGCCCGGGAGTGCCCATGCCCTTCCTTGACCCCGCAGGACACTTGCATCCAGCAATAAGCAGCCGTCTGCCTCCACGGGGCTCAAACACCTGGGCCCGGTGTGCGGGCACCTGGCGTACGTGGAGGCAAACCCCTGACCCCTCTGGCCCGAACCCACCACTGCGAAGATCCCCCTTTTCTTCCATCCGTAAAGGGGCCCTCCCTGGGGAGTGGAGGAACATGGGGAGGCCCCCAGGAGATGGCTTTTCTCCGAGCCGCGGCTGGCTCGTTTCGGGCCTATACGTGGGCCGCGCATGCGCACTCAGGCTCCCAAGCACACGCCTTCCTCGGCTCACCTGACCCACCCTTTAGAGGTCACAGCAGTTCCACAGGGTCCCTGGGCACCTGTCCGTGGACACAGGAGCCCTCCCTGCCACCTAAAGGACCACGCGATTTCCGCTGGGGAACACTCCCCAGAAGCACTCCCAGCCTCGCACAGACACTGTGCGCAGGATAGACTTGTGGACCAGGGGCCTGGGCGGGGAATTTTCCAGGGAACTCTCTAAAGGCCAGGTGCCCTCTGTCGCCCTGGGAGTGCCCACGCCATCCCTTAACCCTGCAGGACACTATCATCCAGCAATAAGCAGCCCTCTGCCTCCACGGGGCTCAAACACCTGGGCCCGTTGTGCGAGCACCTGGCGTTCGTGCAGGCAAACCCGCAGACCCCTCTGGCCCGAACCCACCACTGCGAAGATCCCACTTTTCTTCCATCCGTAAAGGGGTCCTCCTTGAGGAGTGGAGGAACATGGGGAGGCCCCCAGGAGATGGCTTTTCTCCGAGCCGCGGCTGGCTCCTTTCGGGCCTATACGTGGGCCGCGCGTGCGCACTCAGGCTCCCCACAACAGGCCTCCCTCGGGTCACGGGACCCACCCTTGAGGTGTCTCCTGACCCAGCCTGGAGGGGTCATGTGACCCACACCTGGGGGGTCTCGTGACGCACCCTTGAGGGGTCACGTGACCCACACCTGGGGGGTCTCGTGACGCACCCCTGAGGTGTCACGTGACCCACCCCTGGGGGGTCTCGTGACGCACCCCTGAGGGGTCACGTGACCCACCCCTGAGGGGTCTCGTGACCCACCCCTGAGGGGTCACGTGACCCACCCCTGAGGGGTTTCGTGACCCACCACTGAGGGGTCACGTGACCCACCCTTGAGGGGTCACGTGACCCACACCTGCGGGTTCTCGTGACGCACCTCTGAGGTGTCACGTGACCCACCACTGGGGGGTCTCGTGACCCACCACTGAGGGGTCACGTGACCCACCCTTGAGGGGTCACGTGACCCACACCTGGGGGTTCTCGTGACGCACCTCTGAGGTGTCACGTGACCCACCACTGGGGGGTCTCGTGACCCACCCCCGAGGGGTCACGTGACCCACCCCTGGGGGGTCTCGTGACCCACCACTGAGGGGTCACGTGACCCACCCTTGAGGGGTCACGTGACCCACACCTGGGGGTTCTCGTGACGCACCTCTGAGGTGTCACGTGACCCACCACTGGGGGGTCTCGTGACCCACCCCCGAGGGGTCACGTGACCCACACCTGCGGGGTCACGTGACCCACACCTGCGGGGTCACGTGACCCACCCCTGGGGGTTCACGTGACGCACCCCTGAGGGGTCACGTGACCCACCCCTGAGGGGTCTCGTGACCCACCCCTGCGGGGTCACGTGACCCACCCTTGAGGGGTTTCGTGACCCACCCTTTTGGGGTCACGTGACCCACCCTTGCGGGGTCTCGTGACCCACCCTTGGGAGGTCACCTGTCCCACCCTGGAGGGGTCAGGTGACCCGCCCTTGAGAGGTCACAGCAGTTTCACAGGGTCCCTGCGCACCTGTCCATGGAAACAGAAGCCCTCCCTGCCACTCAGAGGACCGCGCTATTTCCCCTAGGCCACACTGCCCAGCAGCACTCTCAGCCCCACACAGACAGTGTGCTAAGGATAGACTTGGATACCGGGGGCCTGGGCGGGGGATTTTCCATGGAACTCTCTAAGGGCCCGGTGCCCTGTGTCGCCCGGGAGTGCCCATGCCCTTCCTTGACCCCGCAGGACACTTGCATCCAGCAATAAGCAGCCGTCTGCCTCCACGGGGCTCAAACACCTGGGCCCGGTGTGCGGGCACCTGGCGTACGTGGAGGCAAACCCCTGACCCCTCTGGCCCGAACCCACCACTGCGAAGATCCCCCTTTTCTTCCATCCGTAAAGGGGCCCTCCCTGGGGAGTGGAGGAACATGGGGAGGCCCCCAGGAGATGGCTTTTCTCCGAGCCGCGGCTGGCTCCTTTCGGGCCTATACGTGGGCTGCGCATGCGCACTCAGGCTCCCAAGCACACGCCTCCCTCGGCTCACCTGACCCACCCTTTAGAGGTCACAGCAGTTCCACAGGGTCCCTGGGCACCTGTCCGTGGACACAGGAGCCCTCCCTGCCACCTAAAGGACCACGCGATTTCCGCTGGGGAACACTCCCCAGAAGCACTCCCAGCCTCACACAGACACTGTGCGCAGGATAGACTTGTGGACCAGGGGCCTGGGCGGGGAATTTTCCAGGGAACTCTCTAAAGGCCAGGTGCCCTCTGTCGCCCTGGGAGTGCCCACGCCATCCCTTAACCCTGCAGGACACTATCATCCAGCAATAAGCAGCCCTCTGCCTCCACGGGGCTCAAACACCTGGGCCCGTTGTGCGAGGACCTGGCGTTCGTGCAGGCAAACCCGCAGACCCCTCTGGCCCGAACCCACCACTGCGAAGATCCCACTGTTCTTCCATCCGTAAAGGGGTCCTCCTTGAGGAGTGGAGGAACATGGGGAGGCCCCCAGGAGATGGCTTTTCTCCAAGCCGCGGCTGGCTCCTTTCGGGCCTATACGTGGGCCGCGCGTGCGCACTCAGGCTCCCCACAACAGGCCTCCCTCGGGTCACGGGACCCACCCTTGAGGTGTCTCCTGACCCAGCCTGGAGGGGTCATGTGACCCACACCTGGGGGGTCTCGTGACGCACCCCTGAGGGGTCACGTGACCCACCCCTGGGGGTTCTCGTGACGCACCTCTGAGGTGTCACGTGACCCACCACTGGGGGGTCTCGTGACCCACCCCCGAGGGGTCACGTGACCCACCCCTGGGGGGTCTCGTGACCCACCACTGAGGGGTCACGTGACCCACCCTTGAGGGGTCACGTGACCCACACCTGGGGGTTCTCGTGACGCACCTCTGAGGTGTCACGTGACCCACCACTGGGGGGTCTCGTGACCCACCCCCGAGGGGTCACGTGACCCACACCTGCGGGGTCACGTGACCCACACCGGCGGGGTCACGTGGCCCACCCCTGGGGGTTCACGTGACGCACCCCTGAGGGGTCACGTGACCCACCCCTGAGGGGTCACGTGACCCACCCCTGAGGGGTCTCGTGACCCACCCCTGAGGGGTCACGTGACCCACCCTTGAGGGGTTTCGTGACCCACCCTTGCGGGGTCTCGTGACCCACCCTTGGGAGGTCACCTGTCCCACCCTGGAGGGGTCAGGTGACCCGCCCTTGAGAGGTCACAGCAGTTTCACAGGGTCCCTGCGCACCTGTCCATGGAAACAGAAGCCCTCCCTGCCACTCAGAGGACCGCGCTATTTCCCCTAGGCCACACTGCCCAGCAGCACTCTCGGCCCCGCACAGACAGTGTGCTAAGGACAGACTTGGATACCGGGGGCCTGGGCGGGGGATTTTCCATGGAACTCTCTAAGGGCCCGGTGCCCTGTGTCGCCCCGGAGTGCCCATGCCCTTCCTTGACCCCGCAGGACCCTTGCATCCAGCAATAAGCAGCCGTCTGCCTCCACGGGTCTCAAACACCTGGGCCCGGTGTGCGGGCACCTGGCGTACGTGGAGGCAAACCCCTGACCCCTCTGGCCCGAACCCACCACTGCGAAGATCCCCCTTTTCTTCCATCCGTAAAGGGGCCCTCCCTGGGGAGTGGAGGAACATGGGGAGGCCCCCAGGAGATGGCTTTTCTCCGAGCCGCGGCTGGCTCCTTTCGGGCCTATACGTGGGCTGCGCATGCGCACTCAGGCTCCCAAGCACACGCCTCCCTCGGCTCACCTGACCCACCCTTTAGAGGTCACAGCAGTTCCACAGGGTCCCTGGGCACCTGTCCGTGGACACAGGAGCCCTCCCTGCCACCTAAAGGACCACGCGATTTCCGCTGGGGAACACTCCCCAGAAGCACTCCCAGCCTCACACAGACACTGTGCGCAGGATAGACTTGTGGACCAGGGGCCTGGGCGGGGAATTTTCCAGGGAACTCTCTAAAGGCCAGGTGCCCTCTGTCGCCCTGGGAGTGCCCACGCCATCCCTTAACCCTGCAGGACACTATCATCCAGCAATAAGCAGCCCTCTGCCTCCACGGGGCTCAAACACCTGGGCCCGTTGTGCGAGCACCTGGCGTTCGTGCAGGCAAACCCGCAGACCCCTCTGGCCCGAACCCACCACTGCGAAGATCCCACTTTTCTTCCATCCGTAAAGGGGTCCTCCTTGAGGAGTGGAGGAACATGGGGAGGCCCCCAGGAGATGGCTTTTCTCCGAGCCGCGGCTGGCTCCTTTCGGGCCTATACGTGGGCCGCGCGTGCGCACTCAGGCTCCCCACAACAGGCCTCCCTCGGGTCACGGGACCCACCCTTGAGGTGTCTCCTGACCCACCCTTGAGGAGTCACGTGACCCACACCTGGGGGGTCTCGTGACACACCCCTGAGGGGTCACATGACCCACCCCTGAGGGGTCACGTGACCCACCCTTGAGGGGTCACGTGACCCACACCTGGGGGGTCTCGTGACGCACCCCTGAGGTGTCACGTGACCCACCCCTGGGGGGTCTCGTGACGCACCCCTGAGGGGTCACGTGACCCACCCCTGAGGGGTCTCGTGACCCACTCCTGAGGGGTCACGTGACCCACCCTTGAGGGGTTTCGTGACCCACCCTTGCGGGGTCTCGTGACCCACCCTTGGGAGGTCACCTGTCCCACCCTGGAGGGGTCAGGTGACCCGCCCTTGAGAGGTCACAGCAGTTTCACAGGGTCCCTGCGCACCTGTCCATGGAAACAGAAGCCCTCCCTGCCACTCAGAGGACCGCGCTATTTCCCCTAGGCCACACTGCCCAGCAGCACTCTCAGCCCCGCACAGACAGTGTGCTAAGGACAGACTTGGATACCGGGGGCCTGGGCGGGGGATTTTCCATGGAACTCTCTAAGGGCCCGGTGCCCTGTGTCGCCCGGGAGTGCCCATGCCCTTCCTTGACCCCGCAGGACACTTGCATCCAGCAATAAGCAGCCGTCTGCCTCCACGGGGCTCAAACACCTGGGCCCGGTGTGCGGGCACCTGGCGTACGTGGAGGCAAACCCCTGACCCCTCTGGCCCGAACCCACCACTGCGAAGATCCCCCTTTTCTTCCATCCGTAAAGGGGCCCTCCCTGGGGAGTGGAGGAACATGGGGAGGCCCCCAGGAGATGGCTTTTCTCCGAGCCGCGGCTGGCTCGTTTCGGGCCTATACGTGGGCCGCGCATGCGCACTCAGGCTCCCAAGCACACGCCTTCCTCGGCTCACCTGACCCACCCTTTAGAGGTCACAGCAGTTCCACAGGGTCCCTGGGCACCTGTCCGTGGACACAGGAGCCCTCCCTGCCACCTAAAGGACCACGCGATTTCCGCTGGGGAACACTCCCCAGAAGCACTCCCAGCCTCGCACAGACACTGTGCGCAGGATAGACTTGTGGACCAGGGGCCTGGGCGGGGAATTTTCCAGGGAACTCTCTAAAGGCCAGGTGCCCTCTGTCGCCCTGGGAGTGCCCACGCCATCCCTTAACCCTGCAGGACACTATCATCCAGCAATAAGCAGCCCTCTGCCTCCACGGGGCTCAAACACCTGGGCCCGTTGTGCGAGCACCTGGCGTTCGTGCAGGCAAACCCGCAGACCCCTCTGGCCCGAACCCACCACTGCGAAGATCCCACTTTTCTTCCATCCGTAAAGGGGTCCTCCTTGAGGAGTGGAGGAACATGGGGAGGCCCCCAGGAGATGGCTTTTCTCCGAGCCGCGGCTGGCTCCTTTCGGGCCTATACGTGGGCCGCGCGTGCGCACTCAGGCTCCCCACAACAGGCCTCCCTCGGGTCACGGGACCCACCCTTGAGGTGTCTCCTGACCCAGCCTGGAGGGGTCATGTGACCCACACCTGGGGGGTCTCGTGACGCACCCCTGAGGGGTCACGTGACCCACCCCTGGGGGGTCTCGTGACCCACCACTGAGGGGTCACGTGACCCACCCTTGAGGGGTCACGTGACCCACACCTGGGGGTTCTCGTGGCGCACCTCTGAGGTGTCACGTGACCCACCACTGGGGGGTCTCGTGACCCACCCCCGAGCGGTCACGTGACCCACACCTGCGGGGTCACGTGACCCACCCCTGGGGGTTCACGTGACGCACCCCTGAGGGGTCACGTGACCCACCCCTGAGGGGTCACGTGACCCACCCTTGAGGGGTTTCGTGACCCACCCTTTTGGGGTCACGTGACCCACCCTTGCGGGGTCTCGTGACCCACCCTTGGGAGGTCACCTGTCCCACCCTGGAGGGGTCAGGTGACCCGCCCTTGAGAGGTCACAGCAGTTTCACAGGGTCCCTGCGCACCTGTCCATGGAAACAGAAGCCCTCCCTGCCACTCAGAGGACCGCGCTATTTCCCCTAGGCCACACTGCCCAGCAGCACTCTCAGCCCCACACAGACAGTGTGCTAAGGATAGACTTGGATACCGGGGGCCTGGGCGGGGGATTTTCCATGGAACTCTCTAAGGGCCCGGTGCCCTGTGTCGCCCGGGAGTGCCCATGCCCTTCCTTGACCCCGCAGGACACTTGCATCCAGCAATAAGCAGCCGTCTGCCTCCACGGGGCTCAAACACCTGGGCCCGGTGTGCGGGCACCTGGCGTACGTGGAGGCAAACCCCTGACCCCTCTGGCCCGAACCCACCACTGCGAAGATCCCCCTTTTCTTCCATCCGTAAAGGGGCCCTCCCTGGGGAGTGGAGGAACATGGGGAGGCCCCCAGGAGATGGCTTTTCTCCGAGCCGCGGCTGGCTCCTTTCGGGCCTATACGTGGGCTGCGCATGCGCACTCAGGCTCCCAAGCACACGCCTCCCTCGGCTCACCTGACCCACCCTTTAGAGGTCACAGCAGTTCCACAGGGTCCCTGGGCACCTGTCCGTGGACACAGGAGCCCTCCCTGCCACCTAAAGGACCACGCGATTTCCGCTGGGGAACACTCCCCAGAAGCACTCCCAGCCTCACACAGACACTGTGCGCAGGATAGACTTGTGGACCAGGGGCCTGGGCGGGGAATTTTCCAGGGAACTCTCTAAAGGCCAGGTGCCCTCTGTCGCCCTGGGAGTGCCCACGCCATCCCTTAACCCTGCAGGACACTATCATCCAGCAATAAGCAGCCCTCTGCCTCCACGGGGCTCAAACACCTGGGCCCGTTGTGCGAGCACCTGGCGTTCGTGCAGGCAAACCCGCAGACCCCTCTGGCCCGAACCCACCACTGCGAAGATCCCACTTTTCTTCCATCCGTAAAGGGGTCCTCCTTGAGGAGTGGAGGAACATGGGGAGGCCCCCAGGAGATGGCTTTTCTCCGAGCCGCGGCTGGCTCCTTTCGGGCCTATACGTGGGCCCCGCGTGCGCACTCAGGCTCCCCACAATAGGCCTCCCTCGGGTCACGGGACCCACCCTTGAGGTGTCTCCTGACCCACCCTTGAGGGGTCACGTGACCCACACCTGGGGGGTCTCGTGACACACCCCTGAGGGGTCACGTGACCCACCCCTGAGGGGTCACGTGACCCACCCTTGAGGGGTCACGTGACCCACACCTGGGGGGTCTCGTGACGCACCCCTGAGGTGTCACGTGACCCACCCCTGGGGGGTCTCGTGACGCACCCCTGAGGGGTCACGTGACCCACCCCTGAGGGGTCTCGTGACCCACCCCTGAGGGGTCACGTGACCCACCCTTGAGGGGTTTCGTGACCCACCCTTGCGGGGTCTCGTGACCCACCCTTGGGAGGTCACCTGTCCCACCCTGGAGGGGTCAGGTGACCCGCCCTTGAGAGGTCACAGCAGTTTCACAGGGTCCCTGCGCACCTGTCCATGGAAACAGAAGCCCTCCCTGCCACTCAGAGGACCGCGCTATTTCCCCTAGGCCACACTGCCCAGCAGCACTCTCAGCCCCGCACAGACAGTGTGCTAAGGACAGACTTGGATACCGGGGGCCTGGGCGGGGGATTTTCCATGGAACTCTCTAAGGGCCCGGTGCCCTGTGTCGCCCGGGAGTGCCCATGCCCTTCCTTGACCCCGCAGGACACTTGCATCCAGCAATAAGCAGCCGTCTGCCTCCACGGGGCTCAAACACCTGGGCCCGGTGTGCGGGCACCTGGCGTACGTGGAGGCAAAACCCTGACCCCTCTGGCCCGAACCCACCACTGCGAAGATCCCCCTTTTCTTCCATCCGTAAAGGGGCCCTCCCTGGGGAGTGGAGGAACATGGGGAGGCCCCCAGGAGATGGCTTTTCTCCGAGCCGCGGCTGGCTCGTTTCGGGCCTATACGTGGGCCGCGCATGCGCACTCAGGCTCCCAAGCACACGCCTTCCTCGGCTCACCTGACCCACCCTTTAGAGGTCACAGCAGTTCCACAGGGTCCCTGGGCACCTGTCCGTGGACACAGGAGCCCTCCCTGCCACCTAAAGGACCACGCGATTTCCGCTGGGGAACACTCCCCAGAAGCACTCCCAGCCTCGCACAGACACTGTGCGCAGGATAGACTTGTGGACCAGGGGCCTGGGCGGGGAATTTTCCAGGGAACTCTCTAAAGGCCAGGTGCCCTCTGTCGCCCTGGGAGAGCCCACGCCATCCCTTAACCCTGCAGGACACTATCATCCAGCAATAAGCAGCCCTCTGCCTCCACGGGGCTCAAACACCTGGGCCCGTTGTGCGAGCACCTGGCGTTCGTGCAGGCAAACCCGCAGACCCCTCTGGCCCGAACCCACCACTGCGAAGATCCCACTTTTCTTCCATCCATAAAGGGGTCCTCCTTGAGGAGTGGAGGAACATGGGGAGGCCCCCAGGAGATGGCTTTTCTCCAAGCCGCGGCTGGCTCCTTTCGGGCCTATACGTGGGCCGCGCGTGCGCACTCAGGCTCCCCACAACAGGCCTCCCTCGGGTCACGGGACCCACCCTTGAGGTGTCTCCTGACCCAGCCTGGAGGGGTCATGTGACCCACACCTGGGGGGTCTCGTGACGCACCCCTGAGGGGTCACGTGACCCACCCCTGGGGGGTCTCGTGACCCACCACTGAGGGGTCACGTGACCCACCCTTGAGGGGTCACGTGACCCACACCTGGGGGTTCTCGTGACGCACCTCTGAGGTGTCACGTGACCCACCACTGGGGGGTCTCGTGACCCACCCCCGAGGGGTCACGTGACCCACACCTGCGGGGTCACGTGACCCACACCTGCGGGGTCACGTGACCCACCCCTGGGGGTTCACGTGACGCACCCCTGAGGGGTCACGTGACCCACCCCTGAGGGGTCTCGTGACCCACCCCTGAGGGGTCACGTGACCCACCCTTGAGGGGTTTCGTGACCCACCCTTGCGGGGTCTCGTGACCCACCCTTGGGAGGTCACCTGTCCCACCCTGGAGGGGTCAGGTGACCCGCCCTTGAGAGGTCACAGCAGTTTCACAGGGTCCCTGCGCACCTGTCCATGGAAACAGAAGCCCTCCCTGCCACTCAGAGGACCGCGCTATTTCCCCTAGGCCACACTGCCCAGCAGCACTCTCGGCCCCGCACAGACAGTGTGCTAAGGACAGACTTGGATACCGGGGGCCTGGGCGGGGGATTTTCCATGGAACTCTCTAAGGGCCCGGTGCCCTGTGTCGCCCCGGAGTGCCCATGCCCTTCCTTGACCCCGCAGGACCCTTGCATCCAGCAAGAAGCAGCCGTCTGCCTCCACGGGTCTCAAACACCTGGGCCCGGTGTGCGGGCACCTGGCGTACGTGGAGGCAAACCCCTGACCCCTCTGGCCCGAACCCACCACTGCGAAGATCCCCCTTTTCTTCCATCCGTAAAGGGGCCCTCCCTGGGGAGTGGAGGAACATGGGGAGGCCCCCAGGAGATGGCTTTTCTCCGAGCCGCGGCTGGCTCCTTTCGGGCCTATACGTGGGCTGCGCATGCGCACTCAGGCTCCCAAGCACACGCCTCCCTCGGCTCACCTGACCCACCCTTTAGAGGTCACAGCAGTTCCACAGGGTCCCTGGGCACCTGTCCGTGAACACAGGAGCCCTCCCTGCCACCTAAAGGACCACGCGATTTCCGCTGGGGAACACTCCCCAGAAGCACTCCCAGCCTCACACAGACACTGTGCGCAGGATAGACTTGTGGACCAGGGGCCTGGGCGGGGAATTTTCCAGGGAACTCTCTAAAGGCCAGGTGCCCTCTGTCGCCCTGGGAGTGCCCACGCCATCCCTTAACCCTGCAGGACACTATCATCCAGCAATAAGCAGCCCTCTGCCTCCACGGGGCTCAAACACCTGGGCCCGTTGTGCGAGCACCTGGCGTTCGTGCTGGCAAACCCGCAGACCCCTCTGGCCCGAACCCACCACTGCGAAGATCCCACTTTTCTTCCATCCGTAAAGGGGTCCTCCTTGAGGAGTGGAGGAACATGGGGAGGCCCCCAGGAGATGGCTTTTCTCCGAGCCGCGGCTGGCTCCTTTCGGGCCTATACGTGGGCCCCGCGTGCGCACTCAGGCTCCCCACAATAGGCCTCCCTCGGGTCACGGGACCCACCCTTGAGGTGTCTCCTGACCCACCCTTGAGGGGTCACGTGACCCACACCTGGGGGGTCTCGTGACACACCCCTGAGGGGTCACATGACCCACCCCTGAGGGGTCACGTGACCCACCCTTGAGGGGTCACGTGACCCACACCTGGGGGGTCTCGTGACGCACCCCTGAGGTGTCACGTGACCCACCCCTGGGGGGTCTCGTGACGCACCCCTGAGGGGTCACGTGACCCACCCCTGAGGGGTCTCGTGACCCACCCCTGAGGGGTCACGTGACCCACCCTTGAGGGGTTTCGTGACCCACCCTTGCGGGGTCTCGTGACCCACCCTTGGGAGGTCACCTGTCCCACCCTGGAGGGGTCAGGTGACCCGCCCTTGAGAGGTCACAGCAGTTTCACAGGGTCCCTGCGCACCTGTCCATGGAAACAGAAGCCCTCCCTGCCACTCAGAGGACCGCGCTATTTCCCCTAGGCCACACTGCCCAGCAGCACTCTCAGCCCCGCACAGACAGTGTGCTAAGGACAGACTTGGATACCGGGGGCCTGGGCGGGGGATTTTCCATGGAACTCTCTAAGGGCCCGGTGCCCTGTGTCGCCCGGGAGTGCCCATGCCCTTCCTTGACCCCGCAGGACACTTGCATCCAGCAATAAGCAGCCGTCTGCCTCCACGGGGCTCAAACACCTGGGCCCGGTGTGCGGGCACCTGGCGTACGTGGAGGCAAACCCCTGACCCCTCTGGCCCGAACCCACCACTGCGAAGATCCCCCTTTTCTTCCATCCGTAAAGGGGCCCTCCCTGGGGAGTGGAGGAACATGGGGAGGCCCCCAGGAGATGGCTTTTCTCCGAGCCGCGGCTGGCTCGTTTCGGGCCTATACGTGGGCCGCGCATGCGCACTCAGGCTCCCAAGCACACGCCTTCCTCGGCTCACCTGACCCACCCTTTAGAGGTCACAGCAGTTCCACAGGGTCCCTGGGCACCTGTCCGTGGACACAGGAGCCCTCCCTGCCACCTAAAGGACCACGCGATTTCCGCTGGGGAACACTCCCCAGAAGCACTCCCAGCCTCGCACAGACACTGTGCGCAGGATAGACTTGTGGACCAGGGGCCTGGGCGGGGAATTTTCCAGGGAACTCTCTAAAGGCCAGGTGCCCTCTGTCGCCCTGGGAGTGCCCACGCCATCCCTTAACCCTGCAGGACACTATCATCCAGCAATAAGCAGCCCTCTGCCTCCACGGGGCTCAAACACCTGGGCCCGTTGTGCGAGCACCTGGCGTTCGTGCAGGCAAACCCGCAGACCCCTCTGGCCCGAACCCACCACTGCGAAGATCCCACTTTTCTTCCATCCGTAAAGGGGTCCTCCTTGAGGAGTGGAGGAACATGGGGAGGCCCCCAGGAGATGGCTTTTCTCCGAGCCGCGGCTGGCTCCTTTCGGGCCTATACGTGGGCCGCGCGTGCGCACTCAGGCTCCCCACAACAGGCCTCCCTCGGGTCACGGGACCCACCCTTGAGGTGTCTCCTGACCCAGCCTGGAGGGGTCATGTGACCCACACCTGGGGGGTCTCGTGACGCACCCTTGAGGGGTCACGTGACCCACACCTGGGGGGTCTCGTGACGCACCCCTGAGGTGTCACGTGACCCACCCCTGGGGGGTCTCGTGACGCACCCCTGAGGGGTCACGTGACCCACCCCTGAGGGGTCTCGTGACCCACCCCTGAGGGGTCACGTGACCCACCCCTGAGGGGTTTCGTGACCCACCACTGAGGGGTCACGTGACCCACCCTTGAGGGGTCACGTGACCCACACCTGCGGGTTCTCGTGACGCACCTCTGAGGTGTCACGTGACCCACCACTGGGGGGTCTCGTGACCCACCACTGAGGGGTCACGTGACCCACCCTTGAGGGGTCACGTGACCCACACCTGGGGGTTCTCGTGACGCACCTCTGAGGTGTCACGTGACCCACCACTGGGGGGTCTCGTGACCCACCCCCGAGGGGTCACGTGACCCACCCCTGGGGGGTCTCGTGACCCACCACTGAGGGGTCACGTGACCCACCCTTGAGGGGTCACGTGACCCACACCTGGGGGTTCTCGTGACGCACCTCTGAGGTGTCACGTGACCCACCACTGGGGGGTCTCGTGACCCACCCCCGAGGGGTCACGTGACCCACACCTGCGGGGTCACGTGACCCACACCTGCGGGGTCACGTGACCCACCCCTGGGGGTTCACGTGACGCACCCCTGAGGGGTCACGTGACCCACCCCTGAGGGGTCTCGTGACCCACCCCTGCGGGGTCACGTGACCCACCCTTGAGGGGTTTCGTGACCCACCCTTTTGGGGTCACGTGACCCACCCTTGCGGGGTCTCGTGACCCACCCTTGGGAGGTCACCTGTCCCACCCTGGAGGGGTCAGGTGACCCGCCCTTGAGAGGTCACAGCAGTTTCACAGGGTCCCTGCGCACCTGTCCATGGAAACAGAAGCCCTCCCTGCCACTCAGAGGACCGCGCTATTTCCCCTAGGCCACACTGCCCAGCAGCACTCTCAGCCCCACACAGACAGTGTGCTAAGGATAGACTTGGATACCGGGGGCCTGGGCGGGGGATTTTCCATGGAACTCTCTAAGGGCCCGGTGCCCTGTGTCGCCCGGGAGTGCCCATGCCCTTCCTTGACCCCGCAGGACACTTGCATCCAGCAATAAGCAGCCGTCTGCCTCCACGGGGCTCAAACACCTGGGCCCGGTGTGCGGGCACCTGGCGTACGTGGAGGCAAACCCCTGACCCCTCTGGCCCGAACCCACCACTGCGAAGATCCCCCTTTTCTTCCATCCGTAAAGGGGCCCTCCCTGGGGAGTGGAGGAACATGGGGAGGCCCCCAGGAGATGGCTTTTCTCCGAGCCGCGGCTGGCTCCTTTCGGGCCTATACGTGGGCTGCGCATGCGCACTCAGGCTCCCAAGCACACGCCTCCCTCGGCTCACCTGACCCACCCTTTAGAGGTCACAGCAGTTCCACAGGGTCCCTGGGCACCTGTCCGTGGACACAGGAGCCCTCCCTGCCACCTAAAGGACCACGCGATTTCCGCTGGGGAACACTCCCCAGAAGCACTCCCAGCCTCACACAGACACTGTGCGCAGGATAGACTTGTGGACCAGGGGCCTGGGCGGGGAATTTTCCAGGGAACTCTCTAAAGGCCAGGTGCCCTCTGTCGCCCTGGGAGTGCCCACGCCATCCCTTAACCCTGCAGGACACTATCATCCAGCAATAAGCAGCCCTCTGCCTCCACGGGGCTCAAACACCTGGGCCCGTTGTGCGAGGACCTGGCGTTCGTGCAGGCAAACCCGCAGACCCCTCTGGCCCGAACCCACCACTGCGAAGATCCCACTGTTCTTCCATCCGTAAAGGGGTCCTCCTTGAGGAGTGGAGGAACATGGGGAGGCCCCCAGGAGATGGCTTTTCTCCAAGCCGCGGCTGGCTCCTTTCGGGCCTATACGTGGGCCGCGCGTGCGCACTCAGGCTCCCCACAACAGGCCTCCCTCGGGTCACGGGACCCACCCTTGAGGTGTCTCCTGACCCAGCCTGGAGGGGTCATGTGACCCACACCTGGGGGGTCTCGTGACGCACCCCTGAGGGGTCACGTGACCCACCCCTGGGGGTTCTCGTGACGCACCTCTGAGGTGTCACGTGACCCACCACTGGGGGGTCTCGTGACCCACCCCCGAGGGGTCACGTGACCCACCCCTGGGGGGTCTCGTGACCCACCACTGAGGGGTCACGTGACCCACCCTTGAGGGGTCACGTGACCCACACCTGGGGGTTCTCGTGACGCACCTCTGAGGTGTCACGTGACCCACCACTGGGGGGTCTCGTGACCCACCCCCGAGGGGTCACGTGACCCACACCTGCGGGGTCACGTGACCCACACCGGCGGGGTCACGTGGCCCACCCCTGGGGGTTCACGTGACGCACCCCTGAGGGGTCACGTGACCCACCCCTGAGGGGTCACGTGACCCACCCCTGAGGGGTCTCGTGACCCACCCCTGAGGGGTCACGTGACCCACCCTTGAGGGGTTTCGTGACCCACCCTTGCGGGGTCTCGTGACCCACCCTTGGGAGGTCACCTGTCCCACCCTGGAGGGGTCAGGTGACCCGCCCTTGAGAGGTCACAGCAGTTTCACAGGGTCCCTGCGCACCTGTCCATGGAAACAGAAGCCCTCCCTGCCACTCAGAGGACCGCGCTATTTCCCCTAGGCCACACTGCCCAGCAGCACTCTCGGCCCCGCACAGACAGTGTGCTAAGGACAGACTTGGATACCGGGGGCCTGGGCGGGGGATTTTCCATGGAACTCTCTAAGGGCCCGGTGCCCTGTGTCGCCCCGGAGTGCCCATGCCCTTCCTTGACCCCGCAGGACCCTTGCATCCAGCAATAAGCAGCCGTCTGCCTCCACGGGTCTCAAACACCTGGGCCCGGTGTGCGGGCACCTGGCGTACGTGGAGGCAAACCCCTGACCCCTCTGGCCCGAACCCACCACTGCGAAGATCCCCCTTTTCTTCCATCCGTAAAGGGGCCCTCCCTGGGGAGTGGAGGAACATGGGGAGGCCCCCAGGAGATGGCTTTTCTCCGAGCCGCGGCTGGCTCGTTTCGGGCCTATACGTGGGCCGCGCATGCGCACTCAGGCTCCCAAGCACACGCCTTCCTCGGCTCACCTGACCCACCCTTTAGAGGTCACAGCAGTTCCACAGGGTCCCTGGGCACCTGTCCGTGGACACAGGAGCCCTCCCTGCCACCTAAAGGACCACGCGATTTCCGCTGGGGAACACTCCCCAGAAGCACTCCCAGCCTCGCACAGACACTGTGCGCAGGATAGACTTGTGGACCAGGGGCCTGGGCGGGGAATTTTCCAGGGAACTCTCTAAAGGCCAGGTGCCCTCTGTCGCCCTGGGAGAGCCCACGCCATCCCTTAACCCTGCAGGACACTATCATCCAGCAATAAGCAGCCCTCTGCCTCCACGGGGCTCAAACACCTGGGCCCGTTGTGCGAGCACCTGGCGTTCGTGCAGGCAAACCCGCAGACCCCTCTGGCCCGAACCCACCACTGCGAAGATCCCACTTTTCTTCCATCCATAAAGGGGTCCTCCTTGAGGAGTGGAGGAACATGGGGAGGCCCCCAGGAGATGGCTTTTCTCCAAGCCGCGGCTGGCTCCTTTCGGGCCTATACGTGGGCCGCGCGTGCGCACTCAGGCTCCCCACAACAGGCCTCCCTCGGGTCACGGGACCCACCCTTGAGGTGTCTCCTGACCCAGCCTGGAGGGGTCATGTGACCCACACCTGGGGGGTCTCGTGACGCACCCCTGAGGGGTCACGTGACCCACCCCTGGGGGGTCTCGTGACCCACCACTGAGGGGTCACGTGACCCACCCTTGAGGGGTCACGTGACCCACACCTGGGGGTTCTCGTGACGCACCTCTGAGGTGTCACGTGACCCACCACTGGGGGGTCTCGTGACCCACCCCCGAGGGGTCACGTGACCCACACCTGCGGGGTCACGTGACCCACACCTGCGGGGTCACGTGACCCACCCCTGGGGGTTCACGTGACGCACCCCTGAGGGGTCACGTGACCCACCCCTGAGGGGTCTCGTGACCCACCCCTGAGGGGTCACGTGACCCACCCTTGAGGGGTTTCGTGACCCACCCTTGCGGGGTCTCGTGACCCACCCTTGGGAGGTCACCTGTCCCACCCTGGAGGGGTCAGGTGACCCGCCCTTGAGAGGTCACAGCAGTTTCACAGGGTCCCTGCGCACCTGTCCATGGAAACAGAAGCCCTCCCTGCCACTCAGAGGACCGCGCTATTTCCCCTAGGCCACACTGCCCAGCAGCACTCTCGGCCCCGCACAGACAGTGTGCTAAGGACAGACTTGGATACCGGGGGCCTGGGCGGGGGATTTTCCATGGAACTCTCTAAGGGCCCGGTGCCCTGTGTCGCCCCGGAGTGCCCATGCCCTTCCTTGACCCCGCAGGACCCTTGCATCCAGCAATAAGCAGCCGTCTGCCTCCACGGGTCTCAAACACCTGGGCCCGGTGTGCGGGCACCTGGCGTACGTGGAGGCAAACCCCTGACCCCTCTGGCCCGAACCCACCACTGCGAAGATCCCCCTTTTCTTCCATCCGTAAAGGGGCCCTCCCTGGGGAGTGGAGGAACATGGGGAGGCCCCCAGGAGATGGCTTTTCTCCGAGCCGCGGCTGGCTCCTTTCGGGCCTATACGTGGGCTGCGCATGCGCACTCAGGCTCCCAAGCACACGCCTCCCTCGGCTCACCTGACCCACCCTTTAGAGGTCACAGCAGTTCCACAGGGTCCCTGGGCACCTGTCCGTGAACACAGGAGCCCTCCCTGCCACCTAAAGGACCACGCGATTTCCGCTGGGGAACACTCCCCAGAAGCACTCCCAGCCTCACACAGACACTGTGCGCAGGATAGACTTGTGGACCAGGGGCCTGGGCGGGGAATTTTCCAGGGAACTCTCTAAAGGCCAGGTGCCCTCTGTCGCCCTGGGAGTGCCCACGCCATCCCTTAACCCTGCAGGACACTATCATCCAGCAATAAGCAGCCCTCTGCCTCCACGGGGCTCAAACACCTGGGCCCGTTGTGCGAGCACCTGGCGTTCGTGCAGGCAAACCCGCAGACCCCTCTGGCCCGAACCCACCACTGCGAAGATCCCACTTTTCTTCCATCCGTAAAGGGGTCCTCCTTGAGGAGTGGAGGAACATGGGGAGGCCCCCAGGAGATGGCTTTTCTCCGAGCCGCGGCTGGCTCCTTTCGGGCCTATACGTGGGCCCCGCGTGCGCACTCAGGCTCCCCACAATAGGCCTCCCTCGGGTCACGGGACCCACCCTTGAGGTGTCTCCTGACCCACCCTTGAGGGGTCACGTGACCCACACCTGGGGGGTCTCGTGACACACCCCTGAGGGGTCACATGACCCACCCCTGAGGGGTCACGTGACCCACCCTTGAGGGGTCACGTGACCCACACCTGGGGGGTCTCGTGACGCACCCCTGAGGTGTCACGTGACCCACCCCTGGGGGGTCTCGTGACGCACCCCTGAGGGGTCACGTGACCCACCCCTGAGGGGTCTCGTGACCCACCCCTGAGGGGTCACGTGACCCACCCTTGAGGGGTTTCGTGACCCACCCTTGCGGGGTCTCGTGACCCACCCTTGGGAGGTCACCTGTCCCACCCTGGAGGGGTCAGGTGACCCGCCCTTGAGAGGTCACAGCAGTTTCACAGGGTCCCTGCGCACCTGTCCATGGAAACAGAAGCCCTCCCTGCCACTCAGAGGACCGCGCTATTTCCCCTAGGCCACACTGCCCAGCAGCACTCTCAGCCCCGCACAGACAGTGTGCTAAGGACAGACTTGGATACCGGGGGCCTGGGCGGGGGATTTTCCATGGAACTCTCTAAGGGCCCGGTGCCCTGTGTCGCCCGGGAGTGCCCATGCCCTTCCTTGACCCCGCAGGACACTTGCATCCAGCAATAAGCAGCCGTCTGCCTCCACGGGGCTCAAACACCTGGGCCCGGTGTGCGGGCACCTGGCGTACGTGGAGGCAAACCCCTGACCCCTCTGGCCCGAACCCACCACTGCGAAGATCCCCCTTTTCTTCCATCCGTAAAGGGGCCCTCCCTGGGGAGTGGAGGAACATGGGGAGGCCCCCAGGAGATGGCTTTTCTCCGAGCCGCGGCTGGCTCGTTTCGGGCCTATACGTGGGCCGCGCATGCGCACTCAGGCTCCCAAGCACACGCCTTCCTCGGCTCACCTGACCCACCCTTTAGAGGTCACAGCAGTTCCACAGGGTCCCTGGGCACCTGTCCGTGGACACAGGAGCCCTCCCTGCCACCTAAAGGACCACGCGATTTCCGCTGGGGAACACTCCCCAGAAGCACTCCCAGCCTCGCACAGACACTGTGCGCAGGATAGACTTGTGGACCAGGGGCCTGGGCGGGGAATTTTCCAGGGAACTCTCTAAAGGCCAGGTGCCCTCTGTCGCCCTGGGAGTGCCCACGCCATCCCTTAACCCTGCAGGACACTATCATCCAGCAATAAGCAGCCCTCTGCCTCCACGGGGCTCAAACACCTGGGCCCGTTGTGCGAGCACCTGGCGTTCGTGCAGGCAAACCCGCAGACCCCTCTGGCCCGAACCCACCACTGCGAAGATCCCACTTTTCTTCCATCCGTAAAGGGGTCCTCCTTGAGGAGTGGAGGAACATGGGGAGGCCCCCAGGAGATGGCTTTTCTCCGAGCCGCGGCTGGCTCCTTTCGGGCCTATACGTGGGCCGCGCGTGCGCACTCAGGCTCCCCACAACAGGCCTCCCTCGGGTCACGGGACCCACCCTTGAGGTGTCTCCTGACCCAGCCTGGAGGGGTCATGTGACCCACACCTGGGGGGTCTCGTGACGCACCCTTGAGGGGTCACGTGACCCACACCTGGGGGGTCTCGTGACGCACCCCTGAGGTGTCACGTGACCCACCCCTGGGGGGTCTCGTGACGCACCCCTGAGGGGTCACGTGACCCACCCCTGAGGGGTCTCGTGACCCACCCCTGAGGGGTCACGTGACCCACCCCTGAGGGGTTTCGTGACCCACCACTGAGGGGTCACGTGACCCACCCTTGAGGGGTCACGTGACCCACACCTGCGGGTTCTCGTGACGCACCTCTGAGGTGTCACGTGACCCACCACTGGGGGGTCTCGTGACCCACCACTGAGGGGTCACGTGACCCACCCTTGAGGGGTCACGTGACCCACACCTGGGGGTTCTCGTGACGCACCTCTGAGGTGTCACGTGACCCACCACTGGGGGGTCTCGTGACCCACCCCCGAGGGGTCACGTGACCCACCCCTGGGGGGTCTCGTGACCCACCACTGAGGGGTCACGTGACCCACCCTTGAGGGGTCACGTGACCCACACCTGGGGGTTCTCGTGACGCACCTCTGAGGTGTCACGTGACCCACCACTGGGGGGTCTCGTGACCCACCCCCGAGGGGTCACGTGACCCACACCTGCGGGGTCACGTGACCCACACCTGCGGGGTCACGTGACCCACCCCTGGGGGTTCACGTGACGCACCCCTGAGGGGTCACGTGACCCACCCCTGAGGGGTCTCGTGACCCACCCCTGCGGGGTCACGTGACCCACCCTTGAGGGGTTTCGTGACCCACCCTTTTGGGGTCACGTGACCCACCCTTGCGGGGTCTCGTGACCCACCCTTGGGAGGTCACCTGTCCCACCCTGGAGGGGTCAGGTGACCCGCCCTTGAGAGGTCACAGCAGTTTCACAGGGTCCCTGCGCACCTGTCCATGGAAACAGAAGCCCTCCCTGCCACTCAGAGGACCGCGCTATTTCCCCTAGGCCACACTGCCCAGCAGCACTCTCAGCCCCACACAGACAGTGTGCTAAGGATAGACTTGGATACCGGGGGCCTGGGCGGGGGATTTTCCATGGAACTCTCTAAGGGCCCGGTGCCCTGTGTCGCCCGGGAGTGCCCATGCCCTTCCTTGACCCCGCAGGACACTTGCATCCAGCAATAAGCAGCCGTCTGCCTCCACGGGGCTCAAACACCTGGGCCCGGTGTGCGGGCACCTGGCGTACGTGGAGGCAAACCCCTGACCCCTCTGGCCCGAACCCACCACTGCGAAGATCCCCCTTTTCTTCCATCCGTAAAGGGGCCCTCCCTGGGGAGTGGAGGAACATGGGGAGGCCCCCAGGAGATGGCTTTTCTCCGAGCCGCGGCTGGCTCCTTTCGGGCCTATACGTGGGCTGCGCATGCGCACTCAGGCTCCCAAGCACACGCCTCCCTCGGCTCACCTGACCCACCCTTTAGAGGTCACAGCAGTTCCACAGGGTCCCTGGGCACCTGTCCGTGGACACAGGAGCCCTCCCTGCCACCTAAAGGACCACGCGATTTCCGCTGGGGAACACTCCCCAGAAGCACTCCCAGCCTCACACAGACACTGTGCGCAGGATAGACTTGTGGACCAGGGGCCTGGGCGGGGAATTTTCCAGGGAACTCTCTAAAGGCCAGGTGCCCTCTGTCGCCCTGGGAGTGCCCACGCCATCCCTTAACCCTGCAGGACACTATCATCCAGCAATAAGCAGCCCTCTGCCTCCACGGGGCTCAAACACCTGGGCCCGTTGTGCGAGGACCTGGCGTTCGTGCAGGCAAACCCGCAGACCCCTCTGGCCCGAACCCACCACTGCGAAGATCCCACTGTTCTTCCATCCGTAAAGGGGTCCTCCTTGAGGAGTGGAGGAACATGGGGAGGCCCCCAGGAGATGGCTTTTCTCCAAGCCGCGGCTGGCTCCTTTCGGGCCTATACGTGGGCCGCGCGTGCGCACTCAGGCTCCCCACAACAGGCCTCCCTCGGGTCACGGGACCCACCCTTGAGGTGTCTCCTGACCCAGCCTGGAGGGGTCATGTGACCCACACCTGGGGGGTCTCGTGACGCACCCCTGAGGGGTCACGTGACCCACCCCTGGGGGTTCTCGTGACGCACCTCTGAGGTGTCACGTGACCCACCACTGGGGGGTCTCGTGACCCACCCCCGAGGGGTCACGTGACCCACCCCTGGGGGGTCTCGTGACCCACCACTGAGGGGTCACGTGACCCACCCTTGAGGGGTCACGTGACCCACACCTGGGGGTTCTCGTGACGCACCTCTGAGGTGTCACGTGACCCACCACTGGGGGGTCTCGTGACCCACCCCCGAGGGGTCACGTGACCCACACCTGCGGGGTCACGTGACCCACACCGGCGGGGTCACGTGGCCCACCCCTGGGGGTTCACGTGACGCACCCCTGAGGGGTCACGTGACCCACCCCTGAGGGGTCACGTGACCCACCCCTGAGGGGTCTCGTGACCCACCCCTGAGGGGTCACGTGACCCACCCTTGAGGGGTTTCGTGACCCACCCTTGCGGGGTCTCGTGACCCACCCTTGGGAGGTCACCTGTCCCACCCTGGAGGGGTCAGGTGACCCGCCCTTGAGAGGTCACAGCAGTTTCACAGGGTCCCTGCGCACCTGTCCATGGAAACAGAAGCCCTCCCTGCCACTCAGAGGACCGCGCTATTTCCCCTAGGCCACACTGCCCAGCAGCACTCTCGGCCCCGCACAGACAGTGTGCTAAGGACAGACTTGGATACCGGGGGCCTGGGCGGGGGATTTTCCATGGAACTCTCTAAGGGCCCGGTGCCCTGTGTCGCCCCGGAGTGCCCATGCCCTTCCTTGACCCCGCAGGACCCTTGCATCCAGCAATAAGCAGCCGTCTGCCTCCACGGGTCTCAAACACCTGGGCCCGGTGTGCGGGCACCTGGCGTACGTGGAGGCAAACCCCTGACCCCTCTGGCCCGAACCCACCACTGCGAAGATCCCCCTTTTCTTCCATCCGTAAAGGGGCCCTCCCTGGGGAGTGGAGGAACATGGGGAGGCCCCCAGGAGATGGCTTTTCTCCGAGCCGCGGCTGGCTCCTTTCGGGCCTATACGTGGGCTGCGCATGCGCACTCAGGCTCCCAAGCACACGCCTCCCTCGGCTCACCTGACCCACCCTTTAGAGGTCACAGCAGTTCCACAGGGTCCCTGGGCACCTGTCCGTGGACACAGGAGCCCTCCCTGCCACCTAAAGGACCACGCGATTTCCGCTGGGGAACACTCCCCAGAAGCACTCCCAGCCTCACACAGACACTGTGCGCAGGATAGACTTGTGGACCAGGGGCCTGGGCGGGGAATTTTCCAGGGAACTCTCTAAAGGCCAGGTGCCCTCTGTCGCCCTGGGAGTGCCCACGCCATCCCTTAACCCTGCAGGACACTATCATCCAGCAATAAGCAGCCCTCTGCCTCCACGGGGCTCAAACACCTGGGCCCGTTGTGCGAGCACCTGGCGTTCGTGCAGGCAAACCCGCAGACCCCTCTGGCCCGAACCCACCACTGCGAAGATCCCACTTTTCTTCCATCCGTAAAGGGGTCCTCCTTGAGGAGTGGAGGAACATGGGGAGGCCCCCAGGAGATGGCTTTTCTCCGAGCCGCGGCTGGCTCCTTTCGGGCCTATACGTGGGCCGCGCGTGCGCACTCAGGCTCCCCACAACAGGCCTCCCTCGGGTCACGGGACCCACCCTTGAGGTGTCTCCTGACCCACCCTTGAGGAGTCACGTGACCCACACCTGGGGGGTCTCGTGACACACCCCTGAGGGGTCACATGACCCACCCCTGAGGGGTCACGTGACCCACCCTTGAGGGGTCACGTGACCCACACCTGGGGGGTCTCGTGACGCACCCCTGAGGTGTCACGTGACCCACCCCTGGGGGGTCTCGTGACGCACCCCTGAGGGGTCACGTGACCCACCCCTGAGGGGTCTCGTGACCCACTCCTGAGGGGTCACGTGACCCACCCTTGAGGGGTTTCGTGACCCACCCTTGCGGGGTCTCGTGACCCACCCTTGGGAGGTCACCTGTCCCACCCTGGAGGGGTCAGGTGACCCGCCCTTGAGAGGTCACAGCAGTTTCACAGGGTCCCTGCGCACCTGTCCATGGAAACAGAAGCCCTCCCTGCCACTCAGAGGACCGCGCTATTTCCCCTAGGCCACACTGCCCAGCAGCACTCTCAGCCCCGCACAGACAGTGTGCTAAGGACAGACTTGGATACCGGGGGCCTGGGCGGGGGATTTTCCATGGAACTCTCTAAGGGCCCGGTGCCCTGTGTCGCCCGGGAGTGCCCATGCCCTTCCTTGACCCCGCAGGACACTTGCATCCAGCAATAAGCAGCCGTCTGCCTCCACGGGGCTCAAACACCTGGGCCCGGTGTGCGGGCACCTGGCGTACGTGGAGGCAAACCCCTGACCCCTCTGGCCCGAACCCACCACTGCGAAGATCCCCCTTTTCTTCCATCCGTAAAGGGGCCCTCCCTGGGGAGTGGAGGAACATGGGGAGGCCCCCAGGAGATGGCTTTTCTCCGAGCCGCGGCTGGCTCGTTTCGGGCCTATACGTGGGCCGCGCATGCGCACTCAGGCTCCCAAGCACACGCCTTCCTCGGCTCACCTGACCCACCCTTTAGAGGTCACAGCAGTTCCACAGGGTCCCTGGGCACCTGTCCGTGGACACAGGAGCCCTCCCTGCCACCTAAAGGACCACGCGATTTCCGCTGGGGAACACTCCCCAGAAGCACTCCCAGCCTCGCACAGACACTGTGCGCAGGATAGACTTGTGGACCAGGGGCCTGGGCGGGGAATTTTCCAGGGAACTCTCTAAAGGCCAGGTGCCCTCTGTCGCCCTGGGAGTGCCCACGCCATCCCTTAACCCTGCAGGACACTATCATCCAGCAATAAGCAGCCCTCTGCCTCCACGGGGCTCAAACACCTGGGCCCGTTGTGCGAGCACCTGGCGTTCGTGCAGGCAAACCCGCAGACCCCTCTGGCCCGAACCCACCACTGCGAAGATCCCACTTTTCTTCCATCCGTAAAGGGGTCCTCCTTGAGGAGTGGAGGAACATGGGGAGGCCCCCAGGAGATGGCTTTTCTCCGAGCCGCGGCTGGCTCCTTTCGGGCCTATACGTGGGCCGCGCGTGCGCACTCAGGCTCCCCACAACAGGCCTCCCTCGGGTCACGGGACCCACCCTTGAGGTGTCTCCTGACCCAGCCTGGAGGGGTCATGTGACCCACACCTGGGGGGTCTCGTGACGCACCCCTGAGGGGTCACGTGACCCACCCCTGGGGGGTCTCGTGACCCACCACTGAGGGGTCACGTGACCCACCCTTGAGGGGTCACGTGACCCACACCTGGGGGTTCTCGTGGCGCACCTCTGAGGTGTCACGTGACCCACCACTGGGGGGTCTCGTGACCCACCCCCGAGCGGTCACGTGACCCACACCTGCGGGGTCACGTGACCCACCCCTGGGGGTTCACGTGACGCACCCCTGAGGGGTCACGTGACCCACCCCTGAGGGGTCACGTGACCCACCCTTGAGGGGTTTCGTGACCCACCCTTTTGGGGTCACGTGACCCACCCTTGCGGGGTCTCGTGACCCACCCTTGGGAGGTCACCTGTCCCACCCTGGAGGGGTCAGGTGACCCGCCCTTGAGAGGTCACAGCAGTTTCACAGGGTCCCTGCGCACCTGTCCATGGAAACAGAAGCCCTCCCTGCCACTCAGAGGACCGCGCTATTTCCCCTAGGCCACACTGCCCAGCAGCACTCTCAGCCCCACACAGACAGTGTGCTAAGGATAGACTTGGATACCGGGGGCCTGGGCGGGGGATTTTCCATGGAACTCTCTAAGGGCCCGGTGCCCTGTGTCGCCCGGGAGTGCCCATGCCCTTCCTTGACCCCGCAGGACACTTGCATCCAGCAATAAGCAGCCGTCTGCCTCCACGGGGCTCAAACACCTGGGCCCGGTGTGCGGGCACCTGGCGTACGTGGAGGCAAACCCCTGACCCCTCTGGCCCGAACCCACCACTGCGAAGATCCCCCTTTTCTTCCATCCGTAAAGGGGCCCTCCCTGGGGAGTGGAGGAACATGGGGAGGCCCCCAGGAGATGGCTTTTCTCCGAGCCGCGGCTGGCTCCTTTCGGGCCTATACGTGGGCTGCGCATGCGCACTCAGGCTCCCAAGCACACGCCTCCCTCGGCTCACCTGACCCACCCTTTAGAGGTCACAGCAGTTCCACAGGGTCCCTGGGCACCTGTCCGTGGACACAGGAGCCCTCCCTGCCACCTAAAGGACCACGCGATTTCCGCTGGGGAACACTCCCCAGAAGCACTCCCAGCCTCACACAGACACTGTGCGCAGGATAGACTTGTGGACCAGGGGCCTGGGCGGGGAATTTTCCAGGGAACTCTCTAAAGGCCAGGTGCCCTCTGTCGCCCTGGGAGTGCCCACGCCATCCCTTAACCCTGCAGGACACTATCATCCAGCAATAAGCAGCCCTCTGCCTCCACGGGGCTCAAACACCTGGGCCCGTTGTGCGAGCACCTGGCGTTCGTGCAGGCAAACCCGCAGACCCCTCTGGCCCGAACCCACCACTGCGAAGATCCCACTTTTCTTCCATCCGTAAAGGGGTCCTCCTTGAGGAGTGGAGGAACATGGGGAGGCCCCCAGGAGATGGCTTTTCTCCGAGCCGCGGCTGGCTCCTTTCGGGCCTATACGTGGGCCCCGCGTGCGCACTCAGGCTCCCCACAATAGGCCTCCCTCGGGTCACGGGACCCACCCTTGAGGTGTCTCCTGACCCACCCTTGAGGGGTCACGTGACCCACACCTGGGGGGTCTCGTGACACACCCCTGAGGGGTCACGTGACCCACCCCTGAGGGGTCACGTGACCCACCCTTGAGGGGTCACGTGACCCACACCTGGGGGGTCTCGTGACGCACCCCTGAGGTGTCACGTGACCCACCCCTGGGGGGTCTCGTGACGCACCCCTGAGGGGTCACGTGACCCACCCCTGAGGGGTCTCGTGACCCACCCCTGAGGGGTCACGTGACCCACCCTTGAGGGGTTTCGTGACCCACCCTTGCGGGGTCTCGTGACCCACCCTTGGGAGGTCACCTGTCCCACCCTGGAGGGGTCAGGTGACCCGCCCTTGAGAGGTCACAGCAGTTTCACAGGGTCCCTGCGCACCTGTCCATGGAAACAGAAGCCCTCCCTGCCACTCAGAGGACCGCGCTATTTCCCCTAGGCCACACTGCCCAGCAGCACTCTCAGCCCCGCACAGACAGTGTGCTAAGGACAGACTTGGATACCGGGGGCCTGGGCGGGGGATTTTCCATGGAACTCTCTAAGGGCCCGGTGCCCTGTGTCGCCCGGGAGTGCCCATGCCCTTCCTTGACCCCGCAGGACACTTGCATCCAGCAATAAGCAGCCGTCTGCCTCCACGGGGCTCAAACACCTGGGCCCGGTGTGCGGGCACCTGGCGTACGTGGAGGCAAAACCCTGACCCCTCTGGCCCGAACCCACCACTGCGAAGATCCCCCTTTTCTTCCATCCGTAAAGGGGCCCTCCCTGGGGAGTGGAGGAACATGGGGAGGCCCCCAGGAGATGGCTTTTCTCCGAGCCGCGGCTGGCTCGTTTCGGGCCTATACGTGGGCCGCGCATGCGCACTCAGGCTCCCAAGCACACGCCTTCCTCGGCTCACCTGACCCACCCTTTAGAGGTCACAGCAGTTCCACAGGGTCCCTGGGCACCTGTCCGTGGACACAGGAGCCCTCCCTGCCACCTAAAGGACCACGCGATTTCCGCTGGGGAACACTCCCCAGAAGCACTCCCAGCCTCGCACAGACACTGTGCGCAGGATAGACTTGTGGACCAGGGGCCTGGGCGGGGAATTTTCCAGGGAACTCTCTAAAGGCCAGGTGCCCTCTGTCGCCCTGGGAGAGCCCACGCCATCCCTTAACCCTGCAGGACACTATCATCCAGCAATAAGCAGCCCTCTGCCTCCACGGGGCTCAAACACCTGGGCCCGTTGTGCGAGCACCTGGCGTTCGTGCAGGCAAACCCGCAGACCCCTCTGGCCCGAACCCACCACTGCGAAGATCCCACTTTTCTTCCATCCATAAAGGGGTCCTCCTTGAGGAGTGGAGGAACATGGGGAGGCCCCCAGGAGATGGCTTTTCTCCAAGCCGCGGCTGGCTCCTTTCGGGCCTATACGTGGGCCGCGCGTGCGCACTCAGGCTCCCCACAACAGGCCTCCCTCGGGTCACGGGACCCACCCTTGAGGTGTCTCCTGACCCAGCCTGGAGGGGTCATGTGACCCACACCTGGGGGGTCTCGTGACGCACCCCTGAGGGGTCACGTGACCCACCCCTGGGGGGTCTCGTGACCCACCACTGAGGGGTCACGTGACCCACCCTTGAGGGGTCACGTGACCCACACCTGGGGGTTCTCGTGACGCACCTCTGAGGTGTCACGTGACCCACCACTGGGGGGTCTCGTGACCCACCCCCGAGGGGTCACGTGACCCACACCTGCGGGGTCACGTGACCCACACCTGCGGGGTCACGTGACCCACCCCTGGGGGTTCACGTGACGCACCCCTGAGGGGTCACGTGACCCACCCCTGAGGGGTCTCGTGACCCACCCCTGAGGGGTCACGTGACCCACCCTTGAGGGGTTTCGTGACCCACCCTTGCGGGGTCTCGTGACCCACCCTTGGGAGGTCACCTGTCCCACCCTGGAGGGGTCAGGTGACCCGCCCTTGAGAGGTCACAGCAGTTTCACAGGGTCCCTGCGCACCTGTCCATGGAAACAGAAGCCCTCCCTGCCACTCAGAGGACCGCGCTATTTCCCCTAGGCCACACTGCCCAGCAGCACTCTCGGCCCCGCACAGACAGTGTGCTAAGGACAGACTTGGATACCGGGGGCCTGGGCGGGGGATTTTCCATGGAACTCTCTAAGGGCCCGGTGCCCTGTGTCGCCCCGGAGTGCCCATGCCCTTCCTTGACCCCGCAGGACCCTTGCATCCAGCAAGAAGCAGCCGTCTGCCTCCACGGGTCTCAAACACCTGGGCCCGGTGTGCGGGCACCTGGCGTACGTGGAGGCAAACCCCTGACCCCTCTGGCCCGAACCCACCACTGCGAAGATCCCCCTTTTCTTCCATCCGTAAAGGGGCCCTCCCTGGGGAGTGGAGGAACATGGGGAGGCCCCCAGGAGATGGCTTTTCTCCGAGCCGCGGCTGGCTCCTTTCGGGCCTATACGTGGGCTGCGCATGCGCACTCAGGCTCCCAAGCACACGCCTCCCTCGGCTCACCTGACCCACCCTTTAGAGGTCACAGCAGTTCCACAGGGTCCCTGGGCACCTGTCCGTGAACACAGGAGCCCTCCCTGCCACCTAAAGGACCACGCGATTTCCGCTGGGGAACACTCCCCAGAAGCACTCCCAGCCTCACACAGACACTGTGCGCAGGATAGACTTGTGGACCAGGGGCCTGGGCGGGGAATTTTCCAGGGAACTCTCTAAAGGCCAGGTGCCCTCTGTCGCCCTGGGAGTGCCCACGCCATCCCTTAACCCTGCAGGACACTATCATCCAGCAATAAGCAGCCCTCTGCCTCCACGGGGCTCAAACACCTGGGCCCGTTGTGCGAGCACCTGGCGTTCGTGCTGGCAAACCCGCAGACCCCTCTGGCCCGAACCCACCACTGCGAAGATCCCACTTTTCTTCCATCCGTAAAGGGGTCCTCCTTGAGGAGTGGAGGAACATGGGGAGGCCCCCAGGAGATGGCTTTTCTCCGAGCCGCGGCTGGCTCCTTTCGGGCCTATACGTGGGCCCCGCGTGCGCACTCAGGCTCCCCACAATAGGCCTCCCTCGGGTCACGGGACCCACCCTTGAGGTGTCTCCTGACCCACCCTTGAGGGGTCACGTGACCCACACCTGGGGGGTCTCGTGACACACCCCTGAGGGGTCACATGACCCACCCCTGAGGGGTCACGTGACCCACCCTTGAGGGGTCACGTGACCCACACCTGGGGGGTCTCGTGACGCACCCCTGAGGTGTCACGTGACCCACCCCTGGGGGGTCTCGTGACGCACCCCTGAGGGGTCACGTGACCCACCCCTGAGGGGTCTCGTGACCCACCCCTGAGGGGTCACGTGACCCACCCTTGAGGGGTTTCGTGACCCACCCTTGCGGGGTCTCGTGACCCACCCTTGGGAGGTCACCTGTCCCACCCTGGAGGGGTCAGGTGACCCGCCCTTGAGAGGTCACAGCAGTTTCACAGGGTCCCTGCGCACCTGTCCATGGAAACAGAAGCCCTCCCTGCCACTCAGAGGACCGCGCTATTTCCCCTAGGCCACACTGCCCAGCAGCACTCTCAGCCCCGCACAGACAGTGTGCTAAGGACAGACTTGGATACCGGGGGCCTGGGCGGGGGATTTTCCATGGAACTCTCTAAGGGCCCGGTGCCCTGTGTCGCCCGGGAGTGCCCATGCCCTTCCTTGACCCCGCAGGACACTTGCATCCAGCAATAAGCAGCCGTCTGCCTCCACGGGGCTCAAACACCTGGGCCCGGTGTGCGGGCACCTGGCGTACGTGGAGGCAAACCCCTGACCCCTCTGGCCCGAACCCACCACTGCGAAGATCCCCCTTTTCTTCCATCCGTAAAGGGGCCCTCCCTGGGGAGTGGAGGAACATGGGGAGGCCCCCAGGAGATGGCTTTTCTCCGAGCCGCGGCTGGCTCGTTTCGGGCCTATACGTGGGCCGCGCATGCGCACTCAGGCTCCCAAGCACACGCCTTCCTCGGCTCACCTGACCCACCCTTTAGAGGTCACAGCAGTTCCACAGGGTCCCTGGGCACCTGTCCGTGGACACAGGAGCCCTCCCTGCCACCTAAAGGACCACGCGATTTCCGCTGGGGAACACTCCCCAGAAGCACTCCCAGCCTCGCACAGACACTGTGCGCAGGATAGACTTGTGGACCAGGGGCCTGGGCGGGGAATTTTCCAGGGAACTCTCTAAAGGCCAGGTGCCCTCTGTCGCCCTGGGAGTGCCCACGCCATCCCTTAACCCTGCAGGACACTATCATCCAGCAATAAGCAGCCCTCTGCCTCCACGGGGCTCAAACACCTGGGCCCGTTGTGCGAGCACCTGGCGTTCGTGCAGGCAAACCCGCAGACCCCTCTGGCCCGAACCCACCACTGCGAAGATCCCACTTTTCTTCCATCCGTAAAGGGGTCCTCCTTGAGGAGTGGAGGAACATGGGGAGGCCCCCAGGAGATGGCTTTTCTCCGAGCCGCGGCTGGCTCCTTTCGGGCCTATACGTGGGCCGCGCGTGCGCACTCAGGCTCCCCACAACAGGCCTCCCTCGGGTCACGGGACCCACCCTTGAGGTGTCTCCTGACCCAGCCTGGAGGGGTCATGTGACCCACACCTGGGGGGTCTCGTGACGCACCCTTGAGGGGTCACGTGACCCACACCTGGGGGGTCTCGTGACGCACCCCTGAGGTGTCACGTGACCCACCCCTGGGGGGTCTCGTGACGCACCCCTGAGGGGTCACGTGACCCACCCCTGAGGGGTCTCGTGACCCACCCCTGAGGGGTCACGTGACCCACCCCTGAGGGGTTTCGTGACCCACCACTGAGGGGTCACGTGACCCACCCTTGAGGGGTCACGTGACCCACACCTGCGGGTTCTCGTGACGCACCTCTGAGGTGTCACGTGACCCACCACTGGGGGGTCTCGTGACCCACCACTGAGGGGTCACGTGACCCACCCTTGAGGGGTCACGTGACCCACACCTGGGGGTTCTCGTGACGCACCTCTGAGGTGTCACGTGACCCACCACTGGGGGGTCTCGTGACCCACCCCCGAGGGGTCACGTGACCCACCCCTGGGGGGTCTCGTGACCCACCACTGAGGGGTCACGTGACCCACCCTTGAGGGGTCACGTGACCCACACCTGGGGGTTCTCGTGACGCACCTCTGAGGTGTCACGTGACCCACCACTGGGGGGTCTCGTGACCCACCCCCGAGGGGTCACGTGACCCACACCTGCGGGGTCACGTGACCCACACCTGCGGGGTCACGTGACCCACCCCTGGGGGTTCACGTGACGCACCCCTGAGGGGTCACGTGACCCACCCCTGAGGGGTCTCGTGACCCACCCCTGCGGGGTCACGTGACCCACCCTTGAGGGGTTTCGTGACCCACCCTTTTGGGGTCACGTGACCCACCCTTGCGGGGTCTCGTGACCCACCCTTGGGAGGTCACCTGTCCCACCCTGGAGGGGTCAGGTGACCCGCCCTTGAGAGGTCACAGCAGTTTCACAGGGTCCCTGCGCACCTGTCCATGGAAACAGAAGCCCTCCCTGCCACTCAGAGGACCGCGCTATTTCCCCTAGGCCACACTGCCCAGCAGCACTCTCAGCCCCACACAGACAGTGTGCTAAGGATAGACTTGGATACCGGGGGCCTGGGCGGGGGATTTTCCATGGAACTCTCTAAGGGCCCGGTGCCCTGTGTCGCCCGGGAGTGCCCATGCCCTTCCTTGACCCCGCAGGACACTTGCATCCAGCAATAAGCAGCCGTCTGCCTCCACGGGGCTCAAACACCTGGGCCCGGTGTGCGGGCACCTGGCGTACGTGGAGGCAAACCCCTGACCCCTCTGGCCCGAACCCACCACTGCGAAGATCCCCCTTTTCTTCCATCCGTAAAGGGGCCCTCCCTGGGGAGTGGAGGAACATGGGGAGGCCCCCAGGAGATGGCTTTTCTCCGAGCCGCGGCTGGCTCCTTTCGGGCCTATACGTGGGCTGCGCATGCGCACTCAGGCTCCCAAGCACACGCCTCCCTCGGCTCACCTGACCCACCCTTTAGAGGTCACAGCAGTTCCACAGGGTCCCTGGGCACCTGTCCGTGGACACAGGAGCCCTCCCTGCCACCTAAAGGACCACGCGATTTCCGCTGGGGAACACTCCCCAGAAGCACTCCCAGCCTCACACAGACACTGTGCGCAGGATAGACTTGTGGACCAGGGGCCTGGGCGGGGAATTTTCCAGGGAACTCTCTAAAGGCCAGGTGCCCTCTGTCGCCCTGGGAGTGCCCACGCCATCCCTTAACCCTGCAGGACACTATCATCCAGCAATAAGCAGCCCTCTGCCTCCACGGGGCTCAAACACCTGGGCCCGTTGTGCGAGGACCTGGCGTTCGTGCAGGCAAACCCGCAGACCCCTCTGGCCCGAACCCACCACTGCGAAGATCCCACTGTTCTTCCATCCGTAAAGGGGTCCTCCTTGAGGAGTGGAGGAACATGGGGAGGCCCCCAGGAGATGGCTTTTCTCCAAGCCGCGGCTGGCTCCTTTCGGGCCTATACGTGGGCCGCGCGTGCGCACTCAGGCTCCCCACAACAGGCCTCCCTCGGGTCACGGGACCCACCCTTGAGGTGTCTCCTGACCCAGCCTGGAGGGGTCATGTGACCCACACCTGGGGGGTCTCGTGACGCACCCCTGAGGGGTCACGTGACCCACCCCTGGGGGTTCTCGTGACGCACCTCTGAGGTGTCACGTGACCCACCACTGGGGGGTCTCGTGACCCACCCCCGAGGGGTCACGTGACCCACCCCTGGGGGGTCTCGTGACCCACCACTGAGGGGTCACGTGACCCACCCTTGAGGGGTCACGTGACCCACACCTGGGGGTTCTCGTGACGCACCTCTGAGGTGTCACGTGACCCACCACTGGGGGGTCTCGTGACCCACCCCCGAGGGGTCACGTGACCCACACCTGCGGGGTCACGTGACCCACACCGGCGGGGTCACGTGGCCCACCCCTGGGGGTTCACGTGACGCACCCCTGAGGGGTCACGTGACCCACCCCTGAGGGGTCACGTGACCCACCCCTGAGGGGTCTCGTGACCCACCCCTGAGGGGTCACGTGACCCACCCTTGAGGGGTTTCGTGACCCACCCTTGCGGGGTCTCGTGACCCACCCTTGGGAGGTCACCTGTCCCACCCTGGAGGGGTCAGGTGACCCGCCCTTGAGAGGTCACAGCAGTTTCACAGGGTCCCTGCGCACCTGTCCATGGAAACAGAAGCCCTCCCTGCCACTCAGAGGACCGCGCTATTTCCCCTAGGCCACACTGCCCAGCAGCACTCTCGGCCCCGCACAGACAGTGTGCTAAGGACAGACTTGGATACCGGGGGCCTGGGCGGGGGATTTTCCATGGAACTCTCTAAGGGCCCGGTGCCCTGTGTCGCCCCGGAGTGCCCATGCCCTTCCTTGACCCCGCAGGACCCTTGCATCCAGCAATAAGCAGCCGTCTGCCTCCACGGGTCTCAAACACCTGGGCCCGGTGTGCGGGCACCTGGCGTACGTGGAGGCAAACCCCTGACCCCTCTGGCCCGAACCCACCACTGCGAAGATCCCCCTTTTCTTCCATCCGTAAAGGGGCCCTCCCTGGGGAGTGGAGGAACATGGGGAGGCCCCCAGGAGATGGCTTTTCTCCGAGCCGCGGCTGGCTCGTTTCGGGCCTATACGTGGGCCGCGCATGCGCACTCAGGCTCCCAAGCACACGCCTTCCTCGGCTCACCTGACCCACCCTTTAGAGGTCACAGCAGTTCCACAGGGTCCCTGGGCACCTGTCCGTGGACACAGGAGCCCTCCCTGCCACCTAAAGGACCACGCGATTTCCGCTGGGGAACACTCCCCAGAAGCACTCCCAGCCTCGCACAGACACTGTGCGCAGGATAGACTTGTGGACCAGGGGCCTGGGCGGGGAATTTTCCAGGGAACTCTCTAAAGGCCAGGTGCCCTCTGTCGCCCTGGGAGAGCCCACGCCATCCCTTAACCCTGCAGGACACTATCATCCAGCAATAAGCAGCCCTCTGCCTCCACGGGGCTCAAACACCTGGGCCCGTTGTGCGAGCACCTGGCGTTCGTGCAGGCAAACCCGCAGACCCCTCTGGCCCGAACCCACCACTGCGAAGATCCCACTTTTCTTCCATCCATAAAGGGGTCCTCCTTGAGGAGTGGAGGAACATGGGGAGGCCCCCAGGAGATGGCTTTTCTCCAAGCCGCGGCTGGCTCCTTTCGGGCCTATACGTGGGCCGCGCGTGCGCACTCAGGCTCCCCACAACAGGCCTCCCTCGGGTCACGGGACCCACCCTTGAGGTGTCTCCTGACCCAGCCTGGAGGGGTCATGTGACCCACACCTGGGGGGTCTCGTGACGCACCCCTGAGGGGTCACGTGACCCACCCCTGGGGGGTCTCGTGACCCACCACTGAGGGGTCACGTGACCCACCCTTGAGGGGTCACGTGACCCACACCTGGGGGTTCTCGTGACGCACCTCTGAGGTGTCACGTGACCCACCACTGGGGGGTCTCGTGACCCACCCCCGAGGGGTCACGTGACCCACACCTGGGGGTCACGTGACCCACACCTGCGGGGTCACGTGACCCACCCCTGGGGGTTCACGTGACGCACCCCTGAGGGGTCACGTGACCCACCCCTGAGGGGTCTCGTGACCCACCCCTGAGGGGTCACGTGACCCACCCTTGAGGGGTTTCGTGACCCACCCTTGCGGGGTCTCGTGACCCACCCTTGGGAGGTCACCTGTCCCACCCTGGAGGGGTCAGGTGACCCGCCCTTGAGAGGTCACAGCAGTTTCACAGGGTCCCTGCGCACCTGTCCATGGAAACAGAAGCCCTCCCTGCCACTCAGAGGACCGCGCTATTTCCCCTAGGCCACACTGCCCAGCAGCACTCTCGGCCCCGCACAGACAGTGTGCTAAGGACAGACTTGGATACCGGGGGCCTGGGCGGGGGATTTTCCATGGAACTCTCTAAGGGCCCGGTGCCCTGTGTCGCCCCGGAGTGCCCATGCCCTTCCTTGACCCCGCAGGACCCTTGCATCCAGCAATAAGCAGCCGTCTGCCTCCACGGGTCTCAAACACCTGGGCCCGGTGTGCGGGCACCTGGCGTACGTGGAGGCAAACCCCTGACCCCTCTGGCCCGAACCCACCACTGCGAAGATCCCCCTTTTCTTCCATCCGTAAAGGGGCCCTCCCTGGGGAGTGGAGGAACATGGGGAGGCCCCCAGGAGATGGCTTTTCTCCGAGCCGCGGCTGGCTCCTTTCGGGCCTATACGTGGGCTGCGCATGCGCACTCAGGCTCCCAAGCACACGCCTCCCTCGGCTCACCTGACCCACCCTTTAGAGGTCACAGCAGTTCCACAGGGTCCCTGGGCACCTGTCCGTGAACACAGGAGCCCTCCCTGCCACCTAAAGGACCACGCGATTTCCGCTGGGGAACACTCCCCAGAAGCACTCCCAGCCTCACACAGACACTGTGCGCAGGATAGACTTGTGGACCAGGGGCCTGGGCGGGGAATTTTCCAGGGAACTCTCTAAAGGCCAGGTGCCCTCTGTCGCCCTGGGAGTGCCCACGCCATCCCTTAACCCTGCAGGACACTATCATCCAGCAATAAGCAGCCCTCTGCCTCCACGGGGCTCAAACACCTGGGCCCGTTGTGCGAGCACCTGGCGTTCGTGCAGGCAAACCCGCAGACCCCTCTGGCCCGAACCCACCACTGCGAAGATCCCACTTTTCTTCCATCCGTAAAGGGGTCCTCCTTGAGGAGTGGAGGAACATGGGGAGGCCCCCAGGAGATGGCTTTTCTCCGAGCCGCGGCTGGCTCCTTTCGGGCCTATACGTGGGCCCCGCGTGCGCACTCAGGCTCCCCACAATAGGCCTCCCTCGGGTCACGGGACCCACCCTTGAGGTGTCTCCTGACCCACCCTTGAGGGGTCACGTGACCCACACCTGGGGGGTCTCGTGACACACCCCTGAGGGGTCACATGACCCACCCCTGAGGGGTCACGTGACCCACCCTTGAGGGGTCACGTGACCCACACCTGGGGGGTCTCGTGACGCACCCCTGAGGTGTCACGTGACCCACCCCTGGGGGGTCTCGTGACGCACCCCTGAGGGGTCACGTGACCCACCCCTGAGGGGTCTCGTGACCCACCCCTGAGGGGTCACGTGACCCACCCTTGAGGGGTTTCGTGACCCACCCTTGCGGGGTCTCGTGACCCACCCTTGGGAGGTCACCTGTCCCACCCTGGAGGGGTCAGGTGACCCGCCCTTGAGAGGTCACAGCAGTTTCACAGGGTCCCTGCGCACCTGTCCATGGAAACAGAAGCCCTCCCTGCCACTCAGAGGACCGCGCTATTTCCCCTAGGCCACACTGCCCAGCAGCACTCTCAGCCCCGCACAGACAGTGTGCTAAGGACAGACTTGGATACCGGGGGCCTGGGCGGGGGATTTTCCATGGAACTCTCTAAGGGCCCGGTGCCCTGTGTCGCCCGGGAGTGCCCATGCCCTTCCTTGACCCCGCAGGACACTTGCATCCAGCAATAAGCAGCCGTCTGCCTCCACGGGGCTCAAACACCTGGGCCCGGTGTGCGGGCACCTGGCGTACGTGGAGGCAAACCCCTGACCCCTCTGGCCCGAACCCACCACTGCGAAGATCCCCCTTTTCTTCCATCCGTAAAGGGGCCCTCCCTGGGGAGTGGAGGAACATGGGGAGGCCCCCAGGAGATGGCTTTTCTCCGAGCCGCGGCTGGCTCGTTTCGGGCCTATACGTGGGCCGCGCATGCGCACTCAGGCTCCCAAGCACACGCCTTCCTCGGCTCACCTGACCCACCCTTTAGAGGTCACAGCAGTTCCACAGGGTCCCTGGGCACCTGTCCGTGGACACAGGAGCCCTCCCTGCCACCTAAAGGACCACGCGATTTCCGCTGGGGAACACTCCCCAGAAGCACTCCCAGCCTCGCACAGACACTGTGCGCAGGATAGACTTGTGGACCAGGGGCCTGGGCGGGGAATTTTCCAGGGAACTCTCTAAAGGCCAGGTGCCCTCTGTCGCCCTGGGAGTGCCCACGCCATCCCTTAACCCTGCAGGACACTATCATCCAGCAATAAGCAGCCCTCTGCCTCCACGGGGCTCAAACACCTGGGCCCGTTGTGCGAGCACCTGGCGTTCGTGCAGGCAAACCCGCAGACCCCTCTGGCCCGAACCCACCACTGCGAAGATCCCACTTTTCTTCCATCCGTAAAGGGGTCCTCCTTGAGGAGTGGAGGAACATGGGGAGGCCCCCAGGAGATGGCTTTTCTCCGAGCCGCGGCTGGCTCCTTTCGGGCCTATACGTGGGCCGCGCGTGCGCACTCAGGCTCCCCACAACAGGCCTCCCTCGGGTCACGGGACCCACCCTTGAGGTGTCTCCTGACCCAGCCTGGAGGGGTCATGTGACCCACACCTGGGGGGTCTCGTGACGCACCCTTGAGGGGTCACGTGACCCACACCTGGGGGGTCTCGTGACGCACCCCTGAGGTGTCACGTGACCCACCCCTGGGGGGTCTCGTGACGCACCCCTGAGGGGTCACGTGACCCACCCCTGAGGGGTCTCGTGACCCACCCCTGAGGGGTCACGTGACCCACCCCTGAGGGGTTTCGTGACCCACCACTGAGGGGTCACGTGACCCACCCTTGAGGGGTCACGTGACCCACACCTGCGGGTTCTCGTGACGCACCTCTGAGGTGTCACGTGACCCACCACTGGGGGGTCTCGTGACCCACCACTGAGGGGTCACGTGACCCACCCTTGAGGGGTCACGTGACCCACACCTGGGGGTTCTCGTGACGCACCTCTGAGGTGTCACGTGACCCACCACTGGGGGGTCTCGTGACCCACCCCCGAGGGGTCACGTGACCCACCCCTGGGGGGTCTCGTGACCCACCACTGAGGGGTCACGTGACCCACCCTTGAGGGGTCACGTGACCCACACCTGGGGGTTCTCGTGACGCACCACTGAGGTGTCACGTGACCCACCACTGGGGGGTCTCGTGACCCACCCCCGAGGGGTCACGTGACCCACACCTGCGGGGTCACGTGACCCACACCTGCGGGGTCACGTGACCCACCCCTGGGGGTTCACGTGACGCACCCCTGAGGGGTCACGTGACCCACCCCTGAGGGGTCTCGTGACCCACCCCTGCGGGGTCACGTGACCCACCCTTGAGGGGTTTCGTGACCCACCCTTTTGGGGTCACGTGACCCACCCTTGCGGGGTCTCGTGACCCACCCTTGGGAGGTCACCTGTCCCACCCTGGAGGGGTCAGGTGACCCGCCCTTGAGAGGTCACAGCAGTTTCACAGGGTCCCTGCGCACCTGTCCATGGAAACAGAAGCCCTCCCTGCCACTCAGAGGACCGCGCTATTTCCCCTAGGCCACACTGCCCAGCAGCACTCTCAGCCCCACACAGACAGTGTGCTAAGGATAGACTTGGATACCGGGGGCCTGGGCGGGGGATTTTCCATGGAACTCTCTAAGGGCCCGGTGCCCTGTGTCGCCCGGGAGTGCCCATGCCCTTCCTTGACCCCGCAGGACACTTGCATCCAGCAATAAGCAGCCGTCTGCCTCCACGGGGCTCAAACACCTGGGCCCGGTGTGCGGGCACCTGGCGTACGTGGAGGCAAACCCCTGACCCCTCTGGCCCGAACCCACCACTGCGAAGATCCCCCTTTTCTTCCATCCGTAAAGGGGCCCTCCCTGGGGAGTGGAGGAACATGGGGAGGCCCCCAGGAGATGGCTTTTCTCCGAGCCGCGGCTGGCTCCTTTCGGGCCTATACGTGGGCTGCGCATGCGCACTCAGGCTCCCAAGCACACGCCTCCCTCGGCTCACCTGACCCACCCTTTAGAGGTCACAGCAGTTCCACAGGGTCCCTGTGCACCTGTCCGTGGACACAGGAGCCCTCCCTGCCACCTAAAGGACCACGCGATTTCCGCTGGGGAACACTCCCCAGAAGCACTCCCAGCCTCACACAGACACTGTGCGCAGGATAGACTTGTGGACCAGGGGCCTGGGCGGGGAATTTTCCAGGGAACTCTCTAAAGGCCAGGTGCCCTCTGTCGCCCTGGGAGTGCCCACGCCATCCCTTAACCCTGCAGGACACTATCATCCAGCAATAAGCAGCCCTCTGCCTCCACGGGGCTCAAACACCTGGGCCCGTTGTGCGAGGACCTGGCGTTCGTGCAGGCAAACCCGCAGACCCCTCTGGCCCGAACCCACCACTGCGAAGATCCCACTGTTCTTCCATCCGTAAAGGGGTCCTCCTTGAGGAGTGGAGGAACATGGGGAGGCCCCCAGGAGATGGCTTTTCTCCAAGCCGCGGCTGGCTCCTTTCGGGCCTATACGTGGGCCGCGCGTGCGCACTCAGGCTCCCCACAACAGGCCTCCCTCGGGTCACGGGACCCACCCTTGAGGTGTCTCCTGACCCAGCCTGGAGGGGTCATGTGACCCACACCTGGGGGGTCTCGTGACGCACCCCTGAGGGGTCACGTGACCCACCCCTGGGGGTTCTCGTGACGCACCTCTGAGGTGTCACGTGACCCACCACTGGGGGGTCTCGTGACCCACCCCCGAGGGGTCACGTGACCCACCCCTGGGGGGTCTCGTGACCCACCACTGAGGGGTCACGTGACCCACCCTTGAGGGGTCACGTGACCCACACCTGGGGGTTCTCGTGACGCACCTCTGAGGTGTCACGTGACCCACCACTGGGGGGTCTCGTGACCCACCCCCGAGGGGTCACGTGACCCACACCTGCGGGGTCACGTGACCCACACCGGCGGGGTCACGTGGCCCACCCCTGGGGGTTCACGTGACGCACCCCTGAGGGGTCACGTGACCCACCCCTGAGGGGTCACGTGACCCACCCCTGAGGGGTCTCGTGACCCACCCCTGAGGGGTCACGTGACCCACCCTTGAGGGGTTTCGTGACCCACCCTTGCGGGGTCTCGTGACCCACCCTTGGGAGGTCACCTGTCCCACCCTGGAGGGGTCAGGTGACCCGCCCTTGAGAGGTCACAGCAGTTTCACAGGGTCCCTGCGCACCTGTCCATGGAAACAGAAGCCCTCCCTGCCACTCAGAGGACCGCGCTATTTCCCCTAGGCCACACTGCCCAGCAGCACTCTCGGCCCCGCACAGACAGTGTGCTAAGGACAGACTTGGATACCGGGGGCCTGGGCGGGGGATTTTCCATGGAACTCTCTAAGGGCCCGGTGCCCTGTGTCGCCCCGGAGTGCCCATGCCCTTCCTTGACCCCGCAGGACCCTTGCATCCAGCAATAAGCAGCCGTCTGCCTCCACGGGTCTCAAACACCTGGGCCCGGTGTGCGGGCACCTGGCGTACGTGGAGGCAAACCCCTGACCCCTCTGGCCCGAACCCACCACTGCGAAGATCCCCCTTTTCTTCCATCCGTAAAGGGGCCCTCCCTGGGGAGTGGAGGAACATGGGGAGGCCCCCAGGAGATGGCTTTTCTCCGAGCCGCGGCTGGCTCCTTTCGGGCCTATACGTGGGCTGCGCATGCGCACTCAGGCTCCCAAGCACACGCCTCCCTCGGCTCACCTGACCCACCCTTTAGAGGTCACAGCAGTTCCACAGGGTCCCTGGGCACCTGTCCGTGGACACAGGAGCCCTCCCTGCCACCTAAAGGACCACGCGATTTCCGCTGGGGAACACTCCCCAGAAGCACTCCCAGCCTCACACAGACACTGTGCGCAGGATAGACTTGTGGACCAGGGGCCTGGGCGGGGAATTTTCCAGGGAACTCTCTAAAGGCCAGGTGCCCTCTGTCGCCCTGGGAGTGCCCACGCCATCCCTTAACCCTGCAGGACACTATCATCCAGCAATAAGCAGCCCTCTGCCTCCACGGGGCTCAAACACCTGGGCCCGTTGTGCGAGCACCTGGCGTTCGTGCAGGCAAACCCGCAGACCCCTCTGGCCCGAACCCACCACTGCGAAGATCCCACTTTTCTTCCATCCGTAAAGGGGTCCTCCTTGAGGAGTGGAGGAACATGGGGAGGCCCACAGGAGATGGCTTTTCTCCGAGCCGCGGCTGGCTCCTTTCGGGCCTATACGTGGGCCGCGCGTGCGCACTCAGGCTCCCCACAACAGGCCTCCCTCGGGTCACGGGACCCACCCTTGAGGTGTCTCCTGACCCACCCTTGAGGAGTCACGTGACCCACACCTGGGGGGTCTCGTGACACACCCCTGAGGGGTCACATGACCCACCCCTGAGGGGTCACGTGACCCACCCTTGAGGGGTCACGTGACCCACACCTGGGGGGTCTCGTGACGCACCCCTGAGGTGTCACGTGACCCACCCCTGGGGGGTCTCGTGACGCACCCCTGAGGGGTCACGTGACCCACCCCTGAGGGGTCTCGTGACCCACTCCTGAGGGGTCACGTGACCCACCCTTGAGGGGTTTCGTGACCCACCCTTGCGGGGTCTCGTGACCCACCCTTGGGAGGTCACCTGTCCCACCCTGGAGGGGTCAGGTGACCCGCCCTTGAGAGGTCACAGCAGTTTCACAGGGTCCCTGCGCACCTGTCCATGGAAACAGAAGCCCTCCCTGCCACTCAGAGGACCGCGCTATTTCCCCTAGGCCACACTGCCCAGCAGCACTCTCAGCCCCGCACAGACAGTGTGCTAAGGACAGACTTGGATACCGGGGGCCTGGGCGGGGGATTTTCCATGGAACTCTCTAAGGGCCCGGTGCCCTGTGTCGCCCGGGAGTGCCCATGCCCTTCCTTGACCCCGCAGGACACTTGCATCCAGCAATAAGCAGCCGTCTGCCTCCACGGGGCTCAAACACCTGGGCCCGGTGTGCGGGCACCTGGCGTACGTGGAGGCAAACCCCTGACCCCTCTGGCCCGAACCCACCACTGCGAAGATCCCCCTTTTCTTCCATCCGTAAAGGGGCCCTCCCTGGGGAGTGGAGGAACATGGGGAGGCCCCCAGGAGATGGCTTTTCTCCGAGCCGCGGCTGGCTCGTTTCGGGCCTATACGTGGGCCGCGCATGCGCACTCAGGCTCCCAAGCACACGCCTTCCTCGGCTCACCTGACCCACCCTTTAGAGGTCACAGCAGTTCCACAGGGTCCCTGGGCACCTGTCCGTGGACACAGGAGCCCTCCCTGCCACCTAAAGGACCACGCGATTTCCGCTGGGGAACACTCCCCAGAAGCACTCCCAGCCTCGCACAGACACTGTGCGCAGGATAGACTTGTGGACCAGGGGCCTGGGCGGGGAATTTTCCAGGGAACTCTCTAAAGGCCAGGTGCCCTCTGTCGCCCTGGGAGTGCCCACGCCATCCCTTAACCCTGCAGGACACTATCATCCAGCAATAAGCAGCCCTCTGCCTCCACGGGGCTCAAACACCTGGGCCCGTTGTGCGAGCACCTGGCGTTCGTGCAGGCAAACCCGCAGACCCCTCTGGCCCGAACCCACCACTGCGAAGATCCCACTTTTCTTCCATCCGTAAAGGGGTCCTCCTTGAGGAGTGGAGGAACATGGGGAGGCCCCCAGGAGATGGCTTTTCTCCGAGCCGCGGCTGGCTCCTTTCGGGCCTATACGTGGGCCGCGCGTGCGCACTCAGGCTCCCCACAACAGGCCTCCCTCGGGTCACGGGACCCACCCTTGAGGTGTCTCCTGACCCAGCCTGGAGGGGTCATGTGACCCACACCTGGGGGGTCTCGTGACGCACCCCTGAGGGGTCACGTGACCCACCCCTGGGGGGTCTCGTGACCCACCACTGAGGGGTCACGTGACCCACCCTTGAGGGGTCACGTGACCCACACCTGGGGGTTCTCGTGGCGCACCTCTGAGGTGTCACGTGACCCACCACTGGGGGGTCTCGTGACCCACCCCCGAGCGGTCACGTGACCCACACCTGCGGGGTCACGTGACCCACCCCTGGGGGTTCACGTGACGCACCCCTGAGGGGTCACGTGACCCACCCCTGAGGGGTCACGTGACCCACCCTTGAGGGGTTTCGTGACCCACCCTTTTGGGGTCACGTGACCCACCCTTGCGGGGTCTCGTGACCCACCCTTGGGAGGTCACCTGTCCCACCCTGGAGGGGTCAGGTGACCCGCCCTTGAGAGGTCACAGCAGTTTCACAGGGTCCCTGCGCACCTGTCCATGGAAACAGAAGCCCTCCCTGCCACTCAGAGGACCGCGCTATTTCCCCTAGGCCACACTGCCCAGCAGCACTCTCAGCCCCACACAGACAGTGTGCTAAGGATAGACTTGGATACCGGGGGCCTGGGCGGGGGATTTTCCATGGAACTCTCTAAGGGCCCGGTGCCCTGTGTCGCCCGGGAGTGCCCATGCCCTTCCTTGACCCCGCAGGACACTTGCATCCAGCAATAAGCAGCCGTCTGCCTCCACGGGGCTCAAACACCTGGGCCCGGTGTGCGGGCACCTGGCGTACGTGGAGGCAAACCCCTGACCCCTCTGGCCCGAACCCACCACTGCGAAGATCCCCCTTTTCTTCCATCCGTAAAGGGGCCCTCCCTGGGGAGTGGAGGAACATGGGGAGGCCCCCAGGAGATGGCTTTTCTCCGAGCCGCGGCTGGCTCCTTTCGGGCCTATACGTGGGCTGCGCATGCGCACTCAGGCTCCCAAGCACACGCCTCCCTCGGCTCACCTGACCCACCCTTTAGAGGTCACAGCAGTTCCACAGGGTCCCTGGGCACCTGTCCGTGGACACAGGAGCCCTCCCTGCCACCTAAAGGACCACGCGATTTCCGCTGGGGAACACTCCCCAGAAGCACTCCCAGCCTCACACAGACACTGTGCGCAGGATAGACTTGTGGACCAGGGGCCTGGGCGGGGAATTTTCCAGGGAACTCTCTAAAGGCCAGGTGCCCTCTGTCGCCCTGGGAGTGCCCACGCCATCCCTTAACCCTGCAGGACACTATCATCCAGCAATAAGCAGCCCTCTGCCTCCACGGGGCTCAAACACCTGGGCCCGTTGTGCGAGCACCTGGCGTTCGTGCAGGCAAACCCGCAGACCCCTCTGGCCCGAACCCACCACTGCGAAGATCCCACTTTTCTTCCATCCGTAAAGGGGTCCTCCTTGAGGAGTGGAGGAACATGGGGAGGCCCCCAGGAGATGGCTTTTCTCCGAGCCGCGGCTGGCTCCTTTCGGGCCTATACGTGGGCCCCGCGTGCGCACTCAGGCTCCCCACAATAGGCCTCCCTCGGGTCACGGGACCCACCCTTGAGGTGTCTCCTGACCCACCCTTGAGGGGTCACGTGACCCACACCTGGGGGGTCTCGTGACACACCCCTGAGGGGTCACGTGACCCACCCCTGAGGGGTCACGTGACCCACCCTTGAGGGGTCACGTGACCCACACCTGGGGGGTCTCGTGACGCACCCCTGAGGTGTCACGTGACCCACCCCTGGGGGGTCTCGTGACGCACCCCTGAGGGGTCACGTGACCCACCCCTGAGGGGTCTCGTGACCCACCCCTGAGGGGTCACGTGACCCACCCTTGAGGGGTTTCGTGACCCACCCTTGCGGGGTCTCGTGACCCACCCTTGGGAGGTCACCTGTCCCACCCTGGAGGGGTCAGGTGACCCGCCCTTGAGAGGTCACAGCAGTTTCACAGGGTCCCTGCGCACCTGTCCATGGAAACAGAAGCCCTCCCTGCCACTCAGAGGACCGCGCTATTTCCCCTAGGCCACACTGCCCAGCAGCACTCTCAGCCCCGCACAGACAGTGTGCTAAGGACAGACTTGGATACCGGGGGCCTGGGCGGGGGATTTTCCATGGAACTCTCTAAGGGCCCGGTGCCCTGTGTCGCCCGGGAGTGCCCATGCCCTTCCTTGACCCCGCAGGACACTTGCATCCAGCAATAAGCAGCCGTCTGCCTCCACGGGGCTCAAACACCTGGGCCCGGTGTGCGGGCACCTGGCGTACGTGGAGGCAAACCCCTGACCCCTCTGGCCCGAACCAACCACTGCGAAGATCCCCCTTTTCTTCCATCCGTAAAGGGGCCCTCCCTGGGGAGTGGAGGAACATGGGGAGGCCCCCAGGAGATGGCTTTTCTCCGAGCCGCGGCTGGCTCCTTTCGGGCCTATACGTGGGCCGCGCATGCGCACTCAGGCTCCCAAGCACACGCCTTCCTCGGCTCACCTGACCCACCCTTTAGAGGTCACAGCAGTTCCACAGGGTCCCTGGGCACCTGTCCGTGGACACAGGAGCCCTCCCTGCCACCTAAAGGACCACGCGATTTCCGCTGGGGAACACTCCCCAGAAGCACTCCCAGCCTCGCACAGACACTGTGCGCAGGATAGACTTGTGGACCAGGGGCCTGGGCGGGGAATTTTCCAGGGAACTCTCTAAAGGCCAGGTGCCCTCTGTCGCCCTGGGAGTGCCCACGCCATCCCTTAACCCTGCAGGACACTATCATCCAGCAATAAGCAGCCCTCTGCCTCCACGGGGCTCAAACACCTGGGCCCGTTGTGCGAGCACCTGGCGTTCGTGCAGGCAAACCCGCAGACCCCTCTGGCCCGAACCCACCACTGCGAAGATCCCACTTTTCTTCCATCCGTAAAGGGGTCCTCCTTGAGGAGTGGAGGAACATGGGGAGGCCCCCAGGAGATGGCTTTTCTCCAAGCCGCGGCTGGCTCCTTTCGGGCCTATACGTGGGCCGCGCGTGCGCACTCAGGCTCCCCACAACAGGCCTCCCTCGGGTCACGGGACCCACCCTTGAGGTGTCTCCTGACCCAGCCTGGAGGGGTCATGTGACCCACACCTGGGGGGTCTCGTGACGCACCCCTGAGGGGTCACGTGACCCACCCCTGGGGGGTCTCGTGACCCACCACTGAGGGGTCACGTGACCCACCCTTGAGGGGTCACGTGACCCACACCTGGGGGTTCTCGTGACGCACCTCTGAGGTGTCACGTGACCCACCACTGGGGGGTCTCGTGACCCACCCCCGAGGGGTCACGTGACCCACACCTGCGGGGTCACGTGACCCACACCTGCGGGGTCACGTGACCCACCCCTGGGGTTCACGTGACGCACCCCTGAGGGGTCACGTGACCCACCCCTGAGGGGTCTCGTGACCCACCCCTGAGGGGTCACGTGACCCACCCTTGAGGGGTTTCGTGACCCACCCTTGCGGGGTCTCGTGACCCACCCTTGGGAGGTCACCTGTCCCACCCTGGAGGGGTCAGGTGACCCGCCCTTGAGAGGTCACAGCAGTTTCACAGGGTCCCTGCGCACCTGTCCATGGAAACAGAAGCCCTCCCTGCCACTCAGAGGACCGCGCTATTTCCCCTAGGCCACACTGCCCAGCAGCACTCTCAGCCCCGCACAGACAGTGTGCTAAGGACAGACTTGGATACCGGGGGCCTGGGCGGGGGATTTTCCATGGAACTCTCTAAGGGCCCGGTGCCCTGTGTCGCCCGGGAGTGCCCATGCCCTTCCTTGACCCCGCAGGACACTTGCATCCAGCAATAAGCAGCCGTCTGCCTCCACGGGGCTCAAACACCTGGGCCCGGTGTGCGGGCACCTGGCGTACGTGGAGGCAAACCCGCAGACCCCTCTGGCCCGAACCCACCACTGCGAAGATCCCACTTTTCTTCCATCCGTAAAGGGGTCCTCCTTGAGGAGTGGAGGAACATGGGGAGGCCTCCAGGAGATGGCTTTTCTCCGAGCCGCGGCTGGCTCCTTTCGGGCCTATACGTGGGCCGCGCGTGCGCACTCAGGCTCCCCACAACAGGCCTCCCTTGGGTCACGGGACCCACCCTTGAGGTGTCTCCTGACCCAGCCTGGAGGGGTCATGTGACCCACACCTGGGGGGTCTCGTGACGCACCCTTGAGGGGTCACGTGACCCACACCTGGGGGGTCTCATGACGCACCCCTGAGGTGTCACGTGACCCACCCCTGGGGGGTCTCGTGACGCACCCCTGAGGGGTCACGTGACCCACCCCTGAGGGGTCTCGTGACCCACCCCTGAGGGGTCACGTGACCCACCCTTGAGGGGTTTCGTGACCCACCCTTGCGGGGTCTCGTGACCCACCCTTGGGAGGTCACCTGTCCCACCCTGGAGGGGTCAGGTGACCCGCCCTTGAGAGGTCACAGCAGTTTCACAGGGTCCCTGCGCACCTGTCCATGGAAACAGAAGCCCTCCCTGCCACTCAGAGGACCGCGCTATTTCCCCTAGGCCACACTGCCCAGCAGCACTCTCAGCCCCGCACAGACAGTGTGCTAAGGACAGACTTGGATACCGGGGGCCTGGGCGGGGGATTTTCCATGGAACTCTCTAAGGGCCCGGTGCCCTGTGTCGCCCGGGAGTGCCCATGCCCTTCCTTGACCCCGCAGGACACTTGCATCCAGCAATAAGCAGCCGTCTGCCTCCACGGGGCTCAAACACCTGGGCCCGGTGTGCGGGCACCTGGCGTACGTGGAGGCAAACCCCTGACCCCTCTGGCCCGAACCCACCACTGCGAAGATCCCCCTTTTCTTCCATCCGTAAAGGGGCCCTCCCTGGGGAGTGGAGGAACATGGGGAGGCCCCCAGGAGATGGCTTTTCTCCGAGCCGCGGCTGGCTCGTTTCGGGCCTATACGTGGGCCGCGCATGCGCACTCAGGCTCCCAAGCACACGCCTTCCTCGGCTCACCTGACCCACCCTTTAGAGGTCACAGCAGTTCCACAGGGTCCCTGGGCACCTGTCCGTGGACACAGGAGCCCTCCCTGCCACCTAAAGGACCACGCGATTTCCGCTGGGGAACACTCCCCAGAAGCACTCCCAGCCTCGCACAGACACTGTGCGCAGGATAGACTTGTGGACCAGGGGCCTGGGCGGGGAATTTTCCAGGGAACTCTCTAAAGGCCAGGTGCCCTCTGTCGCCCTGGGAGTGCCCACGCCATCCCTTAACCCTGCAGGACACTATCATCCAGCAATAAGCAGCCCTCTGCCTCCACGGGGCTCAAACACCTGGGCCCGTTGTGCGAGCACCTGGCGTTCGTGCAGGCAAACCCGCAGACCCCTCTGGCCCGAACCCACCACTGCGAAGATCCCACTTTTCTTCCATCCGTAAAGGGGTCCTCCTTGAGGAGTGGAGGAACATGGGGAGGCCCCCAGGAGATGGCTTTTCTCCGAGCCGCGGCTGGCTCCTTTCGGGCCTATACGTGGGCCGCGCGTGCGCACTCAGGCTCCCCACAACAGGCCTCCCTCGGGTCACGGGACCCACCCTTGAGGTGTCTCCTGACCCACCCTTGAGGGGTCACGTGACCCACACCTGGGGGGTCTCCTGACACACCCCTGAGGGGTCACGTGACCCACCCCTGAGGGGTCACGTGACCCACCCTTGAGGGGTCACATGACCCACCCCTGGGGGGTCTCGTGACCCACCCCTGAGGGGTCACGTGACCCACACCTGCGGGGTCACGTGACCCACCCCGGGGGGTCTCGTGACGCACCCCTGAGGGGTCACGTGACCCACTCCTGGGGGGTCTCGTGACGCACCCCTGAGGGGTCACGTGATCCACCCTTGAGGGGTTTCGTGACCCACCCTTTTGGGGTCACGTGACCCACCCTTGCGGGGTCTCGTGACCCACCCTTGGGAGGTCACCTGTCCCACCCTGGAGGGGTCAGGTGACCCGCCCTTGAGAGGTCACAGCAGTTTCACAGGGTCCCTGCGCACCTGTCCATGGAAACAGAAGCCCTCCCTTCCACTCAGAGGACCGCGCTATTTCCCCTAGGCCACACTGCCCAGCAGCACTCTCAGCCCCGCACAGACAGTGTGCTAAGGACAGACTTGGATACCGGGGGCCTGGGCGGGGGATTTTCCATGGAACTCTCTAAGGGCCCGGTGCCCTGTGTCGCCCGGGAGTGCCCATGCCCTTCCTTGACCCCGCAGGACACTTGCATCCAGCAATAAGCAGCCGTCTGCCTCCACGGGGCTCAAACACCTGGGCCCGGTGTGCGGGCACCTGGCGTACGTGGAGGCAAACCCCTGACCCCTCTGGCCCGAACCCACCACTGCGAAGATCCCCCTTTTCTTCCATCCGTAAAGGGGCCCTCCCTGGGGAGTGGAGGAACATGGGGAGGCCCCCAGGAGATGGCTTTTCTCCGAGCCGCGGCTGGCTCGTTTCGGGCCTATACGTGGGCCGCGCATGCGCACTCAGGCTCCCAAGCACACGCCTTCCTCGGCTCACCTGACCCACCCTTTAGAGGTCACAGCAGTTCCACAGGGTCCCTGGGCACCTGTCCGTGGACACAGGAGCCCTCCCTGCCACCTAAAGGACCACGCGATTTCCGCTGGGGAACACTCCCCAGAAGCACTCCCAGCCTCGCACAGACACTGTGCGCAGGATAGACTTGTGGACCAGGGGCCTGGGCGGGGAATTTTCCAGGGAACTCTCTAAAGGCCAGGTGCCCTCTGTCGCCCTGGGAGTGCCCACGCCATCCCTTAACCCTGCAGGACACTATCATCCAGCAATAAGCAGCCCTCTGCCTCCACGGGGCTCAAACACCTGGGCCCGTTGTGCGAGCACCTGGCGTTCGTGCAGGCAAACCCGCAGACCCCTCTGGCCCGAACCCACCACTGCGAAGATCCCACTTTTCTTCCATCCATAAAGGGGTCCTCCTTGAGGAGTGGAGGAACATGGGGAGGCCCCCAGGAGATGGCTTTTCTCCGAGCCGCGGCTGGCTCCTTTCGGGCCTATACGTGGGCCGCGCGTGCGCACTCAGGCTCCCCACAACAGGCCTCCCTCGGGTCACGGGACCCACCCTTGAGGTGTCTCCTGACCCAGCCTGGAGGGGTCATGTGACCCACACATGGGGGGTCTCGTGACGCACCCCTGAGGGGTCACGTGACCCACCCTGGGGGGTCTCGTGACCCACCACTGAGGGGTCACGTGACCCACCCTTGAGGGGTCACGTGACCCACACCTGCGGGGTCACGTGACCCACCCCTGGGGGTTCACGTGACGCACCCCTGAGGGGTCACGTGACCCACCCCTGAGGGGTCTCGTGACCCACCCTTTTGGGGTCACGTGACCCACCCTTGCGGGGTCTCGTGACCCACCCTTGGGAGGTCACCTGTCCCACCCTGGAGGGGTCAGGTGACCCGCCCTTGAGAGGTCACAGCAGTTTCACAGGGTCCCTGCGCACCTGTCCATGGAAACAGAAGCCCTCCCTGCCACTCAGAGGACCGCGCTATTTCCCCTAGGCCACACTGCCCAGCAGCACTCTCAGCCCCACACAGACAGTGTGCTAAGGATAGACTTGGATACCGGGGGCCTGGGCGGGGGATTTTCCATGGAACTCTCTAAGGGCCCGGTGCCCTGTGTCGCCCGGGAGTGCCCATGCCCTTCCTTGACCCCGCAGGACACTTGCATCCAGCAATAAGCAGCCGTCTGCCTCCACGGGGCTCAAACACCTGGGCCCGGTGTGCGGGCACCTGGCGTACGTGGAGGCAAACCCCTGACCCCTCTGGCCCGAACCCACCACTGCGAAGATCCCCCTTTTCTTCCATCCGTAAAGGGGCCCTCCCTGGGGAGTGGAGGAACATGGGGAGGCCCCCAGGAGATGGCTTTTCTCCGAGCCGCGGCTGGCTCCTTTCGGGCCTATACGTGGGCTGCGCATGCGCACTCAGGCTCCCAAGCACACGCCTCCCTCGGCTCACCTGACCCACCCTTTAGAGGTCACAGCAGTTCCACAGGGTCCCTGGGCACCTGTCCGTGGACACAGGAGCCCTCCCTGCCACCTAAAGGACCACGCGATTTCCGCTGGGGAACACTCCCCAGAAGCACTCCCAGCCTCACACAGACACTGTGCGCAGGATAGACTTGTGGACCAGGGGCCTGGGCGGGGAATTTTCCAGGGAACTCTCTAAAGGCCAGGTGCCCTCTGTCGCCCTGGGAGTGCCCACGCCATCCCTTAACCCTGCAGGACACTATCATCCAGCAATAAGCAGCCCTCTGCCTCCACGGGGCTCAAACACCTGGGCCCGTTGTGCGAGCACCTGGCGTTCGTGCAGGCAAACCCGCAGACCCCTCTGGCCCGAACCCACCACTGCGAAGATCCCACTTTTCTTCCATCCGTAAAGGGGTCCTCCTTGAGGAGTGGAGGAACATGGGGAGGCCCCCAGGAGATGGCTTTTCTCCGAGCCGCGGCTGGCTCCTTTCGGGCCTATACGTGGGCCGCGCGTGCGCACTCAGGCTCCCCACAATAGGACTCCCTCGGGTCACGGGACCCACCCTTGAGGTGTCTCCTGACCCACCCTTGAGGGGTCACGTGACCCACACCTGGGGGGTCTCGTGACACACCCCTGAGGGGTCACGTGACCCACCCCTGAGGGGTCACGTGACCCACCCTTGAGGGGTCACGTGACCCACACCTGGGGGGTCTCGTGACGCACCCCTGAGGTGTCACGTGACCCACCCCTGGGGGGTCTCGTGACGCACCCCTGAGGGGTCACGTGACCCACCCCTGAGGGGTCTCGTGACCCACCCCTGAGGGGTCACGTGACCCACCACTGAGGGGTCACGTGACCCACCCTTGAGGGGTAACGTGACCCACACCTGGGGGTTCTCGTGACGCACCTCTGAGGTGTCACGTGACCCACCACTGGGGGGTCTCGTGACCCACCCCCGAGGGGTCACGTGACCCACACCTGCGGGGTCTCGTGACCCACACCTGCGGGGTCACGTGACCCACCCCTGGGGGTTCACGTGACGCACCCCTGAGGGGTCACGTGACCCACCCCTGAGGGGTCTCGTGACCCACCCCTGAGGGGTCACGTGACCCACCCTTGAGGGGTTTCGTGACCCACCCTTGCGGGGTCTCGTGACCCACCCTTGGGAGGTCACCTGTCCCACCCTGGAGGGGTCAGGTGACCCGCCCTTGAGAGGTCACAGCAGTTTCACAGGGTCCCTGCGCACCTGTCCATGGAAACAGAAGCCCTCCCTGCCACTCAGAGGACCGCGCTATTTCCCCTAGGCCACACTGCCCAGCAGCACTCTCGGCCCCGCACAGACAGTGTGCTAAGGACAGACTTGGATACCGGGGGCCTGGGCGGGGGATTTTCCATGGAACTCTCTAAGGGCCCGGTGCCCTGTGTCGCCCCGGAGTGCCCATGCCCTTCCTTGACCCCGCAGGACCCTTGCATCCAGCAATAAGCAGCCGTCTGCCTCCACGGGTCTCAAACACCTGGGCCCGGTGTGCGGGCACCTGGCGTACGTGGAGGCAAACCCCTGACCCCTCTGGCCCGAACCCACCACTGCGAAGATCCCCCTTTTCTTCCATCCGTAAAGGGGCCCTCCCTGGGGAGTGGAGGAACATGGGGAGGCCCCCAGGAGATGGCTTTTCTCCGAGCCGCGGCTGGCTCCTTTCGGGCCTATACGTGGGCTGCGCATGCGCACTCAGGCTCCCAAGCACACGCCTCCCTCGGCTCACCTGACCCACCCTTTAGAGGTCACAGCAGTTCCACAGGGTCCCTGGGCACCTGTCCGTGGACACAGGAGCCCTCCCTGCCACCTAAAGGACCACGCGATTTCCGCTGGGGAACACTCCCCAGAAGCACTCCCAGCCTCACACAGACACTGTGCGCAGGATAGACTTGTGGACCAGGGGCCTGGGCGGGGAATTTTCCAGGGAACTCTCTAAAGGCCAGGTGCCCTCTGTCGCCCTGGGAGTGCCCACGCCATCCCTTAACCCTGCAGGACACTATCATCCAGCAATAAGCAGCCCTCTGCCTCCACGGGGCTCAAACACCTGCGCCCGTTGTGCGAGCACCTGGCGTTCGTGCAGGCAAACCCGCAGACCCCTCTGGCCCGAACCCACCACTGCGAAGATCCCACTTTTCTTCCATCCGTAAAGGGGTCCTCCTTGAGGAGTGGAGGAACATGGGGAGGCCCCCAGGAGATGGCTTTTCTCCGAGCCGCGGCTGGCTCCTTTCGGGCCTATACGTGGGCCCCGCGTGCGCACTCAGGCTCCCCACAATAGGCCTCCCTCGGGTCACGGGACCCACCCTTGAGGTGTCTCCTGACCCACCCTTGAGGGGTCACGTGACCCACACCTGGGGGGTCTCGTGACACACCCCTGAGGGGTCACATGACCCACCCCTGAGGGGTCACGTGACCCACCCTTGAGGGGTCACGTGACCCACACCTGGGGGGTCTCGTGACGCACCCCTGAGGTGTCACGTGACCCACCCCTGGGGGGTCTCGTGACGCACCCCTGAGGGGTCACGTGACCCACCCCTGAGGGGTCTCGTGACCCACCCCTGAGGGGTCACGTGACCCACCCTTGAGGGGTTTCGTGACCCACCCTTGCGGGGTCTCGTGACCCACCCTTGGGAGGTCACCTGTCCCACCCTGGAGGGGTCAGGTGACCCGCCCTTGAGAGGTCACAGCAGTTTCACAGGGTCCCTGCGCACCTGTCCATGGAAACAGAAGCCCTCCCTGCCACTCAGAGGACCGCGCTATTTCCCCTAGGCCACACTGCCCAGCAGCACTCTCAGCCCCGCACAGACAGTGTGCTAAGGACAGACTTGGATACCGGGGGCCTGGGCGGGGGATTTTCCATGGAACTCTCTAAGGGCCCGGTGCCCTGTGTCGCCCGGGAGTGCCCATGCCCTTCCTTGACCCCGCAGGACACTTGCATCCAGCAATAAGCAGCCGTCTGCCTCCACGGGGCTCAAACACCTGGGCCCGGTGTGCGGGCACCTGGCGTACGTGGAGGCAAACCCCTGACCCCTCTGGCCCGAACCCACCACTGCGAAGATCCCCCTTTTCTTCCATCCGTAAAGGGGCCCTCCCTGGGGAGTGGAGGAACATGGGGAGGCCCCCAGGAGATGGCTTTTCTCCGAGCCGCGGCTGGCTCGTTTCGGGCCTATACGTGGGCCGCGCATGCGCACTCAGGCTCCCAAGCACACGCCTTCCTCGGCTCACCTGACCCACCCTTTAGAGGTCACAGCAGTTCCACAGGGTCCCTGGGCACCTGTCCGTGGACACAGGAGCCCTCCCTGCCACCTAAAGGACCACGCGATTTCCGCTGGGGAACACTCCCCAGAAGCACTCCCAGCCTCGCACAGACACTGTGCGCAGGATAGACTTGTGGACCAGGGGCCTGGGCGGGGAATTTTCCAGGGAACTCTCTAAAGGCCAGGTGCCCTCTGTCGCCCTGGGAGTGCCCACGCCATCCCTTAACCCTGCAGGACACTATCATCCAGCAATAAGCAGCCCTCTGCCTCCACGGGGCTCAAACACCTGGGCCCGTTGTGCGAGCACCTGGCGTTCGTGCAGGCAAACCCGCAGACCCCTCTGGCCCGAACCCACCACTGCGAAGATCCCACTTTTCTTCCATCCATAAAGGGGTCCTCCTTGAGGAGTGGAGGAACATGGGGAGGCCCCCAGGAGATGGCTTTTCTCCAAGCCGCGGCTGGCTCCTTTCGGGCCTATACGTGGGCCGCGCGTGCGCACTCAGGCTCCCCACAACAGGCCTCCCTCGGGTCACGGGACCCACCCTTGAGGTGTCTCCTGACCCAGCCTGGAGGGGTCATGTGACCCACACCTTGGGGGTCTCGTGACGCACCCCTGAGGGGTCACGTGACCCACCCCTGGGGGGTCTCGTGACCCACCACTGAGGGGTCACGTGACCCACCCTTGAGGGGTCACGTGACCCACACCTGGGGGTTCTCGTGACGCACCTCTGAGGTGTCACGTGACCCACCACTGGGGGGTCTCGTGACCCACCCCCGAGGGGTCACGTGACCCACACCTGCGGGGTCACGTGACCCACACCTGCGGGGTCACGTGACCCACCCCTGGGGGTTCACGTGACGCACCCCTGAGGGGTCACGTGACCCACCCCTGAGGGGTCTCGTGACCCACCCCTGAGGGGTCACGTGACCCACCCTTGAGGGGTTTCGTGACCCACCCTTTTGGGGTCACGTGACCCACCCTTGTGGGGTCTCGTGACCCACCCTTGGGAGGTCACCTGTCCCACCCTGGAGGGGTCAGGTGACCCGCCCTTGAGAGGTCACAGCAGTTTCACAGGGTCCCTGCGCACCTGTCCATGGAAACAGAAGCCCTCCCTGCCACTCAGAGGACCGCGCTATTTCCCCTAGGCCACACTGCCCAGCAGCACTCTCAGCCCCACACAGACAGTGTGCTAAGGATAGACTTGGATACCGGGGGCCTGGGCGGGGGATTTTCCATGGAACTCTCTAAGGGCCCGGTGCCCTGTGTCGCCCGGGAGTGCCCATGCCCTTCCTTGACCCCGCAGGACACTTGCATCCAGCAATAAGCAGCCGTCTGCCTCCACGGGGCTCAAACACCTGGGCCCGGTGTGCGGGCACCTGGCGTACGTGGAGGCAAACCCCTGACCCCTCTGGCCCGAACCCACCACTGCGAAGATCCCCCTTTTCTTCCATCCGTAAAGGGGCCCTCCCTGGGGAGTGGAGGAACATGGGGAGGCCCCCAGGAGATGGCTTTTCTCCGAGCCGCGGCTGGCTCCTTTCGGGCCTATACGTGGGCTGCGCATGCGCACTCAGGCTCCCAAGCACACGCCTCCCTCGGCTCACCTGACCCACCCTTTAGAGGTCACAGCAGTTCCACAGGGTCCCTGGGCACCTGTCCGTGGACACAGGAGCCCTCCCTGCCACCTAAAGGACCACGCGATTTCCGCTGGGGAACACTCCCCAGAAGCACTCCCAGCCTCACACAGACACTGTGCGCAGGATAGACTTGTGGACCAGGGGCCTGGGCGGGGAATTTTCCAGTGAACTCTCTAAAGGCCAGGTGCCCTCTGTCGCCCTGGGAGTGCCCACGCCATCCCTTAACCCTGCAGGACACTATCATCCAGCAATAAGCAGCCCTCTGCCTCCACGGGGCTCAAACACCTGGGCCCGTTGTGCGAGGACCTGGCGTTCGTGCAGGCAAACCCGCAGACCCCTCTGGCCCGAACCCACCACTGCGAAGATCCCACTGTTCTTCCATCCGTAAAGGGGTCCTCCTTGAGGAGTGGAGGAACATGGGGAGGCCCCCAGGAGATGGCTTTTCTCCAAGCCGCGGCTGGCTCCTTTCGGGCCTATACGTGGGCCGCGCGTGCGCACTCAGGCTCCCCACAACAGGCCTCCCTCGGGTCACGGGACCCACCCTTGAGGTGTCTCCTGACCCAGCCTGGAGGGGTCATGTGACCCACACCTGGGGGGTCTCGTGACGCACCCCTGAGGGGTCACGTGACCCACCCCTGGGGGTTCTCGTGACGCACCTCTGAGGTGTCACGTGACCCACCACTGGGGGGTCTCGTGACCCACCCCCGAGGGGTCACGTGACCCACCCCTGGGGGGTCTCGTGACCCACCACTGAGGGGTCACGTGACCCACCCTTGAGGGGTAACGTGACACACACCTGGGGGTTCTCGTGACGCACCTCTGAGGTGTCACGTGACCCACCACTGGGGGGTCTCGTGACCCACCCCCGAGGGGTCACGTGACCCACACCTGCGGGGTCACGTGACCCACACCTGCGGGGTCACGTGACCCACCCCTGGGGGTTCACGTGACGCACCCCTGAGGGGTCACGTGACCCACCCCTGAGGGGTCTCGTGACCCACCCCTGAGGGGTCACGTGACCCACCCTTGAGGGGTTTCGTGACCCACCCTTGCGGGGTCTCGTGACCCACCCTTGGGAGGTCACCTGTCCCACCCTGGAGGGGTCAGGTGACCCGCCCTTGAGAGGTCACAGCAGTTTCACAGGGTCCCTGCGCACCTGTCCATGGAAACAGAAGCCCTCCCTGCCACTCAGAGGACCGCGCTATTTCCCCTAGGCCACACTGCCCAGCAGCACTCTCGGCCCCGCACAGACAGTGTGCTAAGGACAGACTTGGATACCGGGGGCCTGGGCGGGGGATTTTCCATGGAACTCTCTAAGGGCCCGGTGCCCTGTGTCGCCCCGGAGTGCCCATGCCCTTCCTTGACCCCGCAGGACCCTTGCATCCAGCAATAAGCAGCCGTCTGCCTCCACGGGGCTCAAACACCTGGGCCCGGTGTGCGGGCACCTGGCGTACGTGGAGGCAAACCCCTGACCCCTCTGGCCCGAACCCACCACTGCGAAGATCCCCCTTTTCTTCCATCCGTAAAGGGGCCCTCCCTGGGGAGTGGAGGAACATGGGGAGGCCCCCAGGAGATGGCTTTTCTCCGAGCCGCGGCTGGCTCGTTTCGGGCCTATACGTGGGCCGCGCATGCGCACTCAGGCTCCCAAGCACACGCCTTCCTCGGCTCACCTGACCCACCCTTTAGAGGTCACAGCAGTTCCACAGGGTCCCTGGGCACCTGTCCGTGGACACAGGAGCCCTCCCTGCCACCTAAAGGACCACGCGATTTCCGCTGGGGAACACTCCCCAGAAGCACTCCCAGCCTCGCACAGACACTGTGCGCAGGATAGACTTGTGGACCAGGGGCCTGGGCGGGGAATTTTCCAGGGAACTCTCTAAAGGCCAGGTGCCCTCTGTCGCCCTGGGAGTGCCCACGCCATCCCTTAACCCTGCAGGACACTATCATCCAGCAATAAGCAGCCCTCTGCCTCCACGGGGCTCAAACACCTGGGCCCGTTGTGCGAGCACCTGGCGTTCGTGCAGGCAAACCCGCAGACCCCTCTGGCCCGAACCCACCACTGCGAAGATCCCACTTTTCTTCCATCCGTAAAGGGGTCCTCCTTGAGGAGTGGAGGAACATGGGGAGGCCCCCAGGAGATGGCTTTTCTCCAAGCCGCGGCTGGCTCCTTTCGGGCCTATACGTGGGCCGCGCGTGCGCACTCAGGCTCCCCACAACAGGCCTCCCTCGGGTCACGGGACCCACCCTTGAGGTGTCTCCTGACCCAGCCTGGAGGGGTCATGTGACCCACACCTTGGGGGTCTCGTGACGCACCCCTGAGGGGTCACGTGACCCACCCCTGGGGGGTCTCGTGACCCACCACTGAGGGGTCACGTGACCCACCCTTGAGGGGTCACGTGACCCACACCTGGGGGTTCTCGTGACGCACCTCTGAGGTGTCACGTGACCCACCACTGGGGGGTCTCGTGACCCACCCCCGAGGGGTCACGTGACCCACACCTGCGGGGTCACGTGACCCACACCTGCGGGGTCACGTGACCCACCCCTGGGGGTTCACGTGACGCACCCCTGAGGGGTCACGTGACCCACCCCTGAGGGGTCTCGTGACCCACCCCTGAGGGGTCACGTGACCCACCCTTGAGGGGTTTCGTGACCCACCCTTTTGGGGTCACGTGACCCACCCTTGTGGGGTCTCGTGACCCACCCTTGGGAGGTCACCTGTCCCACCCTGGAGGGGTCAGGTGACCCGCCCTTGAGAGGTCACAGCAGTTTCACAGGGTCCCTGCGCACCTGTCCATGGAAACAGAAGCCCTCCCTGCCACTCAGAGGACCGCGCTATTTCCCCTAGGCCACACTGCCCAGCAGCACTCTCAGCCCCACACAGACAGTGTGCTAAGGATAGACTTGGATACCGGGGGCCTGGGCGGGGGATTTTCCATGGAACTCTCTAAGGGCCCGGTGCCCTGTGTCGCCCGGGAGTGCCCATGCCCTTCCTTGACCCCGCAGGACACTTGCATCCAGCAATAAGCAGCCGTCTGCCTCCACGGGGCTCAAACACCTGGGCCCGGTGTGCGGGCACCTGGCGTACGTGGAGGCAAACCCCTGACCCCTCTGGCCCGAACCCACCACTGCGAAGATCCCCCTTTTCTTCCATCCGTAAAGGGGCCCTCCCTGGGGAGTGGAGGAACATGGGGAGGCCCCCAGGAGATGGCTTTTCTCCGAGCCGCGGCTGGCTCCTTTCGGGCCTATACGTGGGCTGCGCATGCGCACTCAGGCTCCCAAGCACACGCCTCCCTCGGCTCACCTGACCCACCCTTTAGAGGTCACAGCAGTTCCACAGGGTCCCTGGGCACCTGTCCGTGGACACAGGAGCCCTCCCTGCCACCTAAAGGACCACGCGATTTCCGCTGGGGAACACTCCCCAGAAGCACTCCCAGCCTCACACAGACACTGTGCGCAGGATAGACTTGTGGACCAGGGGCCTGGGCGGGGAATTTTCCAGTGAACTCTCTAAAGGCCAGGTGCCCTCTGTCGCCCTGGGAGTGCCCACGCCATCCCTTAACCCTGCAGGACACTATCATCCAGCAATAAGCAGCCCTCTGCCTCCACGGGGCTCAAACACCTGGGCCCGTTGTGCGAGGACCTGGCGTTCGTGCAGGCAAACCCGCAGACCCCTCTGGCCCGAACCCACCACTGCGAAGATCCCACTGTTCTTCCATCCGTAAAGGGGTCCTCCTTGAGGAGTGGAGGAACATGGGGAGGCCCCCAGGAGATGGCTTTTCTCCAAGCCGCGGCTGGCTCCTTTCGGGCCTATACGTGGGCCGCGCGTGCGCACTCAGGCTCCCCACAACAGGCCTCCCTCGGGTCACGGGACCCACCCTTGAGGTGTCTCCTGACCCAGCCTGGAGGGGTCATGTGACCCACACCTGGGGGGTCTCGTGACGCACCCCTGAGGGGTCACGTGACCCACCCCTGGGGGTTCTCGTGACGCACCTCTGAGGTGTCACGTGACCCACCACTGGGGGGTCTCGTGACCCACCCCCGAGGGGTCACGTGACCCACCCCTGGGGGGTCTCGTGACCCACCACTGAGGGGTCACGTGACCCACCCTTGAGGGGTAACGTGACACACACCTGGGGGTTCTCGTGACGCACCTCTGAGGTGTCACGTGACCCACCACTGGGGGGTCTCGTGACCCACCCCCGAGGGGTCACGTGACCCACACCTGCGGGGTCACGTGACCCACACCTGCGGGGTCACGTGACCCACCCCTGGGGGTTCACGTGACGCACCCCTGAGGGGTCACGTGACCCACCCCTGAGGGGTCTCGTGACCCACCCCTGAGGGGTCACGTGACCCACCCTTGAGGGGTTTCGTGACCCACCCTTGCGGGGTCTCGTGACCCACCCTTGGGAGGTCACCTGTCCCACCCTGGAGGGGTCAGGTGACCCGCCCTTGAGAGGTCACAGCAGTTTCACAGGGTCCCTGCGCACCTGTCCATGGAAACAGAAGCCCTCCCTGCCACTCAGAGGACCGCGCTATTTCCCCTAGGCCACACTGCCCAGCAGCACTCTCGGCCCCGCACAGACAGTGTGCTAAGGACAGACTTGGATACCGGGGGCCTGGGCGGGGGATTTTCCATGGAACTCTCTAAGGGCCCGGTGCCCTGTGTCGCCCCGGAGTGCCCATGCCCTTCCTTGACCCCGCAGGACCCTTGCATCCAGCAATAAGCAGCCGTCTGCCTCCACGGGTCTCAAACACCTGGGCCCGGTGTGCGGGCACCTGGCGTACGTGGAGGCAAACCCCTGACCCCTCTGGCCCGAACCCACCACTGCGAAGATCCCCCTTTTCTTCCATCCGTAAAGGGGCCCTCCCTGGGGAGTGGAGGAACATGGGGAGGCCCCCAGGAGATGGCTTTTCTCCGAGCCGCGGCTGGCTCCTTTCGGGCCTATACGTGGGCTGCGCAAGCGCACTCAGGCTCCCAAGCACACGCCTCCCTCGGCTCACCTGACCCACCCTTTAGAGGTCACAGCAGTTCCACAGGGTCCCTGGGCACCTGTCCGTGGACACAGGAGCCCTCCCTGCCACCTAAAGGACCACGCGATTTCCGCTGGGGAACACTCCCCAGAAGCACTCCCAGCCTCACACAGACACTGTGCGCAGGATAGACTTGTGGACCAGGGGCCTGGGCGGGGAATTTTCCAGGGAACTCTCTAAAGGCCAGGTGCCCTCTGTCGCCCTGGGAGTGCCCACGCCATCCCTTAACCCTGCAGGACACTATCATCCAGCAATAAGCAGCCCTCTGCCTCCACGGGGCTCAAACACCTGGGCCCGTTGTGCGAGCACCTGGCGTTCGTGCAGGCAAACCCGCAGACCCCTCTGGCCCGAACCCACCACTGCGAAGATCCCACTTTTCTTCCATCCGTAAAGGGGTCCTCCTTGAGGAGTGGAGGAACATGGGGAGGCCCCCAGGAGATGGCTTTTCTCCGAGCCGCGGCTGGCTCCTTTCGGGCCTATACGTGGGCCCCGCGTGCGCACTCAGGCTCCCCACAATAGGCCTCCCTCGGGTCACGGGACCCACCCTTGAGGTGTCTCCTGACCCACCCTTGAGGGGTCACGTGACCCACACCTGGGGGGTCTCGTGACACACCCCTGAGGGGTCACATGACCCACCCCTGAGGGGTCACGTGACCCACCCTTGAGGGGTCACGTGACCCACACCTGGGGGGTCTCGTGACGCACCCCTGAGGTGTCACGTGACCCACCCCTGGGGGGTCTCGTGACGCACCCCTGAGGGGTCACGTGACCCACCCCTGAGGGGTCTCGTGACCCACTCCTGAGGGGTCACGTGACCCACCCTTGAGGGGTTTCGTGACCCACCCTTGCGGGGTCTCGTGACCCACCCTTGGGAGGTCACCTGTCCCACCCTGGAGGGGTCAGGTGACCCGCCCTTGAGAGGTCACAGCAGTTTCACAGGGTCCCTGCGCACCTGTCCATGGAAACAGAAGCCCTCCCTGCCACTCAGAGGACCGCGCTATTTCCCCTAGGCCACACTGCCCAGCAGCACTCTCAGCCCCGCACAGACAGTGTGCTAAGGACAGACTTGGATACCGGGGGCCTGGGCGGGGGATTTTCCATGGAACTCTCTAAGGGCCCGGTGCCCTGTGTCGCCCGGGAGTGCCCATGCCCTTCCTTGACCCCGCAGGACACTTGCATCCAGCAATAAGCAGCCGTCTGCCTCCACGGGGCTCAAACACCTGGGCCCGGTGTGCGGGCACCTGGCGTACGTGGAGGCAAACCCCTGACCCCTCTGGCCCGAACCCACCACTGCGAAGATCCCCCTTTTCTTCCATCCGTAAAGGGGCCCTCCCTGGGGAGTGGAGGAACATGGGGAGGCCCCCAGGAGATGGCTTTTCTCCGAGCCGCGGCTGGCTCGTTTCGGGCCTATACGTGGGCCGCGCATGCGCACTCAGGTTCCCAAGCACACGCCTTCCTCGGCTCACCTGACCCACCCTTTAGAGGTCACAGCAGTTCCACAGGGTCCCTGGGCACCTGTCCGTGGACACAGGAGCCCTCCCTGCCACCTAAAGGACCACGCGATTTCCGCTGGGGAACACTCCCCAGAAGCACTCCCAGCCTCGCACAGACACTGTGCGCAGGATAGACTTGTGGACCAGGGGCCTGGGCGGGGAATTTTCCAGGGAACTCTCTAAAGGCCAGGTGCCCTCTGTCGCCCTGGGAGTGCCCACGCCATCCCTTAACCCTGCAGGACACTATCATCCAGCAATAAGCAGCCCTCTGCCTCCACGGGGCTCAAACACCTGGGCCCGTTGTGCGAGCACCTGGCGTTCGTGCAGGCAAACCCGCAGACCCCTCTGGCCCGAACCCACCACTGCGAAGATCCCACTTTTCTTCCATCCGTAAAGGGGTCCTCCTTGAGGAGTGGAGGAACATGGGGAGGCCCCCAGGAGATGGCTTTTCTCCGAGCCGCGGCTGGCTCCTTTCGGGCCTATACGTGGGCCGCGCGTGCGCACTCAGGCTCCCCACAACAGGCCTCCCTCGGGTCACGGGACCCACCCTTGAGGTGTCTCCTGACCCAGCCTGGAGGGGTCATGTGACCCACACCTGGGGGGTCTCGTGACCCACCACTGAGGGGTCACGTGACCCACCCCTGGGGGGTCTCGTGACCCACCCCTGAGGGGTCACGTGACCCACCCCTGGGGGGTCTCGTGACCCACCACTGAGGGGTCACGTGACCCACCCTTGAGGGGTCACGTGACCCACACCTGGGGGTTCTCGTGACGCACCTCTGAGGTGTCACGTGACCCACCACTGGGGGGTCTCGTGACCCACCCCCGAGGGGTCACGTGACCCACACCTGCGGGGTCACGTGACCCACACCTGCGGGGTCACGTGACCCACCCCTGGGGGTTCACGTGACGCACCCCTGAGGGGTCACGTGACCCACCCCTGAGGGGTCTCGTGACCCACCCCTGAGGGGTCACGTGACCCACCCTTGAGGGGTTTCGTGACCCACCCTTTTGGGGTCACGTGACCCACCCTTGCGGGGTCTCGTGACCCACCCTTGGGAGGTCACCTGTCCCACCCTGGAGGGGTCAGGTGACCCGCCCTTGAGAGGTCACAGCAGTTTCACAGGGTCCCTGCGCACCTGTCCATGGAAACAGAAGCCCTCCCTGCCACTCAGAGGACCGCGCTATTTCCCCTAGGCCACACTGCCCAGCAGCACTCTCAGCCCCACACAGACAGTGTGCTAAGGATAGACTTGGATACCGGGGGCCTGGGCGGGGGATTTTCCATGGAACTCTCTAAGGGCCCGGTGCCCTGTGTCGCCCGGGAGTGCCCATGCCCTTCCTTGACCCCGCAGGACACTTGCATCCAGCAATAAGCAGCCGTCTGCCTCCACGGGGCTCAAACACCTGGGCCCGGTGTGCGGGCACCTGGCGTACGTGGAGGCAAACCCCTGACCCCTCTGGCCCGAACCCACCACTGCGAAGATCCCCCTTTTCTTCCATCCGTAAAGGGGCCCTCCCTGGGGAGTGGAGGAACATGGGGAGGCCCCCAGGAGATGGCTTTTCTCCGAGCCGCGGCTGGCTCCTTTCGGGCCTATACGTGGGCTGCGCATGCGCACTCAGGCTCCCAAGCACACGCCTCCCTCGGCTCACCTGACCCACCCTTTAGAGGTCACAGCAGTTCCACAGGGTCCCTGGGCACCTGTCCGTGGACACAGGAGCCCTCCCTGCCACCTAAAGGACCACGCGATTTCCGCTGGGGAACACTCCCCAGAAGCACTCCCAGCCTCACACAGACACTGTGCGCAGGATAGACTTGTGGACCAGGGGCCTGGGCGGGGAATTTTCCAGGGAACTCTCTAAAGGCCAGGTGCCCTCTGTCGCCCTGGGAGTGCCCACGCCATCCCTTAACCCTGCAGGACACTATCATCCAGCAATAAGCAGCCCTCTCCCTCCACGGGGCTCAAACACCTGGGCCCGTTGTGCGAGCACCTGGCGTTCGTGCAGGCAAACCCGCAGACCCCTCTGGCCCGAACCCACCACTGCGAAGATCCCACTTTTCTTCCATCCGTAAAGGGGTCCTCCTTGAGGAGTGGAGGAACATGGGGAGGCCCCCAGGAGATGGCTTTTCTCCGAGCCGCGGCTGGCTCCTTTCGGGCCTATACGTGGGCCCCGCGTGCGCACTCAGGCTCCCCACAATAGGCCTCCCTCGGGTCACGGGACCCACCCTTGAGGTGTCTCCTGACCCACCCTTGAGGGGTCACGTGACCCACACCTGGGGGGTCTCGTGACACACCCCTGAGGGGTCACGTGACCCACCCCTGAGGGGTCACGTGACCCACCCTTGAGGGGTCACGTGACCCACACCTGGGGGGTCTCGTGACGCACCCCTGAGGTGTCACGTGACCCACCCCTGGGGGGTCTCGTGACGCACCCCTGAGGGGTCACGTGACCCACCCCTGAGGGGTCTCGTGACCCACCCCTGAGGGGTCACGTGACCCACCCTTGAGGGGTTTCGTGACCCACCCTTGCGGGGTCTCGTGACCCACCCTTGGGAGGTCACCTGTCCCACCCTGGAGGGGTCAGGTGACCCGCCCTTGAGAGGTCACAGCAGTTTCACAGGGTCCCTGCGCACCTGTCCATGGAAACAGAAGCCCTCCCTGCCACTCAGAGGACCGCGCTATTTCCCCTAGGCCACACTGCCCAGCAGCACTCTCAGCCCCGCACAGACAGTGTGCTAAGGACAGACTTGGATACCGGGGGCCTGGGCGGGGGATTTTCCATGGAACTCTCTAAGGGCCCGGTGCCCTGTGTCGCCCGGGAGTGCCCATGCCCTTCCTTGACCCCGCAGGACACTTGCATCCAGCAATAAGCAGCCGTCTGCCTCCACGGGGCTCAAACACCTGGGCCCGGTGTGCGGGCACCTGGCGTACGTGGAGGCAAACCCCTGACCCCTCTGGCCCGAACCAACCACTGCGAAGATCCCCCTTTTCTTCCATCCGTAAAGGGGCCCTCCCTGGGGAGTGGAGGAACATGGGGAGGCCCCCAGGAGATGGCTTTTCTCCGAGCCGCGGCTGGCTCGTTTCGGGCCTATACGTGGGCCGCGCATGCGCACTCAGGCTCCCAAGCACACGCCTTCCTCGGCTCACCTGACCCACCCTTTAGAGGTCACAGCAGTTCCACAGGGTCCCTGGGCACCTGTCCGTGGACACAGGAGCCCTCCCTGCCACCTAAAGGACCACGCGATTTCCGCTGGGGAACACTCCCCAGAAGCACTCCCAGCCTCGCACAGACACTGTGCGCAGGATAGACTTGTGGACCAGGGGCCTGGGCGGGGAATTTTCCAGGGAACTCTCTAAAGGCCAGGTGCCCTCTGTCGCCCTGGGAGTGCCCACGCCATCCCTTAACCCTGCAGGACACTATCATCCAGCAATAAGCAGCCCTCTGCCTCCACGGGGCTCAAACACCTGGGCCCGTTGTGCGAGCACCTGGCGTTCGTGCAGGCAAACCCGCAGACCCCTCTGGCCCGAACCCACCACTGCGAAGATCCCACTTTTCTTCCATCCGTAAAGGGGTCCTCCTTGAGGAGTGGAGGAACATGGGGAGGCCCCCAGGAGATGGCTTTTCTCCAAGCCGCGGCTGGCTCCTTTCGGGCCTATACGTGGGCCGCGCGTGCGCACTCAGGCTCCCCACAACAGGCCTCCCTCGGGTCACGGGACCCACCCTTGAGGTGTCTCCTGACCCAGCCTGGAGGGGTCATGTGACCCACACCTGGGGGGTCTCGTGACGCACCCCTGAGGGGTCACGTGACCCACCCCTGGGGGGTCTCGTGACCCACCACTGAGGGGTCACGTGACCCACCCTTGAGGGGTCACGTGACCCACACCTGGGGGTTCTCGTGACGCACCTCTGAGGTGTCACGTGACCCACCACTGGGGGGTCTCGTGACCCACCCCCGAGGGGTCACGTGACCCACACCTGCGGGGTCACGTGACCCACACCTGCGGGGTCACGTGACCCACCCCTGGGGTTCACGTGACGCACCCCTGAGGGGTCACGTGACCCACCCCTGAGGGGTCTCGTGACCCACCCCTGAGGGGTCACGTGACCCACCCTTGAGGGGTTTCGTGACCCACCCTTGCGGGGTCTCGTGACCCACCCTTGGGAGGTCACCTGTCCCACCCTGGAGGGGTCAGGTGACCCGCCCTTGAGAGGTCACAGCAGTTTCACAGGGTCCCTGCGCACCTGTCCATGGAAACAGAAGCCCTCCCTGCCACTCAGAGGACCGCGCTATTTCCCCTAGGCCACACTGCCCAGCAGCACTCTCAGCCCCGCACAGACAGTGTGCTAAGGACAGACTTGGATACCGGGGGCCTGGGCGGGGGATTTTCCATGGAACTCTCTAAGGGCCCGGTGCCCTGTGTCGCCCCGGAGTGCCCATGCCCTTCCTTGACCCCGCAGGACACTTGCATCCAGCAATAAGCAGCCGTCTGCCTCCACGGGGCTCAAACACCTGGGCCCGGTGTGCGGGCACCTGGCGTACGTGGAGGCAAACCCCTGACCCCTCTGGCCCGAACCCACCACTGCGAAGATCCCCCTTTTCTTCCATCCGTAAAGGGGCCCTCCCTGGGGAGTGGAGGAACATGGGGAGGCCCCCAGGAGATGGCTTTTCTCCGAGCCGCGGCTGGCTCGTTTCGGGCCTATACGTGGGCCGCGCATGCGCACTCAGGCTCCCAAGCACACGCCTTCCTCGGCTCACCTGACCCACCCTTTAGAGGTCACAGCAGTTCCACAGGGTCCCTGGGCACCTGTCCGTGGACACAGGAGCCCTCCCTGCCACCTAAAGGACCACGCGATTTCCGCTGGGGAACACTCCCCAGAAGCACTCCCAGCCTCGCACAGACACTGTGCGCAGGATAGACTTGTGGACCAGGGGCCTGGGCGGGGAATTTTCCAGGGAACTCTCTAAAGGCCAGGTGCCCTCTGTCGCCCTGGGAGTGCCCACGCCATCCCTTAACCCTGCAGGACACTATCATCCAGCAATAAGCAGCCCTCTGCCTCCACGGGGCTCAAACACCTGGGCCCGTTGTGCGAGCACCTGGCGTTCGTGCAGGCAAACCCGCAGACCCCTCTGGCCCGAACCCACCACTGCGAAGATCCCACTTTTCTTCCATCCGTAAAGGGGTCCTCCTTGAGGAGTGGAGGAACATGGGGAGGCCCCCAGGAGATGGCTTTTCTCCGAGCCGCGGCTGGCTCCTTTCGGGCCTATACGTGGGCCGCGCGTGCGCACTCAGGCTCCCCACAACAGGCCTCCCTCGGGTCACGGGACCCACCCTTGAGGTGTCTCCTGACCCACCCTTGAGGGGTCACGTGACCCACACCTGGGGGGTCTCGTGACACACCCCTGAGGGGTCACGTGACCCACCCCTGAGGGGTCACGTGACCCACCCTTGAGGGGTCACATGACCCACCCCTGGGGGGTCTCGTGACCCACCCCTGAGGGGTCACGTGACCCACACCTGCGGGGTCACGTGACCCACCCCGGGGGGTCTCGTGACGCACCCCTGAGGGGTCACGTGACCCACTCCTGGGGGGTCTCGTGACGCACCCCTGAGGGGTCACGTGATCCACCCTTGAGGGGTTTCGTGACCCACCCTTTTGGGGTCACGTGACCCACCCTTGCGGGGTCTTTTGACCCACCCTTGGGAGGTCACCTGTCCCACCCTGGAGGGGTCAGGTGACCCGCCCTTGAGAGGTCACAGCAGTTTCACAGGGTCCCTGCGCACCTGTCCATGGAAACAGAAGCCCTCCCTTCCACTCAGAGGACCGCGCTATTTCCCCTAGGCCACACTGCCCAGCAGCACTCTCAGCCCCGCACAGACAGTGTGCTAAGGACAGACTTGGATACCGGGGGCCTGGGCGGGGGATTTTCCATGGAACTCTCTAAGGGCCCGGTGCCCTGTGTCGCCCGGGAGTGCCCATGCCCTTCCTTGACCCCGCAGGACACTTGCATCCAGCAATAAGCAGCCGTCTGCCTCCACGGGGCTCAAACACCTGGGCCCGGTGTGCGGGCACCTGGCGTACGTGGAGGCAAACCCCTGACCCCTCTGGCCCGAACCCACCACTGCGAAGATCCCCCTTTTCTTCCATCCGTAAAGGGGCCCTCCCTGGGGAGTGGAGGAACATGGGGAGGCCCCCAGGAGATGGCTTTTCTCCGAGCCGCGGCTGGCTCGTTTCGGGCCTATACGTGGGCCGCGCATGCGCACTCAGGCTCCCAAGCACACGCCTTCCTCGGCTCACCTGACCCACCCTTTAGAGGTCACAGCAGTTCCACAGGGTCCCTGGGCACCTGTCCGTGGACACAGGAGCCCTCCCTGCCACCTAAAGGACCACGCGATTTCCGCTGGGGAACACTCCCCAGAAGCACTCCCAGCCTCGCACAGACACTGTGCGCAGGATAGACTTGTGGACCAGGGGCCTGGGCGGGGAATTTTCCAGGGAACTCTCTAAAGGCCAGGTGCCCTCTGTCGCCCTGGGAGTGCCCACGCCATCCCTTAACCCTGCAGGACACTATCATCCAGCAATAAGCAGCCCTCTGCCTCCACGGGGCTCAAACACCTGGGCCCGTTGTGCGAGCACCTGGCGTTCGTGCAGGCAAACCCGCAGACCCCTCTGGCCCGAACCCACCACTGCGAAGATCCCACTTTTCTTCCATCCATAAAGGGGTCCTCCTTGAGGAGTGGAGGAACATGGGGAGGCCCCCAGGAGATGGCTTTTCTCCGAGCCGCGGCTGGCTCCTTTCGGGCCTATACGTGGGCCGCGCGTGCGCACTCAGGCTCCCCACAACAGGCCTCCCTCGGGTCACGGGACCCACCCTTGAGGTGTCTCCTGACCCAGCCTGGAGGGGTCATGTGACCCACACATGGGGGGTCTCGTGACGCACCCCTGAGGGGTCACGTGACCCACCCCTGGGGGGTCTCGTGACCCACCACTGAGGGGTCACGTGACCCACCCTTGAGGGGTCACGTGACCCACACCTGGGGGTTCTCGTGACGCACCTCTGAGGTGTCACGTGACCCACCACTGGGGGGTCTCGTGACCCACCCCCGAGGGGTCACGTGACCCACACCTGCGGGGTCACGTGACCCACACCTGCGGGGTCACGTGACCCACCCCTGGGGGTTCACGTGACGCACCCCTGAGGGGTCACGTGACCCACTCCTGAGGGGTCTCGTGACCCACCCTTTTGGGGTCACGTGACCCACCCTTGCGGGGTCTCGTGACCCACCCTTGGGAGGTCACCTGTCCCACCCTGGAGGGGTCAGGTGACCCGCCCTTGAGAGGTCACAGCAGTTTCACAGGGTCCCTGCGCACCTGTCCATGGAAACAGAAGCCCTCCCTGCCACTCAGAGGACCGCGCTATTTCCCCTAGGCCACACTGCCCAGCAGCACTCTAAGCCCCACACAGACAGTGTGCTAAGGATAGACTTGGATACCGGGGGCCTGGGCGGGGGATTTTCCATGGAACTCTCTAAGGGCCCGGTGCCCTGTGTCGCCCGGGAGTGCCCATGCCCTTCCTTGACCCCGCAGGACACTTGCATCCAGCAATAAGCAGCCGTCTGCCTCCACGGGGCTCAAACACCTGGGCCCGGTGTGCGGGCACCTGGCGTACGTGGAGGCAAACCCCTGACCCCTCTGGCCCGAACCCACCACTGCGAAGATCCCCCTTTTCTTCCATCCGTAAAGGGGCCCTCCCTGGGGAGTGGAGGAACATGGGGAGGCCCCCAGGAGATGGCTTTTCTCCGAGCCGCGGCTGGCTCCTTTCGGGCCTATACGTGGGCTGCGCATGCGCACTCAGGCTCCCAAGCACACGCCTCCCTCGGCTCACCTGACCCACCCTTTAGAGGTCACAGCAGTTCCACAGGGTCCCTGGGCACCTGTCCGTGGACACAGGAGCCCTCCCTGCCACCTAAAGGACCACGCGATTTCCGCTGGGGAACACTCCCCAGAAGCACTCCCAGCCTCACACAGACACTGTGCGCAGGATAGACTTGTGGACCAGGGGCCTGGGCGGGGAATTTTCCAGGGAACTCTCTAAAGGCCAGGTGCCCTCTGTCGCCCTGGGAGTGCCCACGCCATCCCTTAACCCTGCAGGACACTATCATCCAGCAATAAGCAGCCCTCTGCCTCCACGGGGCTCAAACACCTGGGCCCGTTGTGCGAGCACCTGGCGTTCGTGCAGGCAAACCCGCAGACCCCTCTGGCCCGAACCCACCACTGCGAAGATCCCACTTTTCTTCCATCCGTAAAGGGGTCCTCCTTGAGGAGTGGAGGAACATGGGGAGGCCCCCAGGAGATGGCTTTTCTCCGAGCCGCGGCTGGCTCCTTTCGGGCCTATACGTGGGCCGCGCGTGCGCACTCAGGCTCCCCACAATAGGCCTCCCTCGGGTCACGGGACCCACCCTTGAGGTGTCTCCTGACCCACCCTTGAGGGGTCACGTGACCCACACCTGGGGGGTCTCGTGACACACCCCTGAGGGGTCACGTGACCCACCCCTGAGGGGTCACGTGACCCACCCTTGAGGGGTCACGTGACCCACACCTGGGGGGTCTCGTGACGCACCCCTGAGGTGTCACGTGACCCACCCCTGGGGGGTCTCGTGACGCACCCCTGAGGGGTCACGTGACCCACCCCTGAGGGGTCTCGTGACCCACCCCTGAGGGGTCACGTGACCCACCCTTGAGGGGTTTCGTGACCCACCCTTGCGGGGTCTCGTGACCCACCCTTGGGAGGTCACCTGTCCCACCCTGGAGGGGTCAGGTGACCCGCCCTTGAGAGGTCACAGCAGTTTCACAGGGTCCCTGCGCACCTGTCCATGGAAACAGAAGCCCTCCCTGCCACTCAGAGGACCGCGCTATTTCCCCTAGGCCACACAGCCCAGCAGCACTCTCAGCCCCGCACAGACAGTGTGCTAAGGACAGACTTGGATACCGGGGGCCTGGGCGGGGGATTTTCCATGGAACTCTCTAAGGGCCCGGTGCCCTGTGTCGCCCCGGAGTGCCCATGCCCTTCCTTGACCCCGCAGGACCCTTGCATCCAGCAATAAGCAGCCGTCTGCCTCCACGGGTCTCAAACACCTGGGCCCGGTGTGCGGGCACCTGGCGTACGTGGAGGCAAACCCCTGACCCCTCTGGCCCGAACCCACCACTGCGAAGATCCCCCTTTTCTTCCATCCGTAAAGGGGCCCTCCCTGGGGAGTGGAGGAACATGGGGAGGCCCCCAGGAGATGGCTTTTCTCCGAGCCGCGGCTGGCTCCTTTCGGGCATATACGTGGGCTGCGCATGCGCACTCAGGCTCCCAAGCACACGCCTCCCTCGGCTCACCTGACCCACCCTTTAGAGGTCACAGCAGTTCCACAGGGTCCCTGGGCACCTGTCCGTGGACACAGGAGCCCTCCCTGCCACCTAAAGGACCACGCGATTTCCGCTGGGGAACACTCCCCAGAAGCACTCCCAGCCTCGCACAGACACTGTGCGCAGGATAGACTTGTGGACCAGGGGCCTGGGCGGGGAATTTTCCAGGGAACTCTCTAAAGGCCAGGTGCCCTCTGTCGCCCTGGGAGTGCCCACGCCATCCCTTAACCCTGCAGGACACTATCATCCAGCAATAAGCAGCCCTCTGCCTCCACGGGGCTCAAACACCTGGGCCCGTTGTGCGAGCACCTGGCGTTCGTGCAGGCAAACCCGCAGACCCCTCTGGCCCGAACCCACCACTGCGAAGATCCCACTTTTCTTCCATCCGTAAAGGGGTCCTCCTTGAGGAGTGGAGGAACATGGGGAGGCCTCCAGGAGATGGCTTTTCTCCGAGCCGCGGCTGGCTCCTTTCGGGCCTATACGTGGGCCGCGCGTGCGCACTCAGGCTCCCCACAACAGGCCTCCCTTGGGTCACGGGACCCACCCTTGAGGTGTCTCCTGACCCAGCCTGGAGGGGTCATGTGACCCACACCTGGGGGGTCTCGTGACGCACCCTTGAGGGGTCACGTGACCCACACCTGGGGGGTCTCATGACGCACCCCTGAGGTGTCACGTGACCCACCCCTGGGGGGTCTCGTGACGCACCCCTGAGGGGTCACGTGACCCACCCCTGAGGGGTCTCGTGACCCACCCCTGAGGGGTCACGTGACCCACCCTTGAGGGGTTTCGTGACCCACCCTTGCGGGGTCTCGTGACCCACCCTTGGGAGGTCACCTGTCCCACCCTGGAGGGGTCAGGTGACCCGCCCTTGAGAGGTCACAGCAGTTTCACAGGGTCCCTGCGCACCTGTCCATGGAAACAGAAGCCCTCCCTGCCACTCAGAGGACCGCGCTATTTCCCCTAGGCCACACTGCCCAGCAGCACTCTCAGCCCCGCACAGACAGTGTGCTAAGGACAGACTTGGATACCGGGGGCCTGGGCGGGGGATTTTCCATGGAACTCTCTAAGGGCCCGGTGCCCTGTGTCGCCCGGGAGTGCCCATGCCCTTCCTTGACCCCGCAGGACACTTGCATCCAGCAATAAGCAGCCGTCTGCCTCCACGGGGCTCAAACACCTGGGCCCGGTGTGCGGGCACCTGGCGTACGTGGAGGCAAACCCCTGACCCCTCTGGCCCGAACCCACCACTGCGAAGATCCCCCTTTTCTTCCATCCGTAAAGGGGCCCTCCCTGGGGAGTGGAGGAACATGGGGAGGCCCCCAGGAGATGGCTTTTCTCCGAGCCGCGGCTGGCTCGTTTCGGGCCTATACGTGGGCCGCGCATGCGCACTCAGGCTCCCAAGCACACGCCTTCCTCGGCTCACCTGACCCACCCTTTAGAGGTCACAGCAGTTCCACAGGGTCCCTGGGCACCTGTCCGTGGACACAGGAGCCCTCCCTGCCACCTAAAGGACCACGCGATTTCCGCTGGGGAACACTCCCCAGAAGCACTCCCAGCCTCGCACAGACACTGTGCGCAGGATAGACTTGTGGACCAGGGGCCTGGGCGGGGAATTTTCCAGGGAACTCTCTAAAGGCCAGGTGCCCTCTGTCGCCCTGGGAGTGCCCACGCCATCCCTTAACCCTGCAGGACACTATCATCCAGCAATAAGCAGCCCTCTGCCTCCACGGGGCTCAAACACCTGGGCCCGTTGTGCGAGCACCTGGCGTTCGTGCAGGCAAACCCGCAGACCCCTCTGGCCCGAACCCACCACTGCGAAGATCCCACTTTTCTTCCATCCGTAAAGGGGTCCTCCTTGAGGAGTGGAGGAACATGGGGAGGCCCCCAGGAGATGGCTTTTCTCCGAGCCGCGGCTGGCTCCTTTCGGGCCTATACGTGGGCCGCGCGTGCGCACTCAGGCTCCCCACAACAGGCCTCCCTCGGGTCACGGGACCCACCCTTGAGGTGTCTCCTGACCCACCCTTGAGGGGTCACGTGACCCACACCTGGGGGGTCTCGTGACACACCCCTGAGGGGTCACGTGACCCACCCCTGAGGGGTCACGTGACCCACCCTTGAGGGGTCACATGACCCACCCCTGGGGGGTCTCGTGACCCACCCCTGAGGGGTCACGTGACCCACACCTGCGGGGTCACGTGACCCACCCCGGGGGGTCTCGTGACGCACCCCTGAGGGGTCACGTGACCCACTCCTGGGGGGTCTCGTGACGCACCCCTGAGGGGTCACGTGATCCACCCTTGAGGGGTTTCGTGACCCACCCTTTTGGGGTCACGTGACCCACCCTTGCGGGGTCTTTTGACCCACCCTTGGGAGGTCACCTGTCCCACCCTGGAGGGGTCAGGTGACCCGCCCTTGAGAGGTCACAGCAGTTTCACAGGGTCCCTGCGCACCTGTCCATGGAAACAGAAGCCCTCCCTTCCACTCAGAGGACCGCGCTATTTCCCCTAGGCCACACTGCCCAGCAGCACTCTCAGCCCCGCACAGACAGTGTGCTAAGGACAGACTTGGATACCGGGGGCCTGGGCGGGGGATTTTCCATGGAACTCTCTAAGGGCCCGGTGCCCTGTGTCGCCCGGGAGTGCCCATGCCCTTCCTTGACCCCGCAGGACACTTGCATCCAGCAATAAGCAGCCGTCTGCCTCCACGGGGCTCAAACACCTGGGCCCGGTGTGCGGGCACCTGGCGTACGTGGAGGCAAACCCCTGACCCCTCTGGCCCGAACCCACCACTGCGAAGATCCCCCTTTTCTTCCATCCGTAAAGGGGCCCTCCCTGGGGAGTGGAGGAACATGGGGAGGCCCCCAGGAGATGGCTTTTCTCCGAGCCGCGGCTGGCTCGTTTCGGGCCTATACGTGGGCCGCGCATGCGCACTCAGGCTCCCAAGCACACGCCTTCCTCGGCTCACCTGACCCACCCTTTAGAGGTCACAGCAGTTCCACAGGGTCCCTGGGCACCTGTCCGTGGACACAGGAGCCCTCCCTGCCACCTAAAGGACCACGCGATTTCCGCTGGGGAACACTCCCCAGAAGCACTCCCAGCCTCGCACAGACACTGTGCGCAGGATAGACTTGTGGACCAGGGGCCTGGGCGGGGAATTTTCCAGGGAACTCTCTAAAGGCCAGGTGCCCTCTGTCGCCCTGGGAGTGCCCACGCCATCCCTTAACCCTGCAGGACACTATCATCCAGCAATAAGCAGCCCTCTGCCTCCACGGGGCTCAAACACCTGGGCCCGTTGTGCGAGCACCTGGCGTTCGTGCAGGCAAACCCGCAGACCCCTCTGGCCCGAACCCACCACTGCGAAGATCCCACTTTTCTTCCATCCATAAAGGGGTCCTCCTTGAGGAGTGGAGGAACATGGGGAGGCCCCCAGGAGATGGCTTTTCTCCGAGCCGCGGCTGGCTCCTTTCGGGCCTATACGTGGGCCGCGCGTGCGCACTCAGGCTCCCCACAACAGGCCTCCCTCGGGTCACGGGACCCACCCTTGAGGTGTCTCCTGACCCAGCCTGGAGGGGTCATGTGACCCACACATGGGGGGTCTCGTGACGCACCCCTGAGGGGTCACGTGACCCACCCCTGGGGGGTCTCGTGACCCACCACTGAGGGGTCACGTGACCCACCCTTGAGGGGTCACGTGACCCACACCTGGGGGTTCTCGTGACGCACCTCTGAGGTGTCACGTGACCCACCACTGGGGGGTCTCGTGACCCACCCCCGAGGGGTCACGTGACCCACACCTGCGGGGTCACGTGACCCACACCTGCGGGGTCACGTGACCCACCCCTGGGGGTTCACGTGACGCACCCCTGAGGGGTCACGTGACCCACCCCTGAGGGGTCTCGTGACCCACCCTTTTGGGGTCACGTGACCCACCCTTGCGGGGTCTCGTGACCCACCCTTGGGAGGTCACCTGTCCCACCCTGGAGGGGTCAGGTGACCCGCCCTTGAGAGGTCACAGCAGTTTCACAGGGTCCCTGCGCACCTGTCCATGGAAACAGAAGCCCTCCCTGCCACTCAGAGGACCGCGCTATTTCCCCTAGGCCACACTGCCCAGCAGCACTCTAAGCCCCACACAGACAGTGTGCTAAGGATAGACTTGGATACCGGGGGCCTGGGCGGGGGATTTTCCATGGAACTCTCTAAGGGCCCGGTGCCCTGTGTCGCCCGGGAGTGCCCATGCCCTTCCTTGACCCCGCAGGACACTTGCATCCAGCAATAAGCAGCCGTCTGCCTCCACGGGGCTCAAACACCTGGGCCCGGTGTGCGGGCACCTGGCGTACGTGGAGGCAAACCCCTGACCCCTCTGGCCCGAACCCACCACTGCGAAGATCCCCCTTTTCTTCCATCCGTAAAGGGGCCCTCCCTGGGGAGTGGAGGAACATGGGGAGGCCCCCAGGAGATGGCTTTTCTCCGAGCCGCGGCTGGCTCCTTTCGGGCCTATACGTGGGCTGCGCATGCGCACTCAGGCTCCCAAGCACACGCCTCCCTCGGCTCACCTGACCCACCCTTTAGAGGTCACAGCAGTTCCACAGGGTCCCTGGGCACCTGTCCGTGGACACAGGAGCCCTCCCTGCCACCTAAAGGACCACGCGATTTCCGCTGGGGAACACTCCCCAGAAGCACTCCCAGCCTCACACAGACACTGTGCGCAGGATAGACTTGTGGACCAGGGGCCTGGGCGGGGAATTTTCCAGGGAACTCTCTAAAGGCCAGGTGCCCTCTGTCGCCCTGGGAGTGCCCACGCCATCCCTTAACCCTGCAGGACACTATCATCCAGCAATAAGCAGCCCTCTGCCTCCACGGGGCTCAAACACCTGGGCCCGTTGTGCGAGCACCTGGCGTTCGTGCAGGCAAACCCGCAGACCCCTCTGGCCCGAACCCACCACTGCGAAGATCCCACTTTTCTTCCATCCGTAAAGGGGTCCTCCTTGAGGAGTGGAGGAACATGGGGAGGCCCCCAGGAGATGGCTTTTCTCCGAGCCGCGGCTGGCTCCTTTCGGGCCTATACGTGGGCCGCGCGTGCGCACTCAGGCTCCCCACAATAGGCCTCCCTCGGGTCACGGGACCCACCCTTGAGGTGTCTCCTGACCCACCCTTGAGGGGTCACGTGACCCACACCTGGGGGGTCTCGTGACACACCCCTGAGGGGTCACGTGACCCACCCCTGAGGGGTCACGTGACCCACCCTTGAGGGGTCACGTGACCCACACCTGGGGGGTCTCGTGACGCACCCCTGAGGTGTCACGTGACCCACCCCTGGGGGGTCTCGTGACGCACCCCTGAGGGGTCACGTGACCCACCCCTGAGGGGTCTCGTGACCCACCCCTGAGGGGTCACGTGACCCACCCTTGAGGGGTTTCGTGACCCACCCTTGCGGGGTCTCGTGACCCACCCTTGGGAGGTCACCTGTCCCACCCTGGAGGGGTCAGGTGACCCGCCCTTGAGAGGTCACAGCAGTTTCACAGGGTCCCTGCGCACCTGTCCATGGAAACAGAAGCCCTCCCTGCCACTCAGAGGACCGCGCTATTTCCCCTAGGCCACACAGCCCAGCAGCACTCTCAGCCCCGCACAGACAGTGTGCTAAGGACAGACTTGGATACCGGGGGCCTGGGCGGGGGATTTTCCATGGAACTCTCTAAGGGCCCGGTGCCCTGTGTCGCCCCGGAGTGCCCATGCCCTTCCTTGACCCCGCAGGACCCTTGCATCCAGCAATAAGCAGCCGTCTGCCTCCACGGGGCTCAAACACCTGGGCCCGGTGTGCGGGCACCTGGCGTACGTGGAGGCAAACCCCTGACCCCTCTGGCCCGAACCCACCACTGCGAAGATCCCCCTTTTCTTCCATCCGTAAAGGGGCCCTCCCTGGGGAGTGGAGGAACATGGGGAGGCCCACAGGAGATGGCTTTTCTCCGAGCCGCGGCTGGCTCCTTTCGGGCCTATACGTGGGCCGCGCATGCGCACTCAGGCTCCCAAGCACACGCCTCCCTCGGCTCACCTGACCCACCCTTTAGAGGTCACAGCAGTTCCACAGGGTCCCTGGGCACCTGTCCGTGGACACAGGAGCCCTCCCTGCCACCTAAAGGACCACGCGATTTCCGCTGGGGAACACTCCCCAGAAGCACTCCCAGCCTCACACAGACACTGTGCGCAGGATAGACTTGTGGACCAGGGGCCTGGGCGGGGAATTTTCCAGGGAACTCTCTAAAGGCCAGGTGCCCTCTGTCGCCCTGGGAGTGCCCACGCCATCCCTTAACCCTGCAGGACACTATCATCCAGCAATAAGCAGCCCTCTGCCTCCACGGGGCTCAAACACCTGGGCCCGTTGTGCGAGCACCTGGCGTTCGTGCAGGCAAACCCGCAGACCCCTCTGGCCCGAACCCACCACTGCGAAGATCCCACTTTTCTTCCATCCGTAAAGGGGTCCTCCTTGAGGAGTGGAGGAACATGGGGAGGCCCCCAGGAGATGGCTTTTCTCCGAGCCGCGGCTGGCTCCTTTCGGGCCTATACGTGGGCCGCGCGTGCGCACTCAGGCTCCCCACAACAGGCCTCCCTCGGGTCACGGGACCCACCCTTGAGGTGTCTCCTGACCCACCCTTGAGGGGTCACGTGACCCACACCTGGGGGGTCTCGTGACACACCCCTGAGGGGTCACGTGACCCACCCCTGAGGGGTCACGTGACCCACCCTTGAGGGGTCACATGACCCACCCCTGGGGGGTCTCGTGACCCACCCCTGAGGGGTCACGTGACCCACACCTGCGGGGTCACGTGACCCACCCCTGGGGGGTCTCGTGACGCACCCCTGAGGGGTCACGTGACCCACCCCTAGGGGGTCTCGTGACGCACCCCTGAGGGGTCACGTGATCCACCCTTGAGGGGTTTCGTGACCCACCCTTTTGGGGTCACGTGACCCACCCTTGCGGGGTCTCGTGACCCACCCTTGGGAGGTCACCTGTCCCACCCTGGAGGGGTCAGGTGACCCGCCCTTGAGAGGTCACAGCAGTTTCACAGGGTCCCTGCGCACCTGTCCATGGAAACAGAAGCCCTCCCTTCCACTCAGAGGACCGCGCTATTTCCCCTAGGCCACACTGCCCAGCAGCACTCTCAGCCCCGCACAGACAGTGTGCTAAGGACAGACTTGGATACCGGGGGCCTGGGCGGGGGATTTTCCATGGAACTCTCTAAGGGCCCGGTGCCCTGTGTCGCCCGGGAGTGCCCATGCCCTTCCTTGACCCCGCAGGACACTTGCATCCAGCAATAAGCAGCCGTCTGCCTCCACGGGGCTCAAACACCTGGGCCCGGTGTGCGGGCACCTGGCGTACGTGGAGGCAAACCCCTGACCCCTCTGGCCCGAACCCACCACTGCGAAGATCCCCCTTTTCTTCCATCCGTAAAGGGGCCCTCCCTGGGGAGTGGAGGAACATGGGGAGGCCCCCAGGAGATGGCTTTTCTCCGAGCCGCGGCTGGCTCGTTTCGGGCCTATACGTGGGCCGCGCATGCGCACTCAGGCTCCCAAGCACACGCCTTCCTCGGCTCACCTGACCCACCCTTTAGAGGTCACAGCAGTTCCACAGGGTCCCTGGGCACCTGTCCGTGGACACAGGAGCCCTCCCTGCCACCTAAAGGACCACGCGATTTCCGCTGGGGAACACTCCCCAGAAGCACTCCCAGCCTCGCACAGACACTGTGCGCAGGATAGACTTGTGGACCAGGGGCCTGGGCGGGGAATTTTCCAGGGAACTCTCTAAAGGCCAGGTGCCCTCTGTCGCCCTGGGAGTGCCCACGCCATCCCTTAACCCTGCAGGACACTATCATCTAGCAATAAGCAGCCCTCTGCCTCCACGGGGCTCAAACACCTGGGCCCGTTGTGCGAGCACCTGGCGTTCGTGCAGGCAAACCCGCAGACCCCTCTGGCCCGAACCCACCACTGCGAAGATCCCACTTTTCTTCCATCCATAAAGGGGTCCTCCTTGAGGAGTGGAGGAACATGGGGAGGCCCCCAGGAGATGGCTTTTCTCCGAGCCGCGGCTGGCTCCTTTCGGGCCTATACGTGGGCCGCGCGTGCGCACTCAGGCTCCCCACAACAGGCCTCCCTCGGGTCACGGGACCCACCCTTGAGGTGTCTCCTGACCCAGCCTGGAGGGGTCATGTGACCCACACCTGGGGGGTCTCGTGACGCACCCCTGAGGGGTCACGTGACCCACCCCTGGGGGGTCTCGTGACCCACCACTGAGGGGTCACGTGACCCACCCTTGAGGGGTCACGTGACCCACACCTGGGGGTTCTCGTGACGCACCTCTGAGGTGTCACGTGACCCACCCCTGGGGGGTCTCGTGACGCACCCCTGAGGGGTCACGTGACCCACCCCTGAGGGGTCTCGTGACCCACCCCTGAGGGGTCACGTGACCCACCCTTGAGGGGTTTCGTGACCCACCCTTGCGGGGTCTCGTGACCCACCCTTGGGAGGTCACCTGTCCCACCCTGGAGGGGTCAGGTGACCCGCCCTTGAGAGGTCACAGCAGTTTCACAGGGTCCCTGCGCACCTGTCCATGGAAACAGAAGCCCTCCCTGCCACTCAGAGGACCGCGCTATTTCCCCTAGGCCACACTGCCCAGCAGCACTCTCAGCCCCGCACAGACAGTGTGCTAAGGACAGACTTGGATACCGGGGGCCTGGGCGGGGGATTTTCCATGGAACTCTCTAAGGGCCCGGTGCCCTGTGTCGCCCGGGAGTGCCCATGCCCTTCCTTGACCCCGCAGGACACTTGCATCCAGCAATAAGCAGCCGTCTGCCTCCACGGGGCTCAAACACCTGGGCCCGGTGTGCGGGCACCTGGCGTACGTGGAGGCAAACCCCTGACCCCTCTGGCCCGAACCCACCACTGCGAAGATCCCCCTTTTCTTCCATCCGTAAAGGGGCCCTCCCTGGGGAGTGGAGGAACATGGGGAGGCCCCCAGGAGATGGCTTTTCTCCGAGCCGCGGCTGGCTCGTTTCGGGCCTATACGTGGGCCGCGCATGCGCACTCAGGTTCCCAAGCACACGCCTTCCTCGGCTCACCTGACCCACCCTTTAGAGGTCACAGCAGTTCCACAGGGTCCCTGGGCACCTGTCCGTGGACTCAGGAGCCCTCCCTGCCACCTAAAGGACCACGCGATTTCCGCTGGGGAACACTCCCCAGAAGCACTCCCAGCCTCGCACAGACACTGTGCGCAGGATAGACTTGTGGACCAGGGGCCTGGGCGGGGAATTTTCCAGGGAACTCTCTAAAGGCCAGGTGCCCTCTGTCGCCCTGGGAGTGCCCACGCCATCCCTTAACCCTGCAGGACACTATCATCCAGCAATAAGCAGCCCTCTGCCTCCACGGGGCTCAAACACCTGGGCCCGTTGTGGGAGCACCTGGCGTTCGTGCAGGCAAACCCGCAGACCCCTCTGGCCCGAACCCACCACTGCGAAGATCCCGCTTTTCTTCCATCCGTAAAGGGGTCCTCCTTGAGGAGTGGAGGAACATGGGGAGGCCCCCAGGAGATGGCTTTTCTCCAAGCCGCGGCTGGCTCCTTTCGGGCCTATACGTGGGCCGCGCGTGCGCACTCAGGCTCCCCACAACAGGCCTCCCTCGGGTCACGGGACCCACCCTTGAGGTGTCTCCTGACCCAGCCTTGAGGGGTCACGTGACCCACACCTGGGGGGTCTCGTGACGCACCCCTGAGGGGTCACGTGACCCACCCCTGGGGGGTCTCGTGACCCACCCCTGAGGGGTCACGTGACCCACCCTTGGGAGGTCACCTGTCCCACCCTGGAGGGGTCAGGTGACCCGCCCTTGAGAGGTCACAGCAGTTTCACAGGGTCCCTGCGCACCTGTCCATGGAAACAGAAGCCCTCCCTGCCACTCAGAGGACCGCGCTATTTCCCCTAGGCCACACTGCCCAGCAGCACTCTCAGCCCCGCACAGACAGTGTGCTAAGGACAGACTTGGATACCGGGGGCCTGGGCGGGGGATTTTCCATGGAACTCTCTAAGGGCCCGGTGCCCTGTGTCGCCCGGGAGTGCCCATGCCCTTCCTTGACCCCGCAGGACACTTGCATCCTGCAATAAGCAGCCGTCTGCCTCCACGGGGCTCAAACACCTGGGCCCGGTGTGCGGGCACCTGGCGTACGTGGAGGCAAACCCCTGACCCCTCTGGCCCGAACCCACCACTGCGAAGATCCCCCTTTTCTTCCATCCGTAAAGGGGCCCTCCCTGGGGAGTGGAGGAACATGGGGAGGCCCCCAGGAGATGGCTTTTCTCCGAGCCGCGGCTGGCTCCTTTCGGGCCTATAGGTGGGCCGCGCAAGCGCACTCAGGCTCCCAAGCACACGCCTTCCTCGGCTCACCTGACCCACCCTTTAGAGGTCACAGCAGTTCCACAGGGTCCCTGGGCACCTGTCCGTGGACACAGGAGCCCTCCCTGCCACCTAAAGGACCACGCGATTTCCGCTGGGGAACACTCCCCAGAAGCACTCCCAGCCTCGCACAGACACTGTGCGCAGGATAGACTTGTGGACCAGGGGCCTGGGCGGGGAATTTTCCAGGGAACTCTCTAAAGGCCAGGTGCCCTCTGTCGCCCTGGGAGTGCCCACGCCATCCCTTAACCCTGCAGGACACTATCATCCAGCAATAAGCAGCCCTCTGCCTCCACGGGGCTCAAACACCTGGGCCCGTTGTGCGAGCACCTGGCGTTCGTGCAGGCAAACCCGCAGACCCCTCTGGCCCGAACCCACCACTGCGAAGATCCCACTTTTCTTCCATCCGTAAAGGGGTCCTCCTTGAGGAGTGGAGGAACATGGGGAGGCCCCCAGGAGATGGCTTTTCTCCGAGCCGCGGCTGGCTCCTTTCGGGCCTATACGTTGGCCGTGCGTGCGCACTCAGGCTCCCCACAAAAGGCCTCCCTCGGGTCACGGGACCCACCCTTGAGGTGTCTCCTGACCCAGCCTTGAGGGGTCACGTGACCCACACCTGGGGGGTCTCGTGACGCACCCCTGAGGGGTCACGTGACCCACCCCTGGGGGGTCTCGTGACCCACCCTTGAGGTGTCTCCTGACCCAGCCTTGAGGGGTCACGTGACCCACACCTGGGGGGTCTCGTGACGCACCCCTGAGGTGTCACGTGACCCACCCCCGGGGGGTCTCGTGACCCACCCCTGAGGGGTCACGTGACCCACACCTGCGGGGTCACGTGACCCACACCTGCGGGGTCATGTGACCCACCCCTGGGGGGTCTCGTGACGCACCCCTGAGGTGTCACGTGACCCACCCCTGAGGGGTCTCGTGACGCACCCCTGAGGTGTCACGTGACCCACCCTTGAGGGGTTTCGTGACCCACCCTTTTGGGGTCACGTGACCCACCCTTGCGGGGTCTTGTGACCCACCCTTGGGAGGTCACCTGTCCCACCCTGGAGGGGTCAGGTGACCCGCCCTTGAGAGGTCACAGCAGTTTCACAGGGTCCCTGCGCACCTGTCCATGGAAACAGAAGCCCTCCCTGCCACTCAGAGGACCGCGCTATTTCCCCTAGGCCACACTGCCCAGCAGCACTCTCAGCCCCGCACAGACAGTGTGCTAAGGACAGACTTGGATACCGGGGGCCTGGGCGGGGGATTTTCCATGGAACTCTCTAAGGGCCCGGTGCCCTGTGTCGCCCGGGAGTGCCCATGCCCTTCCTTGACCCCGCAGGACACTTGCATCCAGCAATAAGCAGCCGTCTGCCTCCACGGGGCTCAAACACCTGGGCCCGGTGTGCGGGCACCTGGCGTACGTGGAGGCAAACCCCTGACCCCTCTGGCCCGAACCCACCACTGCGAAGATCCCCCTTTTCTTCCATCCGTAAAGGGGCCCTCCCTGGGGAGTGGAGGAACATGGGGAGGCCCCCAGGAGATGGCTTTTCTCCGAGCCGCGGCTGGCTCGTTTCGGGCCTATACGTGGGCCGCGCATGCGCACTCAGGCTCCCAAGCACACGCCTTCCTCGGCTCACCTGACCCACCCTTTAGAGGTCACAGCAGTTCCACAGGGTCCCTGGGCACCTGTCCGTGGACACAGGAGCCCTCCCTGCCACCTAAAGGACCACGCGATTTCCGCTGGGGAACACTCCCCAGAAGCACTCCCAGCCTCGCACAGACACTGTGCGCAGGATAGACTTGTGGACCAGGGGCCTGGGCGGGGAATTTTCCAGGGAACTCTCTAAAGGCCAGGTGCCCTCTGTCGCCCTGGGAGTGCCCACGCCATCCCTTAACCCTGCAGGACACTATCATCCAGCAATAAGCAGCCCTCTGCCTCCACGGGGCTCAAACACCTGGGCCCGTTGTGCGAGCACCTGGCGTTCGTGCAGGCAAACCCGCAGACCCCTCTGGCCCGAACCCACCACTGCGAAGATCCCACTTTTCTTCCATCCATAAAGGGGTCCTCCTTGAGGAGTGGAGGAACATGGGGAGGCCCCCAGGAGATGGCTTTTCTCCGAGCCGCGGCTGGCTCCTTTCGGGCCTATACGTGGGCCGCGCGTGCGCACTCAGGCTCCCCACAACAGGCCTCCCTCGGGTCACGGGACCCACCCTTGAGGTGTCTCCTGACCCAGCCTGGAGGGGTCATGTGACCCACACATGGGGGGTCTCGTGACGCACCCCTGAGGGGTCACGTGACCCACCCCTGGGGGGTCTCGTGACCCACCACTGAGGGGTCACGTGACCCACCCTTGAGGGGTCACGTGACCCACACCTGGGGGTTCTCGTGACGCACCTCTGAGGTGTCACGTGACCCACCACTGGGGGGTCTCGTGACCCACCCCCGAGGGGTCACGTGACCCACACCTGCGGGGTCACGTGACCCACACCTGCGGGGTCACGTGACCCACCCCTGGGGGTTCACGTGACGCACCCCTGAGGGGTCACGTGACCCACCCCTGAGGGGTCTCGTGACCCACCCTTTTGGGGTCACGTGACCCACCCTTGCGGGGTCTCGTGACCCACCCTTGGGAGGTCACCTGTCCCACCCTGGAGGGGTCAGGTGACCCGCCCTTGAGAGGTCACAGCAGTTTCACAGGGTCCCTGCGCACCTGTCCATGGAAACAGAAGCCCTCCCTGCCACTCAGAGGACCGCGCTATTTCCCCTAGGCCACACTGCCCAGCAGCACTCTAAGCCCCACACAGACAGTGTGCTAAGGATAGACTTGGATACCGGGGGCCTGGGCGGGGGATTTTCCATGGAACTCTCTAAGGGCCCGGTGCCCTGTGTCGCCCGGGAGTGCCCATGCCCTTCCTTGACCCCGCAGGACACTTGCATCCAGCAATAAGCAGCCGTCTGCCTCCACGGGGCTCAAACACCTGGGCCCGGTGTGCGGGCACCTGGCGTACGTGGAGGCAAACCCCTGACCCCTCTGGCCCGAACCCACCACTGCGAAGATCCCCCTTTTCTTCCATCCGTAAAGGGGCCCTCCCTGGGGAGTGGAGGAACATGGGGAGGCCCCCAGGAGATGGCTTTTCTCCGAGCCGCGGCTGGCTCCTTTCGGGCCTATACGTGGGCTGCGCATGCGCACTCAGGCTCCCAAGCACACGCCTCCCTCGGCTCACCTGACCCACCCTTTAGAGGTCACAGCAGTTCCACAGGGTCCCTGGGCACCTGTCCGTGGACACAGGAGCCCTCCCTGCCACCTAAAGGACCACGCGATTTCCGCTGGGGAACACTCCCCAGAAGCACTCCCAGCCTCACACAGACACTGTGCGCAGGATAGACTTGTGGACCAGGGGCCTGGGCGGGGAATTTTCCAGGGAACTCTCTAAAGGCCAGGTGCCCTCTGTCGCCCTGGGAGTGCCCACGCCATCCCTTAACCCTGCAGGACACTATCATCCAGCAATAAGCAGCCCTCTGCCTCCACGGGGCTCAAACACCTGGGCCCGTTGTGCGAGCACCTGGCGTTCGTGCAGGCAAACCCGCAGACCCCTCTGGCCCGAACCCACCACTGCGAAGATCCCACTTTTCTTCCATCCGTAAAGGGGTCCTCCTTGAGGAGTGGAGGAACATGGGGAGGCCCCCAGGAGATGGCTTTTCTCCGAGCCGCGGCTGGCTCCTTTCGGGCCTATACGTGGGCCGCGCGTGCGCACTCAGGCTCCCCACAATAGGCCTCCCTCGGGTCACGGGACCCACCCTTGAGGTGTCTCCTGACCCACCCTTGAGGGGTCACGTGACCCACACCTGGGGGGTCTCGTGACACACCCCTGAGGGGTCACGTGACCCACCCCTGAGGGGTCACGTGACCCACCCTTGAGGGGTCACGTGACCCACACCTGGGGGGTCTCGTGACGCACCCCTGAGGTGTCACGTGACCCACCCCTGGGGGGTCTCGTGACGCACCCCTGAGGGGTCACGTGACCCACCCCTGAGGGGTCTCGTGACCCACCCCTGAGGGGTCACGTGACCCACCCTTGAGGGGTTTCGTGACCCACCCTTGCGGGGTCTCGTGACCCACCCTTGGGAGGTCACCTGTCCCACCCTGGAGGGGTCAGGTGACCCGCCCTTGAGAGGTCACAGCAGTTTCACAGGGTCCCTGCGCACCTGTCCATGGAAACAGAAGCCCTCCCTGCCACTCAGAGGACCGCGCTATTTCCCCTAGGCCACACAGCCCAGCAGCACTCTCAGCCCCGCACAGACAGTGTGCTAAGGACAGACTTGGATACCGGGGGCCTGGGCGGGGGATTTTCCATGGAACTCTCTAAGGGCCCGGTGCCCTGTGTCGCCCCGGAGTGCCCATGCCCTTCCTTGACCCCGCAGGACCCTTGCATCCAGCAATAAGCAGCCGTCTGCCTCCACGGGGCTCAAACACCTGGGCCCGGTGTGCGGGCACCTGGCGTACGTGGAGGCAAACCCCTGACCCCTCTGGCCCGAACCCACCACTGCGAAGATCCCCCTTTTCTTCCATCCGTAAAGGGGCCCTCCCTGGGGAGTGGAGGAACATGGGGAGGCCCACAGGAGATGGCTTTTCTCCGAGCCGCGGCTGGCTCCTTTCGGGCCTATACGTGGGCCGCGCATGCGCACTCAGGCTCCCAAGCACACGCCTCCCTCGGCTCACCTGACCCACCCTTTAGAGGTCACAGCAGTTCCACAGGGTCCCTGGGCACCTGTCCGTGGACACAGGAGCCCTCCCTGCCACCTAAAGGACCACGCGATTTCCGCTGGGGAACACTCCCCAGAAGCACTCCCAGCCTCACACAGACACTGTGCGCAGGATAGACTTGTGGACCAGGGGCCTGGGCGGGGAATTTTCCAGGGAACTCTCTAAAGGCCAGGTGCCCTCTGTCGCCCTGGGAGTGCCCACGCCATCCCTTAACCCTGCAGGACACTATCATCCAGCAATAAGCAGCCCTCTGCCTCCACGGGGCTCAAACACCTGGGCCCGTTGTGCGAGCACCTGGCGTTCGTGCAGGCAAACCCGCAGACCCCTCTGGCCCGAACCCACCACTGCGAAGATCCCACTTTTCTTCCATCCGTAAAGGGGTCCTCCTTGAGGAGTGGAGGAACATGGGGAGGCCCCCAGGAGATGGCTTTTCTCCAAGCCGCGGCTGGCTCCTTTCGGGCCTATACGTGGGCCGCGCGTGCGCACTCAGGCTCCCCACAACAGGCCTCCCTCGGGTCACGGGACCCACCCTTGAGGTGTCTCCTGACCCACCCTTGAGGGGTCACGTGACCCACACCTGGGGGGTCTCGTGACACACCCCTGAGGGGTCACGTGACCCACCCCTGAGGGGTCACGTGACCCACCCTTGAGGGGTCACATGACCCACCCCTGGGGGGTCTCGTGACCCACCCCTGAGGGGTCACGTGACCCACACCTGCGGGGTCACGTGACCCACCCCTGGGGGGTCTCGTGACGCACCCCTGAGGGGTCACGTGACCCACCCCTAGGGGGTCTCGTGACGCACCCCTGAGGGGTCACGTGATCCACCCTTGAGGGGTTTCGTGACCCACCCTTTTGGGGTCACGTGACCCACCCTTGCGGGGTCTCGTGACCCACCCTTGGGAGGTCACCTGTCCCACCCTGGAGGGGTCAGGTGACCCGCCCTTGAGAGGTCACAGCAGTTTCACAGGGTCCCTGCGCACCTGTCCATGGAAACAGAAGCCCTCCCTTCCACTCAGAGGACCGCGCTATTTCCCCTAGGCCACACTGCCCAGCAGCACTCTCAGCCCCGCACAGACAGTGTGCTAAGGACAGACTTGGATACCGGGGGCCTGGGCGGGGGATTTTCCATGGAACTCTCTAAGGGCCCGGTGCCCTGTGTCGCCCGGGAGTGCCCATGCCCTTCCTTGACCCCGCAGGACACTTGCATCCAGCAATAAGCAGCCGTCTGCCTCCACGGGGCTCAAACACCTGGGCCCGGTGTGCGGGCACCTGGCGTACGTGGAGGCAAACCCCTGACCCCTCTGGCCCGAACCCACCACTGCGAAGATCCCCCTTTTCTTCCATCCGTAAAGGGGCCCTCCCTGGGGAGTGGAGGAACATGGGGAGGCCCCCAGGAGATGGCTTTTCTCCGAGCCGCGGCTGGCTCGTTTCGGGCCTATACGTGGGCCGCGCATGCGCACTCAGGCTCCCAAGCACACGCCTTCCTCGGCTCACCTGACCCACCCTTTAGAGGTCACAGCAGTTCCACAGGGTCCCTGGGCACCTGTCCGTGGACACAGGAGCCCTCCCTGCCACCTAAAGGACCACGCGATTTCCGCTGGGGAACACTCCCCAGAAGCACTCCCAGCCTCGCACAGACACTGTGCGCAGGATAGACTTGTGGACCAGGGGCCTGGGCGGGGAATTTTCCAGGGAACTCTCTAAAGGCCAGGTGCCCTCTGTCGCCCTGGGAGTGCCCACGCCATCCCTTAACCCTGCAGGACACTATCATCTAGCAATAAGCAGCCCTCTGCCTCCACGGGGCTCAAACACCTGGGCCCGTTGTGCGAGCACCTGGCGTTCGTGCAGGCAAACCCGCAGACCCCTCTGGCCCGAACCCACCACTGCGAAGATCCCACTTTTCTTCCATCCATAAAGGGGTCCTCCTTGAGGAGTGGAGGAACATGGGGAGGCCCCCAGGAGATGGCTTTTCTCCGAGCCGCGGCTGGCTCCTTTCGGGCCTATACGTGGGCCGCGCGTGCGCACTCAGGCTCCCCACAACAGGCCTCCCTCGGGTCACGGGACCCACCCTTGAGGTGTCTCCTGACCCAGCCTGGAGGGGTCATGTGACCCACACCTGGGGGGTCTCGTGACGCACCCCTGAGGGGTCACGTGACCCACCCCTGGGGGGTCTCGTGACCCACCACTGAGGGGTCACGTGACCCACCCTTGAGGGGTCACGTGACCCACACCTGGGGGTTCTCGTGACGCACCTCTGAGGTGTCACGTGACCCACCCCTGGGGGGTCTCGTGACGCACCCCTGAGGGGTCACGTGACCCACCCCTGAGGGGTCTCGTGACCCACCCCTGAGGGGTCACGTGACCCACCCTTGAGGGGTTTCGTGACCCACCCTTGCGGGGTCTCGTGACCCACCCTTGGGAGGTCACCTGTCCCACCCTGGAGGGGTCAGGTGACCCGCCCTTGAGAGGTCACAGCAGTTTCACAGGGTCCCTGCGCACCTGTCCATGGAAACAGAAGCCCTCCCTGCCACTCAGAGGACCGCGCTATTTCCCCTAGGCCACACTGCCCAGCAGCACTCTCAGCCCCGCACAGACAGTGTGCTAAGGACAGACTTGGATACCGGGGGCCTGGGCGGGGGATTTTCCATGGAACTCTCTAAGGGCCCGGTGCCCTGTGTCGCCCGGGAGTGCCCATGCCCTTCCTTGACCCCGCAGGACACTTGCATCCAGCAATAAGCAGCCGTCTGCCTCCACGGGGCTCAAACACCTGGGCCCGGTGTGCGGGCACCTGGCGTACGTGGAGGCAAACCCCTGACCCCTCTGGCCCGAACCCACCACTGCGAAGATCCCCCTTTTCTTCCATCCGTAAAGGGGCCCTCCCTGGGGAGTGGAGGAACATGGGGAGGCCCCCAGGAGATGGCTTTTCTCCGAGCCGCGGCTGGCTCGTTTCGGGCCTATACGTGGGCCGCGCATGCGCACTCAGGTTCCCAAGCACACGCCTTCCTCGGCTCACCTGACCCACCCTTTAGAGGTCACAGCAGTTCCACAGGGTCCCTGGGCACCTGTCCGTGGACTCAGGAGCCCTCCCTGCCACCTAAAGGACCACGCGATTTCCGCTGGGGAACACTCCCCAGAAGCACTCCCAGCCTCGCACAGACACTGTGCGCAGGATAGACTTGTGGACCAGGGGCCTGGGCGGGGAATTTTCCAGGGAACTCTCTAAAGGCCAGGTGCCCTCTGTCGCCCTGGGAGTGCCCACGCCATCCCTTAACCCTGCAGGACACTATCATCCAGCAATAAGCAGCCCTCTGCCTCCACGGGGCTCAAACACCTGGGCCCGTTGTGGGAGCACCTGGCGTTCGTGCAGGCAAACCCGCAGACCCCTCTGGCCCGAACCCACCACTGCGAAGATCCCGCTTTTCTTCCATCCGTAAAGGGGTCCTCCTTGAGGAGTGGAGGAACATGGGGAGGCCCCCAGGAGATGGCTTTTCTCCAAGCCGCGGCTGGCTCCTTTCGGGCCTATACGTGGGCCGCGCGTGCGCACTCAGGCTCCCCACAACAGGCCTCCCTCGGGTCACGGGACCCACCCTTGAGGTGTCTCCTGACCCAGCCTTGAGGGGTCACGTGACCCACACCTGGGGGGTCTCGTGACGCACCCCTGAGGGGTCACGTGACCCACCCCTGGGGGGTCTCGTGACCCACCCCTGAGGGGTCACGTGACCCACCCTTGGGAGGTCACCTGTCCCACCCTGGAGGGGTCAGGTGACCCGCCCTTGAGAGGTCACAGCAGTTTCACAGGGTCCCTGCGCACCTGTCCATGGAAACAGAAGCCCTCCCTGCCACTCAGAGGACCGCGCTATTTCCCCTAGGCCACACTGCCCAGCAGCACTCTCAGCCCCGCACAGACAGTGTGCTAAGGACAGACTTGGATACCGGGGGCCTGGGCGGGGGATTTTCCATGGAACTCTCTAAGGGCCCGGTGCCCTGTGTCGCCCGGGAGTGCCCATGCCCTTCCTTGACCCCGCAGGACACTTGCATCCTGCAATAAGCAGCCGTCTGCCTCCACGGGGCTCAAACACCTGGGCCCGGTGTGCGGGCACCTGGCGTACGTGGAGGCAAACCCCTGACCCCTCTGGCCCGAACCCACCACTGCGAAGATCCCCCTTTTCTTCCATCCGTAAAGGGGCCCTCCCTGGGGAGTGGAGGAACATGGGGAGGCCCCCAGGAGATGGCTTTTCTCCGAGCCGCGGCTGGCTCCTTTCGGGCCTATACGTGGGCCGCGCAAGCGCACTCAGGCTCCCAAGCACACGCCTTCCTCGGCTCACCTGACCCACCCTTTAGAGGTCACAGCAGTTCCACAGGGTCCCTGGGCACCTGTCCGTGGACACAGGAGCCCTCCCTGCCACCTAAAGGACCACGCGATTTCCGCTGGGGAACACTCCCCAGAAGCACTCCCAGCCTCGCACAGACACTGTGCGCAGGATAGACTTGTGGACCAGGGGCCTGGGCGGGGAATTTTCCAGGGAACTCTCTAAAGGCCAGGTGCCCTCTGTCGCCCTGGGAGTGCCCACGCCATCCCTTAACCCTGCAGGACACTATCATCCAGCAATAAGCAGCCCTCTGCCTCCACGGGGCTCAAACACCTGGGCCCGTTGTGCGAGCACCTGGCGTTCGTGCAGGCAAACCCGCAGACCCCTCTGGCCCGAACCCACCACTGCGAAGATCCCACTTTTCTTCCATCCGTAAAGGGGTCCTCCTTGAGGAGTGGAGGAACATGGGGAGGCCCCCAGGAGATGGCTTTTCTCCGAGCCGCGGCTGGCTCCTTTCGGGCCTATACGTTGGCCGTGCGTGCGCACTCAGGCTCCCCACAAAAGGCCTCCCTCGGGTCACGGGACCCACCCTTGAGGTGTCTCCTGACCCAGCCTTGAGGGGTCACGTGACCCACACCTGGGGGGTCTCGTGACGCACCCCTGAGGGGTCACGTGACCCACCCCTGGGGGGTCTCGTGACCCACCCTTGAGGTGTCTCCTGACCCAGCCTTGAGGGGTCACGTGACCCACACCTGGGGGGTCTCGTGACGCACCCCTGAGGTGTCACGTGACCCACCCCCGGGGGGTCTCGTGACCCACCCCTGAGGGGTCACGTGACCCACACCTGCGGGGTCACGTGACCCACACCTGCGGGGTCATGTGACCCACCCCTGGGGGGTCTCGTGACGCACCCCTGAGGTGTCACGTGACCCACCCCTGAGGGGTCTCGTGACGCACCCCTGAGGTGTCACGTGACCCACCCTTGAGGGGTTTCGTGACCCACCCTTTTGGGGTCACGTGACCCACCCTTGCGGGGTCTTGTGACCCACCCTTGGGAGGTCACCTGTCCCACCCTGGAGGGGTCAGGTGACCCGCCCTTGAGAGGTCACAGCAGTTTCACAGGGTCCCTGCGCACCTGTCCATGGAAACAGAAGCCCTCCCTGCCACTCAGAGGACCGCGCTATTTCCCCTAGGCCACACTGCCCAGCAGCACTCTCAGCCCCGCACAGACAGTGTGCTAAGGACAGACTTGGATACCGGGGGCCTGGGCGGGGGATTTTCCATGGAACTCTCTAAGGGCCCGGTGCCCTGTGTCGCCCGGGAGTGCCCATGCCCTTCCTTGACCCCGCAGGACACTTGCATCCAGCAATAAGCAGCCGTCTGCCTCCACGGGGCTCAAACACCTGGGCCCGGTGTGCGGGCACCTGGCGTACGTGGAGGCAAACCCCTGACCCCTCTGGCCCGAACCCACCACTGCGAAGATCCCCCTTTTCTTCCATCCGTAAAGGGGCCCTCCCTGGGGAGTGGAGGAACATGGGGAGGCCCCCAGGAGATGGCTTTTCTCCGAGCCGCGGCTGGCTCGTTTCGGGCCTATACGTGGGCCGCGCATGCGCACTCAGGTTCCCAAGCACACGCCTTCCTCGGCTCACCTGACCCACCCTTTAGAGGTCACAGCAGTTCCACAGGGTCCCTGGGCACCTGTCCGTGGACTCAGGAGCCCTCCCTGCCACCTAAAGGACCACGCGATTTCCGCTGGGGAACACTCCCCAGAAGCACTCCCAGCCTCGCACAGACACTGTGCGCAGGATAGACTTGTGGACCAGGGGCCTGGGCGGGGAATTTTCCAGGGAACTCTCTAAAGGCCAGGTGCCCTCTGTCGCCCTGGGAGTGCCCACGCCATCCCTTAACCCTGCAGGACACTATCATCCAGCAATAAGCAGCCCTCTGCCTCCACGGGGCTCAAACACCTGGGCCCGTTGTGGGAGCACCTGGCGTTCGTGCAGGCAAACCCGCAGACCCCTCTGGCCCGAACCCACCACTGCGAAGATCCCGCTTTTCTTCCATCCGTAAAGGGGTCCTCCTTGAGGAGTGGAGGAACATGGGGAGGCCCCCAGGAGATGGCTTTTCTCCAAGCCGCGGCTGGCTCCTTTCGGGCCTATACGTGGGCCGCGCGTGCGCACTCAGGCTCCCCACAACAGGCCTCCCTCGGGTCACGGGACCCACCCTTGAGGTGTCTCCTGACCCAGCCTTGAGGGGTCACGTGACCCACACCTGGGGGGTCTCGTGACGCACCCCTGAGGGGTCACGTGACCCACCCCTGGGGGGTCTCGTGACCCACCCCTGAGGGGTCACGTGACCCACCCTTGGGAGGTCACCTGTCCCACCCTGGAGGGGTCAGGTGACCCGCCCTTGAGAGGTCACAGCAGTTTCACAGGGTCCCTGCGCACCTGTCCATGGAAACAGAAGCCCTCCCTGCCACTCAGAGGACCGCGCTATTTCCCCTAGGCCACACTGCCCAGCAGCACTCTCAGCCCCGCACAGACAGTGTGCTAAGGACAGACTTGGATACCGGGGGCCTGGGCGGGGGATTTTCCATGGAACTCTCTAAGGGCCCGGTGCCCTGTGTCGCCCGGGAGTGCCCATGCCCTTCCTTGACCCCGCAGGACACTTGCATCCTGCAATAAGCAGCCGTCTGCCTCCACGGGGCTCAAACACCTGGGCCCGGTGTGCGGGCACCTGGCGTACGTGGAGGCAAACCCCTGACCCCTCTGGCCCGAACCCACCACTGCGAAGATCCCCCTTTTCTTCCATCCGTAAAGGGGCCCTCCCTGGGGAGTGGAGGAACATGGGGAGGCCCCCAGGAGATGGCTTTTCTCCGAGCCGCGGCTGGCTCCTTTCGGGCCTATACGTGGGCCGCGCATGCGCACTCAGGTTCCCAAGCACACGCCTTCCTCGGCTCACCTGACCCACCCTTTAGAGGTCACAGCAGTTCCACAGGGTCCCTGGGCACCTGTGCGTGGACACAGGAGCCCTCCCTGCCACCTAAAGGACCACGCGATTTCCGCTGGGGAACACTCCCCAGAAGCACTCCCAGCCTCGCACAGACACTGTGCGCAGGATAGACTTGTGGACCAGGGGCCTGGGCGGGGAATTTTCCAGGGAACTCTCTAAAGGCCAGGTGCCCTCTGTCGCCCTGGGAGTGCCCACGCCATCCCTTAACCCTGCAGGACACTATCATCCAGCAATAAGCAGCCCTCTGCCTCCACGGGGCTCAAACACCTGGGCCCGTTGTGCGAGCACCTGGCGTTCGTGCAGGCAAACCCGCAGACCCCTCTGGCCCGAACCCACCACTGCGAAGATCCCACTTTTCTTCCATCCGTAAAGGGGTCCTCCTTGAGGAGTGGAGGAACATGGGGAGGCCCCCAGGAGATGGCTTTTCTCCGAGCCGCGGCTGGCTCCTTTCGGGCCTATACGTGGGCCTCGAATGCGCACTCAGGCTCCCCACAAAAGGCCTCCCTCGGGTCACGGGACCCACCCTTGAGGTGTCTCCTGACCCAGCCTTGAGGGGTCACGTGACCCACACCTGGGGGGTCTCGTGACGCACCCTGAGGGGTCACGTGACCCACCCCTGGGGGGTCTCGTGACCCACCCTTGAGGTGTCTCCTGACCCACCCCTGAGGGGTCACGTGACCCAAACCTGGGGGGTCTCGTGACCCACCCCTGAGGGGTCACGTGACCCACCCTTGAGGGGTCACGTGACCCACACCTGGGGGGTCTCGTGACGCACCCCTGAGGTGTCACGTGACCCACCCCTGGGGGGTCTCGTGACCCACCCCTGAGGAGTCACGTGACCCACACCTGCGGGGTCACGTGACCCACCCCTGCGGGGTCATGTGACCCACCCCTGGGGGGTCTCGTGACGCACCCCTTAGGGGTCACGTGACCCACCCCTGAGGGGTCTCGTGACGCACCCCTGAGGTGTCACGTGACCCACCCCTGAGGGGTCTCGTGACGCACCCCTGAGGTGTCACGTGACCCACCCTTGAGGGGTTTCGTGACCCACCCTTTTGGGGTCTCGTGACCCACCCTTGGGAGGTCACCTGTCCCACCCTGGAGGGGTCAGGTGACCCGCCCTTGAGAGGTCACAGCAGTTTCACAGGGTCCTTGCGCACCTGTCCATGGAAACAGAAGCCCTCCCTGCCACTCAGAGGACCGCGCTATTTCCCCTAGGCCACACTGCCCAGCAGCACTCTCAGCCCCGCACAGACAGTGTGCTAAGGACAGACTTGGATACCGGGGGCCTGGGCGGGGGATTTTCCATGGAACTCTCTAAGGGCCCGGTGCCCTGTGTCGCCCGGGAGTGCCCATGCCCTTCCTTGACCCCGCAGGACACTTGCATCCAGCAATAAGCAGCCGTCTGCCTCCACGGGGCTCAAACACCTGGGCCCGGTGTGCGGGCACCTGGCGTACGTGGAGGCAAACCCCTGACCCCTCTGGCCCGAACCCACCACTGCGAAGATCCCCCTTTTCTTCCATCCGTAAAGGGGCCCTCCCTGGGGAGTGGAGGAACATGGGGAGGCCCCCAGGAGATGGCTTTTCTCCGAGCCGCGGCTGGCTCGTTTCGGGCCTATACGTGGGCCGCGCATGCGCACTCAGGCTCCCAAGCACACGCCTTCCTCGGCTCACCTGACCCACCCTTTAGAGGTCACAGCAGTTCCACAGGGTCCCTGGGCACCTGTCCGTGGACACAGGAGCCCTCCCTGCCACCTAAAGGACCACGCGATTTCCGCTGGGGAACACTCCCCAGAAGCACTCCCAGCCTCGCACAGACACTGTGCGCAGGATAGACTTGTGGACCAGGGGCCTGGGCGGGGAATTTTCCAGGGAACTCTCTAAAGGCCAGGTGCCCTCTGTCGCCCTGGGAGTGCCCACGCCATCCCTTAACCCTGCAGGACACTATCATCCAGCAATAAGCAGCCCTCTGCCTCCACGGGGCTCAAACACCTGGGCCCGTTGTGCGAGCACCTGGCGTTCGTGCAGGCAAACCCGCAGACCCCTCTGGCCCGAACCCACCACTGCGAAGATCCCACTTTTCTTCCATCCGTAAAGGGGTCCTCCTTGAGGAGTGGAGGAACATGGGGAGGCCCCCAGGAGATGGCTTTTCTCCGAGCCGCGGCTGGCTCCTTTCGGGCCTATACGTTGGCCGTGCGTGCGCACTCAGGCTCCCCACAAAAGGCCTCCCTCGGGTCACGGGACCCACCCTTGAGGTGTCTCCTGACCCAGCCTTGAGGGGTCACGTGACCCACACCTGGGGGGTCTCGTGACGCACCCCTGAGGGGTCACGTGACCCACCCCTGGGGGGTCTCGTGACCCACCCTTGAGGTGTCTCCTGACCCAGCCTTGAGGGGTCACGTGACCCACACCTGGGGGGTCTCGTGACGCACCCCTGAGGGGTCACGTGACCCACCCCTGAGGGGTCACGTGACCCACACCTGCGGGGTCACGTGACCCACACCTGCGGGGTCATGTGACCCACCCCTGGGGGGTCTCGTGACGCACCCCTTAGGGGTCACGTGACCCACCCCTGAGGGGTCTCGTGACGCACCCCTGAGGTGACACGTGACCCACCCTTGAGGGGTTTCGTGACCCACCCTTTTGGGGTCACGTGACCCACCCTTGCGGGGTCTTGTGACCCACCCTTGGGAGGTCACCTGTCCCACCCTGGAGGGGTCAGGTGACCCGCCCTTGAGAGGTCACAGCAGTTTCACAGGGTCCCTGCGCACCTGTCCATGGAAACAGAAGCCCTCCCTGCCACTCAGAGGACCGCGCTATTTCCCCTAGGCCACACTGCCCAGCAGCACTCTCAGCCACGCACAGACAGTGTGCTAAGGACAGACTTGGATACCGGGGGCCTGGGCGGGGGATTTTCCATGGAACTCTCTAAGGGCCCGGTGCCCTGTGTCGCCCGGGAGTGCCCATGCCCTTCCTTGACCCCGCAGGACACTTGCATCCAGCAATAAGCAGCCGTCTGCCTCCACGGGGCTCAAACACCTGGGCCCGGTGTGCGGGCACCTGGCGTACGTGGAGGCAAACCCCTGACCCCTCTGGCCCGAACCCACCACTGCGAAGATCCCCCTTTTCTTCCATCCGTAAAGGGGCCCTCCCTGGGGAGTGGAGGAACATGGGGAGGCCCCCAGGAGATGGCTTTTCTCCGAGCCGCGGCTGGCTCGTTTCGGGCCTATACGTGGGCCGCGCATGCGCACTCAGGTTCCCAAGCACACGCCTTCCTCGGCTCACCTGACCCACCCTTTAGAGGTCACAGCAGTTCCACAGGGTCCCTGGGCACCTGTCCGTGGACTCAGGAGCCCTCCCTGCCACCTAAAGGACCACGCGATTTCCGCTGGGGAACACTCCCCAGAAGCACTCCCAGCCTCGCACAGACACTGTGCGCAGGATAGACTTGTGGACCAGGGGCCTGGGCGGGGAATTTTCCAGGGAACTCTCTAAAGGCCAGGTGCCCTCTGTCGCCCTGGGAGTGCCCACGCCATCCCTTAACCCTGCAGGACACTATCATCCAGCAATAAGCAGCCCTCTGCCTCCACGGGGCTCAAACACCTGGGCCCGTTGTGCGAGCACCTGGCGTTCGTGCAGGCAAACCCGCAGACCCCTCTGGCCCGAACCCACCACTGCGAAGATCCCGCTTTTCTTCCATCCGTAAAGGGGTCCTCCTTGAGGAGTGGAGGAACATGGGGAGGCCCCCAGGAGATGGCTTTTCTCCAAGCCGCGGCTGGCTCCTTTCGGGCCTATACGTGGGCCGCGCGTGCGCACTCAGGCTCCCCACAACAGGCCTCCCTCGTGTCACGGGACCCACCCTTGAGGTGTCTCCTGACCCAGCCTTGAGGGGTCACGTGACCCACACCTGGGGGGTCTCGTGACGCACCCCTGATGGGCCTCGTGACCCACCCCTGGGGGGTCTCGTGACCCACCCCTGAGGGGTCACGTGACCCACCCTTGGGAGGTCACCTGTCCCACCCTGGAGGGGTCAGGTGACCCGCCCTTGAGAGGTCACAGCAGTTTCACAGGGTCCCTGCGCACCTGTCCATGGAAACAGAAGCCCTCCCTGCCACTCAGAGGACCGCGCTATTTCCCCTAGGCCACACTGCCCAGCAGCACTCTCAGCCCCGCACAGACAGTGTGCTAAGGACAGACTTGGATACCGGGGGCCTGGGCGGGGGATTTTCCATGGAACTCTCTAAGGGCCCGGTGCCCTGTGTCGCCCGGGAGTGCCCATGCCCTTCCTTGACCCCGCAGGACACTTGCATCCAGCAATAAGCAGCCGTCTGCCTCCACGGGGCTCAAACACCTGGGCCCGGTGTGCGGGCACCTGGCGTACGTGGAGGCAAACCCCTGACGCCTCTGGCCCGAACCCACCACTGCGAAGATCCCCCTTTTCTTCCATCCGTAAAGGGGCCCTCCCTGGGGAGTGGAGGAACATGGGGAGGCCCCCAGGAGATGGCTTTTCTCCGAGCCGCGGCTGGCTGGTTTCGGGCCTATACGTGGGCCGCGCATGCGCACTCAGGTTCCCAAGCACACGCCTTCCTCGGCTCACCTGACCCACCCTTTAGAGGTCACAGCAGTTCCACAGGGTCCCTGGGCACCTGTGCGTGGACACAGGAGCCCTCCCTGCCACCTAAAGGACCACGCGATTTCCGCTGGGGAACACTCCCCAGAAGCACTCCCAGCCTCGCACAGACACTGTGCGCAGGATAGACTTGTGGACCAGGGGCCTGGGCGGGGAATTTTCCAGGGAACTCTCTAAAGGCCAGGTGCCCTCTGTCGCCCTGGGAGTGCCCACGCCATCCCTTAACCCTGCAGGACACTATCATCCAGCAATAAGCAGCCCTCTGCCTCCACGGGGCTCAAACACCTGGGCCCGTTGTGCGAGCACCTGGCGTTCGTGCAGGCAAACCCGCAGACCCCTCTGGCCCGAACCCACCACTGCGAAGATCCCACTTTTCTTCCATCCGTAAAGGGGTCCTCCTTGAGGAGTGGAGGAACATGGGGAGGCCCCCAGGAGATGGCTTTTCTCCGAGCCGCGGCTGGCTCCTTTCGGGCCTATACGTTGGCCGTGCGTGCGCACTCAGGCTCCCCACAAAAGGCCTCCCTCGGGTCACGGGACCCACCCTTGAGGTGTCTCCTGACCCAGCCTTGAGGGGTCACGTGACCCACACCTGGGGGGTCTCGTGACGCACCCCTGAGGGGTCACGTGACCCACCCCTGGGGGGTCTCGTGACCCACCCTTGAGGTGTCTCCTGACCCAGCCTTGAGGGGTCACGTGACCCACACCTGGGGGGTCTCGTGACGCACCCCTGAGGTGTCACGTGACCCACCCCTGAGGGGTCTCGTGACGCACCCCTGAGGTGACACGTGACCCACCCTTGAGGGGTTTCGTGACCCACCCTTTTGGGGTCACGTGACCCACCCTTGCGGGGTCTTGTGACCCACCCTTGGGAGGTCACCTGTCCCACCCTGGAGGGGTCAGGTGACCCGCCCTTGAGAGGTCACAGCAGTTTCACAGGGTCCCTGCGCACCTGTCCATGGAAACAGAAGCCCTCCCTGCCACTCAGAGGACCGCGCTATTTCCCCTAGGCCACACTGCCCAGCAGCACTCTCAGCCACGCACAGACAGTGTGCTAAGGACAGACTTGGATACCGGGGGCCTGGGCGGGGGATTTTCCATGGAACTCTCTAAGGGCCCGGTGCCCTGTGTCGCCCGGGAGTGCCCATGCCCTTCCTTGACCCCGCAGGACACTTGCATCCAGCAATAAGCAGCCGTCTGCCTCCACGGGGCTCAAACACCTGGGCCCGGTGTGCGGGCACCTGGCGTACGTGGAGGCAAACCCCTGACCCCTCTGGCCCGAACCCACCACTGCGAAGATCCCCCTTTTCTTCCATCCGTAAAGGGGCCCTCCCTGGGGAGTGGAGGAACATGGGGAGGCCCCCAGGAGATGGCTTTTCTCCGAGCCGCGGCTGGCTCGTTTCGGGCCTATACGTGGGCCGCGCATGCGCACTCAGGTTCCCAAGCACACGCCTTCCTCGGCTCACCTGACCCACCCTTTAGAGGTCACAGCAGTTCCACAGGGTCCCTGGGCACCTGTCCGTGGACTCAGGAGCCCTCCCTGCCACCTAAAGGACCACGCGATTTCCGCTGGGGAACACTCCCCAGAAGCACTCCCAGCCTCGCACAGACACTGTGCGCAGGATAGACTTGTGGACCAGGGGCCTGGGCGGGGAATTTTCCAGGGAACTCTCTAAAGGCCAGGTGCCCTCTGTCGCCCTGGGAGTGCCCACGCCATCCCTTAACCCTGCAGGACACTATCATCCAGCAATAAGCAGCCCTCTGCCTCCACGGGGCTCAAACACCTGGGCCCGTTGTGGGAGCACCTGGCGTTCGTGCAGGCAAACCCGCAGACCCCTCTGGCCCGAACCCACCACTGCGAAGATCCCGCTTTTCTTCCATCCGTAAAGGGGTCCTCCTTGAGGAGTGGAGGAACATGGGGAGGCCCCCAGGAGATGGCTTTTCTCCAAGCCGCGGCTGGCTCCTTTCGGGCCTATACGTGGGCCGCGCGTGCGCACTCAGGCTCCCCACAACAGGCCTCCCTCGTGTCACGGGACCCACCCTTGAGGTGTCTCCTGACCCAGCCTTGAGGGGTCACGTGACCCACACCTGGGGGGTCTCGTGACGCACCCCTGATGGGCCTCGTGACCCACCCCTGGGGGGTCTCGTGACCCACCCCTGAGGGGTCACGTGACCCACCCTTGGGAGGTCACCTGTCCCACCCTGGAGGGGTCAGGTGACCCGCCCTTGAGAGGTCACAGCAGTTTCACAGGGTCCCTGCGCACCTGTCCATGGAAACAGAAGCCCTCCCTGCCACTCAGAGGACCGCGCTATTTCCCCTAGGCCACACTGCCCAGCAGCACTCTCAGCCCCGCACAGACAGTGTGCTAAGGACAGACTTGGATACCGGGGGCCTGGGCGGGGGATTTTCCATGGAACTCTCTAAGGGCCCGGTGCCCTGTGTCGCCCGGGAGTGCCCATGCCCTTCCTTGACCCCGCAGGACACTTGCATCCAGCAATAAGCAGCCGTCTGCCTCCACGGGGCTCAAACACCTGGGCCCGGTGTGCGGGCACCTGGCGTACGTGGAGGCAAACCCCTGACGCCTCTGGCCCGAACCCACCACTGCGAAGATCCCCCTTTTCTTCCATCCGTAAAGGGGCCCTCCCTGGGGAGTGGAGGAACATGGGGAGGCCCCCAGGAGATGGCTTTTCTCCGAGCCGCGGCTGGCTGGTTTCGGGCCTATACGTGGGCCGCGCATGCGCACTCAGGTTCCCAAGCACACGCCTTCCTCGGCTCACCTGACCCACCCTTTAGAGGTCACAGCAGTTCCACAGGGTCCCTGGGCACCTGTGCGTGGACACAGGAGCCCTCCCTGCCACCTAAAGGACCACGCGATTTCCGCTGGGGAACACTCCCCAGAAGCACTCCCAGCCTCGCACAGACACTGTGCGCAGGATAGACTTGTGGACCAGGGGCCTGGGCGGGGAATTTTCCAGGGAACTCTCTAAAGGCCAGGTGCCCTCTGTCGCCCTGGGAGTGCCCACGCCATCCCTTAACCCTGCAGGACACTATCATCCAGCAATAAGCAGCCCTCTGCCTCCACGGGGCTCAAACACCTGGGCCCGTTGTGCGAGCACCTGGCGTTCGTGCAGGCAAACCCGCAGACCCCTCTGGCCCGAACCCACCACTGCGAAGATCCCACTTTTCTTCCATCCGTAAAGGGGTCCTCCTTGAGGAGTGGAGGAACATGGGGAGGCCCCCAGGAGATGGCTTTTCTCCGAGCCGCGGCTGGCTCCTTTCGGGCCTATACGTTGGCCGTGCGTGCGCACTCAGGCTCCCCACAAAAGGCCTCCCTCGGGTCACGGGACCCACCCTTGAGGTGTCTCCTGACCCAGCCTTGAGGGGTCACGTGACCCACACCTGGGGGGTCTCGTGACGCACCCCTGAGGGGTCACGTGACCCACCCCTGGGGGGTCTCGTGACCCACCCTTGAGGTGTCTCCTGACCCAGCCTTGAGGGGTCACGTGACCCACACCTGGGGGGTCTCGTGACGCACCCCTGAGGTGTCACGTGACCCACCCCTGAGGGGTCTCGTGACGCACCCCTGAGGTGTCACGTGACCCACCCTTGAGGGGTTTCGTGACCCACCCTTTTGGGGTCACGTGACCCACCCTTGCGGGGTCTTGTGACCCACCCTTGGGAGGTCACCTGTCCCACCCTGGAGGGGTCAGGTGACCCGCCCTTGAGAGGTCACAGCAGTTTCACAGGGTCCCTGCGCACCTGTCCATGGAAACAGAAGCCCTCCCTGCCACTCAGAGGACCGCGCTATTTCCCCTAGGCCACACTGCCCAGCAGCACTCTCAGCCCCGCACAGACAGTGTGCTAAGGACAGACTTGGATACCGGGGGCCTGGGCGGGGGATTTTCCATGGAACTCTCTAAGGGCCCGGTGCCCTGTGTCGCCCGGGAGTGCCCATGCCCTTCCTTGACCCCGCAGGACACTTGCATCCTGCAATAAGCAGCCGTCTGCCTCCACGGGGCTCAAACACCTGGGCCCGGTGTGCGGGCACCTGGCGTACGTGGAGGCAAACCCCTGACCCCTCTGGCCCGAACCCACCACTGCGAAGATCCCCCTTTTCTTCCATCCGTAAAGGGGCCCTCCCTGGGGAGTGGAGGAACATGGGGAGGCCCCCAGGAGATGGCTTTTCTCCGAGCCGCGGCTGGCTCCTTTCGGGCCTATACGTGGGCCGCGCATGCGCACTCAGGTTCCCAAGCACACGCCTTCCTCGGCTCACCTGACCCACCCTTTAGAGGTCACAGCAGTTCCACAGGGTCCCTGGGCACCTGTGCGTGGACACAGGAGCCCTCCCTGCCACCTAAAGGACCACGCGATTTCCGCTGGGGAACACTCCCCAGAAGCACTCCCAGCCTCGCACAGACACTGTGCGCAGGATAGACTTGTGGACCAGGGGCCTGGGCGGGGAATTTTCCAGGGAACTCTCTAAAGGCCAGGTGCCCTCTGTCGCCCTGGGAGTGCCCACGCCATCCCTTAACCCTGCAGGACACTATCATCCAGCAATAAGCAGCCCTCTGCCTCCACGGGGCTCAAACACCTGGGCCCGTTGTGCGAGCACCTGGCGTTCGTGCAGGCAAACCCGCAGACCCCTCTGGCCCGAACCCACCACTGCGAAGATCCCACTTTTCTTCCATCCGTAAAGGGGTCCTCCTTGAGGAGTGGAGGAACATGGGGAGGCCCCCAGGAGATGGCTTTTCTCCGAGCCGCGGCTGGCTCCTTTCGGGCCTATACGTGGGCCTCGAATGCGCACTCAGGCTCCCCACAAAAGGCCTCCCTCGGGTCACGGGACCCACCCTTGAGGTGTCTCCTGACCCAGCCTTGAGGGGTCACGTGACCCACACCTGGGGGGTCTCGTGACGCACCCTGAGGGGTCACGTGACCCACCCCTGGGGGGTCTCGTGACCCACCCTTGAGGTGTCTCCTGACCCACCCCTGGGGGGTCACGTGACCCACCCCTGAGGGGTCACGTGACCCAAACCTGGGGGGTCTCGTGACCCACCCCTGAGGGGTCACGTGACCCACCCTTGAGGGGTCACGTGACCCACACCTGGGGGGTCTCGTGACGCACCCCTGAGGTGTCACGTGACCCACCCCTGGGGGGTCTCGTGACCCACCCCTGAGGAGTCACGTGACCCACACCTGCGGGATCACGTGACCCACCCCTGCGGGGTCATGTGACCCACCCCTGGGGGGTCTCGTGACGCACCCCTTAGGGGTCACGTGACCCACCCCTGAGGGGTCTCGTGACGCACCCCTGAGGTGTCACGTGACCCACCCTTGAGGGGTTTCGTGACCCACCCTTTTGGGGTCTCGTGACCCACCCTTGGGAGGTCACCTGTCCCACCCTGGAGGGGTCAGGTGACCCGCCCTTGAGAGGTCACAGCAGTTTCACAGGGTCCTTGCGCACCTGTCCATGGAAACAGAAGCCCTCCCTGCCACTCAGAGGACCGCGCTATTTCCCCTAGGCCACACTGCCCAGCAGCACTCTCAGCCCCGCACAGACAGTGTGCTAAGGACAGACTTGGATACCGGGGGCCTGGGCGGGGGATTTTCCATGGAACTCTCTAAGGGCCCGGTGCCCTGTGTCGCCCGGGAGTGCCCATGCCCTTCCTTGACCCCGCAGGACACTTGCATCCAGCAATAAGCAGCCGTCTGCCTCCACGGGGCTCAAACACCTGGGCCCGGTGTGCGGGCACCTGGCGTACGTGGAGGCAAACCCCTGACCCCTCTGGCCCGAACCCACCACTGCGAAGATCCCCCTTTTCTTCCATCCGTAAAGGGGCCCTCCCTGGGGAGTGGAGGAACATGGGGAGGCCCCCAGGAGATGGCTTTTCTCCGAGCCGCGGCTGGCTCGTTTCGGGCCTATACGTGGGCCGCGCATGCGCACTCAGGCTCCCAAGCACACGCCTCCCTCGGCTCACCTGACCCACCCTTTAGAGGTCACAGCAGTTCCACAGGGTCCCTGGGCACCTGTCCGTGGACACAGGAGCCCTCCCTGCCACCTAAAGGACCACGCGATTTCCGCTGGGGAACACTCCCCAGAAGCACTCCCAGCCTCGCACAGACACTGTGCGCAGGATAGACTTGTGGACCAGGGGCCTGGGCGGGGAATTTTCCAGGGAACTCTCTAAAGGCCAGGTGCCCTCTGTCGCCCTGGGAGTGCCCACGCCATCCCTTAACCCTGCAGGACACTATCATCCAGCAATAAGCAGCCCTCTGCCTCCACGGGGCTCAAACACCTGGGCCCGTTGTGCGAGCACCTGGCGTTCGTGCAGGCAAACCCGCAGACCCCTCTGGCCCGAACCCACCACTGCGAAGATCCCACTTTTCTTCCATCCGTAAAGGGGTCCTCCTTGAGGAGTGGAGGAACATGGGGAGGCCCCCAGGAGATGGCTTTTCTCCGAGCCGCGGCTGGCTCCTTTCGGGCCTATACGTTGGCCGTGCGTGCGCACTCAGGCTCCCCACAAAAGGCCTCCCTCGGGTCACGGGACCCACCCTTGAGGTGTCTCCTGACCCAGCCTTGAGGGGTCACGTGACCCACACCTGGGGGGTCTCGTGACGCACCCCTGAGGGGTCACGTGACCCACCCCTGGGGGGTCTCGTGACCCACCCTTGAGGTGTCTCCTGACCCAGCCTTGAGGGGTCACGTGACCCACACCTGGGGGGTCTCGTGACGCACCCCTGAGGGGTCACGTGACCCACCCCTGGGGGGTCTCGTGACCCACCCCTGAGGGGTCACGTGACCCACACCTGCGGGGTCACGTGACCCACACCTGCGGGGTCATGTGACCCACCCCTGGGGGGTCTCGTGACGCACCCCTTAGGGGTCACGTGACCCACCCCTGAGGGGTCTCGTGACGCACCCCTGAGGTGTCACGTGACCCACCCTTGAGGGGTTTCGTGACCCACCCTTTTGGGGTCACGTGACCCACCCTTGCGGGGTCTTGTGACCCACCCTTGGGAGGTCACCTGTCCCACCCTGGAGGGGTCAGGTGACCCGCCCTTGAGAGGTCACAGCAGTTTCACAGGGTCCCTGCGCACCTGTCCATGGAAACAGAAGCCCTCCCTGCCACTCAGAGGACCGCGCTATTTCCCCTAGGCCACACTGCCCAGCAGCACTCTCAGCCCCGCACAGACAGTGTGCTAAGGACAGACTTGGATACCGGGGGCCTGGGCGGGGGATTTTCCATGGAACTCTCTAAGGGCCCGGTGCCCTGTGTCGCCCGGGAGTGCCCATGCCCTTCCTTGACCCCGCAGGACACTTGCATCCAGCAATAAGCAGCCCTCTGCCTCCACGGGGCTCAAACACCTGGGCCCGTTGTGCGAGCACCTGGCGTTCGTGCAGGCAAACCCGCAGACCCCTCTGGCCCGAACCCACCACTGCGAAGATCCCCCTTTTCGTCCATCCGTAAAGGGGTCCTCCTTGAGGAGTGGGGGAACATGGGGAGGCCCCCAGGAGATGGCTTTTCTCCGAGCTGCGGCTGGCTCCTTTCGGGCCTATACGTGGGCCGCGCGTGCGCACTCAGGCTCCCCACAACAGGCCTCCCTCGGGTCACGGGACCAACCCTTGAGGTGTCTCCTGACCCACCCTTGAGGGGTCACGTGACCCACACCTGGGGGGTCTCGTGACACACCCCTGAGGGGTCACGTGACCCACCCTTGAGGGGTTTCGTGACCCACCCTTTTGGGGTCACGTGACGCACCCTTGCGGGGTCTTGTGACCCACCCTTGGGAGGTCACCTGTCCCACCCTGGAGGGGTCAGGTGACCCGCCCTTGAGAGGTCACAGCAGTTTCACAGGGTCCCTGCGCACCTGTCCATGGAAACAGAAGCCCTCCCTGCCACTCAGAGGACCGCGCTATTTCCCCTAGGCCACACTGCCCAGCAACACTCTCAGCCCCGCACAGACAGTGTGCTAAGGACAGACTTGGATACCGGGGGCCTGGGCGGGGGATTTTCCATGGAACTCTCTAAGGGCCCGGTGCCCTGTGTCGCCCGGGAGTGCCCATGCCCTTCCTTGACCCCGCAGGACACTTGCATCCAGCAATAAGCAGCCGTCTGCCTCCACGGGGCTCAAACACCTGGGCCCGGTGTGCGGGCACCTGGCGTACGTGGAGGCAAACCCCTGACCCCTCTGGCCCGAACCCACCACTGCGAAGATCCCCCTTTTCTTCCATCCGTAAAGGGGCCCTCCCTGGGGAGTGGAGGAACATGGGGAGGCCCCCAGGAGATGGCTTTTCTCCGAGCCGCGGCTGGCTCCTTTCGGGCCTATACGTTGGCCGTGAGTGCGCACTCAGGCTCCCCACAAAAGGCCTCCCTCGGGTCACGGGACCCACCCTTGAGGTGTCTCCTGACCCAGCCTTGAGGGGTCACGTGACCCACACCTGGGGGGTCTCGTGACGCACCCCTGAGGGGTCACGTGACCCACCCCTGGGGGGTCTCGTGACCCACCCTTGAGGTGTCTCCTGACCCAGCCTTGAGGGGTCACGTGACCCACACCTGGGGGGTCTCGTGACACACCCCTGAGGGGTCACGTGACCCACCCCTGGGGGGTCTCGTGACCCACCCCTGGGGGTCACGTGACCCAACCTTGAGGGGTCACGTGACCCACACCTGGGGGGTCTCGTGACGCACCCCTGAGGTGTCACGTGACCCACCCTTGAGGGGTTTCGTGACCCACCCTTTTGGGGTCACGTGACCCACCCTTGCGGGGTCTCGTGACCCACCCTTGGGAGGTCACCTGTCCCACCCTGGAGGGGTCAGGTGACCCGCCCTTGAGAGGTCACAGCAGTTTCACAGGGTCCCTGCGCACCTGTCCATGGAAACAGAAGCCCTCCCTGCCACTCAGAGGACCGCGCTATTTCCCCTAGGCCACACTGCCCAGCAGCACTCTCAGCCCCGCACAGACAGTGTGCTAAGGACAGACTTGGATACCGGGGGCCTGGGCGGGGGATTTTCCATGGAACTCTCTAAGGGCCCGGTGCCCTGTGTCGCCCGGGAGTGCCCATGCCCTTCCTTGACCCCGCAGGACACTTGCATCCAGCAATAAGCAGCCGTCTGCCTCCACGGGGCTCAAACACCTCGGCCCGGTGAGCGGGCACCTGGCGTACGTGGAGGCAAACCCCTGACCCCTCTGGCCCGAACCCACCACTGCGAAGATCCCCCTTTTCTTCCATCCGTAAAGGGGCCCTCCCTGGGGAGTGGAGGAACATGGGGAGGCCCCCAGGAGATGGCTTTTCTCCGAGCCGCGGCTGGCTCGTTTCGGGCCTATACGTGGGCCGCGCATGCGCACTCAGGCTCCCAAGCACACGCCTTCCTCGGCTCACCTGACCCACCCTTTAGACGTCACAGCAGTTCCACAGGGTCCCTGGGCACCTGTCCGTGGACACAGGAGCCCTCCCTGCCACCTAAAGGACCACGCGATTTCCGCTGGGGAACACTCCCCAGAAGCACTCCCAGCCTCGCACAGACACTGTGCGCAGGATAGACTTGTGGACCAGGGGCCTGGGCGGGGAATTTTCCAGGGAACTCTCTAAAGGCCAGGTGCCCTCTGTCGCCCTGGGAGTGCCCACGCCATCCCTTAACCCTGCAGGACACTATCATCCAGCAATAAGCAGCCCTCTGCCTCCACGGGGCTCAAACACCTGGGCCCGTTGTGCGAGCACCTGGCGTTTGTGCAGGCAAACCCGAAGACCCCTCTGGCCCGAACCCACCACTGCGAAGATCCCACTTTTCTTCCATCCGTAAAGGGGTCCTCCTTGAGGAGTGGAGGAACATGGGGAGGCCCCCAGGAGATGGCTTTTCTCCAAGCCGCGGCTGGCTCCTTCGGGCCTATACTTGGGCCGCGCCTGCGCACTCAGGCTCCCCACAACAGGCCTCCCTCGGGTCACGGGACCCACCCTTGAGGTGTCACCTGACCCACACCTGCGCGGTCACGTGACCCACCCCTGGGGGGTCTCGTGACGTACCCCTGAGGGGTCACGTGACCCACCCTGAGGGGTCTCGTGACCCACCCCTGAGGGGTCACGTGACCCACCCTTGAGGGGTTTCGTGACCCACCCTTTTGGGGTCACGTGACCCACCCTTGCGGGGTCTCGTGACCCACCCTTGGGAGGTCACCTGTCCCACCCTGGAGGGGTCAGGTGACCCGCCCTTGAGAGGTCACAGCCGTTTCACAGGGTCCCTGCGCACCTGTCCATGGAAACAGAAGCCCTCCCTGCCACTCAGAGGACCGCGCTATTTCCCCTAGGCCACACTGCCCAGCAGCACTCTCAGCCCCGCACAGACAGTGTGCTAAGGACAGACTTGGATACCGGGGGCCTGGGCGGGGGATTTTCCATGGAACTCTCTAAGGGCCCGGTGCCCTGTGTCGCCCGGGAGTGCCCATGCCGTTACTTGGCCCCAGGGGACACTTGCATCCAGCAATAAGCAGCCCTCTGCCTCCACGGGGCTCAAACACCTGGGCCCGTTGTGCGAGCACCTGGCGTACGTGCAGGCAAACCCGCAGACCCCTCTGGCCCGAACCCACCACTGCGAAGGTCCCCCTTTTCTTCTATCCGTAAAGGGGTCCTCCTTGAGGAGTGGAGGACCACGGGGAGGCCCCCAGGAGATGGCTTTTCTCCGAGCCGCGGCTGGCTGGTTTCCGGCCTATACGTGTGCCGCGCATGCGCACTCCGGCTCCCAAGCGCACGCCTCCCTTGGCTCACTGACCCACCCTTTAGAGGTCACAGCAGTTCCACAGGGTCCCTGGGCACCTGTCCGTGGACACAGGAGCCCTCCCTGCAACCTAGAAGACCACGCGATTTCCGCTGAGGAACACTGCCCAGAAGCACTCCCAGCCTCGCACAGACACTGTGGGCAGGATAGACTTGTGGACCAGGGGCCTGTGCGGGGAGTTTTCCAGGGAACTCTCTAAAGGCCAGGTGCCCTCTGTCGCTCTGGGAGTGCCCACGCCGTCCCTTAACCCCGCAGGACACTTGCATCCAGCAATAAGCAGCCCTCTGCCTCCACGGGGCTCAAACTCCTGGGCCCGGTGTCCTGGCACCTGGCGTACGTGGAGGCAAACCCGCAGACCCCACTGGCCCGAACCCACCACTGCGAAGATCCCCCTTTTCTTCCATCGGTGAAGGGTCCTCCTTGAGGAGTGGAGGTGTTACAGAGCAAGAGGGTGGGGGTGGTTCACGATAAAGTATTACAGAAAGGATTCCGCCTTTCTGTCTCTGGAGGTTCCTTCCCCCCACGCTCACCTGCTAGGTTCGCAATGCCCGCCGCCAGAGGAAAGACGTCTCTCAATGCCAGAGACTGGTGAAAAGGAAAGGAATTTTTTATTCAAAAGTTACACAAACTTAGAATAATGACCTAATGTCTTCAGTAAGATACTAAAGTCCTCTAGAATACCCACAGATGCACAGTCCTTCCCTCTCCCTGTGCCCAGTCCGGGGTACCGTGTCTCAGGAAAAGAAGTAGAAGTCCGTGATTCAGGCTCCCAGCACCATCAGCTGTGTGGCTGCTGCGATCTCCAGTTAATCCAAAGCCATGTGGCACCTTCTCATGGCCCAGCAGCAAGAGTCCTTTCTCCCCTTTCTCTATGGCTGCAAAGTCTCTCCTGCTGCCTAAGCCGCGTGGCAAGAAGAAGCACTCCAAAACCTCGTGGTCCTCTTTACTCTCCTTCAGAACCGCGTGGTCCTTTTCCCCACTTCAGAACCACATGGACCTCTATCTATCTACTTGCTTCAGAGCCTCGTGGTTCACTCCTTCCTTCAGAGCTGCATGGTCTCTTCTTTCTCCCCCATAACCTTGTGGTCCTCCCTACTCTTTGAAGCCGCGTGGTCTCTCTCTTACTTCAGAGCCGCATGGTCTCTCCTTCCCTTCAGAGCCACATGGTCTCTCTTCTTCCCTTCAGAGCCACATGGTCTCTCTTCTTCCCTTCAGAGCCACATGGTCTCTCTTCCCCTTCAGAGCCACATGGTCTCTCCTTACCTATGGCTGCCGGGCCTAGGTTTAAATCCCAGTTCCCATCTTCCTTTGCAGCCCATTTCCGACTCCTCCTACAGTCAGCTACACCTGCCAGCATCCCTGTATTCTTCCAGCTTTACTGGGCTGCCATAGTAAGTCTGGGCAGGTGTGGCCCCATGGCTTGGAGCCAATCATCTCCAAGCTCTCACGCAGGCCCTGTAACCAGGGGGAGTTGCTTCCCAGACCCATCTTGGGTGGAAGTCACTCCCATCTCCCTGGCTCAAAGCAGGGCCACAGCTATTTAACATATCTATGAAACCAGTTAAAGGTTATAGATATGTTAAATGACTGCCAGGGGTTAGCTGCAAAGCTGTTGCTACCCAAAACAGCTCTGAATGGCCCTGTTCCATGTGTCCTATCCCCCCTGGCTCAGGCCTGTAGGGGTGAGGACATCCTATATACATTTTTCTAATGTTTCCTGGACACCCCGAGTCCTGGACCCCATTACAAATCCCTTCTTGGGGCCCTCCTCTTGGCTGCACCCTGCTTCAGAGGGACATGCGGAGGCCCCCAGGAGATGGCTTTTCTCCAGGCCGAGGCTGCCTGGTTTCGGGCCAACACCTGGGCCGCGCATGCGCACTCAGGCTCCCCCACCACTATCCTCCCTTGGGTCACGGGACCCACCCTTGAGGGGTCACGTGACCCTCACTTGAGAGGTGTTGTGACCCACCCTTGAGAGGTCACAGCAGTTTCACAGGGTCCCTGGGCACCTGTCCGTGTACACAGGAGCCCTCCCTGCCACTCAGAGGGCCGCGCGATTTCCCCTAGGCCACACTGCCTAGCAGCACTCCCATCCCCGCACAGACAGTATGCTAAGGACCGACTTGTGGACCAGGGGCCTGGGCGGGGGATTTCCCAGGTAACTCTCTAAGGGCCGGGTACCCTGTGTCGCCCGGGGTGTGCCCACGCCGTTCCTTGACCCCGCAGGACACTTGCATCCAGCAATAAGCAGCCCTCTGCCTCCACGGGGCTCAAATACCTGGGCCCGGTGTACGGGCACCTGGCATATGTGGAGGCAAACCGGAAGACCCTTCCGCCCCGTCCCTACCACTGCAAAGTTCCCCCTTTTCTTCTATCCGAAAAGGGGTCCTCCTTGAGGAGTGGAGGAACATGGGGATGGCCCCAGGAGATGGCTTTTCTCCGAGCCACGGCTGGCAGGTTTTGGGCATAGACCTGGGCCGCACATGCGCACTCAGGCTCCCCACCACAAGCCTCCCTCGGGTCACGTGACCCACCCTTGAGCTGTCAGACCATTTGCACAGGGTCCCTAGGCACCTGTCTGGGAAACGGAAGCCCACCGTGCCACCCAGAGGACCGCGCGATTTCCCAGGGCCACACTTCCCAGCAGATCTCCCAGCTCCTCAGAGACAGTGTGCGCAGGAAAGACTTGGGTACCCGGGGCCTGGGCGGTGGACTTTCCAAGGGGCTCTCTAAGGGCCAGGCGTCCTCCCTCACCCGGTGAGTGCCCACGCCGTTCCTTGACCCCGCAGGACACTTGCATCCAGCAAGAAGCAGCCCTCTGCCTCCACGGGGCTCAAACACCTGGGCGCGGTGCGAGCACCTGGCGTATGTGGAGGCAAACCCGCAGACCCCTCCGCACGGTCCCTACCACTGCAAAGATCCCCCTGTTCTTCCATGCGTAAAGGGGTCCCCCTTTCCGCTTGGGAGAACATGGGGAGGCCCCAGGAGATGGCTTTTATCTGAGCCTCGGCTGCCTGGTTTCGGGCCTAGACCTGGGCCTCGCATGCGCAGTCATGCTCCCCCACCACAAGCCTCCCTCGGGTCACGTGTACCACCCTTGAACTGTCAGACCATTTGTACAGGGTCCCTAGGCACCTGTCTGGGAAACTGAAGCCCACCCTGCCACCCAGAGGTCCGCACGATTTCCCAGGATCCACACTTCCCAGCAGCTCTCCCAGCTCCTCAGAGACAGTGTGCGCAGGAAAGACTTGGGGACCGGGGGCCTGGGCTGGGGATTTTCCAGGGGGCTGTCTGAGGGCCAGGCGTACTCTCTCGCCCGGTGAGTGTCCAAGCCGTCCCTTGACCCCCGCAGGAGACCTGATTCCTGCCATAAGCGGCCCTCTAGCCCCATGGGGCTGGGACACCTGGGCCCGGTGTGCCAGCAACTGGCCTACGTGGAGGCAAACCAACAGACCCCTCCGGCCCGACCCCACCACTGCGAAGATCCCCCTTTTCTACCATCTGTAAAGAGGTCATGCTTGAGGAGTGGAAGAACATGGGGAGGCCCCCAGGAGATGGCTTTTCTCCGAGCCGAGGCTGGCTGGTTTCGGGCCTATTCGTGGGCCGGGCATGCGCTCTCAGACTCCCCACCACAAGCCTCCCTCGGGTCACGTTACCCACCCTTTAGAGGTCACAGCAGTTTCACAGGGTCCCTGGGCACCTGTCCGTGGACACTGGAGCCCTTCCTGCCAGCTAGAGGACCACGCGATTTCCGCTGGGGAACACTGCCCAGAAGCACTCCTAGCGTCGCACAGACACTGTGCGCAGGATAGACTGGTGGACAAGGGGCCTGGGCGGGGAATTTCCCAGGGAACTCTCTAAAGGCCAGGTGCCCTCTGTCGCCCGGGGAGTGCCCACGCCGTCCCTTGACCCCGCAGGACACTTGCATCCAGCAACAAGCAACCCTCTGCCTCCGCGGGGCTCAAACACCTGGGCCCGGTGTGCGAGCACCTGGCGTACGTGGATGCAAACCGGCAGACCCCTCCGCCCCGACCCTACCACTACGAAGATCCCCCTGTTCTTCCATGCATAAAGGGGTCCCCCTTTCCGTTTGGGAGAACATGGGGAGGCCCCAGGAGAAGGCTTTTCTCCGAGCCGCGGCTGGCTGGTTTCGGCATAGACCTGGGCTGGGCAGGCACACTCAGGCTCCCCCACCACTAGCCTCCCTCGGGTCATGGACCCAACCGTGAGGGGTCACATGACCCACCCTTGTGGCGTCACGTGACCCACCCTTGAGGCGTCTCGTGACCCACCAGTGAGGGGTCTCTAGACCCAACCTTGGGAGGTCACGTGACCCACCCTTCAGCTGTCAGACCATTTTCACAGGGTCCCTAGGCACCTGTGTGGGGAAACAGAAGCCCACCCTGCCACCCAGAGGACCGTGCGATTTCCCCTAGGCCACACTTCCCAGCAGCTCTCCCAGCCCCTCAGAGACCGTGTGGGCAGGAAAGACTTGGGACCGGGGGCCTGGGCGGGGTATTTTCCAAGGGGCTCTCTAAGGGCCAGGCGTCCTCTCTTGCCTGGTGAGTGCCCACACCGTCCCTTGACCCCCACAGGACACCTGCATTCTGGGATAAGCAGCCCTCTGCCTCCATGGGCCTTAAACACCTGGGCCCGGTGTTCGATCCACTGGCCTAGGTGGACGCAAACTCGCAGACCCCTCCGTCCCGTCCCCATCACTGCGAAGATCTCCCTGTTCTTCCCTCCGTAAAGGGGTCCCCTTTGAGGAGTGGAAGAACATGGGGAGGCCCCCAGGAGATGGCTTTTCTCCGAACCACGTCTGGCTGGTTTCGGGTCAAGACGCTGGGCCGGGCATGTGCACCCAGGCCCCCCCACCACAAGCCGCCCTCGGGGCAATGTGCACCATTCTTGAGATATCAGGCCAGTTTCCCAGGGTCCCTGCGCTCATTACCCGGGAAACGGAAGCTCTCCCTCTCACCAAGAGGACCGTGCGTTTTTCCGAGGCCACACTTCCAGCGGTTCTCCCTCCCCCGCAGAGGCAGAGTGTCCAGGGAGGAACTGGGGACCTGGGGGCAGGGGTCGGGCCGGCTACGGTTCCGCGTCAGGTGGAGAGGACCCGGGTGGGCGGGACCCACGCCCACGGAACGGTTCTCCGGGGGGGACCTAGGCCTGCGCCCGCCTGGGAAGCTAAGACTCTTGTTTTGGCTCAAACTGTCCCACCCTGCCCCGAGGTGACAAACTTGGACCCAGCGGCTTTCACTCTCTAAAATCTGGCCTAAACTTCTCGAGAAGGGACTGTTACCACTGCGACCTCAGTCCCTCCCCCAGTGCTCTAACCCCCCTCTTTGTGAAGGCATAGGCGGCCTCCTGTCCTTGGTGTCCACAAAAGGCATTCACGTGCGGCAAACCTGGACCTGTGCCACCAGTACCAGGCCCCATTGCAGGAGCCCCAGGAGGCAACAGGAGCCCGTAGGGCCAGGGCTCAGGCTTTCCCGGGTACTCTCTCGCGGCCCAGGCACTTCTCTCGCCTAGAGTGCCCACGTCGTCCCCTGACCCCCGCAGGATGCCTGCATCCTACAGGAAGTGGACCTCTGCCTCCTGGAGCTTGGACTCCTGGGGCCGAGGTGGGCGTCACTGGCGTAAGTTGAGGGAAAGATGGAGACTCCTCCGTCCAGTCCTTCCCATTGCAAACCTTTCTTGGGTCAGAATGAGTTGTTTGTCCCTCTTAACTCTGACATTATCTTGGGATATGTATAAACTGTGCCTTATTTGAAAAATACCACTCTTTCCTGTAATATATATCCAACCACCTGTCAGCCAACACAGAGCGTTACTTCTTCCAAGAATCCTTGGGAGCTATCAAGATGTATACATGACCGAAGCAGGATTTTTTGGTTGATACAGCATGACTATAGTCCAGTCTTCCCAGTAAGGTGTCTTCCCCTTATTGGAGATGCTTTTTAAATTTCTATTATCACTCCACTCACCATTATATGGCCAATAGCACGAGATTTTCTTGTAACCATAAATGTCTAGATTTTTTTAAAAGATTTTATTTTTAGAGAGAGGGGAAGGGAGGGGAAAAGACAGGGAGAGGAATATCGATGTCCAAGAGATACATCCATTGATGCCTCTCACACTCCCCCAACCCGTACCTGGCCCGCAACCCAGACATGTGCCCTGACTGGGAATCATACAGGCAAGCTTTTGGTTCACGGGCTCACACTCAATCCACTGATCCACAGCAGCCAGGAAGGTCCAGATTTTTCTCAAAGCACATTAACTTTGGGGGTGGGGAGAATCTAAGTTCTAACTACTGTTTCTTTTTTCAAAGTTTTGGAGTTCGGATCTGGTATACATCAAATATTTCTTCAAGCTCAGAAAAGCTGCTCTTTAACATGCAATTTTCAAGATACCCAAACTCAGTACTGAGATGTGCCAACATTATCATTCCTCTCTCATCACAGCAACGCCACCCATATGCTGGCCCCATCCACCCAGAATCTGAGCAAGAGGAGGTGGCTGGTGTCGTTTGGGAATTCCATGGAATTTGAACCAGTTGCATCTCCACTAGATTCCTATAAAATGGGGTAAAAAATTCTTCCCCTAATCCAGATTACCTCTCTGACCTATATACCAGCTTTTAGGATTCTCATGTGACCATTCGTGATGCAAGAAATTGGTAGGTGGCCTGGTCCTTTCCTTTATTCACCACCACCATCTAGTTCTAGAGCATTTTTATCACCCCAAAGGGAAATCCGGGACCCATTACCAGTCACTGTCTATTCTCCCGATCCCCAATGCCTGGCAACCTCTATTTTACTTTCTGTCCAGACATTCACCAGAGCAGTTACAGGCTAATATAGCGAACACTTCCAGTCACTAAGGAGGACCAATTAACTGAATGAAGCAAAAGGCTTTTTTGTTTGAGAACGTTTGAGTATTAACACCTTGATTCTGAGCCAAATTTAACTTCAGGTCATAATGTCCCTATTGGTTCACCTTGTTGAACTTGAGCGTATCAGTGTCTGGGTCTCTCATCACTAATCTGTGCAACAGGATTACTATGCCTGCTTTCCCTCTGTGTAGTGCTCCTCACTCCTTGACCTCATTTGCCTTCCACTTTATAGAATTCAGAGAAGCCACAGCAGATTCTGGTTATCCTACTGAAAGATTGAAGATTCACTAATCAATTTTCAGCTCTATTAAGAAATAAGGGTGCCTCCTATCTAGAAAGATGCCTTTGCCATTCTTCTGTAGTTTCCTTCCCAAGTTCAAATTAAACTACGGATTTATTAAAGCTAACTGTCCACCTGAGCATTTCATGTCTGGCCCATTTCATGCACTGGGGTAGATACTGGAAAGTAAGTTAAATGTCCAAGAAGCCAAATGGCTCTGAGTGACATTTCTAAAATGGTTCTCACAGAAATGAAGACTTTTTGGTTCAAACTGTCATTTTCCTTTTGCATCTCTAAATTACAACAAAAACAATTTTATCTATTTTACATTTACTTTGTTGACATCATAAAATCATGAAGATAAACTTTAAATGGAAATAAAATTTTCTTTGACATTAGAAACACGTACACATACAGTCCAATTAAGTCGAAATCTGCCGATGGTCTAGGATATCAGTATTTTCTAAAAGCTCCCTTCGTGATTCTACTTTCTACTGACGGAATCATCCCCACCCCGCCCCCCAAAATCCCGTTTTCTAACTGTTGAGAATCACTAAAGATACCCGAGCAACACAGGCACTACCGGCCATGTCTTTATCTTCCCCTACCGCCCCAAGAAAAAGCTGTTTCAAATAAAGTCCATCCCCAAGTCATCTTAATAACCTGTTTCACAATCATAAACTATAATCAAGTTTCAAGCCCCCAAACCATCCCACTGGTATTCAGTCATCTAATAAGCTACTCTAAAATTATAGTAACAGTCATAATCTTTCAGGCCATTTCCCGGTTTATTTTCCAGGCTCTCAGTAAGCCCTGACTACTCCCCAGAAAGGGGTAATATTGTTCTTGATTTCTCTTGGTATTTATTTCTGGAAAGAACAAATCAAACCAGAAATGATAACCAAATTATCAAATCAACTCAAAGCAAACATTTGAAGGTTGTGTAGCAGTTCTAGCTTTGTGTGAACACTGTCAGACAAAGGAGTCGTGTACGTTCCAGGTTAGGAGCTGCCACCAATTCAATGCTGCTACTTAATTTAATCAACAGTCCTACATGATTTCCATAAAAAGATTTAAGTTACGTGATACAACTTGAGTACACATAAGTTTTCTGTTCTTGAAAAATGTCACTAACAAATCTACAAAGAAATATTTTCGGTATCAAAAAGGGTCCAGAAACATATCACCTATTTAAACTTTATAGTAGCACTTAGGAGAAAATAAGATGGGTCACGGACCTAAAACTGGCAGAAAGGTATTTCAGGGCCTCTTGTCAAACAATTCTCAGTGGCCTTTCATTTGATTGTTGTTTGTATATTCAGAGAGCTAGTTAAAGGTAAGATTTAGGCCACTGTAGATTTTTAAAATATAGTTATGATTTGTAACTAAAAAGGGAACTCTGATGACAGAGGTCCACCAAACACAAAACGATCCAGCCAGCCTTTGCTCACGGTGGCTTCTACACGCTTAGAGCCCACCCTTTTCTGCGTATCATTTTTTTCTCCGCCAGCTAAGTTTCCCTCCAACAGCAAAAGAGCTGTATTACAGCAGTCACAGGCCTACCTCACACGAGAGAACAACCCCTTTGGGAGAGCATCTCCTCTCCCCTTCCTCAACGAATCCCACGCTTCACTGTCTTTGGATGAACCCTAGGTTTACCTGTTCGTCCCAGAACCAAATCACCTTCTTTAGAGCGATGGTTCCCCACCCAGATAACCTGACACCCTTTCATTATGCTGAAATAAAATCCCAGATAGGCATAAGGCCAACCTACTTACACACACACACAATTTGAAAAAAAAAACCCCAAAAAACCTAACTTAATAGAAAGGATAAATAAAACTTATAATAAAATGTGTATTATGATGCACAAATGCTCAGGAATGGCTACACTATTAGACATAAATAAATAAATGTGAGTGCTACAAACAAAAGCTGACCCTGATATGTTGTGATGCCAACTCAAATACACTTTGGTGATGAAATTTTCCAAAATGGTAAACTCTTGGAAAAATTCTAAACAAAACCACCATCTTCACTTGATTTACAATGTAGCTGCATTCCTAGAAAATCCAGTGCACTGTGCACAAAAACACTTTGTGTTTATATACACAAAACAGAGCTACGGTCTAGGACCCGATAATAACTGATGGGATACTGCAAAGTCATGTAGGACACCGGACAAGTCTGCCTGGTCCCTGCCCATCAGATACTTGTAGTACCCTCCAAACTGTGAAAAGATCGCCCCTACAAACCAACCCCAAAGGGGGCAGTAGGACACTGAGTCAGTCAGGCTCACACAAACCTTGATTACTCTACGAAATGGGGAAGGGTGGGATGGAGGGTGGAGAGGCAACCACACCCACCACTTCTAATTTCCTCGTTCATAAATTAAAACTAAGAGAATTTCAAGCACTCCCTCAGATAAAGGACTTCCTATTGAAGAAGCTTTTACTAGTAAAGCAAGGTCCACTGTATCTGGTCAAATTCATGTTAAAATTCAGATGGCTAGGAAGGTGATTGGCTAAACTAAAATATATCAGGTTTTAATTAACACTTGAATCCATTTTGTGGAAATGCTAAGTTTCAGGAAAAAAAACAATGACCTTTAAAAGGCAGCTTACACCCTGGCTGGTGTGACTCAGTGAAATGAGTGTTGGCCTGAGAACTGAAAGGTCACCGGTTCGATTCCCAGTTGGGGTATGTGCTTGGGTTGTGGGCAAACCAATCAATGTTTCCCTCTTTCTCTTTCTCCCTCTAAAAAAATGAATACAATCTTTAAAAAAAGGCAGCTTACATTCCATAACTCAGTCTTGCAAACTTATTATCAAATATTTAATTGGATTTGGATTTTCAATTTTTTAATTGGAATGGAATTTCAGTATTAAAAAAATACACTCAAAGCTGTTACTTCTTTACGTCTATAAGATCTGTTCTTTCATGTTACAAAAGCAGAAAGACAGCACAGGAAAACACGTTATGGTTAAGGCCAAGAGGGAGTACTGCCGAAGCAAACTGCGTTAGCAGTGGCCATGCCCAAGTGAACTGGCAAAGAAACCGCGTACAGCAACTCTCTAGCGCAGGCACACCAGTGCAGACGACCAAGGCCCAACTGACCACTCGGTTCACACCTGAAGAATTTACTTGTTGTCAGGTGGGGAGGACAGAACATTAAGACAGGGTTCATGTCTAAAAGTCAGTACCACTTAAAGCAAATCTAAATTAAGTAAGTCGTGTCACTATAGGCTGTTTCCTAACATTTTAGGCACAAAATATTCTGTAACACTGACATCCATATTAGTTGTCAGAGGAAGGGAAGGAAAAGAGATGACTTTACATAAACTCACAAGTTACTTTTAAAATGAAGATTTCTATTTTGCAACCAATGTATTTAGACTATTATAAAGAAAGGTCTAGGGGAGGGAAAAAAGCTCTGTTGTATTACACTGGCAATGAATGAGGAACACACACACCGCCCGGTATCATCCACTGAACAGTCCCCACCCGAGTCGCCCTCGGCGTGGTTTACTGGGTTCCTCAGGAAGGGTCTGAGGTGCTTCGAGAGCAGCGGTTTTCACCTGGTGCGCCCCGATTGTTTTTAAGCCACGTAACACCTGACTATTTAGTCCGGGGCACTGACCTCTTTTCCCTTAGATTGTCAAATTAAAAAAATGACAAAAGCCAACACCACAATAGCTGTTGGCGTAATGAATCAAAATTATACCTATTTTTTGGTCAGATCAGCAAAAAAGAAAGTATTCTGGTGTGCTGCGGGATTTCAGTGTCAGCGGGCGTGTGCTGAGGGGAAGAAGGCTCGCCCTCGCTGGTCCAGGGCGAGTGTACATTTGCTCAAAGGGCGCTGGTCCGCTGCTGCCAGAACTTAAGGGGAAATACACGTTACTGTGTTTAGTTTCTGTCTAAACTTTCTGTTCAACGGCTCTTACATTTTTTAAAACCCATGCCATTTCTAAAACAATTAAGGCAAACTGCCTTTTCTAATGTTAAAATTTAATAATAAAGCTTTTTAGAAAAGATCTAAATGAAACTTTTAAAATGCAACTTTTTTTAAAGTCTCAAGTTCACAAAACTACTATTGCCAACTATAGACTTCAGTTATTCTAGGGAGATAAGACACATTCTCCCTTTTTTAAAAGATGAAAATAAAATCACTCTGTTTTCTATTATAAAAAAGCTGTGAACTTGACAATAAAGTGTGCTAGAATCTCTTAATCCCACATTTTGTCCTTATGTCCTATGTGCCTATGCATGAGACATATTACTTTCCAAATAAAGGAGAAAAAAAAACAGACCCACTGGGAGAAACAATGTTTAATAAATGGTGTTGAAACAAATAGCTATCTGTTTGGAATAAAAATAAAATTAGATCCTTATACCTTCCACCATATAGAAAAATACATATATTACTGATGGACTCAAGAGTAAAAAATAAAAATGCAAGTACCCAAAATTCTACATAGAATTTTAGGGGGTTCACAGACTCCCTGAAGTCCATCCGAGGATCTCAAATTACCTAGAAGAGAAACTGTTAATCCTCATGTCTATTACAGTCTCAAGGCCGATACTAGACATGTTTTCAAGATCAAGTCACATGCAACCAATAAAGGTGAAGATGTTAAGTCATTGTTGAAACTTTATAAAATCTCCAAACTGGAACTAGAAACAGAGGCACATCAATCAATACAAATGGACAATGACTTAAAAAAAAATACACCAATTTAAATAAGTTCGAGTGCATACTGTACAAGTGTATCCATATGTCTGGTAGTCTTTCAGAAATATAAAATCAGCTAAATCTGTAGTACTTAAAATTTATTTTACGTGTAATGTTATTCTCAAACTTGATTAAAATACTTAATAAATACAAGTTATGCTTATTATGAATACCTGCAACGTACTTAAACATCTAAGCATATAATAGGAATTCTATAATATTAAAATGCAATACTTTCACCTGCATTAATCTCACACACAATGGAAAAATACTTGCAGATAGTAGCATTAAGAATGCAAATATATTTTCACTGTGGAAGAAAAATAGTAAGGTTAGAAGTCATGTATTTGAGTGATCTACAAGGACGCTGTAGATAGTGTACATTGTGACATTCTATTTTAAAATGAAAACAATTCAGTATGTAAGTTTACAACAAATTTACTCAAGGCAAAATATTTGTTTATTACAGAACAGGATCTTAAGTCAAAGTAGCAAGGCAACATTAGATCAACCATTTTAGATTTTTTAAATGAAGTATAGCTTTAAAGTTGTAATAAAGGTGAACAAATTCTAACATGCTCTTCTCTTCTTATAAATGGGATGATGTAGAAAAGCAAAGCTTCAACGTGTAGGGATTGGAACCATCTGTAAACATTAAAAAACAAAGTTAATAACTCACTTCAAACTTTCAAGATTACCTTGAATTAGCAGAATGAACTATTTTACCTTTTTATAGTATGAGAAGCAAGAATATCAAGAAGGAAAGCTTCTACGTAAGGTGTTAAGGGGAAGATTACTTTTGTTCTTATCTACTAGCAGGAAAGCTCCAGGACGCCAGGAACTTTGCCTCTTGCTACATCCCTATTGTTTTAACCATTATCCAACACACAGAAGGCCCTTTGTTTTTAGTGAATTAATCATTACAGATAAATAGTATCAAGATTAGGCGTATGTCCATGAGCAAAAAGCTCACTCTGCAGAAAATATTACCAAAGGTAATTCCTCAATAAAAACCAATTCGCATATAGCTTGGTAAGAGGGAAAAGACTGGAATGTAAAGGAAGATTATCAATAAGCTGAAAAAAATTTCAGGAGATCTAGGATTAAAAATCTGATCATTAGGGCATGTAAATTCTAGAATTACTTTAAAAAAAATATTTCCATTTCATGCATTTTTCTCTAACTTTTCAGACCAAGCAGAGACAACTCTTCATCAATTGATTATACAAATAAACAATTCTGTTTATTTATTTTATTTTATTTATTTTTTTTTTTTAAGTCTCACCCAAGGACATGCTTATTGATTTTAGAGGGAGGGGAAGGGAGAGGGGGGGAGAGAAGAACATCAACTGGTTGCTGTTCATATGCGCCCCACCTGGGGATGGAACCCAAACCCAGGCTTGTGCCCTGACTGGGAATCGAACCCATGGCATTTCAGTCTACAGGATGACCCTCCAACCAAGTGAGACGCACCAGCCAGGGCCAATTCTGATATCTTAATATACCAGATTTTTAGTCTTAGAAGCTCCTTAAGGGGAAAAAAACCATATAAAGGAAAAAGCATATACCTATATAAAAAAGTATTTGCAAGACAGTGTAGAGGATAAAACAGAAATAACTTTATTTGTCTCCAAGGAGTTTATAATTCATACATTACCTTGAATATATCTCAACTGTACATATAATTTTAAAGTCTTTGAAAACTTTATCAAAAATCAAGCCTCACTAATTAAAATTTACTTTTGTAACCAGAGGTAAAATGGGAAGCATTCCTATTTAAGTTTTTATTTTAAAAAATGTCAAACATAAAAAATACGTAGAGTGGTGTAATAAGCCCTCGCACATCACCTCACGTCAGTTGCTGTCAGTATCTGGCAGTCTATTTCATCTGCCTACCCTCCATACACTCCTGGGGGGCCAGGGTATTTAAAGCAAATCCATAAACCCTTCAGTGTGTATTTTTTCCCTTAACTACCATTCATTACCATACCTAATAAAATTAATAATAATTTTTCTCCTATCATTTAGAAAACTAAAATTTTAACACCCTTTAGAACCAGGATCAAAGTAAACTGCACAGCACAAAGCTTCAGGAGTTAAATACCTTGCACAGTAAAAAAGAAGGCTTCATACAACGGAGAAAATAAACAGAGTGATTTCATTTGACACAAATTTTAAAAAAAGAGAAAGTGAGACTACGCTGTGTTGCTACAAGTGTTGGGAAATAGGCGTCTTCATTTACCGCAGGCAGGGATGTAAACTGGTGCAAACTCGTTTAAGGGCAATCTAACAACATTTACCAAAATACACAGCTTAACGCCCTCCACTACTAGGAAATTGCCCTACAAGTACGAAAAGCGCAACTATAAGGCATGTATCACAGAAACAAAAATAACAACTGGAAACAAGCAGGGACCATCCGTACGGAAATGGGTAAATCAAATAAACTGTGGTATATCTCTACTGTTTAGCTACTCTGCAAATGCTTTAAAAAAAAAAAAAAAAAGCCCTGGTTGGTGTGACTCAGTGGATCGAGCTCTGGCTTGCAAACTGAAAGTTCACTGGTTCAATTCTGGTCAGGGCACGTGCCTGGTTTGTGGGCCAGGTGCCCCCGATTGGGGGCATGCAAGAGGCAACCAATTGATGTATGTCTCACACATTGATTTTTCCCTCTCTTTCTCCCTCCCTTCCATTCTCTCTAAAAATAAATAAATAAAAAGCCTTAAAAAAAAAAGTAGCTTTACATGGGTTGATACAGAAATAGCTCCAAAATATATTAAGTGAAAACAGCAAGGCACAGAAGAGTATGTACAGAGAAATCATTCTGTGTAAGTTTCAAAATGTACATATATATTTACACTGGGAGAAGGAATAAAAGGAAGAAACAAAAGGTTAGAAGGTATTGCCCTGGCTGGTGTGGCTCAGTGGATTGAGCACCAACCTGCAAACTGAAAGGTCACTAGTCTGATTCCCAGTCAGGGCACATGCCTAGGTTGTGGGCCAGGTCCCCGGTCGGGGGCATGTTGAGAGACAGCCGATCGGTATTTTTATCCCTGTTTTTCTCCCTCCCTTCTCCTCTCTCTAAAAATAAATAAAATCTATTTTTTTTTAAGAGTTGAAAGGTATAGAAACTTTAATTTTCATTTTGTAGCTTCAGGTACTGTTTTGAGTTTTTTAGCCATATATAATATATTGGTTTTCTCTAAAAAGATCAACAGGTATTATAGAAACCAGCTTCCAAGATGGTTGCAAGGATCCCTGCCTCCAGGTATCCACAGCCCTCTCTGGTCCCCTCCCCAACATTGTACCACTGTTGGTCCGTGTGACCACAAGAATACAGCGTATGTGATGTTATGTCACTTGCAATGTTAGGTGATCAAAGACACTGTGGCTTCTATTTTGGTCTTCTTCTCTCATCCTCTTGGATCACTCACTCAGAAAGAAGCCAGTTACCCTGAAATGGACAGCGCAGCCTGACTAGGCCTGCGAACAGCCACCTGAGAGAGAGCTTAGAAGTGGATTTCCTAGCCCTCAGTCAAGACTTGAAATGCCTGCAGGCCCAGGGAACAGTCTCGGTGCAACCTCACTAGAGACCCTAAGCCAGAACTACCCAGCTAAACTGTATACAGATTACTGACCCTCAGCAATAGTAAGATAACAAATGTTCGCTGGGTTTTTTTAAACATCCTCACCCAAGGACATTTTCATCGCCTTTTGAGAGAGAGTGATTAAGGAAGAGAGAGAAACATCGATTGGCTACCTCCCATATGCTCCCATACAGGGTAACGTATACAGCTGAACTGGGGATCAAACCTGCAACCTTTTGGCTACGCTCCGACCAACTCATCCATCCCAGCCAGGGCAATGTTTGCTCTTCCAAGGTGTTAAATGTTGCGATAATCTGTTACACAGCGATAGGTAACTAATATAACGAGTATATGGGTTGTGGGATTCGTATACCTTTTTTTCTTTGTACTTCTCTATTTTTTAAAAGCTAAGAAATGTTATTTTTAAGTTATTGCCAATACTTCTGCCAGGACCTCCCACTGGAAAATGACGACACAATTTCACTTACTCGGAACTCTTATCTGGTAGTGATTAAGAGCTGTAAGGGCTTCTACGGCATCAGTTTTGCACTCCCATTCTAAGAGCCCAGAGAGCGTTTTGGCAGACGCTAAAGCAAAGAATCACAAATCCAGCTGTTACTTGCTTGACATCAACTTAATCAGCAAACTTAAGAAGAGGGAAAGTGCACTTACGTTTTGCATCGAACACTTTGTATTTGATGAATGTAAGAACTTCATGGTCATTGCACAACTGTTAACGAAATGTGGTACTCCGTTAAAAATATGGTCAAAGTAAGACTTCTACCTTTTTTTAAACAAAATCAACGTCATGGTAGTTTTTAAGTTTTGAGCCTGGCACGAATGAATTAGATAAAATATGTTTTTAGATTACTAAGTTGTATGAGAAAAATCAATTAAAACCACACATTTGTAACTGAAATACATATTTTCAGACCGGGATTTACCGGCTGACCAACAGGAACGGATATCCATAAAATCAACTCTTTTCTGAAGCATTTCCTACAGTCAGGGAAAAAGGCGGGGATATATAAAATTTTGTTACGGGTAAGAATTAAAAACATAGCAACAGAATTTTCTGAATGCAGGAGTGAGAGTATCTCATTCTAATTTCAACTCTTAAAAACACTGCATCACAAACCAAAAAGACCGATGAAGAATGGAGGCCAGGAGTATAATGGCCAAAGAATAAACTATATAAATAAAGCACCAAACAAACAACAGAAGACTAATACTACCAAAAGCTGGTGAACAGAGCTACGATACGGCACATCTGAAAACAGGAAACGGGAACATTTCACACGCCTGGCACGCCAGGGCCCACCTTTGTGAAGGTCTCCTCTGTGACGCACAGAGGAACGTTGTAGTAGTGCAGCACGCACGAGGGCGGCTGGATTATGTTCTTAGACGCCTGGCCAGCACTGGTAAAGCGGTTGTTTTTGCTCATTGCGAAATCCTTGTAGCTACTTGTCCCATCCTCCAGCTCAAAGATTTGACTAGGAACGACCGAGTGTTGCTTAGACACACTGCGGAGTGGGAAGGGATAAAGTACAGAAGGTGCCTTGTCAGACGAAAAGCAGCACAGACACCGTCTCAGAATGTTAACGTGGGTACCCACATCAATCTTAACGAAAAAGAGCATATGCAGCTGTGTAAACACAGTTTAAGTATTTACTATTTTGAACACTTATTTAAATATTTAAATTTAGTTTGAGTTAAATCACTCATATTTTAGACATTAGACAGAAAAATCTATGGAATATGTTCTCATATTAGAAAACTTTAACATAAAATGTGCCCATTTTAACATGCTGTTTTATAATCATAAAACTAAAAAGTAGGTACAGGTAAGCAAAATCTGATTACATAATCCTAATACTTTGTCTAAAATCACACCACCAAGGTATAAATTTCAGATGTGCCCTCACTTACATTAAAATATCCTGAAACTGAAATTAATGTTGTTAATAAAAAGGACAAAGATTTTAAAATATGTCTAAATTTAGCACTTAAGATACTTACCACACATTAAGTCTTTTCCCAAATAACTTGACATTGTTCAGGTGTGTGACTGCCCTTTCTACCGCATACTCGTCGCCCATTTCTACCAGTGCAGTGCCAGGAATGGTCTTCATGAATTTTACCTGCACATACAAAAGTTCCAAAAAGGTGACTGTTTCATTCCCTTTTAGAGTAACAGGATTACGAAAAGATAACATGGTTTAAGTGGTTATATCAAATACAGAAGACCACCTGGCATCTTAAACTTTATTCTGATGTGCTATTAGACATTCTTAACTCGTATCAAAAAAAGTTAAGAAGAAAGACTATAATTATATTGTGTAGCACACTGGAGAACACAGGCTTACCCTGGCTCTCTTATTTATTAACTGTGTGATGTACAGCAATTTACTTCACTTCTCTGAGCCCCAGACTTCCCTGTAACACGGAGATAACAGCGTCTGACAGGACTCTCAATATGTATTCATTCAACAAATATTTATTAAATGCCTAATGTTTTGATAAGCACTGTGCTAGGCACTGGGGATTTAATAATAAACATAACAGACATGGTCTTCTTGAAGTTTATATTCTAGGTAGGTAGATCAGAAATTTAAAAGTAAGTAAGATTTACCAATAACCAGAGTGCTGTTACAGCCATATACAAAACCCTATATAAGAAACAGTAAAAGGCCCTGGCCGGGTAGTTCAGTTGGTTGGAGCGTAGTCCTGGTATGCCAAGGTTGTGGATTCCATCCCTGGTCAGGGCATATACAGGAGGCAACTAATAAATGCATAAATAAGTGGAACAACAAATCACTGTTTCTCTCCCCCCAGAATCAATAAACAAAATAAATAAATAAAATTGAAAGAAAAAAATAATACAAGGTGGCCTTGAGACAACACTGCCTATAGAAAGGCCTGTGCAAGGTAGGGGCCGTTTAAAATATAGGCAACACTTCACAAGTTTTCATGCCATCTTGGGCAGAGGCCACATTATCCTCTTACTTTAATTTTAATATAAGTGCTGTAAGGGTTAGATGGGATAAAGTATGAAAATCACTTGGCATAGTGATTTTCCTACCTGTTGGAAGGTTCAAAAATAGCTATTAAATACTACTAACATCCATGACATCTTTTTTTCAGTTTCTATTTACTTATTTTTTAAGAGATAGGGGAAGGGAAGAAGAAAGAGAGGGAAAGGAAAACATCAATGTGTGAGAGATACACGGTCACCTCTCACACACCCCCAACTGCGGACCCGGCCCACAACCCAGGCATGTGCTCTGACCAGGGATTGAACCCAGCGAACTCTAGCTTCACAGGCTGGCACCCAATCCACTGAGCCACACCAGCCAGGGCCATGACATACGTCTGTATCAGCTGACTTCAAAGGAATACTGGGAATGTACTTACACATCAAATGCAACATAGCACTTATACCCACCACTGCCACCGTCAGTTTTAATGCGCTACCCTAGTATTTTTATACTGCACCTGCACTTAACAAAACTCAGCTATAGCAGGACTTGTCAGTTTTCTTTGAAATTAACTGTCTTCTTTTGGGCAAAATTTCTCTTCCTTGATTAAAACCAGTAACATCCTACAAATCTAATCATGAATAAATATGTATGTTAAGTATGTAGTTCTTGTGCTGGTAAATCTTTAAAAGAAGTTAGGAAAAATTATATATAGATATTGTAAGGATTATGATGGCTGGAGTTTAATGTATCATAATATATCACTTAAAATATTTAAAAAATGTTGAGATGCCAAGTGAAACTAGAATTGTTTAAGCAACACACAGAAAACTTAAGTTTTGTTAGACAAAGTAATTTGGGTCACTACCATCATAATTAGTTCGTAACACAAAAGACAAAGCTCTACTAAAGATGTTGATTAAACCCCCTGATTCTGATTACCTAAGAAATCTGAAAAGCACAAAAAGAAAAGTAATACTATGTAAAGAAGGTTCAAAGACACATGAAAGCCCACTTAGTTATCAAGCATGAGGCTCCTAGACCTTAACTAACAACCAGATATCTAAGATAACTGCGTGAAAAAATTTGAACTACTTTTCCTAATGTTGCTAAATCTGTACCATGTAGCCTTGGCTAGCTATGTAAGTAGATATATCTTACATGTTATCACCTAGACCAAATGTATATATTTTTTTAAATGTGGTCAAATAGAAGAGAACCAAGATGGCGGCGTAGGTAGACACACTGCGCCTCCTCGCACAACCAGAACTGACAGAGAATCGAACAGCAAGGGGGACCAACACCAAGGAAATAGAAAATAAACATTCATCCAGACTGGTAGGAGGGGCGGAGACGGGCACCGGGGTGGAGAGGACTCGCGTGGCTGTGGCGGGACTGAGACTGGCGGAGTGTGGGACAAATGGCGCAGGCAGTCCGAGCACTAGCAGACCCTGCGGCCCCACATCTGCGCAGATAAACCGAGAGGGCCGGACTCAGAGTGGCGGAGAAAGGGGCAGGCAGAGCAGCGGGTAGCACCCCGCAGCACCACATTCGCCCACAGATAAACCGAACGGCGGGGAGCAAAGCAGACCACGTAACCCAGGGCTCCAGGTCCGGGAAATAAAGCCTCAAACCTCTGATTGAAAACGCCCGTGGGGGTTGGGGCGGCAGCAAGAGAGACTCCCAGCCTCACAGGAGAGGTTGTTGGAGAGACCCACAGGGGCCTAGAGTGTGCACAGGCCCACTTACTCGGGAACCAGCACCAGAGTGGCCCAGTTTGATTGTGGGTAGCGGAGTGAAAGATTGAAAGACGGAGGAGAGTGAAGCGGGCGCCATTGCTCCCACTCAGCCCCTCCCCCACGTACAGCGTCACAGCGCTGCGACCAGCATTACCCTGCCCCGGTGAACACCTAAGGCTCCGCCCCTTAAAGTAACAGACGCGCCAAGACAAAAAAAAAAAAAAAAAAAAAAAGGCCCAAATGACAGAACACTTCAAAGCTCCAGAAAAAATACAACTAAGCGACGAAGAGATAGCCAACCTATCGGATGCACAGTTCAAAACACTGGTTATCAATATGCTCACAGACTTGGTTGAATCTATTCGAAAAACAGATGAAAAAATGAAGCCTATGCTAAGAGAAACAAAGGAAAATGTACAGGGAACCAATAGTGATGAGAAGGAAACTGGGACTCAAATCAACAGTGTGGACCAGAAGGAAGAAACAAATATCCAACCAGAAAAGAATGAAGAAACAAGAACTTGGAAAAATGAGGAGAGGCTTAGGAACCTCCCGGACACCTTGAAACGTTCCAACATCCGAATTATAGGGGTGCCAGAAGGAGAAGAGGAAGAACAAAAAATTGAAAACTTATTTGATCAAATAATGAAGGAGAACTTCCCTAATCTGGCAAGGGAAATAGACTTCCGGGAAGTCCAGGAAGCTCAGAGAGTCCCAAAGAAGCTGGACCCAAGGAGGAACACGCCAAGGCACATCATCATTACATTACCCAAGATTAAACGCAAGGACCTACATCCAAGATTACTGTATCCAGCAAAGCTATCACTTAGAATGGAAGGGAAGATAAAGTGCTTCTCAGATAAGGTCAAGTTAAAGAAGTTCATCATCACCAAGCCCTTATTATATGAAATGTTAAAGGGAGTTACCTAAGAAAAAGAAGATCAAAAATAGGAACAGTAAAAATGATAGCAAACTCACAGTTATTAACGGCCACACATAAAACAAAAACGAGAGCAAACTAGGCAAACAACTAGAACATGAGGGTTGTCATTAAGGGAGTGGGAGGGGGAGGGGGGGAAAGGTACAGAGAATAAGTAGCATAGATGATAGGTGGAAAATAGACAGGGGGAGGGTAAAAATAGTGTAGGAAATGTAGAAGCCAAAGAACTTATAAGTATGACCTATGGACATGAACTATAGGGGGGGAATGTGGGAGGGAGGGGGGTGGGCAGGATGGAGTGGAGTGGGGGGGGGAATGGGACAACTGTAAGAGCATAATCAATAAATATATTTTTTTAAAAAATGTGGTCAAATATGTTGAGGAAACTCTTATTTCAGAGATTTACCAAGTTATTTCCTCAAATCAGGGAGGCTTTAGAATCAAATTAAGGACTAAGAATACCAAGAGATTCACATAACATACTTACACTTTTTTATTGTTGTGAAAACAGGGGAAATATCATTACTACGATATTGAAACTCAAAGTAGCAAGTGTATCAAACAATTTCCCCAGTAAATTTTTCACAACGCTTCTAATATAGTTTAACATCTATTTTGTAACAGGGACTACCCTAAGAATTTGTAAAATTTTCAATGAACAAAACATCACAGATGTGGAGAAACCACAGTGTTATCTGGTGAAAATCAAGTTACAATTTGAGAGATCTTCAAAATATGTTTAACTTAAATGTTTTGCTTCTTTTTGAGTATAAGCCTCTGGACAAAAAGTTTTGGCCAAATTCTAGTGAAGTGGGTCGGTTTCAAACACTGTTGGAGCTAAAAGCACATTGTTCCTCAGAAGACACAAGAACTCTAGCATCCGGAAGGCAAGTCAATCTATGCAAATCTAGAACTCTCCTAAAACTCATGACTTGAGGCCAAACTCTGAGACATAGTTATGTATACCTAGCTCCATGAAAGTAACTGCTATTTCAAATTCCAGTTTCACATGTTAAATACTAGCATCTGTTGCCCTGGCTTGAGCAGCTCAGTGGGTTGGGTGCTGTCTGACAAACAAAAGGTTGCTGGTTCAATTCCAGGTCTGGGCACGTGCCTGGTCCACAGGCCAGGCCCTGGATTGGAGGCATGTGAGAGGCAACTGATCAATGTTTCTCTCTCTTTCTCCTTTCCTTCCCCTCTCTCTAAAAATAAATAAAAATCTTTTAAATGCTAGAATCTCTCTGAAATGATAAAAAATAAGATTTATGCCTATAACACTCTAGTAAGTGATTAAATTGTTTTAGACTTCTATCTGTATTAGTTATTTAAAAAATATTTTTAGCAGCAATAACCTATACTGATCACTTACTAACAAAAAACAATTTCTAGAGTTCCTACCTAATGAATTTTTAGCCATGCGGATTACTACTAAAAGAACTTGAACGTCCTTATTCAAGAAAACATATATTTGCTGCCTTTTCAGATTTTCCTATATTATCTTAGCAAAAAAAATTATGTAAAATTAAACTTACCTTTTCAATATTTCCATATAAGCAAAATAGGTTGAAGACTCTTGAACAATTCATTTTTAGTGGATGCAGTCCACTAACCATGACAACTGAACCAGAGGGATTTCCTCCATGCATGTATGAGGAAGAAGCCTGTGGTAATGGATACGCAACAAGCTCAGGTGTATCTCGAGAGCCCATTCTGTAACGACTTGGTAAAGGCAATAATGGACCATGCGATCCTATAAAAATGATCAAAAAAAAAAAAGAAAAAAGAAAAACCACAACTTTAGCAAATATACTACATACCACACAAAAAATAAACTCTGAATATAACTTAGTCTAATACATGCCCAAAGAAAACTCAAATGTGGGAACGTTCAAGTACAACCTATGGCAATTAATAAAATCTACATTTATGTGGACCAGGTCCAATATACACAGGCTTTCATGCACCTGCAAACATCAGGTTTTAAGTTTATATATTAAAAAAAAAAATAGTGGTTTAACAAAAAAAGGTATAGAAGATCAGGCCATAGATAGAGAGGGGGAAATCAGTGTAAACTTGGGGTTATTGTATATACATCATTATACCTCAAGTTTTTAAAAAATACCTTCTGCCAATGTCTTTTGGAGGATAATACTACAAAAACACATACAGTAAAATCTTATCTCTATACAGATATAACAAAAAGAACATCTTTAGTTCCACTGAAAGGTTGTCTCCTTTAAATATAACTTACTACAATGTACTTTCAGGTTAGTTATTTTATTCCAATTCGAACTCAGGTGACTAAAACCATAGATATCACACCTGTTCAGAGGTGTCATTATTCAGCAACCTCCACTTCTTGCAATATCAAGAAGCAGAAGAAAAAGCCTGAGTAACTGAACCTGTTGTCACAAAAAGCACACAAAGATCTGTCTCTTAACACTGAGAATCCTTAAGAATCAACCTAACTCTAGTGTAGTTCTAAACAACTTCATCTGGTTTTCCCATCCACAACAGATTAGAAGTGACAAGAAAAACCCGGCTACAGTACATGAAATAGGAATGAGCGAGCCTGGAGAAACTGGTACCACAAGGAGGCAGGGGGCACATTTACAGCAACAAGAAGAGAGGCATTAGCACTCAGAAGAGGCAACTAAGCTGGAGACAAGTAGCTCAGAAACGTAAACCTACACATCACAGATGCTCCAGTTAGTGATCGTAGAAGCACACTCTGGGACACGTGCAAAGGTCCTCCTGATACGCAAGAAACCAATCCAAAATCCCAAGTCCTTTCCTCGTTTCTCAAAAAGCGAAAACTATAACGCTACTCACTTTCATTTTTACGTAAGACCAAGGGACACAGTAATGACATTTTACTATTACCTACTGAGTTACTGAGAACTACTGTATTTTGGTATTACGGCACGCTACTGAGCTTATGTGGACTCGGTATTCAGTACGCTAAACATAGCTGCCATTCATCACCACACAGCAATACTACCACTGAGCATGTGCCAACAGTCTGAATTCCTGCAATTTTATAGAGCAGCGATTTTCAACTGGTGTGCCGCCAAAAAAATTTTAACACACAATACCGGATTTTTGAAAATTGTTGAATGTTTATTAGTTTTAGAGAGAGAGGGAGGGAGAGAGGGAGAAGAACACTGACATAAGAGGGAAACACTGACTGGTTGCCTCCCATAGGCACCCTGACGAGGGATCGAACCCGAAACCTAGGCATGTGCCCTGACTGGGAATCGAATCCTCAAACCTTTTGATGTAAGGGATGATGCTCCAACTAATTGAGACACATGGGCCAGGGAGCAATATGTGATTCCTCAGTCAGGGCCACCGCCCTCTTTTCCCTTAGACTGTCAAATTAAAAAATGACAACAGCCAACACAACAGCTGTCCAGTGTGAATGAACCAAAATTATACCTTTTTTTTGGTCAAGATTGGCAAAAAATATATTTTTGTTGTGCTGCAGATGTGCCATGTGATTAAAAAAAGGTGAAAAATCACTGTTACAGAGGAACCCTTTATCAACACATCATCATCAGTGTTGCTATAAACTGGTCACAGTTTTCAATGGCTCTTCTTGCTGGCAACTGGTAGTTTATCAAAACCACCAATATAGCTGATGGTGAGTCACCTGTTAGTAACTACACATACTTGGGCCCTAACTTAAACTGTTATACATACACCGGGGTCATACAGCAATCATTCTTACCCCCATGCAAAAGTATATGTACAAACTCTACTGCACCACTTCCCCACCACTTGCTCGTACAGTAAGGGCACTTACTATTATCACTATATTTTCTTTTCCACGGGAAGTGGAAAGATGTGTGGTAGATGGGCAGTAGAAACCTTCCACTCAACTTAAGAGTCGGTCAAGATCCAAAAACTTTTGAGATCTACTGCCAAACTTAACTATCAGATTCAGTGCAAGAGTGTAACTGATGTTCACAATTATGATCTTGAGCCATTAGGATTGATTAGATTATGTTATCTATAGAACTTAATTTGTTACCTATGTTGTTTAAGAACATAAGAAAAAAAAGAAGTCTTGTAAAAGCTTTCTATACTAAATAGTTCATGCAAAGAAGTTTTGGTGCTTAAAAAAACACGCTTCAGGTGGTATTTAAAAAATTCACTTGCATGAAAAAATGCTACATAAATGGCATTATTAACATTTTGAAAGTGTTTCTCATCTTTGATATTCTTAAATCTTTGGTCCAGGAACCACAACCAAAGACATCAGCAATTGGTACACAAACTTTTGACTCACAGCAAATAAATCTGTATATTTATTTTTGCCACTTTTCAAATATAAGGGCTTCTTCTACCAGTTCATCTCATAGGGCTGGGCTTCCCAAATTAAAAGACTTAAAGAATTCTGAAGGCACAAATTTATACTGTTTTACTACATTAAATAATAAATTTAATCTAATTAAAGAATTAACCTTTTTGATTCCCTCTTCCTTACATAACATAAAGGAAAAGCCACACATGAGATGACACAAAAATGCAAACAATCCTGTTCTGCTGAACCTACCGGATACAGTGTGATTTGTGAAATTCACTAGCTCCCATTCCCATCTTCCTCGTCTTTCCCCAACTTCCTCCCTACTTCTCTGCATCTTTATCCATTTCTCTCCCCGTCTTCCTCCCCTCCTATACCCTATTCTACTTACTTCCCTAGAGAGCGGAATTGCCCTCAGAGTTAAGTGTTTCAATGAACACAGCTCAGAACGGATGCCCCTACACAACCCCACCACAACCATTCATTCCTCTTCATGAGGGCTCTCCAGAGCCTAGAAGGTCCCACGTAACAACCATCATCATGCCCTGGCTGGGTAGCTCAACTGGTTAGAGCATCATCCCAACTTCAAGGTTGCAGGTTTCATCCCTGGTCAGGGCACATACAAAAAGCAACCAATGAATGCATAAATAAGTGGAATAACAAATAGATGTTTCTTTCTCTCTCTCTCCCCCTTTCTCTCTCTAAAATCAATAATTAAAAAAATATCACTTCAAAGAATTCTGCACCTTCTCTCTTTAAGTAAGCTTACATTTTAAAATTTATATACACAAACACAAACACTCTAAATAAATTAGGGCACAAAACTGACAAAGTATTTTACAATATGCTTTTTTAAAAAATATAAAATTCTTCTTGGGCACATACCATACTTTTGTTTATACAATTTTTCAATAATTTTGTTTATAAAATGTTTCAATTTTATAAAGGAAGGAAAGCCTCACAAATCACACTGAGAAAACAGCCTGTGTCAACACTACTACAGTGGAGTTCTTCGTCCTTCCCAAAGAAAAGAAAGATTTATTCTTTCACAGATTCTTCTAGCCTGCTGTGGCAAAACATTTAACCAATTTCAGCCTTCAGCTGATGCCCTGGCACAGTTACATGTTCACAACTACACTACAAACATGATTAGCAATTCTTCTGTGACCCTTCATTATGCAAAGCACAGTGGCTCCTAATAAGAGTTCCTTTACCGCAGGGTCAGAACTATCCACACAACCATTTTTAGTATCTACCCTGTGAAAGAAACCTCGATAAATTATGAAGGAACACACTCTTAAAATGACAGTAAGCAGTGAGATTTTCATTCTATTAATATACACCATACCCACTCCTTTGACATAACATATTGGTTTAATTTCTTCTGCCATATAGACTATTATAGAAACTTGAACACACGAGCACACACGTAATACATCTTTTTTGGGGTTTCAAAAAAGACAATGGGGAATAAACTAAAACCCACAGCTAAGAGTGGTTATCAAACACATAGGCAATTTGAAAATATTTCTGACAATAGGTAACACCAGTGGTTTTGAAGATAAATCCCCAAGTATGATAGAGCAATTTCTATTTTCTACTACTTTAAATGGCTCTGGACTTCAACTTTAAACCACAGAATAGGTGAGGTCAATAATTAAGGCTTTTTAAAAACTAAAAAATATTTAAAACCACAGAACTTACAACCAGTTAAAAATGTTATCGACAGCATTTCTCAACCTCTGCTCACAAGGACAACAGCCTGATACCTAACTCCTTCCTGTAGAAAAATATTATTCTAGACTTTGTAATCTTAACTTACCAACATAGCAAACATTAAAACTAAAGAAGTTTTAAAAGAGGAATTAAATACAAACCAATTTCACCAAAACCAAAATATCAACTGTGAAACAAAAATAATTAAAGATCTAACTAGAAACATGTTTCCTTTTCAACAAACGCCCCATTCTTTCTGCCTTTATTACTCAAAATTCCTCTTTGCTCATAATTGCTGGAATAGACAAAAATACACTTACTGAGCGTTAACACTTCTTTCTGGCCCTCTAACAGAACCACAGCCAATAACTAATCAAAACCAAGACACAACAAAACAAAATATGATGGTAAAAAAGCTTTCAAATTCCCAACCAATAGCCTCATTTATCTCAAGGACTATATGATATATCAATACTCTAAAAAAAAAAAAAAAAAAGACCCAGAGGATTCTGGGCAATTCCTTGGGAGTACATTACAAGGGACGGATCCCACACACACCAAGTCAGGGGAGCAGGAGAAACAGAAACGAGAAATGAGGCATTCTTCGCAAGAGATGCGCAAGTGCTAACGGTTCGTCTCTACTACCTTCCTTCTGCCTCGACAGACTTACCATAGCCATCATGTCTAAACGAAGAAGGGTGTTCTCCCAGAATGGCTTGTCTCTGGCGACCCTTTCCTCTATCTGACACAAAAGTAGAAACACGGTTTTAACAATTTTGACCCAAGTACTTAACAGAGTTCTCACATGGGAAAACCCATTCAAAACATCCATTACAATTCATAAAAAATATATAGATATGATACCTGGTTAACTTTAAACATCCATTCATATCCATTTTAAATACAAACACCAAAGGTTTAAGAAAATAATTCTATCTAACAAACTCCACTTGACTTGAAATATCTTTTTGGCAAATGCCAAATACAATCACACTCTCAAATTTAAGAATGGATACTGTTCAGAAAGTGCATGTACACAATGCTAAAGTTTGACACTGTACAGAAGTTCTTACCAATACATGTCTTTAAAACAAGCTTTAAGTGCAGTACTTTTGAAAGACAGTACCTGAATCATACTATTAGCTTCAACAGCAACACATTTTCAAAGTGGGCTTCTTTCAAGAAGTTCAGCATAAGCCAACAACAACCTGTATTACATGGTTTCACAATCAGTAAACACAGAGTATTTTGTATGTATATACACATATTTACAAACACCTACACACTCGAGAGCTGGGAGTCTGCACATCACTGGCCCAGATTATATCATGGATTGGTCATTGTGTATAGATCTTCACACCAGGCAGGGCTATGAGCACCCTCAAAATTTAAAGATGCCAAGATGAAGCTAACCAAGGGGGCTACATTATTGGATGAGAATACTACAATACTCCTAATTTTTTTTTTTATTTTAGCTACATTTTCAGGGAAGATATGCCAATTTTCCCAAATCTAATTTGAGACTTCAATAAAAAGTGACTTGTAAGTTTCTAAAAGCACTTCCTATGTTGGTTAGTAAGTTTTAAAATTCATTGTACAAAACTTTTAGAAAGCGTGCTGATCAAATTATAGCGACCAGGAAGACTTTTTCTTAATTTATCCTAAGAGTCTGGTCATTCTGATCTTTGAAAATTCAGAGAGAGAGAGAGGCTTTCTATATACCCTTAGTCACCTAAACAAATGAGGTTTATGGGAGATGAGAAATACTCTAATACTCACTTCTGTCTAGAGAAGTAGCGTTTTAATTACCTATTCCGAGCTATCACAGCGCTGATAGGGACCTAGGAAGTCATCAAGTTCAACTTTTATTCAGTGAGTAAATTCTCTTCATGTCATCCCGATCAACTGGGACCATGCAGCCTCTGCTGACCCAACACCAGTAACAAGACACTCACTACTTTCCCTTACATTTTCAGTTAGTCCTAAACCACTAAGAAATTAATTTTTATATTACACAGAAATTAGTCCCCTACCCATATTCTATCCCATTTGGGGCCTCACAGACTTAAGTCTTTCCGCAAAACCCTTCCAAGTACTTGAAAGCTACTATTATCCTCCCTCCATTTCCCCAAAGCAATTTCTTCTTCAGTCTAAACATTGTTTCTTCTTCCCATTACAAGGCTTCCGGCATCATCATTTCAATCTCACTCCTTTTCAATCAATCCGATCTGCTAATGCCTTCTGCTAATGTGCCTCCATTAAGCATGCCACCAAACACTAAATACAATTCCTTATCTGATCTAAGAATCTTAAACCAGAACCGCCATATCTTCAAGGCTCGGTCTCATCCATACAGTTAACCGTGTGCTATAACGGAAAGAACACTGGATTGGGAATCAGAAGATCCCCACTTAACCACTAATTTGCTATACAATCACAGAAACAGTCTTCATTCACAAAATGAAAGAGTTAGGGTAGATGATCTCCAAGGTATCCTTCAGCCAAACATTCTCATTACTAATAATTCTCTTTATTTGAAGCACTCACTACCTAATATAAGATCACATAAAAGAGAAGAACTATGCAGAAGAGTCAAAAAACACTGAATACACCAATCTATAAGTAGTAGTTGTAACCTTTCCTGGATTCATCTGAAACCTGATGGAAGCTGTGGGCCTGGTCCACCAACAGATACATACATAGACAAGTTTCATTTAACATTTCTGGAGGGATTCTCTGGAGTCCAGGCTAAGAATTCTTTGCACTAAAATGTAACTTGGGCTGAAAAGAACTGTTAAAAAATAAAGTTATATTTGTAAAAGTACTTTTTTTGGTAAAAAAAAAAAGTTACAATTCAGTATCAACTTGAGTAGAAGCTGAACTCACTACAAAAATAAAAACATAAATGGCTATAGTATTGCCAGACAAATATCTACCTGTAAGGAATTAGAAAACAAATTTTTTTCCCTTGAAAGCATGAACAACTAAGATTCTGTGTGGCTTCCTTTAATTATACTTCACTATTTAAATATCTACCTTACACATTTGTAAAACTTGACTTCAATTCCCTGCATGAAAAACTAATGTAAGTTGGCTTTGTGTAAACTTTAGACCTTAAAAAAAGATGTTAACACTATTAAAATAAGAAGCATGTCTACAAATGTTTTAAGAGACATTAAGAGAAATATAACCAAAATCACTATTTCAAATAAGCAAAAAACAAAAACAAAAACAAAAAAAACCCTGAGTGTTCTCTGACTAATCTGACAGAAGTGAGAGATTTCTCATCAACCACTTATTCTGTTGTTTGAGTGCTAAGGCTTTGTTTTCCAATACTGTACTCAAGTGTACCAAGCCTATACCAAGCAGATTTCTGAGTAGTGAAAAATGTGGGGTCCAGCCAAAGCTGCATTACAAAACAAATCTGTGTGTAACCCCATACATCAGGCAAGATGATTTCCTGAGAATTGAGAATTAAAGGGGCCAATCGTACAAAAGTCCTAAGTATTTAAACATGCAAAGAACCACTGCATTGTATTTTTTTCTTTGGGCAAGAATATATGCACTATAGATATTTTGGATGCCATAAAAATTTTTCTGGTTTATTAAATTTTACAGACACACTCATCTTGGTGAGTTTTCCCAACATATGGTTCAAATGCTGATATTGTAGTTGAGATGTAGCCAATATTGCAGCCCCCTTGTTTTTACAAGATCCACATTTTCATCTGTATATTCCAAAATTGCCACACATTTAGTTGAACAATTTTATCAGTAAAATCTATGCTCATGAAATCTAGCATTTATAGGTTATAGGTGAAAATGTATCTCAAATGAACTGCTCTTACTTTCAGATTTATCAAGTTTAAATAGATTCTACCTTGAACAGGCACATTACTTTCACCTCCATTTGAAATGTCAAAATTTCTAGTTGTACAAATTAACATGAGTGATAACCTTAAATTGTTACAAAAAGTAACAACTTATAAGCAACCACTTTACAAAAATCAAACCACACAGAAAATCGTCTTTTACATATAATGTACTTTTCATTATATTATTCTACTCAATGACCACACTGGAGGGGAAAAAAACCCCTTAAGTGCAGCAAGTGTGCACCTTTCTAATCCTTTTATCTTTAATATCTGTGTGGACTGGTTGAGCATTATCAATTCCCAAGACCTGCAGATAAATCGGCCCTGGTTATTTGCCAATTAACAATTTGAATCTAAGCTACAAACAGTTACAGTAATGGGCATTAGGATTTACAACATTGTAGATAAAGGCTAGTATTTGTGAGTGAAAAGTCTTAAATTCTACAACTGAAGCCTTAAGGGAAACCAGACCAATACACATACACAACTTGAATAAATGGGCACAGTCTATCATGGTGTTCATCCCATGCAAGTCTGAAGTACTGTTAAGTGTCCACCTTTAAAAACTTGGGTGATGGTGCATGCAGTATGCAGTCAAGGTGAATTGCAAGTCTGAGTTTTTCAGAGGGCTTTTTGCTGATGCCGATGTTGTGCATGATGAAGTGTAGAGTCAGCCTGCTGGAGTCCTCTATCCTTCTTAATGCCTTGTCCAGCTTGGGGGGAAAAGTCCTTTCCATAGAGAAGCAGTGTGCAAGTCTGAAGTTTGTAAGGAATATTCTGAATCAGTTTCCTCTCCTCCAAAGAGAGAGAGCTGCTTGGAGAAATGCAAGTCCTTGAACTGCGGGCGTGCTTGTATGTGTGGGCTCCTTTGTTGAACTAAATATAAATAACTCAGTACATACCAGTAGGGGGCACTAATGTTCAAGGTTATTTTCCAGCATTGCATGGCTTTTTGCAACAAAAGCATTCACCAACAAGATTTTCGCTGGAATGAACTAGCTCATTTAAAAATTTTCAGCAGATATAAGCACATTCTGAAATGCATAAAATACTTACCTCGCCTTCCCAAATACGGTTTAGTGTAGTCCCAACTGTCATTGTCATTCCTAATAACATTTAGACGAGTTGGCTGTTAAGATTAAAAAGAAAGTAAGTTCCAATTGTATACCCAAAGCCTAAATATTTCTTTGGTGAAGTGCTGGAAAAACACTTACCCTTGCATATTCGATTTTTAGTGTGCAACACCCAGCATATATGTCTGCTCCGTTGAGTGCTGCTTTAGCCTTCTGGGCACAAAGGACTGATTCAAACGTAAGCTCTATTAAGGAAATTTGGTCTAAGATGTCCAGTACTCAACCATTATTCAATCCCTAAGAAAAGGACTTGAAAATTAGAAACAACTCTTTCCTTCTGCAAATGTTTTAATAAATAAGATGTCGAGATGAGTTTTGGTAGGGGATTTTATTTTTAGGATCAACAGTACCATCACAGGATATATCAGTGTCTAATTACTATGTTGTACACCTGAACCTAGTATGTCAACTGTAATTTAAAATTAAATTTAATAAATTAGGAAAGGAAAAAGAATCGACAATATTAAAAAAAAAAACCAACATAATATAACCAACCTATCTACACATTAATCCTTCTAAAGAATCAGAAGTACTTTATAGATTGGAACAGAGAAGGCGAAGGGAACATGATCACATTCCCCAGCAAAAAAGAGCTATCTTGAAATAGGAAATATTTTACACTTAACATCACAAAGAACCAAAATAATACAAAATAACATTTAATTTTATGTATTTCTGAAAAGGCAGGGTTTTATAATCATGTACTTATCTTCACTGTATTGGTTTAAAAAAAATTTGTCTATGGTTCTTTCCAAAAAATAAAATTAAACTACAAAAATGGTTAAAAAAAAAAAAGTAAAACACTTTGCCAGAAGTAAGCACCATTAGGAGTTTGCTGTTTATCTCTACCTTTCTCTATGCATACATTAGGGTTTTTAAAAAAACTATTATTATTTTAAATGGGACTGTATTATACTATACATACTATTTTGCAACTTGCTCTTTTTTACTCAACATATAACGAATTTAACAGAGAAGCGGTTCTTACATAAACTAGGATCAGTTAAGATTCAATAAAGAAAAGAAAGGAAGGTTCTACTGATTCTAAAGTTTTGGTACTTCCAAATGACTTATTTTAAGAAGAGAGCCAGCAAAATTCGTTCAAGATAAATTTCAAAAAAGTACAATTATACATATTATCAAATAGTGTTATTATTTTCCTTCTTTGAAAAGGCAAAACACACTGTAAGATGAAGCAACAATCTAGTGACTGTTTCACGACAGCACGCGAAATTATTTGTGGGTACTGCAGTTTCACTTTTTTAAATCTAAGAAAAACAGACGGGCGGAAATAAGTATCACTTGTCTAAAAATGATTATGCAGAAAAAAGCAAGGCCTATGTTACACAGCATTCATTCATATCAATTAAGAAACGACAAAGGATATTCGACCATTGCTTGTATCCCGTTTCTCTTGAATATGACAATACGCTGCACTTTGCCAACGGGGTTGCATACAGTGTACAAAACATCCTAGGAAGGAAACAAGAAAATTTCTTCCCATTTTATATTTGGAAAAACATCAAGGCTACACACTGATTTCTCTCACTAAAAAATAAAAAACTGTCAAGATGTCACTTCTATTAATTACTGGTTACTTTAAAAAATTGTTACACTTCAATAAATCTAAAGTTATTTCCTCACCGACACAATACCCACACACTAGAGAAGTTCCAATGAAACATCTGAAAAGCACTATTATCTATTTGATCCCTAAATGAATCCTCCACTTTTATTTTCTCAGACTAAAATACAACATGTGAGCACAATACCAGAACTGCAACTAATTATTTGTTGCTTTCCAAATGTGACTCTGAAATGGTTCACATTATAACCACTTGAATTATGGTAATCAATATTTATTAAGGGGTACTAGTAGAACAACTTGGTATCCATTTTTCAAGGGGCAGTGGCTATTCAGAAAAGGCCCAGAGAAGAGCATTTATCCAGTGTTAAATGACATCAAACAGGATATCTGAATCAGCCTAAATACCCTCTTAGGAACAATTCTTCAACTTCCAAGAAGTTTCCTGAATATCTACAGGACATAGCCATACCACTAGGTGCTAGGGATATAACAATAAACAAACCGGAGCAGTTGCACTAGATTAAGTTATATTCTTTTCCCCAAAACACCAAATATTTTAACCATGTCAATACTGTATATTAATGTCTATAAATATTATAAAGCAAAATGTCTAATTAAAGGCATATATTTAAATTTATGTCCCAATATCATATACCCTTACTAGAAATTACACTAATTGAAGTTTCCCTCACTGTAATATTCTATTCATTACAAAAATCAAGTGTCTTCATCACTAGCTTGTTGGGAAACAGCATGTGATTATAAAATAGAACACTCAACTGGTCCAGAACATGAATCCTTTTTAAAATTCCACTGATATAACTTTTTTAAAGGGTGAAGCAGGGAATTTAAGTAATTTAAGCCGGTTTTTAACCAGCTGCATCAAAAGACCTTGTAATAACAACATATGTATCTTACTGTACTACAGGAGTCTGCCATTACCTAGTAGATGCTCCTGATAAACGTGCGGGCATGGGAGTGAGAGTTAGTGCTCGGACCATTTCCAACAAGTCTGTCTAGTCCCTCACTAGAAACAGTCAGCACAGATGCTTTAAACGTGCTTATTTAATTACGACCACTGTACTTGGGCACTTTTTAGGTTCAGTGCTTACCATCTGCTTGTCCATTAAACTTGATAGTCAAAATTAAGACTCATTCTAATAATTCTAAAAACAACCATTATTTCTAAATATCAAGAGGGCAGTGAAGAAAACTACATGTTAGTCAACTGAGCGGCTAACTCCAAAATCACTTCTAGCTTGTCATATTAAAAATCCATACCACTGTAATTGGATAAAGGGGATTCTGAATTGATAATAGAAGAACTTTGTTGCCTCCTGACGGATCATCAGTATTTCCTGGCCGAGTGATCCTTTTGCTTGTAGAATAGTTGAAAAAAGCCTGCTGACCAGCAATGTACACAGGCTCATCTGCAGCAAAGGTCACACACTCTTTGGCGCTGTCCATGTTCTCGAATTCCACGAGAGCCTGCCGTTTGAATGGCATCATCATCACATAGCTGAAAGGGAGATTGGGAGAGAGTACCCGTATACATGAGTCCAATTAACGTCATTTGTTCTCAATCAAGTAAAAGCAGACTTTTTCTTAAAAAAAAAAAAAAATGTGTCAAATTATACAGATTAGTCTTCTTTACCTGTATCCAAAGTTAGTCAACTCTTAGATCATCCAAATTCATTGTGCTATAGCAGGTAGATGGTGCCTATCTGAAAACCTACCCTCCTGTGATGGAAAGCATATCCATTTCATGCCTTCCTCAGGCACAATTTTCTGTTATCAGTTACTGATGACACTACTCAGTTTATTCCTCAGGCGGCCACTCCCAAGTATATTAGAAAATATCTCAATACAGAAACCAACAATGAAGCCCTGGCTGGTGTGGCTCAGTGGACTGAACATCAGCCTCACAACCCAGGGTTGCCGGTTCGATTCCCAGTCTAGGGCACATGCCTGGGTTGCAGGCCAGGTCCCCAGTAGGGGGCATGTGAGAGGCAACCACACACTGACATTTCTCTCCCTTTCTTTCTCCCTCCCTTCCCCTCTTTCTAAAAATAAATAAATAAAATCTTAAAAAAAAAAGAAAAGAAACCAACAATGATAAAACTCAACAGAAGTTCAGTGGATGGGACCCCTAAAAACAGAAACTACTACCTCTATTGATTTTTCCAAATAAATAAGTATCCACACTAATAACCAACTATACTTTGATTTATCTTACAAAAGAGAGCCAAAGATAAATAAAAGCAACTGCAAACTAACCAAATTCCATACCAACAATCTCCCCCCAAATGTTTTTAAATATTAAAGGTTATGAAAAGATATTCACTAGAACATGGCAATCATGGCTGCCTATGGGCAAGAAGGTAAAGTATTTACTTTTCACTGTGTTCTTTTGGGGGAAGGAATGTATTTTAATGCATGAAATAAAAAATAAGGAAATGAAAGAAAGTAGGCAAGAGAGAAATGAGAGCACATGGATCACAACAGGGGAACAACATTCACAGGAACAAGAACCTTAAAAATGTTTCTTAAATACAGTTAACATGGTTTTTATCATGTAGAAGGCTGGAGCAGTAACATCAGGTCCGCGACACAGGGCAACACTGCTCCCCAGCCCGGCAGCCAGGACCCACTGCTACACTTTAGAAACTGGCAAAGGATCCAGTACTAAAAACCAGACCACTCTGTAGCCTGCGAATTATGTAATTTCTTATGAATTTCAGCTTCCTCATTTATAAAACTTGGAACTGTATCAAGATTATAGCTATACAAACTGCTTGCCTTGCCTCATTCATCTTTATATCCTCAAAAGCAAGTGGCACATAACAGACATTCAGTCAGCATTTGGTAGTCTATGGGGCTTGTCAGCATTCCCACCCACACCATGCAAAATTAAAGAATACAGAAATAATAAGGCCTTGAATTTAAAGATTACCCACTATAAATATGAGATATAAGTCCTAGGAGAGAAACATTCCCTGTATTTTATTTACTCATTTTTTACTTTTTAATTGAATTTATTGGGGTGACCTCAGTTAATAAAATTGTATAGGTTTCAAGTGTACAATTCTATAATACATCATCTGTATGTTGTACTATGTGCTCACCACCCAAGTCAAGTGTCCTTCCATCATCATTTTTCTCCCCATACCCTCTTTCTACCCCCTCACCCCCTTTCCCTCTTGTAGTAACCATACTGTTGTCTGTGACTGTGAGTTTATTTTTTTTATTAATCCCTTCACCTTTTTCACCCATCCCTGTAACCACCCTCCCCTCTCACAGCTGTCAGTCTGTTCTCTGTCTATACATCTGCTTCTATTTTGTTTGTTAATTTATTTTGTTCATTAGATTCCACATGTGAGGGAATTCATACGGTCCTCTATCTTTCTCCGACTGGCTTATTTCACTTGGCATAATGCTCTCCAGGTCTACCCATGCTGTCACAAAGGGTAAGAATACACTAGAAGGAATAAACAGTACAGTGGATGAAGCAAAGGATCAAATCAGCAATTTGGAAGACAAGCTAGCAGAAAATACCCAGAGAAGCAAAAAGAAAAAAGAATTTTTAAAAATGAGGATAGTTTAAGGAACCGTTAGGACAACATGAAGCATAACAACATCCACATCACCAGGATACCAGACGGAAGACAAAGCAAGCACGGGATCAAGAGCCTATTTGAGGGAGTAATGACTGACAACTTCCCTCACCTGGTGAAAGAAAAAGACACACAGTTCAGGAAATGCACAAAGTCCCAAACAATATGAACCCAAAGTGGCCCACAGGAGGACGCATCATAGCTAAAATGGCAAAGGTTAAAGACAAAGACAAAATCTAAAAAGCAGCAAGAGAAGGAGAGTTACCCACAAGGGAGCTCTCATAAGACTATCAGCTGATTTCTTAACAGAATCATTTCAGGCCAAAAGAGACTGGCATGAAATATTCAAAGTGATGAAAAGCAAGACTACTTTACCCAGCAAGACTATCACTTAAAATTGGAGGAGAAATAGCTTCCAAGACAAGAAAAGATTAAAGGAGTTGTTACCGCCAAACCAGTATTATAAAAAATGTTAAAGGAGAAGAAAGAGGGGGAGGAGGAGGAGAAAAGGAGTAGAAGGAAAAAACAGAGGAACATAGTTATAAAAAATAAAGTGGGAATAAATATATACCTATCAATAATCGCTTTAAATGTAAATGGCTTACATGCTCTAATCAGAAGACGTAGCACAGCAGAATGACCCATACAAGACCCACATACATACTGCCTATAAGAGACCCCCCTCAGAGCAAGATACACACAGACTAAAAGGGATGGGAAAAGATATTTATGCAAATGGAAATTTTAAAAAAGCTGTGGTAGCAATACTTATATCAGACAAATTAGACTTCAAACAAAGGCCATAACAAGAGACACAGAAGGACATTACATAATGCTAAAGGGATCAATCCAAGAGAGGACATAACCCTTATAAACATTTATGTACCAACACAGGAGCATCTACATATATAAGGCAAAGACTGATGGTCATAAATGGAGAGATCGACTGTCATACAGTCACAATGAGACTTTAACACCCTTTGACATCAATGGATAGATCTTCCAGACAGAAAACCAACAAGGAAACAGTGGCCTTAAATGGCACACCAGATCAGATGGATTTAATTGATGTCTTCAGAGCATTTCACCACAAAGCAGCAGAATACACATACTTTTCAAGTGCACAGGGAACATTTTCTAGTATAAACCATACGTTAGGACACAAAACAGGCCTCCAATTTAAGACTGTAATTATATCAACCATCTTCTCTGACCGTAATGGTATGAAACTGTAAGTCAATTATAAGAAAAAGCTGAAAAGCACACGAAGACATGGACGCTAAATAACATGTTGCTAAACAACGAACGGGTTAACAATGAGATCAAGGAAGACATCAAAAACTACCTTGAAACACATGAAAATGAGGACACAACAACCCAAAATCCGTGGGACACAGAGAAAGCAGTCCTACAAGGGAAATTCATAGCATTACAGGCCTATGTCAAGAAATGGGAAAAATCTCAAACAATGTAACTTTTTTTAAAATCCTCACCTGAGGATTTGAGAGACAGAAAGAGAAACATCAATGTGAGGGAGAAATATTTATCAGTTGCTTCCTGTACATGCCCTGACCAGGGACTGAACCCACACCTAGGCATGTGCCCTGACCGGGAATCAAATCTGCAACCTTTTGGTGTACAGGACAGTGCTCCAACCAACTGGTTTTTTGAAAAGAAACTTCCCTGCAGAAACAGACTTCTTGCTGAAGTTCTAAAATCTTAGACATATAAAAAACAGAAAACCATGGAATCAGGTCTATGCTAAAGAAATTAAAGAAAAATAAATAAAATATTCTCTCACAAGTATAAGCTGGTTTAATAGCTAAATGATATTACCAACTAAATATGTCAATAATGGCCTTTGGCTCTTGGGAAACAGAAAATTTATAAAGATTAAAAACCAAATTCTTTATTGGACTATGCTAGGCCTGGTCATAGTAAAACTGCTTTCTAGAGCTGCAGTAGAAGTTGAGTGCTAGTGAGAACAGGCTTAACACTTAAAAAGGTTTCCCAGAAGAGTGGCATCATAGGAAGATCAAGAAGGGAAAATTAGAATATTGCAGATATTTTAAGAATGCACTTAAATTGCCTGGAACATAATTTTTAAAAAATCTTTAAAAAGCATAAATATGAGCAAGATTGAAAGACCAAAGAGAAAAAAATAAACAAAAAGGCTGAGGGACACAGTAGGTGCTTTCACCTGACAGCATGAGACATGTTTACTAAACTTTAAATAAAAACAGGAGGCAGCAAAAAACTTACCACATAAATTAGGCCTTAAAAGTTCTGTTATAAAATTTTTAACTAATCACTACTTGGCACCCTCTCCTTTAATGGGAGTGGGGAATTTTTAAAAAGCAAATGAAAGGGGGAAGAGAGAAAAAGAGATTCAGTATATATTTTTAAATATTCTTTTGATTATAATACATGAATACATTACAGAATAAAGACAAAAATATAGCAATTTTATTATCATGACAAAATCATTCTTAACATTTTGTTATAGTTTCTCCTGAACTTCTTTCCTGTGCATCTAGTTTTCAGGTATAAACTTACCAAATAGTGACCCTGGTGATTCACCTGTTTAATATTAGCAGTTTCAATATGCTTATAATTACACATCACAAAATAAAGAAACAAGTAGAGAAAGGTTCTAAATTTGTTGTCTTTTATTGATTCTAGAGAGGGGATGGGAAGGAGAAAGAGAGCAAGAGAAGCATTAATGTGAGAGAGAAGCACTGATCAGCTGCCTCTTGCATACGCCCCCACTGGGGACAGAACCCACAACCCAGGCATGTACACTAACCCAGAATCAAACCAGTGAACTTTCCGTTTGCAGGATGACACCCAACCACCTAAGCCACACTGGCCAAGGCGAAAAATGTTCTATAAATACATTTTGAAGCAAAACACTTGCTTTTCATTGGAGGCTATTCAAGGTTCTTTCAGCTTTAATACCAGTCACTTACTCAATATCATTTCATACAATTGAAACTCCTATTATTCATATTCATGCCAATTAAGCTCTTAACTATACACTAATATGCTCCAATCATTTCATGACTTTTCTATCCACATAACTGCCAATCTCGAGGGCAGAATGACAGACTATGCAAGGTAACCAAGTAACACTCATATCCTGAATACTTTGCCGTGGACTAAGTACCAAACAGTACAGAGTCTAAAAGTGAACAGGCCACCCAAAAGTAACTCAAATTACTCACCAACTTAAACATATAGTTCTATTTCTTTAATCCCAACTTTTAAGTCATGGTCATAATTAACATCAAAGTGTCCAACTATATTGTGCTCATCAACTTGTTTTTCTGACATCACTTCAGTATTTCTTGGCTAAGAAAATAACTTTAAATGCACTAAATACACAAGAACAAAAGAAAAATAAGCCCCAAGTAACCATCTCTTTACAACTCCATGGGACAATGTATCACTTAGAAGGTCCTTAGAGAAAATAGACTTAGTCTAGTGCCAACAGGCAAGTCCAAATAAAGTCTAAGGAGTCTATTTTAATATACGTGTAACTTTCCAGACAGATTTAGCTTCCAAGATCCTCTCCAAATGACTAAGTAGTAATATGGTCGTCTCAGTGATACTTCAAGAAGTGGGGGTTTTTATGCTTTTTTATGCCCATGTAGATTCCCAATTTGTACCTTCAAGGACAACATGTAACAGTCAGTGATTTCTGAGGTACATAAGTTGAGGATAACAGGTTTGCCAAGTCATCTACCTCCCAATGAAGTTACCAAAGCAATAAAAAGGATGCCATGATGGAAGGTATCACCTCAAACCCCTCCCACTCCTTTGAAGCAGTGATTCCTTTCTGCTGACATCTCTGATCACTTTCTCACCATCGAGTTATGCATCATCCTTTCAATACTCAAAAAGTCCATATAAATTTTTATAGAACTGAAGCAATCGAGCTGTCTCAGCAAATATATTGAAATTCCTCTCCTATTTATATAGTTTGACTTAGTCTGTGTCACTGAGGCCTACAACAAAACCCCCAAACATATTTATCAAGGAAAAACTCATTATAAAGATCAACTCTAGACTATCCATACTAGGAAGAGAACCACCACCAGGCATACTCCAAAAATAATTTAGAAATAATTTTTAAGTGTATTTTTGGTAGCAGATTCACCTTTCTCAAATGTTTTCACTTAAGTCGATACTCTTTGGCACACAGCAGCTTTGGTAAGAGAAAGGAGGCAGCTGAGTGAATACAAAACTCAAGGGGAAGGCAGGCTGGGACAACACACGCACTGCTCACGATCTGCATGGAGCTCACAGCAACAGGCAGCTAAGCAAACAGTGCCTACCTTTCACCCACCCACTTTTAGTTGCCAATTCCTAAATATCCCCAAATAATTTTTTTTTAAATTAGTATTTAAGTACCACTAACCACTTTCAAACTCTGAAGTTGAAGAGTGTAATCAACTCATTGGTTTAAGGCAGTGTTTAAGAAGGAATCAGGGACTCCCGTGAAAATCAGATGGAAGAAGCAATAATCCATTTTACATACAACCTGGCTGGGAATAAGAGGTGATAATGGCCCCAAAAATACATCCGTGAATCATCCCAGAAAGGTTAAAAACAAAGTAGTACAGTGATATGCAAATATGATATATAAAATGGTTAAACTAGTAGCAACCAAGCAAGGCTTGTTCTACCGCACTGCTCTCAATCTTTGTGAAGTCCTTATTGTCTTACCATATTGTCCCAAATTTTTCCAGAGCCTCCACAAGATCTGCTTCCACCACAGATTCACAGAGTCCTCGAACATGGACAACGGGTGAAACAGAAACTTTATGATGACTTCCACCTGTCTCCTAGAAAGAGAAAACAATTTGTAATTAAAAACTTTAAAATTCCAAATTGCATCTTTTAGTAAATTCAACTCTGCTATAAAAAGCAAACAAATAAACAACAACAACAAAACAAGTGCAATTTACAAGTTAGTAAATAGGACATAAGAGTAAAATCAACAATTAAATGCCTGGCCAGAAAATTTTGATTTCTTAAAAGGGAGATTTCTTAACACTTCCTGTCAAGATGAAGGCATAGGTCAGCATGGCTCACCTCCTCACACAACCACAGCAAAATTTACAACTAAGCTAGAAAACAACTATCACCCAGAATCATCAGAAAATCGAGCTATATGGAAGTCTGACAACCAAGGAATTAAAGAAATCACACCCACACAGATGAGTAGGAGGGGCAGAGACACGCAGACACAGAACAAGGGGTCCCATATCCGCGTGTGGTAGATAAAAATCCACAGGGATCCCAGCCCCACACCAGACCACCCAGCCCAGGGTTCCAGCACCAATTAGAGAAGTCCCCGTAACTTCTGGCTGTGAAAACCAGTGGGGTTTGGGGCAACAGAAGAAACTGCAGGATTCTTGGGTGTGTCCTCTTAAAGGGCCCACAATGGACTTAGGACTTACACAAACTCCCTCTGGGCTCCAGCACCAGGGGCAGCAGCTGGAAGGGCACCAGTGGCACACAAGGAGAAACTGAAGTGTCTGGCATCAGGGTGAATGTTAGGGGACAGCTTCCTCTCAGACAAAACTCCAGAGGCCAGGCAGAGACCATAGTCTCCTTTGTGAACCCTCATCTACACAGAGCCTGAGAGTGGCAACACCGTATCTGAGAATCCATCAACTCGTTCACACAGGTTGCCCTGTCCTGGCAATTACCTAAGGCTCCAACCCATCCAACTTACAGGTGCACTTTTCTGTGATAGGCCATGCTACTAAGACAGGGAGTCAAAGCAGCTCTACCTAATACATAGACACCAACACAGGGAGCCTGCCAAATTGAGGAGACAAAGAAATGTGGCTCAAACTGAAGAACAGAACAAAACTCCAGAAAAAGAACTAAACAAAATGGAGATAAGCAACCTATCAGATGCAGAGTTCAAAACACTGGTTATTAGGATGCTCAAGGAACTCAATGAGTACTTCAACAGCATAAAAAAGACCCAGGCAGAAACAAAGGTTACACAAAGTACAATAAAGAAAAGTTTATAGGGAATCAGACTTCTGGTCAAGACTGAGGCGTCAACAGATACACTTTGCTTCCACATACAACCAAAAGAGGGACAACAACAAACAAAAAACAACGAGAACTGCCAGAAAACTGAACTGTGTATGTTAAACCAACAACCAAGGAGTTAAAGAAGAAACGTTAACCCAGAGATGAGCAGCCAGGGCAGAGAGGACTAGTGGCAAGGCTGCTAGGACCAGGCAGGCAAGGAAGTGGCTGGTGGAGCTGGTGGAGCAGGCGGTCCCACATTTGCATGTGGATAAGCCAGGAGGAACAACTGGGGAATGAGACAGACAGCGCAACCCAGGGTTCCATTGTGGGAAACTAAAGCCTCAAAACCTTTAGCTACAAAAACCTGTGCAGATTGTGATGGCAGGAGAAACTCCCAGCCTCACAGGAGAGTTTGTTGGAGAGACCCACAGAGCCCTGGAACGTACACAAACTCACCCACCCGAGAATCAACACCAGAAGGGCCAATTTGCTTGTGGGTGGTGGGGCAAGTGACAGAAAGCCAGCTGAGAGCCAAGCAAGTGGCATTGTTCCCTCTCTGACCCCTCCCCCAACATACAGCAAAGTGAGTTGCCCTGCCCCTTACAGCATAACAGGTGCACCAAGACAAAGAAATATGGCCCAAATGAAAGAACAGGTCAAAGCTCCAAAAACAGAACTAAGTGATAAAGAGATAGCTAGCCTATCAGATGCAATGTTCAAAACACTGGTAATCAGGATGCTCACAGAAATGGTTGAATATGGTCACAAAATAGAGGAAAAAGTGAAGACTATGAAAAGTGAAATACAGAAAACATACAGGGAACCAATAGTGAAGGGAAAGAAACCTGGATTCAAATCTACAATTTGGTACAGAAGAAAGAAACAAACATTCAACTTGAACAGAATAAAGAAACAAGTATTCAAAAAAAAATGAGGAGAGGCTTAAGAACTGCTGAGACAACTTTAAACGTTCCAACATCTGAATCACAGGGGTGCCCGAAGGAGAAGAGGAAGAGCAAGAAATTGAAAACTTATTTGAAAAAATAATGAAAGAAAACTTCCCTAATTTGGTGAAGGAACTACACAAACAAGTCCAGGAAACAAGAGTCCCAAATAAGTTGGACCCAAAGAAGACCACACCAAGACACATCATAATTAAAATCCCAAAGGTGAAAGATAAAAGAGAGAATCTTAAAAGCAGCAAAAGAAAAGCAAACAGTTACCTACAAAGAAGTTCCCATAAAGCTGTCAGCTGATTTGTCAAAAGACACTTTGCAGGCTAGAAGGGACAGACAAGAGGTGTTGAAAGTGATGAAAAGCAAGGACCTACAGTAACCTGGATTACTCTATCCAACAAAGCTTTAGAATTGAAGGGCAGATAAAGTGCTTTCCAGACAAGGTAAAGCTAAAGGAGTTCATCATCACCAAACCATTATTATATGAAATGTTAATGAGACTTAAGAAAAAGAAAATCAAAACTCTGAACATTAAAATGGCAGTAAACCCATAACTAGCAACAATCGAATCTACAAAACAAACTAAGCCAACAAGCTGAACAGAAACAGAACCATAAATATGGAAATCATTTGGAGGGTTATCAGTTGGGAGGGGGAAGGAGGAGAAGAGGGGAAAAGGTGCAGGGATTAAGAAGTACAAATTGGTAGTTATATAATAGATGGGAAATGTTAAGAACAGTATAGGAAATGGAGTAACTCAAAAACTTATATCCATGACCCATGGGCATGAACTAAGGGGGTGATTGCTGGAGGGAATTGGGGGTACTGGTTGGAGGGGCGAAGGGGGAAAAAATCGCAACTGTATATTTAATTATTTTATGCTAGATGATATAAATATATTATTTTATGCTATTATGGTAAAATATATTTCTAAAAATAAAAGGGTGTATTCCTTTACAGTAAGACATAAAATTAAGTTACTTAATAACTTATTTCAACTTCAAGAATATCTCAGAAAAAACATCAGCAGATAACACAAAGCATGCTAAGACTGGAAATACATTTTATACTCATAATTTCATAGTTTTCCCTCCATAAAATCAAAATCTCAAGTAGTCCAAATGAACAAAAAGTCCCAATTTAAAACTTTTTAAATATAAAGATTATATACTTTATTTTTTCTGTAATATAGTATTATATCATCTTTTGTCCTGTTTAATTGGTTACCTGGTCCCACCATAACTTGAAGTCCAACTTAAATTTATAGAAGGGACTATGTAGGAGAATACTTTGAAAATTAAAATAGCTCTCTCATTTACTTATCAAGTTCCATTGAGACAAAGATCTATATTTACAGCTAGCTACGGGCACCTCTCTTGCATCACTTTAGAAATAACTTCAGATAGATAGACAGACAGATGGATGTCTCCCTCCAAAAAGCTATTAAGTGAAAGCTTTTGGGGGGGGGGGTCCTACAGACTAATCTAAAAGCACCATTAAAATTTAAGAATCATTTTAAGAAAATTAAACCCCTTTATGGCTATTCTAAAAGACTCACCGACTTTTTTTCCATCATAAAGACTGTTAGAAAAATGTAATAAACTCATGTCAGAATTTAAAGAAAAGAAATGGTTTGAATATAAAAAGTAACCATGGGACTACGCCACATGATTGTCATAGCCAACAAATAATTCCAGTCATCTGCAAACACTAATTTAATCCTTGGAATTTCATTTGAATTGCTTAGGTTTCGTTTCTGCTATGTTTACATGTCGCTAAATTTGAAACACGTCATTCTCACTGTTCCCGATGTAAACCAGCATTCTCTTAGCAACCTTAACAAACGAGGCCCTGCCTACGTGAAATCCCACAACCAAACGTGCATTATCACCATGAGGCTCTTACACAGTGCTGGACAACAATAATGCAGGAAAGAGTTAAATAACAGTTTAAAACCTAAATTTAAACAAACATTTAAAGTATAAATAACAAGCTTCACTCTAAAAATATTTAGACAATAATAAACTGCAAGATATAAGACAGTTATCTCCACTGACCCTCAGAAATTAGCTGGCAAAAGTAAAAGTATATGAGAAAACTATATTGGCCTGGACTCTTCAAAAAATTAGTATCAAAAAACAGTGGAAGATTTCAGATTGAAACTAAAGACAGACAACGACCAAATGCAATATGTGAGCCTGAATTTTATGATAGATAGAAAACTGCTATAAAAGACATCTTAGGGCCCTGACTGGTGTGGCTCAGAGGACTGAGTGCCAGACTTTGAACCAGAGGGTCGCTGGCTCGAGTCCCAGTCAGGGCACACGCCTGAATTGCAGGCCAGGTCCCCAGTCAGAGGGCATTCAAAGAGGTGGCCACACATTGATGTTTCTCTCCCTCTCTTTGTCTCTCCCTTCCCCTCTCTAAAAATAAATAAATAAAATCTTCAAAACAAAAGAAAAAAGACATCTTAGGGACAAATTGGAGAACTTAAGTAGGCAGGGAATTAGATTATGTAATGGAATTATTGCCTTAGATAGCAATAGTAATGGTATAGGAAAGAATATCTCTAATTCCTAGGAATAGCAGGGATATTTAAGGATAATTGTGATGTCTTTAAGTTACTGTCAAATAGTTCAGGGAAAAAATGTACGTATATAAATATAGACATTTAGAGATAAAAATCACAAATAAAAAATGTTAAAAATAGAATATGTAATTGAACATGTTACATAATAAAAAATTGGGGAAATATTTTATTATGTAATACCTAAGACCTACAAAAGGGAATAAAGAACATTATAACTACCACCCAGTCTAAGAAATGAACTACCACTCAGTCGAACACATCTCCTCATCCTACCTCCCCCCCCACTATGGATAACCACTGTCTTATATATAGTTCTAAAGAATATGACTTCTATCCGAATCAGTCTTCTCACAAAAAAATCTATTACAGGACCAACATTAGTTCTATTTCCCAGACCGAAGATTGAGACTCAAGTCATTCTATACAAGCTGGAAAATGTTCAATGTTCCCAATATGGTTATTTAGGGGAAGATGGATGATCTTAACCTCAAAGGAGAAAACAACACACCCTGAACCCCTGTATTTCCTTTATTCCCACTCAGCAAACTTGCTATTCATGCACTTACATACCTTGATATTTCTCTATCTTTAATTTATGTCTCCTTGTCTTGAACTTAAAACATTTCTCATCCTTTCTGTTGCGTATTTAAAAAGAAAAAAAAAACCCCTAGGGTTGTTTCCAAATATAAAACATGTATTAAAGATATCTTTTCAAACCATATTTTCACCTCCCCCATTACCCGCCAAATTACTTTTCTTAGATCAGCATTTTCCTGGGGAAGAGGCAAAGCCACGGAACCACCGCCAGGTTGGGTCTTGGTCCTCCCCACCCACCACACCTCTAGACAGCTCTGCATCCACAGCCACCGCAGCTTCCGCCACGGGAGTGCAGGGGGACATGGGTGGAGTTTCCTGAAGCACGGGGAGACCTGCATGGTGCACCACCACACCGGGATGCTTGAAGATGAAAAGAAATCTGATTTCTCCTAGGACTCCAAACAAGCCCTGTAAGTTACTGAAAGGCAAGCAGGAGGTGATCTGAGAACTGGGAAGATGGGGTTGTCCAGACGAGTGTGTGTCAGAGAACCAAACTATCTCCCCAAACTGTGCCTACGGTGCTACTGGGCACCCAGGTAACAACCCACCGAAAGCCACTCTTGTCTTCCATGGGGAGCTAAAACTGGAATGACAGGACGGGCCTGCTCCGAGCCCTTTGTTCTTGGATGTGCCAGACACGTATGTGTACAGAGTGTTTCCTTCTGTTCCACTACTCTCTCTGTATAAACATCTGTCCCACCTGAATGCGTTGTCACCCAGTTTTGCTCTTCCCCTTTCTCTTTGTATTGTGTGCTGAGCTAAACCATATGCCATAAACCTCAAGCTACTTTTTGTTTTCTTTTTGGGGTGAAGGTTCAGTTTCAGTCTTCTCAGTCTAGATTTCCAATTAAATATTAGTTAAATATTAACAGCACAAGTAATGGGTTAACTTCAGACTAGGAATTGGGGTGTGTGTGTGTGTTGGCGGGGGGCAGGAGGGAAAGAATCTTTATTTTTTGGATGAAATTTTTTATCTACTATATATTTAACATTCTTGCTGCTGCGCTGCAAAGCTATAGCAGATTTGAGGTGCTGTTGATGGCCGAATTATCTCTAAGTTGAGAGAGATGTTTCGGTTGAATTAAGAGCCCTACCCAAAAATGAAGTGGGGAGGGGGAGAGGCCTTGCCTCTACTGTCCCCCATCCCACTCTCTTCTTAAGCCCTCTGTCTTTTAAAAGCAAACCATTTTCACTGTGATGTTGGGCACTACATGTATCTGAGCCCAGGCCAGCAGGGACCTCTGAAGCCTTCTTCCTGGTCTGGTTTCCCCCCATCCCCATCCTGAGGGTTTTCTCTAAGATATTCAGGACTTTCATAATCCCTTAGCTTTCCAGGCTCCACTTTCTAAATTTTAAGAACTTTAATCAAAAGGTAAAATTGAAGGTGCTATTTGCACCCAGCCACCACAATGTATCCTTGAGGGTCGTCTTAAGAAAATGATGCTGGTCATCACAGGTTCAGCATCTCCTGTTTTTTGATGCTCAGTTCCCCCTGCAGCTCTCAGTTTCCTGGCTTCCCCCCCCCCCCCCGCCCCCCTCACTTCCTTGCTGTCCCAAGGTCACCGAGCCAGTGCTGATCTCATGAGAGAAATTATTTCTGCCTAACCCCCCACCCCCGCACCAGCACTACAAATGAGTTTCAAGTTTTGTTATTGCAATAAAAGTGTAAATAAAAAAGCATTATTGCAATAAAAGTGCTTTACACTGACTTTTCTAAAAAAATTATTTTTCTTATTTCTATCTATACTATAAACTGGTGATAAAAAAAAATCTTAAGTCATTTGTAAAGCTTCTTTTATCTACCTTAAAATTGCCTCTTTGAAGCATCACACCATGCATTTAATTCCTAAAGGGGTGGATCAATCAGTAATGATTACCCCAATCATATATCAATACTTCAGTCATGTTATCTCCATCTTAATTAATTTTTTAAAGTTCTCATACAAAACCCCAAATTTCTTTCCATGCCAAGTGTTTAGTTATCTAGGTTCTCTCCCAGTCTATTTATATCTATTACTTATCAGACTAGAAACAATATTCCAAGTGAGTACCCAGTAAATGAAGGTATGGCTGCAATTTATGTATATATTTTTCTTTTTTAATTACTCGACCCTTTCCTAGGCAAACTGGATCAATTATGGAGGCATTATTTGGCCCCCATGGCAGGCTATAGACCGGTTTAGTCATAACCATCGCAAACTCCCTGTCCCTCAAAGGCGACCTCAAGGACAAACTCTAATAACATCAATCTTGAGTGCTGATTTTGACAATTGCAGATTGAAGACCAAGCTCTAATAAAGAGAAGGGAAGCTTCAATCTAAGAGAAATGAGCAAGGCCCATTAACATCTCTTCATACAGAAAAGCAATAATTTGAGTGTAAACTCACAAAGGCCAGCCACAATGTCCTTAGGCCTTTTTGTTTTCCCAACATCCCTATGCACAACATGTGCCAAAGATAGTTCAAGAGCCACTGAACTATCTTTCCTGCCCTCCTACCATAGGATTAAGACAGACCAATCTCAGCCCTCGCTGGTGTGGCTCAGTGGATTGCGAAGCAATGGGTCGCAGGTTCGATTCCCAGTCAGGGCACATGCCTGGGTTGCGGGCCAGGCCCCCAGTAGGGGGCGTGTGAGAGGCAACCACACATTGATCTTTCTCTCCCTCTTTCTCTCCCTGCCTCTAACTCTTTAAAACAAAACAAAACAAAACAAAAACACCAATCTCAAATTCAGTAATTCATCCCCCAACACCAGACATAAAAACCCACAGCCTCTCGTTAAACACCTCCAATGAAAGGAAACATACTACCTATTACATTTTTAGAAAATTCTTCATAATATTGCATCCATTTCTGTCTCTCTGTAGTTTCCTATTCAAAATGGCTTGGGGAATCAGATCAACTTTAGAATCTCTGGACATTTACTGGCTCAGTGACCTTAGGCTACTTAATTAACCTTTCTGAGCTTGTTTTACAATTTAAAAAAAGAAAAAGAAGAAAACAGCAATATCCTCATCATATAAGATCACAATAAATAAATGAAACAAAAAATAAAAATGTCTAGCAGCGCTAGACACAGTTACTGAACAAAGTTTCAATATAGTTGGCACCCCTACCCTTAACTATGTTTCTCTCTTCTACATGATAACCTTCAATTACTTATAATGATTTCTTAAATCACACCTTTTAAGTTTACCCTTCAAGTTAAATATCCTCCCAGATGCTTCTACCATTCCTCTTATGATGTGACTTTTAAATGCCCTCTCCATTCTGGTCATTTTTCTCTGGACTCATTACAATTTGTAATGTAGTATTAAGAAAGAAGTATAGCATCTCCAGATATTTAAGATTATCCCTTCTTTGACTTTGGAGATTTCATACAGACCAAGAACAAACTACTTTTAAGGGTCAGCTACATATATTTTTTAACCCACAATATACTTAAGAGTTTAACTACTTTTTTTCCTTACTAAATTAAACGATCACATCTCTTTACTTGGTCTTTTTCTTTAAGAGAAACAATACAGCAGACCCAAAAATGGGAACTGCTTTAATTTTCCTATCCAAAGTTTTTAAGGTATATTTGACCAACTAACAGAGCAAAGATTATAAAAAGAAAGCTGTATGATTCAAATAACTTTCTTTTAAATATTTTTTTTTCTCATGTACTATATAAATCCTTTGGTTTTGCCTATCCCAGAACCCCTTCTCACTTCTTCTGAATAAACACAACAAAAAAAGAAAAGAACCTCTTCAATTCCATATTATGATACTGGCATTCTCAATCACACAGCCATGTCTCGCCGACTTCAGAGATGGCAGCGGTTAGTTGGGGGAATGAACTCAAATAAACAATGGTTGACCAGAGAAGATAAATGGGCACTGGGGAATGGAAAATGTCCTCTTCATTTGCTGGTTTTAAGATAGAGCTGAAACATGGAAAGAGACAGAATCAAGTCTCTATGACATCATCTAAATTCTTGGGTCCAGCCATGCTCAAAACTAGTGCCACAACTTGGCTTTCCTGGTTATATGGGCCAATAAATTCTCTAGCCCCGCCCCTTTTAGTTTTGCTTAAGTTCATCTGAGTTGTTGCTGTGGCTGCAATGGCAAGATTTGAAACTTATATTCAATTTCATAGAGAAAAGAAACATTAAATGATATAGACTCACTAATTTTTAGATACAGAATTTTTTTTTCCTATTATATCATTGAGAACTAACTGCACCTGGCACATTAGGTAGGGGCTCAAGAATTATTTTTTTAATGAGTTAAAGAGATCACAGTGATCATCTATTCTAACCATCTCATGGGACAGTGGCAAGCTGAGTTCCAAAGCATGCTGACAGCAGAGCCAAGGTACCTGCCTTGCCTGGGCTTATGGCTCCATTAACAGCTCTTTTTGCTTATTTCTCACACAGAGATATAAAACTGAAAGACAGTAATACCTACTGCTTTTCATTTCCTTCCCAAAACCAGGCGTGAAATTCCTCACTTACTAGCTAAAGGCGATTTTTACTGCTATAGAAGCCTCAAGGATCGGGCACTTACCTCCAGGGCACACATGCTTGAAATGTTTTACTCCCCAGAGTATAGTTGCTATGTTCCCTGACTCCTCTCTAAACTTTTCCTGTGGGAGATAAACTGACAAAGTGACCTCATCCCAACTCCCATATTCATCCAATAAGCTATCATAATAGTCCTATCATCACTGTAATTTTAGATCATTAAAGTATGATAGTGTGTCCTACATTCAAACTAGAGTCTCTACATAATATTCCTTACATAATATTCCTTTAGTTGGAAATCCTAGGAGCTACATTTTTATCTTGGCATTTTGCCATCTTAAAAGTCTATTTAATAAATATTGAGACATAAATTTTCACCTCATCAGCAAACAAACCACTTTAATAATCTTTAATTTCCTGTTTACTCACTAGCAGAATAGAGTGAAAGAAAAACTCTTGAAAGTCTCCAAAATAGAATGAGCACTCCAAAAATTTGTACTGATACCAGCCTTGGTAAAAACACATCTTTTCTAGGAAACCTCCCAATTCAATCCCTCAGTTAGTTTTGCAAAGTGAATACTTGCAAGTCAAACTGCTTTCTTAAAAGCAAGCAGATAGAGAAATTTACAATTAATATAATCTTGAGGGACAGGGCTGGTAAACTTAAGAACACCATTTACTCTGTAAGAATAAAGTAACTATAATCAAGCTTTGTTCAACAATGTATCCCAATGAATCGGAACCACTCCGGGAATTTCTGCTTTTCAAAATAAGTACTGCAAGACACGAATTTGAAGAATGTCTTATTTCTCATGTCTAAATTATTTAACTCATTTCTCTTTGGACCTTAAAATCATCATCATTCACAATGACCAATTAATCTTTAAATTAGGAGCATTTGTAGAATCACTGTTATTAACATGTACTCATTTTCCTCTTTATGTCTAGTTAATACATTATTAAGCACTCATGAAAATAATTATGAAAAGCCAAACAATGGAAATCTTTGAAGTCTCACTTTGCACTTTATAAACTTCCAACTAGATTTGAAAAGACTGTCCATCGTAGTAACCTAATCTATATTTTACTTTTAACAGTTTGACCACAAAGGTATTTCTTCTCAGGCGGGGCTGAAGGGCTACTAGGGTTGAGCCAAACCTCCTTTCAGTTAGAAGAATTACCATATTTGTAGATGATGACACACTAGACAGTAAACTTCAATCCAACAAATTCCTACCCTAATAGAGTTTTATTATGTGCAGGTTTCCATAGTTGCAATGATTTCAAAAGGGTACCAAAAATAACATGAAGAAAAATGTTTAAAAACAGGAAAAACGGGCATTCATTAGATTTCACAGTGCAATATGGGTTCCACTGTTAAATAAAAGCAATTCACCCTCACTTAAGAATCGTTAACAGGAGCCAGACAAACAAGTATTTGAATTTATAACTCAATCTGCATACATTAGTTCCCGCCTGGGTAATTTCAAAGCTGCATTACACTAATCACTGAACTACAACTTCAGATACGGAAGGCGTGTAGTTCAACTTTCCCATTTTACAGTCGAAGAGAGTTCAGCATAGTTAACTGACTTTCCAAAGGTCACAGAAACCGGATGCTAGCTAAGATTTCTTACTCTCCCCAAGTCCTGCCTGGTGCTGTTTCCAATGCTTAAAACAAATCACTCTGGATACATTACTTACATATTATTTTCTTCCCAACATCCTACACTACTGGCTTAATGTTTACTGTTTTTTTTTTATTTTTATAAACTGATTAAGTGTCTCATTTCATGACGCTGCACAAAAACTCAAGCAAGACTTTTGACAAAAGAAATACACTGATCCAATGCATCTAATTATCACTCATGATACTACCGTTTCCAACTTCCCCAATGGAAATGGCTTTGAACATTTTCTTTAAAAGAAGAAATGTAATGTCTTTATTCACCCTTCCAAATTACATTTTGAATATCTCAAATAGCTAGGCACAAAAATCAAATGTAATATCTAGCCATAAGCAGGACATTTTACTCAGAGAAAGGAGGTCCTTTTTTAAGTGTGTTACAACTTTATCTGTCACATCACCGTATCTGTGAACTCTAACAGAAGTTTGGGGACTACAGATCAGAATTTTTTTTACATACAAATTCAAACAATAGCTGAAAGACTTCTAATTTGCCTCTTACCAAAGGTGAAAACCACATTAATAACATAACATTTGTGTACAATTTCATAAATTTCCGGTAAAGTTTGCTTTAAAAAAAAATCACATTAAAAAAAAGGGAAAAACGCAAAAGCAAGAAAAAAAGACAGAAAAAACAAAAAACGCGCAATGAAAAATGAAATCACAATTGAAATGTGCTAAATGTTTAAAGAACATCTACGTCATTAACACAGCTTAATGCACCAAAAAAGGGCAGAAACATTTGCTTTGCTTCTTTCCTTAAAGTCTCCGTCCATCTGAAGCTGAGTTACTGTTTGCTGTGGATAAAACGATTTTCACATTCCTTCTACCTCCACCTAACACGTTTGATGAGAGAAACAAGAATGTAGCAACGTGTGTTTAATGCTGTCCCGGGTTCAGTCCCTCCTCTAGTGGGGCAAATCTGGGGGGAAGAAAACTGTCAATGAAAAACTGATGTGGTTTTAAGATTTATTTTATTTGAAAGTAAGGATGCCCTACACTTACCAATACATTTTTTTAAACCGAAGCTAAAAACTGTAATCATGAAACTGGGTAGCAAAGCATGCACGCCCTACCTGCCAAGAGTAAACATTTTTAAGTTAAACCTTCAGCGGAACGAGGGTGTGAGCGCCAGAGCGTAATCGACTAATTTGGTTGCGACTCTCCACCGGACCGGGCGAAGTGCCCGCGGCGCAGCAGACGCAACCATCCGGTGCCGGCGACCTGCGCGCGGGGAGAAGGGGGCAGCGGCTGCAAGGCGCGAGCGGGTCGTCCAGACGCCAGCAGGCCGCGGGAAGAGTTAAGTAACAAAGACCTCACCGCGCACCAAAGCCCCTCGGATCCGAAGCGACGCCTCCCCGCCGCCCCTCCCGCGACCCTCTCCGAGTTCAGGGCCCGCAGTCGACTCGCGCCGGGGCTTGCGGCCGGGCCAGGGCCCGAGTCGCCATCGGGATGCGGGAAACAGGTTGGGCAAGTACGAGCCCTAAAGAGAAGAGCCGGAGCCTCCCGACCCGGTCAGCGCACCAGTAAAGGGAATCGAGGCGGCAGGGAGGCCCGGAGCCGAGTCCCCGCCGCCGGGCCCTGCTTCCCGGGGAGCCGCCAGAACAGTGGACAGGACGCCGCGCTTTGTTACCGGCTGTGAGAAGCTCCGGCCGCCGCCGCCGCCATCGCCCCCGCCCCGGGGCGTCGCTTCCCGGCGGTTCTCTCCTTCCTCGGCCGAGTAGTCGATCTCCCCCTCCTCGGTCTTGAGGCGCTTGGCCTGGCTCTCGTACTCCCGATCCTCCCGGTACGTCTCCCTGGGGGAGGATGAAGAGGAGGACATGGCGGCGGCCGGAGGGACAAGCGGGCAGGCGAGTGGGGGTGGCTGCGCCGAGCGGGCCTCGGACCGCCGGGCTGTCCCCGCCGCGGGCAGCGCGTCCTCGGCGAGGCGTGCGCGGCCGGGCCGTCCTCCGGGGCGGCGCGCTCCGGGGCCGGGTGCGTAGGGAGAGCGTCCGGGGAGGAGGCGCCCGAGCGGCCGCTGCCTGGCACTAAGGAGCCAACATTCAGCCTCTCCCCGCTCCTCCGTCTCAGCTCCAAGCCCGGGGGAGCGAATCTTATGGATGGGACGCGACCGTGGCTTCCGGTCTTCCCTCCTCCCCAGATCCGCTGCCCGCCGCCGCGGCCGAGCCTCCGCCCCCGCCTGCGCCGCGGCCGCTCCGGATCGAATCCAGCCGCAGCCTTCGGGAAGCGCCCCCCCCACCCCTACCTGAGTCTCGCTCCCTATTGGCAGGGGGAAAGTCGACCGGGCTTCCAATTGGCTATAAGGGCCGTTGGTCAAAAGCCCCCACGGCACGCCTCGCTTTTCTCCCTGCACCTTTCGAACTCCACCCTGGCCTAGGACTCCAGGCCGCGCAACGCTCGCCGCGCGCCTCCGGGCAGCGGTTGCGTCCCCGCGGCGGTTAACGCTGTTAGGCTAACCTGAGGCCTGCAGATAGAGAGCCGGGAGGGCAGGCCGTGAGCCGTGCAGGGGTGTTAGAACTGCGGCTGTTAACCGCCCGAATTTAAATGCTTTTATTTGTCATGAAAAAGAAGGGGAAAAACTCTAAAGTGCCTGCAGATGTGCTTCACACAGCCTAAAACTACAGGGAGAGAGGGGAGAAAAGGGTTTGTCACCACAAAAGTAGCCTTCTCCCTATCCTGTGTGCAAAATCTGGTAGAAGTGGTGGGCTCCTGCCCCTAACTAGGTTTTGGAGAATAGCACTCAGCACTGACTCAGGGCAGCAAATGCAAGTCTGCAGAAGACGCTCCACACAGGCTAATGTCAGTTTGGTCAGTTAGCACTCATTGTCGCCTGGACCTTTCTTCTTTCCTGACAATTATAGGGGACTTGTCTGTGTAAGTCCCTGCTCCAATTAAATGACTTTTAAACCTTCCATATAAAATTTCATCATCCCATTTCCTTTATGGACGATCTATTTCACATTATCATTTATTTTTCAAAGATACGAAAGCCTATCACAATTGTCTTTGTCATTTGGACCACAGCTCCCGTCCTCTGTGCAGCCTGGAGGACTCTCTTCCAAGTGTCTAGTTGCTGCTTTCTCTTTTTGCAACTGGGACCTTTATACCTACTTCTTAAGATGTTCTTTTTCAAAGACTTGAAGGTGCTTGAAGATAGGAACTGTGCTCTTTTCATTGTTGCAAATCTAGTTCCTGTACAGTCCCCACACAAGTGAGGGCTCAGCAATGCCCAATGCGTGGCCTTGGGAAATAAAGATACAGTATATCTTCCAGGAGAGTCACTGGCAAATCTAATGCAACTCTGTGACTTAATCCTTGGAGGATCTCAGGGGATCCATACCCAGCAATTTCACTTCTGGGTATCCATCCAAAGAAAGTAAAAACACTGTTTTGAAAAGTACATGCACCGCTATGTTCATTGCAGCATTACTTGCAATACACAAGATATGAAAGCAATCTAAGTGACTATTGATAGATGAATGGATAAAGAAGTCTTGGTACATACATACAATGGAATATTACCAAATCATGAAAAAGAATGAAGTCTTGACATTTGTGACAACACGGATGGATTTAGAGATTATGCTAGGTGAAATGAATCTGACAGAACAAATACCATATGATTTTATTTACATGTGGAACCTTTTTAAAATATATATTTTATTGATTATGCTATTACAGTTGTCCCATTTCTTTCTCCCCTTTACTCCCCTCCGCCCTGTATCCACCCCCCCCCCACCATCATTCCCCCACCTCAGTTCATGTCCATGGGCCATTCATACAAGTTCTTTGGCTTCTCCATTTCCCATACTATTCTTAACCTCCCCCGTCTATTTTGTGCCTACCATTTATGCTTCTTATTCCCTGTACCTTTTCCTCCATTCTCCCCATCCCCCTCCTCGCCGATAACCCTCCATGGGATCTCCATTTCTGTGAATCTGTTCCTGTATATGTGCTGCCGAAGCGAGCACTATATGTGGAATCTTAAAAGGAAGGAAGGAAGATAAATGGATTCACAGATGCATAAAACAAACTTATGGTTACTGGAGGAGAAGGAGGTGAGGAAAAGGGCAAGAAAGGTGAAAGCAAATAAGAAGTACAAATTTCCAGTTATAAAATAGGTCATGGTGTGATGTATAGCATAGGGAATATAGTTAATAATAATGTGATAACTTTGCATGGTGTCATATGGTTATGAGACATCGTGGTGATCACTTCATTAGGTACATAGATGTGGAATAACTATGTTGTATCTCTGAAACTAATATATTGTATGTTTATTTTATGAAAAATAATGTCACTTAAGTGTTTCCATTGTCTTTGCCCCTCAAATGTTTTTCTACATGTGACTCTTCCTTTTCTAGGTATGCATTGTTTCCTTTCCCAGCCTAGTTCTCTCTCCTTTCCAAAACATTTTTAAACATTTTAATTTTTTTCTGGCAGTGCTTTAATATGGTGTTTTGTACCTTGCAATTTGCACTGACTGTCATTTTGGAATTCAACTGCAAGATTTTTCACAACACCATACAGCTATAATCAAATTTGTGTGTGGCTGCAAGTAATCGCTAACAAAATAAAACTAAAAAAAAAAATTAGAAATGTAATTTGTAAATTAAGATAGAGTGGCAGTGGATAGAAGATATATGAATGAGGGAGCTACAGAGCTGGCTGCAGACAAGGAGATGTCATCGGCAGAGCACTGAGAAGAATGAGAGGAGCCCAAAGGCCTTATATAAACCTTCCAAATATCTCATGTGATGATGAAAATATTTTAAATTCTCTTAAGCCTTCACCCAAGCCGTGGTTTCTACCAGGTTAAAATACAACTCTCACAGCAATCTATAAGGAAATCCGGGCTTTCCGAACCTTGCACTATACTCAGGGTCTTACTTCACGAATTGTAGGTAGAAGTCAGTATGTACCTGCATTAAACTTAATTCTTTTTTGGACTAGCTCAAATAAAATTATTAGGTTAAAAAAAAACTGAAGAAGTGAAAATGAACATGTTTAAAGGACATAGGCCAGTACACGACCTTGGGTGACCTCTGAGCCTTTGGCAGATGAGCTGTTCACACTGTGACAGCAGGTTCTTTGATAAGGAAAATGCTATCTAGCTCATCACCTTACCGTGAGAAGAGGAAATGCAGGAGGGTGTAAATTATATTCTGCACAATTTAACTTAGATGAGATAAAGAAATTATACATTGCCCAGGAGCCAGAAACGCCTAACAAACTCAGAAACAACTCCTAAATGACAGCTGGAATCTTTTGCACTGCTAGGTACAGCTGTAGGCCAAAGGGCAGATGGTCTGAACGCTTAGGTGGATTAGCTGCTGTGGAGTGGGGAGGGAAGCAGCCAGGAACTCCATGCCCCGATTCAAAGAGGATTACCCTAGAGTGGGAAACAGCCCCAGAGCAAGCCTGGGAAAACAGAGCCATGGTCCTCTATCATCTAGCCCCAAATTGCTGACTATGTAATTTATACGACAGGGTACTGAGTGAGGAAGGGACTAGGAAACTGTATAAGCTGTTCCCTGCCTTCTCAAAGCCTGCGACCAAGTTGAGGAAATGAATTACATACTCAAAGGTAGGCTGCAAGGCACATACATTATATACATGTAGTAATAATAACAGCCCTTCACATTGTGCCAGGCACTGTGCTAAATGCTACGAGAGTCGTGTCGATAAATTCTGTCAGAAGCTCCCTAGCACAGGCATTATGACTATGCCTATTGTACAAGTAAGGAAACAGTGTAGGGGAGGCTAAGAGACCTGCCCTGGAAGACACAGTTAGGAAGCTAGAGAGCCAGGATCGGAACCCAAGCAAACTAATTTCAGAGCCTATACTCTTCATCAGGAAGAAGGAGGACTTAATTATTTACCGCCATGAACATGTAGATCTAATTTATAGTCACTTATCCTGATACTAATTCATTCACTAATTTCTACCAGGGCATATACAACGTAATTATGGGAACGGGTGAATGAATTATAGTTTTCATCATTTTTCTTAGTGTAAGGGAATTCAATTAGCTTCCATAGGAAATTATAAATATAAGGCACTGTTTTAGTGTTTGTTTTAACATGTAATTTCTATAGAAAAGCCTCAAATTATCACCATTTTGGGGGGGGATACATCATTTGCATTTGAACAACTAGAGATGCAAACTATGAGCTTTTCATACCAAAACTCAATTTCCACCATTGCTGCTGTTTCATTGAAAATACAAAGCTTTTGTTTCCTGCCTCGACTCCTAAAAAAGTCAAAACCCCTCACGCACACCTTATCTGTGAGTCACATTTTCAAAGAGTTGGGACCATAGAGGTGCATTTTAATTAAAATACATGTTTAACACGAATTCGGCATAGAACAAAGTCCATTCAGGGACAAACCAGTTAGTTCCCATGAAACTCTGTCAAACTCAGAGTACATTATATGTGATGATACCATTTCCCTCGTTAGGCAGAGATTACGAAGAAAGTGGCTTTGTGGCACTGGTATGCAAACTAGCCCCTTTCACTCCACCCACATTTGATTAATTAGTTCCGGTGGGCGCCACCATCCCACAAGGCTGCACCCTGCGGGAAGTGCCTCCAGCACTATTAGCTCACCGGGCAGTCGAGTGTAACCAGAGGTATTCTCAGACGCTGTCCTCACGCACATCTGGTTTGGGGTGAAAGCTGCCACCACGTTTGCCCTCTTCAGAAGTATAACAATTTGTGATTAATCCGCAAAACTAAAACAGGACGGCCTCAGAAAGCCTCGCTCATATCTTAGATAATGACAGGTAAAAATCAGACTCCTGTTACCAGTTACAGCCACTTAGCCTTAGAAATAATATTTAAATTAATTTACTCTTCTCTCGGACTCATGAGTTGACAGTGCTTTAGAGGTCTTTAAAAATAATTTTAATTAAAAAAGTAAAATCATAACATTATTCTGCCCCCAGTTGGGAATAAATAAAATTTATCGAAGTAAATCCTCTTGCACGTGACGCTATAGATGAGATTAACAAACAGTTGCTCACACTTAGTTATTAAGATAGAATGTGAAATAATTGGGAGCCATCTGTAACTCTCAATAACTTTGTTGTTAAGTATGAACTCTCAATTCTTTCTGTCTTTTCTTTTTTTAATTTGAGCAAAATAAAAATATCTTGGAAATGGCCCACCTCATCCCAAGAAGTAAGTTGTAGTTCAGAAAGACATGGCCCTGACCAGGTAGCTCAGATGACTAGAGAGTCGTCCCAATACACCGCGGTTGCAGGTTCAATCCCCGGTCAGTGCACATGCAAGAATCAACTAAATGGGTGGATAAGGGGAACAACAAGTCGATGTTTCTATCACTCTCTCTCTCCCTCTTTCTCTCTCTCTCCCTCCCTTCCCCTCTGTAAAATCAATGTTTAAAGAAATTATTTTTAACTACATCACCACGGCCACTGGCTGGAAGCACTATCCCATGCTTCCTCATGTTCATAAAGCCAATGACTGAACAACGGGACCTTTACAGACAAAAAACACCTCCACAACCGTTCCTATCGGAGAAATAGCCTTCCAGATCTTACATGGAAACATCGGAATGTTGAAACCTAAGCACTTCCATAGTAGTAGCTTCAGGAGAGTCTGGAAGATGTGATTTTTGGGTACAGGTCTCTGCAGTACAGGAAGCATATTTAAGCTTGAAGGAGGAAGAAATGCCTGTTAGGTACAATCCTCCTTATCCTCCATGCTTCTCTATAGAAATTAAATGTTCCATTTAAGTAGACCACACATTTGTGCTGCACGTTTGTAGAATACTAAAAGGTCATGTGTACATAGATGTGTATGTGTGTGTGTGTGAGAGAGAGAATGCACACGCTCCATATGGCAGGAAAGTTATAGAATCAAACCTCAGATCCCAGGCAGCACCGTTTTAGTACACCATCTTCCAGAGGACGGAAGATACCATCTTCATGATCTGTTCTTCGTTAATCCCCAATAAGTGCAACCTCCCATCTCGTGATATTACTGACTATACTCTAAATCAGTGCTCTCGACATTTAGTGTGCACATAAATCACCTGGGAATCTTATGAAAATGCAGATCCTGATTCAGTAACCTGGAATAAAGCCTGCGATTTTGCATTTCTAACAAGCTCCCAGGTGCTGCTGAAGCTGCTGATGTGAAGACCACATTTCGAATAGCATTTTCGATAAGCCCTTGCAGCAGACCAGGCTGCCCCACGAATGGGATATGCTGGATGATTCTCTTCATCCCTTGGGGCAGGCAGATAAGACTGGTGAAAGCAAAGCCTCCAGGACAGTCAGCTCCAGTTTACGTCTGCGTGACAGACAAATATCAATATTTTCTAACCTGTGCTGTGATTTGGGAAGCATTGCACTATTTGAATAAATATTTCAGTTATTGAGTCTTGGTCAACTATTGGCCAATACAAGTGTTCTTTTTGGGATGCTTTATTTGTAGCAGAAAAAATTTTAAATATTCTTGCAACAAATTAAGAGAACTAAAGATAGCAATAATCAAATTACATGTCACTAAATCAACTCTTATAATAAGGGCTTAATACAGCATGTTATCTCATTCTGAAAACAAAACCTTAAGATGCTTAAGATGGCTTCAGCTACTCTGCTAAAGACACCAAAATAACCATAGGAAGGGAGAAGAGAGAAAGTCAACCTGCTTGATTGTTTCCAGGGTGCAATACTTTTTGCAGAAAAGTAAAAATTTACAAAAATTGCATTTGGGAATATTTCTGCATGAATACCAATGTGCACATCTGTGATTTAGACATATATACATGAGTATATTTCCCCCTGCAGACAGTCAGACAAACTCTAGCCCTTTTAAACTAGGTAAGGCAACAATGCTACCTACTCATATTAAGTCCTTTTCACAAATGTTAACATTTCAACCACTAATTAAACCCTTTCGCTGGTCCCCGCTTCCCAACTCTTATCAATCAGCTGGAGATGGAGCACTAAGGGGGTAGTTGTTGGGTGAGCAAAGACGAGAGAGAATTTCATAGCCACAGCCTTACCTGGAAGCAGTCCTGTGGGCCCTATGGTGTGGGGTTTCTGAATGGTCAGGGAAACATGGGTATTGTATGACCAGGGAAAGAGGGTGAAGAGAAATGAGATAGCCAAAGACAAATTTTGCTTATTTCACAACTTTTCTTTTAAGATTAACTCTGTCCACTGCTTTAGTGGAGAAAGAAGGTTGCCAGTGATCTTCATATTATTGAGCCCCAGATTCAGTGATTCAAACATAAAAAAGAGAAGAATGGGTTGAAGAAGACAAATGATCTAGAAGTGAAATGGGTTGAAGCATCAGACATCTCTTGATTGCTATTTATTCCCTGGTGCTTTGGAGGGATCCAGTTGTGACATGACAGACATCACAGTTCAAGACTGGGACAGATTCAATGATTTATAATCTGGTTGACACCATTGCCACATGGCAAGACAATTTTTATTTTTAGACACCCACAGCTATAAAATCAGTTCTTGTCTGCATTTTCAGCTGGGCATACAGCCATCCAGCTAAAGACTACACTTCTCAGCCTCCCTTGCAGCTAGGTGTGGCCACACAACCAAAGTAATTGTCAAAGAGTAGAAACGATGGTGCAACTTCTGCATGATTTGCTTAAAAAGAACTTGTTTGCTGACCATGTCCTCTCTTTCCCTTCGCACACCCTGGAGTACAGGTGTGGTGCTGAGTTAGAGGCAACCGTGCACAGCACCACAAGGGATGGCAGAGCAGCCAGGTGGAAGGCATCAGTCCCCGGAATGATTTTTATGGAGCAGAGCTGCCCCCAACCCCCAGCCTGGACCATGTACTTCCAGACTGTCACATGAGAAAGGCAAATTTCTATTTTGCTCATGTGCCTTATTTTGGAGTCTCGATTATGGCAGTTTCTAGCCTATTTTACCATGTCTATGTCAGACCCTCCAGAGAAAGAAACTGGATGGCTGGAAACTCTGTCGGAAAAATATATATTATTTTATACTTTTCATCTTTTTGTGTCACGTACATGTATTTCCCAGATGTTAAAAATCCATTGGTCAAATTATTCACTTGTTAACGCCTTTGTATCCCTCTTAAATTATACAAAAACAGTGTTATCTCGGTAGAGCGTGCTTTTTCCTCCCGGCTGAGAGAAGAGCCATGTGTTTGTCCCCAGGCCTTTGATAACTTGGCTTCTCCCACCAAACTTCGCAGATATTTCGAGCAGAGTCTGAGAGCAAGAACAACAATCATTATGTGTGATGATAACTGTAAGAACAAACTGCAACCTGAATGCTCATGGTTTTATAGGAACACAAAATTCTCTATGCTGTCATCTGTCGTCTGCCCCAATAAAGTCAGTCACATTCAGTTGGTCACTTCCTGTGCTACTACGCCTACCCCTCTCTGTCCATTCAACAAACATTTATACTGCACATTTTCAACCTGACGCTGTGGTGGACGCTGAGGGTATGCAGATGAGTAAGACATCATCGCAACCCTGTCTGTGTCCATGTCAGTACTCCTATCTTAAAGAAGTCTAAGGTGTATGGCTACCTTTTCTCCCCACAGACTTATGGGAGGTTTCAAAACCTAGTGAGGAACATAAATGAGGGGAAGAGATGTCCCCTCTCCTCCTGAAATCACATCGTCTATCCAAAAAACTAAAACTAACTCTCAGATGTAATCCTCCCCCGGCGTCATCACTTCCCACTTACAAAATTATAGCATTAAAATAATACCCTCAAAGTAATTTTACTTAGAATTTGTTTAATCTAAAGCAATATAGAAGCCATGTGCGTAAAGATGCTCACACACTAATAATGATGTCTGAGAGTGGGGAAAACCTCAGATAAGTTGTCATTGTTAACTAGATAAAATAAGGGAAAACTAAAAGAATTGTGAGAAAATTTTAAAAGATTTATTATTTAACAGAAAGTTTTAAAAAGCAGTGTGTGTGTGTGTATGTGTGTGTGTACAGTGGCACTATTGATACTTTGAATTGGATGATTCTTTTTTTGAGAGGAACTATACGTTGTAGTACACTGAGCAGTATCCTTGCCCTCTAGCCACGAGATGCCAGTAGCACCCACCTGCCCCTAGTAGGGACAATCACAAGTGACTCCAGAAATTCCTTTCTGTCCCGTGTGCAGCAAAATCAGCCCCAGCTGAGAATCCTTAGTAGGCAAACTAAACATATCATGTATATTCTATGGTCACAGTTATACCAAATATATGCACATGTAGACCAAGCTGGGAAGAAATTTGAAAAAATTTAAAAGATACTTTTAATATGATGATAAAGTTATTGAAGCTTTTAAACATTCTCTTTAATGTTTTTGCAATAAAAATATTAAGAGGGTTAAAATAAAATTGAGTACTGATTCAGAAATTCTTCTAAGGAGTTTTAATCTTCAGATTACTATACATTTCATTATTAGAGATAATGCTAATCTCTCCACTATAATAATAACATCAAAAGAAACTTTATTTAGATGATTACAAAATCATTTTTTAAAAGCCCACAAAGTCAAACTGATACATGATTCAGATGGGGAAGGACGGGATGACTCATTAATACTGGGTATATTTCTTATTCTACAGAATGCTTTTTAGAGGTAGCCCAAATTCAGAATTGCCACTGACTTCAAAGGAAACTTTGTACAAGTAAAAAAAAATTCAGAATTATTTATCACTGATCCCATCACTGGATTTGCATAAGAAATTAACGTATGTTTGGCTTCAGAAGGAAAATAATTGAAAATATTTTGACAACTCCCAATTTTATTTAAAATTACATATTAAGTATTACAGCATCTACATTTGTAGAATACTATGTTTCATTCTCTCTTTTAATCATTATGAGTGCAAGAAATAGAGCCGCAGTTATGAATATGTGCTGAGTAACACAGCAAGCATAAAACGTAGAACAAAGAAAGTGTAGGCTACTCTAACGCTGTAGGATTGGGGAAGAATAAAACCATCGTCAACATTTATATTGCCATTCTGTTCCTTGCTCCATGAGAACAGATGATTAAAATCTATGGTTGAAAGTCTCGATGACGTTATTCTGAAAAGCACTCTATTGGAGAAGCAGGTGAACCTAAGACGTGGCAGAGAGGGGCGTGGGGGGTTGCCCCCCAGCCTCTCCTCTTCTGCGCGCATTTGTTTGAATCTGTGAACAAGCACCAGGGTGTTTGACCCTTGACTCAGTTACGCCTGGAAGCCTGGGGAATTGGGGACCTCCGCCCGACCCAGCTGGTTCTGTGGACTCCTGAGCCCCTTGTGCAAAGAAGTGTTAGAGTCCGAAGTTGAAGAAACTTTCTCAGGATACTCTGTCGGACTGGCTACACGCAGCACTATTTTGAGGCCCAGGTAGTAAAGGACAGAGAGGGCTGCGGACATTGTCCTCACTTCTTTCCGAATGAACGGAGCTGCAGAAAAGCGGTATTTACGTGGCAGGTTCCAGCAACAGGGGCGGTGCTCCTTCGAACAACTGTTGAACAAGGGACTTCCATCCCCCCAGGAGACTGGACCACCGTGGGGATGTGAGCGAGAAACCGACCCGCAACTTCCGAATTAATGGTGAAGACCGTGTGAGAGGAAGTTACCAAAATCTTTCAGGTGGGCATGTCTGATTTTATTAACCTGACGTTTTGGGTTCCAATGGGCTGACTACGTATAAGAACACTCATACTACCCTCGATTTACAAAAATACCCCACCAGTTCCCAATTTTATATTTGATAAGTATTCCTCACTTTATAACGTAGATATTTCAGAAAAGTTGATTATAAATAAAAGGTAGAGCAAATCCTATTTTCTTATAAGTAGCCATTTGTAGGTATAATTTATATATACAGTGACCATTAAATTATTTTCCAGTGGGGAAAAAAATTCCAATAAGTTGAATTAAAAACTTTCGACAATGAAAGACATTGAGATGAAGACTGGATCAGACAAGCCAATTGGGGCACATCCCCTATACCCAGGTGATTCCTCCACCGTTAGCCACTGCTGTGATCTCCACGTTCACAGCCACCAGACTTTCAAGCTGGTATTTATAAAGCCTAAAGAGTGAGGCTGTAGCCCTGACCAGTGTGGCTCAGTGGGATGGGTGCCCTACTGCAAAGCATAGGGTCATCAGTTCAATTCCCACTCAGGGCGCATACCTGTGTCGTGGGCCAGGTCCCTGGTTCAGAGCGCACGAGAGGCAACCGATTGATGTTTCTCTGGCACATCGATGTTTCTCTCCCTCTCTCTCTCCTTCCCCTCCCCTATCTCTAAAAATAATTAGTTAAAATCTTCAAAGAAGGAAAGGTTGTAACAGCATCATTTCTGCAGGTACTATGATCATCACACCAAATTAAAGTTTACTTAAAATTTTAAGTTCCATGTTCATTCTAAAAGTTTAGAATGTTTTAAGTGGGTGATTGCCTGGGGTAGTTGGGGGGAGGTGGAGGAGAGTATAGGGGGATAAATGGAGAAGGACAGAGACTTGACTTGGGGTGGTGAACACGATACAGTGTATAGATGATGTGTTGTGGTATTATGCACCTGAAACCTCTATAATATTATTAACCACTGTCACCCCAATAAAAAGGAAACACTAAAAATAAAAGTTGAGAATGCTTTAGGGGACATGCTAGCCAGCAGCACACAAGGATAAGATTCTAATGTCAGTGGTAAGTGAACCTGAAATGGACAGCTCTCTCTCTCTCTTTTTTTAAAATATTATTTATTTATTTATTTATTTTTAGAAAGAGGAGAAGAGAAGGGCGGCACAGAAACATCGAGGTGAGGGTGAAACGTCGATCAGTTGCCTCTCATAAGCCCTCCAAACGGGGACCGAACCCACAGCCCCGACATGTGCCCTGACTGGGGATCAAACCGGCAACCTTTTGCCTTGCAGGACGGCACCAACCAACTGAGCCACACCGGTCAGGGCAGACATCTTTCACTTTTAACAGTCTAGTTCCTTCCCCTTATTGCAGGACCCTTCTTTTCTGTGAGAAACCAAAGCTGGTGTCTTGGTTGGGGTTCAGCTCTCACTCAGGGTCACACAGCCATCATCACAAGACTGTGCCGGCGACGGGGCCACGCCAGCCAGAGTTTCCCATTTCCTCAGGATCATTGCTTGGTTCAGAGATGTACACGGGACACAGCAGAACATAATAGAATCGCCCTCAGGAGTTTTTTGTCAGAGCTTTTGGTTCGGCTGTTCTTTTTGCTGGATTTGCTAAACTGGGAGCATAGGCGTCTGGCACTGAAGAAGCCCAGAATGCAACTGTGAGAGTTTCACAGAGCTGGGATACAGGGAACGGTCCTGATGATACTATTTAAGTCCCTGGATCCAGTTATGTCTGAAGCTGACTCTATATTAACTCTCCTTTCTTCTCTTATCATGCACTCTGGAGTAGTAGGTTCAGTTGCTGCCATCCCAGAACAATTTACCCAACTCAGCAGGAGTAAAAACTCCCACCGTTTCCAACACCTGAGTTCCCGGAGTTTCCTTCCAGACAGCGGTGCCAATGAAACCAGTCGTGAGACAATAAGAATATATGATCCTGTGAGTCATTATTTTCATTAACATTAACCAATCAGGGAGAAAGACAACAGGTTGGAAGTACCTAGCTCTCTCAAGTCAACAGGTTTTAGATCATCCTTGTTACAAATAGAAAATATTTTTCTTATAATATTATTCTTACCTGTGGCCAAATCATTTCTAAAGCTTCTCTGCACATCACTTCCAAAACACTTCTCCAGAGAGTTCGCAAGGTTCAGTTAGCTAGACCACCTGTGGATTTGCCCCTGTTACTTTCTTCATTTGCATGTGGTCTTTGTCATTATCAGAGAGAGGGTGTTCCATTGCCAGAACAACCGTGGGGAAAGCGCATATTACAACTTGAGTGACTTGAACTACGCCAAGTTCACTTCCCGCTGTGTTCTTGGAACTTCTTGCTTTTGTGTTCACAAGAACAGACATTCTGTTGTTCCTGCCCATATCTCCTTGATTTGTTTCTCCTTCTAAAACTACTAACTCACATGTTTACTTTGCCCTGATTTGCTAATTTAACGTATTTTACTTCTACGAACTAATGTGGGCAGCTTTTCTTCCTCCTACATAACAGGTTATCTCTCTGAATTTCTCTTATAGACCAAAATTGTCATTCAACTCTTGGAACCTATCAACTTTGAAAAGGCAATAAATTCTTTTTTTGCTTTAGCCTGTTTTAAGCAGGGTTTCTTTCACCAAAAAGTGATTCACTGTCCTGCCACAACTTGCTGAACTATTAAACAATATTCAGGGGTTTTCATTCCTACAGCCAATTTTGGGGATGCTTACTACCACAATTCCTGGCATTCAAAATCAGGTTAGCTAGAAAAAGGAAGGAGCCCTGGGTGGTGAGGCTCAGTGGACTGAGCGCAAGCCTGTGAACCAAAGGGTCGCCGGTTTGATCCCCAATCAGGGAATATGCCTGGGTTGCAGGCCAGGCCCCCAGTGTGGTGCATGAGAGGCAACCACACATTGATGTTTCTTTCCCTCTCTTTTTCTCTCCCTTACCCGTTCTCTAAAAAATAAAATAAAAAATCTTTTTAAAAAGGAAGGAAAATATGGTAGACTATTATTCTACCTCCAAAACACCACAAAATTACAGTAAAGAAATACAGTGAAAAGGTATGAGTCCCAACAACAAAATGGAGAGGAACAGAAACAAAGAATATTCGACAAACTTACGGAAGATGGAAAGTGAATGGAGAAGTCAGCACTAACATAATAAAATGGAAGTTGGATATGAAATCAGAGGGGAACTCCAATGACTAATGAACTAGAAGCTGCGAGTCTCAGTGTTTGGAGACAGTAAGGTCCACGAAAGGTGGAAATGAAGCTGTGCCCCTGAAATTAGTGGGATTGTTTGACCATGTGTGTGGAAAATTGTTGGACCTCTTGTCCCAGGTCCCCTTCCCAACTCTTAAGGAGCCAAACAAATATTCTCCTCTTGACTCACCACCCCATGGGAGAATAGAGGCTTGTACTCTGGAGAAATTAACCCAGGAGGCTCTGGCGTTGGAGGGTAAGCCACATGCAAGGACAAGTCATGGAGTTGAACGTTGGTACATAATGTAAGAAGTTATACACGGAACTATGGACGCCTCAGGCACCTCCCTGTCCTGCTCCCAGAATGCCAGCAACCAGCATAAACCTATCCTTGCCTCCTCTCAATCAGAGATTTCTCCCCTGGAGAAACTGGACAGTCCCAGAGAAAAGACCTCCACACACTGACATCAGAGGGTCCCTCAGTAGTCCTAAGGCTGGGTCACTACCCAATCGTCCAACAGCAAAGCTCTTCAGGCAACAAAACTTATCAAGTTACGCACCCAGAACTTTTTCATGAGTCCGTCTTAAAAATGAATGGCCAGCTAAAGAACCCAGACATTTGAGACCTCACCGTGAAAGACATACCCCCAAACAAATAGAGACAAATGAAATTCCGCTGTTGGAAATCAGTTCTTGACTGTGGAAAAAGTAAAGTTTAGTTCCAATCACTGCTTGTGAGAATGTTTGATCAGCAGAGTTAGCACTACTATGCCCTCAATGTCTCATATCAGCCAGGATTACATTCAGTTGTAAGGAACAGAAAACTGGGTCACGGGGGCTTTCAGAAAAACAACCACATGCCTCTTAATCACGGTGATGCATCCTGAGAAATGTGGTGTTAGGCAATTCTGTCGTCGTGCAAACATCACGGCCTGAGCTTCCACAGACCTTGATGGACTGGCCTGCCGTCATGGGCATGCTGTACGTCTGTATAACTGGTGGTGCAGTAGGTTTGCTCACACCAGCACCACCAAAGACATGTGAGTGTGCATCGTGCTACGACTAGAAGTCACCAGGCAATAGGAATTTGTCAGCTCCAATGTGATCTCATAGGACCTCTGCCACACGTGTGATGTGTTGTTGACTGAAATGGCGCATGATTAGAGCAGTTTATTTTCCCGACACAACAAGAAGGTGAAGGTAGCAGCTGCAGGCATTGGTTCACCACTTCAGTTAAGTCAGCGATGGCACATCTGTGACTCTCTCACTCTAACCCCGATGTCCCAAGAAGGTGTCCCACTTTCAGTCATCACATCCTGTTCGAGGCAGGAGAGGGAAGAAGGAGCCAAAGATGGTGCCAGCTCTCTCTGGCTCTGTCATATCATCTTAACCACCAGAACCATAGCACACACACCAGCACCACCTGGGAAGGCTCACGTTTCCGCTGGGGTGAGCCATCACTGCCTTGACCAAATTGACAAGAAAGAGGGGAAAGTTCACTGAATGGATGGTCAGCGGCGTCTACCACGGTCCTCACATCGAAAAGTACTTCTCTGAAATGCGCTTGTTGCCTAGCATCTACAAGATCGTAAACGGCTGCAGTAGCAACCTATCAGAGGAAAGACCTGGAAAACGCTCACGGAGACTGTGGTGTCCTCTTTCCAGACTATAAGAGTTTAGCCTTTCTATAGATGACACCACTTAATTGTTTTTCTTGTAACAAAGTTCAGGAAAATTCCACAGTGCCACAGATATTGGAGGCTTAAACAATAAATGTATATAACATTTTCCAGCCTTATTTCCCCCTTTTAAGTTTTGTATTTCTGCACACCTTATACATGGTGAATGTTGTTGGCTCACCAACAGCATCAAGGACAGCACTACCACCATTTCTATCAGGATCCTCTTAGGTGAATGTACATAATTAGTATCTACAATAAGTTTCAAATGTGGTGACAGGAAGCACACTATAGACTTCACTGTGAACTTGCCCTTGTGCATCAACAGCTCCCATACTCACGTCCAATACATGCTGTGATGAAAACTTACTCAGCTCTGTCCTGCAAAAACTCAAGCTCCAGACACAGAGGTCTTTGTTTTGTTTCCATTAACGGTGCCTAGAACAGCACCTGGAATACAGTAACACTCAATAAATAATTAATTAAATGGATGAATCTCCTGACTTTTTCTTTTCTCCTTGTTCTGTACTCCACTCCCCACTTGTTTTGCAGAAGAAACCCTTATGCACTGCTGGTACTATTGCAAATGGGTGCAGTCACGATGAAAAACAGTTGGAGATTAATCACAAAAGTTAAAAATAAAACTACCATATGACTCAGCTGTCTCATTTCTGAGTATTTATCTAAAGAACACAAGAACACTAATTTAAAAAGATATATGATGAGGTTTCTCCAGGAAAGGTCCAGCCTTTGTTAATATAATGAGAACAGTTTGCGTGACATCGATGTAACCTGGCAGCCAAGGAGAGTGGACTGGAATGTGCTTGTGTGAACAATGATGACTTCACTGTACTAGTCAGTGGGGGCATAGACGCTGTTGAGTGTGAATGCGTACTGTGTGGCTGTTGCAGTCAAAATGACTGAGCAAATAGAGCAACACATCTGCATCATATTTTGTGTTAAGCTTGAACATTCCTCCACAGAAACTATTCGGATGATTCATAGGCCACAGTTATGGGCAACTGGTGATTGGCAGCTTCATCACAACAACGTGCCCACTCATGCAGCATGTCTGGTGCAGAGTTTTTTGGCAAAACATAATATCACCCAGGTGACTCAGCTTCCCTATAGCCCAGATTTGGTGCCCTATGACTTCTGGCTTTTTCCAAAACTAAAATCACCTTTGAAAGGGAAGAGATTTCAGACCATCAATGAGATTCAGGAAAATACGGCCAGGCAGCTGATGGTGATTGGGAGAACTGTGTGAGGTCCCAAGGTGCCTACTTTGAAGGGGACTGAGGTGTCATTGTCCTGTGTACAATGTTTCTTGTATCTTCTTCAATAAATGTTTCTACTTTATATGTTACATCGGATGGATACCTTCTCAGCAGATCTTTTATGTACCCCTACCTACACTCAACACTACACCTCCATACAACTGCCTCCATATGGAAACAACGAAGTGTCAACAGATGAATGGATGGATAAATGGATAAAGAATATGAGATACAGACACAGTGAAATATTATTTGGCCATGAAAAGAAAATCCTGCCATTTGTGGCAACATGAGTGGACTTTGAAGGCATTATGCTCAGTGCAATAAATTAGACAGAGAAAAGGCAAATATTGTATGACTTCACTTATGCAGTATTTGTCTAAAGAAATAATGGAATCTAAAGAAGCAAACTCACAGAAGCAGAGTGTAGATAGCGACTGCCAGGGGCTGGGAGGGAGGGAGACGGGGAGGTGGGCGCAACCCCCAGTTACGAGATGAGTAAGTCCTGCGTTTCTAAAGCGCAGCGTGGTGGCTGCAGTTAACCATTCCGCAGTATCACGTCTTTGAAAGTTGCTAAGAGAACAAATCTTACCTAGTCTTACCACAAAATAAGTAGTTACGTGAGGTGACGGTGCAGATGCTGACTAACCTTATTGTGGTAATCATTTTGCAATAGGTACATGTTATCGAATCATCGCCTTGCACACCCTAAGCTTACGATGTTGTAGATCAACTACAGGTCAGTAGAGCTGGGGGGAAAGAGAAATGATGTGCTTGTAGAACTTTCTTTCTCAAGACCCATTTTATGTCCTTTGATGCTGGTGATAACAGTCCCACAAGGGCACACTACTGCTAGTTAGCGAGACAGAAAGCTTTGTCAAGGAAACAGGTGTCAGCAGCAGCTCAACCTGCTGTTTTCCCAATGATTGTTACCTGGTTAGCTGCAATTAAAAATTACTAGTCTAAACCCCTCAAAGGGGAAGCGGGATCTACTAAACCCAGGGCACATGCCGCTGCTGGGCCTTTGGCAGCTCTGCCAGTCAGTCGTGCTAACAACTTACTTCCCTCCCAGCTTTCCCAGACTCGCGGCTCCAACAAAGGGTAAAGAGCAGGCATCAGCCCTTTCTCTGCTGCAGGTCTTGTGGACCCCTAGGGAGAAACTTCTTCCCCTCCACATCACTCTCCACTGTGCCCAGCCCCCACTCCAGTCTCTGCTTTGACCTGAGACCTTCGGGAAAGCACGTAGGGGGTTCGGGTCACTGCTGCAGGGGATGAGAAGACAAGCAGTGTATCTGAATCACCGTGGCAAAGCCACACTCTAGCAGCATCACATGATGCTTAGTGGCATCACTGGTGTCCTGCACTCAGTGCAGTGGCAGCCTGGCTGGGAAACAAAGGTCAGTCATAAAAATAACATCTAATGTATGGATAACATACCACACGCCAAGCATTTTGTTAAACACTTCACATATTCTAACTCATATATGTAGTCTTTATAGCCACGCCAACAGGTGAACTCTTACTATACCATTTTACCAACGAGAAAAATGAGGCTAGGAAGTTAAACAATTTGCCTAAAGTTACACAACTAGATAGTCACATTTTTTTTGAATTTCAGGCGATGAAAAGCCACTTGAACTAAATTAAGCTCTCCCTCCTACACGAAAAGGAAACTTAAGAGCAGTGTCACCAGGGTCAGGAGGTGGTAACATCAGGCATCAGGGGGAACTTGCACCAGGCGATGGAAACCTGTCAGGGGCAAGGGAACGCCCAGAACTCGTGTGAGGGTACTTTGTGGTTAGGAGTTCAGCTTCCTCTCTCCCACCCTTTCTATCCTCCTTCCTGAAGGTCTCTTGCCCCGTTTCCTGCATATTTTCTTCCTTCTGTTTCAGTCTTTTCTATGCTCCAGGCATATGTGCATGGCCAAATATACTTAGCCTCCACCCCACCCCAGCTTGCAAGTTTACTTGGTCTTTTTTTCCCTTTTCTTTTAATCCTCACCAGAGGATATGTTTATTGATGTTAGGGAGAGAGGAAGGAAGAGAGAGAAACGTTAACGTGAAAGAGAAACATCCATGTGAGAGAAACATCGATCAGCTGCCTCCCGTATGTACCCACCCTGACCGGGGATCCAACTTTTTAGTGATCAGCCAACTGCTCCAACCAACCAACCAACCACCCAAGCCACCCGGCCAGGACTAGTTTACTTGCTCTTAACTGAAGTGGTCACAATTCTAAATACTAGGAGAGAGAAGTGGACTAATCTTGTTTCCTCTTCAATCCAGTCAGATGTGTGCAGTCAGGCAGTCACACAATCAAACGGGAGGGCAGGGCGCAGCCCCGGGCCGTTCTCAGGGGAGGCTTGTGTCTGGGCAGACTCCCCAAAGCGGGTCTCCCCCGGGGCTCGAGATCGGGTTGGAACCCAGGTTTTCTCATGGTTCTGGAGACAGAGTTCTTAACGACCATGTTATTCTGAAGGGAGGAAAGGGAATACCTACTGGATATATATGTTGTTAAAGTCATCACAAACAATGTATTTGTAATGTTTTATTTATCAACTGGATAGAGATTCACTATCATATTTCACACACGTTTGTGCATCTAAAATATTTTGTAATTTGAAAGTCAAAGTGTCATCAAACATTGAGATTTTAGAAGAAGAATTCAAAAGGTGATCAAGGGCTTTCATGTTCAGCAATATGGTAGCCTAACTGTCTGGAATAACTCTCTCAGTAAAGGACACCTGAAAACTCTGCATCAAGTTTTTTAAATGCACACTCAGAAAACAGTTTTTTAAATGCACACTCAGGAAACAGTTTTTTAAATGCATGGTTGAGCTGGCTGGAAAGTAAAGGAAACCCATGGGGCCAGAAACAACGAGAAAAGTATTATGGTAAGTAATGTGTGTTTGCCCTGGGGCTTCTACTAATCCCTGGTGATTTAGTACTTGGGCTTTAATAAACCTCCTAACTGTAAGGGCAGCAGGAGAAAAGTCTTTCACAGAATAAGACATCAGAACAGAGACCTCATTAGGATGTTCTAAAGATGACTCCCTACTGGTAGTGCGGAACCGAGTGGCCAGCAGCCTGCAGAACAACATGCCCAAGTTTTATTGTGACTACTGCGATACACACCTCACCCACGACTCTCCACCCACGACTCTCACCCACACTCTCTGAGAAAGACACACTGCAGTGGGAGGAAACACCCAGAGAATGTGAAAGACTACTGTCAGAAACGGATGGACGAGCAGGCTCAGCGCCTGACTGACAAAACCACCACAGCACTGCAGCAAGGAGAGGTACCTCCTACTCCGTTCTCTGCTCCTCCTCAGGCAGGGGCAATGATTCCACCTCCCCCAGTCTTCTGGGTCCTCTTCACCCTCGTATGATGCCAGCACCCCACATGGGGGGCCCTCCCATGATGCCCGTGGTGGGTCCTCCTCCTCCTGGGATGACGCCAGTGGGACCTGCTCCTGGAATGAGGCCACCTATGGGAGGGCACATGCCCATGATGCCTGGGCCCCCAATGATGAGACCTCCTGCCCGTCCCAGGATGGTACCCACTCGGCCAGGAATGACTCGACCAGACAGATAAGGAGAGAGGGGAGCCTCTTTCTACCAGTTTTATCTTACTTGTTCTACTTCACCAGGAGACCATGGTGCTGTGAGTCTGGGTGTCATCTAACAGTGTGACGAGGAGGACTCACTCCCTCTTCCTATCAAAGAGAGAATAGTTTCGGAGAAGAGTAGTGGGACAAAAATATTTTTCATTTGTATTGTGGAATGTGAAAATAAAATTGCAAACTCTGTTAGCTAAAAAAAAAGAGAGAGAGAGAGAGAGATGACTCACTAAATGTATGACCTAAGGGCAAAACACCCAGCAAAGTGCAACGGAGAGAGATCCTCCCGTGTCTTGGCATTGAGATGTCCTAACCGCAAACCCTGTTCTCACATAAATCCTGAGCATTCACACTGCCAGCATGGCCTGAAACCCCTCAGTCTGAAAATTTAGCTTAAGTGGTCCTAGATTGTCAATGTTTTCAAGCACTAAACAGGTTCAAAAAAAAAATTCTTTGGTGGGACGCAAAGAATTTGCGTCCCACCAAAGAACAGGCTTCAAAGAATTCCCATGACATTCCAAGGAACATGACCTCACAACCAAAAATCTTAAAACACATGACAAGTCAAACCACTGTAGGTGAGAATCAGCAGAAACAACAAAGGAAAAAATCAGTCTACCACAAATATAAATGGAAAGATGTATCTTTTTCATAAGTCAGACATCCTTAAAGTGTCCATTCCCTCAAGGTGATCTGTAGATTCAATGCAATTCTGAATCATAATCCCATCTGATTTTTTCTTTAAACTTTATAAGTTTTTTCTAGCATTTAGATGGAAGAGCAGATTGCCAAGTATGGCCAAGACACTCCTGAAGAAACAAATGTAGAGATTTGTCCTACTGAACATTAAGACTTATTATAAAGCTATGATATTAAAGACTGTGGTATTAACCCAGAGACAAATAGACCAACAGAATAGACCAGCTAATCTAGAAATAGACTTACACGTCTGTTATCTGGTAGATAACAGAACTGGCATTGCGCCAAGTTATAGAAGCATGCATACAGTACGACTGAATTGAAAAGCTGAAAACGGGCAAAATCAAGCAATATATTATTTAGGGGTACATATGCACCTGGCAAAATTATTTTTAAAAGCAAGAAATTAAATTCAAACTTTGGTAACCCCAGGGCTTGGGACTGGAGAGTTGCACACAGAAGCCATGAAAAGTATTGGTAATGTTCTACTTCTTAGGCTAAGAGGAAAGGAGAGAAGTGTGAATTTATTATTGATCTTTCAACTATGTAAATATGCTATATATATTCTTTTGCTTTAAGATCTTCATATTTTATTGCCCTGACAGGTGTGGCTCAGTTGGTTGGGAGTTGTCCTGCAAAGCAAAAGGTCACCGGTTCAATTCCTGGGCAGGGCACATGCCTGGGTTGCGGGCCTGGTACCTGGTGGGGGCATGTGGTGTTTTTCTCAAACATGGATGTTTCTCTCCCTCTCTTTCTCATTCCCTTCCCCATCCCTAAAAATAAATAAAATCTTTTTTTAATCTTCATATTTTAATTTAAAAGATAACCTGAGTTCATTTAAAAATTATTAAATTAAAAAGATGAAAACGCATAAATTATACAGAATTAAAGTATCAATATTGTATACAGCTCATATAAATTGATCAGATAAATACTAAGACCATATTAGAAAATGAAACAGAAGTCAAAATAAGCAAATTCAAATAGGATTTATAAGTAACATTTACATGCAGGTTAAAATATAAAAAAACTTCCATCAATCTAGTGATAAATATAAGTTAATATTTAATATTTAAATATTATCCTCTCTCAAATTAAATATCATATTACTTTTGGGCATTATTTTGCTGATAGGCAGGTAAATGGATACAAATTTTTTGAAAAGCAATTTACTAACACTTATCAAGACTCCTCAATTGTTTATACCCTTTAGTTAAAAAACATTCCAGGAATCTGTTCTATAGAAATTATTATTATACACCAACAGATATTTTTGTTACAGAAAGAATATTTACTGAGTGTTTACCATGAATATTTACCATGGAAAATGTGAATATTCACCATGCGCCAGTGATGATACTAAACCACACGAAGTAGGTAGTGTTATAATCTCCACCTCCCAAATAAAGAGACTTGGACTAAATTATTGCCCAACTTACCCAGCCTGCAGGTGCTCGGACCAGAATCCAAACCCAGGCAGTGTGATTTCAGAACCCATATTTCAACTGCCACGCTATACTGGAACATTGCAGCATTGTTTCTATTTGGGAAAAAAAGGACCAATTTTTAGTGATTCAAAACAGTGTGAGATATTTATTCATGGGGAGAAAAGGGGAAAACAACTGGCAACAACCTAAATGACTAATAATAGCCAGATAAAGTATTTTTATTTATAAAAAATAATCCCAATAAATATTTCATCCCAATAAAGTATTTTTCATATATAAAAATACTTTAGGTGAGGGGAAAATGCTCATTTCAGAAACTAATGCAGGGGAAAATATGCATCTTAGAATTGAAGAAAGGTAGTATCACAATGCAGTGCAAATGTATTACTGTTAAAATTAAACTGAAAATGAAAGTCTTACTCCTGGTGAATCAATAATATCATCTTAGGAAGCAAAGGACAGCACCTTTTTATTTCTATTTTAATTTAATGCTAGTGGATAGTAATTAGCAATGTCCAAACATCAAACAGGCATAAAAAATGTATGCGGTAGAAACTCTCACTCCCACCTAGTCCCAGATCTACCTTGTTCCCAACCCGAACTCCAACATAGTTCATTAACACTAGTGGTTTCTCAGTGAGCCTTCCAGAGGATTGTTCCGGGTGAAAGGGGACAATTTTTATCTTCTTCCTCTTTTACATAAATAAAATACTATCCACATTTTTCCAGCAACTTGTTTCATTTAGTATACCTTGAAGATATTTCTAAATCAATACAGAAAGCACTTACTCATTTTTAATAGCCATATAGTATTCTAAAGTATAGCTGTACCATGCATTATATGAATTGACATTTGTGTTGCTTCCAATTTTTTGCTATTACAAAAAATACTGCAATAAATACTATTTCTTAGATACTACCTATAGAAATCATTATTAAAAGTAGAACGTTGAGCCCAAATGTATGTCTGTGTATAATGTTGATGGAAGCCGCCAGTCCCTACTGGGCGAACATCTTTACACCATTAGGTCTTCCCACCCCAAACACAGTCTGCTTTTACACTTGCTACAGCCTTCTTTTGTGGGTGACAACACATTTTGGACCAAATACTTTTCAAAAGTAATATATATATATATATATATATATATATATATATATATATATATACACACACAAAATTATATATATCAGTGATTTCAGTTAAGTAGAAAAAGGAACAAAAGGATATAGTTCCTTATGTTAACATTATTTAATCTATCAGGGCAGGTGGGATTATGAGTTATATGGGTTCCCTCTGTATTCTTTTTTATACTTTTCTGCATTTTTCAATGTCTTGCTTTATTTTGCTTTCTTATGATGAGCATGATTACTTTTTAAATAAGGTTCTTAATAAGGTCATCTGGCCAAGCCTTTTGCATCTGTCTTCCAAAGTGAGACAGCTAAAGCAGAGTTAGAGTGACAGGCCTGGGGTCACAGTAAACTGTTCTTCATGACTGGAGGACAGTTCAAGTCTCCTGCCTCCCAATGTGGCATTTCCCCACCACACCCCTGCCCCCCCACCCCCACCGATTCCGGCACTGCTACTGCTTTATTTCGCAGCACTGGAGATTTTAACTATTTGCTCAAGTTTGGGAAGGAGGCCTCCATAAATTTCACTGTGTTATAATGGAGTTCCTTTTCAACATCAGGCTATGTTTTAAGAATGAGCTCACCATATCCCTGGAATAAATATCTCCCAAGAAGCCCAGACATTACCACCACTTCCCTGAAGACTAAACTGAGTTTAGCCTGGCCAGCCCCCACTCGTCCCACATCTTCGCTGACCCACCATATCCTGGGATCTTCAAAAGTGAGGTCCCACCTGTACTATTAAAAAAAAATTGGTTTCAAGGCTTTTGGTTGGCAAATCTGGCCCAATTTGTTGATCAATAACCCTGAGGCTTATACAGGAGATTCGACAGTTGCAGGAAAGACATTGATAGAAAAGGCGAGTCAGGGGAGAGGACAGGAAGCAGGTGGAACACGGAAAACATAGATTTCTTTCAGAAGCATAGAAAGGAAGCACAAGTCTACAGTTATACAAAGGAAAAAAGTTATTAATTTAAAATCTCAGAATAGTCAATAACTTTTCAAATTAATAAGATGGCATCATTCATCATGAAAAAAAAAAGATAAATCCTCAAAGATTGGCCCAGAGAATCAAGTATGCTGAGATGATGTTGTAATTGTCTAGATAGGGTGAATTCTCCATTTGTCGGTACTGTGTCTTACCTCAAGTGAAGAGTTCCTGAAAGATGAGTAAAGGCTGTATACCCTTGCACTGAGTTTGACCTTTCTCAAAGCAAAATGTGGTTTAGCCAAATTAGAAAAGAATCTATCAAAGTCATGCTGTACTTAGTTGTTATCTTACGAAATTTGGCAGAAGTTCTGCCTAAACCCACCCGCAGTGCTGACAACTCCATAGACACATTTGTTTAAACTGGTGCCGCCACTGCTGATGCATAATCTCATTCTGGGAAACTTCGTGGTCTTGGGAAACCACAGTTTAGAGATGTATAGTTTGGTTTTCTATGGGACAATTAAATAAAGAATTTCTGAAGGGAAAAAATTCTAATATAGAGACTCATAAAAGAAAAAATTACTGAAAATTTCCTTTAGGGGAAATTTCCTATGTAGCATAAATAACTTTCCTCTTTTTGGTCAATTCTTATAATAATTCCTTTTTATAGGCCAAAACCTGTTGAACTTCATATTTTTGAAAGAAGAAAAAAAGGAGGAAAAGGTCTTCAAACCCCGGTGGAAATAAAAAGGACTGCTCAGTTACGCTAGGGGTGCATCCTAGAGAGAGTTACAAGCAAGTTTCCTCTCCTGCTATCACACCTCTAGTTTCCTACCTACATGTTTGGTATTACTGTTTCAAATGCTTGTTCCCAGCCAGGTGTCAAACATAGGAAGTTCTTGCAAACAAACCCAAATCCTCATCAAGGTGGTTTACCTTTTGAAGGGAAATTGACATTTCAAAAAGGTTTTAAAAAACAGACAAAAAAATGAAAAGGCCAAAGGAACCTAACTCTGACATTGGTGCTTTAAAGAACATACGAGGCAGGTAGGGGAACATGAGAGGCCCAGGCCCCGGTCAGCATGCCTGACTCAAGCACACAGGCTGGTCACATATGCCACCTACTTAAGGATCGTCCCAAGTCCCCTAAATCCCTGAAGATAAAAATCTTGATTATTTCTTCCTTCAAATAAAATAAAAAGGAAAATATTTAAACAGACAGCATATAGATCTGGGGTTGTTGGGGGTTTGTTTGTTTTTTTTTTGAAGCAAAATATACCTTCCAGCCATGGCTCCCAATCATATTTCATTAGTTTCATTGAATGCGTTCAAAGTCTATTTAACTATTAGGTTAAAAAGATTCATGAAGTATTCATAGGAAAATAGTAAATGAAAATATCTATCACAACTCATGGATACTTCAGTACAAGAAATAATTACTCTTCCTAATAATAAATGTTCTTTTTCTGTTATTGGCCAGCCCACTGACTTTTCCTGGATCAGGAACAATGAAAACTCCCACTGACCACAGGAGGTTGTTTGTTAGATTTTTTTCTTAAATAAATGTAGGGCATCTCAGAAAAATTAATAAATTATACAGGATTTTAAAAAATGCATAAAGGAAAAACATTGAGACAAATGGCGAATGAAGTTTAGAAAATAAAGACATGATGTGCTTAATACGCAAAAAGCAGGTCATGAGGACCTTCCCTGTTTATTCAGCTGTATGTTTGGTTTTGAGCTCCTAGTAGCCAAACAAGAGGAAGACTAGATCTGAGAGTCAAAACCCTAGTCGGGAGTTCCAGTTATCCAGCCCCCAAAGCTGGACCCAGATGTCGTTAGGTGCGACATCATGCATTTATCTGAGCTTTTCTATGAATCTGTTACCTATCAAGGACCAAGATGCAGGATTGAAGGAGGGAGAAGACAAGTCATACTCAGGAGAGAGGCAAGACATACTGCTCACCAAATCTGGTGGCTAGAGGGGATCCACAGACCAGTGGCAGCAAGGGCAGCCTCTGGGGGATACAGATCCCACCTGGCTCATTCCTGTTCAGCAGGGGGAACTGACCATCCAAGCACCACCACCAAGAACTTCATACAAAAAGAGAAGGAGGAGGAGAGGGAGAGGGAGAAAAAGAGAGGAAGGAAGGAAGGAAGGAAGGGAGGGAGGGAGGGAGGGAGGGAGGAAGGAAAAGAAAGAGAGAAAGAGAATATTCATGGTACAGAATGAAGAAATAGCAGAAAGTGAAAAATGAACTCAAAGAGTTTACAGCAAACTCATGAGTGACCTTGCAGGGGATGAGGCGGAAGCAGGAATGAGATGACTTTGGAGATCGATGGTACTTCAAATGACTTGGGGAACATTTTATGACATACATAGAAATACATACAGAGGCTAAAAGCAAATATGCCAGCATGCTAACAACTCTTAATTCTGGGAGGTGAGAAACCTTGGTACTTTATACTTATCTGTATTTTTTTTCATTAAAAAAAAGAAAATGTAAGAGATTGCAGTAGGAGGTGGGACATTGGTAAAGGATTCCTGGAGAAGAGGAGTTCTGAAGCAAACTATAAAAAATGAACTTTGGATGGCCCCAGGGGAGGGTTGCCAGTGTCAAACATGGAGGAGCCTCCTGTTAGAAATATTTTTGCTCCTGTTGTTTAGAAGTCAGTTTAAGGACATAAAAATCACATATGTGAAACACCCAGACTCCAATGTATAGTAACAGAGTTGAAAGTGGTATCACTTACTAATAATAGAAGAGAAAGCAAAACAAAATTATTTCAGAATAAATAGAGTTTTTCATGTGACTCAACTTCAAATACAACTTTGTTTCTTTAATCTTCCCCAGTCATCAATGCCCATGTCTATACCATCACTATGTCACTGATTTTCTTGGAATGATCTAGAAACAACAGAAAGGAAGGAAGGAAGGAAGGAAGGAAGGAAGGAAGGAAGGAAGGAAGGAGGGAGGAAAGGAAGGAAGGGAAAAAGAAAAGAAAGAAAGAAAGAAAAAGGAAGGGAGGGAGAAAGGGAGACAGAGAGAAAGAGGGAAGAGAAGGGGAGGGATTGGGGAGGAAGAAAGAGAAGGAAAGAAAAGAAAAAAGGGAGAGAGGAAGGGAGGAACAGTGAGGAGGTGGATAGAGACTGAAAGGAGAGAAGAGGGAGATCAATACAGGTCCAGGTAACTCGCTAACAGGCAGGGTTATCATGCATTCTAGAAAAGAAGGAAAAATCGAATAAGTCCACAATAGATGTTCTACAATATCACATTAGAAAGTAAGAAATTTTCGATTCTGAAGGACAAAGCAAAGCTTGCCCTAGAAGGATACACGGCAAGTCTCTAACTCTGTAATTAAAGAATACCTGAACACTTTTGACTCTGTTGGGTTGGCCGTTTTTATGAGTATGTGATTACAGCAAAAATCCTCTACCTCATGGTTTAATCCTATTTGTATCAATTCAAGTCCTTTTTTTCCCAAATTTCAATTTCATGGCTCTTTATTAAAGTTCTGCTTTATTTAAAAATGGCAAGCGTATTTTAAGATCACTGTTACTGTTTTTTAAGCTTAATTGCTTTTTTTCACTTTATTGAGGTATAGTTGGCAAATATCAATTCAAGTTCTTGATGTCCCTTTGGTGTTAGAGTTCTTTCTCTTTAAGGATACTGCCTTATCTTGGTATCTTTGCATGCCGAGTATCAGCAGCATAAGACAGAGGACACCTGGCACTCGATGCTGTTAGCACAGCTGCAGAGCTCTTCTATGCTATAAAACAGCACTTAAATTTTGTCTTTTAGAGTTTGAATGAACTATAATTCCATTATGATGCTACCAAGTGCATTTATAACATGGGCATTCACCAACACTCCCTCCTTGATAAAATGGCTCAGTTGCCCCTTTTTCCTGAACAGTTGAAGACTGAGATCTGTTTGGTTTTTTTTAATTTATTGATTTGAGAGAGAAAGAGAGAAGAAGGGGAGTGGAGAGAGATGCCAATTTTTTGTTCCACTTATTTATGCATTAATTGGTTGATTCTTGTGTAGGCCCTGACCAGAGAACCTGCAACCTTGGCATACAATACTCTAAAACAACTGAGCTACCTGGCCAGGGCCTCTGTTGCTTGGTTTAAAACAACCTATAATAATATGAGGTAAGAGTCAGATGCTTTAAGTCTCATAGAACAAAAAGCATAAAACCACCCTTTGGGGGGAAAATGCATTTATTTTCATATGGCTACTATGTCTTAGTCCTTAATGAGGTATGTCATTTCCAGAGAAAATTAAAATAGGAATTCTGATGCAGATAAAATGTTTAAATTAAGACAGAAAGTGCAAACATTCGAATCACTCTGAAACTAAATAATGATAAATTTTAACAGCTTCCAATGATTCTTTAGTTCTTATGAAAAATATTTACCATGGCAACCACTGCATCAAATTGCTCTTAAATAGGTCCTGAGAACCACACCCACAAAAAAAAGTAAGCAGGAGAAAATTTGCCTCCTGACCCATATTTGTCTGGTTTAGAGGCAAGCAGGTAGCCTACAGTAACATGATAATACACAGAGAGCACATAAGCTCTTCATACATCATGTCGTATGCACCATCTTGTAGATACGCTCGTGTTGGTGGGATCAGCTTAATTATGCCCATCTCCTCCCTAACATTTCAAAAAGGACTCCCAGACTATGTAACTGTGAAATAAGAGGTCTTTTGCAAATGGTGCAGGGGATCCCGCCTCTCATGGGGTTACCGAAATTGAGTTACATTCTTCAAGTCCCTTCCACACCACAAGGCTTCTTCCATACTTCGATTTTATATTATAAATGGAAAAATGTAAGGGTTTTAAGGAAATAATTTGATACGTGGACAAAGATGTAAGAACACACATAGAGCAGCATAACAACCGCCAAGAAATGAGAGCCTGCTCTTACTCTGGCATTCTTATTAGGGCAACGTGAGAATAATGAGGATAAAGGCGTAAGAGGATGGACAGTGGAGCCAGACTGCCTGGTTTTAAATCCAGGCTATGCCACTGCCTAGATGTGCGGCTTCTTTTTCCCTGCTTTTCACCTGTGAAATTGAGATGGTCATAATACCTATGTTAGGATCATTGTTAAGGTTTGTTCAAGTCAATACATGCATAGGGCACGTGAATAATACGCACACGATAAGTGCAATGTGAGTGCTTGCTCTTACTGCCATCCTTGTTAGCAGTAAGCACATTCTACGTGCCTGGCCACAAGACCCTGCAAACGCACTGGCTCATTTCATCATGGCAGGTACCTCATATGCAAAGAATTACTTTGAGGGGGAATACAGAGTAGTTACTGTCCAGCACATCTGATACTGGATGTGAGGTCGCTGGGAGCACTCACGGGGAGAGACATGAAGCTACCTTCACTGTGCACCAGTTATAATGGCAAACTTCTTTCTGCTATCGTGATAGTAATTAAATGCTAAGGAAAAAATGGCTAAGAGGAAGAGAAACCTGGTAATTTGGTTGTAACTGAAACCAAATGAACAACATTCAAATATGCAGGAGTAAGATGTGTACTTTAAGTGGTATGTAGCCCATCATCACAGGTGACTCATTAAAATATTCCCTCACTTCTGTTTGGGCACAGTTTTTCCTTTTTCAGTATTATCTGGTGCAAATTTTCTGTTTCCACATTTCCTCAGACCTCTGATCAGAAAGCCCTGGCCCTGTCCTTCGCCTGCGCTCAATACGTGCCTCATTTCCTGTTTTCTCTCTCTTCTTGAAGCAACAGGTACCAGTAGAGCAGGATATGACAGTTAGAGGGAATGTTGCAAACAATAATGAAAGCAGTTACTCCGAGTCTCAGGCCCATTTTTTTGCTCATTTTCATTTCAGTAGAGAAGTGATATTATCTTTTATATAGTGCCTTAAGTGGGACAGGGGCTGTCCCCGTGCAGGTGGAGAAGAAAAGGCACCTGGCTTCAGTATTCACTGTGTATCAGCAGCTTGCTTGGCCTCTTCAGGTCTTAGCTAGGTTTTTTGTTTTTGTTTTTGTTTTTGTTTTTAAATTAAAGCCTTTCCACTAATGAGCCTTTGAGTGTGGATTTGAAGTTATGTAACTTTATACCTACCTTATGTTGTTATAAATCTTACTACCTTAAAGAAAGGCTGAAATATAAGACAGACAAGATTTAGAAAAACAGCACGATTCTTTAGGACAAAATGAGGAAAGGGATGAGGTGTTTAGAAATTCTGCTTCCACTGAGTGCAATACCCATTTGGTTCTTCACAAAAAACTCTACCACAGCAGGTGAATTGCCTTTCATAATGCATTTAAATCTACTTTTATACCCTGGTGCTTATTTTTATAGCGTTTTTACTAGACTTTCCAGCAGAAAATCAGAGACTTTTAAACATTTGTTCTCAAACAAAAAGTGAATTAGTAGTGGCATAGGCCTGGGGGTGGATTGGCGGATACTCTTTGGGATAATGAAAATGTCCTGAACTTAGATTTGGATGGTAGGTGCACAACTCTAAATACTAAAACCATTGAATTATACACTTTAAATGAGTAAATTTTATGATTTATAAGTTATGCCAATAATTTAATCAGTAATTTGATTTTCGTCCTCAAGGATAAGTCTGAAAGGGAGAAGAACACCATAAAGAGATGTCAGAAGTCTGTTGGATCTGAGTCATCTCTTTGCTAAAACACTAAGGTCAGGACAGACGTGAGAGTTTTTGATTCAGTGTGTCCTAGCCTTTCACCGTTTGTTCTCCCCACCTCCTACCAATGTCCTTTTTTATAATCAACCTCATGAACAGAGCTCTGTAATAGACTCGGGATAGGCAGCCCCAAAGTCATTCACAATGTCCTGTTCTCTTGCCCTTTTCTACTGTTGAGACGGAAAACAAAAATACTTGAATTTCCCTTTTTTGCTGCTAGCAGCAGCCATATAATTCAGTTCTGGCCGCTACAATCTACGCAGCATTCTCTTAGACACAATTTCTAGGAACTTTTACTGAGCAGATGAAAAGGGATAGATGCAACTGTCAGAGCCTTTTCCCCCTTTCACTCCTCTTCTTCCCCTTCTCCCTCTTCTTCCTGCCTAGAAAGCAGACATGAGGCCTGAAGTCAGGTGGTGACGTGAGGCGCCATGCAGGAGGACCAAAGTCCATACACTGAGAAGGTGGAGCAGAAAGACTGGAAAAGCCTGGGCCCTTGTCAGCATGTCCCAGCAGCTGCACCAGTGCTAGACGGCTCCGTTTTGAACTCCTGTATATAAGAAAAAGAAAACTCTCTTCTTGTTAACCTATTGTTATTTGCTGTTGCAAACAGGAATCCTGTTACTTGCAAACAAAAGCACTCCTAACAAGCCAATTACAAGACTTTCATATTTTTAAATTATTTAGATATGTCAGTGTCTAAGTGGGTTTCTTTTAATGTCAGGAGCTGCTTCTTGTGATAAGGCCATTTATAGTTCATTGGTGTTTAAATTATTATATAATTTATTAGAGACACAAATTTTCTTTAAGCCTTTAAGTTTCATTTAAACTATTTTATCTTATAGAGAAAATACATGTCATACTATAGTTCTCTATACATTCTTTAGGCAAACATAAAGAAAAAGAAAAATTGTTTCACAGAGAAGCATTTTGAGCTAGGTAGGCCTAAAGAATGAAAAGAAAAAACCCCAAACAGAAAGAATGCATAAACTCAGAGGCATGAAAGGGCATGGTGTGTTCAGTGGGCCTGTGAGGCTGGAGAAGGGGAGATGAGGCTGGAAAGGAAGTTGAGGTCAAATTGTTCAGAGTCTTATATATCAGACTAAGCAGTTTAAATGTAATTCAATAGAAAACAGGATGCTTTTAGAGGTTTTGGAGGAAGGGAGTGACACGATCATATGGGTATTTAAGAGAGAAAAAGAGATTGGAGAAAGCCACAGGTAGAGAGGCTATTTGGAGACTATTGCAGTAGAACTAATGGGAAAGGACAAGGATCTGAACAGAGAGAAGACCACCCCCTCTCCATGTCCCACCACAGAGGCTGCAGAGGACCCCAGGGCAGGGGGCCAGCCCATGGAGGACAAAGCAGAGGCTCAGGGTCCACAGTCAGAGGGAGCTGAGGGGGAGCCAAGTCTGCGAGGGAGAGGGGGTCAATCCTCCCAGAAAACATTGCCAAGGCTGTTAAGGATCCCATGAGGCTGCAGCTTCGGAAAGCAGCTGAGCACAAAGGGACAGAGGAGGCAGAAGATGCCCCAGCCCGAGGACCCTGACTCCTGCTGTGACCAAGACTTGTAAGCCCTACCCCTTCCTCTTCACAATTTTAGGAAAACAAGCCAGGAGAAGGGGAAGTTATCTGGCAGTTATATTACTTTTAACCAAGAGAAACTGAACATACCCATTAAATTAATTAAACAAGGAGGCCACTAGACCGAATGGCTCTAATGCCATGGTGGCCTACATAAGCAAACAAAGATCTAAGTCTGTAAATGTCTCAGTGTTATGAAATCAAAACCTAAGACAAATGACCACAAATAGCCAACTGGGCTTTACACTCTAGCCAATCAACAATTTCCTTACTTTGCTTCCGCCTTTTCTCTATAAAAAGCCTCCAGCCACGTTCCCGTTGGAAGATGCTCCTAACTACTTTTGATTTGGTGCTACCCTGATCCCAATCAATTTTTGCTCAAATAAACTTAAAATTTTTAATATACTTCAGCTATCTTTCAACATACCTAAAGGGATCATTTCAGTTATTGGCATTACCATGCTTTAAAACAATTCAGACATTTAGAGAACCACCACCAATAACTAATGGTGTGGGTGGGAGCTCAAGAGGAGCCTGGGTTATTTATGAACAAAATAAAAGGAAAATTTATTTTCTCTGCTCAAGTGAGTTGTAGCCCAAGCTAAATTATGCAACTCTGAGGCAGAAGCAGAGAAAAAGCAAAGTCAAAATGCAAACATTGGGTGATTGTAGTCAGGGCTCATCAGCAACCTGGTCATCAGAGATAACTCCCATTTGTGAAGCTGGTGTATTTTGTGGGGCTTGGCTGTGGGGCTTGGCTCTGGCCCTAGACCCTCCAGCTCCTTGCTCTGGTCCATGCTCATCAAATGGACTTTCATTACTAATTCATCATCATCAGTTCTTCCTTCAATACTATAGACTAGAAAACAAAAATCAACTTTTAAAGAAAAAAATGGGCTTTTAGTTTATGCAGCAGTCTCTTAAGAATATAGTTGGTATTAGAGTCCCTAATCAGGACAAATCCTGGGGTCCTGCCAGACTAGACTGAGTGTCTTGCCTAGAAGGCCAAGGACCAGACCCTGTACTTGTGAGTGAATTCACACGCTGGTGATCACTTGGCCAGTGTCTCTGGTAACACCACTACCTCCCCGTCCTGTTCATTCTGTCAATGTCATATCACACTGCTGCTTCCACCCAAGATGGACAAGAACCTACACAGAAGTAGAACACAGGCCAGCTAGGTGCACATATTTCCTGCACCTGCCATACCATAGACTTCAGGTGTGTTGGCCAAGCTATCCACTCAATGACTCATCCCTGAACCATTTCCCATCACCTGGTCCACTTCCCTCTAACTTATTCTTAAAGTTCCACCTGCTGGTTTTTATATTCCTTCTCATATTTTTTCCCCACTATTCCTGGCAGATTGGACCTTCACAGACTCAAAACGCATTGCATTGGTTGACACTTTCCTATTTCTCCCTCCACCCCAACCCTGAACAGAAGGGCTGCTCTCCCACCAGGCCTGCCCTGGCCTTACAGACAAGACAGACCCATTAAAACAATCCGGGGCACACTTGTCCTGTCAGAGGAGGCACAAGTTGGCATCAGCCAGGCTAGATTCAGCATGAGATGTGTAGACCCCAGCAATTTCCAGAACTGTTGGCTGGGCTTTACCTCAGGGATTGGAGTTCAGCAGAAAAACAGAGAAACATTCACTCAGCAGGACAGGCGATTCCCCAGGGAAGCTCAGAGAAAGTAGCTGCTTCAGTGAGTAGCATCTGCAGGCTGACGCTTTTCAGACTTGGCATCGCAGAGCTGTCCATCAGCACTGCCATTTCCAGAAGGGATGTTGGAGGGACTGACGCTCTGTACCGTGGCTGCAGAGACTCCAGCTCACGACCAAGGCACACCAGCTCGCCGTGCTCTCTTTTAATTACTCACCGTTTTGAGGTAGGTATTGGAATACCAGCCATACCTCCTTGGCTCCCATCTTCTCTTAGTTTTCTCAGCCATGAAATAATAATGGTTATACCTCCCTCACAGATAAAACACATAAGAACATCTAGCAGGTGCATCGGCCAACACACAGCGGAGACTGACCAATGTTAACCCTGATTCTTTTCCCTGAGATTCTGAGGCAGAATTTCCAGAACCCTAAATCTGCTTCACCTAAGGGTGCTCCGTACATAGTTATAATTCTCCTTCGTCCTTAAACCAAGAGAAAATCGCAACCTGCAGTCAGACCTCAGCTCTTCCTTCAGGGGGGGATTAGTCCTGCTTCTGGAAAGGAGTGGTGTTGGGGGTGGGGAGGACTCAAGGAAATGCTTACTCCATGGTTCTTGAACTTCAGTGAGCATGGAAGTCATTCAGGGAGTTTATTAAAAATACAAATACCCAGGTCCCGTCCTCAGTGACTGAGAGTCCCTAAGTCAGTAAGACTCATATACAGGAATCTATATTTCTAAGTTTCCCAGAATATTCTAATGTGTACCAGAATCTGAGAATCACTGCCCCTTCTGGAAGTTTCTCCCTTCTCCTTGACCTGGTTGCTTTGGTAGACAGAGTAGGTGGTGGGGCCCAGTTGGGCCCATGGTATATACACAGGGACCGGCAGAAGTAAGGCCTGCTTGAGTGTCATTGGTAGGGTAATAATATGGGTGTAATAATTTATAGTTTTAACCTGAACATTTCACCTAAAATGTCATATGGTGAGCTTGAGTGTGATATTGTTATGTTACAGAATTACATGCTTATGATTTTGTAATGAAAGATTTTGTATTAGGATGATCTGAGGGAGGATCCTGGCGGCTACTCCCTCAGTTCTTTCCCCAAAGCCCCTGTCTCCAGTCTCTCCTGGAGCATGTCTAGTCTTCTCTGTCCCCCCTTTGCCAGAGCCTAGGGGTTCCAGCCGAGATGGAGGTGTAGGCAGAAACCCTTCACTTCCTCCCACAACCAAAGGGAGGATAACAGCCAATCTAAAATCAATAAACAACCAGAAGTGCCAGAAAATCAAACTGCATGGCACTCCAACAGCCAAGGAATTAAAGAAACAGTCAACCAGACCAACCAGACCAACCAGACTAGTGTGCCGAGACAAAGAAATATGGCCCAAATGAAAGAACAGAGCAAAACTCCAGAAAGAGAGCTAAGCAATGAGGAGATAGCCAACCTATCCGATGGAGAGTTCAAAGCCCTGGTAATCAAAATGCTCACAGACCTGATTGAGCTTGGTTGCAAAATGAAAGAACAAATGAAGGATACCCAAAGTGAAATAAAGCAAAATATTCAGGGAACCAACAGTGACAGGGAGGAAACCAGGACTCAAATCAACAGTGTGGAGCAGAAGGAAGAAATAAATATCCAACCAGAACAGAAGGAGGAAACAAGAATTCAAACAAATGAAGAGAAGCTTAGGAACCTGTGGGACAACTTGAAACATTCCAATGTCTGAATTATAAGGGTGCCAGAAGGAGAAGAGGAAGTGCAAGACATTGAAAACTTATTTGAACAAAGTAATGAAGGAAAACTTCCCCAATCTGGCAAAGGAAATAGACTTCCAGGAAGTCCAGGAAGCCCAGAGAGTCCCAAAGAAGTTGGACCCAAGGAAGCACACACCAAGGCACATCATCATTACATTAGCCAAGATAAAAGACAAGGCGAGAATCTTAAAAGCAGCAAGAGAAAAGGAGAGAGTTACCTACAAAGGAGTTCCCATAAGACTGTCAGCTGATTTCTCAAAAGAAACCTTGCAGGAAAGAAGGGGTTGGAAAGAGGTATTTGAAGTCATGAAATGCAGGGACCTACATCCAAGATTACTCTGTCCAGCAAAGCTGTCATTTAGAATGGAAGGGTAGATAAAGTGCTTCCCAGATAAGATCAAATTAAAAGAGTTCATCATCACCAAGCCCTTATTATATGAAATGTTAAAGGGATTTATCTAAGAAAAAGAAGATAAACAATATGAACAGTAAAATGACAACAAACTCAGCTATTAACAACTGAACCTAAAACAAACAAACAAATAAACAAACAAGCTAAGCAAACAACTAGAACAGGAGCAGAATCACAGAAATGGAGATCGCACAGAGGGTTATCAGGGGGGAGGGGAAGTGGGGAGAATAGCAGAAAAGATACAGAGAATAAGTAGTATAAATGGTAGGTAGAAAATAGACAGGGGGGAGGTTAAGAATAGTATAGGAAATGTAGAAGCCAAAGAACTTATAAGTGTGACCTATGGACATGAACTATAGGGGGGGAATGTGGGAGGGAGGAGGTGGGCAGGATGGAGTGGAGTGAAGGGGGGAAATGGGACAACTGTAATAGCATAATCAATAAATATATTGAAAATATATATATGTGTAAAAAAATAAAAAATAAAGTATCGAAATTCTATCAACTTTTAGTAAAGAATATGACAGAATACTACTTTGCTCCAATGTCTTCTCATTTATACTATATTAATAGAACCCCTAGAATAACAATTATACACTTCTCCACCTACCCTGAAATTTGATATTATGTGAATAAGTTCTGGCTGACAGTGTGTGAGGGGAAGTAATGTGTGGAACTTTCAGGATGTGTCTGTCCCTAAGGGAAGGGGTCTGCCCTTTCGCCAACATTCTTTCTCCCCACCTCCTCTCCTTTCCCCTGCTGTTCTCAGTGTGGACATGGTGGCATACCTCCTTGACCAAGTGGACTTCAGGGCATAACCTACAGATGGTAAAACAAGAACTTAAAGGGTGCCTATGTTCCAGATGACCACATTGAGCAGCACTTCTACACTAACCTTAGACACCTGTCGAGAGAAGCAATCCACCATGGCCCTGAGCATCCCTGAATGTCTTTTTTGGGTATGCCAAGAATGCTTACTGCTGACCACTTGTTGGCCAGCCATTTCTCAGGGTTGGGTTTGCAATAAGCAGGCTCAAGGCATGAGGTAACATCATCTCTCAGACAAAGAACAGGCTGGCTGGCCACTTATTATAAAAGTGGTAGATTCCAGCTGTAAGGCAAACCCACTGGGTGTATCGTGTTCCCCTTGGTCCTTCCACGTTGGCCTTCATGGATCTTCAAGGACATGGGGGGAACCAGCACTCACATGATGTAGATGCTGCTTGCTATGCAGTGAGTAATAAAATCCTCAGATTTTAGGGTAAAATCTCAGAACCTAACATTCCTATCTCTGGACTGTTCCTGGGAAAAAAAATCAACTTATGCTTCTCTTAAGCTGCTGTTATTTTGGATCTCTGTTACAGGCGGTAAAATTCAATCCAAACTAATCAAAGAGTAACTTTTCAAAGTTTTGATTTGGCAAAAAAAAAATTTTACGATATCTCATCAGAAATTTATCATTCAAGCTGAGCCAAATGAGATCCACACAAAAGTCAGCAATGGTAAGAGTGAGAGGTGACTGCTGCTCGGGACCTCTCAAACAAGTGTCACGTAGGAATTTAGAAGGTCATGCTCTGACTGGCCCTCATGGTGAGTAGAGATCAAAGTCAGTGGATCAAAGGTTACTGAATCATACTGGCAAGATCGTGACAGTGAATTCTCCACAATTATTTGAGGGAGATAATTTTAAAATACTGCTTAAGGGTTACTTTCTGCCAAGAATTATATTCACCTATGCTTTTTGATACAAGATTCCTTATTATGAGGAATGGAGCCTCAATAAACTTGGAGAGCAGTTCCCTGACCTACAGGGATGAATCCACTTCAGGCTAGGCTGAATCTGAGCTAACATTCTTTCTAGAATGTTGGCAGCTCTTGTCCTTTGAAAAACAGCAGAGTAAATGAAAATGTGCAGAAGGGTTCAAGCAAGGTTGCATCAGTACCACATTAGTCAGAAGACCAAGGCATACAAAGATAAAACAGAAATAGAAGTGAGGATGTGGTGACACTTGCTACTGAACCACTGACAAAATGTTGAAAGCTCTTTTGAGACATAGATATTTTGATGTGTCAAAATAGTCTAGGTGCTTCAACATTCTGATGAAATTAGCCCCATTACTCTTTTTGGTGGGTGCATGTTGTTTTGCTTGGGCAGCATGCATTCTCTCTTTGGGAACAGAATCCTGATTTTCCTTCAGGGAATCACCTCTCCCCACTCTCCCAGTCTGTGTTGTTGAGCAAGGCTGTCGTATCAAGCACCAGGTAGTGGGTTCAAAAGGACACATGACCGAGATTCAACGCTGGGACTTTTGTCGCTTCTGCTGAGATTTTTATTTGAATAATATAAGCCTGGGAATACTAGCAATAGTAAGTATAAAGAGCAGTCCTGAAAATAGGGCCATCACAGGGGAAAACAGAACCAAGAGGAAGAGAAACACCAAGTCCTACTGAAATAGTTTTAGGCTAGATCCAGCCATGCCTGAAGGCAGCAGGTCCATTCCTGGATTTTTCACTTTGTTAGCTAATAAGTTCTCTTTTTGTCTAACCCAAGTTTGAGTTGGTCTATACCTTCCAGAAATAAAGTTGTGACTCTTGAAGGTATTGCTGTCACAAGGATACCTAGAAGAGGCTATCTAGTTTGTATAAAAGGAAAGAATGTGCTCAGACCCATTGAAACTCCAAATCTATAAATAGGTATCACATTCAAGTCAGAGGGAATAGAAGAGGAATTTGTTTTGAAGCTGCTTTACAAAAAATCGATTAATATTTATTATTCATATCCAAGAATGGGAGGAAGAAAAGACATGCCGCAGCCCCTCCCTTGGCCCCACTACCTACTCAAACTGAGGAAAGATCAGTCAACAGAGTTTGCAGAGTCTAATACACATCTGACTGGCAATGCTTTACCAGGAGCAGAATGACACAGTGGAAAGTGTTCTTGGTCCAAATCCTGGCTCTGCAACTTAACCAAGCTAAGTGGCCCTGGACTAATGGCTTAAATTCAGGGAGATCTAGCCAGTTTTGCAATTTTTTTGTATTTAATATAAATGATATATTTGCAACCTTCTGCCACTGCTTTTTTCCCCTCAACATCAAAATTATGAAATTCATGCCTGAGGACTGGTGGAGACTTAGCGCATTCATTTTCCTGTTTTATCATGTTCGTGTTACATGGATATACCATAACTTTTTAATCCATTTTTCAACTGTTGGACCTTACCTTGTCCCCACACTTTTATTCTAACACATAATACTGCTATAAGTATTCTTATGCCCATATGCAAACCATTGTCTAGGGCATATTCCAAGGAATGAAATTTCTGGGCTTTGGCCATTCCTGAGTTATATGCAATTTGACTTTATTAGATGTTGACAAGTTGTTGTCCAGAGCAGTTTTATCAACTGAGACTTTCAGCAGCTTTGTATGAGAGATGCTTCACATCCTTTCTAGCATTCAAACATTCATTCAAAAAATATTTTTTAGTGACCTATTAATCTCTTCTAGGGACAGGGACACAACAGTGAAAGTCCCATGGAGCTTTCATTGGAGCTGCTCTCTTGGAGCTTCCATTTTCTCAGCAGGACACGTGATGACAAATAAATGAATGCATATATATATACACACACACACACATACACAAGTCCATATATATATATTCAGCCCGGAAGTGACCAGTACCTTGTTTTCAGGGTATGTGGGCGCCAAGGACTAGCTCTTCTCCTTGGCCCTTCTTTACCCTTACTGTATAAGTGAATGCAATAACTTCTTGAGTTCAATGTGACCTAATTCCAGAAGCCAATTTATAAAAACTTGCAATTACCATCAAAATTAGAAGGTGAACATTTTACAGGGTGTAACGTGTTCAAATTTTCAGAGTGCAGAATCCATGCTCTCAGTTGACCTCAATACTAGACAACACATAAGGAAGTGGTTAACGCTCCTATCTCTGCAGTCAAGCTGCTTGGAATCAAATCGTGGTTTCCTGACTTACTAACCATGTGACCTTGAACGAGTTACCGAACCACTGTAAATCTCAATTTCTGTATCAGATAATAGTGCCTGACTCATTGGGATGCTTACTATGGTGTCCAGTAAGTTTTTTGTACTTTATATTTACTGGCAATCAATTAATAACAATTGGATGCTAATCATGTGATATTATTCCCATTTAACAGAAGAGGAAACTGAGGTTCAGACTAGTTGAACAAATTACCAATAAATTCTAGTGCCTTTGAAACCAGGTCTTCTGACACCAGAGCCAATTCTCCACTACAATATTGTACTTATGAATGTATCATGTATTCATTCAATAATAATTTTTTAAAGATTTTATTTAGTTAGTTTTAGAGAGAGGGGAAGGGAAGGAGAAATAGAGGGACAAAAACATTAATGTGTAGTTGCCTTTCACGCACCCTCCATTGGGGATCTGGGCCACAACCCAGTCATGTACCCTGATGAGGAATCGAACCAGTGGCTCTTTGGTTCCCAGGCCTGTGCTCAATCTACTGAGCTACACCAGCCAGGACCAATAATTATTTCTTGAGCATCTAATATTGCCAGTCACTGCTTGGTGCTAGCGAATTCTGAAATAATCCCAATATGACTGATCACCTTTGGGCAACCCTGAAATTATACCTAACTTGAGACCAGTGTAGCACTTTGTTTCATCCAGCACGGACTGGTAACAAATTTTCAAGATTTTACTGAAGTTTTCATGGAGGATAGAGATGAGCATTTATTACATTAGACTGTCAACTCCTTGAAAGACAAGGATAATGTTTTACTTACCAATATACAACTGGCACTTAGCACAATGCCTGGCACATACTCGTTGAATATTTGACAAATGAACAACATGTCATACAGCTAAATATAATGTGTCTTCCTCAGTAACTTCTCACCTGTGCCCATAATGTCTTCCCCAGCAGCTGCTCCAAAAATTTTTGATGAAAAAGAGTTGAATCAAACTGTGAAGAATCACACTTCTCATGAACCTGCTGGGATTCTCCCAGGTACGAGTTTTCCATCTTTGTTTTCCAGATGCAAGTTGTTTCCATCTGAAACGAGGTGTAGTGATGTTTAGGTTAGAAAGAATATATACAAGGCAAAATATTGAGCCAGAGAGCCAATAGTTGAGTAAACAATAGCAACAATCAAATGTACCCCCAGAAAGATAAGGCGTGATCTAAGTGCGTGCTGAGTGCCGAGTGAAGGGAACCGGCAGTAAATATTGTTGGAGTTCAAAGCAGGAAGAAAGAAAACAGGAAGGTGGTACTGTGTCAATCTGACTGAAAACAATCTACTCTAGGTCTCTTTAGAGATAAACGCTGAGGCAGTGTGAGTTGTTTTTTTATTGTTTTATCTCAGAGTTTCCTCTGCATAGCAGCCTGTCAACAGCTGAAGGCTTTGGAGCCAGCCATTTTCATGGGCCCAGAGTCTGATGGGTCCCAGGAACAGCTCAGCTGTAATTTCTGTGTAGAATGAGAAAGTGGAACCCAGGGTCCCGGGGCTCAAATGTCCTCATTTCTTGGCTCCCCAGCACTCAGCTAAGGGACTTACCTCCAGCTGAGAAAAGTGACAGAACTTATTCTTCCCCTATCCACCCATATCTGATGGAAAGAAAAGTTACCCACTCTAAGTAACTCCTCCTTGACATAAATGCCACAATTCCTACTCCCTTTACCTCAGGGTGTTACCCTCAGCCCCTATACCCAAAATAAAAATAAATTATCTGCTAGGATTTGACAATGTTTCCTTTTCAAGGTGACTAGTTTGCTTCTGATCTAATCCAACCTTGGGGACTAGGAAAATGGGATATTTTAGTAAGAGAAACCAAGGTTTGTGCCTGTACAGCTGCCTTAGCACAAGGTAGTCCCACTTGGCACAGTATGTTAAACCCTTAAAGGCACAAGGAATTGAAATCAGGAAGTGTGCTCCTTACATCTTAGACATCATGGTATGTTTCATTTTCTACCAAGCCAAGCTACAAGACTTCCCCTAGCGACATTTGGGTTTGGCCATTCAAATGCATTTATTTCTTCCCAGGGACAACATGAGCTTGGCAGAACATTGAGAACGGGTGGCTGAGAAAAGAAAATAAAGTCTTCCTGCTCACAGAAGAGATTCCAAGACCTCCTTGCTAACACAGCATAAGCAAAAGGGCTTGTGTATGAATCAGCCATAAATGGTAAGTGGGCTGATGAGGGTTGCAGAGTTCATGAGCATTTCTGATGAAGCCGCACGCAAGAGTGCTTATCGATTATTGTATGTGTGGTGCAGTCTGTAATTTGACTTGCTTGGGTCTTTTTATTATTATGTGTTATGCTTCACCGAAGCCTGTTGCAAGCTCTCATTTTCCTTTGCTATCAGAATTCCCCTGCTTCATGAATGAGAATTGAGGCTTTGTGGCAAGAATGCTAAATATTCTTTCCAACTACACAGACAGAAAGGGCCAAGAGACAGTTATGTTTTATCAGCATCAGATTCCAGAAACATGATCCCAATTCTCCTAATTTCTTAGTCATAGATGCTTTTGGCACTCCCCACAGTCTAGTTGGACCCCCCTCTGAAGTACCTAGGAACCAAACCAAAAGCAGCATCAAGCAAAGATGCGATGAGTATGCAGACCATCAAGTAAAACATGTCTTTAGGCTTCCAGCATCCTTCCTTCTGCCCAAGGCCCAGTACTGTCTAGCATTGTCAGATTTAGCAAAGAAATATATACACAGGCTCCTGTATTTTTATCTGACAATCCTGTTAAGGCCTTTAGTAGCTCTATTTAAGTCCTCTGCCACCAGAGCCTATTTTGGGAGTAGAAAAACACTGAAATTAGTCATCAAAACTTAGAGCAATATTTTTCAAGGTTTGTTCCCAGAAAACCTGCATTAGAATAACCTGGGGAACCTGTGAAAAAGACAGATTCCTGAGTCTCAGCCTAGACTCACAGAATCAGAAAGTCCAGGGACAGGCCTGGGAATATGCATCGTAAAAATCTCTGCAACCTTGACCAGTGTGGCTCAGTGGGCTTGGTGTCATCCCACAAATCGAAAGGTCGCCAGTTCGATTTCTCATCAGGGCACATGCCTGGATTGCAGGTTCGGTCCCAGTCGGGACACGTGTGGAAGACAAGGAATTGATGTTTCTCTCTCAGATCAATGTTTCTCTCCCTCTCTCTCTCCCTCCCTTCCCCTCTCTATGCAAAAAATAAAATCTCTGTAAATAATTGTGAGGCATACCAAGGCATGACGATTCTTTAATGACCTAAGTGTCTTTCCCAGCAGTACACACTTATAGCCTTTTCCTGCTTGGGGAAAGGAGATAATGAAAGTACAGTATCAGATATTTATGAGGACCTTCTTAAATATTTCTTTTCTTAATCCCACGTTAAAGGCACTCTGGGCTTCAGGAACAAGTGCGGGCAGATACCCTTACCCAGTCCCCTGAAGGCAGAAGTTTGTCTCTGATCACCTCCGAACACACCTGACCACCTACAACACCCCTGTCCAGTCTGCCACTGCAGGCCGGCAGTCCGGAGAGCGTTTGGGCGGCGGCTCCCGCAGAGACGTGGAGGGCTTTGCCCTGTGTGACAAACACAATGGATCTTCGGTCAGTGTGTACTGTGCCAAGAAGCCTGCAATTCCTTACCCCTTCTCTAAACCACCCCTGTACTTCTTTCCCTCAGGATCGAAGAGCTAACTTAAAGCCAGAATTTACCGCCCCCCTCCCCCCAAGATCTGTCTCACTGTCTCTAATTCTGCTTTCTGCATTTCCCAGCATTTAATCTGAAAGTCAGCCAGCACCATTAATGAACAACAGCTCATTGTCCGTGGAGAACCTTAGGCCGGACCAGAGACCCGGGTGGAATCCTGCAGGTTCAGCCTTGGGTTTAGAAAGACTACAGGCCCCAAAATGCAATTTCACCTCCCAAAGACTACCATTCCCAACATGCAATGCATCCAGGGTTAGCAAAGGAAGAGAACTACAAGCAAGGGTGGAAATTTTGCATTCAGGTGACGTTTAGGGAAATAAACTATTAGAAAGGCCCCAGAGGATATTTTTTGCAGGAATGGTCACTCCCTGGATCCAGGCAAGGACGGGGAGGAGTCTGTGCCGTGTCCCACCCCTTCTCCAGTAAACTTCTGTCGCTACAAGTTCAGCGGCAGGATTTCGAAGCTCCAGGAGCAGCTGCACACCCCGAGTTTTCCCCATGGTTTCGGTGACCACATCGGTGTTTGGCGAGCTGCCCTTTGGGGCAGGGACAGTGGAGAAGTTCCGGCTGCAGTCAGATCTGCTGAGAGTGGACATCATTTCCTGGGGCTGCACCATCACAGCCCTGGAGGTCAAAGACAGGCAGGGCAGAACCTCAGATGTGGTGCTTGGCTTTGCCGAGTTGGAAGGTGGGTTGAACTCTGCCCCGGACCACGGATGGGCCTCAGACCCACCCCGCACACTCCCCGGATCAGACCGCTCGGTGGGCGGGGATCCTGGGGAAGGACAGAGCTAGGGACTGTCAGGAGCGCTTTGATCCCGCTAACTCACTGTGTTGTGATCCAGTGCTAGGGAAAAAAGACAAAATGAATGGAAACGGCTGTGGGACTTGGCCTCTGGTTATCCATTCAGGCTTTGCCTCAATTGATTTGAAAAGTCAGTTGAAGGCAAGATTAAACTCCAGCAACTCTGGAGCAACCTTTAAACTGTGTGATCTTCATGAGGGCTGGAGAGGAAAAAGCAGGATAGGGGGGTGTGGCTCCCAGTCCCTTCCTCTTGCCCTTTCTCAAGAGGGAAAATCGAAGACTTGCCTGTTCTACTTCCTTTTTCCTTCATCAGATTCTCTTTGAGGCATGTTTGTTTCAGAAATGCTTAGGGAGTGCAGACAGCTTATCCCCTTTGATCTGGGTGGGGTTACTGCTCAGCACACCCTGGCTGCTCTATAGCTGTGCACAGAATGGAAGGCAGAAGACCTCATTGTCTAGAAATGAGGTCTCCTGACTAGGGTGGACTTTCATTCTGTTGGAATGCCAGGACAATTAAGATCACGTAGTAATGCATGCATCTAAAAACTGTTAATTCAATGATCTTATCCAATGAAGACAGACAAGGTCCCCCCCTCATGGAGCTGCCCTTTAGCCAGGGACATAACCGTTCGCCAAATAATTGCATAAATAAATAATTACAATTGCAGTTAGGTTGCAAAGCATTGTTAGTGCTCTCTTTGCAGTAAGGGTGCAACTAGACAGAAAATGAGGTTTGAAATCAAGTTGGCAATGAAATAGTGTTGAGAATTAACATCCTCTGCTCAGTGGTAGAGGCGTGGACAAAATCTGCCCAGAGAGGAATTTTGAAGTTTTCCTTTAGGTGTGTCTTTCTGTCTGTTTGGTTCTTTAGATCTGTCGCATGGCTCATGGTTACAGGCCAACAGAAAGCTCGTGAGAGTGTTGGTTTTCCCTTAGGAGACTGAAATTTGCTCAGTGTGTTATAGGAATATTCCTGAGGATCCTATTCCTTCCCCTCTGGTTGTGTTTGCCTTGGAGCTTCCACGGCTGGACTTGGAGAGGGGGTAGGTAATCCTCAGCAGAATTTCTTTGGTAACTTCGGCAAATCTTCACAGGAGGCTCAAGGGTGAGAAGGTGCAAGGATATAGGGAAAATCAGCTCCACATCCCCTTGAATTTCTGGGGGTGAGGGTTCACATCTGTCTTCAAAGTCAAGAAGGTTGACAAATGACAAAAGAGGATTTCTTAAGGAAGGAGGAGAGCAAAAAAAAAAAAAAAGAGAGGATTTCTTAGAGTCATTTTGCTGAGTCACCTCTTTCTGTTAATAGCATAACCATTTTTTATGGTTATGCTGACACAGAACAATAAAGAGATTACTTGACTGGTGCAAAATTGCCCGTGGAGTCAAAGAATTAAGTATTGGGTCTCCAATTGCAGAACCAGGAAAGAATTGGAGATGATAAGCTAAGAGCACCTGTTTGCATCACCTCATTTCCATCTCTGCCTTATCAGCATTCAGGAGGTAACCACCCTCCCCCCCCCCCCCACACACACACTCAATTCATACCATTTTTATAGCTGGTGTGAGTCACACGGAGCTTAAAGAACACCGTGTCTTTCTGGAATTCACATGAGATGTATGTCATGCTGACGGCACCTGGGAAGCACCAGGCATCGAAGTGCCGATTTGGTGAGAACATTTATGCAATTGTCTCTATGAGTCTGTGACTTTTGTGGGCATCCAAGTGAAAGAAAATATTTTCCTCAAATGTTCTTAAAGGGGAGAAAAAACCCTCACCCCTCAGATCCCCTGACTTGCACTGTGTTACCCCACATGCTAGCAATACCTCTTGAGAAAGTTAAAAAGCATTTTCTTAACCAGGAGGCATCACGGGCTTCACAAAAAGCATCGGGAGAGAATTTTAATTCCTATGCTATAATTTAGATAACTTACTTATTTTAAAAGGAAATGAGCTGTTTTTAAAAGAGAAGTTGGGATAAAGCCCTCAGGCTGTAAAGTTACACTTTCTAATATATTCAGCTCTCGTTGAGGTTGTTGCAGGTGGGCCTTTGTTCCCGTTTTAAGGCCCTGCCCTTCAAGTTTTTTGTAGGCTCTTTTCGTATTGCCAAAATAAAGACGCCTTCATAACAAGACACAAAATTGTCTCAATCAGTTTACAGTCAAGGCTACATGACAATATTTTGGTCCAGGTTGGGCCTCACATGCTATGGCAGTGCACCAACCATCTAGCCTAGATGTGTCGCAGGCTGTACCATCTAGGTTCATGTAAGTGTGCTCTGTGATGTTTGCACAGTGACGAAAGCTACCGATGGGTCCCCACCGACAACCTGCACAAAACAGTTGTGTGAAATGGCTGTCTGCTATTTCTATCAATTCTAGTGTATTGAAACTCATGTTAAGAAATTGGCCACCGTGGTTGTCCTCAAGCCAAGACTCTGGGTAGCTGGGGTACAGGGATAGGAAGGAGACTTAATTTTCACTATAGAGTCTTAAAGAATGTCTGAGTATGTACCGCATTCTTCGGACTATAGGACACACCGGACCATAAGATGCACCTAGGTTTTAGAGGAAAATAAGAAAAACAACCCCACTCCACCGCCGCCCCCTCTCCTGCCCCCCCAGCGAGGCAGGTGCGCTACATTTGGACTATAAGATGCACCCCCATTTCCCTCCCAAATTGGGCAGTGCGTCTTATAGTCCGAAAAATACAGTAAATGCCATACAAACAAACAGAGGCAAATAACTTGAAGCAGTAAGATGTGACAGAGTATGGGGTTACCTTCATTATTATGTCCCCAAAAATGTTTTGAGCTATGGGGAAGAGCTAAGCACGGAGAATTCCATGAGACATGGTCCTTTTGTAACTGCCAGGTTAGGTGTGAACTATTTCCAATTTCCCAGATAGATTATGTAACCTGCTTGGGTGATGGCCATGACCTGCGGTCAGAATGGCTCAATTTCTCCCTGGGAAAATGAGATTTTTCTTCTGTAGCATTCTAAAGAGGTAGATCATATGATCTTTTAGTTGATAGGCTGGGAAAAATAAGTCATGCCTCCTGTGAGTTTTTCAGCTGGGGTGTTTTTTAGTGTGTGTATTTAAAATATTTGTAATGTTTAAAAAATATTTTATTTATTTAATTTTGGAGAGAGGGGAAGGGAGGGAGAAAGAGAGGGAGAGAAACATTGGTGCGAGAAATGTTGATTGGTTGCCTCTTGCACGTCCCCAACCAGGGACCAGGCCCAAAATCCAGGCATGTGCCCTGACTGGAAATCGAACCAGCGACCTTTTGGTTCACAGACTAGTACTCAGTCCACTGAACCACACCAGCCAGGGCAAAATATTTTTAAATGTTTTTCATCCGCATGTCCCATCTACAGTCATTATGATTTCTTTCAAAACCTATGATGAGAGTATTCGCTTATAAGCCACAGGTACAAACAATACCCATACAATCAATGCAAGTCCTTCCCTTCTGCCTCCCCCCTTTGACCCGATTACCACCAGACACCCAGCTATGACTGCATGAGAGCCACTATGGAACACTAGAGAAAATAAACTAGTGCTCTTAGAAAACCTGATCATAAGAGGGAGTACCCTGAGGAAAAGGGACCAGTGTAGACGCTGCAGTTTAACATTATAAATGCCCAACAATGCCCTCATAGCAGCGTTGAGAATTCCTGGTTAGATCTGCTCTGTTCCTTAAAGCAGTGTGACCTTCAGCAAGTGATTTAATCTCTCCAGACCTCTTTCCTCACTTAAAACAACTGGATAATGTTGATTAAATGTGCTATTGGCTCTGATAGCACCTAACTATGGTGAAGAGTTAATCAGTCTTATCTTCTTTCCTTCCTTTGCCCTCCCCCCAAATATTTTCCCTCACACTACTTGAACTTTTTATTTCACTTTGTTAACACTGGGGGGGAAAATGGCATAGACATTCATCTGGGACAGCCAGCAGCCATTTAAAAATATATAAAATATTTTGGATCCTTGAAGTGCTCGTCATTAAACTAATGTGTGTGTCCCTCAAAAAGCCATAGGAAGGCGGATCAGGGTGTGGAGGTTTTGGCTGAGACTAGGGAGCAACTTTATTTGAGACTTCAGGGCACTCTGGCTAATGTTTGGCTGTCTGAGGTGCATGTTGTAGCTGGGATCCTTGGGAGGCTAGAGGGATGGAAAGGACCATACCCCATGGGTAAGCACTTATGACTGTGGCCTGGCTAGTCCCATGTTCAAAAAACAATAGACAAACTTTTCCTTTGCCCTTGATCCTACGTCGACATTCAACTTGGTTAAGTCAGCATTCCTGGCTTGACCCAGAAACTCCTTTTTTCATAGAAAATAGTACTTTCTGCATTTCAAACAAGCATTTTAGTCATGTCCTATGCATAATTTGGGGACTGTCACATATTGTAATTCTAATTTGATATAAAAGTTTACTAACATGTGAAGACAGTATAAAATCCATTTGTTCCAAAGAGTTTTCCAGCTCTGGCTGGTGTGGCTCAGTGGATTGAGAGCCGGCCTGCAAACTCAGTCCCAGTCAGGGCACATGCCTGGGTTGCTGTCCAGGTCCCCAGTTGGGGACATGTGAGAGGCAACCAATTGATGTTTCTTTTGTACGTTGATGTTCCTCTCCCTCTCTTTCTCCCTCCATTCCTCACTCTCTAAATATAAGTAAAAATAAAAACTAAAAAAAAAAAGTTTTCCAGAGACAATTGGGAGCAGTGGTTTCTGCTGTCCTTACAGTTTAATCCTTAAAAATGCTTCATCTAAACCAAGGACTAGCAAGTGCTTCATATCTCCACGAGCTTATTAATAACCATTTCCGGTTGAGACAATTCTTGCAAGCCCACGAGGCAGCAGCCTTGCTGTTGGGTTTGTCCGTGTTGCTAAGCTCTGACTGACAGAGAAAGGGCTCAGTGTGCACTTCTGAATGAATCATCGTAGGAGTCAAAAATAGATACAGCCAAACAATTTTTGAACAGAAATTCTGTATTCACATTTTTGAACTCCTGAAAAACAGACGAATGTCTACATCGTATGTCATCAGAGAAGTGCAAATGAAAATGAGACCTATTAGCATGGCCGAGGTTCAGAACACTGACACCACCAAATGCTGGCGAGAACAGGGAGAAGCAAGCGCTCACTCACTGCTGGTGGGGATGCAAAACGGCAGGGCCACTTTGGGAGACAGTGTCGTGGCTTCTTATAAAACGACACATGCTCTAACCATATGATCCAGCAATTGTACTCCTTGGTATTTACTTACAGGGGTTAAAAACTGATGCCCACACAAAAACCTGCACATGGGTGTTTATAACAGCTTATTCATAATCGCCAGCACTTGGAAGCAAACGAGACGTCTTTCGGTAGGTAAATGGATGAATAAACTGTGGTTCATCCAGACAATAGAATATTATTCAGTGCCAAGAAGAAATGAGCTATCAAGCCATGACACAACAGGGAGCACCCTGAAATGCATATTACTAAGTGAAAGAAGCCCATCTGAAAAGGTTACACGTTGTATGATTCCAACTATAGGACATTCTGGAAAAGGCAAAATTATGGAGGCAGTAAAAAGATCAGTGGTTGCCAGAGACTCGGGGGATGGGAGGGGATGAACAGGCAGTGTACCAGATTTTTAGAGTAGTGAAAATACTCTGTATAATATAACGGAGGATGCGTGTCATACATTTGTCCAAACCCATAGAATGTACACCACCAAAAGTGAACCCTACTGTAAACTGTGGACTGTAGGTGATGGTGATATGTCAGGGTAGGTCCATCAATTATAATAAATGCACCACTCTGCTGGAGGATGTTGATAAAGGGGGAGGCTGTGCATGTATAGGGGCCGGGGGTGTATGAGAAATCTCTGTACTTTCTGCTTGATTTGTCTGTGAACCTAAAACTGCTTTTAAAAAAAATAGAGTCTATTAAAAACAAAAACATGAAGCAAAAACCAAGAAAAGATGATTTGGCCCTTTGGGACTCCTTTGGTTACCTAGTCTAAGGAGTTTTAAAGGGACAGCTTCAGAAAGAGAGGAGAGTGCAGGGAGAGGTGGGAGCTCACAGAGGGATCCGCCTGGCCTGTGCTCAGAGACCGTAGTAAGATCAATTAACCAGAAAGCCTTGTGCTTTCCAAGTAATGTCATACTCAAGAACATGTACTTAGGAGCCAGACTGCTTGCATTCAAACCCTGGTTCTATCATAACTAGCTGTGTGTTTGGGGGCAAGCTACTTAACCTTTCTGTTCTCACTATAAAGTGAGGGTAATAATCATGTCTAAGTTACAGAAGCATTCTGAGGATGAAATAAGTTAAATGTAGAGCACTTAGAAAGTGACTGAGACTTTGAAAGCACGCAGTGTTCACTGTTAACAATAGTCTATGGGCAGAACTCTGAGGACCCATAGATTAACAAAGACGTGAAGCAGGAAAGACCTGGAAGAGAAGATTAATGTTTCATTTAGGCGCAGCCTGTTGAGTAATGGGAACCTGTGACCTGTAACTGGCCTGATCGGTTCAGGGTCCATACCCTCAGAGCCCCTCCAGCCATGGTGAAAGTGATTCATATGCTTGAACTGCATACTCTTCTGATCTGCAGTAGATGTGATGGATGCAGAGCAGTGCAGGGAAGGGAAATGGAATTCCAAGGGCATCTGAGTGAAAGATAGAACAGAAAGTAATCCTTGTGGTAATACAAAAACAAACTACCTCCAACCCTTAATCTCTGCCCATGTAATCTAAACTAAAAGATTATAGGGTTAGAGGAATTTAAAGAGAAGGACAGTACTGTGACGTGCCCGGGCACAGAGAGAGTTGTACGTACAGGACACTAGCCCTATTTCTTTCAAAACCCTCCTAGAAAGCTGACAACAGTTTGTGCTCATCAATACGCCATGTGGCCATCAAAAGGAATATGGGCCCTGACCAGTGTGGCTCGGTTGGGTGTCATCCCTCAAAGCAAACGGTTGCCGGGTCAATTCCTGGTCAAGGCACATGCCTGGGCCTGGTCCCCAGTTGGGACACATGGGAGAGGCAACCATTCAATGTTTCTCTCCCTCTCTTTCTCTCTCCCTTCCCCTCTCTCTAAAAATAATAAAATATTTTTTAAAGGAATATAGTAGGTGGATATGTGTAGTCACAAGGAAAGATCTTAAGACATTTGACAACTGAAAATGTTGCAGAACATGTGTATGGTATAATTCTCTTTACGTATGTATATAGGATGTGTTTGTGTATTTGTATTTGCTAATATGCTGTTAGCGTAAACACATGTATAAGTGCATGTGAGCAGTTTCTCATTACACTGTCAGCAGTGGTTATCCCTGGGAAGGAGAGGAGTGGAGAGGCAGAGGAGAGCTTTCATGTTTTGTTCTTCACTAAGCTTGCCAGATTCAGCAAATAAAGATACAAGATGCCCGATCAAATTTGAATTTCAGATAAACAATGAATATTTTAAAGTGTAGTATATGCCATGTATAACAATAATATGAACATACTTATACTACAATACTATTCATTGTTTATTTGAAGTTCATATTTAACTGGGTGCCTATATTTCCTCTGGCAAGACCAATCTATGTACTTGTGTATTAGTTAATGCTCTTTTTAATTTTTTTAAAATTTATTGATTGATTTTAGAGAGAGAGAAACACCTATTTGTTGTTCCACTTATTTACGCATTCATTGGTTGCTTCTTGTATGTGCCCTGACCAGGAATCAAACCCGAAGTGTTGGAGTATCTGGATGACGTTGCAACCAGATGAGCTACCCCGCCATGGCTATTTAACACTCTTTAAAGGACATTTTAATGTACTGATTGTATGATTTTTTTTTAATGAAAGGAGAAAGAAAGATAAGATTAGTTTCTTCTCAAGTCTACACAAAAAATAATTTTTAGTGAAAAAATTGATCAGCCTAGGCAAAAAAGCAGATTACAATGCAGCATGCATACTAAGACCCCAGTTGAATAAAAAAAGAAGGAAAGCATATGTGGGCATATGCTAGAAGACAGAAGGATGTACCTCAGAATATTAACACTGGTTTTCTCTGGTGATGAAAGATGATTTAAATCAAAGTCCTTTAAAAATGTTTACTGCTTTTGTAAAGGGAAAAGGCCATGTGTAGAGGACAGCATTTTTCTGTGTTTCCATGAGGATATGCTCCCAGGAGAAACAGGTGTGTAGCCGTGTGAGCCTTGCCTTAAGTTTGAAGTTTTCAAAAACTTTGCAATGCCATGTCCTTGCAGGCTACCTCCAGAAGCAGCCCTACTTTGGAGCAGTGGTTGGCAGGGTGGCCAACCGAATTGCCAAAGGAACATTCACGTTAGATGGGAAGGAGGTCAAGCTGGCCGTTAACAACGGGCCCAACAGTCTGCATGGAGGCATCAGAGGGTTTGATAAGGTGAGTGGGGGCATTGGGTCAAGTCCTCACCTGGCACACTTCACGAAGTACCTTCCAGCATACCTTCTGTTTACCAGGCACAATCCCAGGCCCTGGAGCAAATGCATGGAAAGGTGATTCAGGAAAGAGGTTGCTCCTGTGGTTCAGATGAGCAGAGGCACTGGCCCTGTTCCAGGACCCACCCTTGTCTAGCTCATCTGACTATAACAGGCAGCACAGCCCCGAGTGCAAGGAAGGACAATGGCCTTTGACTTAGGAAGGACAGGGAGGGACTTTCCTTAGGCACAGCAGGAAAGTGGATTGAAAATAATACCTAACCACTTACTTACTAAACAAGGTATTTGCATATATTATCTCTCACCCTGTATTATCACCAGATGAGACATCTGAGAGTCTGGAAGGCCACACACTCCTAAGCAGGCTGCCTGGCCAGAAGCCCTCATTCTTGTGCTCCGTGTGCTGCTGTCCACCACAGCCACCACTGGGGGTGCCTCCAGTCCAACAGCCCCTGGCCCCATGTCTATAAAAGCCCTCTGCATCCAGGCCTACCCTCCCATGACTCAACATTACCTCCTGCTCTCTCCAGCTTCCCCTTTCCACATTAAAACTCCCATTCCCCAAGTGAAACCCTGGAAAAACAAGGTTAGGAAAGCAAATTGATCAAACAGCTTCTCCCTGAAGTGGGAATGCCTGGCCTTCTGCTCCCTGGCTGGGTGGGAGTCAGCTGGCTAACCCCAAGTGACTTTCTTACGAGTCTAATTTCAGGCTGCGAGGGAGATAATTTCGGTAGTTAACCTGCCTTTCAATTATAGCACCCAGGTTATTTCCTGGAAAAGACAGGAATGCGTATGCAGTTAGGGCCACAATTTCTTCTTTCCTGCCTCTGACCACCACCTATCCTTCAGAAGGAAGTTGGTCACTCTCTGCTTCCCCTGCCCCACCAGCTTCCTGTCTGTGGACAAGACCCAGACTGCCCTGTCAGTTCCCTTTTGCTCAATGAGAGGACTCCTCACTCCAGGGAGGCACAAATCCAGAGGGCCTCTGGGATATGCCAGGTCTGCGGGCAGACCCCAGCCAGAGGAAGTTAGGCTCAGCCCTGCTTGGACACGGATCTTCAGAGGAGCCTCCGAACAGCACCTTGTTCCAGATTGTTCCTGTTCCCTCTATTCTCCTGTGGTATTTTCTGGGGTGTTGTTTAACAGGTTTGCCCTGTATGAATGTAGCGAGTATACATATACATATCCTTGAATGTAGCATGCCAGCTGAGCCCCTTCTGTGAACCAAGGCACATTATAGGATGGGGGTTTCTCGCTAAGGCTCACAATACAGTGAGGAAGTGGGACCCTTCCATAAACAAGCGCTATAGGTGGGCCACAGCAAACCCATAATGTAGCCACCAGTGGTGTGATAGAGGAACTGGGAATGGACAAGTTAATAGCAACGGAGGAGGTGGCGTTTGAGCGGCCCTTGAAGAAAGGGTAGCGTTTCATTCACTATGTTGCGACTGGAGAGAATGGCTATGCAACAGCCCAGAGGGAAGTGGGGAAAGACTGGGAATGTTTTTATGGAGCCACGGAAAGGTTTTGAACAGTAGGTTTTGATATAGTCCATGGGCACTGTCCTATGAACTTTGTATCGTGTTTCCTCTCAACAGTTACTGAATAATTGTTCTATTTATTGAGTATATCAACACATTTTTACAAAATTTTTATGCATTGAGTTTTAGAGAGAACCATCAGTTTCTTGACCTACTTACTTACACATTCATTGGTTGATTCTTATATCAACCAATCCTCAGTCCCCTTGACCAAGGGTCGAACCCACCACCTTGATGCATCAGGACAACACTCTGACCAACTGAGCTACTCCGCCAGGGCCACCACATTTTTTAAAGATGAAATTTGAACAACCTGACAGGATTAGAAAGGGTATAAGTAGGTCTAAAGGGGTAAATTATGGAATTTTCTGGAAATTTTGAAATTATAGGGTCAGGGAAATCCTTCCATGAATAGGAATCCTACTTCCTGTGGTATCTGATAATATTGGTTTACACAAAAATTTTTCCATTGTGTCCTTTCTCCAAAGGAGAAAAACTAGATAGCAAGCTAAGAACATTTATTTCAAATATTTTATTCCTAAAATTTTCCATTTGAGGGATTCTTTTTTCTTTCATCACATATATAACCAGCTTTATATGTTAAGTGTCTTGAAAGTTCAACATTTCTGGGAGGTAACTAGGGTGTAAAATTAATTTTTTACTAAGGTCAATGAATATGTTTCAAATACCAGCTGCTTTCACCGTGGGTGGAGGCAGAGACCTTCGTTCCTGCTGGGCTCCCCTTCCTGGCAAATGCAGCGTCACTGAGAGATCCAGCCAGGGGTGGGTGGGCAGAACCTGCGCTCATAGGCCATTCCTCAGGCCAACGGCGTTGTCATCCTTCAAGTCTGTTTGGGATGGCAGTGCTTGGCCTCACCTCCTGGAGACTTAAACCAAGCATTCCCTAAAGCCAAGATGTGTTATAATGTAGACGACCAGGCTTGAATTTGATTGAACCCTAGCTCTGTCACTAATTACATGTATGACTTGATTTTTTCCCACTTTAAACAGTGGACATGAAGTAGTAAAGGTTTCTACTCTACTCCCCTGGGATGTGGGAGGTTGAAGTGAGCAAGTTAACTCCACTGAACTTAATTTGCTCATCTGTAAAATGGGGGTAATGATATTACTTAGAATCATGTGAAATTGCCACTGTTCAACTACTTTAACCTGCAAAGATGATGATGATGATGATTACTATTGTAATTATGTTCCACCAAATTCTTACCTTGTGAAATGATTTGTGTAAATCACCAGGTCAGTGGCTGTGAGCACTCAACAAATGGCAGTCTCGTGTCTGCAAAAGACCCTTTACCCCAGGACTCCCCAAAGAGACTGAGGGGTCTCTGGCCACCTCACCCTCTAATAGTGTAAAGTACAGGAACAGGAGCAGACCACCTGGTTCAAAAGCACTGTCTTACTGGCTGCGGGGCCTGGAACAGCAGTTGATCTTTTCTGAGCCTCAGCCCTGTCGTTCCTGAGTGAGGGTAATGGTACCTGTGTTGAATCAGCTCTGAGACAGATAAGATAGCGTCTGTGAAGTTTCTAGCTCATAATGAGCACTCAGTAAATGTTGGTTTTCTCCTCCCCTTAAGCTTCATTCTGGGGCCTGTTAGGCAAAGTTGAGAGGCACCACTGTGTTCGTCCAAGATTCCTATTTCTGTTTTCAAAAGCAAAAAACTCTTTTAGGAAACTTTTCTTCATATTTTTCTTTTCACTCTTAGAATCATATTTTCCAGAATGAGAAGATACCTTTGAGATTACTTTTCAACCCCTTTATTTCATGGGCTGGGTTGATGTCCAGGTCACACAGTGAGCTGGGACCGAACATGGCCCCCAAATCAGGAACCCTGACTTGTGGGCTAGAACTCTTCCTAGTGGAATGGGTGCCCAGGGAATATAGAGAGCCTCATGGTGTTTGTTTATAAATGTTTGTAAATAGTACCCCCAGGAGAGATGAACTGATTTATTAAGGTTATTTTTAATACTATTAACAGACAGCAGATATTTCTGTATTGCTCCACTTAGAATAGGCTGTTGAGATTTCAAAAAATAAAAGTTTCAAAATAGGGGAAGAAAATATTGTAGACACATACATATAAATTTAAGGGAAAACAGGATTGGAAATGTGAGTAGGTAAAGAGAAGTTTGTTTTCTCTCAAATTCTGTATAAAACAGAATTTTAGAATAATTAAAATCTAGGCTATTATTTTAAACCTTATTTACTTCATCATTATTTCCCTTCCTGGAATCAGTTGTCTTTAATATGGAAATGTGGCATTCAGCTTGGGGTTGGAGTGACTAAACAGCTTTGAACACACTTTTTTCCTAGGTCCTCTGGACCCCTCAGGTGCTGTCAAATGGCGTCCAGTTCTCTCGGGTCAGTCCAGATGGCGAGGAAGGTTACCCTGGGGAGTTGAAAGTCTGGGTAACATACACGCTGGACGGTGGGGAGCTCATGGTCAACTATCGAGCTCAGGCCAGTCAGACCACACCAGTCAGCCTGACCAACCATTCTTATTTCAACCTGGCAGGCCAGGTAAGTGACCTTGCCTCTGCTCTCCGGTGGTGCCATGTGTAACCTGCCTCTTCTCTCCTGCCCTGTGGTTTGTGGAATGACCTGGGGGAGTAGCTGGAGAGACCAACCCAGCAGGAAATTGCTCTGGATGATGAAAAGCGCCCAGCAAAGCATCTGCTTCAGTAGGTGCTTAATAAATGGAAGTTATAGAGAAAGATAGGATGAGTACATTGTACCACTGAGAGAATTATCTGTTTCCCAAGAGCTCTTTTAAGAATTCCTTCTCACCCTAGCCAGTGTGGCTCAGTTGGTTAGAACATCATCCCATAACCAAAAAGTAACTGGTTCAATTCCTGGTCAGGACACATACCTGGGTTGCAGGCTCGATCCCCAGTTGTGATGTGCAAAGGAGGCAGCCAATTGGTGTTTCTTTTTCTCTCTCCTCCCTCCCCTCTCTCTCAAATGAGAATAAAATGAATTAAAAAAAAAAAAGAATTCCCTTTCATCTAGTACGATATACTTACATTTGCTTGCCCTACTTCACTTCTACTCCCCTCCCAAATTATTTCCACGTAAAGTGCTTTCTACCCTTGGACTTGTGGGAATGTGCTCAGCCCAACCTCTTTAGATATGCGGCCAGTATTTGTGCGTGCCTACTGTGCAGCCCACCCTACGTGTGGTGTAGACATCATAGCCCCTCTTAGGTAATCTCTAAACTACCTCATCCCCTCCTAAAGCTAATGTTTTAGCTTGCTAGAGAGATTAATGCAGGGACCGAATAAAAAAGCTCAGCTAAACTCTGTATATTATATCTATTACTTCCTGTTCATATGAAGTACTCATCATTTTCTACTATTCTTGAATCACTTTGGCATGATTTTCTACCACGAGGTGATGTTCAGAGCCAACTAGTAATATATTATATTTTCACACTCTTTTAGGAGTTTGCTGATGATCTGCTGATTTTTTTCCCCAGGATCTTTTCAGATAGTATGGTTGATTGGTTCTTATATAATTTCCAAAATTCTCCCTTTAAAAATAAGAAAGCTGTTTCTTCACTTGCTTGTTCCTTATCTACAGGAACTTCCACTATCCTTGTTGAGGTCTTAGGACTAACCAAAACACACAAAAAACCAAGCACACCCAGCCATAAGAAGCTCTGCAATAGTGTACATAAAGACCCTACTTTTTAAAATAACTTCAGAAAGAAACTTGACAAAAACAGAATGAAATATTAGTGGTTTTGTGTAGGTAATAGATCATGGTGATATTTCACTGTTTTCCACATTTTTATATCCTTAGGACATCCTGTTTTATAATCAGGGTGATCTAAAGGACTGGATTCAGAAAGAGAAAGAGAAACCATGTGGGAAGCACTACCTCTGCCCATGTGTTCCAATGGAGGAGACTTACTGGCAATGTAAGGTTCACTAAGGCTCTTTCCATTTACCTGGTAGCAGAACCCTCCTGACCAGAATTTTTACTCCCTTCCAATCCTACAGGGACTGGAAGTGACAGGTATTTCTGAATCTCTTTTCAGAGGCTGAGAACTTTCCCAGATCACAAAGCCTACCCAGGAGGGTGGGCAGTGTCAGCTCCCTTCTGTGCACTGCCTTTGTGAGGGCAGCTGCGATCCACAGCCACTAGCTCCAGGGTTGAGGGTGGGCGGGGTGGTCACCTTCTGGGGTGCTCTGGTGAGAGTGGATGGTCAGTCACCAGGCCTGGGGCCACGGGGCCTCTTTATTTGTGGAACTTCTCTTGCCCCACCCCCAGACACGTTATCATGTATCTTAAACCACCCTGCCCCCACTGAGGAAACAGGTCAAAACTTGGTGTTTAAGGTAGTCAGCTCACCTTATACATTTTCTTATTTTGTTTGGTTTTTACATTTAATAGCAGTATTTTTGTTCTACTTGGGGCCAAGCTTGGAGCCATCACTTCTAAGTTTGACTGTTGGAGGCCTGGGGGGAAGGGGGAACTGTTTTTCAAAGAATGGAAAAGTTATGCAGGTTGCAGGTTGGTTGTTTCTCTTTCTCTCTCTCTCTTTTTTGGCTGTTCCTGCTCTTGCCTAACACAAAATGGGGAGAACATATTTCTTACTGAAACTTTACCTAAAGAACTCTGAACGCAGGCCTGGGGGAACTAGAGATGAAAAGCAATAACTGGGGTTCTGGTACGACTGGGTAGGTATGTCTTCAAGGACCCAGGTTCTTCCGTATTTCCATTCTGCTTCTTCAGGGTTTTGGCCTTTCTTCCCTTATGGTCACAAGATGGTTGCCACAGCTTTAGAAATTCATGTAGTCACTTCTAGAGACAAAAAAGGACCTATTCTGGAGACTTTCGGCCAAGGTGGAGGTGTAGGTAGACACATCGTGCCTCCTCGCACAACCAAAAGAGGGAAAACAATACATTTAAAAACAAAAAACAACCAGAACTGACAGAAAATTGAACTGTATGGAAGTCCAACAACCAAGGAGATAAAGAAGAAACACTCACCCAGACCAGTAGGAGGGGCAGAGATGGGCACTTGGATGGAGAGGACTCGCAGCAAGGCGGTGGCTGGTGGAACCAGTGAGGTGGTGGATTTCAGACTGGGTGGTCCCACATTTGCATGCAGATAAACCAAGAGGAACAACTGGGGAGTGAGATAAACCTAGAAACCCAGGGTTCCAGCATGGGGAAATAAAGCCTCAAAATCTCTAACTGAAAACACCTGTGGGGGTTGCGGCCGTGGGAGAAACTCCCAGCCTCACAAGAGAGTTCCTTAGAGAGACCCACAGGGTCCTAGAACGTACACAAGCCCACCCACCTAAAAAAATAAGCACCAGAAGGGCCCACTTTGCTTGTGGGTAGTGGGGGAAGTGACTGAAAACCTGCAGAGAGCAGAGCAAGCACCATGGCTCCCTCTCGGCCCCTCCCCCACATACAGCGTCACAGCGCAGCAACATAGGTTGCTCCGCCCTGGTGAACACCTAAAGCTCTGCCCCTTACTATGTAATAGCACCCAAAGACAAAAAAAAAGGCCCAGATCAAAGCTCCAGAAAAAATACAACTAAGTGACGAAGAGATAGCCAACCTATCAGATGCACAGTTCAAAACACTGGTAATCAGGATGCTCACTGAATTGGTTGAACATGGTTGCAAATTAGATGAAAAAATGAAGGCTATGCTAAGTGAAATTATGGAAATGTACAGGGAACCAACAGTGATGGGAAGGAAACCGGGACTCAAATCAACAGTGTGGAACAGAAGGAAGAAAGAAACATTCAACCAGAACAGAAGGAAGAAACAAGAATTCAAAAAAATGAGGAGAGGCTTAGGAACCTCCAGGACAACTTTAAACATTCCAACATCTGAATCATAGAATGAGAAGGAGAAGAGGAAGAGCAAGAAATTGAAAACTTATTGGAAAAAATAATGAAGGAGAACTTTCCCAGTATGGCAAAGGAAATAGACTTTCAGGAAGTCCAGGAAGCTCAGAGAGTCCCGAAGAAGTTGGACCCAAGGAGGAACACACCAAGGCACATCATCATTACATTAGTCAAGATTAAAGATAAGGAGAGAATCTTAAAAGCAGCGAGAGAAAAGGAGAGAGTTACCTACAAAGGAGTTCCCATAAGACGATCAGCTGATTTCTCCAAAGAAACCTTGCAGGCAAGAAGGGGCTGGAAAGAGGTATTTGAAGTCATGAAAGGCAAGAACCTACATCCAAGATTACTCCATCCAGCAAAGCTATCATTTAGAATGGAAGGGCAGATAAAGTGCTTCCCAGATAAGGTCAAATTAAAGGAGTTCATCCTCACCCAGCCCTTATTATATGAAATGTTAAAGGGACTTATCTAAGAAAAAGAAGATAAAAAATATGAACAGTAAAATGACAGCAAACTCACAGTTATTAACAACCAAACCTAAAACAAAAACAAAAACAAACAACTAGAACAGGAACAGAATCACAGAAATGGAGCTCACATGGAGGGTTATCAGTGGGGGAGTGAGACAGGGAAAGAGGGGGGAAAGGTACAGAGAATAAGAAGCATAAATGGTAGGTAGAAGATAGGCAGGGGGAGGTTAAGAATAGTATAGGAAATGGAGAAGCCAAAGAACTTATATATATAAGTTCTGAACTAAAGGGGTGGAATGCGGTGGGAGGGGGTGAGCAGGGTAGAGGGGAATAAAGGGGGGAAAATGGGACAACTGTAATAGCATAATCAATAAAATATATTTTTAAAAAAGAGAGGAAAAAAGGGCCTATTCCTTTTTTTCATATCTCTACTGTTCCATTTTATTTATTTATTTAATTTTTTAGGTTTTATTTCTTTATTCCTAGAGAGAGGGGAAAGGAGGGAGAAAGAGAGGGAGAGAAACATCAATGGTTGTCTCTTGTGCGTGCCCTGACCAAGGGACCAAAACTGCAACCCAGGAATGTACCCCTGGGAATTGAACTGGTGACCTTTTGCTTTGTGAGAAGATGCCCAAGCAACTGAGCCGCAACAGGTACTCATGTTCCTTTTTAAAAAAAAAAAACAAATTACTTATTTTTTAGAGAGAAGGGAAGGAAGAGAGAAAGAAAGGGAGAGAAACATTGATGTGTGAGAGATACATTGATCAGTTGCTTCTCGCATACCGCCAGCTGGGGACCTGGCCCACAACCCAGGCTGGGAATTGAACCCATGACATTTTGGTTTAGAGGTCGACACTCAATCTACAGAGCCACACCAGCCAGGACTAATGTTCCCTTTTTAAGAACAAGCAAAACTTTTCCCAGAAGCTCCCCACCAAACTTTCCCTCACATTTGTTGGCCAAAAGTATGTCCTATGCCCTATCTAACCCAATCACCAGCAAGAGAATTAGACCAATCGAGATTTGCCCTCTGGGGCCAGGGTGGGGGTCCTTTCCCTGCATATCTAGTCAAGCATAGGGTAAATCAACAGGTCAGGGTTCTTCTAGGGGAAAGGGAAGGTGCTGGTAAAGGCGTGGCTATGGCCTGGGTAGTAACCAATAGTGTCTGTTATATCCTGCTAGAGGTGATTAAGAGCTGAATTAAGGTGGTGGCAGTGGCAAAGCAAACCAAAATGGCCTTTAAAGTCCTGTGCAGGCCACAGCGAGCTCTGTAAACAGTTAATGTTACAGACTAGTAACGGCCAAGCCAAGTTCACCAAAACAAACATTGAACTCGGAGATGGACCTAAGTTCTGTGTGTGAATCAGCATTCCTTGGCAAGGTCTCATCAGCCTAGACAGGAATGAACCCAACAGTAACATTCCACCACAGCAGGTCGCCGCGTTATGCCAGGTCAGGGTCATGAAATGAGGCCGGCTCCCCTTTCATGAAGGAACGTTAGTGCTGCTTAGTGACCCAATAGCCATGAAGAGACTGGGAGACCTAATAAACACCTTTTTCCCTTCTCCCAGGCTTCCTCCTAACATCTCAGACTCATCAGTTTATTTGGCGTGTGATTTTCATATTGAATCATTTTTCTTCCCTCCTTAGTACTAAGAAACAAACAGATAAAGGAAATTCCCTGCCAGCTTTATTATAACAGTAAAAAAAGTGGAACAACCCAAAAGTCTGTCGGCAGGAGCGTGGATAAACAAGCTGTGATACAGCCAAGTAATGGGAGGCTACGCAAACTTGAACTGAGCGGTGAATGGATAAAGCCAAGGAAACAGTCTCAAATTCTCTCCTCTCATCAGAGAGAAGACACCCCTCAATCCCAGAAGCCTCTTTGGGGCCGGCAGCCCCCTTGAGGCATAAGAGGGTAGCAGTATGGAGAGCCACACAGGAGGTGGCCCCTCTAGTCTAGAGTGGCCCTAGGCAGGGCTCTCATTTTGGACCTGCCCTCCCAGGTCCGAACAGGGACCAAACAAGGGGCAAAGCTAGAAGAGAGACCTGTACCCCCAGCCTTGCCTGCCCCCCATTCCTACCCGGGCCCAGCTTGTACCCGCTGGGAGAATACAAGAGGTGTTCTTCAGAAACAGACCTTCTCAGTAGCGCAATTAAAACAGTTTCTGCCTCGTCTGGACACAATCTCAAGGTCTCTAGACTCCTGGCCTTCTCCTTAGGACAGCTCCATTTGATTACGTGGACCTGCGTCTTTCTGACCGTGGGGTCGTGTTTTCCGTGACCCGCAGTGCTCTGTCCCCCTGACTTCTCAGGAACCCAGCAGAACCTTCAGTGTAGCTTAGCTCAGGGTTTCTCGGTCTCAGCGCTGTTGACATTTTGGGCCAGATAACTCCTCATTGCAGGTGTGGGAAGACTGTCCTGTGCATCGTAGAGTGTTTAGTAAATCCCTGGTCTCTTCCCACCAGATGCCGTTAACATTACCAGCCCCAGCCAGGACCATCAAAAGTATCTCTAGACACTGTCAAATTGTTGCCCAGTGGGGCAAAATCGTCCCCAGTTGAGAACCACTGGATTAACTTATTTTTGAATATTCACTAAACAAAAGCCCTCATCTAGTGTCCCTTTCATATCTTCTTCCGTGAAGCTCTAAAATAAACTCCTATTAATAATAAAAAGAATCTCTTAAATTAGAAATGCACCTGTGTATCTTCTAGTTTGCAAGCAGCACGACATGTCTTTACTAACCTGTTCTTCACAAGAACCGTGGAAGAGGTGGGGGCATCGTTAGCCCAGTTTTACACGGAAGGAAATAAGATTCTTGGAGGTTTATGTAACTCCCTGGGGCCACTCAGTGGGAGCTGGATCTAGACTCAGGGCCTCTGACCACTGCCCAGCCTTGGACTCCCCAGGAAGAGCATTTTTATGGAAGGGACAGACAAACTCTCAAAACCAAAGGACCCCAGTTCTGAGTCCCAGGCTTCTGTCATGTGGCCAGGAGAGTCTGGGTGGGAAGTGGGCCAGAGAAACGGTGACAGGCCCCACCTCCAGTGAGCTGGAGGCGAGGCCTTCCAGCACCTGAGCTGCAGGCCACCGAAGCTTGCTCTTCTGTTTGCCTGGCATGTGAGGAGTGTGGGAGATACCCCTCTGCTAATCAGCTGAAATGCAAAAGGCTTGCAAATCTCTCTGACTTTGCACTTTTACAATTTCATTTCGTAAAGAAAGTGCATGCTAGGGTCATGCTTGAGAGCTTCTTTCGAATAAATCAGCTGCTATTTTGAGGACCTGTCTACCCACACTTCAGTGAAACTATCAGTCATCACCATAGGTCAAATGAGATTTCTAAAGTTTGTGTCTAAAGAAATGTCTGAAACATTTCTGCAGAAGTTATAAAGCAAGTATGTGAAATAAGACTTAGCTTTAAATCTTATCTTCTCTACCTTTTCCCTCCCAGGGTTCCCCAAATATCTATGACCATGAAGTCACTATAGAAGCTGATGCTTTTTTGCCTGTGGATGAAACCCTGATTCCTACAGGTTGGTGAATTTTACCTTTTTTATAGGAATGTAGAGCTGGGGTTTGATTTGAGAAACATTGTAACTTCATTTACCTAAATTGATTTTCCCTGTTGGCCTACCAAAATGCCTCTAATTACCATGATTAGTCATTTGTTTTCGTTAAGGTTGGATGAACATAGAATTAAACACCCAAACCAGCACCCTTTTGAGACGGAAAGGGGATGTTATTATTAACAAGCCAGGGCAACAAGCATAAACTGGGACAGTCCCAAATACACTGGGTCCTCTGGTCATCATGGCTGAGCCTTAGGTTCCAGAAGTTCTTTACTAAAATGTGAATCTGTTCCTTGTTAGCAACTTAGCAGAGGTAAATTTACCTGAACATTACCTCACAAATGCAGGACACTGATAGGATGTCATGTGGTTTTTGATAGAAGAAGGAAGGGTAGGATGAGTTATACCCTGTGCAGGACAAATGCAGATAAGTCACCTCTGGGACACGGTTTGGGGGATGGGGTGGGACAGGGAAAGCAAAGTATAAAAGGGAAAGGTGAGGTGCTGCCAAAATCAAGATTCATGAGTGTGTGTGTGTGTGTGTGTGTATGTGTGTGATTCTAGGTTAGCTAGATTGAGATTATCTTGGTTATTATTATTTGGAATGAAAAGTACCTTGGTTCAAATAGGCAAATCCATAGAGATAGAAAATAGATTAGTGAGTTGCCAGGGGCTAGGGGCAGAGGGAAATGGGGAGGGACAATGGGTATGAAATTTGGTTTTGAGGCAGTGAAAATATTCTGGAATAGATAGTAGTGGTGGTTACACAACCTTGTAAATACACCAAACACCAAAACTGAATTATGCACTGTGAATTTGATAGGGAGTGAATTACATCTCAATTTGAAAAAAGAAAGAAAGAACGTGTTACCTTGGCTCAGTGTGTTATCTCCAGGATTGAGTGGTATAGTTTTGTACTGGATTGTGGGTGTTTCCTCCAGGGACAGTTGGGTGACCAGAACCGGCAGGGGAGCTGTTGTCTGTGGCAGCTTATGGAAATTAACTTAATTACCCGAAAGCAGTAGACAAATATTCTTACTGGGATTTCGTTGAAATCAGAGATCAGGTGAGTGTAGAAGGCTTAGTTTCAGAAAACTAAAGTAAACAGCAGTGGAGAATGAAGGGAAGAGCAGAAATCCAGAAAGACACAAACACTTCCACATCAGCTGCTCTTCCCCTGGGAGGAACGGCTGCCCTCCTGTGGCCCCTTGGCCGATCCAGGTCCCCTGCCTGTGTCTGATGGCGAATTCTCAGAGGTATTACCTCGTGGCTCCTTTGTCAGGTTGCTGACATCCTATGTTCCCTTCTCTCAGGCATCTCATCAAGGTTGCTGCCCTTGATAAGCCTGCCGGCCAGCAGCTACATGTAAAAGGTCAGGAAGGCCTTTCCCTTCCATCCCACCTCCTGTAAAGATGCTGCTACTTCAATTGTCATCTCTGCTCCCGGAAAGACCTTAGCATGACAGCATATGAGCAATTGGAAGTCAAGGGCACCATCTTAACCAAGTAAACAGGGTTTGCATCACCAGGGATAAGACGTCTGGACGTTACATTCCCCCTCATACGATTCACTGAAAAAGCACATTGCCTGTGTGATGTTCTGCCACAAGTGCGTAACCTCAATCCATTCAGAAGAAAATATCCCATGAACCCAGCTGAGGGGAGGTCTATAAAATAATCGACCAGTACTCGGCAACAGTAGTGAGATCATGAAAGTCAAAGAAACACGAAAGAACAGTCTCAAAGGAGCTACGACAACAAAATGCAGCATGGGATTCCAGATTGGATCACGAGGCAGAAAAAGGGCAACAGTGGGAACTCGGGTGAAATTCTAGTGGAGTTTATGGTTTAGTTAATAGTACTATTTCCATGTTAAATTTCTTTTTTTAAAAAAAAGATTTTATTTATTTATTTTTAGAGAGAAGGGAAGGGAGGTAGCAAGAGGGAGAGAAACATCAATGTGTGGTTGCCTCTCACACACCCCCTACTGGGGGCCTGACTGGGAATCAAGCCAGCAACCCTTTGGTTCACAGGCTGGCACTCAATCCACAGAGCCACACCAGCCAGGGCCCCATGTAAAATTTCTTAGCTGTGATCATTGTACCATAATCATGTAAGATTAACATTAGAGAAAGGTGGGTGAAGGATACACACATATTTTTGCAACCATTCTGTAAGTCAAAAGTTATTTAAAAATTAAAAAAAAAAAAAAGCCCAGGGCACCAAGTAAGATACTACTTTAAGTTTACTGGTTATCAGCCTTGCTTTAGGGAAGGGCTTTCGTTTTATCTTGGCCTCTTTAAAACAATGGGGTTGTGTTCATGGCTGCTAGATGGAAATGTTTGGGAGGCAAAAGGTGAGGATGCGGGCCTGCAACTAAACAGCGAGTTCAGTTAACCGCAGGGATCAGAAACACTCCGAAATGCAGTGACTGTGCAACAAATTAGAATAAGAATGAGAAATCAAGATAAATGATTCAAATTTTTGGCAGCACAGTGTTGAATGTTTTCCTGCCTTCAGGTTAAGGGCTTTTACATTTGTCTTGGTGACACGTCGTATTATTTTTATGTATATTGACATGGCTCCGTTCAGGGGCATGAGTAAGCTAGCCCATCTTGTCCTAGATGCAGAATTAATGCATTTGAACTACATGTTGTGAACTGCAAGGAGAAAATGGTGGTGGCAGCTATTTTGTGATTGATAAGGAAGAAAATGAACTAAGTAGCTTATAAGTGGCGGTGATGAACTAAGTGCATAGTTATCTGTATATATTTATAAAATCTTATGCTATTCTGTTCAGTTTTGATCAGACAAAAGTCACAAAAATGCATAATTAATGCTGCATAAAGGTTATTTGTCATGACTGCAAGAGATAATCGTGACAAGTAACAGTGGGGCTTGACATGCCATCTAACAGACTGTATCAGATCGTGCTCATCCCAGTTTTGCACTGTAGGTGGTTTTAGAATCAAATCTATACTCCACTAGATTGAACGCCTGTGAGGCTGAGTAGGAGGCAAGAGCCCTGCTTCTAGAGCCTTGGCTTTGCTCTTAACCAAGTAGGAGACCTTCAGTGTATGGATGATGCCTTAACATTTAACCTCTCTACACTCTCATTTTCTTTTCTGCAAATAGGAGGTGTGTGGAACTCAATCCGATTTTGTGGACCAGCAAATTTTCTTTAAACAATAATTTAGGCCCTGGCCATTTGATTGGAGCATTGTCCTGCGGTGCTGAGGGTTGTGGGTCCCATCGCCCGTCAGGGCGCACACAGGAGTCAACCAATGGGTGCGTGACAGAGTGGAGCAGGAAACTCGGTGTTTCTCTCTCTCCCTCTCTCTCCCTCTCCCCCTTCTTCTCTTTCTCTAAAATCAGTAAATAAGAAATTTTTAAAAAAAATTTGGGAGACTTATCTGGAGTTGCCCAACTTTTCATTTTGCCAAGTTAGAAAGCTATCATAGATATAGGGCTATTAAAACTAATTAGAATGTACATACGCTATATTTCAATAACTATTTTAAAAACTAATTGGGGTAATAAGGAGGAACAGAGATAGACTACATTTATTTCTTTAAATTCCAAACTGCCATTTATAATCACTATCTTTTCATACAAGAAAGAATATTTTAATCCCACAAAAGTGGGGGAATATTCATCTTAGACTAAAGAACAATCCTTTAAATTGACTTCATCTTGTTTTTTTAAAGAAATGTGATAGATTATCCAAATATATCCCAGTTTTCTGTGGATCAGTGAAAATTTTATCATGGACTCTTGGACTGAGAATGAATAATTTGTAGGGTCACTTGTAGCTCTTACATTCTGTGATGCTACGAAGCTCCTACTAGAACAATTTACTGACATTGCTGCCACCCTTCACATCCACTAGGACTCTGCCATGAAAGTCATTGAGGGTCAGAAGTCAGAGATCAGCAATAAACTTTGGTCTCCTTGTACATGAATGGCTTTCACTATAAATCAGTTACTCTGGACTTCCAGCCAAGACAGAGACATAGGTAGACACACTGTGCCTCCTTGCACAACCAAAAGAAGGACAACAACAAATTTAAAAACAAAAAACAACCAGAACTGACAGAAAATCAAACTGTATGGAAGTCTGACAACCAAGGAGATAAAGAAGAAACATTCATCCAGACCCGCAGGAGGGGCAGATATGGACAGCCTGGTGGAGAGGACTCAAGGCAAGGTGGCTGCTGGTGGAGCGGGTGGTCCATATTCACGTGCAGATAAACCAGGAGGAACAAATGGGGAGTGAGACAAATCTCGAAACCCAGGGTTCCAGCATGGGGAAATGAAGCCTCAAACCCTCTAACTGAAAACACCTGTGGGGGTTGCAGCAGTGGGAGAAACTCCCAGCCTCACAGGAGAGTTCCTTGGAGAGACCCACAGGGTCCTAGAACGTACACAAGCCCACCCACCTAAAAAATAAGCACCAGAAGGGCCCACTTTGCTTGTAGGTAGTGGGGGAAGTGACTGAAAACCTGCAGAGAGCAGAGTAAGCACCACTGCTCCCTCTCAGACCCTCCCCCACATACAGTGTCACAGCGCAGCAACGTAGGTTGCTCCGCCCTGGTGAACACCTAAAGCTCTGCCTCTTACTATGTAATAGCACCCAAAGACAAAAAAAAAAGGCCCAGATCAAAGCTCCAGAAAAAATACAACTAAGTGACGAAGAGATAGCCAACCTATCAGATGCACAGTTCAAAACACTGGTAATCAGGATGCTCACTGAATTGGTTGAACATGGTCGCAAATTAGATGAAAAAATGAAGGCTATGCTAAGTGAAATTATGGAAATGTGCAGGAAACCAACAGTGACGGGAAGGAAACCGGGACTCAAATCAACAGTGTGGAACAGAAGGAAGAAAGAAACATTCAACCAGAACAGAAGGAAGAAACAAGAATTCAAAAAAATGAGGAGAGGCTTAGGAACCTCCAGGACAACTTTAAACATTCCAACATCTGAATCATAGAATGAGAAGGAGAAGAAGAAGGGCAAGAAAATGAAAACTTATTGGAAAAAATAATGAAGGAGAACTTTCCCAGTATGGCAAAGGAAATAGACTTTCAGGAAGTCCAGGAAGCTCAGAGAGTCCCAAAGAAGTTGGACCCAAGGAGGAACACACCAAGGCACATCATCATTACATTAGTCAAGATTAAAGATAAGGAGAGAATCTTAAAAGCAGCGAGAGAAAAGGAGAGAGTTACCTACAAAGGAGTTCCCATAAGACGATCAGCTGATCTCTCCAAAGAAACCTTGCAGGCAAGAAGGGGCTGGAAAGAGGTATTTGAAGTCATGAAAGGCAAGAACCTACATCCAAGATTACTCCATCCAGCAAAGCTGTCATTTAGAATGGAAGGGCAGATAAAGTGCTTCCCAGATAAGGTCAAATTAAAGGAGTTCATCCTCACCCAGCCCTTATTATATGAAATGTTAAAGGGATTTATCTAAGAAAAAGAAGATAAAAAATATGAACAGTAAAATAACAACAAACAGCTATTAACAACTGAACCTAAAAACAAAAATAAACTGAGCAAACAACTAGAACAGGAACAGAATCACAGAAATGGAGCTCACATGGAGGGTTATCAACAGGGGAGTGGGAGGGGGAGAGAGGGGGAAACGATACAGAGACTAAGTAGCATGAATGGTAGGTAGAAAATATACAGGGGAGGTTAAGAATAGTATAGGAAATGGAGAAGCCAAAGAACTTATATTACAGGTGGCAAACACAAGGCCCTCAGGCCCAATGTGGCTCTCCACCTTGTTTTATCCAGCCCAGCACCTGTTTCTACCCAGTGGCAGAACCAAATCTGGCTTAACTGTTAAGGAGTAGTTACACTAATACAGTCCCCAAATTACATTCGGCCCTTTGAAGGCAACCACGAGGCTGATGTGGCCCCTGGTGAAAATGAGTTTGACACCCCTGACTTATATGTACAACCCATGGACAGGAACTAAAGGGGGGAATGCGAGTGGGAGGGCATGTGCAGGGTGCACTGGAATAAAGGGAAGAAAGTGGGACAACTGTTATAGCATAATCAATAAAATCTATCTTTAAAAAAAAATAAATAAATCAGTTACTCTGCTCACCACCCCCACCCTCTGCTTTCTACCCCAAATCCTTGTTCATGTGTTTGTTTGTTGTTTAAAGCTGCCTTCCTAAGATCATAAAAATCCTCATTATTTTTCCTTGGAGCTGCTAGAGAGAAAAGTCTTTATCATTGTACCAAAAAAGAAGCCACGAACCCCTCAAGTGCACCCAGCATCACAAGAGCATACAGCCGCTAAACATGTCTGACACAGCGGCTCCTGAAGGAGGATGTGGTGGATTGGGAGGAAGCTCGGGGCCACACTTTAACCCCGGAGGCCTTTAGTCAGTTCATTCCTTGAATTCCACGTGGGCTTGTGCCAAATGCTTCATCTGACAAATTGTGATTTCTTAGCCTCATTTGTTCGGCCTTCTGTGGACTTTCTGCCCACTCTCCTAGGCCGGCTTCTAAGCTTGTGATACGAAGATGTTTCATAGTCCCAGGCCCCTGCCTTTTGTGGCTATCAATTTATACTTGTTTTTGTTTTTCAAGTCCTTCTTTCTGTTTGGCCTTCATAAAAGCTGTAACCTGAGTGGTTCTGGAGGAAAATGCTGATGCAAATCTAAACTTTGGGGGTGTTTTTCACCTTGGTTACAGACACTTGGAAAATAGTTTTTCAGGTGATGGGAAAACCCATTGTCAGGAGAAGGTAGCACCCCTTGTTTTACAGTAGCTGTCAGTCTGTGGCCTTGGTAGTCAGTGAAAAGGGACCTTCCCCAGAGTGTGTTTGGGGTTGGGGTGAAGTCCTGGCCTCCATTTCATTTGTCATCCGCTTACTAATTGGCTGTTATCACAGAGAAAGGAAAGAGATAGTTGGCCTACAGTTTCAGGAGCCAAAGCAAGCAGCACATGGGATGAAATCCCCTCATCTTAAACTTACAGCCCCATCTGGACCTTTACCCCAGGCAGGGCCTGCAGGCCTGTGACAGCCTTGAGCACCAGCTGGGCCCTCCCTTTTCCTGTTGGGAGTGTTTGGGGCATGTGAAAGAGGGAAGACAACAGCCTGTATTACATGGCTTCTTTCATCCCCTTTCTCTGCTCTGCTGCTTATTAAAAGGCTGCCCTTTTCCCAAGTCCAGTGGAAATGCCTCAGTCAGTGTGGCAATATCAGAAGCCTTCAAAGGGGCCCATTCAAGTAATTGAGGGTCACTCTCATTTTCCCCGTCAGAAATTTCTGCCATTTTGTCAGCCCTGGAAGCTTCCTAACACAGGCGAACAATATCCCCTGTGTCTTCTTAGGCTGGAAGACTCCAGGATCTGGAAAGAAAGAAAGAGTTTGAATAAACGGGTAGAATCCATCAGCTAGCTTCTGAAGCTACTGCTCTGGATGAGATTCCAGGCACTTAGGGGTCAGAGGTGGTGTTTTGAGCACAAGGTCCTTGCTCACTGGGCTCCTCGCTGCGCCACAGGCGCCCCGACTGAGGCCTCTGCAAGGCTGAGCATTTGGCTCACCCGCAAACCAGGAGACAAAAAGAATTACAGACCGTAAAGCTCTTGCTGGTACTTAGGATGGCCACACACACACTCTGTGATGAGGCGTCTTCAGGTCCCCCACACGTGTGTGTGTGGTTGCTGCTGTCAGGGCTGTCTCTGTGGCTTCCCAGAAGTGTGGCTCCTGGAAGCCCTGTACCAGGAAGGACAGGTATATAAGGAATGTCCCCAGAGAGAGAGCGCTCCAGGGCCAGACCTCTGGGCTGCTGTGTCAGGAAGTTGCTTCTGGACGGGAGTCGAGTGTCCTGCCTGGGGCAACAAGGGAAAACTGGTCCCTGGTGCCCTGCTCAGGTACTAAGCCAGCTGAATGCGAGCAGGTGAGAAAAAACAATCCTCAGTTTCTCCAGGGACAAATTCACCCGCAGGGCTGTAAATATTACGTGTCACCCTTTCGCCGTACACAACTGTGAGTCTTGGAGGCAATCTGGGCAATGTCCCAGCAAGACATTATTATGTAGACAACACGGTAGGAAACTAAGCATGTGTCTTACAGACATTTACAGCACATAGCTTTTTTCTTTTCTCTTTTGCTGCACTTTATTTGCAGATAAGGAATTCAGAAAGCAAAAAGGGAATGCTTTGACTCAGTCCTTTGAATCTTAAAGTAACATTAGAAAAATCCTGTCTTGTTCTTGAGAAAAAAAGATACCTTTTACTTTTATAAAAATTACCCCAACCCACTCTTTCCCACAGTCCATCTGTGTTCACTTGCTATTCTTGCAGTGCTCCGTTTTTGAAAGTGCATTCTAAAATTACATGAAAGCAACCCTTTGACAAAATTAGAATTCTGGTAAGGAAAGGCTTACCACAGACTGTGGGGAGAGACCCAGCAAGAGCTGTGTATTTTATTTCAACCTCTCTGGGTTCAGCTTGCAGTTCAGTCAATTTTATAATTACTTCCCTAGGGCAGGTATAAGTCTCTGCCCTGGGAAATAACAAACTCCAAAGTAGTCTCTTGGTTCAAAGATGGCACAAATGAACACTGTTTTGATCTACGTGTTTTAATCTTTCTGGAGCTTGTTCCAGAAACTTTCTTTAGACTGAATAGAATTCTAACATATGGGACATACTTGTTTTGACCCTCCACCAGGATGCTGCCCCCGCTCTACACTGTTAGTCATCAGGTCCTGCTGATGTTTAACTCCTAAGTATTTCTTGCATCTGCTTCCTCATTATGTATTATTGATTATATGGCTCCATCTTTATTATCTCTGTCCTGGTTTAGGCTCTTCTTGTCTGGCTTGTACCATGAGCTTCATAAATTTGGATCAGTGAATGAACAAATGAATCTGGACTATAGCTCTCTAATTGAGGGGGGAACTCTCATTAGAGCTATTCCCCATTTGGTTACTAAAGTTACTGATCTACAATGAAAATCTCACTTTGATACTCTCCTGCTTAAAAACCCCCTTAGATGGCAACCAGGTCAGATACCAGCTGCCTCCCAGACTCATCTCTCCCACCCTGACTTCCACCCCACTCTGGTTCAGTGCCCCCCTCCCACCCAGTACCCCCTTCTTTGATGCATAAACCCCTACTCTTTCTTCAGGGCTCATACTTTCTCCTTAGAAATCTTTCCCCCACTTCCTGGACACAGTAGATTCTTTGTTGCTCGGCGGTTTTGCAATGACATAAGCTGTTTAGAGCTCATCTGGTGCCAAAGTTGCCTTGTCTTCCCCAACACAAGTCTACCTCGGATGACCTTTCAGGATTTAGTTACAGCTCCAAAGCAGGGAGCCAGCAGGGAGCCTCAGGCTTGGTCTCTTTGGCTTGAAGCTAGAAAACCAACTTACACTAAACTGAAAAAATGAAACCAAGCAACAGCCAGTCTGTACAGTCTAGGAATACCTACTCCTTCCTTTCCCCCCCAGTCGGTCTCTCCCCACTCTTTTCCCTTCTTTACATTGGTTTTCCACATAATACATTGAAACAGTACCGTGGAATAACTGGGATCCAGAAAACCTGGATGCCTGCAGGTCTCAGTTCCGCTGGTCACCAGCTATGCCCTTGGGTTCGCCATGAAGACTCTGTGGGCTTCGTGACCTCCTCTGTAAAATCTCAGTAGGTGACGTTACACGAGTTGACCTTTGCGATCCTGACAATTTCTGACACTGATTCAGAGACCACACAGCCCTCTCACCCAGATCTTCTCAGCCAGGGTCTGTACTTCCATGTCTGGGAAGAGGATGGAAGAACTTCAAGGGGTCCATGAGCTCCTGAAACTGTAAAACCTGTGTGAGTTGGCAGCACCATCTAAGTGCACAGAGGGTTTTTCTCGTCTGTTTTCCTCCCTCAAGGCAATGACAGTTTATGGGTTTTCTGTGTATGATCGTACATCCGTGTCATCATTGCTTTTGAGAATACCACTAGATTGTTTTCCTTTTTTGTGATCTTCAGGGTGGTTTTTAAATTTCTGTTGTTGTCAGATTTTCTGAAGGGAGCTGGAAGGCTAGCTATAGGGGGAAGATGGCCCACCAAGAAGAAAAGGAACTTCCCCAAGGCTTTCCCTGGAGGAGCAAGAGCAGCCAGGAGTCTAGGCTGGAGGACTGGCTTTTCTGTCTCTGCTCGATCAGAGGAGCGGAATTGCTTTCCAGTGTCCACCAGCCCCTGGTGCTGTTGGGATTCCAGGCCTGGCCATCAGTGTGTAGAATGTAGGAGCTGCAGGTGCGCTGGGCCCTCACTGTGAGCGGGAAGCCAGAGCTCGGTGTTCTGGTTTTCACTCTTAGCTCTGCACTTTCGCAGCCGGGCCCCTCCAAGTCCGTTCCCAATTCTCCTTTTCCCCTTTTCCTTCTCCAGCTGATATCAAGTACCTCCTATGTGCCAGGTACTATGCCAGCCCCCAGGGAAGCAATGTGGAGCAAAATAGACACGGGGAACATATAGCCACATACATAGCACAGGTCTTGTCCCCAAAGAAATAAAGCTAGAGTTAAGAAAAGACTTGAATGACACTAAGAGAGGGAAACTCGTGATACTGGATCTTACGGCATGTTATTTACCCTAGAGCTGTTTCTTCTCTGGCAGGTCCCTCTAGACAGTGTTCCAAGACGTTCAGTACAGAAACTCTGAGGACCTCTCCTGGTAGCAGTGATGCTCTCCAAGGGGCCATGTTGCTGAATCATTCTATAAAACGATCCCAAGAAGAGTTTTACGAGGCCCAGGAATAACTCCCAAAGCTCCTTGTGTTCCTGCTAGAAAGCACATCACTGCTGCGAGATTGGCAAACGTGAGCCAGCACAGTGGAAATTTGGCAGGAAGAAGGTTCAGAAATTAGCACTTGGCCAGGCATTGCATAATTCCTGTGAAAATTTGAGACTGACATTAAGTAAGTTTGTCAAAAGAGTTATTTGCTAGAGCTCTGACTACTACCCATAGCTGATGATTTTACGCCCCTCCCCCTGTGCCACCCTGGGTCTGGGCAGGGACTGACTCTAGTTCATCCTCAGTTCACAGCCATCCTGGAGGTCACTGTGTTGTGAAGGGGCTGAGAGGTGACTGGGCTTTGCACCGTGGGCTGGAAGGCTGACTCAAGCGAGTTCCTACAGCAGGCTTGCATACTGTCTAGCTAACATTTATGGAGCACCTACTGATCGCTATATACTGCCTCGGGCGCTGGTCATAGAAAGATGACTGAGCACTATCTCTGCACTTGAGAAGCTTCTAATGTGCCCAGGTCACATTAGAAGACCATCCAATGTGGTCAGGACAGGGACAGAGATAATGGCCTGGGGACTAAGGAAGCACAGAGGCCAGGGTAGAGGAGGCCTTCTCGAGATCACCTTCAGCTGCAAGAAGCTTCTTAGTGTCTGTAAAGATCTAGCAACAAGGAGAGTGAGAGTTCTAAAGCTAGACAGGCAGTTGGGCGGGGGCGGGGGGCAGGGTGAGGCAAGAGACGTGCAGCACCGAGGTGCAAAATTTAAGACAGCACTCACTCTTGGGGTTGTGCACCTGCACGATCAGCTCCTGAGAGTGAGTGTGTCCTTACATTTTGCATGCTAGGTCCTCACTTGCCTCATCCTGGTCCCAGCCCTGCAGCTGGACGCAGTCATGGTGGGCCCTCCTTGCCACCCCAAGGAGCTGGGACTTATCTGTAGATCATGGAGTACTTTGAAGTGTTTCAAGCCAGAGGATTGCCCCAGCGAGACTGGCATTTTAGAAATACCACCCAGCAGCTGTTGGGGGTGGGGCTTGACTGCAGACCAGGGAAGAGGCTATTTTAGTAGTCCAAGCAAAAGATGACAGAGGGCAGAAGGAAGAAATGTAGTTTTATAACAGTATTTAAGAGGGAAAATCAGGAGGCTGGAATTGAGTGTAGCAGATGAAGAAACAGGAAGGCTATATGATAACTCCTAGGTTTCTAGGGCAGCTTCTGGGGATTAGAAAAGGAGATATTAAGGGAGTCATAAATAGAGGAGGAGGAGGAGGAGGAAGAGGAGCTGGCATGGTGGCAGAGTGGAGGACAGGGAGGGACAGGGGAGACATGGATTTGGTCTGGAAAATATTTGAGATTAAGATGCCTGTGAGGCATCCAGGTGAGGTCCAGCAAGCAGCTGGACAGATGGGCACTGTTGTTAGGGAGAGATGAGAGCAGGAGACATAAACCAGCCTGTACTTTGTAGATTAAGCCATGTGGAATCTTAGACTGAGAAGAGTGGTAGTCTGAGGACTGCACCCAAGGCAACTCGAGAAAACCACCGCCAATATTTAAGGTGCAAGAAAGTCTCACACTAAAGGCACCAAGGAAGAGGGTGAAAGGAAGAGGCAAAGGACAAAGGGTGACCAGAAGTCTTGGAGTGACCAACAGCGTCAGCATTCCGGAGAGGTCAAGCCAGGGAGTTCCTCCGCTGTAGTGGCTATTCCTGCTGACCCCATTTCATAGAGTGGAGCAGGTGGATGCCAGACTGTGACAGCCGAAGGAGTAACTGGAAATGAGGAGGGAGAGTCAGGGAGTACAGGCCGATGAGCAGTTCAACTAAGGCACCTTCCTTGAACACAGCACCCCAGGCCCCGCCCCAGAGGCTCTGATTCATTTGCTTTAGCACGGGGCCAGGGAGCCTGTCCATCTAGAAGCCACTGGGGTTAAATATGCTTTCAAAAATCTGTGCAAGAAAGAAGAGAAGGTGCCTCCATAAGGTGGAGATGTGGGATCAAGGAAGAGGTTTTTTGGGGGAGAGGAGCCAATTGAGGGCGAGTGAAATGCTCGAGAGTGCCGAGAATCCAGGTGAGGACTGAGACCACGGACTCGTGGTGGCCTCAGTTGGTGCTTCCAGGGGTTTTCTCCCATCCTCCCAGCAGCATGGAGGGAGGATCAGAGAAGGCGGACTGTGGAATGATCCCAAGCTGGGGTTTTGTCATGTAGAAGGGGCAGCAGGACAGGGTGTCAGGTAAGTCAAGAGGAGTGTCACTAACCAAGTGGCTCAGGTCATGGACAGTGGGCCCAGGCAGGCAGCAAAGAACATGGAGACCTGATGGACGCCATGGCAGGGGGGCCCCCAAGACCTGGAGAACATGGCGGGTCTCATGGGAGTGCCCCTGCGGAAGGCTACAGACCAATACACAGTAACAACTTTCAAATGGCGGCAAATCCCTGGATGCCATCTTGAGGGGAGTCTGGAATGGAAACATTCTCTGCATGAAAATTTTCTGCCTTCCGTGAAGTGTAAAATTGCCTTCTCACCTGAAAACACCATGTAACTGGGTTTAGCATTTTATGCTTCAGGTGGCATGTCATATCCAGAAGCAGTACCCTCCCCCACTACAAGTCAACGTAAAATCAGAAAATGCTCAGGGGAAAGAGAAAAAACAACCAACAGAGCAGTGGAATAAAGTGGCAAACCCAAAAGGCATCAGCAGAGGAAAGGGGAAAAACAGCAGCAGAGACAAGCTTTGACGTGGTGTGATCTTTGAAGATTTGTAGAAAAGTTACTTTACCAAAAAATCCCAAGGTGCTTTATTTGCCAACCACTGGAATGAAGTAAAAATTCCCTCCTAGAGTGTTACTTTTAATGATCATCCTCCTTATATTGTTTCTTAAAATAATAGCAGACATTCTAGAGATGATTTAACCAAGATTGCTTAATTAGGTGTCCCAAGAGCCCCTCACCTCTGGCTTCCTTGTGCAGATTTGACTCACTATTCTGAAGCCTACCGGACAAAGAAACAGAACTGGAGCAGCCGGGCTAGAAGCACAGCTGGGCCATCCCCAGGGAGACCAGACTCCAGGGCTCTTCTTACTGCCCCAGCATTCCTCCCCGCCCTTTTCTTACTGAGATGAATGCACAGCACATCTGAGGCTGGGTCTCCCTTAAATGACCTCCCCCTCCCAGTGCCTTTCACCTGTAATGTACACACAGATCACCTGGGGAACTTGTTCGTATGCAGATTCTGATCAGCTGGCCTGGGGTGGAGTCTCTGCATCCAAGTTTCTAAAATCTCCAGGGGACGTGGCGCTGTGTCCGCTCTTTGAGGAGCTGTTGAAGAGGCTCTACCAAGCCCCATCTAGCCTCAGGCGACCTTTGTGTCTTTTTCCCTTGTGGCACCAGTTTGTCCCCATTTGCTCCCCTCCCAATTACCCTGTGTCCTGCTGCCTCCCCCTCCGTTACCTTTCTCTCTCTCCCCTCTCCACACTTCACACACCCTCCTCTGCCCCTCTCTTATCAAAAGCCATTTTCTGCAGGTCATCCTGCAAAGAGCTGCTCTTGGCCAGTGGCCTCAGGAGATAAGCTAAAAATTTGACGTAAAAAAGAGGGAGGCCTCCAGGCCTTCGAAGGCAGCTATCATGTCACCCTGAGTCATTCTTTTTCAGGCAGCACATCCCCAGGTCCTCAGCCATTTTTCTTAGGCTGTGAATTGGCCATCTGCTCATTCTCCTCTGGGCCCGCTTCTGTGCGTCTCTCTGTCTGTGATGCCTATACAGAAAAAAGTAACCGAAAACTGTCTCCACCTCATTACACCCTACGTGACTCTTCCTGAACTTACTGACAACCACATCCTTAAAGTCATTTTCACACACGCTGCAGCTCAGCCACATCTCCCCAGTCAGTAATTGTTAGCCCGAGCGTTCACGAGGTTAGTGAGCTCGGATGGTTAAGAGCCTGGGTGCGCGGCGCTCTACCAAGAACCATCCGTCTTTAGCTATCACCACCACGGTCACCGTCATCATCACTTTGCCTCCATTAACTGTTTTAATCCTCAGGATGACCTCATGAGGTGGGGGCTATATTATCCCAATTGGGTAAGGGGGGAAAGATGGGGAGAGAAACATCAACGTGTGAGAGATACATCGATCAGTTGCCTCCCATGCACCCCCAGCTGGGAACCTGGCCTGCAACCCAGGCATGTGCCCTGAGTGGGAATTGAACCGGCAACCTTTCGGTTCACAGGCCAGTGTTCAATCCACTGAGCCACACCAGCCAGGACGTCTTTATTATTTTGGGGGGCATAAATGCAGGACCTTTTCTGTTGCTGTTATCCGTACATTTCATCTTGTTGCAATCAGTGCTTTACCCCCACTTTGCACTGTCCTTTGGGTTCCTGGTTCTGTCATCTCAAGTGACTGCCTCCTAGCTTCACATTCATGCTCTCGTCCTTGTCCGAGAAGAATACCTTCAATATCTTCATCTAGATCGTCCACAGTTCAGAGGCCACTTGCCGGTTTCTTACAGATCTGCTCACAGAAGCCCAGATGCTCAGTCTCCAGAAGTCTGGGGAAGATTGGGAAGCCCTCTAACCCATCAGCCTTGTAACCCAGTCAGGCCTAGGGGGTGGCTGGGAAAGACTTGCATTTGAATATATCTATGTCGGGCTCCTGGTGAGCATCTTCCTCCCCACTTTCAGGCCTCCATTCCAGATTCTCCCCAGAACAGGCAGCATCTCCTAAATTTGTAACTTGTGGAATTGACCCTCTGGGCAGGCCAGATGCAAAGAACAAGCAGAATGCAGGGTCTGCGAACACACATCCTGGAGAGGATGACAAGCATGCTGTGCAGATAGGCTGGCCCTGCATGTCGTGGCTCCCAGCCTCCAACTCCACTTGTACAAACACAAGCCTTCTGTGTTCCCCCTAAACCACAGGAGGCTGAGCAGCTGTGATGGAGCTGACATTTCTATGTAGGGGGAGCTCGGGGCAGCCATCTCCTTCGAAGGAAGACTGTGGCATGCTCTGAAACTAAGGTGGCATGTTTGTTTAGGGCATTTTGCAAGAAGGGAGAGCACTGATGGAAATCAGAGGGGCTCAATCCCCCACATGAAGCCATTACTTGGTGCTGCCACTGTGCCAACTGATCGGAAAGGCTGGTTTCTCCCCTCTCTCCTTGACTGGTTCTCTTCTCTGACCCCGGGCCATTAATGCAACTTGGCTATGTTCAGCTAGAATCCTTTTCGTGGTGTCAGGATGTCAGCCACCTGTTCCTGGTGTTCCTCTCGGCTTCCTGTGTACTGTGACTGGGGGAGCCTTGTGACTCTTGGAGGACAGCGGGAGGCGTGAGGTTCTGGGAAGAAGCAAAACAAGCTTGCAGGAAAATTATTCTGCCCCAGCGTGTTCCCCTTTCGAAATCATCAAGCAAACCTGAGCGCTATCTCTCTGTGTGGTCACGCAGAGGCGCCGTCCCTCTCACGCTAGAGCCGTTAGCGGCCGTGGGCAGACTGAGCCCACTGGGGTCAGAGGGATTTGTGGAAGGCAGTTTTGGTCTCGTTGATCCCCATCTGGCCTAGCAGCGTCCCTGCTTTTGGGCATTGTGCTCCCTGCATGCTACGAAACTAAACTGATGGGGGCAGACGAGGACATTCCAGCCAGAAATGGAAAATGCCTCTGATCTTAGTAAAGCGAGTCCTTGGTATAACCCTGAATGGCTGTGTTCAGAGAGCTGATTTTGACACATTATCATCAGGAAAACGCAGCAGTTAAGGGCATGGACTCAGATCTAGACTTGGGTTTAAATCCTTGCCAGTGCTGTGAACTTGGACAATTTATTTAAGCTCTGCAGACCCCTTGTGTCAAGTGGAGATAATATCGGACCTACCTCATTGGTTGTAAAGATGAAATGAGGCAACATGTGTAAAATGCTTAGGGGAGTTCCTGGCATTTATTAAGGACTTTATAACTGGTAAGTATTATTATTACCATTATCATCATTGTCACCACAATTTACTCATGTTTAATATGCTCCAGACACCTAAGCACATTGAATTACCTGTTTTTAAAAGACATTTTTTAAAAGATTTTATTTATTTTTAGAGAGAGGGAAAGGGAGGGAGGAAAAGGGAGAGAAACATTGATGTGTGAGAGAAATATCGATCAGTTGCCTCTCTAATGCATCCCAATTGGGGATTGAACCCAAAACTCAGGCATGTGCCCTGACCAGGAATTAAACCGGCGACCTTTTGCTTTGCAGAACGATGCCCAACCAACCAGGCCACCCCAGTCAGGGGTGAACTACCTTTTGAAACAGGTGTTATGCTTCAGATATGCCTCTCAGTTGAAGACACATTCAGAGAAGTCAAGTAACCTGCACAAAGTTAAACAGGTGGAGCCAAGTTTCCCTAAGCCCAAAGTCTGTGCTGTTATCACCCTCAGCTACAGTCCATACTCAGCTATATTGCTGAGTACTTCCTGCAGACGGCAGGCTGCTGAGCACTTTACGTGCTTTATCTTGTTTAATTTTCATAATCCCATGAAGTAGATACTCTCGTTCTCCCCGTTTGACACAAGAGGAAAGCAAGGTTCAGAGAAGCGGAGCAACTTTGACAAATGTTTACAGCAAAGAAAGCCAGGATTTAAACCCAGGCCTGCTTGGCTCTCAAATCCATTCTAATATCCATTGACTTTGCCAAACAGGTGAGCAGGATGCTCCTGGGAGGCTGAGGATGGTAATTGCTGATGCTGATCCCCGATATCCTCTGCAACGCAGGAGGACACAGTGTGCCTAATCAGCCCCATTTTCTGAGCTGTCACTGGGGGCAATTTCCAAAAGGTGTTGATTTGCTCAGATTAAGACAAGCTTCTGTCCCTGTCACATGTTAGTCTGTTGTACATGCTACAAGAATGCGGAGGAATCAGAAGCAGGAGGAGGCCCTGCTCTGTTATGCAGAGCCTTTGCTGCATTGCAATAGGAGGAATCTGCCAGCAGACTCCCAGGCTGCATTTCTTGGCCAAACACCTGAGGCTGTTTGACTGCATCATTCCAAATGTGCATTTCAGTATAAGGTCATGAGAGAGCAGCTCGTTTGGTAACAAGCAGCAGTGCAGACAGAACATATCCACCAGCCTGTAGGTCAGCGATTCTTAACCAGGCGCACATTGGCTGGGCCTCGGGGGGGCCTGGGAACATTCTGTGGGTGAGTGTGTGCACTTTCCTGGAGAGAGAGCCCATAACTTTTATACTATGCTCAAAGGAATCCATGGCTCAAAAAGTCAGTTTAAAATCTATTGTTCTAGATTGAACAATTTGTAAGGAAGCTCGAAAAAACAATTCTTTTTTAATGAAAATGGCACTGCCCCCTAGAGGCAGGAATGCACCTTTCCTTTGCATGAATTGTGTTATAATGAACAATTGTTCTCTCTGTTCTCTGTATTTTTGAAGCACGTGTGTGTGAGAGAGAGAGAAAGAGAGAGGGAGAGGGAGAGTGAAAGAACTGTGTGCCAAGTTCTAGTCTAGAGAATGACCTCCGTCATAGCATTCTCTCAATTAAACCTCACAGTATCTGTATTAGGTAGATACCAGTATTACCTCCATTATATAAGTGGCGACATTGAATCTCAGAGGCATACAAACTTATCCAAGGTCAGTTAGTAAGTCTGTCTGAATCCTAAGGTATTGTACCTAGATCTGTAAATCAAAATATAGGATAAATCATAGAAAATAATTTTTAAATGATGTAATATTTTCAAGTATTTTTAAAAGGAGAAAAAAATATCATTGGAGACAATATCCTCCTACTCTCCCTACTCCCAATTTTTCTACAAAGTCTATGCCAGATTTCCTTTTTTTTTTCTTTGCTCTTTTCACAAAATCATTTAAATTGTTATTACAAACAGGACTTACCTGTGCTGAGGACTGTCTGGTGGGACCACGATTTTATTCCTGCAATGGTGTTACTGGGTTGGGTGAAGTTGACAGAGAAAGGGACCTGCCAGGAAGAAAGGGGCCTAAATGGACGGACGTGGAGATGCAGTGACTCCTGCAGTGACCATCTGTTCATCTCAGGGAGTCAGGCACGAGGGCCGCCAGGCAGAGAAAAGAGCTATTTCAGATGATGGGAAATTAAAAGCTTTGAATGACAATTCACCCCAGGTGAATTTTTCTGTCAGATGCTGAGAAAGTGTTCATGCCCAGATGTTACCCAAAAAATCCCATTTCACCACATTAGTGTTTGACCAGGAATCTACAAGAACTCATTCACCTTTTCCTCCATTCCCTAAATCTTTTGCCAAAAACAAATTAAATCAGAGCTAGGAGCCCATGGAATATGTGTAATGTAAATGTCTGTGTGCCAAATACAAGTTCACAGGTGGTAGGAGTCCATTCCTGTGCTTGTGCCTTGCCCAGTTAGCCAATCCCAACGTATCCTTCAAGATTAGGCTTCTGCCCTGACCTGGGGAAAACCTTTCCTGACCCCCAGGGCTGCGTTAGGTGCTGCTTCTTCCTGCTCCACCAGAGCTTTTGAGTGCCATTCATTGCTCTTGTCACTCTCTCCTCTAAGTTTCAATTTTTTGTGTCTCTTTGATCAGATTCTAGACTCCCTGAGGTTAGTTTAATGCCTGGTATGTAGAAGATGCTAAGAAATGAGTAACCTAATGAATTTGTATTTGTTTTTTCTTCATCCAAAAATAACTGCAAGGATTAGTATCCTTAAGTTAGAATCATTTAAAAGCATCCTGTGTTAAAAAGGGGGGACCGGGAGGGGCCGTTAACCTCCCACCAGGACTTAAGGCAGTGCCAGGAAGTGAAAACATCCAGAGGCAGTGTACTACTTATCTACTGCTATGTAACGAATTATTTCAACACCTTGTTCATTATCTCTCTTTGTTTCTGTTGGTCAGGGATTTACACAGCACATTATATTGCCTCTGCTGGCAGATTAGAGCTGTGGCCTGGAATCACCAGAAGGTTTCGTTCACCCACATGTCTGGCAGTTGATGGTGGCTATTGGTCGGGGACTTTAGTGGGGACCGGCAGCCAGAACACCTGACACGTGGCCTTATGATGTGACTTGATCTTCCTTAGACAATGGCAGGCTGGGGTCCAAGGGCAGATGTCCCGACAGACAGAGAGCCAGACCACAGTCATTCTGTATTAATAACCCGGCCTCAGAAATCAGCTAGCATCACTGCGCACAGTCCATTGGTGGAGGCCGTTGTAAAGGTCCACCTCTCAGAGAAGGAGTGTCGACCTCACCTTGTGAGAGGAGCGTGTAGGACGGGGAGTATACTGTGTGGCCATCTTTCTGAAGTGCTATCTGCCACAAGTAGTCACAGGGAAAGGCCAGATTCCTCCTAACAGAATATGTGTAAGAATCCCATATCACAGGAGATACGAATGAAGGCAGATGGATTTCATGAAGGTAGTGAGTTTTTCCTTTCCTTCCAGAGGACAGGTAATTATAACTCTTCCAGAAATGCAAATAGAAAGAAGAAAATTTAATGCCTTGTGACAGATACCTGAAATGTTAGAGCGTTCTGTTCCCAGTTGGAATCAGGTCTACCTCATCTTGCAAGAACGAGGCAGCTTTACCTGCCAGAGTGACACTCGCTGGACCTCTCTTTGCTGAGGTCCTCCATAGACCCCCCTCCAAGTCACTTCTCATTCCTTGCGTATCTCACTCTGTCACTCTTGTCATAACTCTTGGTGATCTCGTTATCCGTATTGATGATACCCTGACCTCTCAGCTTCTTGACATCCTCTCTTCCAATGATCTTATCCTCCACCCTTCTCAGCTGCTCACTCCTGTGCTCATTGGCTCATATCCTTGACTTTGGCATCAGCTCTTACTGCAGCCTTCCGTGAGCACTGTTTGAGATGTCTATCAGCTCCCATAATTCTCCCATGCTACAAGAACCTATCGTCGCTGATCTGCCACCTTCTCATTGTCCCTCACATCCTCATAAGTTCACTCCCCCCAGATGTGGTCAGCAGTCCCTCATTAGAATCACCCCTCCACATATGCTCTCAGCTCCCTTGCCCCCTTCCTCTTTTTTTATCCTCCTAACAAAACCCAGTTCTGATTAATCCCCCCACCGCACAGCTGCCAATAGATCTCATTCTGAATCCAGACTGTAACCTCAAGTGCGTCCTTTGTGGTGCCCGCAGTCAGATTTTTCCTGAAATGGGGAAGCACAATGCCACCTCAGGCTGCTCGGTGCCCCAGAGCTGGAACGCCAGTGTTGGGTCGGAGCCCACCGTCTTCTAGGTGTTGCTGCTCAGACCTTCAGGCGCACTCAGCCAACCTTCAGGAGAAGAAATCCTCTTTAGAAAAACAGCTTCTCTCTGCCAGCACCCCAGCTTTCTGGTGGCTTCAAAACCAAAGTCACGTGATGTGTGACATCACCTCTGAGGGCGCCCTTTCCATTTCCGCTTCATTTTCTGTACACTCAGAGTTGCTGAGAGAGCTGTTTTGACATTTCCTTCTATTCTTAGCACCAAAGCACAAAGTTAGAACTGCACATTCATTCTTCAATTAAAAAATCAAGAAGCCCTGACGCGGGAACTCAGTTGTTTAGAGCACCCTCCCAAAATGCCAAAGTTGCGGGTTTGATCCTAAGTCAGGGCACATACAAGAGCTGACCGATGAGTGCATAAACCAGTGGAAAACCAAATCAGTATTTCTCTCTCTCTCTCTCTCTTTCTCTCCCTTCCTTTCTCCCTGTCTTTTCCTCTCTCTCTTGAAAAATCCATAAAAAATTTTTAAAAAAACAAACAAGAACACTTGGGTGTGAGGTGGAAGGGGCTGTAACCAAGTCACTCCAGGGTGAGGTAGAAAGCACCTGAGTAGGGGCCCGAAGACTTTGATACTATGGTGATGTGTCACCTTGGGCAAATCCCTTTAGCTGTCTGGGTCCTGGCCTCATCCTCTGCAAAGTGAGAGAACTAGATGAGGCAATTCCTAAGGTTCTTTCTAGATCTTTCATTCTGACTTTGTCACAGGATGCTACTTCATTCACTGTTGCCCCTGCTTTTTCAGCCTCCACTTCACTCAGTATGTTCAAAATATGATGGGAACAAAGAGGAAAAAGGAATTAGTCCTCACGGTGGAGGTTACAATCCACAAAGAAAACGGCATTAGAGAGTGCTCTTAAATGGTCCAGTGGACTTTGCCAGAGTGTGGTTGGATGTAGCAGGTACAGGAAGGACATTCCGGTTATGCAAAAAGGCCCAAAGATTCAATGAATCGAGGGGACAAATTCCAAGTTTTCCATATGCCTGAGCGCTAGGCACGTGAGGGAATGTGTCAGGGCAAGAGGCTGGAAAAGACAGATTGGAACCTTTTCTTTTGATTTCTTCTTATTTAGCAAAAATCTCATTTTGGAATTATCCCAACGTTCTCATTTTTTAGGTCAGGACTGCTCTGTCATTCTTGAGGTCTTACCCTCTCTAATCTTTGCTCTTTGTGTTATATATGTTACTCTGAAATGTGGCGCTTTTTTTTTTTTTTTTTTTTTTTAGATAGAGGGGAAGGGAGGCAGAAAGAGAGGGAGAGAAACATCAATGTGTGGTTGCCTCTCACTTGGTCCCCACTGGGGACCTGACCTGCAACCCAGGCATGTGCCCTGACTGGGAATCAAATGGCAAACCCTTTGGTTTGCAGCCCGTGCTCAATCCACTGAGCTACACCAGCCAGGTGAAATGTGGCTCTTTTATTTATGCCTTCCTCCTACATATGTTTAACCAAATCGGTGATCAAATATTTCCACGTGATGTATAAGGCAGCAAATAATAGCAGCTGCGTTTTACAGAGAGAAAAGCTGAAGTAATCACTAATTTGTAGATTGCTCCATATCAGGTAAACAGACCAGAAATGTGGCCTGGGTCCTTATGTCACGAAACCTCCATTTCTTTTTTCCAAGTCAAGTGAAATAAATAATCTTGACCGACCTCAGCAATCACAGTGGAGCTGTCATAAGGGTTAGAGTTAGAGTCAAGTATAAATTTAGGGAAGAACTAAGTACTGAGAACACCGTATAAGGGAAGAAAGCATCATAAGTTACCACTCAGCATATGGGTTGGTAAAATTAAAATCTTGAGCCCAGGAGAACAGCTGCTTCTTTTTCCCAGTCTAATTGTTTCATGAAGAAACAGTGTTGCCTTTTTAAAAGTCACTGTGGGAGGTGGTTGGTCACCCAGACTTTATAGGACAATAATGCCTTGGGTCACTATCCAAGATTTGGCCTTTGGCCTTAGAGATCCAAAAAGTTCAACTATTAATTCTCCCAGAAAAGAGCAGGGGTTAGATGACTGAACTCAGATGAAGTAGAAGTTTAGTTTATAGAGCAAGCTCTTTATATCGTGTCTCTAGCACCATCTACTGGGAAACAAAAGTCCTTGTCTTCAGAATAGAGTTGAAAGCGTCAGAAACCCAACTCAGCAAGAGGAAGGAGGAAAGGGGAGACAGCAGAAGCTAGGCATATTCTGTCTAAGAAAGAGGAGATTAAGAGTACACACATTATATTAAGGCTACTTATGTATAGATGTAACCACTAAAAAATACACACTTTCTAAATGATCAGAAACACACACAAACACAGACCATATAGTAAAAGGTTTTTTTAAAAATTAACTAGAATTTATAAACACAGAAAGCATGCCATAAAATATAAGGACACAAAAAGAACACTTAGAACATATGTCATATTAATGTCACACAATGTCCCTATTAAACGAAATTTCTCAGGTTGAATCACAGAGCAAAACCCAACAGAATGTTGTGTACAAACCAAGTGACTCAGAGGGTAGAAAATATGAGAATTCAAAAGCACACCAAACAAATGAAAGCTAAAGTAGCAGTGGTCTCAATCTTAACCTCAGTAAAAGCTGATTTTAGGACAGAACACATTAAATCACATAAGAGAAGACACCTTGTAATAATAAAGGATGCAATTTGCAATGAAGGTTCACCAAAAATTGAACATATCCAAGCTCATTAAGAAAACCTGAGGTGGTTTCATGAAATATAATACAGCCAACATTGACCTCTTAGTAACTCGAATCAAAAGGAAATCAAACCCCTAAAACTAGGAATATATAGAAAATAACTAAATAATAGAATGATATTATATTATGTATTGGACTATATAATAAGTGGGAATATTATAACATATGCAACATTGTAATTCTATGTAATGGAAACTCCCTATCACCTTTACTCAAGCTGTTTCCTCCAGGTCTTCTGCCTTCCTCACCCATTCAACCTAACGTGATCTCACCTCAAGCCTCTGCTCAACAACCTTTGTCATTTCTTCCATGGAATTTCCCCAGTCTGCCCCCAAGCCCACCCACTCACACTGCCTGTCTCCTTTCTCCCAGCTGTGCTGTCACCGGAGCATTCTTCACTCTCTGGGATTATGAGTCGCTCATATGTCCATCCCTTCCTCCAAACCGCACGCCGATTCCACATCTCATTGATCTGTGTACTGCCCCTACCCATCAGAGTGCCTGGCCTACAGTCTGTGTTTAATAAATGTCGATTGAGCGAAAGAGTGACCGAGTGAATGGCTCCTAGTCCATGGCTGTGGCTCTGACACTAAACCACACTAAGTGAACTAACTTCAAAATATCCATGTTCCCTGTTTGAAATGGCTGGGCCTAGCCCCTAGGGAAGAAGAGACCTGGAAGTTAGGAAGAGAATGAGAGGTGACCAAGCAAACAGCTCTGTTTCAGGGCCACATACGATCCATATTGCAGCCTTTTGGCGAGCATGTCCAGAGCACTGTCTGTTGAGAGAGGATCTCTCTCCCTTTAATCTCTAGTTGAAACCACTCACAAAGTCATCCTGACTTCTCTTTTTTGCTCTCAAATCCCTGATTACTTGTTCAGCGGTTTTCAAACAGCAGAGAATATGGCAAACTATTTTCACGTGTTTAATCAATTCTAAGATGCCATCAACTGGAAAGTCATTATTTTACATCCTGTGAAGAAAGAAAAACCTGCCAGTTAAACTGTAACATGATTTCAGAGATTTTAAAATGTGGAAATGAGGGTCTTAAATTAATGAAGTACAGTATGTTGATACCGTAGGGGATTGTTTGATGACATCGAGTTATGTGGGTCTCGTTTTCCTCGTCTGTTACACGAGTAGTTTGGGCCAGACGGGCTCTGAGAAACCCTTCTGGTCCCAGCACCCTTGAGTTCTGTGACACTGGAAGGCATGTTCCTGACTGGGCACTGGTGTGTGATGACCTGAGACAGGGCTCCTGTCCAGGTTCCTTCTGCGCTTTGACCTGTGAGAGTTGAGGGGCCCCACACTGCAGTGTCTTCCCTCAGGGCTGACCCCACCCACACCATCGTGAAGAGGCTTCAGGATGTCCCTTGGTTACAACAAATGTACTGCTCCAAAGCTTGAAAAAGCCGGTTTACACACACACACACACACACACACACACACACACACACACACACGGTGCTCACGGACCCGAACTCCTCCCGGGGTCACTCCTGGAGACACAGAGCTTTCATTCCAAGCATTGACTCTGAAACTGGCGAACAGTAAAGTGGCCGCACATCCCAGTTTGACCTGGGCTGTCCCAGTCAACTCATTTGTCCCAGTGTTGTCATTAACAGCCCCCATTACAGTTTAGAATGAGTCTGCACGGAGTGATTGGGGAAGGGTCGTTGCCCGTGTCCCTTGGGCTGATAATGGCCCCAAATGATATGAGAATCACTCTTCTCAGGGACATTTATGGTGTCTGGTTAGCCACTGCCAGGTATTAGTGCTTGGTTATGAGCCCTGGGATACTTCAGCAATAAAGCGAGAAATGTCAACAAAGTGGTCGACTCTGTGGATGGAACAACCCTTTATCCAACTTAGCTGACAGTGGAAACTATGCGTTTCCTTGATTCTTGCTTTTTTTTTTTTCACATGTGAATGATTCTGAATGTTATGACCACTATATTTGCAATCAGGAGCATCTCACAATTTTTAAAAAAATCTTAACTCATTCTCCTTCTTAGGATCTGGGCTCCTATCTCCTTTACAAATTGAAATGAAGCCTGAGAGGGGAGAACAGTGGACTTTTGGAATACCTGGAAAGAGCTGCGCATTTATCACCCTTTTTTCTGCCTCTTCCCACCAGGAGAGGTTGCTCCCGTGCAAGGGACTGCATTTGACCTGAGGAAGCCAGTGGAGCTTGGAAAACACCTGCAGGAGTTCCACATCAGTGGCTTCGACCACAATTTCTGTCTGAAGGGATCGAAAGAAAAGCATTTTTGTGCGAGGTAGGTACTTTTCACTTCCTGCCTCTGTGGAGAAGAGATAGCAACCCCTATGGAGGAGCTTTGCCTCTGGCCACATCTATACCATTCACTATGCTACTGGGACCAAGTACCACGTCCCATGTCTTTTCAAAGCTTATATACCACAGGAGAGCACAGCAGAATTTTTCACCTCCCAACCCCACATACCCTCATCCCTGCGCCCCTGCCTGTCTCCTGCCCCTCTCTGCTCCCACTCTTCCTCTCCTCCTGTTCCTTAAGGCCCATTTTTTTGTTAGAAGGTCTAATTCCTCCTGACTGGAGTCAGTTCTGCCTTCCTTGAACTTCCAGACCCCTTTGTGCTTCCTTGGCTTGTGATTTTTGCCCTGCCCACATCCATGGGAGGTCAGAGGCTGCACTCCCACCTCCAGCCTTGTTTGAAAGGCATTGTGTGCACATGCCTCTCTCACTCAATTCCGAGTCCCTCCTGTCAGCGAATGCCTGCCTCCACCTAACACCTAACGCCATGCTTGGCACTAGTAGATGATCAGATGACCCATAAATGTTTGTAGGATGAATGGACTTTCCATAACGCAAAGAAAATGATTCAGAATCGAAGAGCACTTACAAAGCCTTCTTTCCCTCAGCGTCCTGGCACCAAGGCTCCAGCTGTGTTCTTTCAGCTCGGCTGCTTTTCTCCTCTGTGCCTGCTATTCACACTCCTCTCCCCACCGCTCTCAGCTGGGGAGACCCCTTCTCACCAGGATTCAAGTCCTGGCCCTCCTCTTCCCAGACCTCTTTCCCTGAACCTCTTGGCTGAAGACACATTGTGGGGATGTTTTACTTGTCGGAGAGGCTGAGAGACCGAGGCTTTCTTCAGCTATATCCCTTTAACACCAAGTACAGTACAGGTGGGCACCTACCTCTGTAGAGGCCTGGTTTGAGGGTGGAGGGGGGGGTGATGGGGGAAGGAAACAGTGATTCTAGCAGCAACCCCAGCAGATGTAGGAGAGCGCTGACTGATGAGCACAGCTCTAGTCCCAAGGAGGGGGGTATTTAATTTGGCAAAGCATCTCTTCTCTTTCAAAAAGCAGCTGGTTGTTTCACCAGGCTGACCAGAGAGCTCCAGGTCTTTATGAGAAAGAATCCCAGCCCTGGCTGGTGTGGCTCAGTGGACTCGGCACCGGCCTGCAAACCGATCAAGAGCAAAGTGTCTCTTGCACATGGATGTTTCTCTCCTCTTTCTCCCTCCCTTCCTCTCTCTCTAAAAAGTAGATAAATAAAATCTTTAAAAAAAAGAACCCCTCCAGAACCCTAAAACTGCCTCTCTCTCTCCAACCTGCCGGCCGCCTCCCCCTGCCCCCACATACCTGGCTGGGGTGAGTCTGTTTTGTCCTTCCCCAGGGAAATCAGTGACAAGTTGCTATTGAGGTTGAGGCTCCTCAAAACCACCTGCTAGTGCCTCACCTAGGAGTCACTTAGGAAGCTGTGAGAATTTCCCATGATGCTCTTCCTACCTTTGTCTCTTCTATATATATCTTGTCCTGGCTCTGTGCCTGGGTCTGATTCCACTCAAAGCTGCTTCCCAGCTTCAGCTTGTTCCTGCCTGCTTTTCTGCCCTGGACCTAACGTGGTTTGGCTTTATCCCCAGGGTCCACCATGCTGGAAGTGGGCGGGTACTGGAAGTGTACACCACCCAGCCCGGGGTTCAGTTCTACACAGGCAACTTCCTGGACGGCACCCTGAAAGGCAAGAGTGGAGCAGTCTATCCCAAGCACTCCGGTTTCTGCCTTGAGACTCAGAACTGGCCTGATGCAGTCAATCAGGTAAAGCCACAGGTTGACCTGTTAGAGTGATGGTTTGTCCAAGGTCACACTATCTGACAGACGTCAGGACCCTCAAGTCAGGTCTGCATGATTCAAAAGTCCACGTGTGTTCTCTTCTCGAAGTCATGATAAACACAGGGAACACTCAGCCACGTTACTAACCTGGCATTTACATGTTTTTAAAAATCTCTTATTTTGCGCCTTCAAAGCCTTTATTAACGTTTCTCACCGATACCTACTCGTTGTCTGCCACCACACTTCTAAGATGATCCTTCATGTCTTCTTCCCGTTTGCTTCCTCATGGCGCTCTTCTCCATCTATTTCCTAGAGGAATGCTCTGCAAAGCCCCCGCCTGTAAGACCCTTGGAGCTTGCACCAGAATACAAATCAACACACTGCTTCCTTCAAGAGTGTCCTGCTGTGACGAAGTGTGCTTAGCGATGTAGTTGATTTTCATTCTGGCTCAAATTCTCAGTCTCATTGGAAACCAATACCAAATAGTTCTTACATTGCCATCTGGTTCTCGGAGCTGGTCTAAAGACCAGTCCAGAAGCCACCTTGGGTAAAGGTTCAGCCTGGGCTGGAAAGGTGTAACTTGTGTTTTTTTCCCTTCACAGCCCCACTTCCCCCCGGTGCTGCTGAGGCCTGGTGAGGAGTATGACCACACCACTTGGTTCAAGTTTTCTGTGGCTTAAGGAAGTGCAAAGATATAACCTGCTCCAGAGCCAGGCTGGGAGCTCCTTCAGCTGCCTTCCATTCAGAAATGAGATGAAGACTTAGAGGCTTTAAAAATGATCCTGTGATTTACAATCATACAAATGGCCACTATCATGGTATCAATCAATCACCAATCTGAATACTGAGTTCCTTCCCAGTGACTGGCTCCAGGCCAGGTCTAATGATCAGCTCTACTCTCTGTGTTAAGAGGACCCAACTACCAATCATCATCCAAGCTCTAATCCTAACCCAGAAACGGCACCAGAACCCCCGTGCCCCATGCGCTCTATCTCACCACTGTGCCTCTTTCTTTTCTACTTTCCACTCCGCTTTTCTTTGAGCCTGCTCTCATTCCTTTTTTTCCCTCCTTTTTATGAAAAGCATCCATCTGAGTTTGATGAACTGTCTCTGGGCCTTAGAAGTGGTGTCACTTAAAGTACAAGAAAAAACCCGGGATTTTGATTCTCTGCCTTTGAAGTTAGCTGAGGAAGCCCAGCCCAGCCAGGGTACGGAAGAAAGGCAGCCATTGGAGTTGGGAGCTGTGTCTGTGAGGACAGGCCTGCCCCGGCGATTGCACACCACAGCTGGGACAGTGGGGTGTGTTTTGTAGATGAGGCTGGGGCTCCCTCTTTTCCTGAAGAGTTGAATCATCAGTGATGGATATGGGTTGGTGGCTTTTAAAGAAATGTGTTTTTTATATACTAGCAATCAGTTGAAATTAAAAAAACAAAAAACCTGCACCTTCAAAAACTCCCAGTTTCTTCACTTCTTTAAACCTGTCGGGCATGTATCTTTACTAAATGGACTAAGTGTATGATGTGTTCTGGATTCTACGATGGGCTCCCATACAGCGTCTTCCTAGGGGAAAGCTACCTAACTGGCGGCCAGCTGAGCTTCCCATTCTTCCTCTTTCTTAACAACCAACAACAAACGAAAGATGGTGTTTATTTCTTAATACATTTCAGGCATGGATTTTCTGAGTACCTATTTTGCATAGTTCTCTGCTGGGTCCTTTAAGGGAATCAAGAGGTAATGATGCCTAAGATACATAGTATGTTCCCTCAGGGATATCCCAGTCTCCCTGGGAGACAAGACTAACAGTAGCAATCCGATGATGTAGAATTACACAGCACAGCTGAGAGCCCTGAACTAGTACAAACTTTGCTTCTGACACTTACTACGTAGGCAAACCATTTAATTTCACTTGACCTCTATTTTCTCATTTGCAAAGTACTTGGTTTTTCTCTGTTCTAAAAAAAGAATTGTTTTTACTATCAGCCTAGCCAAGAGTAGCCCAAATAAGGATATTCACCTGTAGGGCAGTTGAAATAAGTTACTGCTATTTGAATAGCGTTTATGAAAGACAATAAAAAGCCAAAGTTTGATTGTCAAGCTGTAAGTTTGACAAAAGTAAAATTTTAGAAAAATTTATCTTTTGTCCCAGCAACCAGTCTATTCACTTTCTTGAAACACACATTAAAGAGGACTTTGATGTGCTTGAGAAAAGACACTACATATTTGTAACACATGCAGAGTACGTATGACATGAGCATAACTGTAGCATTTTATGATGAAATCACTGAAGGTGTCAGCAAGAAACAATTTTATAGTAAGAACTGGACACTTTGTTCATGTGAGGTAGTGAAAATAAACATGGTATTGGATACAAAAAACATCACATAGCTACAGTATTAAAGTCTTGTTCAAAATGCAAATACCCACTAAAATGCCACACACACTCCCCTCCAAGAACAAGTCTCCAGGGCCCTGGGAATCCAAGCCTTCATTACCACACACCCGCTGCCCACTACCAGATTACTGCTTTATTATTCTAAGTTCTGATCCATCACAGGTGAGCAGGTTATCGATGATCTGTGGAATGCTGTTTGTTGCATATTTTTGGGACATTAAGTTCCTATCTTTAGCTATGGGATTTTCATTTTTCCAATTTCCACTCATTTTGCCTAACAAGAAAGATGTAATATTAAATACTTGCACAGGCACTGCTGTAAAGACTAAACTTCAGATGACATGCTGTGGAGGCTGAACTGTTGTGACTTAGGTGACCAATGACAGTCCAACCTCAGCAGACTAAAGGAACTTCAGAGTCAGTGAATAAATGGATAGTCTGTGAAAAGTAGCACATGAGAAAAATTACAGGCCTACCAGGAGAAGACAGGAGGGAAGCACCCTGTTCCCTCGCCAGGGCCCATTATTAGTCGTAACCATTTTAAACAGCGGGATCACGAGTTTGCAATCGGCTATTTGGACAGTTTTGACAGAAGTACAGTCCCTTCCCAATCGAGGTACTTATCTCTTCCCTTTAAGTTCCAACTTCTTCAACCCAATTACTCAAATCATAATTTGCTTGGGGTAGCACTTTAGCTGTAGCCAAATAAAGTGCTCAGCAAGTCCTCTCCTCAAAAATGCAAGTATAATGCTGAAAAAAAAAATCCACAAAACAACTTCGCTGCTTTGGAAACTGACCAGAAACACACAACAATCTGAGACATGTTTATATTTGAAAACCTGAACTTTGGGTAGGAACAGTTGGGAAAATGTGGCGTTCTTTCCTGGGACTGCTCCCATTCCCCTCTTTCCCACAGTGCAGTCACTGTGGAGGTTCTGCCAGGGCAAAACAATATGAGGACCAGCAGCTTGCTGCCATTGATGGGGGGCTCACTCAGTTTGGAGTGGTAAGTGATACCATGTCCAAAACTTCATCAAGACAATGGAAGTGATGATCTCAGTGCTACATGAGCACAAGGGCCGAGGGCTCTGCTACCCTGAGGTTGCAATCAGATACTGGCCAATCAGAGGCTGCGCACAGCATAGTGAGACCAGAGGGTCCGAGCTATTCAAGCAACTCCTCGCCAACTCTGAGAGGCTGCATGCATGTGCAGAAAAAATTTGGAGGGACTCAGCAAAAAGTAAAAGCCAGGACAGACTCAAAAACAGCCTAAACACAAAATTCACTCCCTGCCTACACACAGGTCAGTCAGCAGACAGAAAAAGTCCGACTGGTTGACATGTTTTTGTCTAGTTATTGGCTGACCACTGAGCTATACAGACACAGGGTAACCCCCTAATAAGCTGAACTTAAAAATAAACACAAGATTTTAAAAATTATTACCAAAATAACTAGATTATAAAAAGGAACCAAGTGAAATTCTGAGGTTGGAATATACAATAACAAATGAAAAGTTCAGTAGAGAGGCTCAGAAATAGATTCAAGATGGAAAAGTAAGAAGATAGATTAATAGAAATTATTCAATTTGAAAACCCAAGAAGAGACTGAAGAAAATGACAAAGAATCGGGATGTGTGGGACATCAAGTATGTCGGCATACGTATAATGGGAGTCTAAAAAGGAGAGGAGAAAAAGGGACAGAAAAATATTTCAAAAAGTACCAGTAATTTGGGAAAAAAAACTCAACCAAATTTGATGAAAACCATTATACTAGATATCCAAGCTCAACAAACTCCAAGGATAAATACAAAGAGATCCCCACCTAACTACATCATGTTTAATGCCAAAAAAAAAGAGAAGGAAAATTTGAAAGCAAGAGGGAAATAGCTCATCAGTACAGGGGCACCATCAATAAAATTAACACCTGCCTTTTCATCTCAAACAAGGAAGTCCAGGAGGCAGTACAATGACAGTCGATAGGCTTAAAATTCAAGGACTCTACGTCACCCCCAACTACCCTTCCAAAGTGACGGTGAAATAAAAACATTTCCAGATAAAGAATGAGAGGATTCATTGCTAGCAGACCTGTCAGGCAGTGAATTCTCTAGCTACTTATTGCTATTACAACAAACGCTAGTAGAGGAAGCCCTTTCTGCTGAAAGGAAATTAAGATGGTAACTCAAATCCATGGAAGGAAATGAAGAAGATCAGAAATGATAAATGTGTGAGTTAATAACAAAGTGTATTTTCTCATCACTTCTTTAAAAGACATAACATGGTTCATTGAGTTTATAATATATATATAGCACCAGGGAGGAAAGCTCAGAAAAAGAAAATATATTGGAGCAAAATTTCTGTGTTTTACCAAAATATTAATCTGAAGTAGACTGTGATAAATCAAGATGTAACTAAAAAAATAACTCAATAGTGAAAAAAAAATCAAGGAGTTAAAATGATAACACTAAAAAATATTTAATATAAAACAGGCAGTTATAGGAGGCAGAGAATAAAAAAGGAGACAAAGAAAACAAAATAACTATAAATCTAATCATGCTAAATGTAGATGGTGTAAACACCACAAAAGGCAGTCTGTCAGACTAAGTCAAAGAGCAAGATCTAGTAACTAACGATATACTCATACAACCAATACGCTAAAAGTAAATGGATGGGAAAGACAGACCATACAAATAGCTGGAATGGCTATGTTAGTATCAGACAAAATAGACTTTAAAACAAGAAATCTTACTAGACAGATATTTTATAATGATAAAAGCATCATCACATCAGAAGATACAATTGTAAGTGTTCTATATGTACCTAATGGAGCCTTAGATGTCTGACACAATTGTGACCAGAGGCCATGCCTGGAGTAGCGTTGGTGCTGGTAAATACTGCTTCAGACTTCCAGAACAGAATGTTCTTTTTTTTTTTCAGATGAAATTTCTCTGAGCACAGTGACCTCTACTGGTACTAATACAAACTAAAATGCAATTTCTGCCGTTTGCATAGAAAGGTTCCATTATAGCATTTGGCTAGAGAAAGGATCAGAGAAACCTGGAGAATACATAACAGAGCCCTGCTTTGATGAGTGACTATTATATAACAGCAGTAAGCCAAGCCAGTCCACCCAATAACTAATGAACCAGGCTAAGCTGGCTAACAGCAGTTTTCAATGCTGCTTGTGTATTAGAATCAGCAGGGCAGTTTTTTGGATTTTAATGCCCAGGCTTCACCCTTAGCAATTTTGGTTTCATTAGGTTTTAAAGCTTCTTGGGTCCTAATAGGTAAGTAGGAATGAGAACCACTGCCCTAGTAAAAAGCTTTCCCCATTATCATTCCATAAAGCTCACCAATATGTTAAGTGCATAAACATATTCAGCTAGAATTTGCTCCCTGGCTCCGTGAAGCACATCCTCAACGATGAGTCACACAGAAACAGTCCTCCCAGCCCAAAAATACGTCTTGGCAAGCCCTGCAAACCCTGCCAATAATCCTGACGCCCAAGCTTTTCAAAGATAATTATTTTGAAGATTGTAAACAATTGAAGATATAGGTCTAAGCCAGGGGTTGACAAACATTTTGTGTAAAGGGCCAGAGTATTTTAAACTTTGTGGGACTTAAGGGTCTATCATAATTGCTCAACTGTTGTCATAACAGCAAGTCATAGACAGTATGTATATGAATGAGCGTGGTTCCTATAAAACTATGGATGCTGCAGTTTGAATTGCACATAATTCTCATGTCCTGAAGTAATATTATACTTTTTTTCCCAACCACATAAAAATGTAAAAACTGCCCTCGCTGGTGTGGCTCAGTTGGTTGGAACATTGTCCCTACACCAAACAGTCGTGGGTTTGATTCCCAGTCAGGGCACATTCGTAGGTTGTGGATTGGATCCCCAGTCAGGGTGCATAGCGTATGAGAGGCAACCAATCGATTTCTCTAAAATCAATACATATTTTAAAAATAAATAAAATGTAAAAACCATCTTATTAGCTGCATGAGAACAGCAGTGAGCCAGATCTGACCTGCAGGCCCTCATTTCCTGAATCGTGGTCTAACAAATAGCCAGCACTCTCAAACAATAGGAACGTTACAGCATAGCACATCCATCCTTAGGCAAGGGAAGCAGGAGCCCAGAACCCTGGTGATTGTCCTCCTGACCATGACTGGGATAAACTGGACCATCTGCCTTGACCTCTGTCATATTTATGTTCCCTACAGCCAGAACTCTCATCTGTGGCAGTAGAAGGATTCATATTCCAGAATCCAGATTTCCTGAAGACGTATTACAACCCAAGATAAAAACGAACAGGGTCTTTGTACAGGATCGCATGCAACCACCTTCAATTTCTTGTCACTAAGATTTTTTTCAGTCGGGAATCTAGGGGTGGAGACATATAACCTCAAGCAGCTGAAGTCAATGGGCTGGTTCAATGACTTGACCTTCCTTCCGTGGTTAGGCTCTCACCTGGGCTCTTGGGATGGTAGGGAAGTCTGCACCCTGTTTTGTAGAAAACTTTCTACACAGAAATTTCCCACACCTTTCCTGGAGAACTCTCCAACTTAACCCAGACAAGGAGAAAAAAACCTGGTACTACAGTTTCACAGTAGACAGAGCAGGGCAGAGCAAATAGCAGCCTAAGGATCTCAATCCTCTGCAGGCAGACCCAGACAGGAGTCTTATGGGAGACTAAAAGGAAAATGTGGGCTTTTAATTCAAATGGTGATTATAAAGGTCTTGCAGAAGATGAGATTAAAATTTTATGTGCTTGGTTTAATAGAATTCATTCATCCAGGAACTCACTTTCTGTTCACCAAATATTTAAGGATTACTAAGTGCTAGGCAACAAGGAACCGGAACAAGGCCGGCTGTCAGTGTCTCGTGGTGGCACACCTGCAGAGAAGTAAACAGCAATTACAGTGTAAATCCAAATAGGTGTCCCACTAGGGACGAAGTTCAGTGTGTTAACAGCATGGGAACCTAAACCACACTTTTGAACACATGAAAATTTTCCAGAGTTGGGAGAAAACACGTATTTTACAATTTCAAAAAGGGGGGGAGGAGAAACAAACTATGCTGAGACACCATTTTTCAATACAAGACTAGTAAAACTCAACAAGCGTGAGCCCACCATGTGTAGCATGTGAGCAATGGCAGAGGAGAATGGGCATCCACCAGGGCAAACTAACAATACCTGGGAAAAATATAAAAGCACATACCCTCGTACCCAGCAGTTCTACTTCCAGTGATTATCCTACACATGCAGGGCCACATGTGCCAAGTATTGTACAAGGATATTCGCTGTATCGTTGAAATAGTAATTAGAAACAGCCCCCCTATCTATCAATAGGGAACTGATTCAATTCCTGTTACTCTTTGCTGAAAAACTCAAGGAAAAAAAGTGAGTCCTTTCCAGGGTATACAGTCCTACATGATGTGGATTACCCTACACCTCCTGCCTTCCTATGCACGTCCTCCCACTCTCCTCTGTTCACTTCCTATTGGCCTCCTCACCCTCCTACTTTAGGGCCTTTGCACTCACTGCACCCTCTGCCTATAACACTCCCCAGTAATGTGGTTTACCCCCTTCACTAGCTCAAATGTCACTTTCAGAAGCCACCTTAGACCACCCTTTTTATACCACAGCAGCCAGCTCCCAATCTCTCTTACCCTGCACTCCATTCTTTCACAGATCAGTTATTACCCACCTGGTATTTTTTCATTTGTCTGTCCAGAATTTAACCTCCATAAGAAGACTTTGTTCACCTCCATATTCTAAGGCTGGCACTACCTGGTACACTGAAGGGGCACAAAATTTTACTGCATAAATTATGCAACACCTAGGCAACTAGTATGCAACATTTCTAAATATGTCTTAGTAAGCCCTGCAAAAAACCCTGCCAATGAACGATGATGAGAAAAGCTAAGTACATATTTTGTGTTATAAAAACAAATGGAGAAAGAGGGACTGGACATGGGACATGGGGGATGGGGGAGGCAAAAATAAAAAAGAAAAAAGGGGAAAATATCTGTGTATTTGCAGACTACATAATTGCTTGACAATTGGTTAACTGCCTTCTGGGAGTTAACTGGGTGGCTAAGAGTTGGCTAGGGAGCCTTCTCACCATATACACCCTGAGGACATCACCAACTCTAAAAATGAAATGAAAATAGGTTGAGCCAGTTGCCCATGGGAAAAGGGAACGAGCAATAAATTTGAGAAGTAGCCTAAAGTTAACTGGCTACTACATTCCAAGTGCTCCAGAATTATCCTTCTCTTCAGCATCTTTTCCCCATTAGGTGTGGAAAAGAAATTGCCAAGTTTTAACAATGGTATAATCTACAATGGGTAGGAGCATTGGTTGCATGTATTTTTTTCTTTCGAAAATTTTTACTCATTTTTAAGAGTAGAAATGAGGGAAACATTAATGTGTGGTTTCCTCTTGCACACCCCACACTAGGAACCTGGCCCAAAACCCAGGCATGTGCCCTAGACTGGGAATCAAACCAGCAACCCTTTCGTGTGGCTGTTTTCTTATGTTTTGTCTTTTCCATGTAATTTTGTTTTAAATGTGCAGTAATATGCTCTACAGATTAAAAGAGCAGAGGCTTTAAAACCACAGGTAGGATTCGTACTTTTCCTACCTCCTAGCAAACTGTTTACTGGTGCTTTTCCCCCTTTATTGACAATAATCCTAGTTATAACAGCTTTAATACTACCACACCATAACCTAGGCACCTTCGCCCCATTTCTTTGACTTGTCACCAGTTCTCACTAGTCCAAACACTGCAAGACCAGCCAGGCCACTAGTATTTCTCCTTTCACCTTCTTTGCTTCCTACCTCTCCAGCTGTATGATTATGTATACATCTTCTAGGTTATATTCCAAAGGTCTCTAAGCAGCCAAGTGCTCACTAAGCCAGATCTAATGGATCCTTTGCTCCTATCCTTCACTCTGATGAACTCTTTGCCAACTTGTCAGTTTAGAGCTTCCTATTCTTACTCACTTAATGCATCTTTGAAATCACTGTGCTCCTTTAGACTTTTAGACTACATAAAATGACTATCACAATCCTACACACCACTCAGTTAACCACACCTCAAATGAGTGACATTTCAAGACCACCTATTCTCTGTCCTCAGAATGTACACTGCAAGACGCAGGATACTTCCACTTGATACTTAGCCTACCTAGTTCCAAGCTCAAGGGAGAATTACCACTGTAAGGTCAAGGGTATGCCAATACTTACCTTTCTACCTGGGTAAGAGGACCAATAAGGTTCTATGTTAAAAGCATGTCTGTTGTGTTGTTAAGTTATAAATAATCAGAGCCAGGTTTAAAATTGAGAATGATTTTAGAGTCTGGACCAGCACTTTCTCAAGCCAGTCATATATTTAGCAGCGCTAACCTCTAAAAATAGAATAGTACACACAATACACCAAAGTAGTATCATTTTAAGATGCATACTAACACAGGGGTACTAAGTTATAGTCAATGGTATGATTGGTGTTCACCTACATAACCAGGTTTCCCTTTCCCATAGGGTAGAACTTTGTGCTTGATTCTTAAAACCATTTGGCCCTTACCCCTTTCTCCTCATACTAATCTCTAGAGCACTGCTAGTAATCCATCCCCAAACTACAGAAATTACTCCTACTCTTGGCTCGTAACTCCCACTCCCAAAAATTGAGTATCAGGATTGTTTGTTCTTTGCAGATTTATTGTGGAGTAAACTTATCTTTATATAACACAGAACAATTAAAGCTGACCAAGTGCAACAAGTCTGCCAATTATACAGTTTTATGCCAACCATAATTCAGCCAGTTTTCAAATTCCAAAAACAAAGTATCCAAACTTCTAACATACTAGTGATCATTCAGATCAAATAATTTGAGGCAGACCAGTTCCCCAATTGCAATGCTACCCCAATAACCCAAGGAAATGGACAAAGGCAGACACTGTGCCACCAGCATTGTTTTTTGCACGATCAATTTTTTCTTTTGCTTCAAGGCTAGAGAATACCTGGTAAAAGCTTCACCAAGAAATTAAAAATTAACTATTACTGTCCTACTAAAGATATTTAAAGTTTAAAGAATCTACTGGCCATAATATCCTAAGGTCCACCAGATGTTACCAAGAAACTACATAATGTGTGGCTGAATAAATATAGGTGAGATTTACAAAACTGCACCTCATTAACATTTGATTGACACCTTTAATTACTTTGCACCAGCCTGGCAAAATAAAAGTATGTCGGTGGTTGAGGAGTGGAAGAAAATCTAACAGGAATTAACAGATCTCTGCTCAGAATAAGGCAATCACTTCAAGGGATAGGACTGGAAAATTTTGCAAAGCTGGTTTACATAAAGATGTTGTCCCAAATTTAGACAATTCCTCAAACATGCAAAAATGTTGGTATAAAATTGGCTAATGCCGAAAACAAAGTACACTGAGAACTTCCTAAAATGGGAGTTCTCATTTGACACCACCCCACCTAATAGCCTGAAAACCTCAAGTCACTGTAGTGTTCCGAAGTAATTCAGTTCCTGGAGCATTGAGTCCAATTATTACTTCTGACACCATTTGCTTTAATAAGCTTTGTTTAGTTTATGTCATGCTTATTTATAGACAAATCAGTGGTTCCTTTAGCTTAATAGATCGAGATCATTAGCCTGGTAATATAGAACACCAACTCCAATTGATTAATTCAGGGACTTGTAATGATGCATTTATGCTGTCAAGGGGGACTTGAGTTCTTGTCTTACCCAAACCTCTAAGGGTAAAAAAATTTTCCAAGTGTGTGTTCACTACAGTTAATGATGTTGAAGACTAGATCTGTACGAGAATGGATGATACTAATGTTGGCTACTCAAGCTTACCAATTGAGTATTAATATTGAACACAGATCAAAAATCTAGTTAGAAACATTTTATTTAAATGTGCCAAATAAAAACCCACCATTTTCAAACCATAAGATGTTAATACATTCAACAAAAATTTATATTATCTTACTGCTGTGAATTTACAGAGTAATAATCCAGATCCATTTTGATTAGGTGATTGAAATAACCTTCCTAGGTTACATTTAACATCACAAATCCCTTATAATAATGTAAACAAAATAACTTTTCCCTAAAAGGTGAACTTGAGAACTTCAGTCTACTCTTTCAGGACTTGCACTTCTTCGTGGACTTCCTGATGGGGAACGACTAAAAAGAAAAACATTAGGTTTGGAACCCATTAGTGTCTACTGAAATTTATTCTTCTCATGAACCCATCAGGGCAAAACTCAGTTTCAATAAATTCAAAGGTGGCCAAAGGAACTGTAAGTTTCCATAACAGAGATGTAAAAATTTATGAAAAATTTACATATAAGTCCTTTGTCGCTGTTTTAATAGCCTCCTTGATAAAACTACTAAGTTAAAGAGAACTATATGAGTTGTGGTGGTGTTTTGGTTTTTTTTCAAATCATTAAGCACCAACTAGATAATGGTTTGGCTGCCAAATTTCAACCTAAAATTTTTCTTCATGTAGGCACTTCCTTTTTATTTATTGTCACTATGTGGGTGATATTGAAGCAGGAAAAACAATCCTCTAGGAAACTTAAGATCTAGTACTTTATATATATATAGGACCAATTCTCCAAGAGCTCAAAATGAAAGCCTGCAAAGTAGGCAGGAAACAAACAAATGCAGAAGCTGCATCTAACAGTTAAAATCTGGCAACAAATTATTTAGCTTACCTTCTTTTTGGAGATGGAGATCTGGACTTTGATCGGCTGTCAAAACATGAGAGATTCTATTAAGAAAATGTACTAACCAGTCCCTTTCTTATTATAAGTCACAATATTATGAAACAACCCCCCCAACTGTCCCAAACTTAAATGTCAGGCTTCAATTAAAAATTGCAGGGGGGCGGGGGGGGGGGGGGGGTGCCTATCAGTTTTAACCAAAGCCAATCTTCCAACAACTGTTCTTCATAAAAATGAGCTATGTCATGATTAATCTACCTTAATTAAGCACAACCATCTTAGAATGCTCCTCCATGCACCTATCCATTGTTCTAACATGTGCCTCCTAATGTAACACCAAAGTCACAAACTTCCTTCTCACTGTAGCTTGACATACACTCTTGTCCAAGAAGTCAGCCAGAACAGGCCATCTACAGATGAAGTTCTAAAGTTTGTTAATTTAAGGTACTGTGTGCCACTTAACACCTAGGCTTAGAGTTAACACTTGAAACTTCAACAATTCCAAACATTTTTGAACTTTCTGGATATTGATGCCATGTAACTACAAGAGCATTAATCGAATGTATACCCTTACCTGCTTCTTGGTCGTGAAAGAGACCTGGACCTTGATCTTGACCTTGACCTGGATCTTAAAAATAAAAATTACATGAATTAGTCCATACTAGTGATTTCCTTAAACACCTCCTGAGCACCTTATGGGGTAGGCTCAGAATAGAGGCTAAAACTGAGCAAGTTGCAACTCTTGTCTCCTATCAGTCTAAAAGATTGGACAAATTATCCCATTTTCAACTAGCTCTGATAGCCAATAAGGATCACCATTTCAATTATTTGCTTCTATCATACTCAATGAGCTGGATATTCTTAAAGTGTACAGTATCCAAGAGAAAATAGATACACACGACTAAATACTTCCCTGAACAACTTCCCAAGGTCTCAAATTCACCCCATCAACCCAGATTATGTCCTTGAGACACTCTGCTAATGTCATTAAGATGTGACAATCCAAATACAAATGGGGCAGGGGGAAATGTTACACACTGGAAATACCTCGATCCTTTTATAGAACCAGACCTAGATCGTCTGAGTGAGGCTGATCGTGATCTACGAAGAGACACAGATCTTGATCTTTGAGGAGATGCTGATCTTGACCTAAAAATTAAACCAAAGAGGTTTAGGTCCATCTCCAGTTAGTTTTTTATTGCTTGTTAAAATTTGAAATGAAGATTCCTCACCTCCTTCCCCTGCTCCTGCTTCGCGAGCGAGAGTATCGCCTACCTCTGGATCTCGAATGTGATCTAGACCGTGACCTATTTTTCAAGTTAGAAATAGACAAAATGTGAGATGGCAACTCGTTTTTATAGTTTGTGTACCTCTGCTGAAATCAAATCTCAAAACTATTTAAAAATTTAGTGTCTCATATGGAAATAAACTCTGGGCCTATTAGTTGCCGAGTTTTTATTTTTAAAGAAAAAATTTTTTAAACTACCTAAAAAAAGATTCGTTAACAGCTGAATTACATCTTAGAATTACAAAATATAAAACACTGTAATGTGTATTTAAAATAAACCTTGCAAGTTTGCAGGTCGACCCTCTTTGGCCCATGGTCTAGTAGATCTAGACGATCTAGAAGTATCTATAGCCGATCGCTGCATCTAGATGTTTTCTTCAATCTAACGACGATCAAACTGACAGCCAAATGAGCCAGGTGAGGCTTGATTGACGCAAGAAGATTTTTCTAGTTGGGAATGTGGTCAATCTGATGTTCCTCTTTCTAAACCGGAGGGGGCCCCAATTGTAAGCCAAATTTACTGTTACGGCGATCACCAACTCAAATTTTCTGCCCTTTAAATAAGGTGAAGCTAGGTGTAGATGACTCGAGGGGATCTGGCCTCTTATGCTGATCACCTCAAGGTCTAGGAGGATCTTAATTGTCGGATTTGCAAGGCGCCTCAGCATATCATAAGGCTCGTGACATTCTGAATCAAGGCGACTGACTCAAACGAAGAAACCTGAAAGGTTTTGACCAGGTTGATTATTAATATATTAACATTTAATTAAACAAAAATTGTAAAATACACCTGTACAATTAACATTTACAATTACATAAAAATACTAATTTCTGCCTTGCTAATAAAAAATTACTTGATTAACTAGTATACCAACCATTGCTTTAAAATAAATACCTGCTTCTTCTTCGACGGCTATAGCGATGGCAATCATAAGCATAATGTCCCTTTTCACCACACTCATAGCATCTATCATTGGGATCAAAGGGACGGCGAGCAGGTGGTCTATCAAAACGAGATCTCCGAGGCATGCCTGTTGATAATTCAACCCTCACTCGGGAACCACAAATCACCCTATAAAAAAGAATCAACAAATTCTAATGCTAAAAAACTCAGGTGACGTCTAAATTTACAATTTTCCAACCACTCTTTCCTTTCACAAGCTTCAGCTATCTTTGTTAAGTCCTCCTAACTCCAACTTAGCTAATTTTATGTATTTAAGAGAGTAAGCAATTTACCGTCTCCTCTAGACTACACAATCCAAACTTAGCACCTATCTCATCACCCCACCTATCGGACTATTCTAACGAACCTAAGTTTCATAATCGGCATCTTACTTACTTGCCATCCAGGCCTCGTACTGCATCTTCTGCATCTCTAGGGTCTTCAAATTCCACAAAGGCAAATCCTGGAGGATTTCTTGCAATCCACACAGTTCTTAAGGGACCATAATAACTGAAAGCCCTTTCTAACTCTCCTTTGCCAGCACCAGTTCCCAGGTTACCAACATACACCTTGGTTTCTGTTTAAAAATGCAAATAGAAGAACGCATGTTATGCAAAAGCTGATCTAAGTTTGAATCAATTCTTTGCCTTAAAACAGGCCAACCTCTGTGCAAGCACGTTTAGTGCTCTACCGAGGGTTGTATTTGGTCTCGAAACCAGCGAGGTCGGTAAGTTTCTTACGAGCTAAGCATATGACACAGTTCTTAACATTCTAATGAGGTGGGAATAAAACCTCCAAAACTCAGGGACGGAAGAACGCAGGTAGAATGTTCCCAGGCGTGAGGCGGGCTCCGCCCCGGCCCCGCCCCCGAGTCCCGGCAGCCCCGGGCACGCTGGAAGCGCGCGGACCCGCAGCGGCGGCGGCCGGCAGGCCCTACCGGGGCCGGCAGGCAGAGCAGGGCAGGGCTGCACCGGGTCTCGTCCTCCGCGGCAACCGCCCCAGGCACAGGCTCGCCTAAGACTCCAGCTCCCCGCCCCCGTCCATAAACCGCGCTCGAAAAAGCTAAAAGAGAAAAGAAACCAGCCTCCAGACAAAAAGATTATGTCTCCATACCCACTCCGCAGTTCGACCGGCTGTAGGATGAGAGAGCACAGCTCGAGGCGGCCAGTTTTGTTCGGGCTCAAATTCACCTTTGATTTTATGGCTGCGATCCTATCTGTCCGCTAAAGTGGCGGGAAAGCGCCAAGGAAATGCGCCACCATGCTCGTCAATGTGCGCAAAATGGCAGCCGAGGGCGGGGGGGTGTGGGGGGCGGCCGGGCGGCTCGAAGAAGGGCAACAGGATAACAGTGACCGTGGGCCTCACTTAGGCTGGTATGCGAGACGAAAATGCCCAAGAATTAACATGGAACTCGACACAGACCTACACCCGCCATCCCCCGTCTCCTTCACTATCCCGCCCCCGCTGCCTCCGGCTTCGTACGGTGTGCGCCGAAGCCGCCATTACGCACGCGGAATAACCGTCTCCCAACCGCCGTGCCTACCCCACAGCCTCGCTATACTCGCTACACCCACATTAATGTCCCTTGTTGGGCCCGAGCCTCTTACCTCCTCCGTAACGCCCGTAACGCGACATGATGACTGGACCGCGAGCTCCGCTTCCTCAGCTCGCAGTGCCCAGGGACCGAGCAACACAAAAAGCCACAGATCCCTCACACGCCAACACTCCCAGCGGCGCTACGAGGAAGAGCCTGGGGTTCCGCCTTATATATGCGGAGCTAGGGTTTTTGCGCATGCGTCATCTCAGCGTTCCGCGCGGCACAAAGGAGCTGGGCGGGAACTCCGGGGAAGCGGCGCGGAGGAAACTGAAGGAGAAAAGACACCAATCACAGGCGGAGGGATACGTTTCCATGGAAACGTTAGAATCTTGCTAGTAAACCCTCGGTCTTCCCCGCGGTGTCCCCCTCCCTCCCTCCCTCCCCCTTTTCCTTTACCGTCCTCGTTTTTCTTTCCCTTTACCCTTCCCCCTTTAATTTCCCCCAATTTAGGGACCCTCAGCTTTAGTAATCTTACTACAGGTGTATTAGACTGGCCTTATGAAAGGCTGTAAAATTTAGCCGCTGATGTTGCAGCCGTCGCCGCAGTTCTGCTGGGGGACCTGGCCTAGACTTCCACTCAGTGATCTTTGGGGCTCGTCAGAGGTAATCGGGAGTTGTGCAGGGTGAAAACTCCATACACGCCGCCATTCTGAGTAGTGGTCTCTCAGTAATGGCATTATAGACCTCGCTGCACCACCCTCCGATCCCTTTAGAACCAGCCATCAGTTTTCACCAACACGTCCCGAATACTTGGAGTCTGGGGGACAAAGGAATAGAGTTATTTCTTTATTTCTTTTTTCTTCTCTTTTTTTGTTATACGGAAATTACGACCAAACCCTAAATCCTTAAAGCATTTTGACTAGTGGCAATTCTGAAATTAGAGCTGTTCTTCCCTTGTAGTTCTTTTTGTATTGTAGTAACACATCTCATCCACTAAACAGATCCTGAGGACTGGGACTGAAGTTTTCTCTGAGTAGCAGCCGCTTGCTGCTTAGCCACTCTGTATAGCAAATATATGGAAACCTTTTCTTTACATTAGAATCACTTAAAATCCAGTTTTTATTTCACACATTGCATTTGCCAGACACCATCTCTACAATTCAGATTTAACTTTTTTTTTTACCATCCACCAGAAGAAGACATTATGCCATAAGTACTTGGGATACACGAGTTGGAAATGTTCCACATAAAAGAGGTATTCCTTAGGAATTTGTTCTCTTTTTTCCATCTGCGGTATTTTAACTTGATATGTATAGGTGTGGGATACAGAGTTTAGGTAAAAGGAGGCTTAGTTGAATAAGCCTTTATTCAGGTGAATAAAGTATAGATTTTCTCCAGGTAATGCTATGAACTTATACTTTTTTTCAGATTTATCAAATTACAGAAAGAATTAGTCTGTCTCAAGGAAATCTAGCCAGAAAAAAGTTCTGTATAGTATGTTATGTTTGTTCTCCATTAGCCTTATTGATATTTCCCATCTTCTTCACAGGGTTCTTCTCAAAAGGGTTAAATGATAAAGACATTTTTACATACTCTGAAAGAATACAGTATCAATTCTACAAAGCCTCACTGATTTGACTTTCTGCTATTAAGAATTAAAGAGAATTGCAGTTGGACAAGACATGGTAACATCAAAAGAAAGTGCTTATCAGCCAATGGCCATGCCACCCTGCGTGCCCAAGGTTGGGTCTGATCTCAGGAGCTAAGCAGTGTTGGGTCTAGTTAGTACTTGGAAGGGAAGGATAGAACTTACTATTCTGCGCAGCTCCTAATAGGCCCCCCAAAATATTTTTTGGCTCTGAATACAAAGTCCATTGTACAAAAGAGAATTTCTAAGCAAGAAATGCTAACAATATTAAAGGAAGCAATTTTCCAACTTATAACAAACTGCTTTCAAGCACAAACTGCTTTCAAGCACCCTGACTGGCTTGTCTGCCTCTCTAGGAGACAGGCCCTTTGATAAGCTAATTACGTATTATTTATCTCTTAAAAGAGGGCCAATTCTAGGTTGGGCTTTGCTAACATAGTGGCCATGAAAAAAAAATAGTGCTGTATACTATTTCTGTACACTATTATACGGGACACTCTCTTCAGAACATGTAACCAGCTCTTTTCACTAAACGTCTGTCTAAAGGAGGGAGATTTGATTGTAAAGAGTACTTTTATTCCTGCTGATTCTTTTGAAATCAGTTTCAACTACATTTTTGCCTCTAGGTTTCTGCGTTAAATTAAGATCACATTTCCAGATTCAATTTGAATATGAAAGCCTCTTAATTCAATTCAACAAATATTCTAATATTTCTAATATGAAATATTGAGTAGTTCTTAACACATTAGTATTGTTAAACATTGACATTAGTTGGGGGGGGGGGTAATTCTTAATCCTTTTACGGCAGCTTTCAGAATTTATCTGCATTTCCTAGATCAGTATTTCCAGGGAAGCATTAAAGAAAAAGTTCACTTTTTTATCTTATTTTCTTCATTTTAGTTTCACTTTTAAGTCATTGTCACCGTATTAGATTGGGTGTAAAAACCTTAAAACAAGAAAAACAAGTTTAGAACTTTTGCACATGTATCGATTTTTAGTCTAACAAAATAGTCTGTAGTTACAAACACTAGCCTTTTAATATGTGTGTATGCATGTGCTGTGTATGTATGTGCTGTGTGTGTATGTGCTGTGTGTCAATCCAAACAGCCATGGTCAAATACAACTTCCTTTTTTCAACATTTCACAGTCTTCTGTTTCTTCTAGAATGCTGTTAATTCTGGGAAGGAAAACTTCTTAGAGACATGTTTATAATTTTTTCATATTCTATAAAGACATTAACTTCTCATTAGCCAAGTGCTGAAGTATTAGGTGGAATGGACAACCGTTAAAGAAAGCCAGTGCTTTGACCAACCTCAGAGTGAAACTGGGGAGAAGAAAAATGTGATGCAGGAGTGCCCTGCTAACACAAATATTTCCAAAATGGGTGATTTCAGAATGTAAGAGAATCTAGGAAGAGTGGGGCTTTCTGAGGAGTGCCTGATCGTATTAAAAAGTGTGAAACTGGAGATAAAGGGGGAGCAAATGTGAAACTGTAAAACCATCAAGCATGAAACTAATCGGTTGTGCCATTCCTTCTCGAAAGAAAGAAAATTCATGAAAGGGGCTTGGTCAGCTTGGTGTCTTAACGAGAGAGCTAGACTAGTTTATTTTTTTCTTTTCTCCTTCTAAACTACACTCACCGGGGTGACGGTGGTTATAGACTACTTTCGAATTTAGCAGCTTATCCAGCACTGTCTTCGAAGGAGAGAACCTGTGTTACTTAAAGAAATACTGCTCAAGACCATTGACTTCCCGTTGTTTGATGTTTTGATACTTTTTATGGTCCTTGGACGTGAATGTGTTCTACTGTAAATTAATAACAATGGTTTTAGTTCCTAAGTCCTTTTCTTAGGAGAGGCGGTGCAGTGTAATAATTAAGAACGTAAGCACTGGAGTGCCACAGCAATGGGTTTGAAGCTTGGCTCCTATATTTGATGGCTGCCGTCCCCGACCAAGTTTTTAATCTCCTGGTTCTTCAGCTTTCTTATCTGAAAAATGGGGTTTAATAACAGTAACTATCTCAGAGAGTTAGCTTTTAGGATTAGATGAGGTAAACCAAGTAAATAACATTTCAAAGTGTCTAGCAGTGTTCAATAGATGTTAGCTGGTAGGAGGAAGAGGAAGAGTTGCAGTAGCAGCAGCAGTAGTCTGACTAAACTCCGTAAGCTTATAAAAATCTGCCGTGATCTGGGTGCGTGAACAAAACCGAAGTTTGTTTATGCAAAGCTAGGGACTAGGCTCTGGAACATGGTGACCAGCCTTAAGTGGCCACTCCTAAGACACCTTTGTCTCTTTACTTGTTGACTTCGGTAAGGGAAGTCATCCCCTTTCTCCTGTGGCCCAATCCACAGAGAGAAAAACAATCTGACGTATATAAGAAGCAACAACTCAGAAAAAGAAATTTTCTTCACGGAAAGTAAACCCACAGGAATTCCAAAATCAAATACCAAAACCTTGTTAAGGGTTATATACAAAGGTACTGGCCTGCGGAATGGAGAAAGGTGTGTTCATCAACAATGGGGAAATTGTTAATTTTTATGCAAAGTTTAGTCGTTGAAACTAATTTCTGTAAGATTAGGTACATCTTTTAAAAAAGCAAAAAATTTATTTCAAAGCCAATAACAAATACACTACAACTCTCAGGTAGATCTTTGAGTTTAGACTACCTGTGAAAGAAATGGCTTGAAATGATTAGATCATTAGTCGAATCACTTTGTTTTTCAAATGAGACTAAGACATCGAATTGCAGAGTGGCGAGAGCTTTGGTTCCCAAAGGCCGCTACAAGGACTGTCAGTCTGAACTTCGATGAAACTTTCTGCAATCCTAGAAAAATAGGAACTATTGGCAACCATTCTTTCTTGGGAAGAGCCATCCTTTATTCTGTGAATATATCTTTTTATTTTTCTATTAAAATGCTCCTCCCCTCATTTTTTTAAGGAAAGGATGCTAAGAGTAAAACATTTAAAAACCTATTCTATTTTCTTGATAGAAAAATCTGTCCCCTCCACCCCTCAAATTTTTTCAGATCTACCTATGTAGTTGCCAAAATCTGAGAGTCTGGAATCTCTTGTAAAAAACAAAGCATGACTTTACCCAATAAAAAAAATAGAGGACAAAAAAAAAAAAGAAAAAGAAAAAGAAAAAAAGAAACATAACCACCCAGAAACAGTTCAGAAAAGAAAAAATGAAGAAAATAAAGTCTAGCCTTACTAAAAATGCAAATTAAAACAACATGCTTTTTTTGTTGGGAGTGTAATGAAATTGGAACTTACAGCCACTAATGGGAATGTGAAATAACAATATATTTGAGGGTCAGTTGCATAGTATGTCCTAAGTTTATTAAATCATATGTACAACAGCCCACCCCTTACCTGCAGTTTTGCTTTCCACTGTGTCAGTTACACACCCAGTCGACTGGGTCCAAAAAATATTGAATGGAAAGTTCCAGAAATAAACAATTCATAAGTTTTAAATTTTGCACCGTTCTGAGTAGTATGATGAAATATGGGCCATGCCGCTCTGTCTTGCCCGTGACGTGAATCATTCCTTTGTCCAACGTGTCCGTGCTGTGTATACTACCTACCTGTTGTTACTCGCTCAGTAGCTGTCTAGGTTAGTAGATCATTTATCAGAGAGAGTCCACATTCACAGAACTTTTATTATGAGTGTTCTGTTTTACTACTAGTTATTATACTTAATCTCTTACTGTGCCTGATTTATGAATTAAATTTTATCATAGGTATGTATGTACAGGAAAAAACACAGTGTATATAGGGCTCAGTGCTCTCCACTGTTTCAAGCATCCCCTGGGATCTGGGAACATATCCCCTGAGGGTAAGGGGAGAATGCTATACACTTTGGCCCAGCAATCCTACTTCCTGGAATTATTCTAGGAAATAATTACAAATAAAGACAAAAACGTTCGTAGAATCTTATAATATCAAAAAATAGAAATAGCTTAAAATCAAAGGGATTGGTTAAATATGTATGGCATATGAATTAAATGTATATATTATGGCCATTAAAAACCAATTGTAGAAGAATTTTTAATGTCAGAAAAATGTTAATTGTATATAGTTAACTAATAAAAGCAGATTTCACCCTGGCTGAGTAGCTCAGTTGTTAAGAGCATCATCCCAGTACACCAAGGTTGTTGGTTCTATCACTGGTCAGGGCAGAAACAAGAATCACCCAATGAATGCATAGATAAGTGGAAAATGAATCCATGTTTTATTCTCTCTCTTTCTCTCCCTACCTCTCTCTCTGAAATAAATTTAAAAATAAATAAAAATAAAGGCAAATTTCAAAACAATATGAATGCACAGAATGATTCTGGTTTTGTAAAAATAAATTGTATTAATGTATTAATAAAAGTAAGTTTTTTGTTTTGCCTTTCTGTATTTTATAACTTCCTACAATTTTTTTAAGTGGGACGCTTGGAGACAGGAATTCTCAGTTTGAACTGAGAAATCAATGCTTAGTAGCTGTGTAAATTGGAACATGTTACTATACATGTCATCTAAGCTCTAGAATTCTGAGGGGGAAATAGAGGTTTAATGTTGCTATCTGTGGGTGGATGGTATTATGAGTAGTTTACATGCATTTTGGTTATTTTTTATTTTCTGTTATGACCTTACTACTTACAATTGAAAAATGAAATGTAAATCTTAAATATAAAAAATGTAAATATTTTAAGTCGAAGTAGTAATGGAAGAATGAAATAAAATAGTTAATAGAGGGAGAATATTAATATATATACTCATAAACTGTGTACTGTGGTTGCCTGTGGGACGTGAGATTGGGTTGAAGATAGGGAGGAGCTTCCATTTTTTAACTATATGATCTGCTGTATTGTTTGAAGGTTTTGTGTTTTTTAAACAAATATAGCACTTTTCTAATACTTAAACATTAGTACATGCCCTTCTTCCACGCTCTCTATATCTTTTACTCAACAGTATTTTCCTTCATAGCTCCTCTCACCTTCTGACCTCTTTATTTCTTTCATGACAGCATCTCACAAGAGCAGGCACCTGGTTTTACCCACGGACACATTCTTGCCGTCTGACATTGTGCTTGGCCTGTACTAGATTCTCAATAATATATAGAGAGTTAGTGAATTCTACAAAGAAACTATTTCGGTGACATCACATGATTGTTACTCAATTAACATTTATAAATGATTTTTCTAAGGTTATATACATATTTAGTGTCCAAATCTGAACCTCTGATTCTCCCAGTCCAGAGGTGTTTATTTTGCAGCATGCTGCCTCCCTAAAAGTAACTTGTCTTGGCTTTTAACCAGTTCTCTGAGAGTTGTAGTGAGATATCTGCTTTATATTTCAAAAATGTGCCTGTAACCCTGTAAGTATACTACCATTTTCCAGTGGGACACTGTTGGTGTTTAAAACAACAAAATCCCACTTTATCCTAGAATTTTTCTCTTTGGTTACATACCACAGGAAGTTGTTTATTGTCTTTTTATGCACAAATACCCCCGGTCCCTCTTCCTCCTCCCATTCAGTACAGCGGGTTAGGGTTTCTCATACACATAAGCGAAGTACTACAAATATAGGAAGGCATCTTGAGGTAACCGTTTTTGGTAACGTCAGATTTAAATATCTTTGAGATGCTAATGAAGTCTAAGTTTTGTTTCCTACAGGAACCTTCCAGCTTCCACGAAAAGAAAACGTTAATGTCTATGTGTATTTACTTGGGTACTAGGAAGAGAGTATAAATCATTCCACACTCTTTACACTGCCAAATCTGGGATGCTAGTAAAGATATGTTTACTTCCTTTCATCTTTTCTTCCTCAAAAACTTGTATGATGCACTTGATAGGTATAAGCTACTGCTTAAACACCAGGATGAACAAAATAATAAATGTATTGTTCTTGCCTTCAAGCCCAGTAGGATATAAACATGTTAAAAATACACACACACACACATACATGAACATATACAGGGTGAGGCAAAAGTAGGCTTACAGTTCATATGGAAAATAATACAATAATAAATAATAACATAAGAATAAACTGTCACACACTCAAAACTGTAAACCTACTTTTGCCTTACTGTACACACACACACAACGTTAGAAACAAACTGACTTGGGATCCATTATTTTAGATTTAATTTCAGATTTAATACTCTCACTTGTTTATTTTCTATTAATCATTCTGTTCTTTCTCACCCTGAGTTTTCTTGGAGTCCTAGCTGTATTGAATGAATGACAAGAAGGAAGGCTCTTTGTTAGTGGAAGAGGTTTTTCTCATCTAAGTCTACTCCTTCCTTTATGTGTGCTCCGTGCATCCCCCTCTGCCTCCTTTTTACTGAATTACTCCTTTCTGTATCTTCAACTTCCCCCTCTCTACCTTACTCAAGCCCTCAGCGACTGATCTGGCTCAGTATTAGCCATCCCTAGTCAATCCCCACTGGATTGGTCCTTCCAAACATAGACAAGCAGATAGAGGTAAAGAACACAGTTCAGACAGAACATTTTAAGCAAAAGAATAATAGGAGTATGACTCTGCCTTTATCACCAAAAGCTCTGGAACTCCTACTCAAAGCAATCTGCATCCCAAACCTCATTTAAAACAATCCTGTAAGCACTACTATGGGGGGGGGGTGGATATAAAATAATATATTGAGAATTTACAGTGTATGCCAGATACTGTCCTGATTGCTTTATATACATTAATCCACCTAATTCTGCCAACCACTCAGGTAGAAGTACTATTATTCTCTATTTGCAGATGAAGAAACAGAGGCACAGTGAGGTGAAGCAAGTGGCAGAATCAGGATTCAAGCCTAAGTAGTCTAACTTTACAGTCTGTCCACTTTACTATATTATAACCTTAGTGATCATCCTTGTTAAGGAATTATTCCCAAGGTGATTTAGGGGACAAGAGAGAGGCTCCTTGCTCAGCAAAGTAGAATTGCCAGGCTTGGATATCAATCGCTGATGGACATGGAAGAAGAAAAAGAAGAGACAGCCTAGAGTGGGTGATGGGATCAGCCATCTAGATAAGGAATACTAGGGTAGATGGAGGAGGAGGTGGTTTTAGGGGTCAATAAATAACATCCCTTTTCCTCCCCTGAGTTCTGAACCAAAGTCAGGCAAAGGAGACCAAAACATAACCTCTTTTTCTAAATTTTTTATTAAGGTGACAGTTACTGTGACTTCAGAGGTGCTGTCCAGTGGGCTCACTAATGCTTTACCCTTAATTAAACAGATTTACCCACCCGGTCCCAGGAGCTGCTGGACAGCAGAAAAAAAAGTCTTCCTGTTTTTTGGTTTCACACTTGAACAAGCTGGTTGCAAAAGAAGGAATTCAGAAGGCATGAGGGACACTCTCCTAGTTCTTTCTATCAGCTTCCAGCCAACAGTCAGCCCACTGGCCAGGAGTATTCCTCTCGCAGAAAAGTCCTCTTATGGGCACATCAAGAATAGGGGATACAATGGGAGAAACAGAGAGAGGCTGTTAAACCAGTACAAACGTCCCGTTTTGAAGGAGTAAGGTCTGAGGATCTCTTGTGTAACATGACTATTGCTGATAACACCATTGTATAACTGAAATCTGCTAAGAGAGTAGAACTTCAGTGTACTCACCCCCCATCATATCATATTATAAACTTTAAATATCTTGCAATTTTGTCAATTGTACCTCAGCAAAACTGAGAGGAAAACCTAATTGGGAATAGGGCCTTCCCTCAACAACTCTGAAAACTTATATTGTGGACTAAACAAGTATTAGTTCTTGAGATAAGTGAAAAATAGAATCTCGAAATAATCAAAGGAAAAGAAAGAAATTCAGATTTTTACACAGAGGGAAGAGAAAAATAGAAAAAAAGAAATAGAAAAATAGTAGAACAATATACAAGTAAATCCTGGTACAGGGAATTCATTATGGTTATGTCTTTATGTGGTCTTTGGGAGTAGCACACGGCAATTATGTGGCAGAAGGATGTGTTTACAACTTGCTTTCAAGAATTTCCTAGAAATATGTTGTGGGTACCTGAAGTCATTTAGCAACCATTTATTAATGCCTACTTTGTTCAAAGGAGTATGCTAGAACTGGGATATAATGCTAAATAAAACACAAATTATGCCTTGAAGCTCCCAAGCTCCTGGTGAAAGCAGGTGTAGAAATGATTACAATGCAGTGAGCTAAAGGCTAATAGGAATATATACAGAATGCTTTTAGAGTGTGCTGACAGACTCCAGTAAGGTTGTGGAAACAGGAAGAATTCGGTTGTGTTGGATGGAGAATAGGAATTCTGTGGAATATCATTTGAAAATATTAGGCTAGAAGAAAGGGAACATTTTACTTGGTTGAATCTGGCCCTCTACTAGGTTTTTCCAGCTAATCTCCAGCTAACCGTAACCCAGCCCCTACTACTGCAGCTCCAAGAATACTGTCCCTTTTCACGGGCTGCATGGCTCTTCCACTCAGAACTGAACCTTTAGATAAATATGTAATTACCTTCGCTTTTCAGTGGACAGTGACTATAGTTACTAATATTCGGAAACATAACTAAACCTTAAGATGTAAAAGCAAACAATTTAACTAGAGTAATAGCTCTGAGGTGTCCTTCTCCCCATCACTTTTTCCTCACATATAACACATTTTCCCTCTGGTTTTTTCTCCTCCCTCTGTGTAAAAATCTGAATTTCTTTCTTTTCCTTTGATTATTCTCCTCTGCTTTATCTTCCACTCCTGTCTTTTAACTTATTCAAAATACAGGATTAAAGTACATTTTAAAGTATACTTATAATTATTGTAAAGCATGGCCATTACAATTAAAGGGCTATGTTTGCTGTTTCTACTTTTTAAAATAGATTAATTGAACCTATTGTATTATTATGAATAAATTAAGTAGCTTGCTCTGTAATTGGTTTTTCATTGTGCCCATCCCCCGCCCCACTTTCTTACCAAGATACCATAGTAATGCTGTGATAACAACTATTATATTTGCATTTTTTTCCTGACTGCAACAATGCTAGGAAGTCTTGCTAGTTCACATAGCACTTTCCATGCCCAAAGTCCCATACAGCTAACCATAATACTTCACAAAGACCTAGTTTTTGTTTTAATGAAAATATATGCAAGTGTAGTGGTGTTACTAAGAATAGCATGGAAGGGATTTTTCATTCCTAAAATCTTTATTCTTTCATCTGACAATTTACCCTTCCTTAGTCTTAACTAGAGACCTAGGCAAATACATTCCCCTTTCAAGCCAGATTCTTGTCCCCAAGGCTTTCCTAGAGAGAAATTTTACAGCTATCCCAGTACAGTTGTATAACATAAAAACACAAAAGCATGATCTTAGGAAAATAATAGATTGGAGGGGTGGTTACAGAAGAAGTCTCCTGTTTACAAAGGATTTACTTCACAATGTTTTAAAAGAACATGTTTCCTTTAGTAATTTCCAAATTATTTGAACTTTTCAGAAATACATCTTCTACAAATAAAATGATCTTTTCCCCCCTTTGTCTGATCTAGATGAGAATATCGTAATGCTGCACCTCACAGCTCTCAGTTTGTTTGCCTCCATTAGAACAGCAGCTGGAAGAAGGGACCCAGCCTGGAGAACAGGAGCCTGGAGAACAGGAGCCACCCTCAGTGTGACCACATCACTCCAGTGCAAGTACTTCCCATCTCTGAAGGAGGGTAGCAGAGATGTCACTTGCTCTCAGTAAAACGGAAAACGATAAGGAAGATGACTTTACATCATTGACTTTATGGAAAGAAGAAAATGGTAAGGAGGACAAGTTTGAAGACGCCTATGAAATTATCCCTGCAGCAACATCAATGAATCTGGTGTCTTCCCTGGAAGAATGCACAACTGGATTGTATTTATTTCTAAACAACAGATTCTCAGATGCCATAAATCTCATTCAGCCATGGTCGAAAAACAGCATTTACCATGCTCTAATTTATAGTATCCTTATGGTTGTGAAAGCCATTTTGACTTTTGATCCACAGGATATAGATGTTGGAATGACTGCTGCAAAGGAAGCTTTGAAAACCTGTAACAGTTTCCGAAGAAAAGCTAGGCTGACAAGTTTTTCTCGTCTAGTGAGTAAATATGGGATAAAGTCTGTCAAAGAAGAGGAATTGCATGCAGAAGTCTGCTATGCTGAGTGTTTGATCTTGAAATCCGCTGTAACATTTATGCAGGATGAGAGTATACTTGGTTTTCTTAAAAGTGGGATCAGCCTTGGGTTAAGTCACCAAATATACAAAGACTGTCAACAAATATTAACACAGATACCTAACAAACAAAGCAAAACCTACAGTCACCTAGTTGGAGGAGTAAAATTTGGTCTTGGAGCATTCAATTTGATGTTATCACTTGTGCCACCAAAGACACTTAAATTACTCGATATTGTTGGATATTATGGTAATAAAGAGGTGGGCTTGTCTTTGCTTCATGAGAGTGCATCTGAATCCCATATAAATAACATCTTAAGTATTTTGACTCTACTCTTCTACTACAATTATATCTGTGTCGCTTTTGGTGTTGAAAAGGGTCACACTTCCACAATAGAGGACCTCTTCCTGACCTATCTCCAGAAATTTCCAAAGTGTGTCATACTTAAATTTTTTCATGCACGTTTTAATATGCTGAAAGGAAAAATTGAAAATGCCCAGTTAACATTAGAGGAGTGCATCTTTATTCAGAATGAATGGAAGCAGCTTAATCACCTCTGTTACTGGGAACTCATGTGGTGCCACATTTTTCTGCAGGATTGGAAGCAGGCTTACCACTATGCCGATCAGTTACTTCAAAACAGCAGGTGGTCCAAAGCAATGTATTCATACAGTAAAGCTATGCTCCTGGCTTTGCTTCCTTCTGAATTTGCTAAATCAATTAGTGAGGACATGAATTCTCTCTTTTTAAAAGTGGATAGCCTGAGAATCAGATTTTTAGGAACTTCTGTGCCAATAGAGAAGTTTGTTGCTGAGAAGGGTCAGCGCTACGGTACTACTACAGGCTGGTTTACAGCACAGCCCCTTCTGGAATTCGTGTATGCCTGGAGTGGTTTCCGAATCATGAGCAAAAAACTACACCTTATTTCGTGCTGGCTATCAATAATTAACAAAGGAGAAGACCTTTTACGAGAAAATCCAACTAAAGAGTATGGCACAGATGACATAAGTTTGCTAAATTTACTGAAAGGTCTGTGTCTGAAACATTTAGGCGAATATTCGACGGCTGAGCAGTACTTTACTCGTGTCATTCAAAATGAGAAATTGTTAAAATATGACCACTATTTGGTGCCATATACTTACTATGAACTGGGAATTCTATACTATCTGAAAGGAGATTATGTCAGTGCAACAAAAAACCTAGACAACATAAAAAACTACAAAGACTACTCCATGGAGGCCCGATTACAGTTCAGGGCTCACATAGCCCTTGAACAAATAGCTAAAGAAAAGTGATTTAGACACAAAGTGCAGTTTTGTTTATATGGGCGAAGTATTTTACAGCCAGCAAGGTAATTAACAGGTAGGAAACAGTTTCTTTGTGGAAGAAATCCACAAAGAGGCAGCTGCTGAGAATCTGACTGGTAACAAGAAAAATTACTTTTCCCTCTTTCTTTCTCCATACCTATAAAATAGAATGTCTTAGACTGGTAAATGGAGTGATGTGCATTCTTGAAAACGAAAAGGCAAATGATGTACATTAGGAAAGATACTCTCCTAGATAGTTATTAATTTATCAATCATGTTAAACATTTTCAAAAACTCCAAAATATTTTTAACATCTCATTAGATAATGTTCACAACTCATAAATAAATAGGAAAAGTAGCTACACTAGGAATCCCAGTGCCCTGTAAATATTTTTATTTAACTCGTAAGAGAAGGAAAAAAGTTTGTCTTACTGACATTTCAAAACGACGAACTAAAGAGCACAGACTCTGAATGGTTTTCCCTCACACACAGTGGTTTTTATTGGCTTTTTGTACAAGAGAAGATTCCCCCCACCCCACCGTGTGCTCAGTGTTATATTTCACCTTTTTTCATTAGGAAGCTCAAATATGGGGCTATAACTTACTGGAAGATAGAAAAGAAAGAGGCCCCTCATACACACACACACACACACACACACACACACACAAAACCCTTTGAAGATAATTGGAGGAAGCCAAGAGGACAAATACCTTGGGTAGAAAAAAAGACAAGATGAGGTCATTAGAGGGAGAGTTTAGTTACCACTAGCCCTCCCTTTAAACAAAAGATTGTATTTATTTTTAGAGAGAGGAGAAGGGGGGGAAAGGGAAAGAAAGAAACATCAATATGAGAGAGAAACATTGACTGGTTGCCTCTCATAAGCGCCTGACTGGGGACCATGCCTGCAACTTAGGCATGTGCCCTGACCAGGGTTCTACCCGGCAACCTGCTCTGTGGGACGAGCCCCAACCAACTAAGCCACACCAGGCAGGGGTAGCCCTCCCTTTGGCTGCCCTCCCTAAGGTGTAATTCCTTTTACGACCAGCTCTTTAATATAATTAAACCACTTGCATCTATCCTGTGTCATCATTAGTAGGCTAATCTGAGAGCAAATAGCAGCTGTAAGCATGAGGCCTGGTATTGTTTTACTCACCTTAGGGATGAAGTCGGTCCCTAGTTTTTAGAGCATTAAGTCCGGCTGAGTGTATCTTCTCAGTAGTCACCCATGGAAAAAGAAGTTGCTGGGAAAGTTTGCTTTGCTAAAATACATGAGTGAAATACATTATCTTAATGCTTTGGGTGTCCAAACAACCCACTGGAGCACATCATGGGACTGTATTTCAGATTTAGAAATGCTTAGGTTGAAAACACTAATTAAAAACAGACTTTTTGCACCCAGGCTGGTATGGCTTAGTGGACTGAGCATAGGCCTGAGAACCAAAGGGTTATCGGTTCAATTCCCAGTCAGGGCACATGCCTGGGTTGTGGGCCCAGGGGCCCAGTTGGGGGCTTGCAAGAAGCAATAAGTCATTGTTTCTCTTGTACATTGATGTTTCTCCTTTCTTCCTCCCCCGCTTATCCTCCTCTAAAAATAAATAACATTCTTTTTTAAAAAATAGACTTTTAGGTGTACAACTACACTTGAGTTATTTGCCATTATTTAATAATGACGGTGCTCTTAACAGAGGGCAGGCCCTGGCCTGACTGCCTGGATTTGTATTCTAGCTCTGTCACTAACTAGCTGTGTGGCCTTGGACCTCCGTGCCTCAGTGTCCTTAGCTGTAAAATTGGGATAATAATAGTTCTTATCTCATGGTTTTCCTATGTTAATTAAGACTGAGTTAATATACATTTATTATCACTACTACTAGTAATAATAATAATATATTGTTCCTTAGTGAAGAGGATTTAAATTACTTTCTTGGAAAAAGCAAAGGTTCCTTTGTTACCTGCTTTGCCAGTCTAAAATTTGATCTTTTAATTTGCTTTTTCTGTTTTTAGTGTATCTTGGTCACTTATAAATTAGTGACTCTCTGCCTAAATTATGATTTTGTGTTTTGTTCTAGTTTCTAACAATGAATAGCAAACTTATTAATTGGTTAAACAAATATATGTTGAATGCCTACTATATGCAGGCACTGAGCAGGGTCCTGAGGATATAAAGATGTTCTCTCTCCTGAGGGCTTTATTAGGGAGACAAGTTAGAAAAAGATTTTGCTGGGGGTAGAAACACTTAAAGCAGTTGCTTTAACAGACAGGAGTTTATTTGTCCCAAACAAAAGAAATCTGATGGTAGGTAGTTCAGGTCTGGTCTGGCTCTTCTTGTGTTTTTCTGCTTGGCATGTAGGTCTTCTTATACATGTTTCCTCATGGTACAAAGAGGCTGCCTCCCATACAGGCCTTATGTCTAAGCCAGGCAGGCTGGGGAGAAATGGTTAAGGGACAAAAAAGGCTTTCTCTTTCTTAGGAGGTTTTGCCTTTTTATTTAAGAAGAGATGGCCTTCCTAAGAACACCCATATATATATCTATGGCCTGAAATAGCCCTATGGCTACTTCTACCTACAAAGGAAGCTCAGAATGAGTTTTGGCTTTCAAGCCTCATTAATTAGGTTGTGGGAAAGGATTTTAGTTAAGTGAACCAATCTGCAGTTACTGCCCCAACACATATGTAAATAACAATAAACCAGAAAACGGTATCAGAGGGGCACAGTTGAAAAGGAGACAAGGTAACAATGAGACCTGGAAAAAAAACCTCTCTGCAGATCTAACACCTTGTCAATCTTGTGATTGACATTTCCTTGGTGAAGTTACTACCTGCAGCCCTGGTTCTGGCCTTTACTGGGCCCACAGGTTGACTGGACACAATTGAGGCTGATTTTCACCAAACTCACTACAGATTAAGGTGTAATTTACTGTTAATTAATTTATTTATAGCAGGGATTATTCCAGCATTGCAAACTCAATTTCCTATAGGGCTCAGGCAAGTGATAGAAACATGAAAGAGCCAAGTGCAGAACAATAAAAGTGGTGGGAACTAGTTGTGAAGAAGAGAGAGCACACCTGTCTAAAAAACGTACACATTGTAAAGAAATTTAACACTGCAGACATTAAACCTAACTGCATGTCCTGATATGACCCTTGGCCCCTAGTCTGACTTCTCGTCTATTCCTTTATACTGACTAGGAAGTGCTCATATTTCTGTCTCAAGAATCATCTCTCCTGATAAATCATATACCTAGAAAACCAGGAAGGAGTCACAGGCAGCATGGTGAGAGGCAGCACAGAATCAGAATATAGAGAGACAGATACACTTTTACGAGTATCTATTCCAGGCCAGGGTGAGATATAATGAAGTATCCATTCCTCTCTGTATGGATACATCTCTGGAAAGTCTCTGTCTTCCAGACTCAGAGTCTCTGAGATATATCTTTCAATCCTTTGCTTGCTCACCTCTTATACCTTCTGCTGTCAACCCTGGGCTACTGAATGTCTCAGTAGAGTTCAATACAATTAAGTTTTCATCTACTAATATACAATCCCATTCCAGCCCTGCTTCCAGAAAATGCAACCAGATCACTTAGTTTGGAATTTCCAGTCATCCCCACTGAAAGGATGAAGTCAGCCCCATTTGCTCTTGTGGCACCATTTGCCTAGCAGGCCTGTGACCTTGTTAAACGTGACTGCTATTTTATTCTTCTAAGTTTATGTTCCCAGGACTGGAAATTACTGGAAAGCAAAAACAAAACTAATCCCTATAGCCACAGGCAGAAGGTAACATTGGAACAGACTGCAGCGTCCCGTTACAACGCCCCCAACAGCCCAGGGGCCGCACAACAGCAACCCCCACCCCCCCTTTTGTAATCCAATTGTAATCCAATAAAAGCTCAAAGCCCCCACCCCTCAATACTGCTGGATCTCTCCACTGCATGACCCTCTCTTGGAAAGTGAATAAAGAGTATTCTCTACACTTTCTTCTCTTTGTGAATTCTTTCACAGCCCATGTCACCGACCACCCTAATGCCCAGATTCTTCGTTTACCCACATTATAGATGATCTCTTTGTGCAGGTGAATCACAGATCTAATCACATCCATTTTATTTAACGTTTAGGGTTTATCGGAGCTTGGAGAGGGTACCTCAGTGTTGCCTCCTATGCCATAAACACAGAGTGCTATTGAAACATTTTTTATTCCGTGGAGAAATTTTCTTATTTAATGTAGTAAATATGATAACTGTTTGGAGGCCTGATAGCCTGAAAAATGAAGAGGAAGACAAGGGGTTATGCATGAAGAAAAAAACAAAAAGAATTTCTGTGAAAGACCTAGTATCAAAGGCCTTCTCAACATGCCCTTGCCCCAATCACTAAATCCTGTTGATTTCTGCTTTGAAATATTTGTTGAATCTACTCTGGTTTTTTTCTCTTTTTCATTTCCACCGCTATCAGCTTAGGCGAGGACTTGATTATTTCCTGCCTGAACCACTGCACTGATTTTTAGGAACTCAGTAGTGGACTTCCTTTTTTTGTCCCAAGACAATTCCAGGGAAAAATAAAAATGGTTAACTTAATTTTTTTCAAATCAATATAAAATTATATAATATCTATATTCTTACCACTTAGCTTGATTACCTCATTGAGAGGTAATGCAATTAAATAAGAGGAATGCAATTAAAAAAAGGCCCTGGCTGGTGCAGCTCAGTGGATTGAGCGCCAGACTACGAAGCAAAGGGTCGCCGATTTGATTCCCAGTCAGGGCACATGCCTGGGTTGCAGGCCAGCTCCCCAATAGGGGGCTTTCGAGAGGCAACCACACATTGATGTTTCTCTCCTCTTTCTCCCTCTTTTCTTATTGATGACAATAAGAAACAGGATTATATGGAACTCTCTCTAAAAATAAAAATAAATACATTCTTAAAAAAAGGCACTGATTTGTAGTCATAAAGATATTATCTGAGCATATTTGAGAGGCAATGTATACAGTAGCAGTTCTGTAAATTTTCACACATTTGTTTAGTATGTTAGAGTTCACAAAGTCTGTTCAAAGCATTTTCATCCTAGGAAAACAATCCTATCTTCGTTCCACTCCTTGGGAAATTAATCTTCCTTCTCTGAGGTGGTAGAGTCTCCCCTCCGGGCAGGTCTGGGGAGGGCAGATAACTAATTCATTTGGAGATACTGCCTCCCATAAGCTGGATTTCCATTTGGAAAGTGGTTCTGGAAATTTTTTCCCCCTAATACCACTGCTCTGTTGGGTAGAGAAGCTACACTTTATATAAAGTTTCATGCTGTGTATGCCCCACACTTCCCTATTTTCCCCACATCCAGTTTCTCTGTATCCTTTCTAATATACCAATTTCATCATGTCATTCCATCACTCAATTTTTCACATTCTCTTTGGTTTATTTATTCGTTCATAAAATGAGTTAATGTTTGAAAGTTCTTAAAGTAATGCCTGGCACGTATTGGGTGCTATATTACTGATTAAGATATAAAAATTCAGCCCTAGTTTGTGTGACTCAGTGGATTGGGCCTGCAAACCAAAACGTCTCAGGTTTGATCCCTGGTCAGAGTGCATGCCTGGGTTGCGGGCCAGGTCCCCAGTTGGGGGCACGTGAGAGGCAACCAATTGATGTTTCTCTCTCACATCGATGTTTCTCTCCCTGCCTTTCTCACTCCCTTTAAAGACAAATAAAATCTTTGAAAGAAAAAAAATGATACAAAAATTCAATTCAAATTGAGTACCACTTACAAATTACCAGGCAATGCTCTTGAGGTGGGGTCCATGGTAGTAAGTAAAACAGACATGGCTCCTACCGTTAAGAAGGTTTACAGGGCTTATTAAGTGACTGTGTGTGTCTTAGTCATGAGAATTTGGAGCTAAGAGGATCTTGGGTCATCTAGTCCCACATTTTTACTTACAAATAAGAAAACTGAAATCTAAGAAGGCAAATAAATGACTTCCAAAGTCCTAAAGCTGGTATGAGCACAGTCAGCAGTGTGCAGGAACCAGCTTAAACTGGCTCAAAAGAACCCACTGTTAAATTTCATAAATTTTTTGAGCCTGCTGTTAAATTATTGGTACCTTCCAATCAGTCATGGTGGGAATTCTTACACCACAGAAATCAGCAAATTATTGCCTATAAATCAAATTCAAGCTCTGGCTGAGTGGCTCAGTTGCAGCATCCAACCAACTAGTTTGGTCCCCAGTCAGAGCGCAAGGAAGAATGGACTAGTGAACTCTTTCCCCAACCCTTCCCATTTACCATCACCTCCAGGTAGAATGAGGAGTTATTTGCTTACAATTACAAGGAGACATCAACTCCCCAGATCCAAGATGCTTTTTAAATTAGGTTTTGAACTCCTAGTTCTTAATAGAAAGTGTAGAATGTACAGATGCATAATATATGTTTGATGAATAAACACGGACATAAAGAAATGGATGCTTCTAGTTGGTTCTACTTGTTGAATAAATGAAAAAAGCCAGAATATTAAAATAATCTTCAGCCAAAATGACAGGGGCTATTTTTTTCTGATCTTACCTTGCATAAAAATACAGTAAATTACGACCCCACCCCCACTTCATTTTTTAACCAACTTTTAGGACTACCCAACAGTATGAATTGAAATTTGTCATAGTTCAGCACAGGCAGGCCAGGTTTATCTTTGTACCTGATAAAGAACAGTGAACAATATAAGACTGTTGACAGTTTTTAAACTTTTGATTTTCTTCAGGGCATTTAAGAAACTTTTCTTTTAAAAAATATTTCTTACTAAAATTAAACTAAATGTACTCCAAAATCTAAAATAAGCAATTTTGGTATTGGCAGAGGAAGCGTGTGTGTGTGTGTGTGTGTGTGTGTGTGTGTGTGAAGGTTTGAGGGGGAGGCAGCCCTTAGGAAGGAGAAGGAGGAAGAGGGACTGGGAAGAGAGGGAGAAAAGTGGGGAATGTGAGAGAAGAGACACCAACTGGTATGAAGGACACACCAGGGGGACAAAGGCTAGGGGTTGTCTGAGGAAAGGAAGTGGCACCATCTCATCTCAGTGATGAGGGGCTTCAGAAGAGGGTCTTTCTGAGAACTTGTGTTAGGGAATTTGCACCAGCAGATGCTGAGAATAAGCCTTTAGTTTAGTTAGGAGACTAAAGAGAGTGGGGAGAGAAGGGAAGGAAATTGCCCAGGCTCATCCTCATCACTTCAGAAGGGGTAACTTAAGCTAAGCTTGAGGCTATCTTATACTTACAAGCATATATACATATACTTGTAAAATATATATAATAATATATATACTTGTTATATATATATATACACACACACACACACATATATACATACATACATATAATCAAAGGCAGAAGTCTTTCATTGTGCAGTACAGATAGAAGGTTTAAAATGTAAATGACTGGTTGTTACAAAATAACCTGATTTTTGTGAGGTCAAATGTTTTCCTTCACTCTGTAATAATAATTGGTATTTAAGTTAGATCTTTGTAGGTTTAACTGACAAAATCTGATTTAATCCACTAAAGCCACATTAATATAATCAACCGATTATTCAATGAGTGGAGGTTGTGGGAAGGAGTTTTTTGAAATGATGACAATAAGAAACAGGATTATATGGAACTCAAATCCCAAGCAGTAAGGGCAAAGCTGTTTCATTTTCCGTGTTTTCTGCATTACGTGTTTTGTAAATCTCCCTTGGTGTTCACATTTGCAGGAACTCAACACTCACCACCTTGTATCAGTTTTCAAGATCACAGTCCAGAAAAAATTCATGCCAGCAGACCGGACCAAGTACATGACCAGAAACCTGCGGTGGGAAAGACTCTGTTGCACTTTTCCACCTGGGAGCGGGGATGTTCACGAGTCTTCGGCTAGGTGGAATTCACCCAACCCCGTGCTTTTCTCCCAGTTTCTGCACCTCCTGCAGGAGTGGATCCAGGGCACATCCTAAAGGAGCAGGCACCGTAATTGCCTTACACAGGCCAAACAAACAAGAAATACCTTGGCTCTGTCGCTCTCCTCCAAGGCACTGTCACCACACACTTCCAGGACTTTAGGCTTTGCCTAGAGGTTTCATGTGCTTTGAGTCGATGGCAAAAGTGGAATTCCATTTCTCCTGCCAAGGACCACCTGGCACGAGCAATTTCCTCTTTTAAAAAATGTTTTTTGAAATGCCCACCGTGGCAGTGGAGAGAGTTGGCCCCAGCGAAGAAGAAAGCTTATCATTATCACACGAAACTCTCAGCCCCTGCCCACTCCCGCCTGCAACACCCCAGGGCTCGCGACTCTCAGACCCCTAGGTTTGCCAAAGGCCAAAGACTACAAAAACAGGATTCTGGGGGAAGGAAGTGACGCCACGGCGCAAGGCATGCTGGACGCAGGCGGGCTCTGTTTGAGAACAGATTCCTTCCGCAACGTGGTTGCTGAGTCCGAGTGCTGCCAGCAGTTACAACTGGTGCTTTTCCGGTTTGTGAGGATGAATCGTTGAGTCCCGTCCGGTTTGAGCACGGCTCAGAGTACCATGCGGCTGCAGGCTAAGCCGAGGAGTTCGAGATCTAGGGCGGCAGCTGCTGCCCCTTCTTTTATCCATCCTCCAGACAAACTGTAGGAGGACACAGCGACAAATCCGGGGGCCGGGCCTCTTCCTGGAGGCAGAGCCAAAGAGCGAGTGGGTGGGTATCTTGAGTTTTCTTTAAAAGTTTTTGGCCACACGTGGTGTGGAGTGAGCTGCTTGGGTCGCAGGGAGCACGGTTTACGGGTTTGAGCAGACCGCAGTTCAAAGCCAGCGGGAAGGCGATCCGGAATGGGCTTGGGGTGGAACTAAGGTGTGCCAGGTGAGTTATCGCAGACAGGGCCCCACGGCGACGCGGTGTCGGTCCCCTGAGCTTTCAGACTGAATAATAAATATTGTGTTAACTAATTTGCTGATATGGAACTAGAGGCAAATCACAGATGATTTTCTAGGATGGAGATTAGGGGTAAGACATTTGCTTGGGTGGAACATACATTAACCCAAACTGGTGGTGGTTTTAAATCTCGCCAGATGGCAGCCATGAATGAATGGATGAAGAAAGGTCCCTTAGAATGGCAAGATTACATTTACAAAGAAGTCAGAGTGACAGCAAGTGAGAAGGAGTATACAGGATGGGTTTTAACCACAGACCCAGTCTCTGCCAAGTGAGTATGGGTCCTGCTTCCCTGAAATCACGACACCCTTTCGTGCTGCCTCTATGCTATACCCAAACTCAAAAGGCAGATAATGAAAAGTTGATTATTCCCGTATAAGAATTTTATTGCCTTGGAATCTAGCTGTTCTAACTATGGAGTACCTTATCAGACCAAACAACTTTGTAGGAATGAGACATTTCTTAATACATTTTATTGGAAATTTTCAAACATACACAAATGTAAAGAAAATGGTATAGCAGACAGTATCTTACCCCTCCTTCCACATATTTTAAAGCCAATTGCAGGCATATAATTTTGTTCATAAATACTTCAATACATCCTTTAGTAGAGTCTCTAATACATATAGGCACAATATTTTAACACCTAACAAAAGAAGTAAGAATTTTAATATTAGCTAAATCCTAGTGTGAGTTCAGATTTGCCTGATGGTCTGGAAAGTATCTTTTTATATTGGTTTATCAATTTGGTAGATATGTCTCTTAAGTATCTTACTCTCTAACTCTGCACCTTCTTTTTTTTTAGTTTTCCAACTCCCTTATTTGTTGAAGAAATGGAGTCATTTGTCTGATAGAACTGAACACATTCTGATTAAAGTTTCCAAGGCAGGGACTTGGAAATCTCTGTAACAAAGCTACTCCAGTGTTTAGAATTGAACACATTCTGGATCGAGCTTATCACATTATCATGATGTAGTTTAACATGTTTTTGTCTCTGTATTTCCTATAAACTGGTATTCATATCTAGAGGTTTGATTAGAATCAGATTTATTTTTGCAAGACCACTTTAAAGGTGATGATACGTGTGCACATACACCTCCCCCCACACACACACTTTTTATTTTGGAGTAGTCTTAGATTTCCAGAGCAAAGCAAGTACAGAGAATACCCATGTACCCAGCTCCCCTAATGTTAGCATCTGTCAGAACTAAAAATTTACATTAACTGTAATCATTTGGATTTTTACTGGTTTTTCCATTGATGACCTTTTTCTGTTCCAGGATCCAATTAGGATCCCACATTACATTTAATCATGTCTCCTTAGTCTCCTCCGATCTGTGACAGTTTTTCAGTCTTTCCTTGTTTTTTGTGACTTTGATTCATTTGAAGAGTACTGGTGAGGTATTTTGTAGAATGTCTGTCAATTTGGGTTTGTGTAGTGTTTTCTCATTAGTAGGGTTTGGGGAAGAGTACCACAGAAGCGATACTCCTTTCACATCACATCATATCATACATTGTATTTTATTTAGAATTTTTGCATTTGTATTTATAAGTGAGATTAGCCTGTGATTTTATTTTTTTGAAGATTTTACTTATTTTTTAGGGAGAGGGAAGGGGAAAGAGAGGGAAACATCAATGTGTGATTGCCTCCTGAGCACCCCCCTACTTGGTACCTGGCCCACAACCCAAGCATGTACCCTGACTGGGAATCGAACCAGCGACCCTTTGCTTCGCAGTCTGGCACTCAATCCACTGAGCCATGCTAGCCAGGGCGAAGGCATTCATAACTCTTTAGGTCATGCTTTCACTGCTTCCCACAATGATTAGCTTTAGGCTGAACAAAAAGTTTAGAAGTTTAGGACCCTCGGTGAACACTTGCTGAACCAGTGAAAACACTGGTGGTGAGAAGATTAAATTCAAATAGGGACTTGCATTCCCTATTATTCTAATGACCTGCTGGGTTGATGATGCCTCTCATTCCATTGCTTCTGCTGTAGATTTATGGGCCTTTAGGCTTTTCTTTTGCAAATCTGCTCTGAACTTACTCTTCCTCCAAAGTATCGTCCTCGTGAACTTCCTTGAAGATGGCAGCATGTCTGTGACCGGCATTATGGGACATGCCGTGCAGACTGTTGAAACTGTGAATGAAGGGGACCACAGGGTAAGAGAGAAGCTGATGCATTTGTTCCTGACTGGAGACTGCAAGGCATACAGTCCTGAGGATCTGGAAAAGAGAAAGAACCACCTAAAGAAATGGCTTGAGAAGAACCACATCCCTGTCACTGAACAGGGAGACTCATCAAGAACTCTCTGTGTGGCTGGGGTCCTGACTATAGACCCGCCGTATGGCCCAGAAAACTGCAGCAGTTCTAATGAGATTATTCTGTCCCGTGTCCAGGATCTTATTCAAGGATATCTTGCGGCTTCCCAGTGAGAGGCCAAGAACTGTGGACACGCTGACCTGAGACTTCTTTTTTTTCCTTCATAAAATGTTTTGAATGTTAAGGCTGTCATAATATAGGACTTCAAAGGCACACACGTGTGCGTGAGTTTTAACTTGTAGTTTTGGTAAAATCAAAGATGGGGATTATGAGTGCTAGTAAGTGATCTGCGGCGAGGATAACATCACGTGCAACAAAATTAGCACAGGGACATCAGAACTGTCTTTTTGATGGGGCTATACTCCCATTTTTGTTAGGCAAGAAATGTATTTGTAAAGTATATTAAGTCACTTGCACTATGTGTGTCTCATTAAGTTTCCATTTTTATTTTTTGGTCTAATGAAGAAGCTGGCTGAAACTTGAAAGTTTTGGCTATTGGTAAAAATCTTAAAAATCTTAACACATAAGCCTTATAACTCTCAAAGCCTTTCAAGTGAGAACAGGCTGATATCTCCGAGGGAAAAAGGCAAATGTGACGAGTGTTCTGCAGCTGAACCCAACGCAGTTCCTTGGCCTGGTGGAGTAGGCCCAGGCTTCTGACCCAGGCGGCTTTCCACCTGGAGTCCCCAGGCCCCAGGTTAGGCTTCAGGAGCGGGAGGGGGGGGGAGGGCGCGAGTACAGGAAGTGAGCTTCGCTCCACCTGACCCGTGGAGGCCAGTCAGGGCCAGGACTCATGTGGAGGTGTCTGGCCTAGAAAGGTACCTCAGATGATTAGTTTTGGGCTTTTTTTTCAAGGGCATGTCTAGAATGCTGCAAGGTTGGGTTAGAACTCCGAGGCCCTGACCCGCTAGGACAAGGGCCAACTCTGGGCCCTTGGGGAAATTCCGGCCTGCTGCCTCCATTTGTTAAGTTTTATGGGAACACAGACTAGTTTACGTTTTATGTACAAATGCTTCTGAGCCATTGGCAGAGTTGAGTATTGGGACAGAAACGATGCAGCTTATATATTTAAGAAGAATGTGGCCCTTCACAGGGTCCTTCCCTCACAATTTTAAAGTTCCACGATCCTCTAAGTGAAATTAGGTGCATAGCCCTTTTCCTTGTGACCCTGGAATGTCTTTGGAAAGCAAGTAGGGGAGGGGGAATAAAATTAAATTTAGCAAGGAAACAATGCTGACAAAATGAGGACTTGAGAGGAGTAAACCATCTAGGAAATTCTTCACAGTATCATTCGCGCTCGGTCCTTGGCCCAGGGACAGGTGCGTGGGTGTCAGTAGATTTATTTGCTGCCTGACTTAATGAGCTGGGAACAGAGACTGTTTCTTGGCAACTGAATCTTCTGATTGTTTAAACAATTTGCCCAATTGCTGAGGAGGGTAAGTGATCTGGCTCCGCCTGGGAAACCTGCCTGCTTAGGGAGTTGCACCAGCCCCTGGGGCTAAGATTCTCCCCCAGGAGTCTAACTCAGCTGTTTTCAGATGCATCCTCTGGATCTAGAGGCCAAGGAGGTTCCGCCCCGAAGTTGGCTCTGCTCCCTGCCAGCTGGAGGCAGTAGCCAGGGCAGTCTCTGAACACACGGGTATCCAGAACACTTCAAAACCAAGGTGGTTAGGATTTTCACTGAGTACTGCTTGGTTCTCTTGGAGCAAAGTTTCCAACATTTACACCAATTTCTTGCTATCCCATTGTTCACCCGATTTCCTAAATGTCTTCACCTTTTCCTAAAAAAGTTATTGCTGAAATAGGTTTTTCCATGAATTAAGTTTTAAAAAAATTAGTAGTGAGAAATTTAAAACATTCACAATCATTGTATTTGATGAGAACTGGTGGAACTTTCACGATGCCTTGAAGCAGATTCTAGAATGCTAGAGTCAGAGGTAAGGGTTACTATAATTCATGCTTACACTTTGGGAGAAATCAGAGCAGTGAAGGACTATAATTACATATCCTTAATCGCTTCTACTGCCAAATACAAGTGTTTTTTTAAACCACTTTATTGAGGTACAATTAACATATAAATGGCTGTACATATTAAATGTACAACTTGGTAGGTTGGAGATTCATCTGTGAAACCAGTGTTTGCCATAAGCATACCCATCACCTTAAGTTTCTCCTGCCTTCTTTATTACACAATTGGGTTTCATTGCTCAAATAAAATTAAAGGATTTTTCTTTTATTAAAAATTATTCTAGTACCCACACATGCTTTATATTTTGTATATTTCTCCTTTTTTTACATTTTTTAAAAAAGGTTTGTTTTTTTTAGAGAGGGGAAGGGAGGGAGAAAGAGAGGGACAGAAACTTCAGTGTGTGGTTGCCTCTTGTGCACCCGCTACTGGAGACCTAGCCCACAACCCAGGCATGGCCCTGACGGGGAACAGAACTGGCAACCCTTTGGTTTGCAGACTGGCACTTAATCCACTGAGCCACACCAGCCAGGGCTATATTTTGTATATTACTTTCTAATCCTTTAACATAATTGTAATCAGTGTATTTAGTTTTTTTATTTTCCTGTTTGTTTTCATAATTAAAATATTTAAGACAATATTCTATAGTGTTGATAAACCATGCTTATTTACACATTCCTTTACATTTTGACATGTTGACCTTTTTGCTATCATAGATTATGTTGCAAAGTATATCTTCATTGCTACTATCAGACTATTTCAGTGCCTAGAAATGAAGTACTGTCAAAGAGTATGAACACGTGTAAGTTTTTCCTTGTATTTTTAAATGGTTTGTGCTGCTTTCATTGACAAGAACAATAAATAAGTACATATACAAATTTTATCAGACCCTTAGAATATTAACATTTTTGTTTAATTTTTGCTACTCAACATGAAATGGTGTTTTAAAGTTAAGTTTTAATTTGTATTTCTTTGTCAGCATTTCCCCATGTGCTTCTTTATTTCCAGTATGGGAACTGTTTGATTCATATCTTCATTTTAAAAAATACTAACTTTCAAGAAATTATTTCCTCTATATTCTCATATGTTTCTTGTTTACTATTTAATTTTTACTCAAATGGATACATGTTAATAAACAGTGAAATTATAGTACACATATACTGCATTTATTTCGACATGTAAATTTACAAAATATTTGCAAAAACACAACAAAGAATTCCCATATATCTTTTCCCCAGCAAATGTTAACATTGTACCACATTTACATTTTCTGTGTTTGTGTATGAGTGTGTTCATTTTTTTCCTGAAATGTTTGAAAGTAAGTTGTGGACACTGAAAAAAATGAGTTCATTTTCCTAAATGACTGCAGGACAATCACTGAAATCAGGAAATTACCATTGATACAGTATGTGTTTTAATACGGATCTTGTCCAGATTTCACTGATTATCTCAGTGTCCTTTATAGCAAAAAAAAAACACAAAAAAAACCCCAAACATTTTTTTTTTCTTGGCCCATTATTGCATTCAGTTGTCATGTCCCTTTAGTTTCCTTTAATCTGGAAAGGTTTCTTTGACTCAAGATGAGGACATTCTTAAATACAGGCCAGTTATTTTGGGGAATAACCCTCAATTTGGGTTTGATTTTTTTTTTATGATTCAATTCAATATGCACCGGAACACCCTGGAAGTGTGTTCTCCTCAGTACGTATCAGGAGGCACAGGATGTTAATTTGTCCCATTTCTGGTGATGTTAACTGTGATCTCTTAGTTACAGCGCTCTCTGTCAGATTTCTCCACTGTGAAGTTACTATTTTTTCTTTTATATTTTTTATTGTTGTTCAAGTACCATTGTCTCCATTTCCTCCCCATCACTCCCCCTGCCCCACCCTCGATCCTACCCCCCTTTGGCTTTGTCCATGTGTCCTTTATACATGTTCCTTGATGATCCTTCCCCTATTTTCCCCCATTATCCCCCTTTCCTCTGGTTACTGTCAGTTTGTTCTTCAATGTCCATGGTTATATTTTGCTTGCTTGCTTGTTTTGTGGATTAGGTTCCACTTAAAGGTGAGATCATATAGTATTTGTCCCTCACCACCTGGCTTATTTCACTTAGCATAGTGCTCTCCAGTTCCATCCATGCTGTTGCAAAGGGTAGGAGCTCCTCCTTTCTTTCTGCTGTGTATTCCATTGTGTAAATGTACCATAGTTTTTTGATCCACTCATTTACTGATGGAAACTTAGGTCATATCCACCACTTGGCTATTGTAAATTGTACTGCTATGAACATTGGGGTGCAAAGGTTCTTTTGGATTGGTGTTTCAGGATTCTTGGGGTATAATCCCAGCAATGGAATTGTTGGGTCAAAAGGCATTTCCATTTTTAGTTTTTTGAGGAAATTCCAAACTGTTTTCCACAGTAGCTGCTCTAGTCTGCATTCCCACAAACAGGGTACTAGGGTTCCCTTTTCTCCACATCCTCTCCAACACTTGTTTCTTGATTTGTTAATGATGGCCATTCTGACCGGTGTGAAGTGGTATCTCACTGTGGTTTTAATTTGCATCTCTCTGATGGCTAGTGATGCTGAGCATCGTTTCATATGTCTGTTTTTGTAATTAAAGGTATCTTCATACATATTTTTAAAAAGCTTTATTGAGGTATTACTCACATACCATAAAATTCATCCACTTTAAGTGTATAACTCTGATTTTTGGTAAATTTAGAGTTATGCAGCCATCATCACAATCCATTTTTTAAAAACATTTCCATCATTTTATAACATCCCTTATCCTGTTTGTAGCCAATTCCAAGTCCCATCCTCAGTCCCAGGCAACCACTCATCTCCTTTTTGTATGATTCCATGTAAATGGAATCATTTACACAAATGTGGTCTCTGTATATGACTTCTTTCACTTAATTTCAGTTCACTCATGTTGTAGCATGTATCAGTGGTTCCTTTTTACTCTTAATAATATTCTATTATGAATATATTTTATTCATTCACCAGTTGATGGGTATTGGGTTCTGTTTTTTTTTTCTATTATGAACAATGCTGCTGTGAACATTTGTGACAAATCTTTGTGTGGACATATATTTTCATTTCTCTTGGGTGAGAAACCTAGGGGTAGAATTGCTAGATTATATGATAAATTTGTTTAATTTTTTAAGAAACTACCAAACTGTTTTCCAGAGTGGCTACACCATTTTACATATCGTCAGCAATGTAACAGGGTATCAATTTCTCTGCATCCTTACCAGCACTTACTACTGTGTGTGGTTCCAGTGGTTAGGAGGTAGTAGTATCCCGTTGTAGTTTCAATTTGCATTTCCATAATAACTCATAACATTGGGCATCATTCCATGTGCTTGTTAAGCCATTTGTAAATCCTCTTTGCTGAGATGTTTACTGAATTTGCCTATTTAAAAAATGAGCTGTCTACTTGAGTTGTAAGAGTTCTTTATATACTCTAGATGCTAGTGCTTTATCAGATATGATTTGCAAATATTTTCTCCCAGTCTGTTTTGTAGTTTTTAAATTGTTTTTGAACTGCATAATTTAAAAAAATCAAGTAATTACAATTTGTCAAAAAATTGTTTATGTCATGATTTTGGTGTCAGAGCTAAGAATTCGTTGCCTAACCCAAGACCACAAAAATTTTGTTTTCTTTTAAACATTTTAATTAAATCTTAAACTTAGGTTTATGTACCATTTTGAGTTAATTTTTGTGTATTGTATGAGGTAAGGGTCTAAATTCATCTTTTTGCGTGAGGATGTTGAAATATTACACTACTGTTTGTTTAAAAGACTTTTCAATCTTCATTGAACTGTCTTGGCACTTTTGTTGAAGATCAGTTGATCATAAATTTTAAGAGTTTATTTTTGGACTAACAGTTGTGTTTCATTGCTCTATATGTGTTGGTAACACATTGTATTAATTATTATAGCTTTATAGTAAAATTTGATATCTATACATGTAAGTCCTCCAACTTTGATCTTTTAAAAGACTCCTTGACTATTCTGGCTCCTGTGCAGCTTCATGTAAGTTTTGGATGAGGCTGTCAATTTCTGGAAAAAAATTGCCTGTGGGATTTTGATAGGGATTGTGTTAAATCTGTAGATCAACTTCAGGACAGATATCACCTTATTATTGAGGCTTTCATTCCATGAACTAAATGTCTCTTCATTTATTTATCTTTAATTTTCTTAAAACAATGTTTTATAGTTTTTAATGTACAAGTCTTATATTTCTTTTGTTAAGTTTATTCCAAGGCATTTTTTATCCTATTGTATAGAGACTTGTTTTCTTAATTTCATTTTAAGATTTTATTTATTTATTTTTAGAGACACATGAAGGGAGGGAAAACATTGATGTGTGAGAGAAACATCAGTCACCTCCTGCTCACCCCCAACTGGGGACCTGGCCTGCAGCCCAGCCATGTGCCCCAACTGGGAATTGAACCAGTGACCTTTTGTTTGCAGAACAATACCCAACCTACTGAGCCACACTAGTCAGGGCTCTTAATTTCATTTTAAAATTGTTGATTGCTAATATATAGAAATAGTTGATTTTTGTATAGTGATTTTGTTTCCCACACACTTGCTGAACTTATTCTCATACACATACTTTTGATTTCCTCTTCCTTTACGTAACATTACCAAAGTACATTTTGAAGAGGGAGTGGGTCATACATTTATTCCTTATAGCTTCTTCTTTGGTAATAAATATATGCAGGAGTTGCTCACAAGGCTTAGAGAAGCACACCTACTGTATTTTTAGGACTATAAGACACACTTTCCCCCCCACAAATTTGGAAGGAAAATGGGGGTGCATCTTATAGTCCGAATGTAGCTTACCTGGCTCACTGGGGGGCGGGGGGGCCGTGGGCGGTGGAGCAGGGTCTTTTTACCTATTTTCCTCCTCTGAAACCTAAGCGTGTCTTATGGTCCGGCGCGTCTTACAGTCTGAAAAATGCGGTAATTACTGAATAAGATGAGAGTCTTAAAAAGCAGAATTAGAGAAACAAAGGAAAAAATAAACAAATGGGCCTACATTGAATTAAAACGCTTTTGCACAACTAAAGAAACCATCAGCAAAATGAAAAGGGAACCTACTGTATGGGAGAACATACTTGCCAATGATACATCAGACAAGGGTTTGATCTCCAAAATATATAAAGAACTCACAGGACTCAACACCAGGAAGACAAACAATCCAATTAAAAATGGGCAAAAGACCTGAATAGATACTTCTCCAAGGAGGAGATGGCTCACAGACATGTGAAGAAATTCTCAACATCACTAGCCATCAGAGAGATGCAAACTAAAATCACAAGATGTCAGCTCACACCTGTCAGAATGGCCATCATTAATAAATCAACAAACAACAAGTGTTGGCGAGGATGTGGAGAAAATAGAACTCTAGACCACTGTTGGTGGGAATGCAGACTGGTACAACCATTGTGAAAAGTGATACAGAGTTTCCTCACAAAATTAAAAATGTAACTGCCTTTTAACCCAGTGATTCCAATTCTGGGGATTTATCCAAAAGAATCCCAAAACACCAATTCAAAAGAACCTATGCACTCCTATGTTCACAGCAGCATTTTTTACAATAGCCAAGTGCTGGAAACAGCCTAAGTGCCCAACAGTAGATGAGTGGATAAAAAAGCTCTGGTACAGCCCTGGCTGGTGTGGCTTAGTGGATTGAGCACCAGCCTAATATTGGAATGGTTGCCAGTTTTGATTCCTGGTCGGGGCACATGCCTGGGTTGCGGGCCAGGTCCCCAGTTGGGGGCGTGCAAGAGGCAACAGATCACACATTGATGTTTCTCTCTCTTTCTCTCTCCCATATTCTCTGTCTAAAATAAAAATAAACTGCTCCTGCTTTTTAAAAAGCTATGGTACTTTTACACAATGGAATACTAGGCAGCAGTAAAAAATAAAAGGAATTCTTACCTTTTGTGACAGCATGGATGGAACTGGAGACTATTATGCCAAGTGAAATAAGCTAGATGGTGAAACACATACCATATGATCTCACTTACAGCTGGAATCTAATGAACAAAATAAACTAACGAGCAAACAGAATCCCAGGCAGAAACACAGAACAGACTGAGAGCTGTCGGAGGGGAGGGGGGAAGCTGAGACTGCTTCAAAGAAGGTGAAGGGATTGAACAAAAACATGTATGCATGACCCACAGACATGATCAACCGTGTGGGAATTGACTGTGGGAATGTGGGAGCTGGCTGGGGAAAGGGGGGTACTGGAAAAATTAGGACAACTGTAGTAACATAAACAATAAAATAAAAAGGGTTTTAATTAAAAAAAGAATTAAGAGACTTGATCAAAGCCATTAGCATTTTTCCTCTTAAGTCCAACATACAGTTACCCAGTCTCTTTAGAACCTTCAGAGGCTCTTGCAGGGGGGGTGTCATGTTCCTGACTGAATTTATTCAAGCAAACTGTACTTTTCTATTATCCTGTTTTCCTCTGTCCCCGCTTACCTTGGTATCCTGACTTCCTAGGGTGACTGGCCCATAGGACCTGTTTAAAGTAAGTTGATTATATTGAAATTATTAGCCTAAGTGTGGGAGGAATTTCTGCAGCCACAATATGGGTCTCCGACTAGACCTGTAGCACACACTCGTTAGAAGCTGGACAGTCAGCCTCTCGTCAACGGATCAGACTGCATGCTTCAACTCACCCAGTCTTAGCCATGCGCACTGTAGCAAAGGACGGCGCGAAGATTTATGGGCTAGAAACAATGGGGACAGCTGGAGTTTAAACGGGACAGTGCACAGGTGAGTTAGCAGAAATGTCTCTAATTACAGATTGTTTTGTGCTGGGTCTGTAATCAGTGGATTAGTTTCCTCCTCAAATGGGATAGTCCCTTGGTGCCCACTGTATAGCATGGCCCTCATTTGTAAAGACATCTGTCTTGTAAAGAACATAACACATCTTTGACATTCAATCTGGTAACCTTACTAATAATGAAGTCCTGAAACAGATTTTTTTTTCCAGTTCAAACTATAGGAGAAGGGTTACTAAGCCTAGAAGATAATAGTTCCTAATAAGGCTTCGTGTGAAATTTGTTTCACAGCCATACCTCCATCCACTCCCCTTTTAACCCTATTTGTGTTTTAGTATATTTGCCAAAGTCTACTAGGTTGGACTCTGCTAACATAACACAACGATAAGGTAAGGGTCTGTGCCGCTGTGCGTATTGTAAACACTTAACACGGGCCCAAGTGTGAGAACTTGAGTTTTGAAGTGGAAAGTGTTAGCACTATTAGTGTTGAATACGAGTTGTATCTTTGAAAGGCACGTTTTAACCTATTTTCACATTTTCAAAATGTGATTTTTTTAAAAACTAGAATTTTTTAAAAACTTAAAATAAAAAGATGTTATTTATTTTTACAGAGGGGAGAGAGGGAAAAAGAAAGGGAGTAAAACATTGACTGGTTGCCTCCTGCACGCCCCCAACTGGGGGCCTGACCTGCAACACCAGCATGTACCCTGACTGGGAATCGAACCTGTGACCTTTTGGTTCCTAGGCCAATGCTCAGTATACTGAGTCACACCAGCCAGGGTTCAAAATAAGTGTTTTAAAAAACAAAACTTATTGGTAGGACATATTTTTAAAGTAAAGATATCCCTACCTATCTGTGCATGGCTTTTCCCATTTGTATACATAATTTTCTCAAATTCTTAAATACTCTATTTTTGATAACATGATGGATTTATAAGCTCTTATTCCTATAGTACATGATTAGAGTTGATTTAGATATATATGTGTATTATAATATATATGTATATATAATACATATATGTATTTTTTAATAGTTTGGGTTTTTAAAAAAAAATTGATTTTAGAGAGAGGGGAAGGGAGAGAGAGGGAGAGAAACATCAACGGTTGCCTCTTATACGTGCCCTGACCAGGGACCGAACCCCCAACCCAGGCATGTGCCCTGACTGGGAATTAAACTGGTGACCTTTCACTTTTGTGGGATGACACCCAACCAACTGAATCACACCGGCCAGGGCTATGATGACTTCTTAGGGACATTTTAAAACCATGGGCTAGAAAGAAAAGGGAATATTAACTATATGCCTACAAATCCACAGGCCGTGTGCTTTGATATATTATTTAAACTGCTCAGGTAATAGAATGGGAGGGTAAAGACCAAAGTTCAGTACTTGTCAGGGAGTTTGAGTTGTAATGTTCAGATATGAACTCAAGGAGGAAGAAGACAAAGCTAATGCTTTGTCAACTGATGACCACCACTATAAGAATGTTTAGCTCTTCCAATTTTCTGAGAACTTCTCTGTTCTCTATTAGAAATAGCACAAAACAGTACTGCAGACTGATTTTGTAGCAAGTACTTTATTAATACTGTTCTCTAACTAGAATCCAGTAAAAGTAAAACAAATACTTAAGAAAACATTTACAGAGTTCTCCATAAAATTAACATTGAATGCTGACCATCTTGTTGGGGCTTAGAAATCCAGTTTCACACTGAAATTATCTGCTGCATTTTGATCTTTAATCATAAAGGAGTAACCTTATTTCATATCCCATAATTTCAATAGTTTTGGGAGTGAGGATCTTATTCCATGCCCTCAGCCAAGGCATCCAACCGTTTCCTCATCCTGGCACGTCTATAAAATGACAGGATTTGTGCATTGGTATGTGGCTGCAAGTAACCAGCCCAAGAACGGCTGCCCTGAGGGGAGCAATTTCTCAGCACTCTGAACGGGCGGTGGTGTTGTTAACCATCCCCCAGCTGTGCGGTCCGGGCAAACTTGTGTTACAAGTCCCTGCGGCTCTAGCTAGGGCAGCGTGAGCTCCATTATAGCACCGAGAGTCAAGACTGGCTGAAAACACTTTTTTAGAGGGTTAGGGAAGTCTTCTTTTTCATTTCTCCTTAATGTCCCAGCCTAATCTCTTCTGCAGTATGAACCTCGTTTCAATAGCAAGTCAGCACCTGGATACTGTACATGCTGTGCATATTGTTTTTTATTTAAAGTGATACAAATTAATGCCTTGAAACAAACACTTAGTCGAAGCTCCAACTGCACTGAAGCTTGATGCACTTGATAAATACACGTGCTAAGATCATTTTGGACAGTCTAAGAGGTCTCCTGGAAACTTAACTAAAATAGTATCTTAAAAAGTGAACACCCTTCACTGAGGTGGTTTTTCCTGATGAGTCTGCATTCTATCCATGGCATGAAACCTGTAGTGACGGTCTACCCGAGGGCTAGGCAAACACAAGAACATTTTTCCCACTCAGTTCTTTGGGATTCTTCCTGGCCACACTGATCAATGTCCAGGGAAAATGTAAATGTATGCCTGTTTTTTCAAAACGCTACTGTCCCACTAAGCGGCCCCGTGGAAGGCGGTTCTGTGGCTGTAACCCTGACACTAGCACGGCAAGCCCTTCCGCCCCAACCGGGCGCCTCTGTGCTGAGACCGCCACTCGTGGTCACCCCCTTCGGGTAATGTGGGATGGGGCTGTCGGTTCTGGGTGCGCGCCTAGGGGAGAGTAAAGATTTCTAAATGGAAAACCTAGAGGAGAATAAAGACGGTTCTGCTTTTAAAAACCAGAGTGTTATGGATAAGACCAGCTCACATTTCAATAATAAGAGCTCATTAAGTTTGTTTTTTAAGGCTTACCTTGAATGAGTAAAAATAAAAGTCCCTCACAAATCAAGTTTACTCTGAGCCAATAGCCTAAAATGAAATTTTGATTTTTCTTGCTCACATGATTTTTTTTCTTCTCTGTTCTGACTTCTCTCAGTTGAGCCTGTACGACAGAAAAAACAATCAGCATTTCTCCTCATGCCCCTATCTCACTTCAGTAAAAAGCAGGAGAAAAACAATACACAGTTTAAAGCAGAATTGTATTACACATTCACTTTTGTGTTACCAGGCATGTTTCATTCACTCTAGGACAGTCACGGGGAAATAGACAGGCCAGTTCATTCTTCGACTGTCTTACCGCGACACTCCAAATTGTGCTGGGAGTGCCCACGGCTCTGTCACAAACACTCAGTCTGGGAATCTCCCGAAGGGTCTGGGGCGCCTCAGCTGCCTGTGCAGTGCAGGCCCTAGGCTCCTGCAGCAGGGCCGGCCCAGCACGGAGCTTCAGTTTGAGGTAGCAGTGCTGCTGCTACTCCCCAGGTGAACAAGGAGCTGGGGAGTAGCGAGCACTCTCCTAAGACTGGTCTTCATTGTGTGGTGACGAGTTTCACAATCGTGCTGATGATCCGGGATCCTCGAGGACAGGTACACAGATCGATGCTCGGGTTCTTAATCTTATCCTGGAGGAGCTGGTCAAGTTCGCAGCGCAGCTCCTTTACTAATTCAGCCACCTAGGATGAAAGGTGCAATGTAAGCGGTGCTTGGGCCAACAGGAGAGAAGGCTATCAAAGGAAATGCCCTGTGCGTATCATTCTAGACTTTTGGTATTAACGTTACCTTCATCAGTGGGGGGTGGGGGCGGAAACAGAACACACTGCCGTTCTAAAAGTGCTTCTAAGATTTCTGGATGCAACAACAGGAACACTCACCAATGTCGGCTCTGTAATGTACTAAATGAGGTCTAACGTAAAAAGTCTCCTTTATCACATCTCATTTAAAGAAAAGATTAAAGCTGGAAGAATGGCTTTTATGTAGTGTTCTCCACATTAAAGCTTGGTCAGCTTTTATAATTTGCTCCAAAGAAAAGTAGGAAAATGGAGAATTAAAAATGGTGGATCTTAAACCAAAAAATCTCTTAGCTCTGGGATACGTTCTGTGCTTTTGTGGGGAGAAATAACTTCCCATTTTTACGTCATTTTGGTTATGCCGACATTGCGGTGGTCTTCCCAACTTCTGCTTTGCCCCTCCCCCATGGTCCGGCCGCTGTGTAGTTTGACCCTGATCTAAATACAACAGGCTCGTGCACGAGCCATGCCCCGGGTGCAAGGCTCAGGTAACCTCAGCCTTAGAGTCGTGAAGTTCCTTTGGCCACGAGAATTGACTGAGGAAGAGGAGGTCTGATGGAGCTTCAGTAAAGGTTTTGGTCTCCCTTCCAAACACTACGCTGCACAGAAGGCAGGCCCGGTGCTACTGCAGCTGTGTTGCCACCACCAGGTCATCGAGCTGCTGAATGAAGTCAGCCCTGCCTGGCGTACTTGACCTGCACTGCCCGACAAGGCAGCCACTAGTCACACGCGTCTAAAATGACCACACGAAATGTGGCTGGTCCAAAGCTTGGGATGTGCTGGGAGGGTAAAGTACACACCAGGTTTTGGAGAGTTCGTATGAAAAAAGAATGCTAAAAATCTCAATAAAGTTTTATATTGATTAGGTGTTGAAATTAAAACCTCTTAGATATATTAGGTAAATAATATATATTAAGATTAATTTTTACCTCTTTTTACTTTTTTAAGTGTGGCTACCAGAAAAATTAAAATTACACAGTGGCTCACATATTTCTATTAAACTGCAGCTTTAGACTTTACAGTTAAATATACCAGTAAATTCCCCTTAATGTTTGAGCTAGTGTTTCTGCTGCTTGAAACATAAGATTTCTGACAGGTGCAACTGTTCAACTGAATTTTTCCTTCTTACACACATACTCTCCCTTAAATGTTTTCTACAGACTCTACGTAGTAAGTAATTGACACCTAAGAATAAAGGAATTCTGATCCATTATCTTTTTTGTGTTGTTAATGGTAGTGGTAGAATCAGGGTGATTTTTTATTTACTTTTGCTCATCTATATTTTCTGATTTTTCTTTGGTGAACACATTATCTGCATAACATTCAGGAAGATTCAGCACCTCACTCACAGCTCTTGTCTCGAACCTTTCACACCAGCCCTACCTGAGCTTCCCCTCCCAGTATACTGCCCGGGAGTCTTCCTAATAAGACTCCATCCCTGGCTTCACTTCGGCCTCAGTCTTTCTTAGTGTCTCATTGCAGACCATCCTGCACTCTCAATCAGCTCTGTTGTCCGTGGTCCCTGAAGGAATGCCTTGTACCTCACCTCATCGAAGCCCTCCATGGCTCGAGCCTCATTGGACAGATCCGTTTAGCCCTTACCTGATGGGAAGCAGCTGCAAAACGGATCCAGCCATCATCCAAGGAGACAATGAACTCTCCCTTTTGAAGCTGCACATTCACTTGGCCGCCTCCGAACAAGACCAGCGGGTACACAGACACCATGCTGCAGTCTCGGATGAACACCCGACTGGTTTTGATCTTCTCGTGGTACAGCAGGTAGGGGCTTTCAAAGTGCCGGACCTGCAGCATAAAACCTCCCATGATGACCGTGATGTCGCTGGCAAGATGAGGGGACTTCCACCAGCCCCATGGATTTAAATGCCACCTGTCAGTGACTCACCTGTACCTTCCCCCTGAGCTCCAGACTTCTACATGCAACCACCTACTTGACATCGCCACTGGATATCTAGTAAGCACGGAAAACTTCTTATGTGCAACGGAATTCTTGACTTTTACCCTCCATGCAGGGTTCACCGTCCCAGTAAATGACGCTGCCATTCACCCGCTTGCTCAAGCCCCGAATTTAGGAGCCATCCTTGATTGCCCTTTCTCCCTCACTCCATCTGCATCATCACTAAGTCCCCTCGCTCTACTTTCAAAGCACATAATGACTGACACATTCTCACCGCTCCCCCAGCCACCTACTTATACAAACCACCATGCTCTTGTACGGAGCACCGCAGTGGCTTCCCAAGTGGTCGCCCTGCCTCTCTTTCTGCGTCTTACAGTTTCTTTTCCACACAGCAACCAGAGATCTTTTCAAAACGTGAATCCAGTTAGGGCTCAAAATCCTCCAATGAAGGATTCTTCCCCCCAACAAAGTCTCAAACCCTCCCATGGCTGACAAGGCCCCTGTGACCTGACCGCTGGCTGCTTGTCCCAACCCACCCACCAGCACCCTTGCCCCTAGCGGTCCCGCTCCACTTAGCCGGGCCGCCTCCTCACATTTCCTGGAGCACACCAAAGTGCACCCCTCTCGTGGGCTTCACACTTACTTCCTCTGCTGGGATGTTCTGCATGACTTGCCCTTCACCGCGTTCGGGATCAGAGAGTTCTTCCCCAACCGCTCTCCAAAAACAGCCCCTCTCCTGTCGCCCTCGACCTCTCCGACTGTTTTGTTTTTCCTCGTAACATCGGTGGCCAAGCTGAGACTGTTCACTCATTGCTGGCCTGTCTTCCCCACTGGAACGTGTGCTCCCCGAGGGCAGAGACCTCGTCTGTCTAGCTCGTCGCTGCGTCAGGGCCTCACACAGCGCCTGGCAGAGCGGAGGCGCTGCGGACACCGAAGGGACGCACGAACGACCTGCATCCGTGGCGTGAGTGTCAGCACACTCAGAACAGGGGGTGGAGCGCGCTCGGCCTCCGGTGCCCAAGTACACGTGCAGCTGAAAGGGCAGGTGGCCCGGGTCCTCAAACTTCCGAGCTTAACGAAGGGGCTCCTCTCCACGCTTTGCTGACACCTGACTAAGTGGTGTCGGGGCTGAGGAGCAGCCCGAGCGCTTCACAATCTTCCCTTCTCCTTCATTTCCCCTAAAGGCTTTATCAAGCATCTGCTTTCAGCCAGGCACCTTGCTAGGCACCACGAATGTAAAGTTAACGCAGTTCCTGTCTTGAGTTCCTGTCTCGCAGTTCCGTGAGGGAGACATACCATAAACCTAAAGTAACATGAGAAGCACATGGCGGACAAGCGCACGCTCTGTGGTGGTGGAACAGAAGTGAAGCGCAAGTCCGATGGAGGAGGACACTGGGGGAGTGGTATTTAATGGAGGCTTGGAGGGTGAGTAGGAGCCTGCTGGGGAATGAGAATGTCACGCCAGGCATGGGGAACTGTGTGTGTCCTGTGCCATGGCCTCTGGGGACACTGGGGGTCCTCCCGCATTGCTGGAGCACACCTCGTGACAGGGGCAGAGTGGAGGGAACGTGGTGTAAGAAGGGCCCGACGTGAACGATCACATGAGAGTCTGCAGATGCCAGAAGTGAAGAGCGTTAAGCAAGGGGAGGACATGATCAAATGTATGTTTTGTAAAGATCATTCTGGCAGCTGTAGTATAAAAGGTGGGAGAGAGAAAAAGCATAGGAAGTCAGAACAGTACTTCAGGCACAAGAGAGGCTTGAGGTTTGACCTGAGAAAAGGGCAGTGGGGATGAGAGGAGCAGGCAAATCTGAGACATGGCAACAGGTGGAACTGTTGGGACCTGGTGACCGGCTGGATTGCAGCCAGGACGAAAGAACCAGGGTCTCTGTCACTCCGGGGTTCCAATGTGGATGGTGCCCATCCAGGACAGGGAGCACAGAAAGAGAAGAGTGAACTGGGAGATAATGAGTTTGATTTCTCAGCTTTTGAGTGTGAGGTGACTAGAAGGCACCCAGCTCAGAGAGAAGCCCAGGACTGGAGCGAGAGACCTGGGGGGTCGCAGCTGGAACACAATGCTATGGGCTGGTTGCTCAGGAAGAGTTTGTATGCCATGGTGGGAAAATAAGGACTAAGGACAGAATCTCATTACAGAGCAAAGGAAGAGAAACTAGCAAAGGAGATACAGGAGAATGATTAGAGAAATAGAGGAGGGTAATCAGAGAGATAGAAGAAAGTGATTTTGTAGAGGCAAAAAACATCAAAGATAGCTTCAAGAGGAAGGGAGGTCAGCCATGTCAAATACTACGTGAGAGTCAAGCATGATGAGGACCAGGGAGTGAATGTTCACTGGATGTGACAACCCTGAGGTTCTTGTGACTTCTGATGAGTTCGGTGAAGTGGCAGAGGCAGAAGGCTGAAGGAGGGATGAGAGCTGAGGGTGTGGGATCAGCTAGTATAGGTCACTGCCTTTCAAGGCACAGAGTCTGTGATGCAAAGAAACAATTTTATGAATCGACTGAGAAGTTCAAATCGACAGTCACAAAACAGTCATGGGGAAGTGCTGCAGAAGAAATATAGTTATGATACTACTGTGTGTATGGTGCCAGGTGGGTACTGGAAATATCAGGGGGATCACTTTGTAAACTGCATGACTGTCTAAGCACTATGTTGCACACCTAAAACTAGTATGAAATAATACTGAATGTCAACTGTAATCAAACATTTTTTAAATTAAAAACAAACCAAAAAATTTTACCTCTGAAAGCAGGCTTGAACATTTTTTTGTGTCCAGCAGAATTTTCTTTAAATGGAAAAAGTCTTTCCAGAAACAGTCCAGTATCTAGTCTGTTTATGCTTACTCAACCTCCCCCAGGCCAGGGGCGCTGCTAGGGACAGCAAGTGATAGAACACGGTCTCGCTGATTTTAAGGGACATGCTTCTCACCCCACCTGCCACATGTAAAGAACAAGTGAATTTGCTGTTCTCACCTGATAGTTCACGGATGAAGGGTGAATGTGTACATATCCATCGTTCTTGGTGACAAACTTCAGCTCGTCTGATTTTGGCTGCATTCTGACAGCTCCAGTACTGGTCTTCTGAAATTTGCCTTCTGGGCTCTTCACCTAAACAACAGGTGTTTGTAAAAATAGAGGAAAATATATGTGTCTCCACTGAAAGATGTGTTCCCCAGCACAAAACCAGTCCTGTCTGAATGCCTTTGCTGTCCCCACCGGCCACTTAGTTCCCCATGAAAGCAGTGTAAGTGTACTTCTCTCTCTCTCTCCCTCTGCAGTCGAACCGACAGGAGTGTGAACGGAGGTGTGGCAGCCCTGGGTGACCGCACCACACTCCAGCCACCTGGGCCCCGGCTCATGTGTCAGCTCCACACTAAGGACTAGGTGCAGGGAGCCAGCCGGCAAACCTGGACCAGGAACCTGCTACCGATCTCAACCTCAACCCCACATTTCCAAATGAAAGATTGGAAAGATTTCCAATCTTTCGAACAGCATGAAAAAATTCTGTAACTAGAGTATTTCATTTGGAAAAAAAATTGAACAGCCTATGTACATACATATATACATGAATTATCTTACTGTATAAATAATATAATAGGAAAAAAGAAAATAAAGATTTCCTATAATCACATAATTAAGAAATAACTAGCATTAGTATTTAATAAATATTTCAGTTTTCTCTGCTATGTGTATACAGGTAGAAAACAATAAATACAATAAAAATGAAAATATCCTTATGTACTGAAACTAATCTAGGATTGTTTTCTATAACATACTTTTTAAACTTAATATATTGAGAACTTTTTCCATGCTTTAAAATATTTTCCTAAAACGTAATTCTTAGTGGCAATATAGTACCTTGTTGTAATGATCTGTAAATAACTTAACCAATAAACTCCCTGTTACTAGGACTTTGGATGGCTCGTTCTAGCAGTTTATAATTGCAAACATTTCCCTAGATGCATCTTTATGCATCTATGCAGTTACTTTCTAGTAATAAATCCTCAGAAATGAAACCGCCATCTGGAAAGGGCACAGCAGTTTTATTCCTACTAAGCATGAGAGTATTCGCTTTAAGGGGCTTATGACAGTATTATAATTTTCAAAAAATTCTGGAATATCATAACCGCCCTGAATCTGTAATTGCCTTAGGCTCAGTCTTGCTGTCATACATCCCATGGGTTTGGGCAAGTGTATAATGACATGGATCCGTCATGTGTTTCTCACAGTTTTCACTGCCCTAAAAATCTGCTCTATTCATCCCCTGCCAACCCCTGATTTTATCTTTATTATCTCCACAGTTTTGTTCCAAACTATCCTTTGGGGGGAGGGCCCTGACTGGGGATCGAAACCACAAAACCAACTGAGCCCGGTCACAGCCCAAATGATTTTTTTTTATCCTTACCCAAGGACATTTTTTCCCCAAAGATTTTATCTACTTATTTTTAGAGAGGGGACGGGAAGGAGAAAGAGAGGGGGGAGATATTGATGTGAGAGAAACACTGATCAGTTGAGTCTCACACGCAGCTGACTAGGGACTGAACCCAGGCATGTGGCCTGACCGGGAATCAAACCAGCAACCTTTCGCTTTGCAGAATGATACCCGACCAACTGAGTCACACTGGTCGGGGCCCAAGGACGTTTGTTCATTGCTTTTTAGAGAGAGAGGAAGGGCGAGAGAGAAACACGGATGTGAGAAAGAAGCATCCATTGGTTGCCTCCTGAATTCGGCGCCTGACCAGGGATCTTACTGGCCAGACCTGGGACCAAACCCACAGCCTAGGTATGTGCCCACAACTTTCCAGTTATGCTCCAACCAACTGAGCCACACCAGCCAGGGCCCAGATGACTTCTTTTAGAGTAAATTTTAAATGATTTGAAAAGCACGTAAGTACTAAGTAGAAAATGAACCATAAATTAATCAGTAGATGTCAACTGAGCTTTTAACAAAAAGTTAAAGGAGAAATAATTCGGTACTCTTACAGATTCAAATTCTAAAGTGGCAAAGGACTGGGTAATCAAAACTCAGGTAAAAGCCTTAAAAGGGGTTTTTCAGAAGAGGGGCACAGGTGGTCCCATGGCAAAGCACCGACTTGCTCGATTTTGTTCGTATCTGATTTTAGTCCAGGGTAGAGGGCATAAGAGAAGATGTAGTAGAATCAAGTTTCTATCGAACACAGAAAGTTCGTTATGCACAGGTCGGCCGAGAAAGTGACATACGTGTCCATTTAACTCCTGGAGCGTCATAATATGTTAGAAGGGTTAATGGAGCAACCCGTTTTATGCAATAAATGTTCTGGAACAATGCACCTGAACAGATTTAAGGAATGAAAGGATTAGAAATGCACACTAAGTTTAAAAGGCTGTGTGTGTGTTTGTGTGCCTGTCTTTATGATGATTAGTTGTATGAATTAACTTACATCCCTTGGCTACAAATCAAACAGGTAGTGGGAGAATCCAGGAAAAATGCTTTGTTACCTGCACTACATTTGGATACAGAGCAGCACACAGCATTGCTGATATCAGCTTGTGGTTCTCAGCATTTGAATTTGCCTATGAGAGAAACGCAGCATTAATTTTGTAAGTAATATGGCTACTTCTGTCTGTGCCCTGGAATTTACCATTATATTTCATTTATTTTCTATCTTAAAACAAACAAAAGTATTTAACTTCTATGCCTGTGCTAGAAAAATCACTTTTTTCTCAGTGAAAAATAAATCTATTAGAACACATTCACACAGGACCCACTCTAAGAAGCTCACGATAACTCTTTCCAGATTTCTGCAAAGCAGAAAGCCAGTGCTCCTCAGGATGACCAGTGGGGAGAGATTCTGGTTCATGAGATGTTCACAATCTCCAGGAAGGACTAACTCCTTAGAACGGAGCGGCAGCAGGTTCATCTTGAAGAAGTATTCTTCCTCTACTTCAGTGGTCCCCAACCTTTTTGGCACCAGGGACTGGTTTCATGGAAGATAATTTTTTCATGAAATTGGGAGGGGGAGGATGGCTTTATAGCCTGCTACCAGATATAGCTCAATCGTCACTTGCCACTCACTGATAGGGTTTTGATAAGAGTCCGCAAGCAATGGATTTACTGTGGTCTCTGTGCAGTTAAGTCTCTCTGCTAATGATGATCTGTATTTGCAGCTGCTCCCCAGCGCTAGCATCACCGCCTCAGCTCTGCCCCAGATCATCAGGCATTAGATCCTCAGAGCGAGTGTGTAACCTAGATGCCTGGCACGGGCCGTTCACAGTAGGGTGTGCGCTCCTCTGAAAATCTAATGCTGCTGCTGATCTGACAGGAGGCAGCTGTAAATACAGAGCAAGCTGTGCTGGCTCTCCTGCTGCTCACCTCCTGCTCCGCAACCTGGTTCCTAGCAGGTCACGGACTAGGTAATGGACTGGTACCAACCAGTTCATGGCCCGGGGGTGTTGGGGACCCGCCCCTGCTATAGTTATACAAAAAACTATCTTTGGTTGTAAAAAGTCTGGTCTGATTTAAGAAGACATTGTTGGAAAGTCTACTCTACCTCCTATAGACTTAATCAAGAACCAATGTGAAATTTAAAAAACATAGCAACAATTAACAGAAAAACTGTTTTTATGAGTGTTAGCTGACACTTATTTGTGGGAAGAGGAAAACCAAGAATGCCACAAGCCCACTGCTTAGAGGGCTCATATGAAGGATGCCTGTAAGTGTTCCTGAGTTAACATAATATTCACGTGATAATTAAGAGAAATAAGAACTAATTACATAGTCTTTACCTCTTCTCCGGTGGCTTCCAAGATACCATCTCCTCCTAGGGCCCTTTTTTCTATCTCCCTGGCTCTGAGTCCCTCCTTTACAAAGCCTATATCTGACAACAGTTCAGTGAATTGTCGTTTGAGGCTGGCCATTTCCTGAAAGAAGTGGAAGACATCTTTAAGGGGAGGCTCCCGCATATCAAAGTGCAGTGTTAAGATGACGACGAATGAGACAAAAATGCATTCTTTTAGTGCACAGAAATGAGGCCCATGTGGGTTCATCAAACAAGCCCTTTCCAAAAGGCAGTTCGCCGGTGTGTGAACCGGCAGAGAAGGAGAGACAGTTACACAGAAATTCACAGATACGAAACACTCAATGATCATTTATTTACCTCTAGGCTGCATTTCTAAAATCATGTTAATTGGATTTTGGGTAGGTCTAATTCTACTGAAAATTCTTAGGACAGCAAAAAAATGTATTTTACTTAATTTGGAGCCCCGACTCCAGGCACTGAGACCCTGTCTAGTTTTTCCTGCCTGCATTTCTCTGCATTTTCCTGCCTGTTCAGGTCCCCTTGGCTCCTCACCTGAGCCCAGAGTGGTTAGTTCTGCATTCACATTGCAGAACATCCACCCCAGAACTTCCCTCTTTCTCTTACATTGAGGTTTCTCTGGCTCACACCTTATCCTAGAAATAGGGACATTATTAAGTGGTTTAGAGTTAGACACCCCTTTTTGTAGCTGAGCACAAGAATAAGAGAGAAAAGCCCAAACATCTTTCTCTTCTGGCTTCTGTTCAAATACAGGCTGTATATCAGACAATAGAGGAGATAAGGAAATCAAAGGAAATGAAAGCTAAGCAACATTATTCTGTCTTTTGATGACAATTTAAGTATTTTCTTGGCATCTCTCAAATACATATGGATAACATGGCAAAATACAACTAGGAGTTAAATATAGCATGAATAAATACATGCTTTTCACTGACATCTTAGTAAAAATACTATAATCTAAGTTAGAGTTTAGTGAATAGAGGGAACTCTAATGGACCTCATAGAGCACAGCAAAATCTACATATATCCTGAAGAAAAATAAATAAATTTAGTGAAAAATATAATTTAAAAGATAATTTTATACTTAAAAATCCTTTTTTAAAAACAGATTTTATTTATTTTCAGAGAGAGGGGAAGGGAGGAAGAAAAAGAGGGACAGAAACATCAATGTGTGGTTGCCTCTCGCACGCCCCCTACTGGGGAGCTGGCCCGAAACCTAGGAACGTGCCCTGCTGGGGATCGAACGGGTGATACTTCGGTTCACAGGCCAGCGCTCAATCCACTGAGCCACACCAGCCAGGGTTATACTTACAAATCTTAATGGCTTGAGTAGATATTTATTATTGCATTTTACATATAAAACATCCTTTAGATTAGTGGTTTTCAACATTTCCTACGTACTTGAAATATTTGGTCAAAACAGTAACAGTGACCATAAACAGATGCTGAGGCCCCACCCCTAGGGATCCAGATGTACGAGGCAGGAGGTGGAACCTGGGCATTTTTACTTTTTTTAAGCCTCCTCAGGTGAATCTAACGTGCAGCCAGGATTGAGAAATTATTGCTTTCGATGTACTTAGGGTAACGCGAGAGCCTTTGTCTTCACTGAGGACGTCTAAAGGCAGAGGAGACTGAAGGCCCGTACTGGGGGATGCCTGCCCTCAGTCAGTGAATCTGCACTGGGCATCAGCCGTGTGCAGGCACCGCTCTGGGCACTGGGGACATGGTACTGAACAAGGCAGGTAAGGTCTCGGCCCTGCTGGGACTTCTGGGACACAGAGATTCATAAATAATGTCAGATACTCCTAAATACTAAGAACATTAATTTTGTGTTCTACTCCAGGGCAGTTTTTAATACAAAAGTAAACTTCTTCCCGCTCCCAAGCCTCAGACTTTTTGCGTAAAACAGATGCTTTGCCAAGATGTGTGCCATCAGCATCCGGCTTCTTCTGCCACTCTGGAAGGGGGCCTAGAACACTGTCACAACAGAGGACACAGCCTTGTCTGTGACTACGCAGTAGATGATAACCTCTCTCTTTCCTGTGTCCTCATTATTGATATGGTAGCTTCTGATGGACATTAGAAAAACTAGCAAAGAAAGTCTGGGTCAGTATTCATTCTTTGGTTTTGGGGAGAGGATAAGGGGTTAGGGGTCAGAGCCCACTTTGAGAATTTGCTGAAAGCTATGCCTTCTTTCTCCCAGAATACGGCACATATGCAGAGCACATATACAACTTCAGGGATTTTTGGATCCAGGTTGAGAACGCCTGGTAAAATTACTGAAAAAACTTGGAAGAATGAAGTCAGCGCCATTTGCTGTCTGGCACCGTTTGCTGAGCAGGCCTATGACCTTGTTAAACACGACTGCCGCTTTGCTCTTCTGAGCTTGTCCCCAGGACTGGAAACTACGAAAGCAAGAACAGAACTGACCAATAACCTCACCCGACAGCCTCAGGCAGAAGACAGCATCAGAGCAAACTGCAGCCTCCTGTTACAAGGCCCCCAACAGTCCAGGGGCCACACAACAGCAACCCCCCCACCGCTTTGGGATCCAGTTGTAATCCAATAAAAGCTCAAAGCCCCCACCCCTCAATGCTGGTGGACCATGCCCCTCTCTTTTTTGGAGAGTAAACGAAGACTTTACTCTCTACACCTTCTTCTTTTTGTGAATTCTTTCACAGCCAGTGGCCACCCTAACAAATCTGACTTCCAGTCAGCAGTGTTTCACAAAAAAACCCCTTCAGAGTGCCTATGGTCCTCTACCCTCCATATATGCATAAACAAACATAGGTTCACTGAAAAGAGGAAAAATCGGTCAGCTAAAGGGTTAGCTCAGAAGGCCTAATGTCATACATAGTTCAGGAGTCTGTTTCACACAGCTGCTTAAGCTAAGAATATTCCAGAAATGACATTTTCAATGCCAAGGCAGGACAAGCAAAATAACGTTGCAACACCCTCTGCTGCGCTGCTACAACAGGAAATGAAGGAAAGCCAATCGCCACAGAGAGGACTCACCTGGAAAACTCTTCCTGACAAGAAGTTTTGTCTGCAGTAATTGTAACTTGTACGCATACCTTCTTTCACACTTAGCTGCCATCCCTAAATTTTGGAGAAAATCAAAATGAACTTCCTCTGTGTTTAGCGCCAACTCTGGAAATAAACCTCAGCTATTAGATTATATACTTACCTTGTATGCTCGTAGAAGGGCCAGGTAATCACTGTTTGCGAATGCAAATTCTAACTTCTTCTGGTTGGCTTCCTCTTTTTTATCCCAGGGAGACACCTAAATGGGGAACACCAGGTTTGAAGGACACAATTTACCTCGTTTCACCTGGGCTTCCCAAGGCTTGGGCCAGGTGCCGTGGGAATTGTGACGTGTGGAACAAAGAGGACTCAGTGGGTGGCTGATTAAAGGCCATCATGGTGGTCAAGGGAAAGCTACCACGTACTTGTCCTTGTGAGTCTCTGTCCAGCCTCAATAAGCTCTACTGGGTCTTTTAGTTCCCAGTGGTAAGATGCCATCAAAGAGCCCCTCCTTCTAAAAGCTAGATCTAAAACCTAAAATTCTAACACCGCAGTATCTTTATTTTACAGACCCTTATATTTTATACTTGAGCCTCCCTTACTTCTATAGCCATAACTAATATCTTCTTCCTATTTTCATAATGCTTACGGGTCCTCCTTTCCCTATGAATTTGTAAAATTAGCTGAGAACTTAATTTTCAGTGCTTCCTCCCACCCCCACACCTATACTAAAGACACTAGCATGGCCCCAGCAAAAACACTGCTGAAATCGTTTTACACCCACTGGTGCTTCCCTCTAGTTCTTGTGGAAACACCTTCATAGCTAACACCTTCCTTTCTAGGAGGGCGAGTGGGAGGAGGATTACACTTGGGAGATTAACATATTATAACCAGCAAAGGACAGGGGCTTAGTTTAGACTAAGGATGACATCAATATTTCTAATTAATATCAATGATTCTAATATTTCTGTATTCCCATAAAACAAAACAGTCAGTGAGAGGTTTATATAGATGTGTGAGATGGAGGTCCAACTCACAACGGTCCTCGAGCAAGCTACATCTCCTCTTCTGGTCCTTGTTTTTGTCATTTACTGTTAAATGAAGGGGCTGAACTAAGAGCTTGCAGATCTATGTTGTTTACAGTTCCATGAAGTATAACATTAAAACTGAAGGAAATGGGTACATGCATCTGCTTCCCTATCTCTAGGAGAAAAGCCGTGGTGAAAATAGGGCAGAGGGACACTACCCGACGAGAGCAGAATATCCATTCCCAAGTCCCCATGAAACGCTCTCCAGGACAGACTATATGCTTGGCCGTCATTCAAAGCTTAATACATTTTGAAGGACTGAAATAACATAAAGTATGTGTTCTGACCATAATAGAATGAAATAAGAAATCAACAGTGGAAAAAAAATTGGGAAGCTCACAATTATGTGGAAATTAAAGAACACATGCCTAAATAACCAATGGGTCACAGAAGAACGAGGAAGGAAAATCAGAAAATACTTAAGGTGAATGCAAATGAAGATATGATACACCAAAATTATGAAATGTGGCTAAATCAGTGCTTAGAGGAAAATTTATAGCTATAGGTACCTACATGAGAAAAGAAAGATCTCCAATCAATATCCTAACCTCCTACCTTAAGACACTAGAAAAAGAAGAGCAAACTAAACCTAAAGCAAACAGAAGGAAGGAAATAAAAAGGAGTAGAAATTAATAAAATAGAGAATAAAAGAATAATAGGGGAAATCAATTATATCAAAAGCTGGTTGTCTAGAAAGATCAGTAAAATTGACAAGCCTTTAGCTAACTTGACCAGAAAAAAAAGAGAGAAGGTTCAAATTACTAGAATCAGAAATGAGCCCTGGCTGGTATGGCTCAGTGGATTGAGTACTGGCCTGTGAACCAGGGGGTTGCCAGTTCGATTATCAGTCAGGGCACATGCCCGATTTGCAGGCCGGGTCCCCAGCAGGGGGCATGCAAGAGGCAGCCACACATCGATGTTTCTGTGCCCCTCATTCTCTCTCCCTTTCCTGCTCTCTAAAAATAAATAAATAAAATCTTAAAAAAAAAAAAGAAAGAGGGGCCATTACTACCAACCTCTCAGAAATAAAAGGTCTGGTGATTGCTGGAGGGAGGGGAGTATAAGGGGACTAAATGGTAATGAAAAAAATATATAATAAAGATTATATTTTAAAAAAGAAATAAAAGGCCTGTAAAGGAAACTATGAGTAACTGTATGTTAATGTTAGATGCCTAGAAAAATACAAACCATCAACACTAACTCAAGAAATAGACAATCTCAAGAGACCCATAACAAGAGATTGGATTAGCAATCAAAACCTACCCACAAGGAAAAGCCTAGGTGGCCGCACCACTGAATTCTACCATTTAAAGAAGAATTAATACTGATTCCTCATAAATTCTTCAAAATAAAACCAAACCAAAACAAACAGAAGAATAATTTTATGTGGCCAGTATTACTGATACCAAAGCCAGACAAAGACACTGCAAGAAAAAGAAAATTACAGAGCAGTATCTATTCTAAATACAGATATGAAAATCCTCAACAAAATAACAAAAGGACAAACTGGAGGACTCACACTTTCTGATTTCAAAACTAACTACAAAACTAGAGTAATCAAGACAGTGTGGTACTCAAAAGAATAAAATTGAGTCTAGAAATAAACCCATGTACCTATGGTCAATTGATTTTTGACAAGCATGCTAAATCCATTCAAGGGGGAAGGAACGGTCTTTTCAACAAATGGTGCTGGGACGACGCAATCACATGCAAAAGAATGAAGTTGGATTCTCACCTCACACCATGTACAACAATGAACTCAAAATGGACCAAAGGCCATAATGTAAGAGTTAAAACTATAAAGTTCTTAGGCAAAAACAGAGGGATAAATCTTTATGCCTTTGAATTTAGGAATGGATTTCTAACAAAGGCAACAAACATTAGCTAAACTGGACTTCATCAAAATTAAAAACTTTTGTGTTTCAAAGGATATACCAAGATTGTTAAAAAGGTAACCCACAGAATGGGAGAAAGTATTTGCAAATCATTTATCTGATAAGGGACCTGTATCCAGAATATATATTGAACTCTAACAACTCAGTAACAAAGAAAACAAGTAACCCAATTAGAAAATGGGCAAAGGATCTGAGCAGACATTTCTTGAAAGAAGAAATAGAAACGGCCCATAAGCAAATTGAAAGATCTTTAATATCATTAGCCACAATGAAAATACAAATGAAAACCATAAATTCGCACCCCTCTGGATGGTTATAATAAAAAGTCAGAGAATAACAAGTGTTGGTGAGGATGCAGAGAAACTGCAACCCCGATGAAAGGCTGCTGCAGCTACTCGGAAAGAGTCTGGAAATTCCTCCAAAAGTTAAATGCAGAGTGACCATTTAACCCAGTAATTTCACTCCTAGGTGACCCAGGACGACTGAAAACACAGGTCCAGATAAAAACTAGTATGTGAATGCTTACGGCCATAGGTGGAAACAACCGTAGATGTCCATCAAGTACTGAATGCAAAAAGAAAGTATGGTATTATCCATACGAAAGAATATTACTTGTTCATAAAAGGAATGAAGTACGGATACATGCTGTAACACAGATGAATCTTAAAAGTATTATGCAAAAATAACAAAAAAATCCAACAAAACAAATAACAAAAAAAGCATTATGCTAAGTGGAAAAGCCAGTCACAAAAGGCCATTTGTGGTATTATTTCTTCAAGGAAGTGCCCAGAAGAGGCAAATCTATGAAGACAGAAAGTAGGCTGGCGCTTGCCCAGGCCTGGCGTGGACAGGGGGACTGGGGAGTAATAGCTATGGAGCCTCTGTAGGAGGTGACAGAACATTCTAAACTGACTATGGTGATGACTGCACAGTACTAAAAACGACTGAATTGTACACTTTGCATGAATTATATTTCAATAAAATTGTTTTTTAAAAAGTGGTGCAATGTATTGTATTGCCTGTTAAAATCTTGCAGTCACCTTTTACTTGGTTGCATTTTTTGATTTTTCTATAATGAGCAAGTATAGTAGATATAATAAAAAACATAATCAATTTAGATTATTTTAATAAGTTGGATCTCCAGTTCTCAATCCTTATTTGGGGCATGGATTTATTTGAGGATCAGATAAAAGTTAGAGACACTATCCCCTGAGAAATTCACACACAACATACGAGAACATTTTTAAGGGGCTCAAATGACCCTGCAGCCCCCAGGGCCCCGTAGACACCATGGAACTCCAGTTTAGACAAATGCTGTTTACTTACAAAAGGAGACTTAAAAGCCAAACTGGCAGCAATGGTGAGAGCAGGGTCCAAACAACGGAAGATAGACCCAAACAGCATCAGTTTGCCGATTCTCACATCCACGGGCAGAGAGGCCAAGTGATACCCTAGGGGGGTCAGTTTTTCATCCGGGGTTAATGCTCCCAAGTCCCGTAATCGTATTTTTGAGGCGCGAAGAGAATCAGGGTGTGGTGGTTCAATGAGCCGAGAGAACACAGACTGCAGAGTATGAGTGCTAAACATCTCTAAAATTTTAATTCTGGAAAAAAAAATAGTCAATTTTATTTGTGGTGGGATCACACCAAGGAGTAAGCTTCTTTCTTGAATGAAAATAATTTATAATTTTCTAGATATATGCTTTCATAAACCAAACAAAAATTTTAAACCAAAATTTAAAATTTCTAAAAACCTCTTATGCCTTTTTATTCTCCAGCAATAAATGGCAGAAACACTTTCAGGTCCTGAAAGTGTTTTATTCTGAGATTCAGAATAAAATTCTCTCTATAGATTTTCAAAATGCTTCTTTCCATACAGTGGGATCAAATCAGGAAGTAAATCCACTTACTCTCTTTCCCACATGTAAAACTGCGGAGTAATTGTTCAGAAATCAATCTGCATTGTGTCCTGCCTTTTGGCACCTCTTGAAAAGCTACTGTTTGTTTTCAGAAGAGGAAAATCTAATACATATAAAATTTATTTCACTTGTACAGGGGTGGGCAAAAGTAGGTTTACAGTTGTGAGTCTACGAAAGTTTACTTTTGTATTATTATTTATTGAACTTCCTATTTTTATTATTTCCACATGAACAACTATAAGTCTACTCTTGCCAACCCCCATATGTCCTTTTTAAGCTGTGAACCCATACACATACAATTTTACATATTTACTAATATGTACACATTTGGTATTTAGCCTTTTCCCACATAAACATAGATGTTTCACTTTAACACATGGCCTTGATAGTAACCCACTTACTTAAATTTTGAATGGCAAAAAGAAAAAAACAAAAAGAACCATGGTGGCCTATACAGTTTCCCTATTTCCCCACTGTTGTATTAGAGCTGCTTTTAAATCACACATGCTGCCTATGTTACATTTCCCCTTCCCTCATCCTCCCTCAGGGCCAGCCAACTTCCAAAGCTCTCTCAAACCCCTCCGCTGCTCGTCACCTGCGCTGCCACTACCTGGGGCTAGAGCACCTGCCGGCCCAGTTTCTGAGGACCTGACCAGGTTCTATCTTGGGTCCTGCAGTACCCCTCGTGCTTATTAGCCCACACCCTGGAATTAACGCTCTCGAAATAAATCTGCTGGGTAAAAAGAGCTGTAACATCTTTGCACAAGTAACCTTTTTTCCTTTGCGTTATTATGTTATGGGCACATTCCCTCAAAGTGATGACTGGGTCAAAGGGCATGTATAGTTTTAGAATCATTGTAGAATACCAAGCAAATTTTCAGAAAGGCTGAACCATACGTTCCCCAGCTTCAGTAACACTGAGTTTAATCATTCATTTATTAAATTCCATTTTATCGTATTTATTTTTATTTGCTGATCTGGTAAATAATGGTGTTTTCAAGTAGTTTTTGTTCACTTTGCTCTAACTGATAATGAGGCTATAGATTTTTCCCTGTGATGACTTAATATTGGTGGTACCTCTAACTTCTTTCTTGATAAGTTAGAAGACTTTCATGACTTACAAATATATACTCATAGTCTATTTTAGGGCCACCCTCTGCAATGTAAGGGATCTTTATGTGCAGAAAGTTAAAGGAACGGTAAAGGTAAAACTGAAAAGCTCTTTGTCTACTTTTTAAATTTTTTTAAAGATTTAATTTATTTATTTTGAGAGAGAAGGGAAGGGAAGGAGAGAGGAAGAGAAACATCAATGTGTGGTTACCTCTTGGGTATCCTTACTGGGGACCTGGCCCGAACCCAGGCATGTGCCCTGACTGGGAATCGAACCAGTGACCCTTTGGTTCCAAGGCCACCACTCAATCCACTGAGCCACACCAGGCAGGGCTCCACTTTTTTTTAAAGGATGTATTTATTTTTAAAGAGAGAGGAAGGGAAGGAGAAAGAGAGGGAGAGAAACATTGATGTGAGAGAGAAATATTGATCAGTTGCCTCTCAAATATGCCCCAGCCAGAGACTGAACCTGCAACCCAGGCATATGCCCAGAATGGGAAATTGAACCAGGAACCCTTTGCCTTGCAGGATGATGCCCAACCAACTGAGCCGCACTGGTCAGGGCTCTCTGTACACTTTTAGAAAAACGTCTCTTACTGAGAAAAAGCAAACGTGGATGTACCTTAGACAGAGCTGTTCCAATGGCACTCTTTGTATTTCCGGTAGCTGCTGCTTTAAAAGCTGGTGATTGAAGTGATGGCTAGTGAATAAATGGAAGCAGACCCCAGATGCAACACGACCTGCTCGGCCTTTTCTTTGCAGAGCATTGGCTTGAGAGACAAAAGTATCCTCTAGACTTTCCATCCCTTTGCTGGCATCGTATCTGCAAAGAAAAAGAAAATGTAAAAAAGTTACTTTCTAAAAACGTGGTCAAGTCTATTTGGCACAGACAGATTAGATGAACTACCCGAGAGGGACACGGGGTCCTCTGTGTCCTGCGACAGCTGAGTCTCTGGTGGAAGCATAGTGCTAATTTCAATGGCATCAAATGCCACCACATACAGTTTCTTTAACTTTTTCTTTTTTAAAAAATTCTTTCTCATGTTTATTTATTTCTGACAAATAAAAACTAAATGTATTTCGGGCATCCCATGTGATGTTTTGATATATGCAGACACTGTGAAATGATTACCAATCTCAAACTAATTGACACATATCAACTCTTTTTCATTCAAGCACATGCAAAGCATATAAAAAAAAAAGAGGAAAACTAGTTATTTCCTTCCAAGATAGAACCTTAAACTTTCTATCCCTGTTTGACTTTAAGATTATGGTCCAGCTATACACTCACTTACACATCCACAGTTTTCATGCAGTACTTTTTAAAACAGTAATCCAAGTGGTTTAATAGCATTAGCTGTTAGGAGCTGTGTTACTCTAATTAAGGCATCTTTAGCCCCTCCCTTATATCGCCAAAAGCGAGTACCTCTTTTCTTTCATTTTCCCAGAATCAATGACATAGACAACATCATCGATGGTTATGGAGGTCTCAGCAATGTTGGTGGAGATTATTATCTTAGTTACACCTACAGGAGGCTTTATAAACACAGCCTGCTGCTCTTCACTGGACAAAGACGAATGAAGGGGGTGGACGACACATCTGAAAGGCAACCGAGGCACATTTAGTGGTGGAGCATAAAGCACGGAAAGTGGATTCCAGGGGGCAAGTTCCTAGTCAACGACCACGCCAAGTATCAGCAGCTTCCCACCACCTGTCCTCAGGGCCCAGCTCTTCTGAATGGGAAGGTTCTTTCTGATTCTTACAAAGTATTTACTCAGTTCTATGAACTAAAAACCTTGCTTCAACTTGGGAAAACTGGAGTGTAACTGAGGGGTAAATAATCGAGAGGACTAAAATAGTCGACATTCTACAAGTAGCAGGACTAGAGCACACTAACCAGCAAAGAGCCAGGTGTTCCCTGCCTTTGCATCCAGAGAAAGAGAGGCAGAGACAGCGAGGCACACTAAGAAATTTCATTCTTATATTTCTAGGGAGTGTTCATCCATTAAGTAGTTGTCCCTTCGATATGAAGGGACAATGTTTCTTGCCCCCAGAATAGGAACCATTGAAAAATTTTTTTTTCTAAAAACAGTAGCATTTCTCTGTTGTTATTAACATTGGCTTCTCCCATCCCTTGTATCTGGCAGCTGAAATGACATGCAATTGTGCTGAGTCACTGTGCTAAGGGAAATATTTTTATTGAATGGAACGGGAATGACTGATTTCCTGGAACAGACAGGTTTGTCTATTTCCAGCTGGCATAAACGAATGTATTCTTGAGGAGTGACACCAGCATCTAAAGAGGGTGATGCCTGTTAAAAAGACCTTGCTGGTTGCTCATCTTCAAGTATTACTGCAATAGATGACTGAGGATACAGGAAGCAATTAACTCACCGATTACTGCGTCTGTTGTTGAAAAGAGAATTAGACTGTAGTTGTTCATAAAGCATTTTGATTTCTGCCAATCCCGGTAAAAATACAAGTATAGCACCTGGGTATATAAAAATAATCAATCTTTTAGATTCAGAAAAGGAAAAACTAGCAAAGCTATTTTAAATGAAAAAATACACTCTGAGATTTTTCACTTTCAATTTTTCAAAAATTTAAAAGTTTACAAAAATTTAAAAAAGATTTTATTTATTCATTTCTAGAGAGAGAGAGGAAGGGAGGGAGAAAGAGAGAGAAACATCAGTGTGTGGTTGCCTCTCGCACACCCCCTACTGCGGACCTGGCCTGTGATCCAAGAATGTGCCCTGACTGGGAATTGAACCGGTGACCTTTTGGTTTGCAGGCGCTTAATCCAGGGCCTCAATTTTCTTTGTTAAGTCTCCAATGACTTAATAGATGAGAACCTTTTAAAATACATTTTCTGACTTAATGACTACCAAGTGAATAGGATATTATCTTTCTCTAACAGGAAAAACAGAAGCGTGGCAAAATATAATGTGTTAAGTTATACAAGCATCAGTAGCAGAGCTCTAAACATTTTAGCTCTAAACATTTTAGCGCACTTAAAGTGACTCTGTAACCTGGCCAGGTCAGAGTTAACAAGAGTGGAGCTTGGACACAAAACTAGGGTTTCTGGCATCAGATCCATGCTCTTTCCACTACATAATGCGTGCTCCTCCCTATTAAAATACCAAATTTAAGAGTGGTCATGTACTCTATAAGGACGGAAGAAAATACTTTGTCTCTGTTTTTGTACGCCTTCTGATCTGTCTTGCCCTCATAGCTTGGCCATATGAATCAGGGGTATCTCTAATACTCACAAACTTATCACTGACTCACTAAACACTACATCTACTTGGCTTTGAATGCAGTAATTTTCCAATATTTCTTTATGCCTATTCTTGATTTTTTTCAATAACAGTCTTTTCTTTTATGAAATAAGATATTAAGTCTGGTGATACTGCACTAACCAACATTAATGACTTGCCAAGAGATCAGAAACAAGGCAGTTCAATATTTTTATGTGGTTCACACATCTCTACAAATTACCACATAACGATTAAAGTCTAAGCCAGTGATTTTCAACTGGTTTGCTGCAAGGATTTTTAAAGTGTGCAATACCTGACTATTTAGTCAGGGGTACTGACTTTTTTTCACTCAGACTGTCAAATAAAAAAATGACAAGAGCCAACACAAAAGCCATCCAGCGTGAACGCCCTGTCTTGAACCATAAGTATACAGGTCATAAAGATGGCTGCATTTTATTGGTCATGTTGCATAATAAGGCTGCATCTGATTGGTTAATTCTTGGTATCAGAAATCCTTGTATATAGGTACAGGCACCTGATTTTTTAAAAAGTCACTTTGGAGCAAAAAGTGTAGGTAATTACTTTTATTATTATTTTTGTAAATCAATAAAATTATACTTTTTTTTGTCACATTGACAAAACATATATTTTTTGGTGTGCCACTGAACTTTAGTAATTAATTTATGTGCGCCATGAGATGAGAAAGGCTGGAACTCGCTGGTCTATGCAGAGGAGGGCAGCCGTTCCCATTTCTCTAAGGCACCGTGTAACGAGCACATAATGTAATTGTTTGATCTACTACTCAGCTTAGTGATCACTCAGTATTGTCTGCACCCACTCATGCAACAAGTATGGACTCCGTCCCTAACCCTTCCAGGCACTGGTCTAGGGTCAGCGGAACACAACGGCACACAAGAAACCCTGTTCTTAACGAACTTACTTTCTACTGAGGAGACTGTCAGTAAGCGGCACTGTAATTTGGGGTACTGTCAAGGGCTCTAACAAAAATAAAAATCATTTTTGGATATTATAATGGAGTAGGGAGGGCAAGACAACAGACAGGGTAGCCAGAGAAGACTTTTCTCTGAGGAAAAGACATGTGACAAACCCTGACTGATACGAAGGATTCAGTTACCGGAGGGCCTGGGCCGTGCACTCTGGGGACAGGGGCCGCACGTGAGGTAAAGAACCCCCTGGGGCGGGCACAGAGCGAGGAGGGGAAAGCAGTGACCGCTGTGTGCTACGGCGGCAGGAGTACGGACCGTGACAGTGATGATAATGACGATAATATAAATATTACCAGTATTATTAGGGGTGGTAACTACTGGGCATTAACTACATGCCAGGCACTGTGCCAAGTGCTTACACATGGTTTCTTTTACTCATCGAGACAGCTTTTCCTAAGAGGATTTATTAGTGTCTTCATTGTACAAACCAGAAACTGAGGCACAGAAAAAAAACGACAAGGACTTCACCCAAGGTGACGGTGCTCCCGGGCGGGAAGCTCAGCAGACTCTAAGGCGGACCTCCTAACCCCAGGGCCCTGCGGCCCCAGCGCAGAGCCTTCTCTGGACCCAATCCCCACGACCGGCCTCCCATTCAGCCCCGGACTGCGTGTGTAACACGTGGGTCCTCAGGCCTCCTTTTCAGCTTTTTCCCTTCGGGACTCTGTATTGTTAACACCTTTCTGTTTGGTGACAGCAAGAGTGCAGAGCGAAAACAGTGGGTGAACCTCAAACGGTAAAAGGTTGGGCGGGGCCAAGGCCCCAGAAAGGGAGGAGGGCCCCAGGGCCCGCGGTCCCTGTAAGCAGCTCCCTTCCCTTTGGCCATCCGACACATCAGCGAGACAACAAGCAGTTACCTGGGGGGTAGGAGTGCTTTCCATCTACGATCCATTCTAACAAGGCTTCTATTAATTCAAGGTTAACCTTCTCAAAATCCATGACAGACAGCGTTTTGATGACTGATTTGCTAACCCCTGAGAGAAAGGGAAAAATCAGAAGGATAACTATACCTTATTAAAGACAATCTGCCTGTGAACCAGGTGAGTGTCTGGATGTGATTTAGTAACACAGATGTTCACACTTATGTACTGAATGAACTTTTTCTTTCAGTTCCTCAGAACATGCACACTCACTCAAAGCACTTTTGCTTGACCAGCGACCCAAAGAGCAGGCTCCTAAGTCCTGCTGGGAAGGCCAGGTAGGCCGCCCTCCCCCTCCTCCCTTCCCCCCTTTTATCCATCACATGCTTGTTGGCAATTTCAGTCCTAGAAATAAAATTCAAAGTCAAACCCATTTTAGAAACCCCTTCCAGATTCAATCAAGGCACAAGTCAGGTCAGACTGAAGTCCAGGAAACATTAACCCGTGGAAGTCAGTGGACAGAAAGTGCAACTTCCACCAGCACCTTCATAACAGTGATTCTTAACCTTTCAGTTCATTTGAGAAAATGATAAAAGTTATGAATCTTCCCAGAAAAATGCATGCGATTTCAACGGCTTCACCAACATCTCTGAGGTCTATCCATAGACCTTCAGGTGAAGGGTCCATGACCTCCTTCTAGCGTACCTGCGGCCTGGTAAAATGTACAGTTCTTGGGGTTGCACCACAGCCCCAGCCAGCTCTTTGAGAAACGAATAGCATATTCTTGGGGAGACAACTCTCCAGAGATTGCTGCCCTTTCTTCTGGGGTCCTCCTAGGTCCATCACCCTAAAAATAGCCTAACAGGAACAAAGTAACTCTAACTGGTAGCAAGAAAAGGAAGCCTCCTATATTAATGTTGTAAAGTTTGAAGAAGGAAAAAAGTTTCTAAACAATGTTTTTCTGGCAGAGCAAACCATGTATCTGTCAGACACAAAGAGAAAGGAACAGGCTATCGGAATAACGATGTGGTGGGGTGTGGCTGGGTGTGGCTGGGTGTGGGAGGTGGAGAAGGAACCATTTCTATTTGTCAAGATTCCACATACCCAGACTTTTCAAAAAGCAGAAAGGGTCAACTAACTGAAAAAAGAGGAAAAGAAGTGAAAATCATTTAAAAAAATTTTTTTAATGCTGTGGCAATTTTTACTAATCAATTATATATTTTAAAGGACTGTTGTTTTTTTTAAACTAGAAAAAGTTTTAAAAATTGAGCTTGGGAACATTATTTAATTTTCTGAAAAGTGCAAGTGCCCTGAGATAAACAAGATCAAGTCTGTCTGTCTGTCTCTCTAACAGGGGAGGGAGCCTCACAGCAGCTCAGCAGCAGCCCAGCACCAGACAGAAGCTAGTGGCAAAGCTAGGTTTTCTGACCTAGCCACCCTCCTTCCTCAGAGAGGAATTCTCAGAAGTGCCATAGAGGCTGTGGTTACCTCTATTGCTTGAAATTAGAAAGGTACTGCTTAGATCCAGTCACAGCTCTTAAAGAAAATTCTAAAATTTCAAAAGAAAAACCAAAAGGATTTTTCCCGTTCCATAATTTAACAGAATAAGGAAATGGGAATTCTCAGCTGCTATAATGTACAGAAAGAACACCAACTTTTTGAGTCAAACATGTTTTAATTAGAATCACAAATGTGTACCTACCAGCTGGGCACCAGGCTGTGGATTTGTATTATTTCATTCAATCCCCAAATAACTCCATTTCCTAGATAAGGAAACTGAGGGGTAGGGAGGGTAAGAAACGTGGCTCAAGATCGTATCTGCCCATCTTTCTAATCAGCAGAACGTGGCTACTGGCCTAACTCCTTGATGACTACCATTCCCTATGCAGAACTGGGAAGAGAGTCTTCGGTGGAAGGAGAAAAAGGAAACCTCACTGTCTCTTCTATTGAAGCAGTAACAGGGGTTAGGGTGGCAGTCTAGGGAAAAGAAGGCAGGAAAAGCAGCTGAGACCTATCTCTGGTCTAGGATTTCAGGAAGAAAGCCAAAGTAGTAACCCTGGGGTTTCCATAGGTTCAGCCCAGCTTACACGTACAGAAGACTATGTAGGAACAGAGAACTGCTGGTGGGGTCTGGCGTGGGAGGAGGGAGCACCTAATAACATAGCATATAAAAATGCTCAGCACAGGGTGGGCCCTCAAATTATGTTATTTGAAAAGCCCATGCATAACGCTAAAACTAGAGGGTAAAAATTTGAGGATATTATAGGGTATTTAAAACGTCTCAAATATCTCTCCACAAACAACTTATTAACTATAAAGGGAATAAATAATAACTACAAAGGGGAAAAACCGAGCTGATACCACCTTAAAGGTGATCAAAGTTAACATCGCCAATTAGAGGACAAACCAACATCACATATTTCTGATATGATGTACTGAGAAGGACTCAACATTGTTTCTGTGGTTTTCTGACCCAAAATGTATCACCCAACGTGAATCACAGGGAAACATTAGACAAACCAAATGGAAGAACATTCTACAAAACTGGCCCAAACTCGTAAAAAAAAAAAAGTCAAGGTCATAAATAAAAGTAAAGGCTGGGGAACTCTAGAGCAGAAAGACACATGACAACTGAATATAACAGGTAATCCTGGGTCGCATCCTGGACCAGGAAAAGATACCGACAAAGGACATTACTAGGTAACTGGCAAAACTGGAACATGGACTGTGGGTTAAGTAACAGTACCAGTCAAATGTCTTCATTTTGCTTATGTCCTGTGTTTATGTAGGAGAATGTTCTTCTTAGGGAACACATACTGAAATATTAGGAATTAAGCAGCATCAAATCTGCAATATACTTTCAAAAGGTTCAGGAAAAATATATACAGAGCAAATAAAACAAATGAAGCAAAATAATAACAATTGGTGAATTGGGGTAAAGGATATATGAGTTCATTATGCAAGTATAGTCTTACAAACTTTAATTTTGAATTTGAAATCATGTAAAACAAAAAATTATAAACTGACAGCTGTCAGAGGGGAGGGCGGAGGGGGCCAAATGGAAGAGCGGAAGGAATCAGCCAAGAACATATATGCACAACCCATGGGCACAGATGACAGTGTGGTGATGGCCACAGGGACAGGGAGGTGGGCGCTGGGTGAAGGCGGGCAGAATGGGGACTTCTGTAATAGTGCCAACAATAAAAATAAAGACATTAAAAAAATTCCAAAATACTCAAGAATTTAAATTTTACTACCTCCCAATTTTCTATAATAAACACATTTCTTTTAAAATCAGAAAAAAGCCACTGATAAATAGAGTAACAATTATAATCTGATACGCAATGGAACTGCTCTAAGTTTAAGGTTGTTCTGATGAATTAAAGACAATGTAAGTATAAGAGCCACATATTCTTCTTCAGGATCATGGCGGGGGAAAAATCTACAGTTGACCCTTGAACACCACAGGGGTTAGGGGGTGCTAACACTCTGGCACCCTCGAAAATCCATTTATAACTTTTGACCTCACTGAAACTTAGGTACTAATAGCCTACTGTTGACAAGAAGCCAAACGGGTAACAGTTGATAACATGTATTTTGTATGCTATATGTATTAAAAAGAAAATGTTATTCAGAAAGTCATAGGGAAGAGAAAATACATTTGTAGTATTCATTTTTAAAAACATGCATATAAGTGGACTCAGTTCAAACTTGTGTTGTTAGCGGGCCACTGTAGTTATCTCTGGCGCCACGGTACTACCCCCCCAGGAGCACACTACCTTTATAGCGGGCCAGGAGCTGCCTGAAATCTAACTGTTGGTCCGGCACTGCGTCTTTCACAGAATCCTGATCCTGGAGGTGAAGGGACAGCCTCAGGTCTTCCTCTACTTCTTCAAATGCAGTTCTGTTGCGCCTTGCTTTAAGCTTCTCCTTTGACATCTGTTTCAGGGAGCGCATATATGGGCTTCCATCCTGTAACACGTACCTGAGGAAGGAAGACAAAGGGATGTGTCTGTGTGTATGTGGGTCTGCAAGTGAACGAAAATATTCACCAGTTTTATGTGCTCATTCAGCACAATCCACCAGCCCAGGATCCTGGTGGGGAGCACACTGGGATGCTTTTGGCTTTGTTTTAAGGTAATTCTGGAGGCAGCGAGTTTGAAAAAGTCAGAGAATAAAGACAGGTAAACTAGCTGGAAGCTGACTTCCCCACAGTCATATTCAATGGAAATGGAAAAGGGCCCATAAAACAACAGTTTCAAAAAGCTCTCTAAGTGTGCTTATTGCACACTAAAGCCTGAGAGCCCTTGTTTTTGGATTTGGGGTCTGGTTATGGTACCATGAAATAAATACAGAATCCGGGTGGGGGTTTAGAAGGAATGAAAGGATCAAGGAGAAGGAAAAATGTCTGGTACGGTGCCAGACTCAAAGTGCTTTCAGTCCGGAGCCCAGGCTTCAGGAATGAAGACACTGATCTGGGAGTCCCTGGCAGAGGTGACAGCTGCAAGTCTAAGGGAACTAAGGAAGAGTTTAATAGTGAGAAGACACAGTCCCAGGATAAAGCCCTGGGGACTCTTCAAGGTTAAAGAGTAGGAAGAAGATGTAGGGCTCTCAAAGGAGAAAGATCTGTACCCAACAGACGTTACCACTTGCCGCCCAGGACTAAAATTACATAGACATCTTAACATCAAACCATACTGCAACTTCTTGAGGGTAGGATGATGAAGATAATAATAGCTAACATTTATAAAGCACTATGTACCTACCAGTCAAAGCACTTGGCAAAAATTAACTCCAAGTATTAATCAATTCATTATCCTCATAACAACCCTGTGAAGAGGCTACTGTTTATACACCCATTTTACATATGATGAAACTGAGTCACAGAGAGAATAAGGTACCAATGTTACCTTAGTAAACAGAGGGATTTAAATATTGGCAGTCCATCTACAGAATCAGTACTTCTTTTTTCAAGGATCAAATTCTCCATACATTTGGTCCTTCTGCATTTGTTCAAATTGACTTTATTTTTAGAGCAGGTTTAGGTTCAGAGCAATACCGAGCAGAAGGAACAGAGATCTCCCGTATGCCCCGTCTCCCCCACACATGCACAGCCTCCCCAGATGACAGCACCCTCCAGAATGCCATTTGTTACCACTGATGGCCCTGCACCGACACTCATGATCACCCGAAGTCCGCAGTTTGCACTGGGGTCCCAGGGTCAGTGGTCCTAACATACAGTACTGCCTGCACGTCGCAGATAACCTGTGCAATGAATATCTGCTGCAAGGGGAGAACAAAATCCTCAAATGGAAACATTAGAAGAAAAACTAACACATTTATTAGTATCCTGGCACCCTTAATAATACTATTTTCAAAGACTTTCACCAAACCTTGATTGATATTTTCCTTACCTTGTCACAGCAATTGCATCTTCCAGAAAAAACTGATCAACAGGAAATGTACGACCTGGAAAAACAAAATAGAAAATAAATAAACTAAAATGAAAAAAAAAAGCGCCTCAGAATACCTGTCAACTATCTTGAAATAGTTTACATATGCAAAATTCCCTTAAAACAAAGCTTGGCATAATAAGGTACTATTTGTTTTGTGATCTTAAAATTATAGAATTAAAAAAAAGCTTTTTAATGATAGAAATGGTAAGGCATAGATTTCAGTTGGTGAAGAAAAAAACTGTAAGTGAAAAGATGATCATTTGCTAATAAAACTTTTTACCTTTTAAAAACATTTTGTTATGCCTTTTCCATCCTCCCCACTTCCCCCACAGGGAATCTTTAAATATTCAACAACTATACTCCAGATCAAGCATATAATTTCTCCTTCAAATCTATTGTCAATTGTCTCTATACCTAGAACAAACATGACTATTTTATTCATCTGTCAGTGCTTCCAAATTGACCTTTGGCCATCAATTGCATAAGGATAAACCAGAGCCCAGGGCAATAACTTAATCCCACAGTGAGACCACAAAAGCACCAAAAGAGGACACAGGCTACCCAACTTCACTTTCTCTCAGAAAGGACCAACATCCAGAAATTTAGCTGAATCCAGAAACGAATGAATGTATGGTACACAGATACAACTTACTTCTTTGTGACAGATTCCCACTACCCCCTCACAGTTTTAGGTTAAACATAATGGAATGCTGGAAACACTTATAACCTAGACTTTTCAAAGCAACACATACAAAATGAGAATCTCCCAACAAATGGGCATAATGTCACCTCTTTATTGATTTCATTATATGGTTATAATTTTATTTGTTACAAACTAATCACTTCTCTGGAGACAGGAATTAATACCTATCAATTTATGTTTCAATTTAACATTAAAATAATTTCATTTGCTTATTAGAACAATACATATTTAATGATGCATTTTAATCACCTGGTATAGTAATGACTGGGCAGGAACTGAAATATTCTGAAAAGAGCTCAGCGTTTAAAGTTGCACTCATCAGAATAACCTGGAGAGTTGGTCTCTGCATCACGATGTCCTTCAAAACTAGCAGCAGGAAGTCACTAGAGGAAATAAAAGAAATGCCTGAGGATCTAACAAATTCAATGAAGCTGATATATTGTGAGCAAGCGATGTGTAAGACCTATGTCACGACAATTATAACATTCACAGAGAGATGCATCATGTTCCTAGCTGTGAAGCTTAATATTAAAAGGTGTCAGCCCTGGCTGGTGCAGCTACGTAGACTGAGTGCCGGCCTGTGAACACACTAAAGGTCACCAGCTTGATTCCCAGCCAGGGCACAGGCCTGGGTTGCAGCCCAGGTCTCCACATGGGAGTATGTGAGAGGCAAGTGGTCAGTGTTTCTCTCCCTCTTTCTCCCTCCTTTCCCCCTTCTCTAAAGATAAATAAATAAAATCTTTTTAAAAAAGAGATAGTGTGGTAGCAATCAAAATACCAATAGGATTATTTCACTGCATTGGTTAATTCTACTTCTTAATATCTATTATGTACATAAAAAGGCATACATAAAGATTTCCATCATGGCGCTATTTGTAGTGGAAACTACCTAAATGTCCACCAAGAAACGGTTAATTATAATAGCATCATCCATTCTGTGGAGTAATGTGAGGAGAATAAAAGGAATAAGGTAGACTTCTAGATTCTGACATGACAATGTTAGTGAATAAAACCTAAGTTGTAGAATGATAGGTACTGTAAAAGAGCAATTCTCAACTGGTCTCCCTGCTCCAGCCCTTGTCCCTGAAATCTATTCTCAATAGGCCAATAATTCTGTTCAAATGAATCTCTACACCCTTCTGCTCATAATCCTTCTGTGACTTCTTATTGCTGTCCCCACTAACAAGGCACTATGTGACATGATCTGGACTCCCACCACTTATTTCCTACTGCTCTCCCTCTAATTCACTTGGCTGCAGCCATACTGTCCTCGAGGCATGGACCTCAGGTCCTTTGCACATGTTATTAATCTGCCTGGAATTCACAGAGGTAGCGCCTTCACTTCCCTCAAGTCTTTACTTAAAAGATACCTTCCTTTTCAGCCAGGCCTTCCACAGCCTATTTAAATGTTCAAATGCTCCCCTCCCTTGCGTTTCATATTATCGTTACTCTTCTCAGCACTTATCTATGTATTTTACTGATTTACCTTGCTTGTTGTTGGGTGCCCCCATGAGAATGTAAGACGTATAAGGACAGGGAGTTTAGTTACTGTGTTCACTACTCCAGTATCTAGAATAATGCCTAGGACACAGTAGGCCCTTAATAAGTATTCGTTGACTTACTAAATGAATACATCATTTGTGTAAGAAAAAAGGCCAGGAAAGAAACTATTTCTAACAAAGTAAAAATACATCCATGCACACAAGGGCATATCATCAATCTAATTATGGTAATTATCTCTGGGGACAGGACTGGGAATGGTTTGGAAGTGTTCAGGGGGACTTTCACCTTATCTGTATTGTTTGAATTTTTAATGAGAGCGTATTATTATACTCCTTAGTTCTCCTTAATTAAATGAGCTAATTTAGTTACATTTATAATTATTTGTGTTTCTTTTTTAGGTAAAAGGAAAATAACAACAGGCAAAGGTTTAAGCAATTTATGGTACATCCATACTTTAGAATTTCCTATGCAATTATTAATAATAATTTTCCAATACAGTTCATGCTATTAGATCAGAAACGTCACAGAAAACTATATAATCCCAGCTGTCTTTGTGGAGATACATCTCTCTCTATCTCATCGCTCCCCCAACTCCCAGTGCACTGCCGGAAGAAAACAGACCAAAACTGTAACATGGAATTAGTAATTTTACAGGGGAAATTACTTTTTCTTGACACTTCTTTAACATTTTCTAAGTGTTTTAGAATAATCATGTTATCTCTATCATCCAGAAATGTATTAAAAATTTTTAAATGAATACAACTGTAAACTTTTTCTGTATTCAACCTGTTTATTTACTATTAAATTTTTTTTTTAAAAAGTATTGATTAGAGAGAGGAAGGGGGAGGGAGAGAAAAAAACATCGATTTGTTGTTCCACTCATTTATGCATCCACTGGCTGATTCTTGTATGTGCCCCTACCAGTGATGGAACCTGCAACCTTGGGGCATTGGGATGATGCTCTGTCTAACCAAGTGAGCTCCCTGGCCAGGGCTATTTTTTAAAAATTGATTTTAGAGAGGGAGAGGAAAAGACAGAGAAAATCATCAACTTGTTGCTCCACTTACTTATGCATTCATTGGTTGATTCTCGCACGTGCCCTGATCAAGGATCAAACCCTGGCATATTGGGACAATGCTCCAACCAACTGAATTACCTGACCAGAGCCCTACATTCAACCTTTAATCTTGGCTATACTTTCACCAGTCTTGGTTCCTGGATCACTAGTTTCTGTTTTTTCAATCTGAGCTAGCAACTATTCCCCTACTTTCTCTTGTAATCTGTACACTCCTTCCCCAGGGTCTGGAATACTAAAAACGCTAAGGCAGCACATGCTCATCACGAAGAGTCATCTGTTAGATGGACATCATCTCATTGGAGATACTTAACACCCTCCTGGCATCATGCTGAGCTGGGCACTGTACTTAGCAGGAATTACAGGTGTAACACATGCGTAGCTGATGGATTGGCTGCTTTGGGCTTTGTTTAGTCATTCATTGTCCTAACATTCATGCATATTTTTATGGAGCCTGTATTAAGTGCTTCCGTCTCTGGTATGTAATTTCTCTTTATTCAGATGTAAATATATTTAAAATTTTTAACTGTTGACACATCATTATGTTTTATAAAAATCTTCTGAGAACAGTATTGCAGCCAGGAACCAAATCCAGCACTATCTATGCTCATTTCTCTGAGGTGGTGGGAGAATAAATGTTACGAAACACAAAGCTATTCATTATATTCAAAATTACACTGGATATAATTTCCCCTGAAATTTTAAATTTATTTTTATAATTATTTAAATATTATTAGTCTGGTTGAATGTTTTCATTTCCTCTTCCAAGTTGTTCAGTGATTCTCTTAAAAAAAATTTCATCTTTCAAATCTTAATTTAATCATTTAGCTGCAAAATGACGGTACTTACCATTTCTTCCAACCACTGTTTCTGGAATGTCTATAACATTATTTGTCCCTCAAAGATTCTCAGCGTTTGTTTATAATCATTTAAAATTTATTATTGCCTTATTCTAGGATTTTTTTCTTTTTTAAAAAAATGTTTTATTTTAGAGAGAGGGCAAGGGAGTGAGAAAGAGATGGAGAGAAACACTAATCAGTTGCCTCTCGCATGCACCCCAACTGGGGTTGGAACCCACAACCTGGGCATATGCCCTGACCAGGAATTGAACCCTCGACCCTTAGGTTTACAGGATGATGCTCCAGCCAACTGAGCCACACCAGCCCAGGTTCCCACTAGTTTTTTTACTGCTCTAGAGCATGATCCACATGACAAGCTATGATAAATGCCATTTATTTACCTGGCCCTTCCTTTTAAAATACTGAGAATTTTGATTGTACACCTTAACCCTTTAATGTTTTGTAATTCCATTTAAATCAAGTCCAAATGCTTTATCATCCGTGATGTATAAGGCTCTGAAATATCTGCCTCCTGCTTTTCTCACCTGCCACTTTTCCTGTCATTTACCACATACTAGCTGCACCTGTACCCTCCAGTTTCTGGACTCCCAGTGAAGCCCCTCCCATCGCCATCCTCGCAAATACTGGCCTTGCCCCCATCTGTCACATAGGACTCCTTCTTGTACTTCAAGTTTAATTTAAATGTCATCTTTTCAGACATATGATCCCTGGCTATCTTCTGGGCCTGTCACCGAAACACAACATCCCATTTATTCCTTCATAGTACTTATTCTGACTTGTAATTATTTATTTGTTTCTTTACTTGTTCACTATTGTATCCCCAGCAATTAACAGATCACTTGGCATTTAATACAGGCTCCATAAACATATGAATGGATGTCAGGATTGAATGAATGACCGAATGAAGTCCACATTGACCAATCCACCAGCTATGGCATGCATCACACCTGTTACTCCTGCTAAGTACAGTGCCCAGCTCCGCGTGACACCAGGAGGGTGTTACCTCTTATTACAGGATGTTCATGTAACAGGATGACTTTTAGTGATGAAGATGCGTTCTAGCATTTTTAGTATTACAGACCCTGGAGAGCAGGAACCAATTCCTCTTTATAACTTAGGCCTTCTCTTGGCAAGTTGCCCTCTACTAACTCTAAGAAACTGAAATGGAAGCAGAATAAAATCTTCTCTGCCATGTCTTCATTTTCTTTTTTTTTAATTTTAATTTTGTATTGTTATTCAATTACAGTTATTTGCCTTTTCTCCCCATCCCTCCACCCCACCCCAGCTGAACCCACCCCCCTCCCCCACCTCCACCCCTCCCTTGACTTTGTCCATGTGTCCTTTATAGTAGTTCCTGTAAACCCCTCTTCCCACTGTCCCCTCCCCACTCCCCCGTGCCCATTGTTAGATTGTTCTTAACTTCAATGTCTCTGGTTATATTTTGTTTCCTTTTTTCTCCTACTTATTATGTTCCAGTTAAAGGTGAGATCATATGGTATTTGTCCCTCACCGTCTGGCTTATTTCACTTAACATAACGCTCTCCAGTTCCATCCATGCTGTTGCAAAGGGTATAAGCTCCTTTCTCTCTGCTGTGTAGAATTCCATTGTGTAAATGTACCATAGTTTTTGGATCCACTCATTTGCTGATGGGCTCTTAGGCTGCTTCCAGTACTTGGCTATTGTAAATTGTGCTGCTATGAACATTGGGGTGCACAGGTTCTTTTGGATTGGTGTTTCAGGGTTCTCAGGGTATAATCCCAGCAGCGGAATTGCTGGGACAAAGGGCAGTTCCATTTTTAGTTTTTTGAGGAAATTCCATACTGTTTTCCACAGTGGCCTCACCAGTCTGCATTCCCACCAACAGTGCACTAGGGTTCCCTTTTCTCCGCATCCTCTCCAACACTTGTTTGTTGATTTGTTTCTGTTGGCCACTCTGACTGGTGTGAGATGGTACCTCATTGTGGTTTTAATTTGCATCTCTCTGATGGCTAGTGATGCTGAGCATCTTTTCATATGTCTCTGGGCCCTCTGTATGTCTTCCTTGGAGAAGTGTCTGTTCAAGTCCTTTGCCCATTTTTTAATTGGGTTGTTTGTCTTCCTGGAGTGCAGTCGTGTGAGTTCTTTATATATTTTGGAGATCAGGCCCTTGTCTGAGGTATCATTAGCAAATATGTTTTCCCATACTGTTGGTTCTCTTTGTAATTTGGTGCTGATTTCTTTAGCCTTGCAGAAGCTTTTTATTTTGACGAGGTCCCATTTGTTTATTCTTTCCTTTATGTCCCTTGCTTTAGGTGACATGTCTGTGAGGATGTTGCTGCGTGGAATTTCTGAGATTTTCCTGCCAATGTTTTCCTCTAGGACTTTCATGGTGTTACGACTTATATTTAAGTCTTTTATCCATCTTGAGTTTATTTTTGTGTATGGCGTAAGTTGGTGATCGAGTTTCATTTTTTTGCACGTAGCTGTCCAGATCTCCCAACACCATCTGTTGAAGAGGCTGTTTTTGCTCCATTTTATGCTCCTGCCTCCTTTGTCAAATATTAATTGACCATAAAGACTTGAGTTTATTTCTGGGCTCTCTGTTCTGTTCCATTGGTCTATGTGCCTGTTTTTATGCCAGTACCAGGCTGTTTTGATTACAGTGGCCTTGTAATACAGTTTGATATCAGGTATTGTGATCCCTCCTGCTTTGTTCTTTCTCAAAATTGCTGCAGCTATTCGGGGTTGTTTATGGTTCCATATAAATTTCTGAAATGTTTGTTCTATATCTGTGAAATATGTCATGGGTACTCTAATAGGGATTGCATAGAATCTATGAATTGCTTTGGGTAGTATGGCCATTTTGATGATGTTAATTCTTCCAATCCATGAACATGGTACATGCTTCCATTTGTTTGTGTCTTCCTTAATTTCTTTCTTCAGTGTTGTGTAGTTTTCTGAGTACAGGTCTTGTACTTCCTTGGTTAGGTTGATTCCTAGGTACTTTATTTTTCTTGTTGCTATATCAAAATGGATTTTTTCCTGATTTCTGTTTCTGCAGTTTCATTGTTGGTATACAGGAATGCCTTTGATTTCTGAGTATTGACTTTGTATCCAGCTGTTTTGCCAAATTCATTTATTAGGTCGAGTAGTTTTTTGGTGGAGTCAATAGGATTTTCCATGTACACTATCATGTCATCTGCAAACAGTGACAGTTTCATTTCCTCCTTTCCAATTTGGATGCCTTTTATTTCTTTTTCTTGTCTGATTGCTGTGGCTAGGACTTCCAATACTATGTTGAATAGGAGTGGTGAGAGAGGGCATCCTTGTCTTGTTCCTGATCTTAGTGGGAAAGCTCTAAGATTTTGTGCATTGAGTATGATGTTGGCTGTAGGTCTCTCATATATGGCCTTTATGATGTTAAGGAATGCTCCCTCTATTCCCACTTTGCTGAGTGTTTATCATCAGAAATGGGTGCTGTATCTTATCAAATACTTTTTCCACATCTATTGATATAATCATGTGATTTTTGTCTTTGCTGTTGTTGATGTGATGTATTATGTTTATTGATTTGCGAATATTGTACCATCCTTGCATCCCTGGGATGAATCCCACTTGGTCATGGTGGATGATCTTTTTAATGTATTGCTGGATGCGGTTTGCCAATATTTTGTTGAGAATTTTAGCATCTATGTTCATCAGCGATATTGGCCTGAAGTTTTCTTTCTTCGTTGTGTCTTTGTCTGGTTTTGGGATTAGGATGATGCTGGTTTCATAAAAAGAGTTTGGGAATCTTCCATCAGTTTGGATTTTTTCGAATAGTCTGTGAAGGATAGGGGTTAGCTCTTCCTTAAAGGCTTTGTAGAAATCTCCTGTGAAGCCATCTGGTCCAGGGCTTTTGTGTGTTGGGAGTTTTTTGATGACTGCTTCAATTTTGTCTGCCATTATTGGTCTGTTCAGGCTTTCTGCTTCTTCTTCATTCAGTTTTGGAAGATTATATTTTTCTAGAAATGTGTCCATTTCATCTAGGTTTTCAAATTTCTTGGAGTACAGTTCCTCGTGGTAATTTCTTACAATCCTTTGTATTTCTGTGGTATCAGCTGTAATCTCTCCTCTTTCATTTCTAATTGTGTTTATTTGGATCCTCTCTCTTTTTTTCTTGATGAGCCTACTTAAAGGCTTGTCGATTTTGTTTATTTTTTCAAAGAACCAGCTCCTGGATTCATTGATCCTTAGAATTGTGCTTTTAGTCTCTATGTCATTTAACTCTGCTCTGATCTTGGTTATTTCCTCCCTTCTGCTTGCTCTGGGCTGTCTTTGTTGTTGTTCCTTGAGTTCTTGTAGGCGTAGGGTTAGGTTGTTTGTTTGAAATGTTTCTATCTTTTTAAGGTAGGCCTGTATTGCTATGAACTTCCCTCTCAGGACTGCCTTTGCTGTGTCCCATAGGTTTTGGGTTGTTGTGAGTTCATTTTCATTTGTTTCCAGAAAGTTTTGATTTCTTCCCTAATCTCGTTCATTGTTTAATAGCATGCTATTCAGTCTCCATGATTTTGAGTGTTTTGGGTTTTTTCCTTTGGGGTTGGTTTCTAGTTTCAGTCCCTTGTGGTCAGAGAAAATGCTTGATATAATTTCAATTTTCTTGAATTTGTTGAGGCTTGCTTTGTGTCCTATCATGTGGTCTATCTTTGAAAAAGTTCCATGTACACTTGAAAAGAATGTGTATTTTGCTTCTTTGGGATGAAAAGCTCTCTATATATATCAATTAAGTCCATTTTATCTAGGGTATTGTTAAGTGACACAATAGCCTTCTTGATATTTTGTTTGGAAGACCTGTCCATTTTTGACAGTGGGGTGTTAAAGTCCCCTACTATAATTGTGTTGCTGTCAATATCTTTCTTGAAGTCCTCCAAGATTTTCTTTATGTATTTGGGTGCATATATATTTACAATGTTTCCAGCCCTTCACTTTCAGTCTGTGTAAGTCTTTTGTCCTGAGATGGGTCTCTTGTAGGCAGCATATGTGTGGGTCATGTTTTCTTATCCATTCAGCTATTCTATGTCTTTTGATTGGAGCATTTAATCCATTTACGTTTAAGGTTATTATCAATAGGTAGTTATTCATTGCCATTATTTCCTACCTGTGTTCCTCTGTCTTTCTCTTTTCCTTCCTTTCCTTAAAGCAGTCCCTTTAGCATCTCTTGCAGAGCTGGTTTGGTGGAATTGTATTCTTTTAGACTTCTTTTGTCTGGGAAACTCTTTATTTGGCCTTCTATCTTAATTGAGAGCCTTGCTGGGTAAAGTAGTCTTGGTTGCAGGCCTCTGGTTCTCATTACTTGGAATATTTTTTGCCATTCTCTTCTGGGTTGGAGTGTTTCCATTGAGAAGTCAGTTCCTAACATTATTGGGGCTCCCTTGTATGTTACTTCCTGTTTCTCCCTTGCTGCCTTTAAGATCTTCTCTTTGTCTTGGAATTTTGCCATTTTAATTATGATGTGTCTTGCAGTGGGCCTCTTTGGGTTCCTCTTGCTTGGGACTCTCTGTGTTTCCTGGATTTGGGTGACTTTTTCTCTCATCAGATTAGGGAAATTTTCCATCATTATTTTTTCAAACAGGTTTTCTATCCCTTGCTCTTCTTCTTCTCCTTCTGGTATTCCTATTATACGGATATTGTTACGTTTCATGTTGTTCTGCATTTCCCTTAATCCCTCTTCATTCTTTCCCATGTCTTCATTTTATGTGTGTGGGTATTCATTTGGAAAATCTTTGTTTTACCTTTCTTTTTAAAAATTAAAAAATTTTAATATATTTATTTATTTAAAAAAATTTACTTATTTCTTTTTAGAGAGAGGGGAAGGGAGAAAGAGAGGGAAGGAAACACTGATGCGCTAGAGAAACATAGATTGGTTGCCCCTTATACTCCCCCAACAGGCGACCTAGCCCACAACCCAGGCATGTGCCCTGACTGGGAATCGAACCGGCGATCTTTTGGTTTGAGCAGGCTGGCACTCAAGGCATTCAATCCACTGGGCCACACCAGCCTAAGGGCTATATTTATTTATTTTTAAATATTTTATTTATTTATTTTTAGAGAGAAGTGGAAGGGAGGGAGAAAGAGGGAGAGAGAAACATTGATGTGAGAGACTGCCTCACATACTCTCCTCAACCTGGAATCAAACTGGCGACCTTTGACTGTGCAGGACGATCCCCAACCAACTGAGCCACACCGATCAGGGCGGTTTTACCTTTCCTCTGTCCTCTCATGAACTTCATCCACAATGATGTGGGTGACTCCTTGGAGAGCTGTATCTCCTTCCAGCCTTCTCAGCAGCACTCCTGTGGTGCAGTATAACAGTCTGGTGGCTGAGGACTTCCATATGGAAGAACATAAAAAGCATTCATGAAATTTTGAAAAAAGGAAACACTCCCCTGGCAAAGCCATTTTGAGTAGATAGGGATAAAGAATATTGAAAACAACAGCAGTTCCATTCAATATGAAACCATACTAAGTGCAGATTCTTGCTGGTGACCACGACAAAGGCTTTTCTACTTCACATCAAAATCTTAAGGTTAGGACTCATAAAAGGCATCCAGAAAGTATTATAAAACATGAAGACAAGAGTGAGTGATAAAATCAATCTGAATTTGTCCATCTCTTATTCAGTTAAACAGATTAATTCCCAGGTTTAAGAGCAAGACAGCACTTACTCCATCACTTCTGCCAATAAAAAGTAAAATGTCTTTATATAGGAAATTAATTACATACAAGTAAGAGTTCTTATACCAAAATATTTCTGGAAGGACTTCTGAGTACATCCCAAATTTCCCACGAATCTCCAGACACCAAGAACTATTTTTTTATTTGAAAACGAAATTTCTGTGATCAGGAAATAAGCAGAGCGTACAGACCTTGACACTCTCCAACCGGATCTGGTACCCCACAGTCAGGCCCACCCTTTCCGCTCGCTCTTTCGCAACACGTTCAGCGACAGAGATCGCAGAGATTCGTCGGGGCTGGGTACAGATGATGTTAGCCACCTTCTCTGGTGGTCCGTTCAGAGAATCATCCAGTATAAACTGTGGAATCTGTGTGGTTTTCCCACATCTGTATGCCAAAACAAATAAGTCCTAAAATGAGAGTTTGCAAGCGCAGTTAACTAAAGAAGAAATCATATGCAATGAGGAACGACAGGAAGTTAATTAGAATAAAAGTTATTCAGCTTCATCTGCTTCTAAACCTACCTACTGACTTATCACCTAAAGCTGCTAACTTCTAGGAATTTGCACTCATTACCAGGATGATCAAAAAATAGTTTACTATCATTGTAAAACTGGGACTATTGAACAGACATTAGATTACGGTCTATAAATGCCCCTAGGGATGTGAACTCTACATACGGCTCCTAAAGAAACAGGAGTATTGTCTCAAGATTATTAAAATACTCTATGTTTTTTTCCTTTGATGTGTATTGACTTGGCTACAGGTAAACTGAAGTTAATAAGAAACTGCAAGATACAAAGTTAATACTATATATAAGTTAGTCTGGACATAAATGGAATGACTAAATTGAAACACTTGCATAGATAACAAAATTATGCCTGTGACTTGTCCCCTGATAAATAGGTTCCAATAACATATAGAGTGTGTGAAACAAGAAAAATAATGTGCCCTAAGTTGTTCTTAAAAGAACAAATAAAGGCTCTAAAGAAAGCAGAATACATTTGGAATATAAAAAGTTTTCAAGCTAAATGTTCTGAAACTATTATTTACATTTTAAAATGGGCCTTGTTAAAAGCCTTTAGCTAAACTTTTTGTCTTAAAAGTACCTGAAGGCAGAGGTGTACAATGTCTATAAATTCCTAGATGTATTTCTGAGTTTTGTTTTTGTTCTTTGTAATTTGGCTCTGTTGGCTGCAGATGCTGCAGTGTTAGTTCTTGTGAAATATTATTTAATATTTGACAGGAAAAAGTGCAAAAACCACCAACGACTGGCTTTTCACAAGTAGAACTGGCCGTGGTGACCAGGGTACATACCGTATTTACAGACGAACGCTGCATTACAAATAAACTGCATTCTTACCCAGTCATACCACTTATAACAAGTACTTGGTGCTTGCTCAACAATCTAAGAATGGTTTCTCTTTCTTCCCAGGCAGGGAGTGACTGTCTTTCTTGCAGAATTGACTGGAACTGTCTGGAAGTCTGATAAAATAAAAGGTATCAGTTGGGTTACTTTGAATGGCCCTTCATGAAGGAATGTGAAAACCCACAGTTAGGCCCACCCGCTCTCCTCTTTAGCAATTTATTCAGGGGAAGAAACGGCAGATTTGTAGGGGTTGGACACTGACGACTTCAGTCAGAAGGCTGCTCAGAGGGTCAGCCAGAATCAGCTGAGGAACCTATGTGGTTTTCCTAATCACAATAAACTGAAAGACCTTATAAGAGAAATAAACCCCTCCTGCTTAGTACTTATCTAGCTCTTCCTAGCAAGAGCTCTTACGCCAGCACTGTCGAGTACACCTTTTTGTGTTGATGGAAATGTTCTATATTTGCGTTGGCAACACATGGCTACTAACACTTAACTGTGGCCAGTACTACCGAGGAAATGAATATTTTATTTAATTTTAATTGATTTCAATTTAAATAGCTGCACACAACTAGAAGCTACCATATTGGACAGCACATTTCTACACAGTATCAGACTTTTGCCCAAATCAGTAGTACCGAGAGCACTCATTAAAGGGCTCTTTTCGGCCAGGCATCACACCTGAGCAACTCAGCCTGACGTCTAATGCAACACGGCATAGTGCTATACATCAAAAGCATGGGTGTATTTTTGAAAAATGTAAGAAATTTATACTAACACATCATCTTCTGCATATGATTTTAATCACACCAATTTGTCACCTCTAAACACAGTGAACAAGTTGAACATGTAATTTTTTGTTTGTACCATCTTATTATTTATGGTGTGATTTTCTACTCGTTTTGACATTCTACAGGTATTGTACTATGTATGAGATAGCTTTAGACTGTATCAGAATCAGAATCACAGAACTTTAGAACTGGAAGGGCCCTGAAACAGCATCTCTAGTCCAATCCCTAGATTGGTTAAGCCACTCCCATTTGTCCTGCATCCAACTCTGCCTTCACAGTTCATTTGCAGGATGTTTTAAAATAATCTTCCTGTAAACGGGGTACAAATAACAAGGGCTTTGGAAACAAGAGAGAATGGGCTTGAACTTCAATGTTGCCACTTACTAGCTATGTGACCTAGTGCAAGTTATTTATCCTGTGGGCCTTTCAAATGGGTAAAAGTCCCTCCTTACCCTTCTCATTTTCACAGCGATTTCTCTAACGTACGCTACAGTATTAATTATCCTTCCACTTACCAGACTGTCTGTTACCCTACCAAAGCCACAAGATTCTGAGAATACTTTGTATACACGTATATATTCCATTGTCACCAGTCATTGGATTTTTCCAAAACTACCTAGAACATGTGCCCAAGTTTGCTGTGGCATGCAGAAATTTTGACCACTCGGTAGAAGAGAACCAAAAGTATACTGGGGAGGGTAGCCAAAGCTTCCCAATTCCTAATCCCTCCATCCATAACATCAGGGAGGCAATGCTGGCCATTCTCTCAGAATACCCTACCTGTTTTATTCGGAACTGCTTGCAGATTTTAGCATTTTCAGCATGTACTGATTTTGCCTGCCAGTCATATCTTTTGGAAATCTTTTTCTTAAGGTTCACATAGCTTTCATTCTCCACTACAACTGGTGCAGGACCTTCATCCTCATCTGTCTCCTCCTCAGGCTCTGATTCTTTTTCAACTTGAAGGGGATAAAAGGAAACATTTTCGATACGGAGCCCTTTCTTTATCAAAAGGGGAAAGTCACTATCTAACAAAGTAACGACAAAATCATAAGATAGAGAAAAAGTTAAAGCTTGAATAAAGCAGGTTCATTCATTTCAACACTGCTACTTCTGCTAAAGAACTTAAAATGCATCCTCAATCCAATTTTTATCAAGCATATGTGGCTACTGTTAAAAACTAAATTAAATTAAAAACAAAGAAGAGAAAATCATGGCATGCTTTGTAACCCAGTAGCCTCTTTACATCTAGGAATTAACTGAAATTTTCAACTATTTGCAAATGTACCTAAAATTCCATGACACAAAACCATCTAACAAATAATGAATCAATAAACAAAATGTGGTATGTTCATATAAGACTATTATTTAACAATAAAAAGGAATGGAGTCATGATACATGTTACAACATGAATGAACTTGAAAACATTAAGTGAAAGCAGCCAATCACAAAAAGCCACCTATTGTATGAATCTATTTCTACGAAGTGCCCAGAATTGGCAAATCCACAGAGACAGAATAGAGGTCCGTGGCCATGAGGAGTTGGGAGAAAGAGAAGTAAGGAGTGACTGCTAGCGGATACAGGGTTTCTTTACGGGGTGACGGAAGTGCTGTGGAATTAGACAATGGTTATAGTTGCACAACTCTGTGAATACACTAAAAACCATTTAATTGTACACTTACTTTAAAGGGTGAATTTCAAGGTATGTAAATTATATCTCAATAAAGCTGCTCTTTTCTGTAAAGTTCACAACCCACAATGTCATTTCTCAAGGAATACCTGTGAAGCCCAGGGCTAATCAAGAGGCGAGTGAGCGAAGCCAGACACGGCTCAGCATGAGTATCTCAGTGCCACTTCACTGTTCTCTACGTCCTGGCGTTTACCGTGTATAATGAGCACTTTTTTGCCCAAATATTTGAGGGAAAAATAAGGACATACATTATACATGGATAGTACTAATTCCATATCTATATAAATGTTTTTAATTTTTTCTTTATGCTTACACATTAAAAGTGTAACTCTAGAAAGTAATAACAATATCTGTATGCAAAATAATACCCTAGAATATAATTGGTTTTAATATAAATAAATAAAAAATTTAATCAAATAATTAAAATAAAAGTTTTTTTCCTGAAAGTTTGGGCCAAAAACATGGGTGCACATTATGTACCGGAGCACGTTACACATGGCAAAACATGGTACCTAGGAACTCTTGTGAAACAACGAAAACTCAATTCTCTGAAAGGAAGACGGCAACAAAAAAGAGAATCCTTTGGTGAACTACAGGGGGTTTACTTGTGGTGTTAAGAATTGCCCAGCAAACCTGGATGTGGATAAAGCCAGAAGCCTGCACAAACATTTGTTTGAGAGTTTAGGGATTCACAAAGATAGCTCTATTCCATCGAGTTTTGGGAGTCTAGTGTACTAAAAGCAGGAGAGTATGAATAGTGGTATAGAAAGAAAAGTATCTCTAGAAACTCATTTGAGAATAATCCCATATAAAGTATCAGAAATAAACAAGTAAAATCCAGTATATTAAATGAAACAGGTTTTCTGGAAAGATGCTATAAGTTTCTTCTAACCCTCAACTGCTAAACTGACACATCACTTCAAACTTTGCAATCCAGGGAGCCCCATCACAGTGATGAAACTGCACTGCACAATTAAAGTCAGGTACAGTTCAGGGTTCTCCCTCCTTTTTGCCCACGGACTTCCCTAAGGTCACCGTGACAGCCTGGACCAGCCCTCAGAACCTCTGACTTCGTTAACGCATCATTCTGAAGGCCCCCACCCCAACTCCAAAACACCCTCCATGTGACCAATGCCTTACATACCTTCTGGAGCTTGACTTGAAACAAAAGAATTACTTGGAATCACTGGTTTACGACAGACAGGATTATTTATTCTGGTTCCAGAGGATACTGGCAGAGAGTTCCCTGGAGGGACACTGTACTTGTGATGGGTATTTGTTAGTAAATTGACTATTTCTGATTCTTCCTCTAAAAGGGTAATCAACGAATACACAACAGGTTCTGAAGTTTCTGCAGATGACAAGGCCTTGCTATAAAGGAACTCAGAAATATGTAAACGACAAGCCAGAGGTAGATTCTCATTGGTGGAATAAAACGCCACAAGGGGAGCTTCATAGGGGTATTTGTGGTTTTTAGAAAATCGAATTTCAAGTTCATATAAAAAAGATGCATCTTCTTCAGCATTAAGATGAGAATCATCTACACTTCTTTCTACTCTTCCAACAATTTGATTGGGGGGCACTTCATGTTTGAATTTGCATTTTGACCCAAATTTACAATTTCCTTTGAGGTAAAATTTACAGATTTCAACTGAAGTCTCCTGTATATTTTTGGTACTTTCCTTTTGCTTGGATTTGCAGAATTTACTGGTCAAATACTCCAGTTCTAATCCAATGGTCCAGACTCTGTTCTGAATTCTTTCTATGAATTTTTCTCCACAGATTGACTTGAGAGCAAATGCTTCTTCCTGTCGTTGTTCTACACACTCTTTCATGCTTATACGGGCGACGGCCCCAGAGATCTTCATTCTCTCTCCAAATGTCTCAGAAAAACACTGGGTGAGCAGATGTTCCAGGGATGCCCCCACATCTCCATCGCAAACCCTCAGGGCTGCTTGACAGCGTTCAGTGTTGAAACCATACCTGCCAAGTGTGAGACATGACAAAAAAGGAGTAATATCAAATAACAGAAGTGAAATTCATTTAAATACACTTAGGTGAAGTTATAACTCTATCTAGGCAGGGTTGTATTCTGAAAGAGAGGAGGAAGATAATACTAATTCCTCCTTAATTTCCCTAATCTAAGAGAGAGAATATTAGGCATATCAGGCACTTCTGGAATCCATCCAATAAGAAAGTACTCCAAGGGGGATAGAGGGAATGGGATTTCCATTTCCTCAAATTCTCCTCCAAATCCTATAATTGTTGAAAGCAATCACCTGGAAAGTTTTTGCACTGCAAATGTCGAGACAGTAAATTCTGGATTATGAGGCTCCGCTAGGCCTGAGCCGGCATATTCCGAAGGATCAGAGTCGGGAACGAGGGAAGCTTCTCGTCCAGCTAACCAGTACTGTGCCTCATCACAATCAGGCTCATCATCTTCCTCCTCTCCAGAAATGCTTCTTCTAGAAAAAGTAACATTTTCATGTATTATACATTAATTTCTAACTTACTTCAAAGAAAAAACTTAGCAAGAATTTAAGAATTTAATTTAAAAAGCCAAAAGATATAGGATTCTGACCACTATCAGTCACTGATTTAATCTTATTCACTTATTAATTTATATTTCAGCAGTTAACATTTATCAGGTATTTACTGCATGCCAAGTACTATGTTAAGTGTTTTGTACACTTTTAAGTCTTTTAAATTCTTCCCAATAACCCAACCAGATACTACTGGAATCTCCATTTTTCAGATGATCAACTAAAATTTAGAGAGGATTAGTAATTGCCAAAGGCTACACAGTAACGAGAAACTAGAGATTTTTCACTGAGACAGTCTCACCCCAGAGCCCGTATGCTTAACTGTAAAAGTATTGGCTACCCTCTCTTTCTCTTCTCATTCATAAAAACCAGCCCCAAGTTTTTGCTTTGCTGCATAACCACCTTTCCTAAATCGAAGACAGATAAGAGATTTGTAGATAGGATGGAAACTGAGCTGCTCATGACCGACCACTCATTCATTCTGGCAAGTGGAAAGAATTAATCTCTCCAACTGAAATCACAAAGCAAAATAACCAAAAGACTGAAAGTTGATAGGCAGATGGTCACAAGTAGTGTAGTCTTAAGACTTCATAGGATCAACTCAGTATTTGCTCCTCGAATAATATTTCTACTTGTTCACTACAAGGTTTTATTTAGAAGGATGTCAAGCAATTACTGAATCCGTATTAGCATCGTCCTAGAACAGCGATTTTCAAGTAGTGTGCCACAAGAATTTTTAAAACCTGTAGTACCTGACTACTTAGTCAGGGGCACTGATCTCTTTTCCCTTGAACTGTCAAATAAAAAAATGACAACAGCCAACACAACAATAGCTATCTGGTGTGAACCAAAATTATACCTATTTTTTTGTCAGATTGGCAAAAAACAAATTTTTTGGTGTGTCACAGAATTTTAGCCATTAGTTTATATGTGCCATGAGATGAAAAAGGTTGAAAATCGCTGTCCTAGGAAAAATATAATAAAGATGAAAAGGCAATCTGTACTACTGCTCAGATACTGTAAAACAAACTCACTTTAAAACTGTCGCTGAATAATTATTCTTGCATTTCTCTTAGCTCACTTTCAACTAGCTATATAGCCACAACAGGACCAGTGTGGAAACCGTATTCAAAGGACACCCAGGATCTTCACTGTATGTGAAGATGCCAATACATCTTCCTTAATGAAATAATTTACTCAAATAAAATAATTTACTCAGATCCAGCATCTGCATCTTGTTCTTGCAGGTCTCGGAGAAGAGCTTTCACTTTCTCTTGATTCTCAGAGGTCATGTGTAGAGTCTGTAAGGGCACCTTGGCTTTGGGTTTCCATTTGGGGTGGGCCTCTCCTTTTCTTGCACTACTGTTGCCAGGTCTGCAAAGGACAAAAGAAGAAAACTACCCGTTCACTTGTAATCAGAATTGTTACACTCTCCTCAGAGTCCGCAAATGTGTACAACACAAACTAGATTGTCAAGTATCTTAAAAAAGATGACAGCAAATGGGAAGAGGTTCTCTATTTTCTAGAATCCTTACCAGACTTCATCATGTTGGAACTGCTGCAAAAAAACACCGATGGGATTCTTAAGCATTAAAACTGGCTTCAGTAACTCAAGGTCCCTCCGGAACAAGCCATGCTATCACGACTCCCTCTGCACTAGAGAACTTTCACAACAAATGTGCTGCACACGAAAAGCGTGCATTGCATTCTATTTTAGGCAGCCGGCCTGCGAACAATCAAGAGTTCCATTTGACTCATTAATACTTACACGTTAATACGCAGCCTATTTTTGAACTACTTACCTAAATTATTTTCTGATTATAAAAAATACATGTTCACTGTAGAAAGGTAAAGAACAAAAAGGAAAACAGAGGTCACCCTAATTCACATTATCTTTTTCATACACATTAAAAGAATTGTACAGCATTATAATCTTTTAAAATTTGCTTTATTTCCCTATCAAAATACGCTGGCATTTTTCCCTAAAATTAAGTATTCTCCTATAAAATAATTTTAAATGGTTATATAAAGATATAAATGTACTAAAATTTATTTCACAAATCTTGCATTGCTGGAATTTAGATTTTAAAGGACTCTTTAATGTTTAAAACATAAATTCTAAGGTTTAATTTTATTCACTAAGGTTTTTTTTTGTTTGGCACATTTCATTATAAATTTTCACAAATCTAGGGAAATGGAAGAAACGTTTATATTTACAATGCAAAACGTTACTGAGACTTTGAGAAGAATCATACATTTACACTTGGAAAACGGGGGAGCAAAGGAGAAAGTAGAGTTGATTGTGGTTTTTAACTATTTAGTTACAACCTCTGAAAAGAAACGTTAGCCAAAAATCCATCATTTCCACAAACTTTTTGTTTGGAAAAAATTTTAACCTACAAAAAGTAAATGCCTTTTACCTAGATTGACTAGTTCTTAACATTTTCCATACAGATATGTACACACACATTTATCACTTCTCTTCCTTTGTCTACACACACATACCTATATACACGAGGTCTGTCCAGAAGGTATCCAGCCACGTAAAATAAAGAGAGACATTTATCAAAGAAGATACAAAAAACATTTACACAGGACAATGAAGCCTCAGTCCCCTTCAAGGTAGGTACCTTAGGACCTCACACAGTTCTTCCAATCACCATCACCTGCCCCATCATATTTTCCTGAATCTCATCGATGGTAGGAAATCTTTTCCCTTTCAAAGGTATTTTAGTTTTGGGAAAAGCCAGAAGTTGTAGGGCACCAAATGTGAGCTGTAGAGGGACTGAGTCACCTGGATGATTTGATGTTTTGCCAAAAAACTGTGCATGAGACACGATGTATGAGTGGGTGTGTTGTTGTGATGAAGCTGCCAATCACCAGTCGCCCATAGCTGTGGCCTTCTGAATCATCCAGTTTCTGCAGAGGAATGTTCAAGTTTAACACAAAATTTGATGTGGGTTTGTTGCTCTATTCATTCAGTTATTTTGAATGTGACAGTCACACAGGACACATGCTCACTCAATGGGGTCTACCACCCCCACTGACTAGTACAGTGAAGTCATCATTGTTCATATAAGTGCCCTCCAGTCCACTCTCCCTGGCTGCCAGGTTACACTGATGTCACGCAAACTGTTCTCGTTATATTAACAATGGCTGGACGTTTCCTGGACAGACCTCGTGTGCCTTCCTTTTCTCTGTGTGCACACGTGTGTACTGCTGAACCACCTGAACGTGAGCTGCAGTTATCACAGTCGCTCAGTACTTCAGCATGTACTTCCCAGGAATAGAGATACACTCTCATATAACCACAATACTATTATCACTCATAAACATTTTATACTGATAGAGTAGCATCTGATACATAATCCATGATCCAAGTTCCTAATTGTCCTAATTATGTCCTCTATAGGTTTTTTGATTTAGTACCTAATTATTTTCAAACTCCTTTAATTCAGAACAGTTCCCTCACCTATTTCCTGACATTGACATTTTTGAGGCACTCGGGTCAGCTGTCTTGTATAAATTCTCACAATTTGGATTTGCCTGATTGTTTCCTCACAATTAGTGAAAAAAGATAGGGGAGATTTTGGAGATTTTTTCCATCTCCAAAAATTCCAGTGGAAAGCTCACAGTGCAGTCTGAGAGGCAATTCCAATTTTACATATGTATTGCATGGCATGCAGTAGTAAATCTTTACTTTCATTAAGTATTCATTAGAATTATCAGGATTTATTCACTATTTAAAAGTTGAATTCAAGAGAAGCCTGGATATGATGCCTGTCGTTGGTCATCGCATGAAACACCAGTGAAGATTTGGTCCATCTGGTTGGAAAACAGTTCATCCATTAGAAAGATAGAGTACAATCAGGTCACACATTGGGACCTTCAAGCCATAAAGCCTAAGAAATACTTAAAATAATTTCTGTCACTTTCACCATTTCTTAGTACCACTGGTTACCGTAACAGCATGACACTCAATTCACAGGGTCATGTGAAAGTTAAAGTTACCTTCATATTCTGAACTTCCAAAAAGAGAAGGCCATTATTTGCCATTGTACCTTCAGAATGTATTATAAAGAGGGGGACCACCGCAAAGTTGTAAGATAAGAACAATTAACTTGGCCCGAATCACTTGGCATTTCTTCCCCCTTCCCTTCACCATCTGTATAGATTAGGAATTAATACTGTTTCTATATTTGAACATTCAAAGAGCATAATACCTGGCTGAGTGCCTTGATTCACTGAAGATACAAAAGTCATCACCATCATCCCAAATTCTACTTGAGGCCTTTCTATTGCCACCACTGCCACCACCACCACTGCCACTCCCGTGAGATTTACTGGTGTGACCCCTGCCTCCTCTTCCTCCTCTAGAAGACCCTTTTCCACTTCCTTTGCCTGGCTTGCCTTTTCTTCTTACTGAGGAGCTCATTTTCACCTGCAAGAGAAAAAAGTAATACAGGTATCATAAAACCAGACAAGTATAATAATTCTTTGTTTTCAAAGTTATGGATACAGCCTATTTTAAAGAAACAAAGGAAAAATGCACATTTTAAAAGGGCCAATTTAAGGAAAGTATGGATAAGTTGCTTCACAAAATATTTACAAGCACATCCCCATCAGGACAGACATTTAGCGAGTTTCTCTGACACAGATTTCTTAACCAGGGATGTGCATCAGAAACACATGGAGAAGTTTCAAAACACGTGCCTAGGCCCCAATATTATATCTTGATTTGGTCAGATGTGGTATAGAGTTTAAAAAGTTTTAGTTGAGAAGAGATGTCTTCATTTATTGAACATATGATTTGATAAACAAACTTTAAATTTACACATACACTTTCAGACATAGCCCTGGCTCAGAGATTATGTCTGTGGGGAGTAAAAGTGTAGAGCTTTTGTACGCAATCCAAGTTAAACTGTTAACAGTTTGCAATAAAATGCTATAAGGTTTTTTAGGTAAGCCTCAAGGAAACTACCAAGTAAATATAGTGGATACACAAAAAATAAAGAGAAAGGAATAAAAGCGTACCACTACAGAAAATCATCAAATCACAAAAGAAGACAGAAAGAGAGAAAGAAACGAACAGTGGATCTATAAAACACAGAGGAAACAATAAAATGGCAAGAGTAAGTCCTCCCTATCAACAATTACTTCAAATGTAAAGGGACTAAATTCTTCAGTCAAAAGACACTGAGTGGCTGAATGGATGAAAAAACAAGAGCCAACTATATGCTGCCTACAGCAGAACTGCCTCGGCTGTAACACACAAAGAATGAAAGTGAAGGGATGGAAAAAGATATTCCATTTGGTGAATGGGAACCAAAAGAGAGCAGGGACAGCGGTATTTATATCAGACAAAATAAACTTTAAGTCAAAATACCTAGCAATAAAGTTAACCAAGGAGGTGAAAGACTTGTGCACTGAAAACTATAAGATGTTGAAAAAGAGAAACTAAAGAAGACGCACATAAATGAAAAGATAGTCTGTGCTCACGGACTGGAAGAATTAGTAGTGTTAAAATGTAATGTAATGTAATGCATACTAGCCAATGCAATCTACAGATTCAATGCAATCCCTATAAAATACCAATGGCATTTTCCTCAGAAACAGAACCACCAATATGTATATTTGTACGAACATTTCCTAAAATGTGTATGAAACCACAAAAGACCCCAAATAGCCAAAGCAATCTTGAGAAAGAAGAACAAAGCTGGAAGCATTACACTTCCTGATTTCAAACTATATTACAAAGCTATAGTAATCAAAACACTATGGTATTGGCATAAAAACAGATATGTAAATAAATGGAATGGAATAGAGAGCCCAGATATAAACCCACATGTATCTGGTCAATTAATTTATAACAAAGGAGCCAAGAATATATACAGGGAAAGGACAATCTCTTCAATAAATGGTGCTGGGAAAACTGGACAGCCACATGCAAAAGAATGAAACTAGACTACTGTCTTATACCATATACAAAAATGAACTCTAAGTGGATTAAAGATTTAAATGTAAGACCTGAAACCACAAAACTCCTGGAAGAGCCCTGGTTGGTGTGACTCAGTGGATTGAGCACTGGCCTGTGAACCAAAGGGTTGCTGGTTCAATTCCCAGTCAGGACACATGCCTGGCTTGTGGGCCAGGTCCCCAGTAGGGGACTCGTGAGAGGCAACCACACATAGGTGTTTTTCTCCCTCTCTTTCTCCCTCTCTTCCCCTGTGCCTAAAAATGTATTTTATTTTATAAAATAAATAAAATCTTTTAAAAAAATAAATAAAATAAAAAGATTTATGGATATTAAAAAAAAAAAAAACTCCTGGAAGGAAACAGGTGGTAAGCTCTCTGACAGTGGCCTGAATGAACTGTAGTGCCAGGTACTCAGAACAGGAATACTGGGGAGAAAAAGATTTGGGGGGAGAAAGTCACAAATTCAGACTGGATATGTTACATCTGAGATGCCTCTTAGATACTGTAATGGAGATATGTAGAAGGTAATTGGATATACAAGTCTTCGATGAGGGGAAAGGTAAGATTTCTAAATCCTCTAAAAATCTTGTAAGGGAAATATTATTTTCTATGTTTTATAGAGGAGCAGACTTGTCTAATGTCATCAACGACAGAAACAAATTCTGGAGCCAGGTTTTGAAAAAATCCAAACCCTGAGTGCAAAGCTGAAATTCTTTCCACTGTATCGCCTCCTTTCCACACACACACACTTACCAATTCAAAGGTTTTTGAATTGCTTTTGATAAGCTTGACCCCATGATTTGTGCCTGGGTCTTAATTTATATAACTGAGTGAAAATGCCACTGAAAGAAAAGTTTAGCGTTAGAGTTCCCCTAGAAAGGAGCCGCATGCCACAGCAGGAAGCACCAGTGAGGAGGAAGAAAGGAGCCAGGAGAAGGCACAGGCCACAGCCTTTCTGGGGGTTCCCTGGGAAAGGCAGGGCAGGGTAAACAGTTTGGAGGTGGCTAATTTGAATAATTGCAGCAGACTTTGGGGCACAGGGGCTGTCCCTACTTGCCTGATACCTGGCCCTGGGTTGATTACAGGTCGGAAAATTAGGAGGTGGTCGGGGCTGTGGACTCCAGATTGGTTGGCGTGCATATGAAGGGCATGTTCACAGGTCGGTTGATAATTAGCTGTCCCTAGGAAGGGCAGTTTCTTCCTGACCAGCTAGGCCCTCAATGTGTCACAACATCATAAAAAAAGGAAAATAAGAAATATGGATAATCCAATGCAAATTTTAAACCATATCATTACAAATTTCCTGACTCTAGAGCATCTTAGATAAGAACATCATACGAAAGAAGCCCGCCTCAAATTTTTCTGTAAAAACAACAGTAAATATACACACACTCACAAAAATGTAGGGTCATTAAATGCATAACAGGAGATCAGAACAATGGAACAAACTGAATTCTGTAAAGTTGCGCATTAATAATTATCTATTATTTCTAAAATCTAGAAAAAGGGAGGGGATATACAAATCGGAGGGAAAGATCAGAACTTCATTTCAAAAACCATCCAGCCAGGTAATTTGTGCAATAAGAAGCACTAGGGAAAAAAAAGAAGATACTGTGATTTTACTTAAAAAGAGAAGAGTGGCTAGCCAGCCACACCAAGCCACAGCAAGCGTGCCCGAATAGCGATCAACAACTCGTCTCACACCAACCCAGAAAGTGTTACCTTTACAACTTGATCCGAGATCTGCTTTCAAATTCTGAGTGAAGGACTTGCTGTCTGCATCCAATATGTCTCTCCCCAGACGTTTTCCGGGGAACAGGAATTAGGTTGTATAATCCACATAGACAGACTCCACTATTCAATCCCATTTAGCCTGGGAAGATTCCAGCTATCTCTTTTCACGTGGACATAGGGACCTAAATTTGGCTGGAAGAGTATCCTTTGTTTCACACACAAGTCTGATTCCCAGGAACAGAATCACAAAGCGGGGCGCTCAACACTGACACACACCACTCGCCTTCCAGGCGAATCTCTGACTGACTCCATATCCCAGCTCCAGCACATACCCAAACCTAGAACCTTTCTTCAAGCAAGAATCGTCCCCATTCCTCTCTCCCACAAAGCCACTCGGTTCGAGGGGGAGAAGACAGGAAATGAAATCTGAGCCCCTCCAATCCAATACTTTACCCCGCTCGGAGCCCAAGTTCAGCTCCCCCGCCTCCAGCCTGAGGCTGGTGGACTAGCTCAGCTGTCGACACCCGCCTGGCCCGCTCCCAGGGTCTGAGATCCTGCTGGTCCAGACTCACCGGCCCCAGCCAAACAGGCTGGATCCCCACCGGACCCCGGCAGAGGGAGGCGGTGGAAGGTTCTGCACACTGTCAACCAGGGCGACACAAAGACCACGCACACTGACGCCCACCCCTCGTCCACGGAGAGGGAGGCGGTACAGGGCTCGCAGTGCTGCTTCCCGGAGCGGCTGTCAGGAGGGAGAGAGCTCAGGGCTTGGGGGTCCCGACGCGATCCGCCACGCTCACGGATCTCACCTGGAGCTACTCGGCCGCGGCCCAGCAGCTGCTGCACAGCCCTGGCGCCTTCTGATTGGCTCAGTCGTGGCCCCTCGCATTTTAATTTCCGGGTGAAAGGTGCCTGGTTGCCCCAGCAACCAAGTCGCACTCCGCTCAGATCTAGCTTTTGGTTCCCTCTTCGCCGCAGAGCTGGCTACTCCGGAGGAATCTGAAAGTCAAGAAAATCTCTCCAAGACCTCTCTGCCAAGTGAGTGGCCCTCCTCCCAACGCCCCGAACGGAGAAGGGCGCCTTTAAATAGAACTCGCATTGATGTGGAGCTCGGTCCCTGGTAACTGCGGTGCTGGTGTGACATACTTCCTGAAGGTCTACTCTGGGGGTGGGGTGGGGGGCGCGGAGAGCCCCTGGCCTGAGGATCAGGAGATCCGGATTCTAGCTCTGATTCGGCCGCTGGTTTGCTGTTTTGACAATTTAGGCAAGTGGCGACCTCTCTAGGTTTCAGTTTCCTCTGTGCAGCCAAATGATCTCGGTCTCTTAGGTTCGTTCCTTCTGGCTCTAACATTCCAAAGTTTAAAATATCGAGCCATTTAAGGGCGGTTGAAAACCATTCGGTTTCTTATATGATCAAGTTAAATGCCCTGTATTTAACGATTGCTTTCGAAGTGTCATTCATTCACTAGACATTCAGTTCCTACTGATAAGTGATAATTACTGCGCTGAACACTAGGGTGAGGATTAACCTGTGATCCCAGACCTAGACGAGCTGGGTATCGTGTGATAGGAGATTGCGGGGGTTTTTTGTTTGTTTGTTTGTTTTGTGTTGTTTTTAATACGGTCCTTCGTGCTTTGGTAGGGATACGTCAGAGTATTGTGGGGGCTCCTAGAGAAGTTTGGGGGGGAGGGGAGACCTGAAAAGATTTCTTTAGGTGATAACTCTGTTTTTCTTTGTGCCTCTTTCTGGGAAAGATTTTCAACCTTATATTCCAGTTCACTAGTTTACTTTACAATCGTATCTTTGCTATTCAGCCCCTCTAAAGAGTCTTATTTTATCAATTATATATTTCCTAGACTTCTCATTTGTTGTTTTCATACCTACCTGTTCCTGTCTCTCTGAGGATGTATTTTGAAGTTTCTAGGTATCATGTTATTAACTATTTCCTCAGAGGGGATGAGCCTCTAGCTTTTCTCACTTGGCACTTAAATTAATTTTTAAAATAAAAATGTCCGTTCTCTTGCCTCGCCCATAGATATTCTGATCCAGTAGTGAAGGGTAAAGCCTAGGAACATGCAAGCATCCCAGGTGATTCTGATGCATGGGCCACACTTTGAGTAACATTCAAATAGATAATAAAATTAGTGTTTGTCTTTTGGAAAAATGTAGTGTTTTAGTTCACTAAATATCCCAGTGCTCTGAGGCACAGGTTCACCCCAGTCCTTGATTACTCTCTTCCTTTTTCACCCTGTCTCCATTCCAATCTAATTCTGTGTGGGCACCTCCACCCTCACTCCTCTTCATGTACTGTCTTCATTTTCTATTTTCCCCCTTCTGCCATATCAGAGATTCCTCACTCTACCTTACCTCTGAGACAATCAATACATCGTATAGGCTACCCAAGAGAAATAAGAACCTCTGTCCATATAAAAATTTATATGAATGTCCATAGCAGTACACTATTATTTATTGTTTATTTATTGTTTATTTATTACTTAATGATCCCATAGCAGGGATTATTATTTATTTCCCCAGGACCCTGCACTAGATAATAGAATGTCAAGTAAGCATGATATGCTTATGATCATATGAAGTGAGTCTATTTGGTTTGCTCTTAAAGCATATTTGTTATAGGTTTTGTGACATAAAAATATTTAAGTTTATGTGACTTTTCCTAAATCTTTTAAAACAGCTCCAGAAGTGTATAAGATAAACTTTATTTTTCCAAATGGAGACAAGTATGGTAAGCATACATTTCAATTACTTTTTCTATACAGGCTAAAATTAAATAGCTTAAGAGTAAAAAAATGAACTGTAACATTTTATAAAACTACTATTGGGATATTAACTCCATTAAATAAAATAATATAGGTGAACAGATTTTAGATCTATTCTCATGTTAAGTCTAGGCAGTGTGCCTTGGTAACTTACGGGATCTGTCAGTCTTCCTGGGTCTCCATGATTACAAGACCTTCTAATTCTTCATCTCCAGTCTCATTGGTGTCAGTGCTAGGGATCCAAAGAGACCCGTATGTGTAGTTGTGATTAGGCCTGAAAGTAAATACTTTATTACTTAGTCAAACCGGGTTCCCATCCATCATCTTCAGTATATCTCTCTTGTTTAGATGGTGATTGCACAAGAACACCTTCTGGGATCTTCGAGAGAAATGGAATAGGTATTCATACCACTCCGAATGGGATTGTCTACACAGGAAGCTGGAAAGATGACAAGGTATTATTTTGGTTTGAATACTGACAGTGAATAAGTAAACCTATTAATTAAATGATTCCAGGAATTTCTCCATTAATCAAAAACACATATGAGAAGACTGTACAACAAAAAGCCAAATGATTATAATTAATGCAATATATATGAACATATGAGTAATATTAAACTTATGCAGAGAGGTAGTCATTATCATCTTTCTCATCTCCTATTCATTGAGTAAGCCTAAACTCATTACATAATTTTCTTATTTAATCCTGAAAGCAACTTCATGAGGTAGATACTATTAATACTCCTATTTTACAAATGAGGTAAATCAGGCTCAGGTTTTTTGCCCAGCTAATAAGTGATGAAACAAGAATGTATACCTGGGTCTGCTTGAATACAATTTTTTAAAAAGATTTTAGTTATTTATTCTTAGAGAGACAGGAAGGGAGGGAGAGAGAGAGGAGAGAAACATTGACGTGTGAGAGAAACATCGATCAGTTGCCTCTCACACACCCTAAACCCAAGGCCTGGCCTGCAACCCAGACTTGTGCCCTGACCGGGAATCAAACCAGCGACCTTTCAGTTGCGGTTCGTGGGAGGATGCCCAACCCACTGAGCCACACCAGTCAGGGCTGAATTCAATTTTTGTTCTTAACAACTGTGTACTGTTTCCTGGGCTATCTAAACTGGTTGCCCTTTAAGATTTTTGACAATTCAAGGTATCTCAGGGACCCCTGGTATCATCATCATGGTATTTAAACCATGATGTTCGAGTGCCCCAGTTGGTCACATGCCCCAGGTCAGGTTGGGGCTTCATGGAGAGATGCATATGAAGGAAAATTATTAAAACATCTTACTTTTTTATGAAAACAAAGGTAATACAATGATAGATTAAATAATACCGAAATGGATGATAGACACGTGTACATTTTCAAAGTGTTCTAGGGAAATAGTTGACTGAGGTCATTTCCTTTGTTGCGAACAGATGAATGGTTTTGGGAGACTTGAACATTTTTCAGGAGCAGCATATGAAGGCCACTTTAAGGACAACATGTTTCATGGACTGGGGACTTACACATTCCCAAATGGGGCAAAGTACACTGGAAATTTCAATGAAAATAGGTAAGCTTAACATAAAAACCACTGTAGTTCTTTGTAAGAGATTCTTTTCAGGCATGTTTGGTTAAATATTATATTTAGTCAATGCTAAATTTTTGTAATGCACTTTTGTAATATATTTTGTTAAAATATATTTAGTAAGAAATGTTGGGTTATTTTTGGGAGGAAAGAATGTCATGAGATAGTAAGACCGCCATGAGCCTTCGAAAGAAAATATCATTCATGTTGATAATCCATTAGTCCTTCCATTTATTTCCTCTTGACTCTTCTATTCCCATATCAGTTTTTGCAGTTAGCTTGGAAATGGAAAGCTTATTGCAATTATTGAGAAAATTTAAGCCAAAACTACTTTCACTTGATATATCTTGTTAAATTTTTAAAAAGCAGCCTTGGAGGTAGTGTCATAATTGTATATTTTATTTTGACCTGCTTTTTGTGTACATTTTTACTAAGCTAATTTTTAAAATGTACACAAAATTAGTTAATTTTCAAAATGTAGAAAGGTACCCACTTTACAAGCTTAATCTTTTTATTTTATTTTTAATTTTTTTATTTATTGATTTTTAGAGAGAGAAAGATATCAATTTGTTTTTCCATGTATTTATGCATTCATTGGTTGATTCTTTTAGGTGCCCTGACTGGGGATCAAACCCACAACCTTGGGGTATCGAGATGCTGCTCTAACCAATTAAGCCACTGGGCCATGGCTACAAGCTTAATCTTTATACCGAATATTATGCCATGTCATCCAGAGGTTCATGTTCATTTATAAATGCCTCTTTAATATTTCCAGAATTGAAAATGCAACCTAATTGTTATGAAGTGATTGATGTGAATACATTTTGAGGAGGGCAGAGAGGTGTCCACTTACATTGACTCTAAGTCTGTGATGTTAACACATAAACTTTTGCCGGTTATGTTAATAAAGGGAGAAAAATCTAACCCAGGGAATAAAGGTCTGTTTATGTGAAGTGCATTTTTATCACTCCAAAGAGTCCAAGGAGACGTCAGCACAGAACACAGTACCCTAAACATAGTTGATGGTCAGTACATGTTTTATAAATAAATGACCTAACAGAAACTTTTCATTTTTAAACTGTTTGGGTTTTGTGTAAACTTACCATATGTGACCCTAAAATCTTGGACACCAGAATTTGTATAATGACAGTGGTTATTTGAAATACTAATATTAATAGTTTGGCTTTTTATAGGGTATGAAAACAGGGTGCTGGGTTTTAAGTCAGAGTCTGAAAATGGAAAGCTGTAATTCTCCAGACAACAGTGTATAATGTGTCACCGACGAGCAGTCCTATATGTGGATTGTAAATTCTTGGTCTTGGTTAACGAACAAACTTACTCCTTACTATTGCAGGGTGGAAGGTGAAGGACAATATACCGACACCCACGGACTGGAATGGTGTGGGAGCTTCCATTTCACCGCCGCCCCGGGCCTGAGACTAAAGCTCCACATGTAGAAGTTCTGCGTCCAAGTTTTAAGGTGGTCATTGAAGCTTTCGTTGTAAGGAAGACAAGGGTGTCACCTGAAATAACGTCACACACCACCTCTCTATTATAATTTTGCCAATAAATCCATCATTCACTTATGCCTTTTTGAACTTTATTTTCATTGTCTTATAATTAGTTTAAAATAAAATGTGATTCAGTTGAAAGGTTGCTGATTTTAACAGAAAAACTACCCAAATCATGGCAAAGTCCATTTCCAATCCTGTGCCTGAATTTTGTAATTTTTAAAAAGTATATGTGTTAAAGGAAACTATCAAGAAAATGAAAAGATGGCCCTGGACACTAGCTCTGCTGGTGAGAGAGTCTTCCTGATACACCACGGTTGTGGGTTTGATCCCTAGTCAGGGCACATGCAAGAACCAACCAATGAATGCATGAATAAGTGGAAAACAAATTCATCTCTCTCTAACTCTCTCTCAAAATCAATTAAAAAAAAAAACAAAAATGAAGAGAACCAAGATGGCGGCGTAGGTGGACACACTGTGCCTCCTCACACAACCAGAACTGTCGGAAAATCGAACAGCAAGGAGTCCGACACCAAGTAAATAAAAAATAAACATTCATCCAGACCGGTAGGAGGGGCGGAGACAGGCAGCTGGGGTGGAGAGGACTTGAGTTGCCATGGTGGGACGGAGACTGGCGCAGTGTGGGACCAACGGGGCAGGCAGTCTGGCCACCAGCAGACCCTGTGGCCCCACATTCGTGCAGATAAACCGAGAGGGCCGGACTCAGAGTGGCAGAGAACGGGGCAGGCAGAGCACGGGTAGCACCCCGAGGCCCCACATTCGCGCACAGATAAACCGGACAAACAGTGGGGAGCGAAGCAGACTGCGCAACCCAGGGCTCCAGCGGGGGTGGGGGGGGTGGGGGGGGTGGGGGGCGGGAAATAAAGCCTCAAACCTCTGATTGAAAACGCCCATGGGTGTTGGGGCGGCAGCAGGAGAGACTCCCAGCCTCACGGGAGAGGTCGTTGGAGAGACCCACAGGGGCCTAGAGTGTGCACAGGCCCACTTACTCGGGAACCAGCACCAGAGGGGCCCAGTTTGATTGTGGGTAGCAGAGTGAAAGACTGAAACCCGGTGGAGAGGGGAGCAGGCACCATTGCTCCCTCTCGGCCCCTCCCCCACGTACAGCGTCACAGCACAGCGACCAGCCTTACACGCCCGGTGAACACCTAAGGCTCCGCCCCTTAAAGTAACAGACGCGCCAAGACAAAAAAAGAAAAAAAATGGCCCAAATGACAGAACACTTCAAAGCTCCAGAAAAAATACAACTAAGCGAGGAAGAGATAGCCAACCTATCGGATGCACAGTTCAAAACACTGGTTATTAAGGCGCTCACAGAATTGGTTGAATTTGTTCGAAAAGTAGATGAAAAAATGAAGCCTATGCCAAGAGAAACAAAGGAAAATGTACAGGGAACCAATAGTGATGCGAAGGAAACTGGGACTCAAATCAATGGTGTGGACAAGAAGGAAGAAAGAAACATCCAACCAGAAAAGAAGGAAGAAACAAGAATTCTGAAAAATGAGAGGCTTAGGAACCTCCAGGACATCTTGAAACATTCCAACATCCAAATTATAGGGGTGCCAGAAGGGAGAAGAGGAAGAACAAAAAATTGAAAACTTATTTGAACAAATAATGAAGGAGAACTTCCCCAGTCTGGCAAAGGAAATAGACTTCCAGGAAGTCCAGGAAGCTCAGAGAGTCCCAAAGAAGCTGGACCCAAGGAGGAACACACCAAGGCACATCATCATTACATTACCCAAGATGAAACAGAAGGAGAGAATCTTAGAAGCAGCAAGAGAAAAGGACACAATTACCTACAAAGGGGTTCCCATAAGACTGTCAGCTGATTTCTCCAAAGAGACCTTACAGGCAAGAAGGGACTGGCAAGAAGTATTCCAAGTCATGAAAGGCAAGGGCCTACATCCAAGATTACTGTATCCAGCAAAGCTATCATTTAGAATGGAAGGGAAGATAAAGTGCTTCTCAGATAAGGTCAAGTTAAAGAAGTTCATCATCACCAAGCCCTTATTATATGAAATGTTAAAGGGAGTTACCTAAGAAAAAGAAGATCAAAAATATGAACAGTAAAAATGACAGCAAACTCACAGTTATTAACAACCACACCTAAAACCAAAACAAAAGAAAACTAAGCAAACAACTAGAACAGAAATAGAACCACAGAAATGGAGATCACATGGAGGGTTATCAATAGGGAATTGGGAAGGGGAGAGAGGGGGGAAAGGTACAGAGAATAAATAGCATAAATGATAGGTGGAAAATAGACAGGGGGAGGGTAAGAATAGTGTAGGAAATGTAGAAGCCAAAGAACTTATAAGTATGACCCATGGACATGAACTATAGGGGGGGAATGTGGGAGGGAGGCGGTGGGCAGGATGGAGTTGAGTGAAGGGGCAGAAAAGGGACAACTGTAACAGCATAATCAATAAATATATCAAACCCCCCCCCCAAAAAAAAACACAAATGAAAAGGTAATTCACAGAATGGGAGAAAATATTTGGGGATCACATATCTGAAAAAGGTTTGGTTTCCAGAATACATAAATAACTCATATATAAATATATATAAATAAAAAGACAACCCAATTAATAAATGGGCAAGGGATTTGAATAGACATTTCCCCAAAGAAAGAAATAATGCCTAGTAAGCAAATGAAAAGATGTTCAATATCGTTACTCTTTAGAGATACGTGAATTTAACCCACAGTAAGATACCACTTCACAATCACTAGGATAGCTCTAGTTAAAACGACAGATGAAGTGAGCAAGGATGTAGAGAAATTAGAAACCTCAAACATTTCTGGTGGGAATGTAAAACAGTATAGCTGCCGTGGAAAACAGTTTCTCAAAAAGTTAGACATGTAGTTACCACACGACCCAGCAGTTCCTAAGCATATACCCAAGAGATATGACTTATACAGTAATGTCCGTAGCAGCCCACTAGTGGAGACACCCAAATGTCCATCATCTAATAAGTGGATAAGCAAAGGTGGTAGATCCATACAATGGAATATTATTCAGCCCCCGAAAGGATGAAGTACTGATACATGCTACAACAGGAATGAACCTTGAAAACATTCTACTGAGTGAAAGAATCCAGTCACGAAGGCCACATTATGTATGTGGTGTGGAATGTCCAGTAGATTAGTGGCTGCCAGGGGAGGGAGGAATTGGGAGACATGGGGTTTCTTTTTTGAGTGATGAAAGATGTTCTAGAATTAGTGGTAAGGGTTACACGACCTTGTAAAAACTAAAAACCACTGAATTGTTCACATTAAAAAGGCAAGCTTTGCATATGGTTGTAAATCACATCTCAATTTTCTCAAGACCAGATCTTTGTGTCTTCACATATTCTATGGCTAGAAAGCTTCTTCACCTTCTACGTAAAATTTTTTCAGTTACCAGCACAGTGCATGGCACCTACACGTTAAAAACCACACTTAAGACCTGAGTGTTTTTGCTGAAACTTATTATTCTACAACTGACAAAAAATGGAGCACGCACTAGATAACTTCTATATCATATTTCTTCATTCAAAATCTTTTTAAATTTGTATTTCTCAATATTATTTAAAATTTTTGTTGTACTATAAATCTGTGTTGAAATGTATTTTAAAATATTAAAATAAAAATGGTATTTTTGTTAGTTTTTACAATAATATCTTTGTATTTAATTTCAAAAGACCCTACTTTTTAGTGTTCAAAGATACAGTTTAAAAATTTGACATTTTTGAATTTGTTGCTTAGTATTAACTGGTGTTCTTTTAGAATTAAGTATTATTGTACTGGAATTTGTAAGGACAAATAATGGACAGGGTAAGATTAGGTGAGAGGATATTTTTCAGGAGCAGGACATATAATGCAAATTCAAAACTTCAGAAAAATATAAAACATCTGCTTTACTGCAAACTAAATTTTCCCCAATATTTCTTTAATTATTTAAAGTAGCAAGATATATACTTTGCTTTTAAAATCTTTAACTTTACTGATAATTAAATAACTTTTCAGTGCTCAAGTTTCCAGTTTTCTAAGATACCAAAGTGATCCCTGTTAAACAGTTTTCTTCCTTTCACTCCTTGAAACTAAACACAGTTCAGTTATTTGATTAGTTGATGCTAGAATTTGACCCGGAGCTTATGTAATTAGAAGAGACACTAGTTTTCCTCATTTAAAAGCCTAGTTAGCATATGACAGTGTCGTTTCCGGGGAAGTCAAACCTCTCTTCTGCTTCTTTTTATAACCTGTAAGTTAATTCGGAACCCAGATAAGCCTGGATCCAAGGATGATATAACCACAGCAAGCACCATGGGGTAAGTGTGTGCTTTTATGTGCTTTGAGAGGCATTGAGAGGGGAAATGTTTTTATAAGAGAAGAAAGTCCACCAATCCTTATTAATTTTGATTCAAAATATGCTAACAGTAATTTAAGTTAGCCTTTTAAAGAAATGACTTTTTATTCAAAAGTTATAACAATTCGTAAAACATTCATTTTCTTGCTTAGTTTGAAAATTATGTCATAATCTGCCTTTATAGGTTGTCAACTAATTAAATGCTTGGGGACTGAAGAATTTTGCATATTACATATTTAACTGAAGCTGCGTTAAATTTTAACAGCAATCTTAAAGAATGACAGGTTCTTTAGTTACAAGGCAGATAAATCCAATGTTTCTTTAGCATTACAAAAAAAATGAAAAAGATTAGGAATGCAGGGAGGTTGCTTTGTGACTTTTGTAACACAGAAAGGGATAAAAGAGTTCACTCTATATTCACAGAAATGTGTACTGATTAATCAGACAGGGGCACTAGTGAATCGTGATTCTAAACCCTGTGCAGGGTTTTGGGAACAGGATGAGAAGAATTGGGTTCACTTGAAAGGTTTCTATTCTTTAGTTAAGTGAGAATAGTATTCCATAATAATTAGAATTGGAATTATATGGGTTTTATATGATAAAACAGTAGTATTCTGAAAATATAGACATTTGTTTTTTATTTTTGTCTTTTTCAATAGTACAAAATTATGTTGCTACAAATGATATAGTTATTTCATTGAAGGCACTTCTGAAGGCTTTACCATAAATTATCACAAATTTATACTAGAGAAATAACTTTTGAGACACATTTATTCTAAAGTTTCCATGAATTTAATTAACACCCACATTTTTGTTAATACCATGGGCTCTGAAATGCAATCTAATGCAATCTCAGAGGCTTTTGAAAGGAAGATGATCATACTATTGTCAACTTTTAATACAAATATAAATGTTAACAGATAAGTGCCTTGTACCAATTTCACATACACTTGTCTCCCTCTCCCTCTCCCTCTTTTCTTTTTTCTTTAATGGTAGTAGTTCTTCACCTTTTCGGGGTCAAGGATCACTTTAAGAATCTTTGGGTACCAGCCAACCCCCTTTACAAAAAAAATGTAAAATCACACAAAATTTTCCATACAGTTGCAGGGGATTTACAGATGGTCTGAACCTTATCTGTGGATCCCAGGTTAAGAACCTTTGATTTTGAATTTTAGGACTGGTGTATGAGTTGCTGAATATTTTTCTATGTTTCTGGAGATTCATAAAATGTAAAAATCTTTAGGTTCATGATTCCTGCTAATTTTCTCTCAGGGACAATGTTGAAGATGCAGATTCTCACACTGATCACTCTCCAAACACACACGCACGCACACAATTACCTTGACAGTGAACACAATTTACCGACAGCCACATTTTGACAAGCGCAGTACTGCTGCCCGTCCCCAGTGACGTGATTAATCATTTGCGCTGTCGAGAGCGCCAGGCATCACCTGGGGAGTCACGGAAGGAAAAAATCCTCATTATTTATTTGCCAGGTGCTTTCAGTGCCCCAAATAAGGTGAACTAAATCATAAATTGCTAAATATTACACAAGACACTCTTCTGATTGGTAGGTTCATGATTATTTTGCTGTCTGCTCCTGCCCCTACTGAGAAAGAAAGGTTAGTAAGTATTAACACCCATTTAAGTTTTCCTAAAGTAATCAGAAAAATAAAAAGAGAAAGCTGCAGCTGATCAGATATTCAAATTTGTATATTTGAGGAACTCCAGAGAATTTGTCCCCTGAATATGAGGAAGCGGCTATTTAGGATTTTTTAGGGGGAGTTGGGTTACTAATCTCAAAGCTATTTGAGAATACAGGACCTTTATATGGGTGTGTGGCAGTTCTTTCTATTTTTCTGCTGGCTATGCTGGCATGGTTTTAGTGAGAAACGAACAGACAAATATTAGAAAATTCGTATGCACTCTAGAAAGCCTTTTCCTCTTAAATTTTCACTGGATTTCTTACGGAGTTTGTAGGTGGGTGGATGGGGTGGGTAGAGATATCTAATAAAGTTGGGTAAAGGGATAATTGGGCAAAAGTGGAAGAACCTTCCTTTTAAGGTACCCAGACACCTGCTATTTACCATACTACCCAGAAAAAAGATGAACAATGGAAAAGAAGGGATGTTGCATTTCTTTGCTAAGATACTTTTCCATACTGTTTCTCCGTCTCCTAGTAGCTCTTCAGTGCATTCCCAATAGGCATCTGGGGGGAAAAACACTCTGCTAAAATTGCAGAACCAATTAAGTTTATTGTTACAGCATGTTCAGCCTTTTTTAGTTTTCTAGTTCAAGTAAGTGCAGAAAAATTAAAAAAGTTCTTTAATGGATGTATTCTCCACTTCTGAATGTGAGAATTACAATCCAACTCTTTTTCCTGGGCAAAGCAGACATGTAACTCATGCAGTAGCTTTTGAAATGTTGCTTCTCTCGGTGCCTTCCTTGCCTTCCTTTCCTTCCTACCCTAATTCAGGTCATCGTTACCTTTAATTTGTAGTATTAAAGGTGCCCACTCACTGGCCTCTTTGCGGCCCGTCTTTCTTATAATGTGCCAAACAGACATCTTCTTACTGAGGACATGTGATTCAGTTCCTCCCTTGCTCAAAAACTTTTAGTGACTCCTTAAACTCTCCACTGCTGAGCAGCCTTTGAAGAAGATATTCACGGCCCTGTATCTGTCCCCAATCCACCTGTCTAGACTTACCTCCTACTCTACCCTCCTTGCTCCTCCCCAGGATCCCGAAATCTACCGATGCCTTATGACTTTCGGCCTCTGTTCCTTGCAGGTCCTCTTTTTATTATTTCTACATATTGTTCAAAGCTCAGCTCAAACCCTGTCTTCTTCATGAAACTTTCTCTAATTCCCACATCTGCTCCTCTTTTCTCCTCTGAAAGCTTTGGGCACATCACACTTTTCTCATTGCATTTGTCACATTCACGCATCTCATCTTTCCTACTACATGGTAAGCTCCCTGGAGGAGGAGCAATGTCCTCTTTATAACTCTCCCAGCACATGACACTGCCTTTTCCATAGCCTGTGCTTAATAAATGTTTATTGAATTGAAACAAACTGTTCTTTCTATAATCCACAAAGAAAGCTAAAGACAATTTTAGCCAAACTTCCTCTTTTTCTTCCCCAATAGAGCAGCCCCATTTTCCAGCATCTGAGAGTTAAAATTCTTATCTGCAGAGCTCAAATGAGTATAATATTTCAAATCTGAGTGATGGAAGGGAGAAAGGGCAAAAACAAGGACTGGAGTGACACATTAGGGGCTTTAAAGAATGGAGAATTTGTTAACAGACACAAAGCACACACATGCTCAAAGGAAATGAAAGAAGAGTCTCAAGAATTAAGAGTGATTCTCGGTTCTAGACAACTTCCTAGAGTGCCAGCATACAGGTTGGGTTCATCTATATATAGTAGAAAGTCAAAATAATAGTGGCTTAATAAGCTAGAAGTTTATTTCTCTTACATTAAAAAAAGAAAAGCCTGGAGGAAGGCAGTCCAGAGCTGTTAGAGCAGGTACGTGTGTGAGGGACCCAGGTTCCTGCTATGTTGCTCTTCTGCCATCCTTGTGCATCTTGTCTTGGGCCAAAGAGATTGCTGGGATGCCACCTACCTCACTGGTGGTCGGCCAGCAGGGAGGAGACGTGGGAAGGAAAAGATGCATTCTCTCTTTTAAGGAGATGTCCCAGAGGTCACCCACATTCTTCCTACTTGTACCTGATGGGGAGAATCTATTCTTCTGGTTACACGTAGCTGTGAAGAGGAGGCAAGGTGCAGTTTTTTAACTGGGTTACTGAAGAAAAAGAAGAGAATGGATACAGGTGGCAGTTCGCAGTGACTGACAAAGCCAATATCAGGCTTTACCCTGCCTCTTCTGTTCTTTCAGGACAGAGAATAGCATTATGCACAAAAAGGATTTAAAAAATAATATCTATAAAGTTAAAAGGAAAAAAGCGCAAGCTTAGCGGGGAGTAAACATAGATTTGCTTAGGATAATGGTCGGGGGCCTCGACAAAATGGTGTAGGTGACTGAGTAAGCCTCCGGTTCTGCTGCTGCCCACATTCGAGCCTCTGGCCCTCAGCCTCCCTTAATCCTGATGCCCGCACTGTGAGGGCTACCATCACCATTGCTATGCCGGGTATGCAGGTCAGGAAACTGAAGCCCAGACCACGGAAAGAGGGAAAGACGGAATGCTGTACTGGAATTGCAGGGGTTGAACTGAATATTAAGAAGGTACCCGAGTAAACTCATGAGTTTTAATATATATATGGGTTACTAAATATAGTAAAATGAATATTAAATTAATTTCAAATTAATAATTTAAAAATAATTTTCTTAATAATATTAATTTTATCCAATAATTTTAAATTAAGAATTTTAAATTACTAATTAATCATAAATACTAAATTTTAAAAAAAGTTTCCATGACACAGCCAAACTGCCCTAGAGGTTTCAGATAATGAAAAATAAATAAAAGAGGTCGCTGGCTTGGAATCTGTTGCACTGTTCACAAAAACAAGATAAATCATAAAGTGTTCTCCAAATGGGTTTGCATTTCATTTTGACTGTAGATCACTTCAATTAGCCCCTACAGAAAAACCCACTACAGACCTATTTCATTGTCACCTGAAGGAGGTGACTTCATTTAGTGTGGGATACTTAGGAACACCTCTAGATTTGGCCTTCATCATTTTAGGGTCAGATGAACTGCTTTGAACTCTCCTTATTTAGCAAAGCTCCCTGACCCATGTTGGAATACTCCAACTATGTTTTTAAATACATAGGTCTTTATTTTTATTAGTTACCCCAAAGATACAAATATCAAGGTAGTTATACCTACTCGACACCGAGTGACTTAAAAATTAAAAGACTATGAGAAACAAGAACTTTTACTTTTATATTTTTAATATAAATATAAATATATTTACTTATATTTTTTAACTGCTAAAAAATTTTAGCAACAGTCAGTTGCATATATAATGAAAACTTCCAGTTCTAAAATTATAGGAACAAAGGATGATATAAATTACAAGGCATCTATCATTATTAATGGTATTTTATTTTTTATAGACCCTCTAGAGAAATCAGGAAGACTTTACAAAACATGGTGTGATGGTGGAGACAGGCCATGAGGTGAGTGAAAACTATGAAGAACTTATTTCTAATAAGAACACAGATAAACTGAGAGCTTAGTTTAAACCAGCACTTTACTTTATTCTTGAAGTGAAAGCATTATAAATTACTTTGGAGAATTCTGTAACCCTTCTCTGTTTAAAAACAAACAAGTAAATTATGGGATTCCATTATTAGTTAGAGGTCAAAGCTAATAGCCACGGTATAAGCGAGCCACGTTACCCCAGAGTTTTGCTGCATACATGAAGGCTTACTCACAGTATTGAGACAATAATGAACTACGCCTTTTAACCGGGTTCTATTTTAGACATCTTTGGGGATTGCAAAAACCCCTTAAGAACGACAAATTTTACATTCAGCTAATATTTGCCGAGTCCCACTTTATGCTCGGCTTTGCGACACAGGAGCTGTGTGACATAGGTATCATCCTCACATTGCAGTTGAGGCAATGTAGGTTTCTAAAGGTTAAGTAAGATGTGCAGAGTCACAGAAATAATGAACACAGCAGGGGTTTGAAGCTAAATGTCTCAGGCACTTAAGGAAAAAGTCCCACAGTTTAAAACACGATTTTTAAGTTTCAAAACTGAAACGTACACACTGTAAAACAAACAAGCAAACAAACAAGCTTGATCAAGACAGAGCACTGTAAGTAAACTTGGAAAGCCCATCGCCCCTGCCCCAATGCTCTTCCCAAGCATAAGCACTGTTAGTAGTTTGGCACAAATTCTTCCATATCTTTCTTTTTGCCCATTGTGCTCTTCACTGTATCACATTTCCTATCTACTCCAAAACATTAATGAATAGAGGAGGCTGAATTTACTATATATTTAATAACATAAACATCTACCTTCAAATGATAACTGAAATGTTCGTTTAGCTAACATCAGGCAGTTAGAACTGCAGAGACTGAAAGAAGAAGAGAGCTCACTCTCTCTCTTTTTCTAGGGATGCGTAGCCCAGTGCGGTGGTTCTTGGTTTTGAGAGTGCTTATGGGCTCCTTTGGGAGTCTGATGTGAGCTCTGCAAGCTTCTCCCTAGAAGAAAATGAACTTACATAAAATTTTGCCTATAATTCAGGGGATTTCTAGACACTGTGAGACAATATGGACCCCTGCTCTTGTAGAAGTAAGAATTTTAAATTAATAATTTATCATAAATACTAAAATAGAAGTGTGGACAAGATACCATGGCAGCAGAGAAGAGCAAGGACTTTACTGAGACATGTCAAGAAAGACAGGGCAGAGTGACACTGGCACGGAATCTGGAAGGACACAAGAAGTCTGACACCAGTTCAGGGCAGGCGGAGAGTGTCCGCCGAGGAACAACATTTATGATGCCCAGAGGCTGTACAGGGCAGGGAAGCACAGGCCTCTCTCCGTGACAGGAGCCTAGTGTGTGTGTGAGGGGGGTTGCACGTGAATTTGCAGAACTGACCAGAGGCCAGATCACGGAGGCAGAGGTCGTTGTGTTGGGATGTTTGAACTGTAGGAGTCACTGAAGAAGTCTGAGTGGATTTACATAGGCAGGAACGAAGTCTATAATTAACACATGACTAAGTGGTTGTGGGAATGATACTATGGATGACAGAATAAGAAACAGAAGAGAGATAAGACGATCTGATTCAGATTTGTTGGGGCATCAGTGACAAACTGTGTCAATAAAAAGCTATGTTGCTAAAAATCAGGTGGGATTTGTTGGACGATCACTGCTTTCACAAAGGAGATGGAGAGAACAGGGCTCTGAAACTGTGTTTGTAAGACGAAGCTCAAAATTCGGGCAGCACACCTGTCGCCTCCTGCAGCGCGCCACATGTATTCAGGCTCACGTCAGTCACTCGGGCTGTCATCCACCTCTGGTCTGCCCCACCTTCTGCCCCTCTGCTGCCCTCCAGTAACTCCTGGTGGGCCATGTGGTTTCCCAGTGACCCTTCTGCCTGCAGAGAGTAGGAAGGAGAAGGAGGGGGTGCATAAGGTTCTCAATGTCTCACACTGAGCATGAGCTGCTTTTACAATTACTTGTGTAAGTTAGGTTTTAAAGTACTGTAGTTTAAAGCAAGGCATACAGACAATGTCATAGCTGGTTAATTTCTAGCTGGCTGTCCTTAACCTAATACACCAACTAAAACCCCACTATTAGTCTCCCCTAGTCCTCAGCAGAGGCTTCAGAACTGAGGCAAGACCGTAAAGCCTCAAAGACATTTTACTTGATAATATTTATCATTCATTTAAACTTTCACTTATCAGATGCTTTAAAGGCTTGTAAGACTATATGCAATTTTGTATGATGTATTATAAATTTTTTTTAATGCAAAGAAACATTTGGTCTTTGCCAAAGGGTAGTGCTCCAAAAGACTTCTCGGTCTACATGTTTAGGTAGTGAGCTTTTGTTAAACGAAATTTACAATTCAGGTAAAATAGCATTGCTTTTTCCTGTTTGCCTTTTCTAGCTCATTAATTTAAAAAATGTGTTTTCTTGCTATTAACATGAATAAAGACAGTTCTATGTTGTTTCCTTCCCCCAGACTTATTGAAGTACAACTGACGTGTAAAATTGTAAGATATTTAAAGTGTGCAACGTCATGATTTGACATACATGGTGAAGGGACCCGCTCACGCACACATCGAGTTAATTAACACATCCGTTCCCTTGCATACTTACTTTTTCTTTCTTTCTTTTCTATTTTGTGAGAACATTTAGGTTCTACTCCCTCAATAAGTTTCAGTTGTACAATGCAGTCTTATCAACTAGAGCCACCATGTTATAGACTAGACCCTCCGGACTTGGTCCTCCTACAACGGAAAGTTTGCTTGCTTTCACAGCTCCTCCCCATTCCTTTCTTTAGGGAAGGAAATCAGTAACCAGAAACACCCTTTGGAATTTGGTTGAGTTCAACTCAGACTTGTGTTGAACGTCCACTGCAGAAAGTGCTCAGTGTTTTCCTGCCTCCAATTCCCAGCAGGGAGGGATACGAGTATGGAATGAGAATCAGGTTGGAAAGTGGTTGACTCATAATGCCTTGGAGAATCAGGGAAGGCTTCTTACAGAAGAAGGTACTCAAACTGAGCCTCAAAGGATGAGAAATATTTCCTTAGGTAGAGAAAGACATTTGAGGCATAGAGAAGGGGAGGAACGAATGTAGAGAGGCAAGTGTTTGATGACGAGCATGAGCTGTGATCATCTACATGTCTACATCATGTACACTAACTACTGTAAAGGTTTATTTGGACTACTATGAAATAGGGTAACAAATTAAGTTCAGCTACTCCAGCCATTAGCTGTTACAAGTAACAAAATCGTATCAGCTAAGTCTAACTTGCTACAGGGACACATGGGGACTGCCACTGAGGCAGCCTTTCTAGGGTTCAGGAAAAGAGTAGCCTCAGAAGATACAGTGAGGTAGAGATTTGCAGAGCTGATGAGCTGCAGAGAGTGAGGAGGAGAGCCTGAGCCAGAAAATTAAGGTCCCATATGTAGAGCTGGATCAAGGACACGAATGAGACAGGCTAAAAATCTGGCAGCCATGCAAGTGAATTTTCTGATAAATATAGTCCTGACAAGTAGTTTCCTCCGGTCACATTTCCAGGGCTCCTCCAGTACCTCTGATAGATGGGTGCGTGTGCACCTCCTTAGTCGAGCTCTAAGCCCATTTTCAGGCCTGAGATTGCCCAACAGTTGATTGTTGGGGGCTGCCTCCCTCCCCACAGCTGGGCGGGGACGTCTGCTATGGATGCAAGTTCTCCATAGGACTCCTGCAGTGGGTACAGGCACCCCTGCTGCCCTCCCCTCTGAGCTGGCGCTTCAGACCAAAGGAATTTATGTATAATCCCTTTGCTTGAAGACCTTCGAATCTAGACTCCTTGGGAGGGTCCGATGTTTGCTTTTTCTTTTATCTTGATTGATCTTAGGGTATAGCGCCTAGCTTCATCCTAGGCAAAATTGCAAAGTATAGTAACAATCACTGCTAGAGACTTATAATCATACCAGAAACTGATCTAATCAGACTCTTAAAAGGAGTTAAGTGATTTTCTAAAGATCAACAACTATTTAAATCATGGAGCTGGGATTTGAACCTAGATCTTCTAGACTTCAAAGCTCCATCCCTGTGCCCTATAGGCACCTCGCGTGGCTCTCAATGTTACTCCCAACTAGCTCAAGTGTCAGCTGACAACAGAGGAAGGTGTATGAAAAATTTTCTCAAGATCCAAAGGAACAGAGTTATAGTGTTGATGACAGGCAACGAGGCTGATATATCTGGGAAAGGGACCTGGCCTGATGGCCATTTTTCCCACTTATTCACAAGGCCCACCTCACTGCGATGGAAATGGTGCTATCAAATTCTGTACTTACCATATTCGTACAAGACACTGGGACTCTGTAGCGAGCCATTTTATTATTTCCATCAAAACAGGAGCTTATAACTTAGTCAAGTCATTTAACCTTTCGACTTCATTCTCTTTATTTGTGAAGTGACAGGGTTTGGCTGGCTGCTCTTTGTGTAATCTTTCAGTTCTGATTTTCTTTACCATTATATACTGAATCTTTAGTTTATATTGTAAGTACTTCTGGTGGGTGTGGTTTGGTTTGCCTTGATTTGGTCTTTCCAAACTATGCTAAAAGTTCACTCATTTATTCAACATCTATTTATTTGGTGCTTCTATAATCCTAAACATTCTAATTTAATATTTTAATGACTTCAGTGTGTGGCATCTACTTATTTATTTAATGTTTGCCAGTGGTATTATGGCTAGTATTAGCAGGAAATTTAAAAAGTTAAGATAACTGAATTTACAGGATTTTAAGAAACAGGGATTTGTTTTGCATGTGAACTTTGCATCCACATTCACAAGTACAGTATTTCTCTCTTTGGCTTCATAAACCACAGGCTAGAGGAAGAACCTGAGCTAAGAATGTGTGGGGAGGAGTTACAGACTCAGAACTAGGCAGGAAAAGCAGCTTACAGAGGGGTGGTTTTTTTCTGCCTTCATCTTGCATATATCCTCTATCACATCGTTTCGGACACAGAGCAGGGCGGAGCATGGATCCCCAAGCTGCTGACTGGCAGACACTAGTGGCCAAAAGCAGGTCCTGGGCTGTTAAAAGGAAAGAAGTGGGCAGGGAGTGAGGTTTCTAAGGTGTATTCCAAAGAGGGTAAAGGAAGAAAAGGACTGACTTTTCCCTCTACATCTAAAACATTAGGACCTAGTACACACATAACAAGGCGAAACCATTGCAGATCATCCTATTTTCTGACCCTGTAACTCTGAGCTCGCCCTGTAGGGCCGGGATAGAGCATTAAATCCCTTTGTTCCACTCTCCCACGGTCTGGATTTCCTGTGGCCAATTTCTTCCTCTCTTAGTCTCTATACCCTTGAAACTGGTTATCAGCTTGTTAGGTAAAAGAACATTAAATTAATTATTTCTAAAACTGCTGGGCTTTATTTTATTTATCTATTTTTAATATGACATTACATATTACGCAAAAATGAAAGTCAAATGAACTTGGTATTTATAAATTATTAAATAAAATACAGGGATATATATTTATATTTATAGAGCTTTTTTCTTCTCTTCCAAACTAATCAAATCTGTTCTCCCACCATTTTATGATTTTAAAAAGTATGTTCTGGCTGGTGTGGCTCAGTGGGTTGAGTGCCAGCCTGAAAACTGAAAGGTCACAGGTTCAATTCCCAGTTAGGGCACATGCCTGGGTTGCAGGCCAGGTCCCCAGTTGGGGGCACGCGAGAGGCAACCTGTCAGTGTATCTCTCATACATTGATGTTTCTCTCCTTCTCTTTCTCCCTCCCTTCCCCTCTCTCTAAAAATAAATAAATAAATAAAAGTAAAATCGAGTATGCCCTGGAATAAGTGGGGCATGGGCTTAACAGTCGCAGGACCCGGCTGCCCTACTTCTGCTCCTTCCCCATCCTAAGCAAGTCCCTATTTATCCCTGTGGCCTCTGTAAATTGATTATTAATAATTAATCAACACCTAATAATTAGAGGAGGATTATGTGCTAACAGTGACGTGGACGGTGTTTGGCAGGTTTATCATCTTTGTCAATCGACTTTTATTTAACTTCTTCTCTATGTAAGAACATAGAATGAGCACCAGAGAGACTAAGAGGTGGGTAAAATATCCTTTTTTCTCAAGAAGTTTACAATCTATTTAGCAAATGAGATTGTTTATGTAAGACAAATAACAGTGGAAAATTGTGGTTTGGGTTCCAATTGAGTTCTACAGGTATTCCAAGAAAGAAGGGATAATTTCCTGTTGGATTGAAGGGGGACAGTTCCAGAGAGGAATGGGCCTGAGCTAGGCTTTGGGGAATGAGTAAGGATTCGACCACTGCAGTATGGAGAGGAGAGCAGGCCAAGCAGCAGAGAAAGTGAGAGACAAGGTAGGAATGCAAGTGACAGATAAGACTCAGGAGGTGGGAATAGCTCCTACACATTGGAAACAAAGCTGGAGAGGAAGGCCAGGGCCATTGTAGAGGACTGTGAGGCTTAGAGTATATTTTAAGAAGAGAGCTTTTCAGGTTTGGTTTTGTTTTTTTAAGCAGGAGCTAAGTGACATTTAAAGGAAAATGATGTAGTAGCAGTATAGAAGACATGACAAGGAAAAGATAGGAGGAAATTTAAGAAACTTGATAAAGTAAGACCCAGAAGAGTTTCACTAATGGTAGATTGTAGGATGAGGGGAAGAACATTTTAAGCTTTTGAGCTTGTGTCAATGGTGGTGCTGGTAGGAGAGCTAGGAAAGTCTAAAGAGGGCACTTGAACAGGGTAAAAATCACTGATGTGATTTAAGCAGGTTGAGTTTGAGGGGACCATGGAAGAGCCAGGTGAAAATACTTATTGGAAAGAAATATAAGAGCAACCAGGGATATGCATTTAGCAGACAAAAAATCAGGAGAACAACCAATTTTGGTTTTTTCCCTCAAAATAAAGACCAGAATACTACAAAGTAGCTAAAACTGCATAATGGAAGAACTAGGAATTCGGGAATTGTGAACTGCTGAGCATAACTTCAGTTTGGGTAAAGTGTTTGTAACTTTTTTCCTTTACCTCGAACGGAAGGACAGTAATGGAAGGCTCTAGGGACTGGAGGGTTGGGAATGGTGGCCATTGGTTGCTATACCACCACGTCACTGATCGGTATTTGGAGATACTCTGCTAGATTTTAGCCTCACTGTTTTAGAGCTGCAGAGATGTTGAGAGCCTCCATACCCGAGACAAGGAAATGAAAGCCGAGAGAGGACCCCTGGCTCTCCCATTGCCCACAGTGAGTGAGCAGTCAGGGCGGGTCTCAGGCCAGTGTTCTTCCCATCCCCCTGCCCTGCCAGTCAGCAGGTGCACCGCCTTCCTGACTCTCTGAGGGAACATTTGTACATAGTCCTTGGGTAGGAAGCCTGATGAAAGTGTTCACGGGCTGCATTATCGAAAGCAAAACGGACGGCTTATGAAGAATGCCAGGTGCTTGCCATTGACTTGCCTTCAGGAAATGGAACTGTTTTCCAGGGACATCAAAACACGATGAAATGGGCATAATCTACACAGAATAATTTCCTTCCAGGGTGCTTAAGCAGCCCTGGAACAGATTGCAAGTGAGGTTTTCTTCTGCATACACTTTTAAAGGTTCTGAAGAACAGGACTGCTATCCAACTATGTGGGATGGGGAAAGATGTAATTCAGTTTGGAGGCAGGAGGATGGAGCATTTTTATATTTTATTTACTTATTCTTTTAAAAATATTTTATTTTATTTATTTTTGGAGACAGGGGAAGAGAGGGAGAAAGAGAAGGAGAGAAACATCAATGTGTGGTTGCCTCTCGCACACCCTCCACGGGGAACCTGGCCTGCAACCCAGGCATGTGCCCTGACTAGGAATCGAACTAGCAACTTTCTGGTTCACAGGCCAGTATGCAACCCACTGAGCCACACCAGCCAGGGCTTTATTTACTTATTCTTGTCCCAACTTGTTCCAAAAAGGAAACTGAAGTAGTGCAACAAAAGATTTAGGAATCGGCATATAGTTTCTCAGCAAAACCATCCCCAATGTGTTCTGGTCTCTTTATGAAATGTTTCTAGGCCTTTTCTTCTTATGCCACACTTACCAGATGTGGTAAGAAACTACTCATTGGTTGGCTTCAGTATGCCTTAGCGCTCGGGAGGGCATGTATGAAATAGGCTGAATTTGTCAAGGAAATAATACAACTAATGATGAATTTACATTTTTCATTGATCAATAGAAAAATGTTGACTATTTCTTATATCTAGGTTAGTGTGCTGTTGAATGCTACTAATAACTGGTTATAAGTTACAGTATCCTTAGTGGGAATAGTGACAGTTAAAAAGAATGGCCAAGGCAGATAGATTTGCAAAGGGCATGAGACAGGAGGCAGAGGTTTTTGGTTTTTTAAATAAACCCCCACTTGAGAATATGTTTATTGATTTGAGAGGGGGGGAGGGAGAGAGAAAGAAAGAGAGAAACACTGATGTGAGGGAGGAACATTGATCAGTTGCCTCCCCCACACACCCCGACGAAGGATCAAACACACAACCTATGTGTGTGCCCTGACCGGGGATGGAACCTGCAATCTTTTGGTGTACAGGACGATGCTCCAACCAACTGAGCCACCCGGCCAGGGCAGAGGGTTTTAAGGCAGGGCACCTGCAGGGACCGAGATCCTCAGGCACAAATACATGTGATGTGACCTTGTGGGTGGACAAGTTCTGTAGGGAGAATTGTCCTATCACTGGCAAGAGAACACGGCTGACCCCTGTCAATGGTGTGCAGGCAGTGGGCTATTCTTCTCCCTGAGGTTACAGATTTGCAGGTTTTGTCTGTGATTCCCAACTCCTGGAGTCTTTGTTCACTGGGAGGTAGTGAGAAATCATAGTCATCCTGAAGACTGGATTTTATTCCATTCTCCTTTCTAGCAGTTCTCAAAGTGCCAACGGCAGATCCAAATTGGATTCATCTGAACTATGAAAAAATTCTCCCAGGAGAGCCAGCAGTAACCTGGTTTCCCCTCTCACCTAGAAAAGGCTTTGGTGACTGATGGTCTATTTCACACAATACTACTAACTCAGCCTCGTGATTCTGATCTTGCGAGCTCCAGCAGGAGGAATTCTTCCTGAGGACCAGTTAAGGTTTCACCATGTTGATATAGCCCCTCTGCACCCGAGGGCTGCAGGGAGCTTTCTCTAGAGCTCAGGGCTCTTTCCTTTCATAATTCTCTCGGGAGCCTCTTTTGCCTTTCACTGTCTTCCGTCTGCTCCACTCGGGACTGACCCAGTAAAAATAGAGTGACGGTTGATTTACTTATTTTCTTTGAAGTAGGTGTTTCCTTTTACTGGGGCAACACTGTGCTCTCCACCTCTTGCATGGAGTATCTCAGAGAGGCTCTTACCTTCCACTTAGACAACCCAGGGAGAGAACCTGTTTGAAAGGCTGAAATTGAAGCAAGTCAAACCAGGATAAGAAAAGAAATTGAGCACATTTTCCTGACTGGACCCATAGCTCAAAGCATTCAGACTCACAAATCAGGTTCCAACACATGTATGTGAATCAACTAAGCAAGTCAGAAGAGAACCTGCAAGTAATATGGGCTGCAACTTTCAATACGCTTTAATGTCCTAAATGAGGAATTCTTAAATTTAAAATAATTATCTCTGGCCATTGGGTGGGTTTTTTTGTGTGTGTGATAGCATGCTGGCCTTCTTTATTTTCTGACTGATGTTGACACATAGCAACTCAAACAAATTACTCTATTCTGACTGGTACATTAGGTAATCAAAGAGAACTAACATGGCAGGGATGTGGAGGCCACATGCTGACATAAAGAAACTGGGGCTTCTGAGCTGGGAAGGGCCCACTCTCTGTGCGTTGCCCTCTTCTCACTGGCTTGGGGCACTCTGAGGTCGCTGGCTGCGCTGGCACGTCGGTTATAAGCAGATTCAGTGTGGAAACATTCCTTAGGAAATCAGGCTCTCTTGGTCTTCACACCCAATGGCGGCACAGGGATGTATTTCTGCAAGTGAAACTTTCTGTGATACCATAAAATAGGATGGTTTCTTTTTTTCCCCTGCTAACAGCTTTCTATATTTCCCACTAATTCTTTTTTGCTTACATCACATGTGGTAAAAAACGTGTTTCTCCTGCTGTCTATCTGATGACAATTCATTCCCTTCCACCACCATTTGTTGAACACATGCCCAGAACGGGGCTAGAAGCTGGGTATACAAAGATGAATAAAACTTTCCCTCTGCTCCGAGTGGCTCACAGTCTGGTGAGGGAATTAGCATTAAGGCAGTTAATTAACTAAGGATGGGATGGGCTGGGCTGGTGGCCTTATGACTTGGTTCAGGGGCAGAGGCCACCCACTTTCTAGCAATCCCATGTATGAGAAAAATCAAGGAAGAGGCTGACCTGAGGATCAAGGACCATTTTAAAAACAAGACTATTTGTTTTGGGGCTGTCTCGTGACACAGACCTTATTTTTAAACATTTAAAAAATTTTGTTTCTACATTTATTTTAATATTAATATTTTTAAATTAAAAAAATTTAAATTATATTTCATTGATTTGCTATTACAACTGTCCTGATTTTTCCCCCTTTACCCCCTCAACCCAGCACTGCCCACTCCCTCAGGCAATCCCCCTACCATTCATTGTTCATATCCATGGGTCAAGAGTGTAAGTTCTGTGTCTACTCCATTTCCTATACTGCACTTTATGTCCTCATGGCTATTCTGTAACTACCTATTTGTACTTCTTAATCCCCTTACCTCCTCACCCATTCCCCCACACCCCTGTCCATCTGGCAACCATCAAACACTCTCCATATCCGTGAGTCTGTCTCTGTTCTTCTTGTTTGCTTAGTGTATTTTTTAGATTCAATTGTTGATAGATCTATATTTTTTGCCATTTATTGTGCATAGTTTTGATCTTTTTCTTAAATAAGTCCCTTTAACATTTCATATAATCATAGTTTGGTGATGAACTCCTTTAGCCTTTTCCTGTCTGGGAAGCTCTTTATCTGCCCTTCAATTCTAATTGATAGCTATGCTGGTTTTTATCATTTGGCTGTATGTCCCTGCTTTTAATGACTTTGAATATTTCTTGCCAATCCCTTATAGCCTGCAAAGTTTTCTTTGAGAAATCAACTGAGTCATATGGGAACTCCCCTGTAGGTACCTACTGTATTTTGCTGTGCATAATGTGCACCCAAGTTTTTGGCCCAAATTTTCAAGAAAAAAAGTCTTTTAATTTTTTAATCCAATTATTTAATTTATTTATATTTAGAAAAAAACTGATGATCATATTCCAGGGTTTTATTTTGCATACAGATGTCATTATTGCTTTTTAGAGGTGCACTTTTAATCTATAAGCATAAACTAAAGAATTAAAAACATTTATATAGATACAGAATTAGTACTACTCATTTATAATATGCATCCTTATTTTTACCTCAAAAATTCAAGCAATAAAGTACACATTATACACAACAAAATATGGTAACTTCTTTTCTCTTGCTGCTTTAAGATTCTCTCTTTATCTTTAACCTTCGGCATTTTAATTATGATGTGTCTTGGAGTGGCCTTCTTTGCATCCATCTTATTTGGGATTCTCTGTGCTTCCTAAACTTGCATGTGTATTTCCTTCACCAAATTAGGGAAGTTTTCTTTCATTATTTTTTTGAATAGGTTTCCAATTTCTTGCTATTTCTTTTCTCCTTCTGGCACCTCTATGATGCAAATGTTGGAATGCTTGAAGTTGTCCCAGAGACTACTTATACTATACTCATTTTTTGTTCAATTTTGTTTGTTGTTTATTATTTTTTTAATATATAATCTTTACTATATTTGTTCCATTACCTTTTAGTTCCCTTATACCACCATTTTTTTTTGGATTCTTTTTTCTTTTTGTTGTTCTGATGGGTTGTTTTTTCTTTTTTATGTTCCAAATCATTGATTTGATTCTCAGTTTCATACACTCTACTACTGTTTCCAGGTAAATTGTTCTTTATTTCAATTAGTGTATCCTTTGTTTCTGACTGGATGTTTTTTATGCTGTTGAGGTCCTCACTAAGTACATTGAGCATCCTTATAACCAGTGTTTTGAACTCTGCATCTCATAGATTGCTTATCTCCATTTTGTTTAGCTCTTTTTCTGGAGTTTTGTTCTGTTCTTTCATTTGGGCCATGTTTCTTTGTCTGCTAATTTTGGCAGCCTCCCTGTGTTTGTTTCTATGTAGCAGGTAGGGCTGCTTTGACTCTGTGTCTTGGTTGTGTGGCCTAATGTAGTAGCTGTCCTGTAGGGTCCAGTGGCCCATCTCCTCTATTTCCCAAGCTGGGTACTCAAGGTGTGCCCTTTGCATGGGATGAGTTCACCCTCCTCTTGTAGTTGAGCCATGATTGTTGTTGGCAGGGCAACGGAAGGGATTTATCCTGGCCAGTTAGCTGCAAGGACTGACCATATCCACTGACCACCAACCTCTGCCATCCATGGAGGATCTGCTTTGCAGGGACAGGGTGGTGGTTTTCCAATGTGGTCTGTAGCTATCTACTGGGTGTGATAGTTCTGGGGTTTCCTGGGTGGTGCAGGCCAAGGTTAGCCCCCATCTGTGTTCTGCCCTGGGCCACTCTTCCTGAGCTATAAAGTAATCTGAGATGGCTGCTGCTTGTGCTGGGCTTGGAGGTTCCCAGATGAACTCAAACTGTGAAGCTAGGCTGGCTGCTGCTAGTGCCAGACCTGGGGGCCACTTACCAAGAAGTATGGGGACTGGGGGCTCACTGAGGCTGGTTGTTGATTGTTTGAGAAAATTTAGGAAGTTGTGAAGCAAGAGCCAAGACCAGCCATTCATATGGAAAAGCAATTTGGGTGGGCCTGTACCGTATTTTTTTGACTATAAAACATACTTCTTTCCTCCAAATTTGGGAGGAAAATGGGGGTGCGTCTTATAGTCCAAATGTAGCTTACCTGGCTTGCCGGGAGAGTGGCGGAGCAGGGTTTTTTTCCCTATTTGCCTCCTCTAAAACCTAGGTGTGTCTTTTGGTCCGGTGCATCTTATAGTCCAAAAAATATGGTAAGTTGGGTGGGACAAACCTCAGGGGATCTCCAGGACAGAGCAAACAGTGTTAACCATGTTGATGGAGTCTGAGCTATGGCACCTGCCGGCTGGCTCTGTGGCACTGTGGGCATGGGTTCAGAAAAGGGACAATGGCCTCTTCCTCCTTTCAGTCTGGGAGAAGGCTGTCCCCCAGATCTCACCTTGATACCAGACACTTCAGTTTCTCCCTGTATGCCACTGGTGCCTTTTAAGCTGCTTCCCCCATGCTGGAGCTCAGAGGGAATGAGTCTGAGTAAGTCTGCTTGCCACTTTGTTAAGGTGAACTGCTTGGGACTCGAGAAGTTTCTTCCACCAACTCAATCCCTGCTGGTTTTTACAGCCAGAAGTTATGGGGACTTATCTTCCTGGCACTGGAACTCTGGATTGGGGACCTGGTTTGGGGCTGGGACTCCTCACTCCCAAGATACCTCCTGAATTTTTATCCACCACATGTGGATTTGAGACCAGCTGTTTCCACATCTCCACCTCTCCTACCGTTCTGGATGGATGTGGTTTCTTTAATCCCGTAGTTGTTGGACGTCCATTCATCTCAATTTCTGACAGTTCTGAGTGAAGAATGTTCTATAGTTTAGTTGTAATTTTGATGTGGTTGTTCAAGGAGGTGAGCCATGTTTACCTCTACCTCTGTCTTGACCAGAAGTCTGATGGAAGATTTTTTAAAATGTTATTTTTTTTAGTTAGTTTTCTAACTAAAGTGATGTTTACCTTATTTTCAAATATTTACACTGGGTATTTCCTTGTCCTATCTTATTATATTTATTAGAGTTTCCAGAATAATGTTTTCTAATAATGGTGACAGTAGACATCATTATCTATTTTGTGATTTTAACATAAATTATTTACAGTCATTTAGAATGATATTTGCTTTCTTTGGTAAATAATCTGTATCATATGTAAGTGATTTCTTTTTAGTTCTATTTTACTAAAATTTGTTATTAGGAATGGATACTGTATTTTATTAACCCTTTCAGTAGTCATTGATAGAATTGCCTTTTTCTTCTTTAATTTATTATTGTAATGAATTATGCTGATTCCTTAATGTTGAATAAGCTTTACATTCCTGGAATATTTGCTTGGTCATAAGATATAGTTCTTTTAACACAATGCTGGATTCTATTTGTTAATATTTAGACATGTTTTCATTTATATTCATAGTGATTTTGAGCTATGATGATTTCATTGGTTTATTTGTTTTATTATTTTGTTTGTGGGAACTTTAGGTTATGGAAGCTTCTTAAAATAAATGAGAATGTTTTCTATGTTTTTCTATAAACCAGAAAACTTTCAATGAAATTGGAATTGCCCATTCTTTAAAAGGTAACAGAGCGTAGCTATGAAAACATTTGGTTCTGGTGCATTTTTAAAATAGCAGAATGATGTTTAAGTTCTTTTCAATTTCTTCAAAGGTAATTGGTCTACTCAACATTTCTAATTAATCCTGTGATTTATATTTCCTAGGAAACCATTTTTTCCTTTAAGTTTGTCAGCAAATCTGTTGATAGAGAATAAACATCTCTCCGTGTGCTATGTAAGGAATGCTACACAGGGAATTAACATTTATTGAACAGCTACTATGTACCAAGCACTATACTTCACATTTTATTTATATTGTTAGATTTAATTGTAGCCTCATATTGACTCTGTTTAATATGTATCATGGTCCTCATTTAACAGATGATAATATTGAGGCTTAGGGAAATAAGGCAATAATATTCCCAGGATCACAGGTAAGAAATGGCAGAAGGAGCCAGAATTGGAACTCAGGTCTCTGTGATTTCAGAGCTGTTGCTTTTAACACTCCTGGCTTTCTGCAAATAGTTGCACAATTATTATATGTAATTAGTGAAAAATAGTTGTTTGAGGAAATGTGTCATTTTTTTCTTTTTCTCACCCAGTTATTGAATATTAGGATAGTTTTCTGGTTTTCATTATAATAAATGAATATAAAAATAAATATAGCTTTCCCCCCTCATATTTAACACATTGTCTCCTTAAGTTAGGGTTTAAGAACAGAATTACTTGTTTGAAGAATATGATCATATTAATGAGTAATATACACCGAACGGTATATTTCCAAGGGGAGAATAACAGAATTACAAGGAAACATAGTGTTACTTTGTGAAAAGAACCTTATTACATTATGAAATTCCCCACGAGATTTAATTTTCTCTGGGAATCCCTCTCTTTCTGAGCCCAGTAATTCTTTCCTCTGCCCTTCATAGTCCTTCAGTCACTGCCTGCCTTTGAATAAGTAACTGTCAGGTGCTACCACATTCCTCTCATCCAGTTAATGTGGCTTCAATTCCTCCTCAGCCCTCCTCCTTTCTTCCCCTCTCTACAATAGCTGGGTGAGCCTCTAAAAACACCCATCTGGGCCTGGGCAGACCCTGGGGAAAATACTATTACATTTTTAGAAAAGTCTCTAGTCAGTCTCTAGGCCATGCCTGGTCATTATATGGAGCAATGGTCTTCTGTCTGTACTCTTTGAAGCCCTCAGGCTTTTTTGAGCCTGCCTTGAGAGCAGAGAGAAGGCCACCAAGCTAGTGGGATTCTAGGGCTCCCTCCCCACTCCCCTCAACCAGAGAGTCTCTCTGTTCTTGTCTGTTTCACAGCTTTTGGGGGAAGATTTCCTTGTAAACTCAGTTTCAGCTGCTTAAAAACAAATGTTCTAAAATAGAGAAAGAGGGATGTTGAAACATTAACCTAAGAAGTTATAGCCATATCCTTATATAATTAATTCAAATAATACAGTTAATAGACACCTAAAGAATACTGAAAATTTCCTGACCCTCCCCCACACTGACCTAGAATGTAGACCCCACACACACATACACGCATAAGACTGCAGAAACCTAGGCTTGTCTATTACTTTCCAATTACTGCTGTGACAGAAAAGGAAAGTTGGGCACTTTGGGGAATTGAAATTAATTGAAAGCAGACTTGAGTTAATTTTCATTTCAGTGTCCTTTATTGAATGGGTCTTCAATGCACATTTCTAATTTAGTAGAATGAGAACTTTTTATGTTAGGGGAAGGGTAACGAGGAAATATTTTCCCCTGAAACTAAAGTAATTCATCAGGACAAAGCCTGCAAATGTTTTCACAGAGGAGAGTCTAATAATCCTTGTGATGTACAAACAAGCTTTAAAAATTATGAAAGGGCTTGTTACTCTATACAGCCTAAAAGCCACACATATTTCATGAAATAGCACATTTCGTGACCCTGTCAGAGCTTCCACAGTGCTCGTGCACTCCGCCTCACCTGGCCGCTGCAGAGGGCGGTGCAGGGAGCAGGGCGTGCTGCCGTCCGTTTGTTACAGAAGGAAACTGCAGTTTGAACAACCATTTACCCAGCGTTCTGTAGGCAGTCGCTCCCAGTAAGACCTTTATTTTTTCTAATACTCTAGTTTTTAAAATGATTTACGTCACACCACAGGATTCCAAAGCGCTATAACATAAGGAACACCTTTTATTATCATTAAAAATATATCAATTCCTACATGGGCTCTGATACTATTTGGAAAAAAAACCCAGGTTAAGTGGATTGATAAAATGAGGAAAGTTCTGGCAAGTCTGATGACAGAGGGAGATTGAGAGAAAGAGAAAGAACTCAAAACTGGACAAAAAAGAGAGATGTAACCAGAGACTCACAGGCTATGAAATGCTATTTTTAAAAATTCTATTTGTAACATTACCAATAATTTTTTTAAAGCTAGATGAAACAGTCAATTTTTTTGGAAACCATGAATTGCTGAATTCTGTTTTAAAAACTGGAAAGTCAACTAGAATAACTATTTATAGAAGATATTGAAAGGGGAGTATCAAATATCTAACCCCTAAATAAGAGATAACCCAGGATAATAAAATACAAAGTTTCTATCAACAACAATCACTGTGTTTGTATTTAATCCATACCACAGGATAGGGCATATGTAAATTTTACTAAATCCATTCTGTGAGGTTCTGGTACCAAATCTACTCTAAGATAGCTTAAATAAATATAGAAGCATTCTAAATAAAATATCAGAAAACGAAAATACAACACTGTAACCAGTAGAGTTTTTCTAGAGTATAAAAATGGCTTGGTACTTACAAATCTATTAATATATTCATTAATCACATTATGTGTCCAAGGAGATAAGGACAAATTTCACAATACATAGGCAGCATGTATGCAAGTGTTTAAAATAAGGATACCTCAATGATAATGTAACTTTTTATACCCACTTCCAAATAAATGTAGAATCACATCACCCTTGCATACATAGCAATTTAAAAGTGGGAAAAGCAATAAATTAAAGAAAAAAGATCTGTCTTCTGACTTCCAGTCAAGATGGTGGCATAGGCAGACACGGCTCGCCTCTTCACACAACCATATCAAAATTACAACTAAAGTATAAAACAGCCATCACTTTGAACCATCAGATATCAAGTTGAATGGAAGTCTGGTGACTACAGAATTAAAGAAACCACATCCATCCAGACTGGTAGGAGGTGCGCAGATACAAAATGGGCTGGTCCCACACACACATGTGGTAAATAAAAATTCAGGAGGGATATTTTGGGAGTGAGGAGTCCCAGCCCCACACCAGGTCCCCAACCCAGAGTTCCAGTGCCAGGAAGATACGTCCCCATAACTTCTGGCTGTAAAAACCAGCAGGGATTGAGTTGGTGGAAGAAACTTCTCGAGTCCCAAGCAGTTCACCTTAACAAAGTTGCACACGGATTTACTCAGACTCATTCCCTCTGAGCTCAGGCATGGGGGTAGCAGCCGAAAAGGCACCAGTGGCATACAGGGAGAAACTGAAGTGTCTAGTGTCAAAGCAAGCAGAGCCCATCATCCCATTTCTAAACCCTCCTGCCACAGAGCCAGCAAGCTGGTGCCATATGTGAGATTCCATCAATCTAGCTAACACTGTTTAACCTGCCTTGGAGATTCCCTGAGACTCTGCCCCACCCAACTTATGGGCCCACCCAAGCTGTTTTCCCATATGAATGGCTGGTCTTGGCTTATGCTGTATAACTCCCTAAATCCTCTCAGAAAAGCAACAGCTGGCCTCAGTGAGCCCCAAGCCCAGCACTAGCAGCAGCCAGCCTAGATTCACAGCTTGGCTTTGCCTGTGTATCTCCAAGCCTAGCACAAGCAGCAGCCATCTCAGATTACTTTATAGTTCAGGCAGGGTGGCCCCTGACAAAACACAGGTGGGGTCTGACCTTGGCCTGCACCACCTAGGAAACCCCAGGGCCACTGTACCCAGCAGACAGTTACAGACCACATCAGAGCACCAGCACCCTGCCCCTGCACAGCTGATCCTCCATGGATGGCAGAGGTTGGTGGTCAGTGGATATGGTCAGTCCTTGCAGCTAACTGGCCAGGATAAATCCCTTCCGTTGCCCTGCCAACAACAATCATGGCTCAACTACAAGAGGAGGGTGAACTCATCCCATGCAAAGGGCACACCTTGAGTACCCAGCTTGGGAAATAGAGGAGATGGGCCACTGGACCCTACAGGACAGCTACTACATTAGGCCACACAACCAAGACACAGAGTCAAAGCAGCCCTACCTGCTACATAGAAACAAACACAGGGAGGCTGCCAAAATTAGCAGACAAAGAAACATGGCCCAAATGAAAGAACAGAACAAAACTCCAGAAAAAGAGCTAAACAAAATGGAGATAAGCAATCTATGAGATGCAGAGTTCAAAACACTGGTTATAAGGATGCTCAATGTACTTAGTGAGGACCTCAACAGCATAAAAAACATCCAGTCAGAAACAAAGGATACACTAATTGAAATAAAGAACAATTTACCTGGAAACAGTAGTAGAGTGTATGAAACTGAGAATCAAATCAATGATTTGGAACATAAAAAAGAAAAAACAACCCATCAGAACAACAAAAAGAAAAAAGAATCCAAAAAAAATTGGTGGTATAAGGGAACTAAAAGGTAATGGAACAAATATAGTAAAGATTATATATTAAAAAAATAATAAACAACAAACAAAATTGAACAAAAAATGAGTATAGTATAAGTAGTCTCTGGGACAACTTCAAGCATTCCAACATTTGCATCATAGAGGTGCCAGAAGGAGAAAAGAAATAGCAAGAAATTGGAAACCTATTCAAAAAAATAATGAAAGAAACCTTCCCTAATTTGGTGAAGGAAATACACATGCAAGTTTAGGAAGCACAGAGAATCCCAAATAAGATGGATGCAAAGAAGGCCACTCCAAGACACATCATAATTAAAATGCCGAAGGTTAAAGATAAAGAGAGAATCTTAAAGCAGCAAGAGAAGAGCAGATAGTTACCTACAATGGAGTTCCCATAAGACTGTCAGCTGATTTCTCAAAAGAAACTTTGCTAGAAGGAATTGGCAAGAAAAATTCAAGTCATGAAAAGTGGGAACTTACAGCCAAGACTGCTCTTCCCATGGGGCAAAGCTATCATTTACAATAGAAGATAGAGAGCTTCTCAGACAAGAAAAAACTAAAGGAGTTCATCATTACCAAGCCATTATCATATAAACTCTTAAAGGGACTTTTTAAGAAAAAGAATAAGATCAAAACTATGAACAATAAAATGGCAAAAATACATATCTATCAACAATTGAATTTAAAAAATAAACTAAGCTGTCAAGAACAGAGACAGAATCATGGATATAGAGAGCATGTGATAGGTGCCACATGGGATGGGGTGGGGGAATGGGTGAAGAGGTGAGGGGGTGAAGAGGTACAAGTTGGTAGTTACAGAATAGCCATGGGGATGTAAAGTACAGTATAGAAAATGGAGTAGCCAAGGAACTTATATGCACGACCCATGGACATGAAAAAAAGTATGGGAATGGCCTGAGGGAGTGTAGGGTGCTGGGATGATGGGGGCAATGGGGGAAAATTGGGAAAACTATAATAGCGTAATCAATAAAATAAAATTGAAAAAATAAAATTTAAATCTGCCATAATTAATAAGGGAATTAAGGTCACAGAATATAAAATAAATGGAAAATAAAATAGGGAATACAAAACCTAGCTGAAATGAAAGTGGTAAATGTGTGATTCACAATAGCAATAAAGTATATAAAATACTTAAGAAAAAATTTTATAGGAAAAGTATAGAATTTTTAAAAAGAAACTACAAAACCTGATCCAGACACACGAAAAGAATGATATATTCTTGGATGATAAGATTCAATGTAAGAAAATTGTCAATTCTCCCAAATTAACTAATTAATTTACAAACCTAATGCAGTTCTATGAGAATCCTAGTTTTTGTGGTAGTGAGTAAAATAATCATGGTGTTTATTTATTCCTATGGAAAAATAAACATCAAGTAAAGCAAATTATAAAAAAGAATGATAGTTGACTTGCTCTACCAAGTAGTTTTGAAACACTATATTTTGGTTTGATAAGGAAATTGAATACTCCATCACACTATATATAAAGACAAATTTCAGATGGATTAAACACTTAAAAATTAAAAGAAAACTTAGGAAAACATATATTAATAACTTTGAGCTGCAGAGAGCTTTTGAACTAACACAAGAAACATAGAAACAATGAAGGAAAAAGATCTATTTGACTTTATAAATTTAAAATATTCCAATAGCAAAAGTGACTACAATGTCAAAAGACAAAGAAAAGATGGGAAAATATTCAACATTCATTTGACAAATAAAGATTTAATCTCTATTACATAAAAGCACTTACTAATTGATAAGGAAAAGGCAGATGACCCAATAGAAAAATATGCAAAGCAGAAGAACAGATAATCACAGAAGAACAAATGTAAATGTCCAGGAAGTATAGGTAGCAATGTTCAATAACATTAACAAGCAGTAAAAGTAACTATGAAATATAATTTGTCACCCATCCAACTGGCAAAAACTAAAAAGTGTTAACACTCACTATTGGCAGGAGAAAAGTTATTCGTGCTCTATTCCCGGAGGAAATGAGAATAATTATAGTCTTTCTGAAAAGCAGCCTAGCCGTACCTATTAAAACCCCATAGAGGTAAATCACCAATATGTAAGGCTCTATGTTCCAAGCTGTGTGTTATAGCATTGTTTGCAGTGGCAAAAGAGTGGAAAGATAGTAATTGTACATCAACACAGAATGATTAGCACAGATCATTCATACCATTGATATTATGCAATCATTAAAAATAATCTGTTAGATCTATACCAATAACCTTGTAAAGATTGCCACAAAGATTGCCCCCATTAAATGGGAAAGACCAGATGCAGATGTGCACAGAGGTACAGTACGAACCTGCACTGACAGCCCCGTCCCGTATATTCATGTTCTGTATATAGGTTTGTATGTGATTGTGATTATATGAGCATAAAGAAAAGGGTGCTGGGAAACCAGCAGATAGTTAGCATTGATTGGGACTGGAGAGGGATACTCGTACCTCTGCTCAAATGGCCACAATAAAAATAACATGAGTCACGATAATCTAATTTTTAAGAAAGCAAATTGCTTACGCTCTGATGTAGGTGAAAAAGTAGATACAAAATTATAGGCAGGCTTCATTAACAATCATATCAAACATTCAAGAGAAACAGGGTTAGTGGGAAATACAACCAAATTACCATGACGGTTGTTTAAATAGAGGCATCATAGTTGTTTTTCCCCTCTAGATTTTCAAAATTTTCTCTAATGCAGCTATTTTTACTGTTATAGTTAAATAAATAAAACAAAAATTCTAATTCACTTTCTGTTAACTATGTACTTTTTATTATGTCTTGAAGTCAGTGACCATATGGATATGTGTGAGCTTGATGATGTCCAGCTCTGAAAATGTGTGTTTACATTTTATCTGATATATGAAGGGATTTGGAGTTTATTCTCAATTAGTTGTAGATTAGATAGCTAAATCCTCATGAAATAATTATGCATAAAAATATGGCTTCATGTATTTCAAGATTTTTTTCCTCAAACAGTAACTGAAATAATGTCTAACGCTAATTTTCAAAGCAGTATGGCTTCGTGGGCAGGTCGTGTCTCTTCCCCCTTCCAGGCCTCAGCTGCTTCACCTATAAATGAAGTTGGATGAAATCATTTTCTTAGGGCCTTTCGGATCAAACATTCTGTGAACTAATTATATTAATCATGGAATGAGTTAGCTACAAATAAATGAGCAATTGGTAAAGAGAAGAAAGTTTTCATCTTAGTAACACTTTTATCAGGTTGGAAGACATTTATATAGCTAGGGACGATGCCCCGCCTTGACATAGCTTTCATGCTCACATGGAAAATGTGCCAGATTCTAAAGAGCAGATGGCCTGGTAGTGTGGATATCCTTCCATTTATAACTATATAGCTGTTAATCAATGCCTTTTCATCTATTGTAACCTCCCACCCTGCCAACTTATTATTTTGCTTTACAGACCTCAGTGTATGAATGAAAAGTTTTAATTCCACTTTTTTGAGGTATAACTTACACAGGATAAATACACCCAATTAAAATGTAAACTCTGATGAGTTTTGACAAATTTATGCATCTATATAACCACTACTACAATTAAGTAGGACATTTCTATCACCCTAAAATGTTCCCTTTATCTTTTTCCAGTTAAACTCCCACTTCCTGCCCTAGGCAGCTATTAATCTGCATTTGGCACTGTAGATTAGATATGTCTTTTACAGAGTGTGACCCAAGTTTTAATTTGTGTTTTTTCAGTCTTGGATAGCATTAATATATTTTAATGGTTTCAATCAGGTTTCTTAGTTGCAAGCAACAGAAAACAACTCTGGCTAAATTTAGCAGCAAGGGAATTTGTTGAAAAAATATGAGCACCTCACAGAATTGCTGGGAGACTGACGAACCAAGTTTGGAATTTTATGGCCAGCAACAATGCCCCAAATTACACAGTAGAGTTGTTCTGGTGAGGAAAGCATCCAAAGCAGCAGTTTGAGTTACCTAAACTGTCTTAGGAACTTTTTGTATTTCTTAGACAGTAAAAAGTCTACCAGGTATATGTGCCTTATAAAATCCTGCAACTTCTGGGGTCAGGTGGAGTTTATACACCTGAGTGGCATATCCTAGATCATGTGTCCATCCTGCCTTAGCTGCAAGGGAGGCGAGGAGAACACACTTTCAGCCCCCATGGTGGGAGGCATCTTATCAAGCCTCACAAAGTTTTAATTTTAACCCTTTCCCCAATCATCAGAAAGGGTTAAAATCCTAGATGGTTAAAAAAAGGGCCAATATCAACAACACTGATAGTTTTGGTTTCTTTATTAGACTGCATTCTGAACTTGCAGCTTTATGTCCAGTGGTCACTACCGCCAGGCCACAATTGAGAAGCATCTGCTGGATGTAAAGAATCTGCAAGACGCTGAAAGTGTGGACAAGGCCATCAAGGAAGTTTATATTTAATGAAATGGAAACAGATGTTTTGGCTTTCATACTTGCTCATGTTTTTTCTTTTTTAAATAATTGCCCTAAACTATAACCTGCGAATACAATCAATGGGTCTAAATTAATTGATTTGATCCAAAAAAGAATGTACCACATTAAAAATTAGTATAGTAGTTAATGAATTTTACTCTTATTCACAAAATATTTACCTTCATGTTTTAAGCTAAATATTTGCCCAATGTTTTCATTCTTCTGAAAGTGCGTAGACCTCACCTCAAGCCTCCTCTAATAGCTGCGTTCATTTCAAGTTTTTTTCAAGTTAACACATAAAGTAAGTCCAGTTACTTCACCAGTTCTGCCTGCTGTCTGTTACTCTTGGTTTCAATTGACAGGTCCAGGGAAGAGGGGGTGGCCTGATCCAGGGGCAATGAAGGTGCAACGCTGAAGAATAAGCTGGAGGAGAGAAGCAGCAGGCACCATGGAAAAAACAAAAACAAAGCAAGGTTAGACTTTTCATATGTCTTGCTTTAGGGCTCGGAATTTAGGAAATGTGTGTTGTAGTCTTGTCTTCCTGTTTTTTCAAAACAGATAATATGGGGGGATAAACAGTCATGGAAAAAATACAATAAAAATTGAACTTAAAAAAAGATAATATGTTAACTTCACTATTCTCATTTATTTATCATCATAAAATGCCCATGAAGAGCATAGACTTGGTGCTGGAGAAACATAAAATTCTAACTATATAGTTTTTTCTGAGCAGTTGCCTAAGTTTTGTTAGCAATAAATTTAGAACTGCCTCAGACTAACCTGATCAATAAGGCCAAGATACACATTCAACTAACAGACATCTAAAACCTTGTAGACTAGCATAGAAACAGGTTTTTCCTCTTTTAATCTTTACCACACAGAATCAACAATGTGGGGGGAGGTTCTATTTTCAGATGAGAAAACAGCCAGACAGAATTTAGGCTGCAACCACAAAATATCAAAGTTTGGTCTGGGAGCCTGGTCTCTGTTCCCGAGTTCTGGCTCTTGTCACGACACTAGGCTGTTGGGGCATAGCACAAAACGAGCTACGGAATCTGGACTCAGGCTGATGTAGGGCGTTTGGTGATCTCAAACCACCTGGATTTTAGGGGGACAGCCCTCTGTGTGTGTAAGTTCTGGGTTGAGGCTATGTATTATTTACGAACTTACATACTGTGCTGGTTCCTTTAAGGAAGGATTTCCCGTGCCAGCAAGTCTTAGGAGAACAACGTACATATTCACACAACCAAATGTTTGCAGCCAGGGGTTGCCTGTGTAAACTGCTGGTACATACAATGTGACACAGTGGCGATATAGCTAAATGGACCAGCAAGGAGTTGCATGTTTTACATGGAGTGCCTTGTCTTTGCGGCCAACCAATGTGATTCTGAAAGGTACATACTAGGCCGACCTTTTTTCTCCTTAGGTTTAAGTGGTTTTTATAATCTACTATCTCCTTTGTGTTTGACCTGTGTTTCACAGTCTCTAGTGTCGCCAAGACTATTTTCTTTCTGCCTCCATCCTTCCCAGACATCTCCCATTGACAATTCCTTTCTATCAACCCTCCTGCCTAGGAGGACAGCTCGGTTCCCTTAGCTGATGTGGACAGTGACAGGAGGTCAGGAGTCAGAAGTTTTGCAAGGATCAGAGGCAGGAGACATCAGGGTATTTTACACAGGCCGCGTGAGAACGACAGAGTGACAACCGTACAGGGGCCGAGCGAAGAGCAGTCTTCCTGACTAGAGAACCATCTCCTCAGTTAAACGTCAGCCAGCCCCAAGAACACAAGCGGGTCCCTTCGTGGGCGTGCACTTCTGGCTGATGGACGACTGCTAATCATTCAGTTTAGCTGGGAAACATCACCATCACAGTAGAACATGGTTTTCTCTGCGGGAGATTCATCAGGAAGGTATGGTTTGGTCATTCGGACGTGAATGTAAAGTCACCTCCACCAGTTCACGCTTTGTTCTTGTTGAATCGTTGGTCTCTTGTCCGGCAGGCACAGATTTAGGATCCCGGAAGTCCCCTTATTCCCTGCCCGTGTCTGCAGAGGGTAGGGACGCAATGAGTTGTATTGACTGAACAAAGCTCTTTCTCCCCACAGGAGAGAATGAACACATGACGATGAATAACCCTTCAACACAGATTTACCAGGTAAAGACAGATGGATTGTTTTGAAGAGTCCCATGTGTAATAGTGATGACCGTCTTGTATGTATAATTTTTAGCGCTCACAAATGCTTCCACATTTCATCATATTTCTTCACTTATCAAGTTCATTGTATTTAGATAGTCAGGGTAGAGAGCACCATTCCCATTGCACTTTTAGGAAAACTGATTATTAAAGGACCACTTACCCCAGTTTATAAAACACGGCACCACCGCCCCCACATCAGCTCTGCTTTTCTTGCTGCTGCCACCATCACCATGGTCAGCACCCCATGAATATTTCCCCCAGAGAGAAAGACGGAGCAGAATCTGTTTTTCTTAATTCCCTATTTTAGCAGGGACAGTTGAAAATCAGAAGACGGTGACCATTGCAAATGTTAAAAAGTGGTGATAGAAGACAATGTTAAGCTCCCTTAAAGAATGGGAGTGATTTAATTTACAAGGGAGATAAAAATTTTGGAAAACATTTTGTAATATATTTGCAGTCAGGCTGCTTTGGCTCTCTGAATAGCATTTATTTGGCTTCTATGTTCCAACTGTAAATTTAAAGTAAATTTTCTGTCCTTAAAAACTTGGAAGTTTATTCTGACATAATTTGTAACATAGAAGCAGCTTGTGCACTGCTCCAGAGTTAGGACAGTGTTATCTGGAACGCATGAGGAGGAAGAACTGACAGAGCTAGGTGGGGGTTGGAAGAAAAGGTGATTTTAAAGTAGACTCTAAGGTTTTAAGCGCTAGTAACTAGGAAAAAGAGCTGTCTCCTAAAAGAGATACAGAAATTCAGAAGAGCAGATAGTTTGGGGGAAATGTTATTTAGATTTGGTGAGCTTAAGTGACAGTAAAGTGAAAATAACAAGTTCCTAGAAATATCATATAAGAGATCATTGCTGTGGACCCAGTTAGGGCAAGCCAGCACAGGATCACATAAACATCTTCAATCGTGATGCTCCCCAACCAGACCAGCAATGAGAGGGGATGGAGGAAACAGCTTCATTTCAACTCAATGCCCATTGATCGAACAGCTGCTATGTGCAAAGTCTACTGTTTGACCTAGTGAGAAATAAAACAAATGAAACAGACCTTCTTGCCGATTTTTAAGTGTCCTGGTAAACACATACAAGGAGACTGTTGGAAGGATTACAACAGAAGCATTGATAAAATTCTATGGGATGTGGGGGAAGGATGAATTAATACTGACTGAAGGATGTGAACCAAACATTTAAGGACAAGATGATCATTTGGTAAGTGGATATGGGGAAGGGTATTTCAGACAGAGGGACTAGCCTGAACAAAGGCCTGGAAACTAGAGAGTCTTCACTCAATGCTGATTTGATGCCTCACTTGTCCAAGACTTCCAAATGTCTTCCCTGCCCACCTCCCCTCTGTTAACGTCTGACCTGTGCACGGCATTCGAAAGAATGTGAGTATCTCTTTAAACTCAGGTATGATTTAAAGTCTATTACAGATTTTATGTAGGTCACTCCCTGAATATTGGCTAAATATAGCTGCAGTGGTGGTGGCAGCCTCATTCTTTTATTGTATCACAAATCCAAGTACATCTGTTCACAGTGGGACAAATGAAGCAGTGGAAGTGAATTGGTCTATATGACCTCTACGATGCTGTGATTATACTTCATTCTTGTCTTAAAAGAATGCTTTCTAAGCCCCAGTTTGTTTACTGCAAGCAACATTTAACCAAAAGAAGATGAAGGAGAAGTAAAGAAAGAAGAGGAAGAGGAAGGAGGGAAGCAGGGCAAAGTTAACTATAATAGAATACAACCTACACTAAAAAGGGAGAGCAAAATGTGAAATTTTTGAGTAAAATATGACACCTCAGCCACTCTCTATTTCCTTACTTTATTTTCTTGGACGATGCCTCATCCTTACCTGACACTATAGTGAATATTAACTTGTTTATTTATCTTTTATTGTCTGTCTCTCTCTAGAATGTAAGCTCCGAGGGCAGGGATTTAGTACATTCTGCTCTTCTGTATATTCTCAGCATCAAGTACAATACCTGGAATATAAAAATATTCAATAAATACTAGCTGAATGAATGAGTGAACATCTGCAAAATGTGTGCATTGCTTTGGACCAAGAGGTCTGATGCAGTCATTCAGTCTGGTACCGAATGGTGTTTGGAAATTGTCTGGTTCTGTGGGAAAAAAAGAAAGACTAGATCCTCACTTCATATCTTAATCAAAGTAAACTCTGAACTGATTAAGGGATTAAATATAAAAAATAAAACTATAAAAGTTTAGAATTAGTGAGTATTTGTCTCTGGATATAAAACATCTAAGTAAAAAAACACCGGAAGAAATCACAATGGAAAGAGTTAGAGGGTTCATACACATCACAACTAAAAATTTTCCTAAAGTAAATATATTTTCAATCAATTCAAAGACAAACAACAAAATTTGAAAAAATCCTTATAATTCAACCTTTGTAATATCTATATACTCATAGAAATCAATAAAAAAGGAAACTTCTGAGACCTCAGTAGGATATGGGCAGAGGGCATGGGCAGTTGACCGTGGTAAAATTACGGATAGCTAATATATAGAAGAAAAGGTTGAAGCTCAAAGAAACAATGAATAAAATAAGGACTATTGGTTTTTTTACTGCCTAATTAGTAAATAAGAAAATGATTAATAATATTTGGTTTTGATGAATATGTGTAAATTGGCAGAAACTTTAATAAAAATTACTAGTTAAAATGTAATAATAATGTTAAAATGTTCACACTCCCAGTTGGCTCTTTGTTTTTTGGATGGACTTGACCTCTGTGGTAAGAGTCTGAGATAACAGTGACCCAAATGAGGTCACTGAAGCCAACAGAAGAATGAGAACTACCATTTCCCAGTTCATTGCAGGCAGAATTACTGCCAGGTCAGGTGAGTCACGTGGAAACCCTGACTGCTCCTTAGTGCAGTATATTTCTTTTTATTTGAACTCAGATCCATTTCCTTTTCCTCTCATCCTCTGTCCACTGTATCCAGCCCTCTCAAAGTCTACTCCTATCTCTTTTCAGAGTCAGATTGTGTTGCTTCACTCTTGATTACTATATTTTGCATATGGATTTTTTTTGCATATGGATTTTAAAATTATGATTTCATTAACATGAGAAGTAGGGGGGCAGTTCCACAATTAAGACAACAGACGTATTATCTGCACAATTTAGCCCTAGCTCAACCGTTACACTTATGATTTCAACTCCAACATGCTTTCAGCTCACTTGTAACCTTAGGAATGTAAGCATTGCAGCTTCCTCCATTTATATTGTTTCATATATCATGTTCAAGACATGAATTTCTAAATATACTAATTTAGGACATTACACATGATACAGTATGTTTCCAAGAAAATATAGCCATATTATTATAATTTTTCAAGCCCTTTGGTCAAATATATTTTGTATATGTATTAATTAATTGAATATATTATCTCTCTCTAAGATAGTAGATTTCCCTTTGGGTCAGATACTACCTAACAAGCTTTGACTCACAGTAATTTCATATTTAGGAATTTATCTGAAGGAAAAAATCTGAAGTACATACAAAGCTTTAAATAAAAGGCATAATGTCAACATCATTTATAATAATGAAAAATTATAAACAACATAAATTTCCGACCAGAGTAAATATGTGGCTAAACTCTGGTATAACCACAGAAGGGAATATTATGTAGTTATTAAAAATAGACATTTAGAAAAAATTTAAGGATATGGGAAAGGGCTTATGTCAGGGAAAAAGAGGAAGCAGAATCAAAATACAGCTGTAGTGTGATTTCAACCATATAAATATCTGCATTCATATGCATAGAATAAAGCTGAAGGAAATATGCTCAAACATGATGGTGATATTAAAGTAATGAGATCTGGGGTGATTCTCTTTTTCTATTCCTCTGTAATGAAAATAATTTAAGAAAATGAGTTATGTGCCAAAAGGACCTCTAATTGAAAAACTATGGGAACCAGTCCTACAGTAATAGGTTTCATCATTCAAACTGCCATTGAAAGTTCTATAGGATTTGCACGTCCTGTCTGAGCCTCAGTCTTGTTTTTACAGTTGAGGAATGTCTCCAGCACATGAGAAGTTAACTCTGTCTGTCAGGCCTGTGGTGCATCCAAGGACCAGTAAGATCGATTTCTGGCATACCAGGCTTCATATCAGCTTCAACGGTGCCCTGTAATAATGACTTTAAGGGTCAACTTCTGTAGGAAGTGTGGAAAAGTAGACTTGGGAAATTTACTCTCGACTATTCAAATGAGTTGCTTCCCTCTTTGTGTTTTAAATCATCGCATTTCTGGAGATTAATAAAGAAGCCTTAAATTACGGAGATAGAAGCTAGCAGGATGACCAAGTTTCTTCTGTAGCAACCCTGGTTAGGTTGGAAGCCAAAAACATTATCTTGGCTTCCTTGCTGTCGTGTACTACTTCAGAACACCTGGGCTTTTTTTCTTGCAGAGCTATTGGGTGATGCAGGAATTTGTCATGTCTTGTAGAGAGGTTTCTTGAATGTTGACATTAATGAGTTTCCAGGATTCTCAAGTACAGGCCCAGTCCCCTGAATTTCCCCATAGTAGCTTTCTGACCTTGATAATGGGACAGAAAGGAAGGAGAAATCTGTGTAATAACTTGTATACTTTGAGAAAATTTAGCTAAGGGATCTTTGGTTAGAAGATGTTGACTAAAATTCATATTAGGAAGACTTTAAAAAAGAAGCAAGAGTTAAGAAGCCAAGAAAATTAAGAAAATTGAGAAACAGAAATTAAGAGCAGGAAACAGGAAGAATTCGGACTCCTCTCCCCTATTTCTTTAAGCCTAAGATGCCCTCTGTGGTACCCTAGGCTTCGAAGTACAAGTCTTCCCTGAACCTGCCTCCAGTGGGAGCCCGCCTTCAGCGGCAGGATGGAGGGATCATAACCTCTCTAGAGCAGCTTCATGAAAAAATCAACGAGATGAGGAACGTGTTCAACTCGCTGGAGAACAAGGTAGACACCCATTTCTAATCCTTGGGGTGGGTTGTGGGCTGTCAAATAAGAAAGCTGAAGAGAGAGCAGAAAAAAGATACTAAGTCCATGTCTTCAGAGTATTTTATTTTTATTCACAAAGGAATGGCTAGTTGGCACTGGAGCACCAACCTGTAGCAACTAAAGATATTAAGAGTTTAAGCATCCTAAAAGTGACATGCTGTCTCAGGTGTGTGATTGTGCTCACTAGGGTATCCACTCCCTGGCTGATCACTGGTTGCGAAGCTGTTTATAAAGCAGTAGTGTTTTATCACTTCAAAGGCAGGTACCCAAGGGATTCAAAGTAAATATGTGAAGGAAATGGGCTCACAGCTCAAATGGTTTCAAAATTCCCAAAGTCCCTATATATCCTGGGTGTTAGAGAAAAATTTTGATAGTTCTTAATTTTTTGAGAGCTGGGGTTCTACAGGTGAGGGAAAGTATTTTCCTCTAGGACCCTGCTTGTTGCCTTTTGGCTCCTGGGGAAACTTCATGCACTCACCTAAGGGAGCAGTGACAATGAAACCTATTTCTGTCAGATACTGGTTCTCTTCGTTTTTCAAGCAGGAAATCTGAGTGAATTTCAGAGTACCTGAATGAACGCCAGGTTTCCTTCCTTCAATTTTAAAACTTGCATAAATTTTGCTTTGAAAATATATAGTTGTAGATTTTGTTTATTTTGCTCATAGACAATGCATTTACATAATGAGAATTACCAGATCAAAAGTAGTTGATCTGGTGATTTAACCCAACATGATAACTGGATTAGGACATGTGCTACAATCCATCACAAAGACTAATTAAAATTAAAACAACTGGAATGAAAAACAGATCGCTCGTGTGGTTTCCCAGTCTCCCAGTCCCAAACACTTGACAGGTCTGGCTTTTTTCCTCTGAATAATCTCTTTGGTTCCTCTTATTTCTCCCTACTCCCAGCCCTCAAGAGAAACCTTTGTGAAGCACAGTGAACCACAAAATCCTTTATTTTATAGGGTGTAGGCGACTAAGTCATCTTATAGTGGGAGGGGCAAGTTGGAAACATTGGGACAACTGGATTCCAAATTGTTTAGAAGTACACATTTGAAAGAATTTTGTTAAGGTAACTGGACTTTAATTTCCATCCTTTAAAATCAGAATACTTGGTGGATACTTTTAATTATAGAACAGACTTTCTAAATAATTATGTTTTAAAGAGAGATCTGGAGCTAAGAGTTCCTCTACTTAGCAAAGTATAAGATTATAAATTTCAAGAAAGTAATGCTATCTTGTTATTATTAAGTTACTCTGTGTTGAAATGCTTTTTCATTTGTTCAATAAAAAAACTGAACTTTATTAAGTGTTCCATCTTTTCCCACCTTTTTGTTGCTTAACTTTTTGATTTGCCATTTGAAAGGGGAGAAGAATTAAAATTTCGTAAACACCTTCTATGTCCCTAGCATGCACGAGGACAGGCACCTTATCTGCACTTACTCATTTTATTCTCAAAGCAGCCCTGTGAAATAGGTGTTGTTATAGTTATTTGATGGATGAGGAAACTGCCTCAAAGAGGTTAACCAACCTGCCTAGGTCCACGCACTTGTGGGAGAGCACTGAGATTTGTGCCCTGTCTGACTCCAAAACTGACTCCTTTTCATGGTGTGGAAGTTGGCAATGGAAGTCCAACGTGTGCACTCACACACAACAGACTTTACTGCTGAAGATGAATCATATCACCAACGGCGGCATGCTGAGCTCCTACCACTGCAGGTGGTTCTGTGCCTTCTTTATAAAGCACACTGCCCTTGAAAATGCCATTATCTTTTCCATACATTCAAGAATAAAAAAGAAAACCTCTTCCCTTTCAAAGAAATTCTCAGATATGCTTAGTCATCACTCTTTTTATCATTTAATTTTTACAGAAAAAAGTAACTGAATTTCTTCATCTTCTCCTAACAACCAGGGATCATGTGACCCATCTCTTCTTTCATGGAACTTGAAGAGTTTACAGGACCAAGACTGTCTTTCACATGCTTATATTGCTTTTCAAGTAAATCTCATTTTAACCAAAGGTGTTAGACTATATAGTAGCTTACTGATGCACTAGTGGACTCAATTATTTGCTTGATTTCTTGTCACTATCAGGCATCAGTATGTGCTTCTTTTTCCTGGATGAATGGGGCCAATATTGCCTTAAGTTACCCAAACTTTAGCGTATCAGGAAATGAGGTCTTTAAATTTTCAAGAGCCTGGTTTCTCAAACAAAAATAACAATTCAAAAGGTCAGTGGTACCATTTCTAATTATTTATAGCAAATTGAATTCACTCTTCACGTATTATTTAGTTGCAGGCCCTGGCCTCTGAACTTAAAACTGGTTTCACAGAAGCAATGCAAGAATTGTCCAGAATTCAACACGGAGAATATGCTTTGGAAGAGAAGGTTAAGAGCTGCAAATGTTCCATGGAAGAAAAAGTTACTGAGATGAAGAATTCATTAAACTATTTCAAGGTAGGCTTGTCTTCTATTTCCCCGCTGAAGAAAGATTCTTGGTCTTAGTTACACAAGTAGATAACTTACTTTTTCACACAGCAGCCAAATATAAGAATATTCCTCTTGCCTGTTCACTAATTGTCATGGAAAAATATTTATTTTATGCTGTTCTTTTTTGAATCTCTGTGTTAAAAGTAGAAACCACAATAGAAGTAAATTTTCCATCTCTCATTCATTGACTCATTCATTCATTCACTTAACAAATATGTATTAAAAGCTTACTATATACTAGATATTCTAAATTTTTACCCAATACACCAGATTAAATACATACCAATGCTTATCTTTTAGGAAGAGCTAAGCAATGCCATGTCAATGATACAGGCCATCACTTCCAAACAAGAAGAAATGCAACAGAAAATTGAACAGCTTCAACAGGAGAAGCGAAGAGAATCTCGAAAAGTAAAAGCCAAGTGAGTTTTTTCTAAAAAGTGACCACAGGCAAATCCATAAGCAATGACTTGTGCAGACACTGAAAACACCTTCTCCACTATCAGTATAGAGCTAGCTGGCCACTGGGATCCATGGGTCAGCGTGTGATAGAGGTTATAGAGCCATAAAAGTTGGTTAATACTAAAAATTGATAGTAACTATTAGATGGAAAATGCACTTAATAGGCAGTAAAATGAAAATGATATAAAATGACATGTGGAATTTGATTTCAACTGTAATAACATGTAAAATAACAACTAGAAAGATATATTTTAAAATAATGATTGCTGCCCTCACCAGTGCGGCTCAGTTGGTTGGGTGTTGTCCTGCAAAGTGAAAATTCATCGGTCCAATTCTCAGGCAGGGGACATGCCTAGGCTATATGTTCAGTCCTCAGTTGGGGTGCATGTAAGAGGCAACCAATCCATATTTCTCTCTCACATGGATGTTTCTCTCCCGCTCTTTCTCTCTTCCTTTATCTCTCTTTAAAATAAGTAAGTAAATAAATAAAATAATGATTGTTTTGTTAGGATGGGGGAAGTCACCAGCAATTTTCTTTTTTTATTAATTTTATAAAATTTCTCTAATGCTACTATTAGTTTAATTCTACCATGGAAAATAAATTTATGTTAAATAATACCTCAACTAGGTTGACTCAAGTAAAGTTTCAGCACTAAACGTACATAATATTTTTTAAAAATATGTTTTCTTGATTATGCTATTACACTTTGCCCAATTTCCCCTTTTCTAACCCTCCATCTGGTACCCACCATTCCCTCCGGCAATTCCCTACCTTAGTTCATATCCATGGGTCATGCATATAAGTTCTTTGGCTACTCCATCTCCTATACTGTGTTTAACATTCCCCTGTCTATTCTGTATTTACCAATTTATACTTCTTAATACCTGCAGTGTTTCCCCCATTCGCCCTCTTCCTCCCCCCAACTGATAACCCTCCAAATGATCTCCAAATCTATGATTGTTTCTGTTCTGCTTGTTTGCTTAGTTTGCTTTTTTAGATTCAATTTTTGATTGTTGTGAATTCATTGCCATTTTAATGTTCATAGTTTTGATCTTCTTTTTCTCAAATGAGTCCTTTTAATGTTTCATATAATAATGGCTTGGTGATGATGAACTAACTCCTTTAGCTTTCCTTTGCCTGGGAAGCACTTTATCTGTCTGCCCTTCAATTCTAAATGATAGCTTTGCTGGACAGAGTAATCTTGGCTGTAGGTCCTTGCTTTTCCTCACTTTGAATACTTCTTGCCAGTCCCTTCTGGCCTGCAAATTTTCTTTTGAAAAATCAGCTGACAATCTTATGGGAACTCCTTTGTACTCCTTTGTAGGTAACTCTGAGCTTTTCTCTTGCTGCTTTTAAGATTTTCTCTTTATCTTTAACCTTTGGCATTTTAATTATGATGTGTCTTGGTGTGGCCCCTTTTGGGTCCAACCTGTTTGGGGCTCTCTGTGCTTCCTGGACTTGTATGTCTATTTCCTTCACCAAATTAGGGAAGTTTTCTTTCATTATTTTTTTCAAATAAGTTTTCAATTTCTTGCCCTTCCTGTACTCTTTCTGGCATCCCTATGATTTGGATGTTGACACATTTGGAGATGTCCCAGAGTCTTCTTATATTCTTCTTTTTTGGGGATTATTTTTCTTGCTGTCCTAGTTGAATGTTTATTTCTTCCTTTTGTTCCAAATCATTGATTTGATTCTCGGCTTCATCTACTCCACTTTTGATTCCCTGTAAATTTTTCTTTATTTCACTTATGTAACCTTGGTTTCTGCCTGGGGCTTTTAATGCTGTTGAAGTACCCAATGAGTTCCTTGAGCATCCTAATGACCAGTGTTTTGAACTCTGCACCTGATAGATTGCTTATCTCCACTTTACTTAGTTCCTTTTCTGGAGTTTTGTTCTGTTCTTTCATTTGGACCATGTTTCTTTGCTCATTTTGGCAGCCTCCTGGTGTTAGTTTTTATGTATTAGGTAGAGCTGCTTTGACTTCTTGTCTTAGTGACGTGGCCTATTATAGAAAAGTGCACCAGTAAGTTGATGGGGTGGAGTGTTAGGTAATCTTCAGGATGGGGCCACCTGGGTGAACCAGGTTGATGGAGTCTCCAATATGGTATTGCCACTCTGTGAGGGAGGGCTTAGAAAGGGGACAGTGCTGCTTCCTGGCCTCTGGATTTTATCTGGAAGGAAACTGTCCCCTGGCACTCACCCTGAAGCCAGATACTTCAATTTCTCCCCATATGTCACTGATGACCTTCCAGCTGCTGCTCTGGTGCCATCCAGAGGGAGTGAGTCTGCCTAAGTCCTAAGTTAGTTATGGGCCCTTTAAGAGGAGACTCCTGAGAATCCCACAGTTTCTTCCTCCATCCCAACCCCTACTGGTTTTTACAGCCAGAAGTTATGAGGACTTATCTTCCTGGTACTGGAACCCTGGACTGGGTGGTCTGGTGTTGGACTGGGATCCCTAGCTCCTGAGGTATCCCTCCTGATTTTTATCCACCACACGTGGGTGTGGGACTGCCCATTCCACATGTCTCCATGCCTCTCCTCACGTGTCCATGTCTCCACACCTCCTACTCATCTGTTTGAATGTGACTCTTTAATTCCTTGGTTGTAGGACTTCCATACAGCTTGATTTTCTGATGATTCTGGCTGATGTTTTTTTTGTAGTCTAGTTGTAATTTTTGCTGTGGTTGTGCAAGGAGGTGAGCCATGTTTACCTACACCTCTATCTTGACTGGAAGTAAATATACATAATCTTTAATGTTATATATTTTTTAATATTATCAAATTTAAAATTGAAATATGGCAATAATATTGGTGTGATCCTGGAGAATGGCTTATTGTTTTCAGTGGAAGACCTGCTCCCTCCTGGCACTTTTGTATTGCTTTGTTAAATTAATGTAAATTATCCTAAGCAAATTGTCACCACTGCAAGCTCTGTAAAGATTCTGATGACAGGGAAGCCAGTAACAAAAAAATAAGAATGTAGATATTAAAATTAGAAGGCGATTAATAGATATTTGAATTTTTTCCTTCAACTTGGTGATGAATTAAATTGCTAGTACTTGACCATTTTTAATTTACTAAAACAGCAATTTTATATGGTTTGCCTTAATAATTTATAAATTTTCTTCAATTATTCTGAACTGAATCTCTTCCTAACCTAACAGGTATTAAGACCTTTTGCTTCCCTACCCTAGGAAAACTCAAAAAGAAGAACATGGATCACAGGCTGGGCCTGCTCAAGCACAAGGAAGTCCTTTCCGTTCAATCACTGTTCCTGAGCCTGTTCTTCCAAATGAAGACTTTACCAACATTTTGCCTTCTCAAGCCTATGAAAAAGGTACAGTTCACAAGTCATATTGTATTATCCAAGCATTTTTTTCCTCGAATCTGAGGGTCAAAGTAATAGTAAGAATGGGCCTAAGGCCTTCATTCTTTTTAGAGGAAAATGGTGTGTTGCTCAGAATTTTCCCTCTTATATATGGAATTTAAAAGAATCCAGAGGATCTGAGAAACCAGGAGAGTCTGCCTAATTTTAAAACATTTTCTCTTGGGAAAATGCTGGGTGTTCTAAATTTCAAGTGGATTAGAAATAATTTGTTGCACAACCAGAGGGCAAAAAATGTTAAAAATTATTAACTCTAATAAATTGTTTTATTCCCCATATTACTTTCTCAACCCTTGTCTCCCTGCATAGACATTTTAAAAATAGCTGTATTCTTAGCATACAGATAAAATTGTGTGCTCTGCTCTCTTTTCAGCAAAGGTTTCACTGATATGAGAAAGTCATATGTACCCTAAGTGGCAGGAAGTACCATCGGGGCAGTCTAACTTTGCACTGCCTGCGCACTGATAGTCACCAGCCACATCCCTGATCTGAAAGATGTTAGAACAAATAATAAAAACAGTGTACTTGGGCAGTACTGAAGCAAACTAGCTTTCTGAGGGATGTCCGCAGACATATGTCGGTTAGTGACCTGTACTGAACTGAGGAAAAGAAACTAAACAAAAAACGATCGCTATTTCCCTGTATCCTCAATAACACCTAGCAAAGCATGGACAAGAGAATGAATGTAGATATTAATAGCGTTTAGATAAATTTCTCTCTCTCTCTCTTTTTTTGGTCATATGTAGAAAGTCTCCAAAAGAGGCTCAGTGACTTCTCAATCAATTATAAAGTCCTCAAGGTCAGGGCTGGCGGTTTTCTTCCCTCCTGGCTTAATGTACAATTAGGCTCATATATTCAATGACAATAAATATATTTTGAATAACTGAATTTAAAAACCTAAATCAAATGGCTTTTAATCAGTATTAACTTCAAAGTACAGATTTGATTTTTTATTTTTACCCATGTGAGTAGTTATTTTAGGGACTGATGGGTGCGCCCTGGGAAAACTCACTTGAGCCACCCAGAAGGTGGGTTTATGGTAGGTGGCTCTATTTTCTTTGGTCTGTGTCATGGAGAGCATGACATAAAAGATGGCCTTGTCAGGGGAGATTACAGGAAAGTAAAGGTCAGATCAATGCTAGATCTGAGGCAACTGAACATTTTTACAAGATAAATGATTAGAAATCATATTTTTAAAGTGCCCAGATAGATTCAGTTAGCTGTTTAGTGGTAACTCCTCCTTCCTTCGCTGCCATGCAGGCACGGCTTATATAACGTTGTTTCTTCTACCAAGTCACTGCAATAAATTGGGAATAAAATGCCTTAATAAGGCACCATACTATTGGTAGTAGGTCATGTTAAAACTCAAGGTCAAAGGACTAAACTTTCAAAAAGGATTGACTTACTTGCTGTTAGTTATAATATGGTGCCCCCAAATGTAGTAGCTTAAAATAGCAAACATTCATCACGTCACAGTTGCTCTGAATCAGGAATATGTACACAGCTTAGCTGGGTGCCTCTGGCTCAAGATCTCTCTTGAGGCTGCAGTCAAGGCGTTGGCCATAGCCGCTCACCCTTCCTTCTATCCATTTATTCATCTGTCCATCCAGCCCAGGCATTGATTTAGGTGATGGGATATAGTACTGAACAAAACAACAAAAGTTCCTGCCCTAATGGAGCCTTTTTCTGAAGGACGCAGACAATGAACAAGATAAATAAAATGCATAATATATTAGATAGCGATAAAGAGAAAAATGAAGAAACATAGGTGTAACTTTGTAGTATGTGCCAGGTAAAGACCTGAAGGAAGTGAGAAAGTTAGGAACGATACTGAGGGGAAGAAAGGGAACAGCCAGTACCAAGGTATTGGTGAGAACATAACTGACATGTTCAAAGAATAGCAAAAAGAACCTAAAGCAGAGTGAACAAGGGAGATAATAGCAGTTGCAGTTAAAAAACAAAAAGAAAGAAAGAAAGGAAACAGCAGTCAGGGGAGAGTGGCAGATGTTTTAGGGTCTTACGATCATTGTAAGGTCATTATAAAGCTTTTACATAAAAATGGGAGGCCATTGGAGGGCTAAGCAGAGAATGACAGGGTCTGACATTTGAACAGCACCATCCTGGTTCCTCTCATCATTACCCTCTCCTCCATCATGGTTAAACAATAATTTGCAGTTTACTAGGTACCACTTTAAGCAGTTTACAAATATTAACTGATTTAATTCTTAAGGTAGTTTATGAGGTAAGTACCACTATTATATTTATTTACAGATGGGAAAATAGCACTTGTCACACTGTAATTCATTCATTCATTCATTCATTCATTCATTTACTGCTCTGTCTCCCCCAGTAAACTGTGAGCTCTGTGAGTCCGTCCCCATTGCCTGGCTCATAGTAAGTGCCCAGTCCATGGCACTGGAATGAATACTGATCTAAAGCTTTCCTTTCTCTGCAGCCCAAGAGTCCAGATCCATGCATATAGGAGACAGTAATGTGAAGGGAATGATGGGTCCTGGTAAGTGGCCCTTCTCTGAGTTCTCTTTTCTTCTGGCAATTGCACCCTTTCCCTTTTTCAACCTTCCTTGCTTCTACTCCCTCAGTCCCACACCAGGCATGAGAGAATTTGGGCAAGTTAAGCATATTGGTTATTAAGATTCTGAGATGTGCTGGAGTAGGTCAGTGATTTAGTTAAACCCAAGGGCAGAGAAGGTGTGAGGAAGTTTAAGACCAAACCACTATTCTTGATTCTTTCCGGCACCTTTCAATTACTGATGAATTAACATTTGCTGAGAACTCTCAGATGTATGTAGCATGACATAAGTTTTGTATGAACCATACATTTTATAGTTTACTTCAGTGACTTTCAACCTTCATTTCACGGCACACATAAACTAATTATAAAATTCTGCAGCACACTAAAAATATATTTTTGCTAATATGATAAAAAAATAGGTATAATTTTGATTCATTCACAACAGATGGCTATCGTTATGTTGGCTGTTGTATTTTTTAATTTGACATCTAAGGGAAAAGAGCTCAGTGCCCCTGACTAAATAGACAGGTATTGCATGTTTTAAAAATTCTTGCAGCACCTCGTTTGAAAATTGTTGGTTTATGTAATTTAAAAGTTACTTACTTAATAGACAATTCACTTCAATTTTATAAATTATTTCATCTTCCCACATGCACTTACTCTTTCCTTTCTGCAACTCACCATCGTCAGGGCCAAGGAGGACAAGGTCCAAAGATGGCATTGTCTCTGGCACCTTCTTCCTTCTCTCCTTGTACTTTCTTTTCCAGGAGTGCTATAGGCACTTAGTGTGCTCACCTGGAAGGAAGCAGATAGAAGGAGTCAATATATACTACTATAAATTAATTATATTATTTTATAAATTTATTTTTTAAAAATTCATTATTTAGTAGAGACTATGTACAAAGAGTAGAAGACATATAGACCAGAAACAGAGGGGGGTGATCCTTTGTAATTGTGGAAATGTTTAAGCCTTAGTTGATATACTTCGTCCTGCACATGAGCATAATATTTAAGAGTTAGTAACAAATACAATTTTAAAAAATTAGATCTTGATGGCAAGTATTATTTTTCAGGAATGAACCCAACAACTCCAGAATCAGAAGAAAACCTCAAGCCTTGCCTCCCGACTGATATCCAGTCTAAGGGCCACCTGCCATCTGGTGTGTGGAGGCAACCTAAGGATGGTAAAGAGTGGGGTGAGGAATATGTCACAAAAGACCACCCAGATAAACTCAAGGAAGTTGGCCAGGGCAGACATAGCTCCTTGGAAAATGTTTTATGTGAAACCTCTTTAGCTGGTAAGTCCCAAGGGGGAATACAGGCTGAAATTTTATTCTTTTTTTTTTTAATTTATAGAGAATATTTTTATTTATTTTTTCCTTTTTATTAAATTGATTGGGGTGGCACTAGTTAAAAAATTATATATGTTTCAGGTACACAATTCTACACCACATCACCTGTACACTGTGTTGTGTGTTCACCACTCCAAGTCTCTGTCCATGTCCATTTATCCCCCCATACCCTCCCCCACCTCCCTCTTTCCACCCCCCAACTTGTAAACACCACATTGCACTGTTTTCTGTGTGCATGACAGACCGAAATTTTAAAAAACGCAATGGACCTAAGGGCTAGAATCCTTGGAATTTAGATTCATTGGACATATGAGGCCACATAGTATCTGGTTTCTTTTCAGATGAATGAGCTAAAGCCTTATAGAGGTGAAGGGACTCACCAGAAGCCACATGGCCAGCTGGGACTATCACCTTGATTCTGGGTGGCCATAACATTTAGTAATGTCGTGCTTTGGGGGCGGAAGGGGAAGCCTAAGTTTGACGTAGAAGAGGGCAGAATTTTGGGAAGGGCACTACTTAGTCAGTGATGCAGGGTCCTCAGTATATGAATCTTGTATCAGCAGTTCACTACCAAAATGTCAAGCGCTGCAACAGAGTCTGTCCTCCCTTCCTCCCTCCTTTTTTCCTTCAAATCACAAATTATTACTAAATACTTAGTATGTGTCAGACAACAGTATTTCTTCAACTATTTTGTGGGAGGTAATTTTTAAAAATTATTATCAAATACATGAAAAATTAAACAGTATTAAAAGGTTTACTATGAAGAACAGCAGCAACCAATTTAAATTCTTTTGGCAGGTTCTTCTGGACTTGCTTCTATGTTTTTAAAAAAAAGTTTATGCTGCTATTTTTTAAATCAGTACTTTATTGAGGGTTAATTTACACAGAGTAATATTCACAATGCTTAAGTTCAAGCTCATTGACTTTTTATATAGGGATACCTCCTTGTGATGATTACCCAGATCAAGATATACAACACTTCTATTACCCCAGAATGTTCTCTCAGGCACCTTTCCAGCCAATACCCACCCAAGGAACCCCTATGCTGACTTTTGTCACCATAAATTGGTTTCTGTCTGTTCTTGAACTCCATATAAGTGGAACAATACAATATGTACTCTTCTGGGTCTGGCTTCTTCCTCTCACATAATGCGTTGTATATAATTCTTTCAGTAGTTCATTTCTTTTTAAAATCACATTGAACGAATTTACTACAGTTTGTTTATCCCTTCTCCAGCTGGTGGCCATTTGGAGTGTTTCTGGTTTCAGACTATTATGGATAAAAGTTCTATAAATATTCTTGTGTAGGTCTTTTTTTTGTGGTTGTATGTCCTCATTTCTCTTGAGTGTGTACCTAGGAGTGAAATCTCTGGGTTATACACTATGCTTATGTTTAACTTTAAAAGAAAATAAAGAGGAGTTTTTCAGAGTGGTTGGAACATTTTATTTTACCAGCAGTGTACTAGAAAACCAGTTGCTTCCCACCCTTCCCAATATCTAGTATGGTCAGTCTTTTTAATTTTAGCCATTCTCCAGGGTGCGTACTAGTATGATGTTGAAGTTTTAATTTGGTTCCCTCATGACTACTGACATTGAGCATCTTGTCATATGCTTAATGGCCATTTGTAGTTCTTCTTTTATGAACTGCCGATTTAAGTCCTTTATCTAATTTTTAAATTGGGTTCTTCATCTTTTTTATTATGTATTATTTATTAGTAAGATTTATTAATATATTTTGGAGTGAAGTGATCATATATGGGTCTCATTTTAGACCCTATATTCTTTTTCTTAAAGTATATTTTATTGATTGTGCTATTAGAGTTGTCCCAATTTTTCCACCTTTTCCCTCCTCTACCTGATACCCCCCTTCCCTCCAGCAATCTGCCCCCTTAGTGTCATGTTCATGGTTCGTGCATAGAAGTCCTTTGGCTTCTCCATTGCCTATACTGTTCTTAACCTCTCCCTGCCTATTTTGTACCTACCAATTATGCTTCTTAAATCCGTGTACCTTTTACCCTGTTGTCTCCATTCCCCCTCCCAGATGACAACCTTCCAAATTATCTCCATATCTATGATTCTGTTCCTGTTCTAGCTGTTTGCTTAGTTCATTTTTGTTTATTATGTTCAGTTGTTGATAGTTGTGAGTTTGTCATCATTTTAATGTTCATAGTTTTGATCTTCTTTTTTCTTAAATAAGACCCTTTAACATTTCATGTAATAATTAATGACTTGGTGATGATGAATTCCTTTAGCTTTACCTTGTCTAGGAAGCACTTTACCTTCAATTCTAAATGACAGCTTGGCTGGATAGAGTAATCTTGGCTGTAGGTCCTTGCTTTTCCTCACTTCAAATATTTCTTGCCAGTCCCTTCTGGCCTGCAAAGTTTCTTTTGAAAAATCAGCTGACAATCTTATGGGAACTCTTTTGTAGGTAACTGTGAGCTTTTCTCTTGCTGCTTTTAAGATTTTCTCTTTATCTTTAACCTTTGGCATTTTAATTATGATGTGTCTTGGTGTGGCCCCTTTTGGGTCCAACCTGTTTGGGGCTCTCTGTGCTTACTGGACTTGTATGTCTATTTCCTTCACCAAATTAGGGAAGTTTTCTTTCCTTATTTTTTCCAATAAGTTTTCAATTTCTTGCCCTTCCTCTACTCTTTCTGGCATCCCTATGGTTTGGATGTTGACACATTTGGAGATGCCCCAGAGTCTTCATATATCGTCCTGTTTTTTTTGAATTCTTGTCTCTTCATTCTGTTCTGGTTGAATTTTCATTTCTTCCTTTTGTTCCAAATTGTTTATTTGAAACCTGGCTTCCTTCCCTTCACTGTTGATTCCCTGTGGATTTTTCTTTATTTCACTTAGTGTAGCCTTTATTTCTTCCCTATGTTTTTGCCATACTCAGTGAGCATCCTGATTACCAGTATTTTGAACTCTGCATCTGACAGGTAGGCTCTCTCTGTTTTGTTTAGTTCTTTTTCTGGAGTTTTTTCTGTTCTTTCATTTGGGCCATATTTTGTCTTCTCAATTTGGCAGCCTCCCTGTGTTTGTTTGTGTGTATTTGGTAGAGCTGCTTTGACTCCCTGTCTTGGTGTACCTGTTAAGTTATGTGGGGCAAGAGCCTCAGGTAATTGCAAGGGCAGGGCAACCCACTTCACCATGCTTTGTGGCTTTCTGTGTGGTGGAGGGGTCAGAGATGGGACAATAACACTGCCTGGCTTCTGGAGGCTTGCACGGTACTTGCCCCATTTATAGTCACTTCACACACTTCCCGTATGCAACTGGTGCCCTTGTAGCTGTTGCCCTAGTGGTGACTCCTAGAGTGGGTGGGTTTGTGTATATTCTAAGTCCCTGCAGGTCCTTTAAATGGACTCTCCTGAGAAACCAGCAGTTTCTTGTGCCGCCCCCAACCCCTACTGATTTTTACAGCCAGAAGTTATGAGGCTGTATCTTCCTGGCACTGGAACCCTGGGCTGCGATTGCTCACTCCCCATGTATCCCTCCCGATTTTTATCCACCACATGTGAATGTGGGACTGCCCATTCCACTGCTACCACCACCTCTCCATGCTACACCACGTCCTCTCCACCCCAGCTCATCTCTGCCCCTCCTACCTGTCTGGTTGAATGTGGCTAATTAAATTCTTGGTTGTAAGACTTCCATACAGTTTGATTTTCTGACAGTTCTGGGTATTTTTTGTTTTGAGGTAATTTGTGATTCTTTTTGTGGTTTTGCGATTAGGCGAAGTGTGTCTGCCTGTGCCTCTATCTTGACCGGAAGTAGACCCTGTATTCTTTTTATTCCAGTTACCAGAGAATTGATATCTTGACAGTACTGAGTTTTCCAAAGGACATGGTATATATCTCCTTTTACATAGGCGTTATTTAATTTTTTAAAGCGATGTAACAGAAAAAAAATCTATCACATTCTTTTTTTAAGCATTTGTACTAGAGACCTCTATCATCCTACTCCATTCTGGCCCATTGTACTACTGCCATTCTGCAACTTCCCAGGCTTCCTAGAAATCCCCTTCATAATTCTCCTATGTTAGATTCCTGTTTGTTTGTTTTAATCTTCTATGTGCTTGGTTTACTCCTTATTTGATAAAATCCATCATCCAGTAGCTTCCATATATTTTGTTTATTAGCTGAACGTAAAATCATTTTCCCTCATCACTTTGGAGCAATTTTTCCATTGTCTTCTAACATCTAATGTTCCTGTTGGAAAGCCCTTCCAATCCCCAGCCTTTTTTATGTTACCTGATTTTTCTCTCTGGTAACTTTTAGGATCTTCTCTTTACTTTTGGTGTGTTAAAGTTTCTTAGTGATGTGTTGTACCTTACAATGACATGAAAATCTTTCATTAATTATGCTGAGGACATAGACCCTTTCCTCTGGAGATGATATCCTATTATTTTTTCTCTGATTGATTTGATAATAACCTCTCATTCACTTTTATTCTTTTCTGTGAAACTTCTAATAAGTTGATGTTGGATCTCCTAGATTGATTTTCACCATTACTACCTTTTTCTCTTCTATTTGTCTTCAATATGTCTCTTTCTTAGTTTTTTTGGGGTTTTTTGTGGGGGGGTGATATGGAAAAGAGTGGTAGCAGATTTCCTTGACTTTAGTTTCTACTTGAAAAATGCCATGAAGTTTCTTCTTTTTGGGGGGGTTGTTCTCTTAATAAAATAGCATCCTGTAATCTTTAAGTACCTAGAATATTTTCCTCATATCTCTTTGAGAATATTAATTACAAGATTTTTAAAAAGTTTTCTTTTGGTTCAGCATCATCTCTGTTTTTTAAATTGAGGTATAATTGACATACATTCAATAACATTATATTAGTTTCAGATGTACAACATAATTTGATATTTGTATACATTATAAAATGATCACCAGAGTAAGTCTAGTTAACATCTGCCACCATACATAGTTACAGAATTCTCTTTTATTGTCATGAGAACTTGGAAGATATACTCTTTCTTTTTCAAAGATTTTATGTATTTATTTTTAGAGAGGGGTATAGAGGGAGAAAGAGAGGGAGACAAACAGCAATGTGTGGTTGCCTCTTGTGTGCCCCCTACTGGGGACCTGGCCTGCAACCCAGGCATATACACCAGCAGGAATTGAACCAGGGACCTTTCCATTTGTGGTACAATGCCTATCGGACTGAGGCACACCAGTCAGAGCTAAGATCTACTCTTTCAGCAACTTTTGAATATATAATACCTATTATTAACTATGGTAACCATGCTGTACATCTCCTGCATTGTTCCTTTATTCAGTGTCAACCTCTCCTTTAAAAAAAGTGTGTGTATATTTTTTTCTTCTCTTTCTTTTATGGTGTAAGCTTGATTCAGATGTCTGAGGATCCTCAGCTAATTATTTACATCTAAGAGAGCGGCCCTAAAGAACAAGAAACCTGAAATTCTGTATTGGCCAAGCTTGTCAATAAGTGGGCTTCATTACTGGCTAATTGGGTGTCAAGTTAACTTTTTGACAGGTGACTTCTTTATCAGTGTCTGTAGATCTTTTCTCCTTAGGCAGTTCAGTTTCTCCAGAAGAAGATCCTCCAGTCTCCTGCCTGGAGAGTATAAGTCTGGTATTGTGGGACCTGCAGGGGAAGAGGCTGAGGGGAGTCTCACCGTTCAGTATGCAAGCCCCTTGTTTTCATGTTAGCATCTCAACTCTACCCTCTACTATGTCCGATGTCTTTAGCCCAGATACCAGAAAGGAGGGCTTCTCTAGTTCAGTTTTTCCCATTTCCCATTGGATGGGGTGGAAATGAGGAAGCTTTCTGGCATGGGGGTGGGACCTGGAGGCTCACTGTACCTTATGTAGTCTATGTCTCCTATTTGCAGCACCGCTGCTCATTTGCACTTTCTGTTGGATGTGGTGCCTCCAGTCCTCCAGCCTTTCTTTTCTCAGCAGATTTCCCATCTGCAGATAAGAACACCAAGGTTTTGTGCTCTTTACTCTGCTGAGTTAATTAGCATGCCTCCATTCTGTTTCTCATCTTCCCAAAACTTGCTGGTGTCTCTTTTTATTGCTTTCCATATCTTTTTATTACTTTCTACGGTTTCGGTTTCGTAGGGTTTTGGGGAGGAGCAATTAACAACAGTTCCCTCCTTGGTTTGTGTTTAAAGCTAAAAGACAGACTGTGGCTCTGGAACTGCTTGAATCAGAAAGAAAGTATGTCATTAACATCTCTCTGATCCTGAAGATCAAGGCAACATTCCAGGGGTCAGATGGAAAGAGGAATTCCAAAGAGAGAAGGTATCCATGTATTCATTGCCTTTGCTTTTCAGATTGATTAGGATTTAAGGTAAGTGCTTATTGTTTCCACTTTGGGAATTCTGGGACCTGTAAAGAGTTCCAGAAATAGTCTTTGAAAAAAGAACAGGCAGTGACAGAAGGTAATCTCTGGTTTTCTAGGCTTTTTCTGAAGCCTCCACGTGCACTTTAAATAGACCACCTAAATGAAATACAGGACAGAATGAGAGGTGTTTTTCCCTATTGATGGTTTTCCTCATGCAAAAATGAAAATAAATTAACATAACTATCTTTCCCATAACAAATTGTAAGAACTTTCTACCCCTGTTGGAACCTGGGGATGAAAATAACACCCACCACAACTACAATCTGACACTCAAACCTGAGGTTGCCACGGCTTCTCGAACCTGTGAAATAAAATGTCACTTTTTCCCTAGAAAAAAATGTAGTGCTCAGGAGTCTCTCCAGCTTGTCTCAAGACAGCCCTGCCCCTCGCTGGAAGGGCTGGAGGCTGCAGGGAGAGGCATAGGCTGTCAGCAGAGAAGCCTGAGTGGATCTTGTGGGCTGTAGCTCATTTGTTGGAGGATCACAGAAGCTGGTGTTCTTGGCTTTTTCTGATCTGATTTACCCAGATAGAGCTACAACCTCAGAATCAAAGAGTCTTGTATGAACACTTGGGGGTGGCGGGGGGGGCAAAGTCAGCCCCACGGGATTGCCAGTTAGCCTTATAAACTAAATCCCAGTGCATCCACCAACCGAACAAGCTGTATGCTGCAGATCACCACCAGGTGGCACATGTTTCGTGATCAAATTTGGCTACATCCTGCTGCTGAAGCTCAGGAGTTATTTGGCCTAATACCGGACTGGCAAGAGCTACGTTATTAATTTGAAACTATAACTGGATTTCCCTTGATTGCTTTTAGTTTATTTCCATCATTGTTTAGGTACCAAACGGTGGGAACTGAAATAACTTTGAAGGCTTTAAAAAGAATATGCTAACTACTTCCGTTGCCATAATTTCACTCCTAATAAGGAACAGAAAAGAAGTTGAACACTTAATACCTTCATCTTTACAAAAAAAGTTGCTTCTAGGAGACAGGTCTGGATCTAGATAAAAGAGTGAAATAGGTTAAGTATGTCTATACTTCTTGCCTCTTTTCTTCCTCTACTCTCCATCTCCTGGTTCATCTCCACGCTCCTCCCTGATTTCAAATACAATCCTCATTAAATTAAAAAACTTTTAAAAACCTGTTTTCAATATTTGGTAGGTCATTGCCCTCCATGTAACTTACGTATGTCCATGATACTTGAGGGGAGCATTAGCCTTCTCTGACCCACCCTGAAATCTCAAATATTATCCCAGTGACAGTCCAGAAGGTATCCCGGACTCCGACCAAGTTGCAAGCTCTCCAACTCTACAAATACATTGGTCACAGCATAGCAGAAGACAATGTCCTCAAAAGAAAAGGAGGGATGGAGTGAGGGGAGAGAGATAAGAGAGTAGAGACAAGGGTGAGAAGAGACAGAGGTGAAGTAGAAGAGAAGAAAGTCAGACAAGGCCAGGAGAGGAAAGGAAAGAAAGTAGAGAAAAAGAAAAAAGATAATCCAGTCCAAGACATATCACATAACCAATATAGATAACCCATCTCACAGTCAGATCCCACCATGGTACCCTAACGTCTTTCAGTGTCACCCAGGAATATTACCCAAAGTCACTGATAGCCTCCAGGTGGGGAGAAATCTCTCATATCGAGTTCCTTTGCTGGTAGTGTTTCATTCTTTCAGTTCAGTCAGTTTTGCTTTCCTCCATCAGCTTTGATCTCCTGATCCAACTGCTCCTGGCTACCCCTCCAAATTCTCTCTGATCTGGACAGGGATTACTTAGATTTTCCAAGTCCACTGTATCAGCCATAAGAACTCAGATCAGGAGTCCTCTGCCCCTGTGCTTCTGGATCAGCTGGCGTCACATGTGTGGAGGCTAGTGGCACAGGAGATGAAGGGGCAGCAGATAGAAGTGGAAGGAATCCTTGTATCACAGGGGGTGGCTGGGTACCCTATTCTGGTGTTGTGGGTTTTCTCTGAGCTATAGTCACAGGGACATCTTTGCTTTAGTTGGAAATGGGTTGAAAATTTTTCCTATAGCATTGGTGTACTGCCCAGTGTTCTCAAACAAAAGTCTGCTTGTCCAGGGTTGGCAAAGCATCCACTCATTAGTTGTCCACTAATTTACTCTCACTGGACCCTAAGGAAATAGCCAAATAAGTTCAGCTCTCAGTGACAAGCAGGCCATCACTTTCATCTTTGTTAAACTTGAGGTCTCAAACGCAGAGGGAACCTATTTTATATTCCTCTAGGTCCCCAAGTTAGAAATCAAATCCTTGTCTGTAGCCCAGCAAAACTTCATTTCCTTCTGTTTCTTCCTTCCTCATTCCTATAGGCCCCTGACCACCCCACCATTCCCCATCTAATCCCCCTTCTTCTTCCTTCCATGATTCTTTTCTCTCTCCTTCTCTGACATCTCTCCTCCTCCCTTCATTTCCTCTGGAAAAAAAACAAGGCTGACTGACACGGGTCAGAGGGACGATGAGAGTAGGAAGGGGACTCTGAAACTCCAGGGAGTAGCAGGCCGGGACTGATCTGTAGCCTCCTCATTCAAGACTCTGTCCTTGCCCAGTACTCTTAGAAACCAAAGGAAAGAGAAAAAGGAACACTTTCACACCCCTTTCCCTTGTGCTTGTAGTTGCCAGCTTTAAACAAAATGTCCTATTTGTGTAAGTAGCAGTCTCCTACCCAGTAGCTAAGAATGACCAAGTGCCACCTTGTGCTGTCATCTGTAACACTAATGAGACTATTTTGCACATCAAGTGAGAATAACTATAAAACACTGAAAAAGATTTCCTTTAGAATTTCCGCTGTCACATAAATGACAGTGGACCAGTTTGGCTTTAAAAAGGCCATTCAAGTAATGTGCTCTTTATTATGTCAACACACAGCATTACAGGAGTCATCAGTGAGGGGTCTTTTTACATCCTGAGGATATCTGCTATTAGGTCTACAATGACAAACTTTCACTTTTTAATCCCAAATGCAGGTCTGTGATTCAGAATATTTTGAATAACTAGGAAAATGGGTTCTGCTGCATATATTCTTGTAGGGGCTTTTCTTTTCTATACCTGGTTTGTGTGATACTTTCTCTATTCTCTTTCAAGCCTCTTTCCTGGCTCTTTACGGTACCTTGTCCAGCAGCACTTGGATTTGCTTCATGCTCTGCAGGAAAGGGTCCTGAAGTGGCCACGCCAAGGAGTCCTTGGAGATTTATTCCTTAAATTAACAAATGATGAGGTAAGTTTTTAAACAATTCTTTATAAATGTGAAGTACACTCATCTGTGTCTCCCTTGTCTACTTCTCTTAATAGAGAATCTGGAATCAGTGAATTTCTGAGCTAGAAGAACTGCTGAGATCTGGTCTAACCTCCTCATTGTACACATAGTGTAAAGTTCAGAGAAATTTTGACTTTGCTGAATCACCCAGCTAGCTAGATAATTGTAGATCTGTCACTGGAACCCGAGCTTTCTAACTTTCGGTTCATCGCTTTCCACTGTGCTATAACTGCTGCCATTGAACATGCACATATATGTGTGTATATGTGTATTTGTGCATATTTATACACAAATAAATGCATGCATGTATACCCATACATACATATAAAATAAATATATGAAAGTTTGCATATATGTATGTACTTTCACTCACAATTTCATTCCTTAGAGGTTTTAAAAAATGTGATGGGTAGCTATTTGCCTTGAATGTTTTTGTTTTTACTTCCTTGGAGAGGATCCTAAGTTTCAAAACCTCTGTGGTCTACAAATTAAATATAATCCAGGCCAGAAGTTGCAAACTCAGATGCCTACGGAGTTAGACAGTGATATGAATGAGTAGAAGTAGGTGGAATTTAATACAAGATGGAATGTTGGGAAGTGAGTTTATGTGGAGCAGGTATACTTTTCTCTAAGGAATAACTACTTGGCTTTATCCAGTTTTTATGCAGGAAAAGAGACTAGAGTTGCCATATCAAGGATTCTCAACTGTGGATAATAATACAAAGTTTACAAATTACCTAGTTGTACAGATTAGAGTAGATGTAATGCTACCCTGCTCATATCGCTTTTACTTATTTGTATTCAGTGTGCTTTCTTGGGTTGAGATTTGTTATTTCTGTGGGAATACAACTTTGGAAGCCGAGAATTGTTTTCCCAAAGGCATATTGCATTGGCGAACATGCGATTAGTGGGAAAAGATGAGAACCATTGGTTTAGACACTATGAAGTGGGTTGAACAAAATCCCTCAGTGGATGTAGATGATTGAAACTAAAAGTAATTTTAAAACAAAATATGCATTTTTATCATTAAACAATTTAAAAATACTTTTTCAGTTTACATAATTCCTCTCCTCTGCCTTAGTTTATCATTTCACTTTCTCCCAAGTCCATAGGGATATCGACCTTAAAACCCAAAAGGTTTTTCAAAAAGATGAATAAAAAACAAGAACACATTAATGAGCATGTTAAATGAATGATTAAGATAATCTCTGCAAAGTACTTCTTTTTGATATATATGACTATAAAAAATATTGGCTGCTATCATTCCTGGGTTCCAGGCTCTTACCATGCATTTTTATGTTTGTTTTCAAGAATAATTTCTTGGATTATTATGTTGCCTACCTGAGGGATCTGCCTGAATGCATCTCTTTGGTTCACGTCGTTGTTCTGAAGGAGGTAAGTTCAGTCTATCTGCACACCATCCTTTGGTTACCTGCGTACCATATGATGTTGCTCACCCACCCAGGACATACAGCACATGCACTTTGAGCTTGTCTTCCAGGTAGGGGAATGGCTTGAGCAGAGCCACTGACACTCGTCCCTGGGGTTAAAGAAGCCCACTCGAGGATGAGTGCCACTGCTTTGTCCCTGCCTTGCCTTACTGACCATCTGTTTCACTCCACTGGAAGTTAGGCGAAGTAAACAGGTTTTCTAAGCAGAGATCTTCAGGCTGCAGCCTGTATGTTGTATGAGGAAGTTTTTAAGGCTCAGACAATATGAATCTGAATATTAAACTTATATAATCTATTAAACTCAAGTCATCCTGTGTCTGTCATTTTATAAGATTGTAAAGTGATTCTAGTCATGTAGCTTTAAGAATTGCTCGTGCAATGCTCTATTAGGTGCTCAATAAGCACATATAAATATAAAACAATTCTAGTTATTTTAGGTTAATAGGAAGAAACCATATCAGAAGCCCTAAAGTTACGAGTTAATCACGTTTCACAAGAGGTGAGGATCTTACTAATTTTCTAGACCACCCTACTACTCCCAACTCAGTATAATGCCTACCACATGTGAGTACTCAGAAACTATTTGAGAAAGGGAAAGGGAAAGGGAAAGGGAAATGAGGGGAGGGGAGGGGAGGGGAGGGGAGGGGAGGGGAGAAAAGGGGCAATGGAGAAAGCCCAACTTGCTTCCTGCTGCCAGGCCAGCTGGCCAGTTTCTAATCATATTCTTTCACCCACTCTCATCAGGCTTAAACCACCCTCAATGCCTATTAGTACACCATTGTAATGATTACTTGCTGGAGAATCTTAATGACTTCATTCAGCTTAAATATAATTAATTGAGTGCTCACTTCTGTATAGCACTGTGCTAATATCTGGGGTGGAGGATGGAAGGGGCAATTTGAAAAGTTGGGTAGATTCAAAGGAAGTATATGATGTGCTCTCTGCTAAAGAAGAATTGTCTCCTTGAGCATGTCCTTGAACGAGTGGCCTATCCAACGAGAGAGATCAATGATTCATGGCACTCTAGAGGAAGAAAATGCTCTTGAGAGTCAACTTTTTCTACTCCTGTGGGACCGGCACTGGGATTCGGAAGCCAGAACTGGAAGAACGCTGAAGAGTGATTCTACCTTTCTTTCATTCAGGGTGATGAAGAGATTAAATCGGACATCTATACACTGTTCTTTCACATAGTTCAGCGCATCCCTGAATATCTGATACATCTGCAGGTAGGCATGGCTGGGCAAGCCCCCAAAGTGATTTTCAGGCTGAACTATTGTTTTTGGCTTCCAAGAAACACTGTAAGGGATCAGGAAGGAATAATTAATATTTCTAAGATATATTTAAATAACTTAAGAGTGTTAATGACTTTCCCACCCCCCACCTTGTGGTATGAGCTAAAATCTCAATCTCTCAAAATGTTTGGCTCATGATGCCTGCCTTTGATGTTCTATCTTAATTTATTGACAATCTCCACCTCTGCTGATCCAGGATCTTTCTATAGCAGCTCCTACTGGACTCTGACTACCTATTCAGTCCCTCCCACCTCTGTTCCACAGCCATCTAAATGTATCCCCTAACCCTCACTCCCCATCCCCCGACTCCTGGAGTCTAAGAACTATCTATGTAACCTGCCCACTTCACTGCTACCCTGACTACTTTCTTTTGGCTTGAGTCCAGAGGGTTACCAAATATTGCTTCTGTCTTATGTCACAGAAGCATGAAGAAACTGACGAGCTGACTTCTCCACACCATTTTCCCACAGGTCTTATCCACCTTGGAGGAAGTAGAGTTGAGAGAGAGGCTCACCAACACCCTTACCAGCCCCTCTTCTTCCTACCACCTACCTGTCCTGGTTTATTTGCTGAATGACCTTTCTAAGTAATTCAACGAAAGCATCTTAGAAATGCTTGGGATTTATCTCAGGCGGAAGTAGCCCAGTATCGATATCAAAAAGATTTTCAATTGTATGGCTTTAGATATTAAAATAATTTTCTCACAATAATTATTTTATTTAATCCTTTCAACAATCATGAAATAGGTATCATTATTACTACTTTTTTTAAAGATAAGGAAATGGAGAGGCAAAGAAGTTAAGTAACTTGCCTAAGTTAACACACCTAATAGGTGAAAAAATTTGGGACTGAAACCCATGTCTTGCAAACAGTATGGTAAACAAGAGCCCTGGTTCTATTGGCTGACTTGAGTTCAGATCCTGGTTCTGCTACTAACTACATGTGTGACCTAATGAAAATTAGTTCACTTTGCTGTATACATTGATTTCTTTGTTATATGAAGGTAATAATGGTACCTGTCTAATGAGGTTATGGTAAAAATTAAATGAGAAAATATATGTAAATGACTTAGTGCTGGCAATGGGAAGTACTCACTAAGTGTTAGCTTTCCAAAATCCAACTTGCATGCATGTTCCACTACAGCTCAGTAGTCACTGCAGTAGAAGGGACCACCAGGCCAGGATCGATCACACACCCGCCCCTCTTCCAGAGTGCCTCGATGCCTGGTATTTCCGCCATTGGTCTGACTCCTATGGGTCACATAAGTATTACTTATCGACAGTAACTGTTAAAATGGCTCCATTACCTCAGAGACCTAATTAATAGATCCTTACAACTTTTCAGTTGGAATTATCTTATGTTCACATCCAACTCAAATAGGAGCAATAGTGACTATTATTTTCCCTGGTGTGATGGACAAAGAATACAGCAAGTTTGGCTCTTCAGCTTATATTTAGATTGGCTGTGTGTATTGTTTTGATTAAACAGCTACCAAACTCTCACAACAAATCAAGGCAAGGTGCAGAAGAGACAAAACAACTTTTCATTCTAATTATGCAATACTGCTTCCTTTTTTCCTTCATCCAGAATGTCCTGAAGTTCACAGAGCAGGAACACCCTGACTATTACCTACTTCTGGTGTGTGTTCAGCGTCTTCGAGTATTTATCTCACACTACACCCTGCTGTTTCAATGCAATGAGGATTTGCTTATTCAGAAACGGAAAAAGCTCAAGAAGTAAGGTTCTAGAGGGTTGATCAGAGGCTTCTGAGAACAGGACACAGACAATGTGGGTGTGTGTAACAAGCAATCACATTATATGTTAAGTGGCTAAAAGGCAGTTACAGTAAGAAGAGAAAGGGGGGTGGGGAAGAGAGGTGGCCAAACTGGTTACAAGAGGGGAGGCACCTACTACCTGGTGAAAATTACTTTAGAAAAATAAGCACTTTCACTCTAGTGCTTATACAGATCCCCTCATATCTCATGTTGACTACCACAAAAATAGTTTCCCTAAACTCACCAGATTTAAAAATATAGTTTAAAGGCCAGAATGTGGGTTCTTTAGTTCAACAAATATTTATTGAGCACCTATTTGTGTGTATCAGGTACTGTTCTTTGCACTGAATATACTGCAATAAAAAATACAGACAAAAATATTTGCCACATGGAGCTTACTTTCTAGACCTGGGGAGCCAATACATGCTGATAAGTGCTATGGATAAAAATAAAACAAATAAGGGAGAGGATGGTGGTTGAACAGATTTCATGCTAGGAAGAAACAGGAAGGGCTGATGAGGGAGAATCTGGGCTTCAGAGAGAATAGAAAAAACCAATAGCAGAGCTTCCTAATGACCTGGATTTCCTTCAACCTCATCACATCCTAATAAGGAAGAGTCATTTCTGTGGGTGCTTCAGACAAGAAAAAGGTGCTATCTCCCAAGCCAGGGCTCCTCTAATGGGGGACATCTCCCCATTCCATCCCTTTCTTCCAAACTCAATTCGGCCAATTTATCAGCATCCCTACTCCTGTCAACATCCAGTTCGCACACCTATTATGTAAGCAACCTGGCATGTAGAGGGCCCTGGAGAGAGAGAGAGAAAAAAAGAACTTCACAGCTGAACTTCATCTGAGAAACGCTGTCTCCCTATCTTTCTTGGCATAATCTGTGTATTCAAATAGCTTGTTTCCCACTGCACACTCTGAAAATTATTACTTCCATTCTATTAGGTCATCCATGGCAAAACTGTACAAAGGGCTGGCTTCCCAGTGTGCAAATGCCGGGCAAGATGCTTCCCCCACTTCAGGCTCTGAAGCTGTCCGTGACAGTGGGATCCATTCTGAAGAGATGTTGCAACCCTACCCTTCTGCTCCAAGTTCTGGCCCTCCTGTCACGTAAGCACCTGTTGCTGTGGAAAGGTTAATGGCAATGCCTTTGGGTCCCAGACAGTCTGTGTGGGGTAGTAGGCCAGCCTGGATTAGGAGTAGGACCAACAGAACTCCTCCATCCCTCTTCTTCCATCAGGCTTCTATGTGACATATGTGGCAGGCAAGCAGCTGACCCAATGCTTATATCCCAGCAGGGGTGTCCAACCTGTGGCCCATGGGCCACATGAGGCCCAGGGTGGCTATGAATGTGGCCCAACACGAAATCTTAAATTTACTTAAATCCTTTTTTTTTTTTTTGGCTCATCAGTTTTCATTAGTGTTTGTGTATTTAATGTGCGGCCCAAGACAACTCTTCTTCTTCCAGTGTGGCCCAGAGACACCAAAAGGCTGGATACCCCTGTTGGAAGGGCAGACCTAGAGGCTGAAGGTCACTCCCAACAATTGGGTAACTGCACATTACCACCCTCTATCTATAGCATGAGTCTCTTTGGGTTTGAGCAATGATAGAGTAGAAGAGTGTCATAAGAAGACAGGAAGGCATTCTGCAACCCCTCAAAAGGGTGGGAACCCACCTAAGTTCTCCAAAACATATAGTGGAGGAAAAGGGAATCCCATTCAGAGGTCAGTGAAAAGTCTGGGCTTTAAGGATAAAAAATAGGGCTGAGGTGATCCAGAACAAATGTTGTTTAGCCCTTTCCAATTCTCCCAGAAACTTTCTCAGAAAGGGACTGCATAAGCTCTCTTCTTCACTTATCATAGCTTCTCTGAAAGCTGTTCTGGGCAGTGGATGGATCTGACAGCCTTTTAAAGTCTCTGCATACAACCCTCTAACACACTAAGCTGAATTCTCATTCAGCAAACTTCTTGATGATATCTAAGAGTAATGATTAGACCATTTACTTATCTGGAACTCATTTTCCCTCTGAAGGATAAAGCCAACTTGGCTACTTTTGGAACTAGGAGTTCTGGAAAAATAAGGGAAACCAAAACTAAAAATTCCAAATCTTCACTTTATCAAATATAGACAATTCTCACAAAAGTAATTCCTTATACTATAATTTCTCCTTTGAGTTTTACTCTTAAGCAAAATTTACAAGTCATACAAGAAACTATTCTTTCCTAAAATTATAATGAAGTCAGTCAGAGGTAAGCCATTCAGATGTCTTCAATTTTTAATTACTGCAGCTTTTAAAACACCAATTGCAATCATTGGAAGGAGCAACTGGTCACTAATGCAAAATAAATCTTATTTCCTCCTTTTGTTCTAATCTCTTAAAACTGAGAACATTTCTCAGTGGAGGTTGGAGTGGAAATGTGAAGAGGCAGGAAGGAGAAATTCCACAATCATTCTGAAAACCATGAGACATTAACCTTTCTACAAGTAGAGCTGAGGATGCTTTCTTTCTATAGAGAAAATCCTAGAAGTTCCGCAGGGAGAGAACTCTACACAGAAAAAAATCCTTTCCTGGGTGGAGAGTGGAAGAGAGAGAGAGGCAGGAAGTGTATATTTACTTGTGGATCATTTCAGCTCTTGAGACAATGATAAAACTGTTGTTTTTGAAGTGCAACAAATAGAGCCCAAAAATGAAAGCCCTAGGGATTATACTCAGCCTCAACAAGATGGCTGCCATCGCACTCTGTTGGGAAAATAGTCAGAAAAAAAAAAAATCCGTTAAAAGAGAATTCAAGTGAGGTCAATATTCCATTTGACTATTTCTTTCCACCGCTGTAAAAGTAAGAGCCAAGTTTCATCTTAAGATCACAGGAAAGAGATATTCAATGTTAGCACTGACATGTGTATTCTTTATGCATATTTGAAGGTAAAATTAAATATGAATAAATAAACTAGTGGAATATCCAGACTGGGTCAGTGTATAGTATAGTGGCCCACTCACATCTGTCTGGCAATTAAATTCCGGCAGAACTGGCAAATCACACCTATTTGATGGGTACGCCATCCTAGTACCCTATGTAAATTGTTATCCATGAGGGAAAAAAAAACCCTCACGAAATTGGGCATATTCCGAGTGAGAACCTTTTCATTTTGGTAGTTTTTGCGGGAGGTTGAGACAACTTATATAGCATGATTTATGGCCACAGGGAATTTGTTTTACCTTTTATTACAAAAATTTCAAATGTACATAAAAGTTTAGAGTGAATCCCATATACCATCATCCAGGTTTAGTTATCAACATCCTACCATATTATTTTACTCAGGAATTTGTTCTTACGAGTTAAGACCCATGAGTCAAACACAAAAGTTGTTTCCACTATTTTGTGTGACTCTACTAGGGCTAGAGAGGAAAGAGAAGAGTTACCTTGGGGCCCTGATACATGGTGGGGAGTGGCCCACCAGCCATCTCTACGCAGTGCCTCCTTGCTCAGACGGCTGCTTCGGGCATCCACCTTACGGACGTCCATTGTCACTCTCCCACTTGGGGGACCAGGGCTCGTGGGAACTCCTTAATCGGAGAGGCCTGTGGAGCTCGGTAGGTAACATGCGTAGGTGCCTGGGAGGGGCAGAGAGAACTGGCAGCTTCGCGCATCGGCAGCATCAGGCAGGCAGGGTGTCGCTCCTGCCTAAGCTGCTCGGTGAGTGGCCTGCACTAACACACCGTAAGCACTCGTCTTTTGTATTGTTTCCCCTTTAAAGACATTTGCTGCCCCCAATGAAGAAAAGCCAACAACAGCAAAGCTTGATGGAGAGTATGCAGCCGGGGAAGCCCAGTGACTGGGAGATGGAGAGCAGGAAGCACGAGAGGCCCGAGAACCTCCTGGCGCCCGCACAGTTTTGTGCCGCCGAGCAGGACGTGAAGGCGCTCGCCGGGCCCTTGCAGGCCATCCCGGAGATGGACTATGAGCCCTCGCCGGCCGAGCCCTCGCTGGGCAACGTGGAGCGCTCCCTGCGCGCCCCGGCCGAGCTCCTGCCCGACGGCCGCGGCTTCGTGCCCACGGCCTACGAGGAGTTTGAGTATGGCGGCGAGATCTTCGCGCTGCCGGCGCCCTACGACGAGGAGCCTTTCCAGGCCCCGGCCCTCTTCGAGAACTGCTCGCCCGCCTCTTCCGAGTCCAGCTTGGACATATGCTTCCTCCGGCCTGTCAGCTTCGCGATGGAGGCCGAGCGGCCGGAGCACCCGCTACAACAGCTGCCCAAAAGCGCCACGTCGCCCGCGAGCAGCAGCGGCGCCTACAAGCTCGAGGCGGCTGCGCAGGCGCACGGCAAGGCCAAGCCGCTGAGCCGCTCGCTCAAGGAGTTCCCGCGCGCGCCGCCCGCCGAGGGCGTGGCCCCGCGCCTCTACAGCACGCGCAGCAGCAGCGGCGGCCGCGCGCCGCTCAAGGCCGAGCGAGCCGCGCAGCCGCATGGCCCGGCCGCCGTCGCAGCCGCTCGCGGCGTGCCCAGGGCCTACTTTCCCCAACAGAGGTCCCAAAGCGAAAAGCAGACCTATTTGGAAGTAAGGAGGGTAAAGTAAAACCGAACCCCAACCCCATCGCTGGCAGCCCCGGACTAGATAGCCAGGGAGCAGCCTGGGCTCACCTAGCGTTGAGGGTGCCCTGCCAGATGGGGTTTGGGGGCCCGGCCAGGCCCGGCCCACCGTCCTGTTACCGCAGATACCCGGGTAAGGGCTTGTACAGACTTTAGTTGCCCGCGAAGGCGTGAGTTAGCGTCCGTTCTGCAGTTCATACCAAGTCATAAGAGCGCGCCTTACGTGTATACATGTGTATGAAGGCAAAGAGATAAAACAGACATTGACGAGTCTTACACCTGCTTTCACCATCATCCCCATGCCCAGTGAAGCAGTTAGGGGTCTCTTCTGCCTTCCTGCTCAAGCCGTAGCACCTCAGGGGTTGCACTTCACTTTCAAATCACTGCAGGCAAGTCCCAGGACTGTCTGTTTCTTCCTCTGCCTTTTAGGCTCACCGCTTTGTTTAAATGTTCAAAATACCCAACACTGTGCCAGCTTAGTCAACTCCCTGATCCGCACCAACCTTGAGTGTAGTTAGGGAAGACGCAAGTTGCCCTGTCTCACTGTGGACTCCCTGCAAAGCTCATTGCAAAGCTAAGTATATTTCCTATTGCTTTCCTTTTGACTGGAAAGGGGTGTCACGTGACTTTGCAGACTCCGGTGGGACTGGGACAACACAAAATAGTCAAGAAAGCATTGATTCACAATCACTTTCTTTGGCCTCCATGTCAGTGTCTAGTATTTTGATGTCTAACCTTGTGGTCTGAAGGCCTTGGGACAATCAAAGAGGTCAGACCCTGGGTTTTAGTGCTCTAAGAAAGAAGACAGTATGCTTTGTTGCCAAGAGCACCTGACTAGGTGTCAGTATATCTGAGTTCTAGTCCTAGCTCTGCTGCCAAATAGTTGTGTACTTGTGGACAATTCACATGGCTTCTCTGTGCTTCCAGTTTTCTCATCTGTAAAAATAAGACAATATATACCTTTCCTACCTCACGGGGTTGTGAGGATCAGGCAAAATAAGAGAAAGTTTGTGAATATGCTTTGCAAAGTATGGAATGCTATACAAACAAGTGCACAATATTATCAAGATCATGATTCCACAGAAAGATTTTCCTTAAACTATTAATAGATTTAGTTCTAAAAAGTCCCTAAAAGCCCACTTCTCAAAATATGCTTCTTGGGCTAGTAGTGAATGCATTACCTGGGAGCTTGTTATAAATGCAGAATTTTGGTCCCACCCCAGAACCACTGAATCAGGATCTGCATTTTAGCAAGATTCCTAGATGATCCATATAAAGTGCAGTTGGGCAGGAGTATAGCTCTAACCATTGGCTTTCAAAATTTATGTGCCTAAGTCTAAAGATTCTGGTTCAGAAAGTCTGGGTTGGGGGTCAGGGGTCTATATTTTAAATAAAGGCCCCCCTTGACCCTATAGCTCCAGGACCGCACTTTGAGAAACACCACGCTAAGCCGTCAAGATGCTAGTCTTCATGGTTTAGTTAATGAACCTTAGTGGAATATCGGAGAATCTCTAGATCTGTGACTGCAACCCCAAGCTAAGTTCTCAAAATCAAACCCATATGTTTCTTGAAAAAAATTCACCCCCAACCTTTGCTTCTCTATCAGCAAGCAGTCATCCATCCAATTCATGAAACTTTCAGGGTGTTTTTGTTTTGACTTCTGGGGTTCAAAATTAAGCATCTATTTTTTAGTTGCTTTAAATTTCAGTCACCCCAAACTAAATATTTTGTTCATATGGAATATAAATATATATGCACACCTGTTTTGTTTAGCACATCTCACATTTTAAAAGACATTAGAGAATTCACAAAAGATAGAGCCTTATTTTTACTTTACACTCCAAATGCCATGGAGTAAGACTTGTATAAAGTGTATTAAAGGCATATTAACAGATTGGAAATATTAGTTGACATTTACTGCTAAATGGATCTGACCTCTCAAAAATTCCATTCTCATTTATGTCTAAACTGAAGAGTTAGGTACATTAGTTTAAAACTCATATCACAATCAAGGAACTTCCTTGTTTTTTAGAAAGAGAAACATACTGAGAGATATGAGAGAACTGTAACTGATTTTCCAGCAAGATATTATTGGTGCCAGAATAAAAAGTTAATCTCTGTACTCTTAACATTTGCCAATTTCCTTTATCTCCTGATCTTTAACTATTGTTATATAGGATTATGATACAGACTCTAGACTCTTTGCCTTGATACATAGAAAATATTTCTACACTCAGCAGAAAATTATCTTCTTTTTCAAATACTAATTTCTTAATTAGTCTAGGTTTGCTTTAGTTAGTATAGGGTACCCACCATTAGTCTTTGGGGGTAGAAGAACAAAGTGACAGAGTTAAGAAAAAATTGTCCCACAGTCAGGATAGACACTAACTTTGGGAAAGAGTGGAAAAAAAACCATCCCTTTTTTTGTGTGTTTTCAGGAGATGCATTTAGAAGACACCACCAGATTCTGTCCTAAGGAAGAAAGAGAAAGTGAACAAACATCTTTCAGCGATCAAAACCCCAGGCAAGACCAGAAAGGGGGCTTTCGCAGCTCCTTCCGCAAGCTCTTTAAAAAGAAGTGAGTAGCTCTTAGACAAGACAACATTGTAACTCCTTTCCCTTTGGGCTAAGTCTTAAGGTTTTAACAGCACTAAGTATCATGTAGCCTGGTTTCCACACAACTGCTTCAAGCTCAGTGCCTGCTCCCAGTAGCCACGATTCTTGCCAGGCGAAGATGTTTCTCATTGTAATCTCCTAGAGTAAAAGCAAACTCAGCTCTGTCCTCTGCCTCTTTTGTCTTTAGCCCTACTTCCTAGTTCCCAAAGTCATGTGTCCTGAGCAGAGTGAGCAGAGGAGGTCCCCTGGGGAATGAGCTGGTGACAATGAAAAATTCCTTTTAGACTGGGAAGAGTGGGGTCCACTAATGGGAGTTAGGCGTAATGGAAGGTTTTCTAAGGCATCTCAGCACTTCTGCCTGTAGCGGCCTATAGTTGTCTTGGGGGTTAATACCTATATATTGGGACTTACAGTGTCTTCCCTGGCAGAGATAATCGAATGCACTTGGCTTGCACCCTAGTGAAAAATCACTTTAATGGAGTTTCCACACTCCATAGGAGGCAAAACCAGGCCATTTCTCTCCTGTGGTCCTTCTAAGATTCTAAGTCCTTGTATGAAATCACCCACCAGGCATTTTGGCCAGCATTTACCAGGATTGTCTTACCCCAGCACGAAATGTAAGGAACAGAGAACTGAAGATTAGCATTGGACCGCAGAGTGATTCTCCAGTCCAGCCACTGCCCACCTGAGAGACTGCAGTCTGTCTCCACTGGTCCTCAGGCCTATTTCCCTGCAACTTAGTGTCTCTTGGTAGAGAAGGTTCTTGCAGTCAGTTTTAAACAGTAAGTCTTCATATTTTAATGGGTGGAAAATTTAAACAAAGACGCTATTGCTGCCTTTGGAGAGTTTTGAATAAGTGACGAAGCACAGAGAAATCACATTCTCCTTGAAGGTAGAGACTCCTGGCTGATTTAGGTAATGGTCTGGATGGAAGAATTAGGGGCAGGCCTGGAGTGAGGACCTTTTTGATTGTTTGTCTAATTTTCTCATAGGGAGGGTGGTATGAGATTAGTGGGTCTCTGATTGTTGGTTACTGCTTGTTGTTACTAGCAGAAGGAGAACTAGGACGGAACAAAATCGTTACTGCAATCAGAAATAGCCTTCTTCTATGAAGTCCCCTTTCAGTTTTGCTAAGGCAGCCCCGTGCATGCATGCATGGCTTTTGCTAGATCCCCTTTATTTAGGGTGAGGAGTTAAGAACTGTTTCTCTCTCTAGGATCGTAGATTTAGATCTTTCCTGGCCCAGTGCCTACCTCTGCCACGTTTGTCATGGGTAGAGACCTGAAAGCAGACAGCTCTCCAGCTTGACCTTGAGATTTAGGTTCCTAAATCCTTCTGAGGACTCCAAATTCCTAAGGGCACTGCTTGAGCCATTTTTTTTTAAACCACAGTATTTCTGAAATACACGGTCACTTTTTGCCCACTGCCATTTACAACAACTGGGTACTGTCTACTGGAAAATGAGTCCTGGATCCACCTCTGGTTTCTGTACAAATTCCCATTTTTCAGAGAGATGTAAGAAAATGCTCTGCCAGTTACCTGAGGCACAGGGAATGCACTTGCCCTCTCTGTGTCCAGGGGGCAGAACTAGTAGCAACGAGTGAGAGGAAGAGCTCTCTAAAAATGCAGCTGCCGAGAACTGGAGCTGACTGCCTCACGGGGGAGTGGGTTTTCTTTGGGAGAAGCCAGATGACCCTAGTCAGAGACGATATGGCAGGGATTCCCGCACCGGGTGAGGCATTGCCCAAGATATTCACCTGAGTCCTTTCTAGTGCTGAGGTTTGTCTTATCTGTAGTTTGACTTTGTTGTAGATCAATCTAAGTAATCACATCTTACAGCATCTGAAACAAGAACATAACGTGGCCTCGGGATCTATCATGTCAAAGACTCAGCATGTGGAAGAGCAGATTTTATCTTTCTATAGCCCCGCACATCCCTCAGCACAATGCTGACGACTTGCTGCGTGGACTCTCCAAACTGATGTTGGTTAATTGCTTCTAGTACTCTTGCAGCTTTTGGGGACCCTTCTTAGAGGGCCCAATGGATGCCCTTAGTCCTCTTATCCTTTCTCTTAGATCAGCCCCTCCTGCATCAATCATACTGCTGCCACCCTACCTTTGTATTTGAAATCTGAAGTGTTAGATGAATGGCTGCTCCCTCTGGCAGGCTTTCCTCGTGTTTTTACATCTAGTATAGGACTGTGAACACTATCGGGATGCTTGCTTATTGCCTTGTGTCCAGGGTACCATGGTGGGCACTTTTGGGGACTTGGCATGGGATCGAGAAACGGCTTAAGTAGCTTCTTCTGCGTACTTTCCTTCAGAACCCATGGAAAGTTTGCTTCACTGTGCTAAGGTAAAGAGGAAGGGCAAGGAAGCCCCAGTGTAGCACGGAAAGGTCAGTGGCTCTTAGATGACAACTCACTCTTCTTCTCATTGATTAAGCATTCTTTCTTATATACATGCACTTTGTGAAACACTTCTATAGGACCGTGAATGACATGGTTCCAGATGTTCTGTAGAAACTATGTAGAAGCTATTACGGAGGACTCTGCAGTTAGGCCTGTGGATAGGTAGAGGGAGGAACCAGAGAGAGACATCCAGCTCATTGTCCATGTTGTTGGGAGGTCAGGCTGGCAGCAAGCCCTGTGACCAGGACGTGGTCAATCCTGGGTGCTGGAACCATGCCAGAGCCTGGCCTCAGAGGTCCAAAATGGACCAGTGCCAGAGAGGCCACCCATGTCACATCTGGGGCTCACTGCCTGCCTATGCCACAGCCCTCTGGAGGCTCATTCCTGTCTACACTGACACACTTTTTGTATCCATAGGGGCTTGTTTGGCTGGTGGCCCCACACACCCAGAATGCTGCTTCGGGATGAAGCTAGGCATGGAGCCAGATGCAACAGAAAACCCGGGAAAGGGTTCTCTTCCCTCTGAGGCTGGGAGGGCCGAAGGCTCATACCCACAAGGATTCAAAGGGAGAGTCAAGTTGAAATCTTTTTAAAAATCCTGAAAAATACCCAAGATATTTGGGGAAAAGGATGCTGCTCTGTTTCTGTCTCAGGCACATTTGTCCTGGGTAGATAGACACCAGGTCATTTGTCTCTGAAAGCGTCCCAGAATTGATCCGAATAAAGACTACATGTATTAAAGTTTGAAAATGTTAAGTGACTTTAAAATTTTTTAATGAGGATTCTTAGAAGCCAGGAATAGACCTAATGTGATAGATAGGCTGATGCTGGACTGAATCCTAATCCTGCTGCCTGTGAGCAGGATGGGAGGCAAACTAACCCATTCTGGAAGGATCTATGTGGAGGCTGTCAGAGACCTGAATGTAGACTATCCTGAAGTTTGAAGCAAATGTTACTTTATCGTTATGCGTAAATCTTGCACTTAGGTTAATAAATATCCTTGGTTGGGGGTACGGCATAGAGGAAGAGGGTTATGTAGGACAGTTCAGGGGTAGGGAATGTAAATGCTCTTCCTTTTTATCCCCAAATCTGGGAGAAGTGTAAGATAAGGAACATGGCTTCCAAATGAGTAATTCTACTTCCTCTCCCATTCTGTTCTTCTTTAGCACTTTATACAATAACTTATATACCTCAGAGTACCTCCTTCTCAGTCATTACCCTCCCTCCACCCATTGCATCAAAATCTCTCTATTTTCTTAATCACACACACACACACACACACACAGTACTTCTACAGGGCCCCAAATAACTGAGCAGGAGAGAATCCTCTTCTTCGGGTGTCTATCAGCTGTTTTTGCATACGCCCAGCCTTGGCTGTGGGGCGAACCTTGTAAGAGAAGGCAGGACTAATAAAGCCTCAGTGGATAATTTCCCCCTCACCTTCTTTATATCTTAAAGCCTATCTCAAGTCCTTCCCACATTCGTACTCACCTGGGGTTCTCATTTCCCATTTTATTTCTCTGTATAACTTTTACATTGAAGGAGGTAGCTGAAAGGATGACATTTTAGATTACTCAAAACTGAGAGTATGAGTATTTCTCAATAGGTCATTTGATAGCAATCACTAAGTTAAGGGTCTACAGTGTACTAGGTTCTGTCTAGTACAAAAGAAGTAAAAGAAACAGTTGCAGCCCATTAACAGCTTACAATCCAGATGTAAGGGTAACCTAGTTGCAAGGTTTAGAACATAGTGATCACTCAACAAATATGTAGTAAAAATGAATGCTCATTTGTCAAACACCTTGTTGATTACAAGGGCCAAATAATTTGGCCGACAGTCTGAATGTTCGTTCCCCTGCTTACTTCTCCGGGTGCATGTCTCCTAAAGCTTTCAAAATGGACTATCTTTCTGATCAGAAAACCAGCCCTTACTTAGGTCAGAGGGTTCTGTGCACTGGATTCTACCCCTCCTCCCTCTCCCACCTCCAAACAAGCTTTCAAAGATTGTTTGTAGTAAACGTGTTCTTGTATGACCTGCCCAACTTTGTCAACAGAGTGGAAGGAAAGTTAGCAACAGGGCTTTCCATCAAACACTTAGATGGTTGTGTGTCAGAACTTAGTGGCAGATTGCACCCTTGCCCCGCAGGTGTCTGCCTGCACATCTCTTTAGTGTCTGCTGGGATCTGCCCTGCAGTGAACCACAGTGACCCCAGGAACTCAAAAGCCATTTCTGTTTTGTAGAGAAAGGGAATAAATACGCTGGCCCTTTCTACTAACTCTGCAGGTGATTGCCCAGTAATTCAGGTATGCATTCCTTCAGAGCCTAACAGCCACACCTTTGGGAGGGGCCAACTATTGAAGTGGCCATATACCATGTAAGCATTATAAAGATCAGTTACAATTATCTTTAAAAGGATAAAAATGAGCTTTTAGTCATGGCTAATGTGTATGCTAGATTTTGAAAAGGATTTGCAAGTCAGCCATTAGTTAATTAATAGTTAGTATCAAGAAACACAGAGAAATTCACATACCTATAGACACACAGAGGTTGTATATGAGAAGAGCAGTTCAAAAAGAAAAAACTAAGTTGAGTTTGTGGACTTTAAAAACTAGACAGGGCGATTTTGGCATTTGTTTCAGAAATGGGAACGCAACTGGTGAAGATTTCTGTGGTCCTTGGGGCTGGTGGTGACAGCAAAGCTTTCCCATTTCCAGGTAAACACTAAATAGTTGCATGTTGGAACCATCGAGGTATGACGTGTTGGGTTTTGGAGAGATCAGATGTAGCTAAGAGGGGAAATGTGAGGTAAAGATTTTAAGTTTTGACTAATGACTATCTGGTGTTGAGAGACTGCCATGGGGGGGAACAGTTCAGAAAAAACACCAGCCAGATTCAAGTCTTCTTCCTACTTCCTGCCCCCGAAACTACTAGCATTCCTAGTCTTCTGGATAACAGGCGATATGAGGAAAGAAGGAAATGGTCAAAGATAAATCTTCCTAAAAGTTTGGGTACAACTGCACTAATTTGAATTGGAGGCAGGTGGGAGTTCTGAGAGTTGAGAGAAGGCCTGGAGTTGTTAGGGTGGGCCTATGAGGGCTGCTTCAAGGCAGAGTTCTGAGGGGGCTTCTGAAAAGGAAGAGGACTTTCACCCCACCCAGATATTATCTTATCGGATCAGTACCCAGATGTGTTGGGGTTAAGAGACAGAATAGTTGTTTTCTATGCACTGGGATGCGGTAGAAAAGTGCTCCTTATGGACCAGAAGTCGAAAGCATGGTGGTCAGCTGTGGCTTCATCTGATACCAAATATTAGGGTGAAAAGTAAAAAAATCTAGTCAGTCATTAGATTTACAGACATTAGGATCTTAGTCTTTGCGTGGATCCAATTTTTTTCCTTTAATAATGTAAAAAGGATGTTTGAGTTCTGCCCAATTAATTCAGTAAATGAGAGTCACAGTTAACTGATAGCAACAAGGAGGACCTGTAGCATACCAATGATAGTGAAAAAACTTACTCTTCTCTGTGGATAGTGGAAGCATGCCTGACTCTGCCTCCACATATGGAGAACTTGTTTAGTTGTAGAGGAGCTTTGGACAAAGAACTTCATGTCTAACATCACTTTCACACACTCTGCATGAGGTCTTTTGATATTGGTCCTTAGTCACTGGGCTAGTTTTACCCATTCTAGCTCAGAGTTGAAGCTAGCCGAAGGGCCCAGCTAGCTTATCAAAGGTTATTTCCAGAAAGCCTCCTCCCTCCAGGGACTTCTGACATGAACAAACTGCAGAAGGTGCAGAGCTGGAATGGATTACCCAACTGTCTTAACCAAGATAAAGGAAGAATGCACCCTGGACTGGGGAATCAACTGGACTGATTTGAGTGGTTGACTATTGATTGGGCTTGGTCTCCTTTGTGGTGGTTGAGATTACAGAAGCTCCTCAAGCTGATTACTGTATTAATTTCTGCATTCTACTAAATGTAGCATATATGTGTGGTTGGCTTCAATAAATCTCTCATTTAAAATGAAAACAAGCAAAAGCAAGAGTTTGTAATGTAATGCCCAAATTCAGTAAAGGCCCTTGATAACCTTGGTGGAGAACGATGAATTCCACCCATTTTAATTTAAGGGCCTTGGTAATTTGTGGAGTAGTTACAGTACATGGTTGAATAAAAAAATAGGATTTCTTGAATTTTCTGAGCTTTGTTCCCCTTTACAGTGTTATTACACAATATCTTACACTGACATACACAGTTGTTACAATTGTCCCCATAAAGCATTAGAAAGATATTCTCTTTATCTTCGCTGTAAATCTTAGTTATAGGTGTCCTGAGCTGTGAAATTCAGGGGAAGTGAAAATTATTCCAGAGCTAGGAAGTAACTGTTTTACAAATGCAGAACAATTTGGATAGATAAAATATTTGAAAACAATTAAAACCAAATCAACCTGTACTTTATCTGTGTGCTGAGATTTTAGGTCCAGTGGATCAGAATACAGGGAAAAAACTAATGAAAACCCCTCAATGGATCCTTCACCCACCAAACAAGATTTCTTCAGAAACCGACTTGCTCTTGCAAATGACCTTGACCAAGGAACAGCTGTGTAAAACATACTTAAAGTTGTACTGTCAAGTGGTAAGATGAGGATAAAAAACTTGTATATATTTGTGTAGGAATATATATATATATATATTGATGTATAAATCCCCAAGGAAACCTAACATAAGTACTTACATATGAAACTAAATCAACATACAAACAAGACATTGAAGAGATGAAGATTAGTCTATGATTGAGAGCTGGCTTTTGAACTTCAGCACTTGGGAAAAGGGAAATGAAGACTTTTTACAGCATTACAGAAAAACACAGTAAATTTGGAGGAAAATAAATGTTTGTAAGATCAAAAACTTCCACCTTGAAGTCATTGTCCCAGTATAACATTAGCTTGTTCATATTTAACATGGATATGGATTTTATGCTTCCTAGGCATTTAGCTTATAATTCATCCCAGCATTCTTAGACTAATATACACTATGTTAGGGGTCAGTTTTGTCTTGTCACTAGTCTTTCAAAAACTCCAAGGCAATACCTAACATTCCTAAGGCAAAGGATCAGTTAACAGACTTGTACTTTACGTGTTGCCTCTCTGAGTTGTGGAGATTTTATACCACGATACAAAAGGTTCAAATCTTAAAGGCACATTGATCTCCAAACAGGAAGAGAAACTTAAGAGTAGTATTTCTCTTGTTCTGTGGTTATGAAAATCAGTACAGGAAACAATGATTTCTTTAGAAAGTGGGGGGCCAAAGAAACATTTTTTTCTCATGTGGGCTTTGCTGCAGATGTGAACAGTCCAGACTCTCTGTTTTCCTGAGTCCCCAGTCAGGATCAGAGATCCCTCGTGACCCTGAGTGTCCCACCCACTCATGACCAGATGGCTGTGGGAGGCACTGATTTAGCCACGTCCTCTTAGAAGACTTTCTTCAGTCTGGAAGGAAGGTGACAACAACATCAATGTGTTGGTGGTCACGTACAGTGGTTGCTACAAGCACCAGGTCAGAAGGAAAGCTTAAGGCTGGCAGTACCTTATTCTGTTTTCCAGAACTAAGTTGTAAAGAAACAGAGTTCTTACAGCTCAGACAAGAATCATTGCAATGAGGCTTGCCTGCGTGTGGGGTAATAAAATGTGCTCTATTTCCACGTGGGTGTCTAAGATGGTCTACGTCCTTGACATGCCCCAAACATCAGAATCATAAGAGAAAAAAAAAAAAGAAGAGGTTTGAACCATTTGTCTCCATTCCTAGGAAGTTATCTGTAATAAATTAGGGGCATTTGGTTACTGTTTATGCAAAATCTTGGTACCTATAAACTTATTTCTTCAGAGAATGGCCCTCTAGTAATGCACTGTTTGATCTAATAGGGGATGTTTCACTTTTAAGTGTTACAAGTTTTCTTCTACTTGTCTGATGACTAAGGAACTCATTCATTAGCATTTTGAACAATAGGTGGATTGGAACACTAACAGATGGCTGCCAAGTTTGGGGGGTTCTCAATGTTTAAGTCAAGCTTTCCATTTTCCTGAAACTAATGAACTCCTTTCAAGTTAGATTTTTCTAGTATCCGGCCAAAGAAGTTTTGGGGGCAGTGCTTGATGGAGCCCTATATATTTTAAAGGGAAAAAGTAGAAATCGATGTGTGAACTAGACCTGATTTTTAAACATTATGAGAACATAAGGATGTGATTTAGGTAAGAATGAAAATATTGTTTTGGGAAGTTGTTAGACATTCAAAGTAAAGATTTTTGTACCTAAACCAAATAACTTGTTTTCAGAAATGTATTGTTGTTTTTGAAGAGCTTAGTGCATAATCTTTGATAAGTCATCTAAACTTGTTTGTTATCTATAAGAGATTTTTATTCCTTCTTCTTGCCTCATTCCCTTGAGACATAGTAGCATTAAATGCTCTTAATTCTCAGCAAGAAAATTGAATATGTTGTTTCTTCCTCATGTATATAAACCTCTTCATCTAAAGATAGGGGATCCACTGTAAAAGACTGTGGCTGGATACTTGCGTTTCTAAGTGTTTTTTGTTTAAGATTTTATTTAGAGAGAGGGGAAGGGAGGGAGGGAGAGAGGGAGAGAAACACCAATGTGAAAGAGAAACACTGATCCGTTGCCTTCTGCATGACCCCACTGGGGGCCTGGCCCACAAGCCAGGCATATGCCTTGACCAGGATTTGAACCAGCAACCTGTCACAAAATCCACCGAGCCACACCAGCCAGGGCCTAAGTTGGTTGTTTCCACTTAGCACTCCATACATCTCTCCTCGTTATCACGTGTTCCTTTTCAACTGAGCAAAACCCTTCAGCATACAAACACGGTCTTCTTTCCCTTATTCATTCAAGCAAAAGAAATCTCTTGACGGTTCCCTGATTTCTTTTATAGTAAGGTTTGAAAGAAGAAACTGCTGCAGTTCCTCTCCTCCCATTCTGTGTTGAATTCTCTAGGCCTGCACCACTCCTCTGACTGCTCATTGCGATCTGTCCGTCTTCGGTCAGTGACTTTCACCTTGCTCAGGGAACGGTCTATTCTCAATCATCTTCCTCTCCCTGACAAATAGCATTTGACATGCTGGTCATTTCCTCCTGGAATTTCTTTACTAGACCTCAAGGACACAACATACTCCTGGTTCCATCTTTCTTCCTTGGCAGTTCCTTGTTTGTCTATTTGCTAGTTCCTCCTTTCTCTTCCTTCTCTTAATGTTAGAGTGCCCCAGGGCTCTCCTTCACCAAGATCTCTTCTTCCAGTCAGCTGGTTTTACAATATGATCTTATGAAAGTGACTCCCAATTTTATATCTTCAGTCCAGAATTCTCTCCTAAACTCCAGATTTGCATCTCAAGCTGCCTCCTTGACATCTCCCAGATGTCTAATGAATTTACTGAACTTAACATGCCCAAAGCTGCTTCAACCAAATATTCGCTAGCTTAGTGAATGGCAACTTTGTCCTTCCGAGGCCCCAGACCTTAACATCATCCTTGACAATTCTGTTTCTTACAGCCCACATCTATTTTATCAGCAAACTGACTGTCTTCCAAATGTGTCCAGGCTCTGACCTCTTCTTACCTCCTCCACGGCTGTCATCTTGACCAAGCTGCCTTCTTTTGGGCTAGCCTCCTTATTCCCACTCTTCACTCCTCATTATTCTCAACTTGGCAGCCAGAGTGATCTTGTCAAAGTGGAAACCAGGTCGTGCCACGCCTCTGCTCAAACCTCAAAGGGCTCTATTCCTCTCAGACAGAAGCCGGAGTCATCACAAGTGACCTGGACCCCATCAAGCCTCCAGTGGCATCTCCTATTTCACCCACAGTCATTCCTCTCCAGATACAAAAAGCCATACTATTCCTCAGATATACCAAGTATGCTCCTGCGTGTGGGATTTTGGATTGGCTGTTCCCTGGGACGTGGCATATTCTTTCCCCAGATATTTGCATGTCTCATTCCTTCACCTTCTGCAAGTCTTCACTCATGCATCACCTTCTCCATGAGGCTGACTTTAACCAGCCCATTTAAATTTCACCTCGTCCCCTACATTCCAAGCCACCTTGTTCTTATTCATTGTAGTTACAGCATCCTAATGTATAATATACCTATTTATTTTTATTACCCATTGTCTACATCTTCACACTACATTATTAATCCTACAATGATTCGGATTTTTGTCTGCTCTGTTCTTTACTATATCCCTAACCTGAGAACTACACCTGGAACAATAAATACTTGCTGAAAATTGAATAGTCAAATGGGCCCTTATCAAGTGCTTATAACTAAGGTCACTGAAAACCAAGTTAAATGGCAATAAATGTCAAAGGAAGCTGTAAAGAGTCAAACTATGGGGACTTTAGGATGAGCCATTAACCTGTTAAAAGATATCTAATAGCAGCACACTTTGAAAACATGTCCCTTTACCTTTAGTTACTATTTATTGAGGAGCTACTCTGTAAAAGGTATTGGACTTTACACATATTACAGCCGGTCTTTGAATAACAATGTTTCGGTGTTGTTTTGTTATAACATTGTTTATGTCAGTTAACCAGTGGTAAATTGGTTTCCTTATATGTTGTTTCGCTTCAAGTTGCAGAATCTATTGATGACTTTCTTGAGGACTTATTGTACCTTTAGACGTCACAATAGTTCCCAACAGTAGAGTAGCTCTATTAATCTCACGTACTGATGAGGAACAGAGACTCACTATTTAAATAACTTTGCCAAAGACACACACCTAGTAAGAACCAGTATGAGAACACAGGTACGCATGATTTCAAAGCACCTGCTTGTTGTTTTCTTGTACCACAATGACTCTCGCGTTTCTTGATGAGTCATGAGGTAGAGAAACTAGCTTCTAAAAATGGCTGTAGTTTTTTTCTTGCCTCCAATGAGAATCCAGAGTCCTAAAATGTTAGAATAGGCATAAACTGCTTTTTTGAATTGTACTTTACCGTAAGTCGTCCTTGCGTCTGGAAGTCACGTGCATCTATCTGCAAAGAAGTGGGCTCAGCTGTGTGCTCTGCCCTAGAGACTTAAGTGTCCTGAGTCTGTGGTGAGCTAACATGATTAAAATAATTAGAAAAGCAAACCACCTGGTTAAAATTCAAAGGCGGTGACGTTTCAAGAGCCAGTTCAGAATCAGGTTTGACTAACAGCAATATTAATGTTATTTTCCTATAGCTATTATCTACAATATGCTCAATAATACATACTTGGATTTTACAGTTGCCTCCAGATGGAATTGTCTTTAAACCAGGAGAGAAAACTCCAATAAATTTTGGCTATTCCTGAAAGCAGTCCTCCAAATTCCAGGCATCCAAGTTGAGTCAGTGGTCTCAATCATGAACTGCCACCTGATGCTGGCTGAGTCATCTCACTGCTCTAGGCCTCCCTCGCTGCAATTGTTAAATAAGGGCATTTGAACTCCAAGGATTCATCAGCTTTGACATTATATAGTTCACCATGATAACCGCACACTTGCACAGTTCTTTACAGTGTGCAGCTGTGAACTGTACCTTTCCATTCCAAGCCTAGAAAGAATCGCTAAATGTCAGGCTGCCACATTCCAGCAGGTCTCAGCAAAACTTGCCTGTCAAGGCGCTGTGATAGCATAAAACATCTTCAGTGGAATACAAATGCCTCAGCCCTCTGAAACTTCATCCAGGGGACACCCAAGGTCACTAAAGTACTTATTTTCACCCCAAGGGCCTCCCACTAACTACAGTCATAGGGCTGGATACAGAAGGAAATGCTGAACTTCTTTTATAATATTGTGATACAGGAATAAGCACCTCCAAAGCAAGGACATGGTAAAGAGCAAACTATTTCTATATGGAAAGTATGAGCTAAAATTAAAATCACTGGTGACATAAAAAATTGTCCTCTAAAATAAATACATGCAAAATAATACACTGGTGGGCTATGTAAGGCATTTTTCTTTATTATTTTTCAGTTTATCTTAGTGATGCCAGAAAAATAACAGCCATTATTTTCACTTTAAATGCAAACCAAATACTGCTGCACAGAGTACAAAGACTACCTACGAACATGGTTAGGTACAAAGGCCATATTAGATGTACAGATCACACTTTGTTTTTACATCAAAGTCAGACTGACAGACCAATTATTTTGACAATTATTCTAGCAAATACCGTGCTACTAAACAAAGGCAAACACACACACATATATATACACCCACATGTTTCAACTGAAGTTAAACATGTCACTTTGACGAGCAAAGGCTTCTTCTCTGGTGGGTCTCACCAGATATTCGCACCCCAAAGTCCCCTGCCCTGATCCCGCCCCCAAATGCTGACTTGATCTGAAGAAAAAATTAGAGATGTTCTTAATTAAAGGCACATTTGGCAGCTACTGAAAGTGGCATGCATCTGGCACAGGTGCGCTCTCCCTAAAGCCACATGTGTGACTTCCATCCGTTATGCATCTTGTTTCTTTTGAGTGGTAGGTAGTCCAATATGATCCACCTTAAGCTAACTTGCTTTGTAATTTTGCAGCAATTGGCTACTTAATGCACTATTTTCATTAAAGGCAAAAGGGAAATTTACTCACAGTTGACAGAAAATGCACTTTACGGTGTCAAAAATGGAAAATAAGGCATGAAATTTACAAAACAAGTTACAAGTGCTTTTGTTATTTAATCATATAGACTTCATGCTTAACGAGAGCTCATAACATTTCATTGGCTCATGTATATGAGATTATGAAATAATTTTAAAAGTTAGTAATGAGATGTTTCAGAAGAAAAACATTGAATAAACAAACAAAGTCATCACTTTCCCTTCTAAAGAATTGTACTGCATAATTTTTTCAGCCAAACTGATAATCACCTTGTGATGTTTACTTTACTGGTAAAGACCAATGTGCAACACAACAGGGACCGCACTGGTACAGCAGTCACACAACACAGGGCCTAAAAGAATAAGTGAGCCTGCCCGTACCAGCGGAATACCGAGAAATAAATGGTTAAATTTGTTCCTTTCTAAATCTGGAGGAAAAAAAGGATTTTCTCAATATGTACAACACGAATAAATTGGGACACGCTTCCCTCCATTTCCATTGTTTTGCTGAGCCACTTAAAATTGAATTCAAGCTGTCATTAAAAGACAAACAATGAAATACATAAAAAAAGTAAGCTAAGCTTGAGAATTAAGACAACAGCATGATCATAAATCCAAATTTTGGTTTGCTTAATTTTTGATTTATGAAAACACCTATTAAGGGAGAATTTAGAACCATAACATAGTCTCCAACTGAAATAGTACTGTTCACTCAACTGTTCTGTTGATTGTAGTGTGACATTGTGGCATGCTCTTGGCTAAATTCAGACCCAGTAAAACTTTCTTGAGTTGGGAGAGCACAGTAACCCACTGAACACATAATCTGATACCCAACAACTTTCAACTAAGCAAACTTTTAAAGTTCGTATATTTCCTGATAATTTGTACTTTTAAAATACATTGAAGACTGGGAAGAGTAAATAAGCTTCAAATGGATTTAGAAACATACTTATCTGTCCTGCTTTTAAAAGTGCTTAGATATGTGAAAAGGTTCCCTTTCTATTATATTGGTTATCAGCCCACTTAAGTAAATTCAACCTGGAAATATTTTCATTGTGTGATCCAGGTAATGAAACCTCTAAGAACATTTCCATTTCTAAATGTTCCGTATTTTGAAATTTGGCTTAGAAAAAGGCATGCTGCATTGACTGTCTTATAATGTCCTGGATTTGAAAGCAGAAATTTGTGGTGATGCATTCATCTTCTCAGCCACTTCTTGTCCCTGATTAAGTAATTTTAGTTACTACAAAGAATGAATTTGTCAGCTAGTGTTTCACAAGTGAAGGCAAGGATAAAGTTTTCTCACCTCCATTTAAGGGCATCCAATTGGAATTCCTCTAATTAGTTACCACTGCAGAAAATATTTTTACTCAGATGTCACACTTCAAAATAAAAAAGTGTCCTCTATCCACAATGCATGCAAAGCTGATGCACAGTGGCTTCCCAGAACCACCAGTTCTAGAATGGTTCCCTTTGCGAAGTATGGTTAGAGCTCCAAATCTTGCATATTTCCTCTTTATACGAAGAGGCAGATTGAAAACCCTTATTGAAGGTGAACACACTGGCCAGAGAGATTGAATGGGCTCCAATGTGACTTTTCTCAGGTTCTCATTTGGAGTGGGGATGCGGTAATGAAAAAGAGAGATGATCAATAAGACGTTTAAAGGGAAATCCTAGGGACAATGAGGCTGGTCTAATAAAAAGTCATGGGAGATTCTGGAATGTGTATTGTGATTAATTGTAGCAGCACTAGTAAGCAGGCTTAGATTATTAAATACTTATTGAATGAATGGTCTTATGGACACTTTGCATACAAGAATGGATTTGAAATTAATTTTTGGGGAGACTTTTAAAAGGAGACATTTTACAAACAGAAAAATGGCTATCTACCATAATAGGAATGGTACAGATATTAAACAAAGATTCAACTCTAACAAATAAATAAGGATATGCCGGGATGGACTGCTTAATGATGATGCAACCAACACTCTGGTCTTAAAGGACTATATGCTGTACGATTGTGACGTACATTTAATGCTCTAATAAATGTCACAGGAAATTATTAAAGTATTAGGTTTCAACCATGATGCAACACTTCTGAAAACGCCTCTAATGGCGTGGGTAACAGAGCCGCTGAAATGTTGCTTCACTGCTTGGAGGACACGTGCCGACACTGATGGACTGACGACTCTAAGGGTGGAACACTGCACATTTCAGACATGACGGTGGAGGCTAATAGAGGTTTTTCTCTTCAACAAGTCGCATGCATTTCAGTCACAGAATTCGTTAGACTCAGAAGATCAATACATAGGCTTAATGGATAATCCATATTATGATTTTAATGATGTAGGTAGATGTTCTCTTATGAATAGGTCTGACAGAGCAAAGACCTCAAGCAAGGTAGAATGATTAATATAAACTTTAACAAATTGTATACATGTTGCCTAGGAAATTAAAAAACTCACAAAGTTCTGCTTAAAAGATACCATCCTATTCTAACCAAGTATTATCCTACATGCCAACTGCAACTTTAGATCATTCTTTAAGATAAATATACACATCCAGAACTAGAAACCAAGGCGTACCACAATACGTGCTTTTATGCTTAGTGTTTGTGTGTGTGTGTTTCAACTGAAAGAAATAAGAATCAACCACTTTCTCCATATAATAATTTAATATATGCCAGCCAACAAGGTATTTGTATCTTTATTCAATTAAATTAAAACAGACCTGCCAGGTTTATTATATAACATTCACTATATACACATGATTTCGGCAATGAAAGGATATTCTAGATAGGCTGATTACTCAACTATTGTAACACATGAACGGTGTCAGTGATGCCCAGCAAGCACTAAGTGCTCCTTTTCACACCGGTGACGCATTGCCACAGCACGGCCAGAGGGACCGCCGTGAGCCACGGCGTGGACGGCCAGTAAACTTTTGTGGGAGAAGGGGTGAAGTGACAATCTAGCAGAGATAACAGTCTCCTAAATGTAAATTGTATACTTGACAGTTACAGTTTTAAAAAAAGTTCTTCTGTCACGTTAACGACACAAAAATTCTCATTTGAAGGCAACACCACCACGTTGTGTTTGTATAGGGAGGGTGGGTGGATATGCTCTTAAAATTGGTATAATTATTCTTTAAAAAAAAGTACCTCTTTGGTGAAGCCTTGGTACCCATTCAATTCATTCAATTCGCTACAATGATCTGTAAACAGGACTGCAGTACGGTGCTGGGCCTCGATGCCGACAAGGCCAGGTACCACAGCCTTCCCTCACAGTCCTTTGAATGATTTTTAAGAAAATATTCTAAAGCCGGACAAGTAAAAGCAAAGGAAAACAAAGGAGGATATGAAGATCCCTGTTTAAGATTCTTTTTAAAAAGTGCATAATATTCTGAATTACAAAAACTGTCATCATGAGGGCCTGCGGGACGTTCGACTGTCTTTTCCATCCCTTTAGTGATAAAGGTCAATTCACAAAAAGAGGCTCCAGCCCACTGGCTGGGAAAAGTCCCTTTAAATTGAGTTTCAGGTGAATCAGTTGTCCAATTTCTCTAGATCAGTCTTTTCATATTCTACACGAATACGATTTTCATTATATAATTACATCTAGGTTAAAATTCATTGTCTTATACTGCATCTTGAAGTAGAGTCGTTAGTGTTTGGAGCTCTCACTTTAACTCCTCAGTGCTGGCGTGTTCAGTGCATCCATTGCCAGCAATGGATTTGGGGACAGGACAGTGTACATCCTGGTACAGAGGAACTCAGGAAGAATGGGCATTCTCCAACAGTGGTGGTCCATCTCTGTGCATGGATGGGTGTGTATGCTCCCTTTTGTAAGTTTTTGGAGGGAGTTTAGGGATATGCTGAGAAGTGCTTTGTCGTGGAGGAACAGGTGGCCCAGCCATGGAATGAAGGTCCACTTCTTGTGTTAACGGTGGTGACGGCAGATGCCTTCTTGTGCCGTGAGGAGAAGGTGTTTGAGGAGGTGGTGGTGTAAAGGGGGAAGGGCTGTTTGGAAAGAAGGCATTGCTGTGATCACTTTTTTTGCCCAAAGGGGGAGGTTGGAGATGTAGTGGTGAGCTTGAGAAAACATCAGGTGTCCTCACAGGTTCTCGTGGTGGAAGTAGGGGAGGGCTTTCAGGAGCATCTGATAGAGAGGTCCGGTCTGATACTGAGTATCGTGGTGAATAGGCTTTCGATGTGGGTTGCCTAGGAGGAATTGCTGGGGGGCTGTCCAAGTGCTTAGACATCATCTAAGACAAGTGAAAAAGAAAACACATTTATTAATAATGTAATTTATGTATCACCATGAATACATTAAGTATTAAGTTAGGGATTTCAAACAAGCTATTGGAAGAACCCTAGGTGTGGATCAGGGAGTTTTGCCATATGTTTTAAATGGGAGGTTATGCTAATTCATTAAAAATACATATATTTTTCAATGTTAAGGTTTTACTTTTCTCAAAATTTTGTTGTTTGCTACTGCTTACATATCAATCTAATATAAGAACTTTTCTCATTTAATGTAAGTTATCTTAATTTTACAATATTAAACTTACTATATCAATGTTTCACATTCTTTAAGGAATGTCTTGGCTTATCAAGGTGCTCTGCCCTCTGGGCACTTTGAGAACCAGTGAATCAGATTAGCAGTTGGCAAATAAAGAAGTTTAACTAAGTGGGAAAAATAGCTATATGAGCCTTTAAGATCTCTTCTAACCTGGAATCTTCATGAAAATTCCATTTAAAAGCACATCAGATTCACTAGTAAAAGGGCTCAGATAGGTAACATTTAGCATATGCTGAGATACAGTTTCACTTCTAATGTGCTTTCATATAAAGCTGCAGTGCTTTCTTTGTGCTTGAACTCTCTTACTTTATAGATTAAATTTTTTTTTCCTTGACAGTAACCATGATTTAGATTTATAAGGGTTTTGAAAATATACCAAAAAACTACTTTCAGAAGAAAAGAAATAAACATTACCACTGCGTGATAAATCTGTATTTGATCCTTGTTTAAACTCCATTAAGCCCAAATACTCTAACCCCAACCCAGTAAGTGTTAACCTAATCCAGTAAGAACTAAACTAGACACAGCAATTGAGTATAATGTAACCATAACGATTCCAGTTCCCAGGTAACAAGATTTTCTACTTTACCTTAGATGGTGACGATTCCGCGGGGGCAGATTCTGGTCGTCTCCGTGGAGGAACAGGAGGGGGGACCGGCACTTCATCAGTGCCTTTGGTTAAACTTATAGATGATACTGAAGCAGATCCTGCAGGATGTTGAAATTTTTAAAAAGGTCACAGGAATTTTATTTCATGTGTTAATCCTGAAAAGGCTTAGCTGGAAACTGCTTATATTTATTAAAAGAAATGTACAGAAGTATCAAAAGAATTTCAATAAACCAATACCCAGTAGTATTCCTTTATTAAAGCAAACTGCTATAAAAGCATGCAGAAATTTTTTAGCAGAATTTTCAGAAAAAAAGGGGCCTAACATATTCTGTTATTTTGCTTCTTGAACAAAATAACATTCCCACTGTTAATGTATTGCTGAAATTTGGAAATTTGGGCCTGTTACATTTCTAGGAAAGATGGCCAACTATTAAAAACCTTTGGAATGATAATTTTTGTTAAGCTTTTGGATGGGCTCATTTTTCCCCCTCTGACTTTATTTGGATAGCATTTTCCTGCCCTTACTGGACAGATAGTCCTTGGAATTAGTTTCTCATCTTAACCACTCTCCCCAGCAATTCTCTCCAAGGATGCCAGGGAGAGAGAGAATCTAATGTCTGTGGGCGGGGCCTCTCCTCTTTCTGCTTTGATACAGTCTCTCCTTGATGGGTGAGCAAAATCAGGTTCATCACACTCTAATCCAAAATTTTAATTGTGATGGAGCTATTCAAGATGAGTGAGGCAGCCCTGATAATAAAAACAGAAATTACACTAGAATCTGCTGAACCTGATTTAAGAATAAGTTGATGAACTGGCACAAAAAAGTAAGTAAAGCTTCTAATTGGAACCTATTTTAAAGGCATTTATGGTGACAAGAGCATAATATAGGCATGTAAATAATTATACTTTGAAAGTCATCATTTATTAAGTTGTTAGTTTATAAGCATTATAAAAAAGATATGAAAAAATACTTAAACAATCATTTAAAATCATACAGGCAGGTTCTTTTATCTTTAAGCATTAACAGCTTTTATTTGTCAATTAAATGTTATAACAATATAGAACTTTAAGAGTACTTTGTGTAGTATATTATTTAAACAAGTAACATTTTGATCACCTTACCTTTTTTTCTTGAGACTATGTTAATTTAGTTTATAATTAGTATTTTTTGTTGTACATATTTTGAAATCATTTGTATGAAGGACAGCAAAAAACATTAACCTGTTAGCTTAAAGTTTATGAAATAACTTGCTGAATTGTTAGTTTACTTTAAAAAGAAAGTAAATGTCTATAATAGAACATTATTTTGCTTAACAGTGATGAATATTCAGGCCATATAATTTAAGTGGCTGCAATTGTAAGACAGTTCTTCTAAGGTCAAGGAACAGTCCCCTGCCTGCAATCTGTGCTGTCGCCAGGCTGAGTGTGTTTGGCGGTGTAGACACTGCACATAGCTGCCAGCATTCCCACAGGCGCATGCATGCTCTCGCTTTTTTAAAATTGAGCATTAAATATATTTATAGTTGGAAAAGAGAAGTAGTTAAATGTGGAAGCCACTCATACAATGCTGTTCTTTTAAAAGAGAAAAAGGTTTTATAAAAGCATGAAAAGTATATAAGTTTAAGCAAATCATTTATGATAAAAAGATAGCATAAGTGAAGGCCTAACTTCTAAGATGCTGCAAGCAAGGCACCAATATTGTCAGACTCAAAAAGAGTTTCAGCGGCAAAGGTTACACTTGGTTTAATTTTTAAAGCCAAAGCGAGGATTGAGTCTTAAACCAAATATACTAACTTGGGCCATGGGACAGTGTAACTTGGATAAAGACGGTATCGCTGCCTGTGAAAGGAAACAAGAAAAAGTAGATTTTTTTTTCTTTCACTGATATATTCACCTCATTTGTATAAATTTATTTAAGATAACAATGTTATTTTTGTCATTCTAGTTTAAAGAATGGCATAAATCTTTAGTAAAAGCTCATTACTACTTACTTTTGAGAAAAAATAAAGAATTAAATTAATATCATATTGGGAATTTTGAATATTCCTTTTAGATTCACTACTTGATGTCAATGATTAAATTAAAAGCATTCATGAGAAAACTAAAATATGCCATATTAGTGATAGACTTAAAAAATGTATAAACCCAATCTGAACAAAGAAGACAGCTGGTCATACAGAAATGTTTTGTACTAAGATTTTAAAAACTCAGATTTGTGAAATAAGTAGTAAATAATGAATTTGTTATATAAATTATAAAATAAAAGGGATTTTCTTACTACTATTATTATTACATACCTTTAAAAATATTCTTGGGGCATATATTCTTATCATGAAGTAACTAAGCTTTGGATATTCCAAAGAAGTTTTAAAGTGATAGAGCCTTTTCCCTTTTATATTCTTGAACACTTAAAAAAGATCCATGAACATTTGGTGCTTATGCACATTTTATACAGGCAACTCACTGGTAAATTTAGAATGTCTGATTTTCAGCAATGTTAATTCTTTTAACAACAACAACAACAAAAAAGGAAATCATAAAAGCCAAAGCACCAAGAGCACTAAGTAGAAAAACTGGGCCAAAAGGCTAATCTATACTGGTTTTAAATCAATATAGTCATTTATGTTAAAATGCCTCATATTACCAATGGATAATATCCAAGAGACTAAAAATAATTCCTGTAACACTAAATAGCTGATTTTTTAAAATTCAAGTTTCTCTCTCTTTTTTGCACATTAGGCAGTCACTCATAACTTGGACCATTGTGTTTTTCCAGCTTCTTTGGTCAGAACAAAGATAATTTTATATTCCAGGTCAGTTGGCAATACTATTAATTTGATTGCTCATATAGATATAATGGCCTTACTTCCCAGACAGCCCGAATTTCCAATAATCTATCCCATTGTTGCCTTTCCATCTGTACTGATATTTATTTGGAGGCCACTGTTACTAAAGGATAGCAATCCAGCTAATTCTAATACGACCTCTCTCGGAAGATCAAAATTCATCTTTATACTTTGAAATTAAATCAAGCTGTTGCTCTGCCAATGATTCCCTTCACTACTTATTAGGCACCTATGCCACGACGGCCCAGCTCTAGTGTTTGCCTACTTCGGTATTCTCCACTGGGGAAATACACATGCCTCCTGGAGATAAGCCTCAAGAACGTGGTCGTATGCTTAGTAGAACAAAGGAATCAAATCAAAACACGAAGCTCATGTCAGCTACAAACTGCAGGCTTTCAGAGAAAACGATTGTATCAATGTGTACACACTTGGGCACACAGACGTGGACTTGGCTTTGATCATATTTATGTGCAGCACAGGCTTAGATTCATGTACTTGTTAAATTTGGGGCACTTTTCTCATTCGTCACTTTAAATTAATTGGTCTCACTGCCTGGAAAATGCTATAAAAAACCCTCAGAATTACACATGATCTAATCAGGAAATATATACTGGAAATTCTTGTCAGCTGGGTACTGACACATTTGTTGATAATGACATTTGTTGATAATGTATTTTGGGAATGAAATACAATTAATTTGAAAATGTAGTATTAATTTATTTAGCACAAATCCCAAATACTAGATCAGTGGTTCTCAATCTTGGCTGCACATTAGCATCTCCAGGGGATTATAATACACAACCATGGTTGAAACTACTATTGAGGATCCTCTCCAATTTCTAAGAGAGTCATTCTTGAAATAGGAACAAGCATTTTCCTACAGAAAAAAAATCATGTAAATCATGAATAACTTCTTAAATTCACAAAAGCCTGTTAAGTGCAAATGTATTTCAGATTAGAAACTAATCACCTACTACAGTGTTCTATGAAGAAAATCACGCATTCCATGAAATGCCTGGAATACATCTTTTCTTGTCAAAGCTTCCCCTAGAAGGGACGGAGCTAAAAGTTCATCTGTAGCACACAGATCGGGTCAGACCTTGGGCTCCCTTTTATGTCCAGCAGTCTTTGAACAGGAAGGTACCAAGAGCACTTCTTCCTCCTCTCCTCCTTGCTATAGCAGCAGAAGCAAAGCAGTGAGCCAGGCAGCCCTTCCCTTTTCCCAGGCTCTGTCATCATCACCTCCAAGGTGGACCTGGCCAGGGCAAGGTGCGGAGCAGGGCTCTGAACGTGAGGGTGTATGCAGCACACCAAATAGGTGGCCGTTCCCTTCCTGCTGTCTTTGCCACACAGTTTTCCATGACCATGCCTTCCCATTCTGTTATCTCTGTGCAAACTTGTACACCATTTATGTCTTCACCACTTACTAGCATTTTGCTAAGCATTACACATCTGTGGTAAAGCTTGCAATCTTACTGAAAGTTGAAAAGAGTCACAGTGCGAGGGAACCATAGTGTTTAACAATGGTTAAGCATTTAACTATGCTTTTCTTTGTAACTGAATAAAAAACAAAAAACCAAAAACCAAAAAACTATGCTTTTCTTTGTACTATGATTATTTCCTATCTCTCAGTAAGACTGGAAGCTTTACCAGAGAAGATGTGTAAGTGCTTGGCAAGGAGTGAGATATATAACAGATAGTGGCTACATAAATTAATTACTGGGTTTAAAGTAAATTATTTTGGGAAAAATACTGTAAGAAGCAAAAAAGTACTATTATGACTAATCAAAATTCTAGCCAAATTTGCTTTTTGAAAAACTTAGGCAGTGGTACTCCTGCCACTTTGTGCTGAGTGGAATGTGTTCAGATGACATAGAATGCGGGCGCAGCAGCTCTTGGCTGCCAGGCCCTAGGGAAACGAGGGAGTAGGTATTCATGCTGGTGGCAGCACAGTGGGTAGCAAGTTGGGCGCTCTGGCGACCCCTGCCCCACCCGGTACGAACAGATCTGTCCAGCAGAAGTGGGGCCTTAAGCAGTTGAGGGGCCTTTAATATATTCATGCCACTGGGAAGTTTTAAGTAAGGGACTAACTGAGCATACAGATGGCTTATTTGATTTCAAAATCAGTTATTTTCAATTTTTACTAAGAGCAAAGGGAAGAGTAATAGGGTTTTCTTTATCACAAAGAAAGAAATTGAGAAAACTCTCGAGGCTGAGAGTACAAAGCTTAGCTACTGGAACAATGGTTTCTCCACGTGTCCAGCTGCTTAAGTTAACATTGTCCCTCCATGTGAGACAAAGCACTGGTCAGAGCACTGCTCTCCAGAAGGGCCCCTCTTCCCTCCCTGCTGGGTCGTTTACGGAGTGACTGCTAATCGGACTAATGTACTTATCTCCTACCTTTCCACATTTTCCATTTTTAGCTAGTTCTTAAACTAAGAGCAGTAGAATTGGCAATATGTAGAATATGATTTTAATAATTTAGTTATGTGGGAATCTTTATAATATAGACTTGAGCCATCTACCTTAGGAAAAAAAACCTCAAACAGTGAAAATGGGTGAGAATAAATAATGATTTTAGGTTAGGTTAGGTGCAAATAGAGCGGGTTTTATTTTATTAATTTAGGGGGTTGGTGGATTGGGGAATATTAATGGGATTTTTTAAAAAACTTGGTGTTTATTTGAACTTATCATCAAAAAGGATCTGATAGCTTACTAGGTGAATAACATTGTTCCATAATCCTCAGTAGCCAAATAAAGCCAAGATGTAGTAATTCGCAAAACAAATACACTTTAGGTGGCAAAAAGACAAGACAAACTGTCTGGGAACTCAAATGTATGTATAACACAGGAATAAATAAGTAGGATTCTGGACAAGTCTCAAAATAATATGCCTCCAAAGAATAATTTTATGTCAATTTTTGTTAAAAAGTTAGATCCTCGGAGTTGGAAGAAATCTTAAATCTAGTTTGATCCCCAGAAGGCTCAGAAAAAGTATTTTACAGAAAGCACAGTAGCAGACTGGAATGACAAGCCAGGATTCCTAACTCCTGGGTCTTCCTCCCCCATAATAATGTCATGCTGCCTCTGAGTACTGCATTCAGTTATGTCAAACACCAGAGTGGAATCTGGTCTGCACACTGAGCTAAGACAGCCAATGGGAAGAACACATGGAAGTGGTTGTGAGAGGGTTAAAGTTGATTAGATTCAAGTTTTGATTTAATAATGAACAAGTGAAAAAAGGTTGTGTGTTCTTTAAAACTCTGTATGAAATTTAGTAGAAAAGTAATAGAAGCACCTATATACAAAAGGTGGCTTATCTAAAGGGCTATAGCTGAGCTATACAATTTGGTAGCCGCTAGCCACATGTGGTTATTAAGTATCTGACTGTGGCTCGTGCAAACTGAGGTGCGCTGTTCAGTGTAAAATGCATACCGGAATTTGAAGATTTAGAACAAAAAGAGAATGTAAAATGTCTCATTAATAAATTTTTATATTGATTTCATGTTGAAATGACAATATTTTACAGATACTGGGTTAAATAAAATATATTAAAATTAATTTCACCTAATTCTTTCTGCATTTTTAAGATGTGACCATAAAACATTCAAAGTTACACATGTGGCTTGCACTAAATTTTATTGGATAGTACTGATCTAGAAATAAGAAAGGGATGAGCAATAGCCTGCAGCCTGTGAGATTTGTGTGGCTGGGCGTGAAAGTACAGGCACTACGTACCGTGTGCCCGACAGCGTGGACTGAGAGAGGTTAATAGGAGTTTGACTCTGATACACTGTGAATTAAAAAGTACAGAGTTTGGTGCGAAGGGAATGATGCACTGAGTAGTGTACAGATATAATCATTTTGGAGAAGGCATTTAAAGCCTTGGAGTGACATCCCTTGCAGATTTTAGGAGTTAGCTTTGTTCCCTCTGGATATGACAGATCATTTTAAATTCACCAATTAAATACATGCTCGGATGAAGTTGCAATTAGCACTTTCATCACCAGGTCTTTCAGCCAAACATAATACATTTAAGGAGGGCTGTTTAAAATTTTTTTTTTAATTATAGGTTGTTGGAGTTTAGAATTTGTTTTATGTTTTTATAATATTTTTTGAAATGGTATTTGATTTATCTACAAATTTACCAAAAAAATAGATAAGTACAATTATACAGATTCTTTTTTACCTCTATCACATATAATATTAACAATTCCTTTAAAGCACTTAAAATTTTAGCACCTACTTGAGTGAAAAGGGCTTGAATGATCGGAATCAAATACACTGCAAACATCCGTGGTACTAGAAGCACCAGAAGCAGGAGGAGGTGTTAACGGTGTTCTTGGAGAATTTGGTGCAGAGGCTGTACTTTCTGTTTCACTCTCGGGTATCCTACTATAACTAATTTTTCTTGGCTCCTGCTGCAGAGGCGTGGGATGTCTCATGGTACCTGGTCTTGGGTTTGATGGACGAACACCAGGAGATTTTAGGGGATAGCTATATTTTTTTGGCTGTAGGCATAAAAAAAACAAAACAACCAACAATACTTGTAATACTATAATAGAAAGGAAGGTGTTTCTATAAATGCCTTATAAAATTCAAGTAATGTCTATGAAAACCATATACCACCAATGAAAAAGTTACACAATGATTCAAATTAACCTGTTCAACCTAAAGCATTAACATCCCATTTTCATAAAGTCTTGGCTATCTAAATTATTAGGGAGTGAATTTCTTTAAATAACAATCTTAATCCTATAAATACCACAGTAATTGTTATTTTAATACTTTTGGATGAGAATCTTTCTAAGATATGTTGTATATTTCTCAGGCTTTTTAAACAGACTATGTTGACCTGATTTACCCTTCTTGGAAGAGCCAAGATCGTTACTATTAACTGTGATTCTCCGCTGTCAGGGTCACTGGACATTTACAAACGCATTAAATTGCCTGAGTTTTCATCTGTGTGTTTACGCTAGTTTTATGGAATTTTCTTATTCAGTGGTATCAGTTTGCCTCATTGGAGCAGACTGTGTAAATATTTCCAATTTGCTGTTTTTAATCCACCTTTAAAAAAACTATTTCAGGCCTTGAAAAATATTCTTGTGACATCTTTATATAAGCTTTAATCCACAGACATTTTGAGATCTTGGCTATTTAGAAGCCATTTATGTTTACTTCTTGATTCTTGACTCTCTTATGAACAACAGAGATTGTATTCAGAGCAGTGAGGTGATAACACCGTACATAAATTTGGCCAGGCATTGCCAAGCACTAAAAAACAATGGAAACTTTAATTTCCTCCAAATTATCTTTAGCCAAACTTCATAAGTCATTACTTTGAAAAAAGTCATAAGTACATTTAAGTGCATTAATATAAATTATCAAAGTTCCTGCCCTTAAAATAAATCTTGAATAATTTTTTTTGTTTAAAAAAATAAAAACTTTTATATGTGCCTAATAGCTTCATCTATCATGTCAGGACTTATTCAGAATAATATTAAGACTCATTTTTTGGAACCGAGTGGGATATTCCCGAGCATATTTCTTAAGCACTTACTCATTACTTTCAGCTGTTACCCGTGCACTTCACCCTAAATGCCTTTATGGGAAACTGATCTGTGTAACACATACGGTTGCAACAGCCTCACCAGACACAGATGACAACTGAAAAACATATATAAATGTAAACTTAATATAGACATATAAATGCTTACGAATCTTGGGAGAGGTTTAGGGTTTCGTGGTTCTATTTCTAGGGATTTGTTGAAAAGATAATCTGTAAATTCTTTTTCCATGCTATTTCCCATTGGATTCAAGTTTTCGAAGAACCTCTAAAATAAATGCAAAGAAACAATTATTAATATTAAATATTAGAAATTCATGAAAATAATTTAAGAAAACATTTAACATAAGAAAATTTGAATTACTTTTTTATTTTCTTCTCTATAATATAAAGCTGTCTTTCATCAGGCAGGTTATAAACTTAATCAGAAACATGTATCTTCAAATAATTCAACTTACTTTGATATCTGATTCTACTCGTAAACAATAAGGCTGATTTTGGTACTGCTGTATCTCTCCTGTTATTTCTGCTACTTTTCTCCTTTTGCTAAAATTTATAAGCTCTTTTCCATGCCTTTTTAGGACCTCAGGGTTGCCTTCTTCTGTTTTCAAGATATTAGTTAGGTAAATTCCTAAAAGATATAAAGAAATTATTTCAAGGATAAAGAAGGAAAAAGCTAGTTTTTCTTTCTTAGCAATTGTAGTCACTTTACACTGTACCATCTCACCCATCATAACCAAAGAATCATGGCACAGATTTCCCTACCATGAAAAACAACAAGCGAGGTAAATATCAAGAGAAAAAGTTTTATGAGTATCAAATTTTTCTGCAACAAACTGAAGTTTTATAAACACCCAAGAAAAGGGGACAACATTTAACAAAGTTAATACATTTTTCAGGAGGGATAACCAATTTTCCATACCTGCCAAACTACATATTATCTGACAAAAGTCACAGTTGTATAAAAGAAAGTTTAAGAATAATACATCACTAATAACACTTATTTTTGGAAAAAGGAGGAAATGTGCAATTCAGAGTATTCTATTTGCTGCTTATTCAGCTCTTGAGGCCCCACAAGAGTTTGTTAGGGTTTGTAATTCAGATGTAGTTCTGTTTGGATAGGCTTACTCATGTTAACATGAAAGGATCTGCAAGCCTGTCGAGTACAAGACGCATTTAATTTATGTATGTATTCTGGCCTTCAGTACTTCTAGAATTAGTGGCAACCTGATCATTGAGCTCCTGTTTCCTCATCACTGCAGGCTGTGCACTGGATGAGGAGGAGAATGAACAAAATAGTGGGCACTGTAGTTCTACACATGGCCCTCTGATGCCAGGACCACTTTAGCTCCTTTCTGTTCTCGCATAATGGTTCTGCAGCCAGCTCTGCTGTTTTCTACTCATGTGATCTTGTGCAAGTTTCTCTGTGCCTTGGTTTTCTCATCTATAAAATGCAGAGGGCAGGGCTGTTGTGAGAAATGAACGAGTATATAGGCTTAGAATAGGGCCTGACAAAGGCCCTAAAGCACATGTTTCCCTAGCTGTGGTTGTGACTGTCGATGCCTTTGTTGCTAACCTTGCCCTATTCTCTTATGCTTCTGACTTTCCCCCTAAAGTACTGACTGTGATGCTTTGGGGGAAAAAAGAGGGTGTGTAAACACCTAAATTCGTTTACTCAATACATGTGTACTGAGTCTCTGCTGTATGCCAAGCACTGCATTAGGTACTGCAGGTCTGAAAACAACAAGACACACAGTCCATGGCCCCAAGGAGTTCAGAGCTTTGAATGGGGCTACTACAGTACAATCGGGTAAGTGCTACATTAGTAATAGTGCAGAAGATGCTATGAGAGCACAAAGGAAGTGTGCCTAACTCTGCCTATAGGAAAGGATCACAGAAGCGGAGATGCTTAAAATAAGTCTCAAAAAATGAACAGAAATTTAATAAGCAGATGAAGATGGAAGGGCATTCTAAGCAAAGCAGCAGTGTGTGCAGAGGCACTGGTTTGTGACGAAGCTTGGAAGGCACACTCAGAGACAGCATGATTTTCTTATGGCTAGACCACAGGGGTCTGATGTGTGGGAAGGAAGAGGAGTGGCAGGATATGGGAATGACATAAGCAAGGGATTAGGAGTTCTAATCCCTTCTCCATCACTTCAGGTTGTGCGCTGGATGAGGAGAAAGGACAAAATAACAGGCACTTTAATTCCAACTGTATTTTAGTGGTGCTAAGTGCTTTTGTGGTACAGGCATACTTTTCAATGCTAGAATTTTGGGCCACATTCTTGGAAAGATTAAGTGACTCAAAATCAACAGTGCACAAGTCAGCAATAATGAATATTATAGACATCAATGTCTGTTTGATTCTAAAAAGTATACAGTTATTAAGTGTATTATTATTTCTAAGCACACAGGCCACTCTCTTTAAAAAAAAAGATTTCATTCATTTATTTTAGAGAGGTGGGAAGGGAGGGAGAAAAAGAGAGAGAGAAACATCCATGTGCGAGAGATACATCAGTTGGTTGCTTCCCGCACGCCCCCATCTGGGGACCTGGCCTGCAACCCAGGCATGTGCCATGACCAGGAATCAAACCTATATTTTGGTTCGCAGGCCGGCACTCAGTCCACTGATCCACACCAGCTACAGCTCAGGCCACTCTTGGTTATACATTCATGACAAATTCCCCCTGCGTTCTAGTAAGCATAGGCTCTTATTTTCTACACCTGCCAGTTATATTCTCCCCTACAGTAAGCTGCTCGATCGACTTAGGTCAATGTTCAGTCTGACAACTAAGTCTGTGACAGGACGTACTGTATTTTGCTGTGTATAAGGCACACCTTTAGCCCAATTTTCCAGGATGCACATTATACATGGGTAGTACTAATTATGTATCTATGTAAATGTTTTTAATTCTTCTATTTATGCATATGTGTTAAAAGTGTAACTCTAGAAAACAATAATGATATCCATATGTAAAATAATACCCTGGAATACAATAATCAGTTTTATTTCTAAATACAAATAAAAAAATTGAATTAAAAAATTAAAATGGAAGATTTTTTCCTCAAAGTTTGGTCCAAAAATATGGGTGCACAGCATACATGGGAACACATTATACATGGCAAAATATGGTATTTAATGGCAGACAAAATCAACTTTCCATATTGGTCACAAATTGATGGCCCAACTGGGAAGAATTTGTGGGTAGTAGCATCTAGACTGGGTCATGAAGAGCATTTTTAAAAAAGAGTTTAACTTTTATCTAATAGGTAATTAGGAAATTTTTAGCATCTTTGCATCCTAGAAGGATTACTCTCTGGCTGTACTGTGAAGCCAGATGGGTTACCAGATGTGAAGCTAGATGAGTTAAGCCTGGAAGCAGGAAGATCAGTTTGCAGGGTAAAAGTGGTGAGATACTGAGGGCTCTCTTAGGGTCTACAGGGATAGAATGGAGTGCATAAACATTTAAGGCGTAGATGTCACAAGAACTGGTGAACTGGTTTGGGTGGGATGGGGGGCAGTGGAAGGAAGACTCAGCTTTGTGCTTGAGTGAGCGGCTGGGTGGTGGTATAATGACTGACACTGGAAACATGGGAAATAAGTTATGAGACGTCGTAAGCATTAAAAGTATACTTGAATGAAGTTGTGAAAATGCTTACAATAGCATTTTGGTAGAGCTCAAGATGAAATTTAGAAATTATTTTATGACAAATTAATGGGCAGTAAAAAGGAGAATAAATGATCAAAGAGGTGGTATCCAAACTTTGTTGATTGTATACTGTATATTAGTAAAAAAATTTAGGCATGCATCCTTTTTCTATATATAATTAACATATATATACTAATATATTGTTAAAGCTTATTTTTTAAAGTAGATTTTTAAAAAAGATTTATTTATTTTTACAGAGAGGGGAAAGGAGGGAGAAAGAGAGGCAGAGAAACATCAATGTGTGGTTGCCTCTTGCCCGCCCCCTACTGGGGACCTGGCCTGCAACCCAGGCATGTGCCCTGACTGGGAATCGATCTGGTGACTCTTTGGTTTGCAGGCCAGCACTCAATCCACTGAGTCATACCAGCCATGGTTAAATAGATCATTTTATATACCCTGTGGAGACAGTTGTTTTAGGGAGAGAGAAAGCAGAGCACTACTACATAAACAATGAAGAAGGGTGAGGTTTCACCTTTTTGCTTACGTCTTTCCCAACCCTTCTGGAAAAAGTAGCTGCTTAGAGTTCTGGGTCTCATAGCAATTTGTTCATACTTCCACTCACACCTCTCTACAATACAGTATCGTACGTACTATGTGGTGCTGCAATGTACTTTTCTGCTCTTTTGAGAGGGCTTATGGAGGGTAAGACAATGTTTTATTTTCTATTCTAATACCTAGCCTGGCGCCTGGCATATCACATGGAAGCATCCAATGAATGTTTCTGAATGAATGAGAGGATGCAAGAGACAAATAATCAATTCTAAAATGGCAGGAAAGCATGAGAGGAGATGAAACAAACTGACAAGAAAGAGAAGGAGAACACACAATTAGAGCTGTGTAAAAGGAAAGAGCAGGCCAATGCTACCGGCTTGTTTGCGCAGAGAGGTGAGACTTGGTTGAGTGAGGAATGAACATCCTTGTACCTTGGAATAAATGTTAATTTGCATATGCATATACCTATTCTACCTATAAGTAGAACATTTTAGTGTGTGGAGAAAAACTGGGATATAGACCATGGTCTGGCAGGACCTTGGAAGGAGAAATTGCCTGTAAATGGTGTAGTGTCAACAAAAGACTTGAATAAAAATTCTGGTCAGATGAAAACCAAGTAAAAATGGTAGATACTACTCCTGACCCTCCCATACATGGGAAAAACAGCATACAGAATTAAGGATAGGAATCTGGAAGGAGTATAGATGAGATGGAATTAAGCAGCAGCAATAAGATATGGCTCTGCCTACTGGGTAGAACCATGAGAGGCTGCCTGGCTAGCTCCAGGGACTGATAACTTTTAGTTTTGGAATAGCAAAAATCTTCCCAGAGCGGCAGAACTGAGCAGAGACAGTTCAGATAAACTGCCCTGGAAGAACAGAGGCTCAACAACCAGGAAGCCAAGCAGAGATGAGTAGGAAGGTTGGCAGGTAGGCTGTTTGTACCTATCAAACTACCCGCATGTCTGTATTCATTCACTAAATCATACAGCTCACCCTCAAACACAGTGAATCATACTCTAAATACAGGTCTGAAACGTCCTTTCTTCACATGACATGTTATGAAGAAAAACAATGCTAGTGCATCTGAGAGAGAGTACTCCTGAGAGTTCAGTTTGTGTGAACAAGTGCCTGCCCATCAGGGTAATGGGGTAGGTGGCAGGGACTAATTCGTTACTCCAGTGAACAGGCCCTGGGGTCTCTCTTCACCTGTGTACCAGAGGCTGTAGAATATCATTAGTAGCATGACTGTAAGCCCAATGAGTGCTATGTATTTTTCACTTTTTCTAGGCACCTGACACAGTTCTTGACACAAAGTAGGTAATCAAGAAATATTTTTTGACAGACTGAATAAAATGAGCTTACCCAGGTACTTTCCCAGGCTCCCCTGTAGGAATTGACACTATAGTTACCACACATGAAAGTACATGCATAAGCTTTAATGTTTTACCAGAAAAGGAAAACAAATGAACTCAATAGTTTTATCAATAATTTAGGGGGGGCAAGTCCTCAGGAAAACAGAATAAATAGTGATAAAAAAATACATGACATAAACAACATAAAATGAGAGAGAATAATTATGTTTAAGAGTTTATCTTTTTGAAGAAAAAAGCAAATGAAAGTAGGACAAGTACAAAAAGAAATGAGAAAGATAGACTGCAAATAGGAATAATTTACAAAATAACATTTTTGTAGATGTAACCGAATGCTTGTATTTTTTAAAATAATGAAATGAGATACTTGCAAAGCAGATAACTGAAATTTAAAAAATTAAGGAAGAGTCCTTGCTGGTGTAGCTCAGTGGATTGAGCATGGTCCTGCAAACCAAAGGGTCACTGGTTCGATTCCCAGTCAGGGCACATGCCTGGGTTGCGGGCCAGGTCCCCAGTAGGGGGCGCATGAGAGGCAACCACACATTGATGTTTCTCTCCCTCTCTTTCTTCTTCCCTTCCCCCTCTCTAAAAATAAATAAATAAAATCTTTAAAAAATAAAAATATAAAATTAAGGAAGAAATGAATTGTTATTAAAGAATTATTGTATCCTACAGAAGATTACAGATCCAGATGGTTTTTGTTGGAATATTTCAAAATTTAAAGGCTAGATCATTTCATGATATTCCAGAATAGAATAAATAAGATGTAAAGTTACTTAACTAATGTTACAAAGTAATATAACCATAACAACAAGAGCTATAAATATAGTACAAAAAGAAAAACCACAGACCAACCTTATTTATGAAGATGGATGCAAAAATCCTAAGTAAAACGATAATGAATAAAATTTATTTATATATTTAAAAAGATTAATCCACCATGAAATAAATGAGTTAATATTAGTAAGTAGGAAGGTTCAGTATTAGCCAATCTATAATTTAATCTGCTAAACAAGAAAAATCCTTTTTCTAAAATGAAAAACTATTTACCAAAGTAAATGTATATTGCTAACAAAGCAAAGGAGATAATTATGAAAGAAAACTTTCTTAACATGATAAAAAGCATCTAATCAAGAAAACAGCAAAATTATACCTATTTCTGCTTAAATTGAGATAAAAGTCAAGCTGCTTATCATCATTATTGTTAAACCTTTGTTTGGAAGTTATGACCAATGTTACAAGGCATAGCACAGAAATAAGATCAAAACAAGAGACACTAACATTATTGGTAGACATCATTAAATATTTAGAAAATCCGAGAAAATTTAAGTCTTGGAATTAAGGGTAATTGACTATTAAAAAGGATACCATTCACAATCAGAAACACCTAGAAAAAAGCTAAGTACCATACATTTTCTTTCCAAATTAATTGATAGATTGTTTCAACTGTATTAGGGGAAATCACACACCCCCCATTATAAAGTTTATTTGGAAAAATAAAGAGACAAAATTGGCACAGGAAATACTGAAGAAACACTGAAGAACCAATGGTATCATATTTGAAAACACTATTAAGCGGAGGTTCTTAGCCTTGGCACCACTGGCCTTTTGGGTTGGGTAACTTTTTGTTGTAGGGGCTGTCCTGTGTATCGCAGGATGTTAGCAACATTGCAGTCCTCTGCCCACTAGACACCTCTAGCACCTCCCAGTGAGAACAACAGAAATATCTCCAGATTTTGCTAAATGTTCTCTGGGGTGCAAAAATTGCCCCCAGTTGAGAATCACTGATTATAAAGTGCCAATCATTAAAACCGGGGCACTAGTATAAGAACTTAATGGGAAATTACTTATTAAAGGAGTTACTATTATAAATGGGGTTAAAGAAGATTTACTCCATAAACCTGAGTCAATAAAAAACCAATTTGGTGGAAAAATAAATTTGAATATTTCATTGTCTAAAAGAGATTTCGATTTGATTGAAGAGTTAAACATAATTTAAAAAATGAGATAATAAAGCTAAAAGAAATCACTGAATATTAAATTACTAGGCTGGAAGAATTTTCTAAGGTTAGAGCCAACAGCAATCATAATGGGAAAGAGCGACATTATAGAATTTAAATATACTGTATGTTAAAGAATAAAAACTAAAGGGCATATGGTAAAATATCTAGCTTAAAAATATTCTCAAATAAAGATATTCATTATAACATTACTTAGGAAACCCTAAGACATGCAAACAATGTATGTGTTCAATCATGGGGCAACAGTTAAATGGACTGTCATACAGACTCTATGGAATATTATGCAGCCATTACAAATAATAATTATGAAGACTAATAAAACACAACAATATATTTAGAATATGGTAAGTGAAAAAGGTAAACAATAGTGTATATGTCATATGATTGCAACTATATACAATGTGTAGAGCAAAAAGATTAGAAGTAAATACAAAAGTGGTTAGTTATAAAGCCTGAAAACAAGTGGGAAAATTTGAGGTGCTGATTTAAAGAAATCAGGGTATAACAACATCATGCGCGGTAAAACTTAAAGCTATATAAAAATATATAGATATAGATAAGGAAATGGCTGGGCGAAGTATAGCACATGCTAAAAAGACTGAACACCAGACATGTAACAGAGATCATAGTTTTTGTTTAGTATTCAGAGGAAGAATCATCAGAGCACTACACAGGCGGGGAAAGCGGTGTGAAAGAGAGAGCATTATATCAGATGGCCGCCCGACATGGAAATGAAAAGTGGAATGTATAGATTAGGTTTGATCTTAAAAAGTCCTAATAGAGAAAAATTCTAAGAGGATTCAGGTGCTAAATATTTGCTAAATAAGAATTTTCTGCTGGTATATTACACATGTGTAAACTCAGTTATTTAATGAAATAAGTGTCTTGTTTTATCCAGAAAAACAATAAAAATTTAACAGGAAATGCTCACCAAAGAAAGGCACACATGGTGGATTAATAGACCTGAGTTTTGCCAAATATTTCTTATAGTGATCTTCACTTAATTCATGAGCTTCTTCTAAAATTTTCTTTTGGCGACTTGGTATTTGCTACAATAAAAAATAATATTTAGGGACCATAAGTTTATAAAAGGAATCAAAGGTTTTTCCAAAAAATTCCAGGCTAAGAGCAACTGTATAGGGTTTGATTCTAAGGATAACCATGCTGGCTCAAAGGACTATCTTCATGGCTCCTAGTGCAAACTTAAAGGGTGTGTGTGTGTGTGTGTGCGTGCATGTGTGTGTGAAATCAGGTTTCTCTTGCCATTCCTCACACAATTATGTGAGTATCATTGTACAATACAAATTAAGTGCTGAAAGCGTTTTCTTCTTCTGAGAATGCATTTTAATGAAAATGTCTAATTTAAAAAGAGCAACAAATTCAACTTGAAATTTAGATAATACGATCTTTTAAACTATTGGGTTGGCCAAAAAGTTCATTTGGTTTTTTCTGTAAGGTGGCTCTAGTAGCTTAGTTGTCTTTAATTTTGTTCAAAACGATTTTGTTAAGATTGTATTGTTATAGCTGTCCTATCAGCATGCATTAAAAAAAAACGAAGCAAAATTGGTGAATTTTTGTGTAGCTATTTTAACATTGAAGAGGGGAAGAAAATAAGCAACATTTTTAGCATATTATGCTTTATTATTTCGAGAAAGATAAAATGCAACTGAAATGCATAAAAAGATTTGCGCAGTGCATGGAGAAGATTTGACTGATTGAACGTGTGAGAAGTGGTTTGTGAAGTTTCATGCCAGATGATGCTCCCTGGTTGGGTAGCTGGGTAGACCAGCTGAAGTTGACAGTGACCACACTGAGACATTAACTGAAAACAATCAGTGTTGTACCACATGGGAGATAGCCAACGTACTCAAAACATCCAAGTCAATAAAGTTATTGGTGAAAATAAAAAATGTGTCTTCTGTTTTATGGAAAAAACTAAATGGACTTTTTGGCCAACCCAATATTAGTGAGAGACAGACGAGGCAGTCAAAAAATTAAAGATCATATTTGTTACAATCCTGATTCTTAGAACATGAAATTTAAGTTCTTTAAAAGAAGAGAACTATATAAACCTACCTCAAATGTGTGGTCCAGCCTGTAAACAGGTGACGAGTTCATAGCACTGACAACCTCAAGGACACCATTGAAGTTGTTCAGCTCCTGAAAGACTTGCAGAATCTCAATTATTCGACTCACCACGGCCACTCTTTCTTCTAAGTTTTCAGTTTCTACAATGCATCTGGGAATCAAAGACAAAAATGATTTTAAAAATTCAGAGTTTTTCCATCAAAGATGTGAGTTAAAAATTTTAGTAAATAAAATAATGCAGAGTGTGGAGAGGCCATACATGTAACTGCAAAGACTACATAGTCAGAATGCTGGGTAAGTCGTAGGAGGCCGGAAGACACGGCAGAGCCTTGGTAGTCAGGCGTGCTGCTCCTCGCTGCCTTCCAGACGGACACCACGCACCGGTCAGTCACATTCCTAGTGTATTTGCTGCATCCTGTCTCAGCATTAACTGATGTGTCTGACATCTTATTGAATGTATGCTGTTTTAGAGGATGTGGGGGTGTTCTGGGGAATTTATTCTAGAACTCAAAAATTCTGTGCTTCCTATTCTTCATCTAATTGCAAGATTTTAGTGATTAATCCTGAATTTCTTTCTTTGAAATACAGAAGTAATTAGCTACATTTCTAGGAACAGCTGTTAAATAGTAAGCATTATAAGGTAAAAATGTCAATGAAAGTATTTTACCTCAGTTAAGAAGAAAAATTTTTATTTATTTTAATTTTTTATTGTATTTTATTTATCATGTTATTACAGTTGCCCAATTTCCCTCCAAGAATAAAGTTTTTAATTACTTAGAAAAAAATCAATGAAAAGAAAAGCATTTAAATATCAAGAATCCTTGGAAAGTATATATATATATACAACATATATGTATGTTGGTAAATATCTAAAAGGAAGCGTACTGTGCTCAAAAAAAAAAAAGAAAATTCCTCAGTGAACATTCACTCTCCACTTCTAATATTTGAGAGAATTTATTTACTAATTAGTTATCAGTAAAGAAAAAGAGACATTAAACTTGGCTTTCAATAATATAATATTAAACCTTATAATCCAAGCAAAAATAGAATTCATAACTGGAAAAAATAAGTATAAATCACTATTAAACATTTTTTAAATGTAAAGCTGCAGCCCCGAGCGGATGGCTCAGTCAGTTGGAGCACTGTTCCGTACACCGAAAGGCTGTGGGTTTGATCCTGCGTCGGGGCGCCTGTGGGAGGCAACTGATCAATGTTTCTCTCTCACATCAATGTTTCTCTCTCTCTCTCAAATCAATTCTAAAAAACTTTAAAAAAATGTGCAGTTGCAGATCACCTAATTTTCTAATGAGGCAGGTCTGACATTAAGAAAAAACCATTGTAAAACTATCAAAATTAATTTGCCTTATATCAAATTAAACATAACGTGTTTGTATGTTCAAAGCATTAGCTAGATCTCTACAAATATATTCTGGATAGCTAGTTAGATATTTCAAAAGGCATAATGTAAGTATAGTGTATTTACATCTTTTATTTAACTATTTCAGTTGATATTAATTAGGTGTACACACAGATCACTTGTGGAGGTTTTCTAAAGACCAGGTAAGTATGGAGTGATTTATCTACAGGTGACTCCAATTTAATGCACACCCGTGGCTAAGAACCACTCTGGCAAATGAACAAGAACCTTTCACATTGAAAAGGCAGACACTGGAACCCCTGTACACTGATGATGGTGGGAATGCGAAACGGTGTAGCCGCTGGGGAAAACAGTATGGAGGTTCCTCAAAACATGAAAAATAGAAGTATCATATGATTCGGCAACCCCACTTCTGGGAATTTATCCGAAAGTATTGAAATCAGTGCCTCAAAGCTATCTTAGCACTCCTATGTTCACTGCAATGCTATTCACAGTAGCTAAGATGTGCAAACCACCCCAATGTGCATCCACAGAGGACGGGATGAAGAAAATGTGGTGCACACACGCAACAGAACACGATTCCCTGGGAACCCTGCAGTGCGCAACAGCACGAATGAACACTGAGAACACTGTGCTAAGAGGAATAAGCCAGTCAGGGAAAGGCAAATACTGCATGTTTTCCCAAAACAGTCCAACTCATAGCCGCAAAGAATGGAATGGTGATGGTCAGGGGCTGTGCGGAGAGGACAGTGGGGCGTTGCTCATCAGCATACACCAGACTTCAGGTTTGCAGGGTGAATAAATTCTAGACATCTGCTGTACCACATCAGGCCGAAGATCACCGTGCTGTGTTGTGCCGTGATCTGTTAACAGGGTAAGTCTCACCTCAAGTATTCTTAACACAGTTTAAAAAAAAAGACAAAGCAGGAAATAGCCTTCTTCTTAGTAATCTGTTAAAAAATAGGGCGGAAATGAAATGGTCTCTATGTTTGATCAGTTATGTTTCCTCTTTACAGACATAAGTTTTAATTTTTATAATGGAAATCATACCAAAGTGTAGCTATTTAACTTAATGAAGACATCAGGAAGCAACACATAGAAGGAAAATTCTAAAGTTTTACTTTTTTAGAGGCTGAGGAGTCATAAAATAAATAGAAGGAAATCCCAACTTGCAGATTACTTGGGTGCATTTCTCTTCAGGAATCTCTTTCGGGTCTGTACCCACATTCTAGCTCAGGTTCCGGCCATTCCCTTCTGTCACTGGTCTTTTGTTCTGGCAGTTCCAACATGATCTGTGGAACCTCATATCACCCTTATAAAATATTAGTCAAATAATCATATTGTTTTTACTCAGAAGAAAAACGTGGCCAGTACATAAAACCCCAATCTCTGGCCCCAACTATAAAATCCCGTTGAGATTCTGGACTTCTGACACAGCAGCGTACAGAGCTCTGCTTATTCACTCCTCCGTGAAACTGGTGAAAATTGTGTGTGTGTGCGTATATGTTTATAGATAAATATATACACACACATATACACACATAAATATTTAAAGTCTCTGGAAACGGCCCTAAAGCAAATAGCAAATGAAGACACATATGTTCAGGAAAATCTACAAAAATTCAGTAAGCGAGATAGAGGCAAGGGTTTGTGGTATTTGAACTAAGACTGCTCTCTCCCTTCTTCCTGCCAGAGAACCTCTGAGGGGGAGGGGGTGGAGAGGTTTACTGCAGATTGCTGCAGCCAAGAACACAGGGCTCCCGGTCCACCCAGCTCCCAGCTACAGGGCTTTCTTCCCAGGAGGAGCAGGACTTCAGCATTTCTCATTCGTCCTGTCCCAAGCAGCTGCTGCTGAGGCCATGTCCCAGGTGAGGGCGGTTGAGAGGTGGGGGCTCCTTCCTCCTGCAAAACTTCGATGTGGAACAGAGGCTCTCCCTTGAACGAGGCATACTGAAAATCCTGGGAAGACAGCTATTCCCTGGTTCCTAAGGCAGTTCTATGTCAAGAGAAGCAAGCCAAGAGGACCTCCGGCTATGCTGTGTGTACACATGCACCACCACCAAGCACTCAGCTCCTGCAGCAAGAATGTTAACTCCAAGAGAAACTTGCTATGGTCCCCAGCTTCAGACCCTAGGCTCAGACAGGTCACTCCTAATCTCCTGTCCTTTACAGCAAAGTGTGGAGAAGTTTAAACCCTAAGGATGCTCTCAAGAACAGCGAAGGTTGTGGTGAAGAGTAGTTTAGAGATCTGTGGATTTAATGAAGATATAGCCTAGACTTCTGGCCAACTAGTTCACAGGAGAGAACCAGGGAATGAGATAGCTGGGGTCAGAACAAATATTAAAATAGAGACCTCAGAAACCATTTGTTCAAAGGAGTCACAATATGATTGGATTAGTTTACAGAGCAATTTATGCCACCAGGGAATTTCTGGAAACAGTAGAGCAATCAGCTGGCAATTAGTGGAGGTTAACAACTTGGTGTGGTCAGGGAGGGAGTGAAGGAAAGCCTGACTGATACTGCTGCCTTCTCAAGGTGACTGAGGGCAGGCAAACCCTAACCTGTACCTCCCAGAAGAGGGACATCTCAGTTTAACATCTCAGGGGGAGAACAGCTCTCACTAAAATAACCCAGCTAGTCAACTAAACAAATCAACAAGCAATAACAATGACAAGCTCTGGGGACAGGGGGGGGGGGCACGGCGGCAGTAATTACAAGTTGCTACAATATTATCTGAAATGTCAAATTTCCAACAAAAAATTATGAGGCGTGCAAAGAAACAGGAAAGTATAACCCTTTCACTGGGGAAAAAAGCAGGGACAGTAACTGTCTGTGAGAGACCAGCTGTCCGATTTAACAGAAGAAGATTTCAAGTAGCCATTATGAGTATGTTCCCAGAACTAAAGGAAAGCATGATTCAAAGAGCAAATGGTATGAAGACAGTGTGCATCAAAGAGAGAATATCACAAAAGACACGGAATCATAAAAGGAACCAAATGGAAATCCTGGAGTTGAAAAGTACAATAGTTAAAAAATTTACCACAGGGGCTCAATAGTCCATTTGAACTGGCAGAAGAAAGAATTAGTTAACTTGAAGATAGAGCTATTGTTCAAAAGTGAAGGCAAAATAAAGACTTTCCCAGACAAACAAAAACGGAGAGAATTTGTTGCTAACAGACCCATGTACAAAAGTTCTCCAGGCTGAAAGCAAGTGGCCCCAGATGGTAATATGAATCCGCACAAAGAAAGAGGACCAGTAAAGGTAATTATGTGAATTATAAAAGATACTATAAATGTGTATTTTTTCTCACTGCTTCTCTTAAGTGATTTAAAAAGCCACCGTATAAAATAAGGTTCATGTAATGTACTGTTGAGCCTGTAACAAACAGAAATGGAATTGTGTGTAATCTATTGCCAGTAACCGACCGCACTAAGGAGGTGGGTGGGTGAGAGCAGAGCTGTGATGGGCTAAGAAAATAATGGCAGATGGGGAAGCAGTAATTATAGTGTTTGTTAGATTTGCATCATTACTTACTTGTAATGTGTATCACAATAATACCACAAAAAGGGGGGAAGGGAAACAGAGCTATATAGGATTAACATTTCTATGTATCACGGAAATTAAGCTACTATAAATATGAAGCTGATTTTGATGAGATGTATATGGTAAACTTTAAGCAACCATTAAAAAAGCCTCAAAATATAATAAAAAATTAATGAAATTAAAATGCTACATTAGAAAACTATTCACTCAGTGCAAAAAGGAGGAGAACAGAACATGAGACACATAGAAATGGAGCTGCAATGACATTTGTAATGCATCTGACCGCTACGAAATGTGAGAATGTCAGTGACACTTACTTCTCGAACCACAGAGTGAGATTAGTGGTATGCCGGATCATTTTCAGAAGATTAGGAGAATTAATTTCTTTGTCTTCTTTTGTCCACACACTTCCAACTAATTCGGATGGCTGGACAGCTCTGAAATCATCAAGACATAATTCTACATGATTCTTTTCCCTCTACTGTACTGTTTTATTAAGTGAATCAGACAGATGAAACTAAACTCATATAAACTTTCCTCTTACACAGCAGCAAGGTTTATGACAAGGTTTAACAAAAAGTTATAATTCTGCATCTTTTTCTATATATTAAAAAAATTTTATACATGTACCCATGTACTTTTATTATTGCCTTACAGTAGCATTTGATTTTGGGCAAGTTTGGGATTTCTTCATAAAATCTTTCCCAGCACTTACAAATATTATTTAACAAATTGGGGTGACAAAGTAGTTTGGGATAATTCTTTTAAATAATAATGTATCTGTTATAATAATCAGCTCAATGAGGGTATAGTAAAAATGCAATTCATGTTTTTTTTCTCTAAAGGAGGAGGGGAAACCCAACCACAAAACAGTCCTGGAAAATAAAATAGATTCTAACACTGCTTTCTGAGAATAGTGATGATCTCTGGTGGGAGGGATCTATAAAATTAGTTCCTTTTTTCATTTAGTTATTAAAACTAGCTTGAATTTCTAAATAGCCCCCATTTACAACTAGAAACAGACATTTTTTGAGGCAGTAGTTACTAACATGTAGAAAAGCTAAAAAGGCTGTAACTGGCCATGACTTAAATTCATAATCACAACGGCAGTAGCTGACTGACTGAGCCCCAACTTTGTGCTAAGCACTGTACACGCACTGACTTTTTTAAACCTCACAGCAGCCTCAGGAGTGAGTAATATGCTAGCTCCCTTTTACTTTTGAGGAAACTAACAGGCAGAGGGAGAAAGTTACAAAAGAAGGTTAGAGTTGCTCTCCAACACCAAGTCAGCAAATGGTAAAGCCAGGATTTGAACTTAGCTTTACCAACAGGGGTGACTGCAGACAGAAGCTTTAAAATACAGACAAAGCAAGGGGGTCAGAGAGTGAAGGAGGAGCTTTCTGCACACCAGACACTTCATGTCCTAACTCTTTTATGTCTTACAACAATCTTTTGAGGCAGAAACCAGTATTTCATTTAAAAAATTAACTCCTTTAAGGTGATTTTTCAGCTTGAATGTCAAATTACATACCGATACAGATCTGATTCAAGTAAAGTGAGTTGCCGAGCAATTTCTATTGGGTGTAAGGTGAGCAGGTCAAAAGTCTCTATGTGCCCAGGTCTGCTTATATGCCATTCAACTGTGGGAGGTGAACTCTGAAATGTAATATTATGACCCGGTCCACTGTCTCTTGCCATTTTTTTCCTCTGGATTATTTTAGTGATGGATTCAACCCATTTCCTCATTGCTTTACCTGAAATACATTTTAAATAACATTTAAATACTTTTTACTCAATATTTTATTTTTTTAAATAGTATAAAATCATACAAGTGATACCTGAATGTATCTTTACTATAAAAAGTTCAAATGATCAAAATTTTAAAAATGGAAGTTCCCTTTTACCATTTCCCTGTTCCCTATACCAATCTCATTCTTCCTCACATGGGTATCCACTGTGATAATTAGGTTTATATTCCATTTCCTTTTAAAATAAAATTAGAAAGTAATTTATTTGTAGAGCACTTTTTACCTCTATTGTTCTGAACTGTGGTTCAAAATATATTATAATCTTAAAAAAAGATTTATCGTACACAAATGAGATTTACAAGGACCGACTATACACACCCACTGTCAATCTAAGCAACGACGAGTTTTATAAGCCAAACAGTGCCAGAGGGCGGAGTCCTCCGTTTAAGCATGAGTTTCTGAGGCAGCTTGGTTTTGTACTATGCATGGAAGTATGGGTGCTGGACACTGTATTCTGATCCTCATTTAGCATGCACCATGGAAATGTAGACAAGTTTCCCTAAGGCAGACTTACACCTATGCAATCACAGAACCTTTAAAACTAGAAGAGAAACTTTGGAGATGATGAAACCTAGCTCCACATGTTACTGATGAGAATGAATGAAAGTAAGTTTGCCCAAAGTCATGGCTGATGACTGGCAGAGCTGGGAACAAAACTCCCGTTTCCTAGCTCTCCATTCCCTGTGCTCCGCTGCCTCTCTGACGTGTGCCCTGTTCGCCTGTGGCTCAGGGACTCCGTCAGCGGTGTTGTGCCGGCACAGCGGTCCCTAACTGCCCTCCGTGCACCCCGTCAAGTAAGTGTAAAGACAGTACACTTATCTATCTATGAGACTTCTTCTATCCAATTCCAGAATAACCAGCAAGTTGATTTACTAAATGAAAATACATAGGTTCGACAGGGTGATTCCTGAGCAATTTGTAGATCAAAAATCTGGTTTGATGAAAATTTCTAAATTTTCAACTTGCTATGCTGGCACTACCAGATACACCTCTTAACAATGGGCAGTAAGGACAGCAATGGACAGTCACCACATGGGTACTTTTACTACACATAAAACGAGGCACTTAAAAAAACCATACCTCTTACTGTTCCAATAAATTCCTCCATTCGCCGCAAAAGATCTGTATCTCTCTCGAAGTCATAGAAGTGGTGCTCTACCCAGTGCCGACACACATTCAGCACTCTGTGGCATTCACACAGAAGAAGAATTGCATTACAAGGGAGCTCAGAGAGAAACGCTTATCACAATGAATAGTATCAATGAAAACAGCAACTGCCACTAAATTACATAATCTTATAAACTGCTTACCACTTTCAAAATTCCAAGTTAATTAAGACTTACACAGCAACTTTTGACAATTGCTTGTCACTCATTTTACTTACTACCTCATCCTGGCTTTGTTTCAACTCTGAAACAAAAGTTCGATAAAGGCTTGTTCACTTCAGTTATTTATTAATGCTTACCGCAGCTGTACAGGCTGTATGTATTCTTTTCTAAATCTTTTTAGCTCTGCACTCAGGGGTTGGTCTCCATTCTCTATAGCTATACGGTCAGCTTCTGTTGGCTCAGGCTCTGGAATTTCAAACCTAACGTAAAGCAGAATAAACTAATGAAAATATTAATTGTATCAAATTATACAAATAGGAAACTACAAAGTTTTTTTTACTAGTCAGCACAATCAAGAGAGCACTGTAAAAAATTACTCAGGACAGACACATCAGTGAAAACAAGGCTTCTATAATGTAAAGGTTAATGATCTTATAGATAAACCTAACTAAGGAATACCAGCAAAGTCTAAACACAAATGTGATTATAAAGTTATTGAACTGATGTTCATTTTTCGCTTGTGTAATTATTGTAAATCAACTAATATAATACTTTTTAAGGGTAAAGCTTGAAAAGTTGACTGCTCTTTTGGATGGAACACTTTTCTTGATTATAGTATTTGTTCACTGGTAAGCTCCGTTTTCCTCAACTTGTGGCATATTTGAAAAATTCTGTTTAGAACATCTAAATCATCAAAATTTGAATTTCCTGAGTCTAAATTATGTATCTTATATAGATCTTTAGCTAGATTAACTTATAAATTTGAAGCTTCACATACTGACTTTCCATGTAAAAAAGAATGTCTATTTTTCTACTTAAATAATCAAAGCTAACAAAATAAATGATCTTCTAAGAGATTTTATTTCTTAAAACAGTGTTCATGAACTACAATTTAAAGCTCATTTAATATACTTCCAAGAATAATATATGATATTAGCTCAATCTCTAAAAAAAAAGAATTTAAACATTTAAAATTAACAGACCTTTCTATTATAAGACTCAGTAGTTCTTGAGGTTTACAAAAGGATCTGTATGTTGTAAGAAATGTCCGAACAAAATTGGGATCTAAGAAGAAAAGGAAAAATCTTATTAAAATCTTTGATTCAGAATGATTAAACTAGTATTTACATTTTCAAAAGAGATCAAATAGTCAATTTTGAAAGTCCCAGAATGTTTTGACCACATAGAATGCTTTGGGTTTTATAACGAACTGCTAGACTTAGTGTCTCTTAAATTAGTGGCAAAACTAAGGATACTAGAATTTTAGATTTTATTTATTTAATTTTAGGGAGAGAAACATCAATGTGCAAGAGCTACATCAATTGGTTGTCTCTTGCACACCAACTGGGGACCTGGCCCACACCCCAGGCATGTGTCTTGACTGGGAATTGAACCAGTGAGTGACCTTTCCATTTGCGGGGCAGCGCTCAATCCACTGAGCCACACCAGCCATGGCTGGATGCTAAAATTTTCTATCAACCTATTTTCTTGACCTCTGCACAACTCTTGACAAGCTGATGTTAAATGCATCATTGGCCACAGGGGCAGGAAGGGAAGAAAGGGAAAGGCAAAGGCCAAGCATGGAAGCAAGCTCCCCACCTCCTACCTGGATCTTAGAGTATCACCAGGTGCTTTATCTCCTTCATAAAGAGAAAGGCCACAGCATAATCCATTACCTTTCCTGACAGCCAGACTAGTTTACTTAGGATCAGTTATCTAGATTGCTCTCAATCATGTTAACAGAGCATACAACTAGAAATTGGATCTTATAATTTTGTAGATAAAAGTTTCTAAATTATTTTATTTGCTAAAGGTCTTTAAAAAATGACTAAAAGATGCTTACAAATACATATGAGTTATTAAAACTATTAAATGTGCCAGAATATGCTGATTTGGTTCTATTCACAACTTTTAATTCCTTTTATGTCAAGTAGTCACAATGAGAGTTCAGTTGTAAGAGCAGGAGTCTCCAACCCCTTCCAGCAGAGGACCTACTTGTCATTCAAATCTCCGTGCAGTGAAGCAGGTGGTTGACAGAGTGTGATCACTTCCCCAGGCCTGGCCTATTGCAGTCTCTGCCTGCCAGTATTCCACAGTGGGGGTGGGGAGGGGGTGGAGCTTCTATAACAAATTTTATCAAGCTCCACCTTTAGTTTTGAGTTGTTAAAGAGGAGGAGGGAAAGAGTTCATTAACTTCAGTTTTTTACTGGGAGAATCCTTTTCCTATCTTACATTATGGACTTGTATGCTCTAATTTAATGATAAATTCATTCAGAGTAGCAAGTACCTTTATTCTTGTTAGGCTATATATACACCGTGGACCCTTTATAAGAAGTATAGTGTCTTTTATTACCATAGGATTTAGCAAGAATCAGAATTAATTTGCTTGGAAAATTTGTATTTAGGCTGATTCTGTCTGAATAAGAATTGCCCTAAATTTAGCCTCACAATAAAATAATAATACATTAACTTTTTTCCCTCTAAAAGCTGATTTTTGGATTTATCATAAAATAGAAATCTGCTTCCAATCAATTGGTGTATGTAGTCATAGAGGTAATGAATTGATTTAAATATCAGACAGCCTTGATTTTAAGATTATACTTTTTTAAGTTAAAGAAAAGTTTAATAACAAAACTACATTGGTTTTTATACCCATCTTCTTTCACTAGAGTGGATTACTAATAAAAGTCATGTAAACACATACAACCCTTTAGTAATTTCCTCTGTTCGTATTTTATTGTTTGTCTTCAGTTACAGAGTTCCTCAAACGTTAAAGACTAATGTCTCAACCCGAAGAAAAGATTTTAAAACAGAAGGCTGTACAAGATTTTAAAACTGAGATTTATATCGATTTCATCACAGTCCTCCCTTTCAAGAATCTTCTTCCTGTTCTGCAAATCTATTTGTAAGGTGAGGCTACTCCAAACATCACGTGTTTAGGAAGCAGAAGCAGTGGCCACTGTAGAGATGCCGAGCTGTCACTGTTGGAGAGAGCGCCAGGACCTTTAGTACAAAGTGCTCCAAGTATCCCTGACTTCTGTTCCAAATTTAGGGTGACCTGTCCTTTTTTTTTTTTAAAAAAAAAGAAAAGTTTATTTCAGTCTAAAAGTCTAAAACTGCCATCCAGATCCATTTCTCCTCGAATACCACCTAAGTCAGGATAAAAAGTTGTGGGATATTAAAGGTACCTTGAAGTCAAAAAACAGAATAAAGATTCTTAATGAATTAAAAAAAATGTTTTTTAAAACAGGCTATTTTTAGAGGTATACTATTTTAAAATAGTCTTTTCACCTTAAACCAAAACTTCTGGCCATTTCCGTACACTAGTAACTGATGACAATGCTGAGAAACCATGATGTGCCTCAGTGCCGCATCAGTCAGAGGGGGTCACATCAGTTGCTGATGTCTGTTCTGTAAGGTTCGCAAGCAGCATTCTCATAATGTATTTCATTCGGTTTCTGTGAAGTGAGTAGGGCCAGTGGCATTTTTCCTGTCTACATATGAGAGAAGTAAGACTTATCTAGGGTCACACAAGAGAGTGCAGAGATGGTACCCTAATCTAGGTTGTGTAATTCCTGACTCGGTGCTTTTTTTCTACTGTATCATATTACCTCCCTGGATTAAAGGATCCCTTAAGGTTTCCAAGGCTGTGGGATCGAAACATAAAGAATGAATCCATACGTTATATAATCACTCTAGAAATTTACACAAATGATTAATGCAGAATGTAGCTATAAACTGCTAATCTTGGATAAAAGCACTAGAAAGTTATGGAAACATTAGCAGTCTAATTTTGATTCTGTAATTCTTGTTAAGTCTTCTTCCAGATTTTAGGAAGTAGCAGCTCTACCTTCCTGTACACTATTCAGAAGAGGAATTTCTGAAGCTGGCGGTGAAATAAACACTCCCACAGTCATCAGTTGTACAAGTTCTAAAGTGATTCAAGTTTTAAGTTGTTTTTAGTTTGATGAGAAGAGTAGTCTTGCCAAAAAGAAAAAAAAAACCCAGAAGCTAAAAATAAACCAAGAAAATTTGGCAAAAGTTTCAGTACTTTCAAAAAAATCTCTTAAAAGTTGCATATATTCCCAGGCTTATATTAATTTAAACTCTATTTTTAGCCTAACACAGTGAAAAACTGCTAATGAATAAAAAACTTATATAATGAGGAGATAACATCTGCATATTTGAAATTTTGTACAAAAAAGTGTCCATATTCCAGAAGCTATTTTTATTTCTGTTGACTTCTCCATTCAGTGATTTTAAAATATATCATGTCCCACTATAATGGAGACCTTGATCTTATTGATGATATAAGAAACTAGGATAATTTGGTATTTTCAAAAAGATTTTATTTATTTTTAGAGAGATGGGAAAGGAGGGAGAAAGAGAGGGAGAGAAACATCAATGTGTGGCTGCCTCTCACGCGCCCTCTACCGGGGACCTGGCCCACAACCCAGGCCTGTGCCATGACCAGGAATGGAACCTGCGACCCATTGGTTTGCAGGCCGGTGCTCAACCCACTGAGCCACACCAGCCCGGGCAGATAATTTGACATTTTAACAGTACTCATTAATAAAGACAGATTATACAATTTTGTAAGAAAATTAAGGACCAGCTTACACTTATCAGGCAATGATAAAAGTCAAGTTTTATATTGCTTCTGTCGGTTGTGAGTAGCAGTTATCTGCCTATATTACAAAATGATACTTCAGACAGATGGAAGGCAAATGCATAAAGATACAAAAGCCAGGCTGGTTTGGTTTTGAAATATAAACACAAATAAATACTTGTGTAGAAAATGAAAATCAACTATTTCAACATTCTAATCTTTCCATTTATCATTTGCTTGTGGATGTAATTCTATAAGCTACTTTTTTTTTAATCCTCCCCTGAGGACATGCTTATTGATTTTAGAGAGAGGGGAAGGGTGGGAGAGAGATATCGATGTGAGAGAGAAGCATTGATTGGTTACCTTTGGTAGGTGCCGGACCGGGACAAAACCAGTCACCCAGGCTTGTGTCCTGACCAGGAACTGAACCCACGACCTTCTGGTTTGTGGTGCGAAACTTAAACAACTGAGTCACACCAGCCAGGCCTCAGACCTCTTTCTCAAAGTAGCCGCTAATGGATTTCAATATAAGCAATGACAAAAACTTCCTCTGTGGTTTTTCTCTTCTATCCGACCCCCATTCTTCTACTAGGATTTCCATCATGCTAACTAGCAGCTCAGCATCCCTCTGTATACCCATGTTTTGCTGTGTATAATGCGCACTTTTTTGCCCAAGTTTTTGAGGGAAAAATAAAAAGTGTGCATTATATATGGGGTAGTACCTGAAATACCTTGTATCTGTTCTTGTGTTTTGTAATTACTGTTACATAAAATTTCTTGTACCATATGTTCAAAAATAAATGCTAAAATTCCTTTATAATACAAAAAACAAGTATCTAAATATAAATAAATAAAAACTGAATTAAAAAATTAAAACAAAGATCTTTTTCCTGAAAGTTTGGGTATGCAATCTGCACGGGAGCGCATTAGACAGAGCAAAATATGGTAAATACCTGCCAGCTACCATCAAGTCCCTGGTCTAGGCCCCGGTTATCTCAAACATGAATGGTAGTTACTGTTTTCTGCTGGTTTTCTAGCTGACTGTCTCCCTCACTCTAAAACTGTTCTTTGATATTTTATCCGACACTTCTTCAAAACCTGAGGAACTCAGAATATACTTACACTAATTAATGTTCAGAATATAGCATTCTACATTTGAGATGATAATTTCAATTTTTTTCCTTATGTGCTTATTTTGATCAACAATTGATATTTTATTTGGCAAGGTCAATGATATTTCTGAGGTATTTATTACCTGGAGTTACTTATGTAAAGAATACCCCTCCCCCAGCCGCCACAGTGAAACACTGTGCATGAGGATGTCTGTTTACGTGATAATTCTGCCTTTAATACAGCCATTTACAAAGTCAGAAGAAACAATAAGCTCCTCAGCAAGCATTTATAAACAATCACTTCTGAATTCCTTAAAAAAGGAAACAGACAGCTATGCTGACGCACAAACACTTAAAAAAAATCAGAGTTTAAAAATAGAATAATAGCACTGCCCTATAGATCAAAAACTATTCAAAAGATTTTTTTAAAGTTAAAACACCCAAACTCAGCTTATATAGGACACAAACTCAAAAGAAATCTGATGCAGGTTTTTGAAGATTTTTTGAGGGCATAAAATAGCAGTTAATAAATACTTTAAAGAAAAATATAAACTGGCTTAAGTTCCTTTCAGTATCATTTTCCATAAGAGAGAAATTCACCATGCTGGGAAACACCTTTTCCCTACACTTCAATATGAAAAGCTTTCATTTCCATATAATGTCAGTTCTGAACTATTATGTCTACCTCCCTCAAGGTCACATCATTTGTCTAAAGAAAACATCAGACCAGACCTACCATCACTAAACATTTCTTTAAACATGTTGTTTTAACTCTCAATATTAATTTGTACTTTATTTCCTATAATTGTGACCAAAGTCAAATTCCTACTCTCATCTCCCTTTCTATGCATATTGCTTTGTGCCTTCTTACTGTTTAAGTAAGGAAAGTCTCTTCGTATCTCTGCCAGAATCAGACTGATCCGTCTAACCAGAAAAGTTTCCTCCTGGCACTTTGGGATGAATTCCAGTTTTCTGATGTAGTTAGTGAATTGTTACATATACGGAGACACTGGGCCTGAGAGACAAGCTGTAGATGAGATTCCCCTCAAAGCCCCACTGCAATCGTTTCAGCAAGTAAGCGCTTCCTAATTCATCTACATTCAGTTCTTTCTCCCAGAACACTTTCCTTCGCAGAGCAAACACCAAGAGACTAATGGCTGGGTGTTGTTAAAAACTAAACTTACGATGATGAGTATGTAACTACATAGTCTATTTGCATTAAAATGGGAAGTTTATAACTAGAATTTATTAACTATTTCAATATGAAAAAAATTACTCTAAATGTATCTCCATAGTAGACTTGTCTTCCCCCAGAGTGAACAAACTACTTATATTACTGGCAATTCAAACCAAGCAAGCAAGTCTCTTTATTTTTATTATTCGATACACATAATAAAAATTATATTCTAATGAAAAGAATTCACCTTGTATGAGTCAGTGTAATATGGTAGAGAGTATATTCTGTTAAAAAGTCAAGAAGCCTATAGTCTAGTCTTCATGCTGCAGTTACTTGATGATATGATTTCTGGAGCCTGGGGTTTCATCTATAAAGTGAGGAACTGGTCACCTCATCCAACACTAGAGAGCCGTAGCTTTATTTCACATATTGTTGCTAAAATACTCGAGGGATTAAGTTTGCAGGAGACACAGTGAAGTCTGAATTAAGTAATGTTAAACTAGTTTTTCTTCTGCCTTTTTAAAAAAGATTTCATTTATTTATTTTTAGAGAAAGTGGAAGGGACGGAAAAAGAGAGACATTCATATGTGAGAGAAACATTGTCAGGTTGCCTCTCCACGTGTCCCCCAAGCAGGGACCAGGCTGCAACCCAGGGATGTGCCCTGATGGGGAATTGAACCGGTGACCTTTAGCTTTGTGGGACGATGCTCAACCAATTGAGCCATGTGGCTCAGGGTTCTTCTGCTTTTTATGACAACGTGCAACCAACCTATAATCCAAAAAAATCTTAAATAGTGCTTATTAGTTATTAAAATTTCTCATTATATTATAAACAATGTCTTTTATTATAATTCTATAACAATACAATAAAAATGTGCAAGTTAAATTTTAGTTTTTGTTTCGATGTAAGCCACAACTTGCACTGTATGTTCTCCAATGAATACCTACCAACCAACCAACCCTCCCCGTCTCCCCAAGAAAAGAAAGAAAAAGAGCAGATTAATAGTTCTTAAAACAAATGGTAACTTGACCTGTTACAATTAAGGGTGTCCAACCCTGTGGCCTGGCCCAGGATGGCTATGATGCATCTCAACACAAAATCATAAACTTACTTAAAACCTTTTTTATTTTGGCTCATCAGTTTTCATTATTGTTTGTGTATTTAACGTGTGGACCAAGACAACCCTTCTTCTTCCAGTGTGACCCAGAGACGCCAAAAGTTTGGACACCCCATCATTGTAGTGAGAACTCAAGAGTCTATTTGAACTGACAAGGAAATAATAACTGCTTGAAAGTGCTTTCATATTTTACAAGTTTATAGATGGCCTATTAAAAAACACATTCTATTTCCAGCAATACATTGAGTAATATACCGTATTTTGCTGGGTATAATGCATACTTTTCCCCCAAATATTTTAGGGCAAATAAGGATGCGCATGATACAAGGGTAGTGCTAAATTAATAATAAAAAATTAAAGGGAAAGATTTTTCCTGAAAGGTTGGGCCCAAAACGTGGGTGCGCATTGTACATGGGAGCACATTATACATGGCAAAAAGTGGTACCTTACAAAGCGCCCAAACTAATCACACTAATTTGTGTGTACTGTAAACCACAACTCACAAAAGCTGCTTGAGGATTCTAGTTACACTGGTAATATGTCAATATTTATGATGTAAGTTAAAATAGTCAATGAAGTTTCAAAAAAGAAAAGAAAAATGTCAAAAAACTTAGCCACACACTTTTAAAAGCAACACTGGCATTTTATTCCTCAAGAAATTAATGAGAAATTTTTTAAAAGCTTAAAAAAAAGATTTTTTTGTCAATTTAAATATACTTAACTTTGCAAAGTTCTATACATCTAGAAATGTATTTCATATTACCTAGAAGTATGACTATTTAAAATATTACTCTATTCAAAAGCTAGGAATTAAAATAAGAACTATCAGAAGTGACTAACGAAACAGCACGGCACAAGGACTCCATCCACAGACTTAGCTAGTGTGTACAGTACGGAGAGAGGGCTGCCAAGTTTATAGAAAACCTGCCAGCTATGTTTATTCAAATTCTGTTTTAAAGTGTCCTTACTAAAAAAATAAATAATAGGCACAGTTTCCCAGAAAATAAATATTTAATTGTAGTTCTGCAACTACTTATTAATAATTATGTTAGGCCTGTGAAATACAGCAGTTTAAATAAAATTTTTACCATTAATAAAAGTTCTGTGAAATACAGCAAGCAGTTTAAAGAAAATTTTTATAATTAACAGATGAGTTTGACAAAAACAATGACATTACAAATTTTAGAATCTGAAAATGTCTTTCAAGTTCAAATACCAGTGACTTGTGATGGTAAACACCAGTAAGTCTTCTTCATTTCTCTTACATTTCTCTACAGGAAAAAATAGTAAAACTTCTGTCTTAGGAGTTCTACTAATATTAAATGAAAATTAACTTTACTCAAAAACAGTGTAAGAATCAAAACAAAGGTTTGTAAAATAAAATGGACAGTTTAGAAAGCTTATGCTAAAAAATTCAGTGAATCTTCTTAGACATTTAAAAGTCAGGACGATGTGGCAAGAAGAGCAATTTGAACTTTTACCACCTTAAAAATTCCTTAAAAGTAGCAAATAAGTATTTTGCAACCACACATTTTGGGTAGTTTAATAAAACATGTTTGTAGTTATAGTCCAGATCTTAAAGAGAAGTTAGTGACGATCAAGTAAATAGATAGATCATATTAATTACCTCTTCTCCAAGTTTCATATGTAAAAAAGATGACAGAATAGTCTGTTTCTTTTCTGTGTAAAATCCTAGGAAGCTTTAGTTACATTTCCTGTGCCTTGATTTATTTTTGGTCAGTAAAACGAATACACTAACTACAGAAGTTTCTAGGTAAAAAATCAACAGGAAAATTGCAATCCCAGACTAGTCTTTTTTCACTATACTCATCGTATTTCATCTACTACCTGCTACTACCAAATGCTGTGTGCTTAGAGAACCCAAACTGCTTTTAAAATTAGCTTATGGAAAACACTAGCAAAAGAACTACCAATTAGAGACCAAATAAAAACTAAAGACAAAATACTGCCTTATTTATCCCAGAGGCATGAGGAGATAATGAAACAAATTTGTATTTATAAAATGCTTTGATGTCACTGATAAAAAATACTACAACTTAATTTTACATTTTTACAAGGTGGCACTGATAGTTTCTAGGCCATATAAGTAGCTGGGACTGGACATTTAATAAACTGAACAGATTAGCGTTATCAAATACTATTCATCTTTGTTCCAGTGGGTTAATGGATATCGTTAAAAGCTCAGTTGAACTGATACCACAGTGGTTTCCAGAGTGAAGTGAGAACCCATTTATAAGATTTAAAAAACTGAAGAAAAATTTCTCCAGAAATATACATCTCCTAGAGATAAGAATATATTTAGCAAGAAGTATGGAGATGGAGATTAACCTTCACATTCAACTATTTAAGAATAGTATTTACTGTAAGAATTACATTCAGTTTTACATGTTTTTCTAACAAAAACATTCTCTGAAAATTAGTTTGCATTTATATTTACAAAAGTTTTCACATATAGTATTTTGTTTACTCTTTCCAGCAATATTCTAAGGTAGTTGCTGTGATGCTGATTTTTGAGATGAAAAACTAAGGTTCTGAGACCTTAAACAATAAGAGTGAGGGTGTAAAGCCATATTCAATGCTGTTTCTACTATCCCATACTCTACGGTATTTTGCAATGATCAAGTGTCTTGCCGTGTAGGGAAGTTGAAGGTGGAAGAACACTAGATTATCATGTTACCTTTTTAGAGGAAATAAAATTACTTAAAAATGAATCCTTACCCTTCTCAAACATTATATTAGATTCAACCTATAAGCAATCTTCCTACATGTTTTGGATACGTTTGTCTCTAAAATTGCCCTGCTAAGGTGAAACTGTTTTCTTCAGTAACATCAGGTGTAAAAAGCAAAAAATTACTGAAAACTTAAGTTACTTCGAGGATTGCTAAATTTAGTAAGTTTTAGGAATGGAAATTAAGAAAAACCAATGCCTTGTATATTTGTACTACCAGCATAATTTTGGTGATGGGTGTGTATTAAAATTTTTACTGATTTTAGAGTCCCAACAGTAGAAAGAAAGAAAAAAGGAGGTACAGGTGTAGAAAGGTTTGGAGTCCCCAATGGTGATGATTTATCACTGCTTTCAGTCTTGTTGCTGCCACTTTCTAACTGGGCAGATTTAGCTTAGTGACTTTATTTCCTCATTTATTACTCTGGTTGTAAAGTTAAAATAATATATGCAACTGTAGTAGGAAAAAGTATAAAATTTCAAAGAAATATAAATAGCAGTATGTTTTAGTCAAAGGAAAATGAGCTCCAATAATGCGGAGGTCTTGTGTTAGTTTGCTTTCTATTTTTGGCACAATGACCAGTGCAGCAAAGAAAATCAGCTTGAAGCAGGAAGATAAAAGTCACAGGCAACTTCTTATTTCTTACCTGCGTACATATGGTATGTGAGCCTCTCTATGAGTTTAATAACAGTTCCTGCTTTGATAATTGGAATTCCAGCCTTGGGCTGCATATTTTCTTCAAATATTATATTCTCTTCAGAGTCAGGCTCTGCAAATCTATAAATGTCAGCACTAGGGAGCCTCATCTGCTCCTCCTTCTCTTCCTGCAGCATCGTCACATCAAGCATCCTTTCCAGTGTGCTCCGGTACTGCAGAGATATCAGTGCTGCCATCCAGTTGTTTTTCTCTTCAGCTGACTTGGCAGAAAATATAACACTATTTTCATCTTTTAAAATGATCTCAAAAGCATGCTTGTACTCACTGGTGTCATCTTTGTCATTAATTTGTACCTTTCTCATAAAAAACTTTTCTTTAAGACGATATTCTGCATTGCTAGCTCCAGGAAGTCTTGGCTGCCCATGATTTGATTTACAGCAAATCATTAAGCCATCAAAGAGAAATATGTGTCTCTCGTGTTTGGCTCCTACACGTGTAAGAGTTCCTTCCATTATAAACTCATTGCAACACTGTCCAATGTCTTTTCCCTCCCAACCATCAATATTCTTCTGAATCTCATTCATTTTCTTGATTGCTAGTTGTTTCCCCTTCATTTGCTGACTATAAAACCGACATGCAGATTCACTGGGATAAAGGAAAAAACATCATTAGTACACAGATGGCAGAGAACCTAGAATTCATGTAAACAAAGGACGATGTAAAAGTATATTTTAAAGAGTTACATTGACAAGGTTTTCACTAATCCTCCAAATATATCAGTGTTACAAAACTACACAATTTTGAAATGTGAAGCAACACAGTACAGACAATTTTTAGTGCTCTAAAAAGAACAGTGACTATTGACAAAATTCTACCTTATACAGAAATTCAGCTACTGAATGATTTTTACCATGGCTACAAGTATTTAGAATGACAAATGTTAAAAAGTAGCCCAATATAGTGAAGAAAAGTAATTTAAGAGGTTTAAGAAATTATTTAGAAATGCTCAGTAGACAAGACCCAAAGTTAAAAAACATGCACATATTATCATTAGGAAACCGGAAGCATTATTATCTGATTTATGCCATAGGCTATAGAATCCCTAAAGTAAGGGATACTTTGACAGAACAATGATGTTGACATAAAGCTACCCAATACATTTTGCTCTCTCTCTCCTTGAGCTTCTGTCCTTAGCTTACCAGCTGACTCTCAGGAGGTCTTGACTGGGAGTATGCAAGGAAAATGCACAATATGAAAGGTTTTTCAAACAATAACAAATTCTCTTGGCTTTGATGTCACTTCCTCTGAAAGACCAAGCTTGTCACTAAAACTATTTTCTTCATTGTTTACTTGAGAAGGGAACTGGGATCCCTGAAGTTATACGATAATATTCAAGGTGAAAAAGGGGATATAAAAAAGTGAAAATATTCACCTAAGTCTTCGTTTTGCAAGACTTTTAGAACATATTTTTTCCATACCACTCTGAACATTAAGCAAAGCTGTTATTGCTTGTTTCAAACATTCCTTATCTTCTTGATCTTCACTCTTCTCTTCTAATTGCTGTAAAGTGAAAAAGACAAATCTGAACCAGTAGAACAGTTTTTACAAAAAATAATAAGCTCATTTTATTAAGGATAAAGCTAACATTGATTCAACTCTTTCTACCACAATAAAATTTTTAAATATGTCAAAAAATATGAGTTTTTTATTCTTTATATATTACTATCCATCTCAACACGCAATCAAGTTTTCTATGTTAAAAAAAAGTAGAAGTAGTGTTAAAAAATGTCAACCCTTGTAACAGGCAGTGAAGTGCAGCTCCTCAGATGCATATTACTGGAAAGAAATGAAGGGATAATTTAGGACTTCCAGTCAAGATAGTGGCGTAGGGAAACACAGCGCACCTCCTCACACAACCACATCAAAATGACAACTACACTATAGAACAAAATCATTCAGAACCCAACTGAATGAAGTCCTACAACTACAGAATTAAAGAAGAAACCAAATTGAGACTGGTAGGAGGGGCGGAGATGCAGAACAGACTGGTCCCACACCTGCACGTGGTACATGAAAATTGGGAGGGATATCTCAGGAATGAGGGGTCCCAGCCCCATAGCAGGCAACCCAGCCCAGGGCTCCAGTGCCAGGAAGATAAGTCTCCATGTCTGGCTGTAAAAACCAACAGGGATTGAGGCTATAGAAGAGGGAAACTTCTGGAGTACAAGCAGTTCCTCTTAAAGGGCCTATGCACAGACTTACTTGGACTTAGTCCCTCTGAGCTCCAGTGTGGGGGTAGCAGATTGAAAGGCATCAGAGACATATGGGAATGAAATGAAATGAATTGTTTGGCTCGAGGTGAGAGCTGGGGGCAGCTTTCTCCCAGACAGAAGTGCTGGCAAAGGCCCTTGTTCCTTTTCTGAGACCTGCCCCTACAGAACCACAGAGCTGGCTGAGCTTCCCATATTTGAGACTCCATCAGTCTGGCTCACACTGTTTGGCCCACCCTGGTGATTCCCTGAGGCTCTGTCCCTCCCATCTTTCAGACCCACCCAAGCTGTTTCCAGTGGCTTTTCTATGCAGATGGCTTATCTTGGCCCATGCTTCAGATTTTCCTGAATTCTCTCAAACAAGCAGCATCTGGCTTCAATGAGTCCTCCATACCTCTCACTAAGTTGCCCCAGGCCCAGCACTAGCAGCAGCCAATGTTGGTTCACGGCTTGGCTTCACTTGGGCACCTCCACGCCCAACACAAGTAGCAGTCATCTGCAAATTGCTTTGTAGCTTATGTTGTGTGATCCTGGACAGAAGACAGGCAGTGGCTGACCTTGGATGTGCCAACATCAATCAAGGCTAAACTACTGTACAGCAAGAGGGTGTACATAGCTCACATAGTGGGTGAACCTTGAATACTCAGCTTAGGTGATAGAGAAGGCTGTGCCACTGGACCCTACAGGATACCTACTACATTAGGCTACTCTACCAAGCCTGGGAGACACAGCAGCCCTACCTAATATGTAGAAACAAACACAGGGAGGCTGCCAAAATGAGGAGACAAAGAAACATGGCCCAAATGAAAGAAAAGAAAAATGCAGAAAAAGAACTAAGGAAGATGGAGACAATCTAGTAGATGCAGAGTTCAAAACACTGGTTATGATACTGCTCAAGGAACTTAGTGAGGACCTCAATAGCATAAAAAAATCCAGGCAGAAATGAAGAATACACTAATAGAAATAAAGAACAATTTACAGGAAATCAACAGTAGAGTGTATGAAGCTGAGAATTAAATCTGTGATTTGGAATATAAGGAAGCCAAAACCCCCAAAACAAACAAACAAACAAAAAAACCCAATCAGAACAGCAAGACAAAAAAAAAGAATCCCCCAAATGAGGAGAGTATAAGGAGCCTCTGGGACAATTTCAAACATACCAACATTCACATCGTGGGGGTGCCAGAAGGAGAAGAGAGAGAGCAAGAAATTGAAAATCGGTTGTACCTCCCCCTCTCAAGAAATCCATTAGCCTTACCCTTTCAACTCCTAGTGGCCCTGTCCTGCTGAGGTGGGCCTCCCACCAGAATCTTGGACAGACTGAATTGTGTGCCTCTAGGATGGGAGATATTTTTCCCTCACATGCCCAACCGGTACAGGGAGTGGCCAAATCTTGGTTTGTTTGGGCCTGATAACTCTGCTGGCCTATGCCTGAGGACTCCCCGAAACCCCACCCAACTCCACCCAACTTCAAAGGTCTTCAGGCCTCCAGGGGGTGGCAGCTAGACTTGCTATACCCTGGGACATTGGCTGGGTGGCCCCAGACTCTGCACTGGCACGGAGCTTGAACCATTATTGATTTGGTGGACACCACTTGCCCCCTCCTGGTGACTCACTGAAAATCTTCCTCATGGAACGTGAATACTGCCAGAGGCTCTTTCGGTGACTGAGCCTAACAAGCAGCTGGAGGGTGCATGTGGGTCTCAAAGTGTCTTGGAACTTTTGCTGACCTGTCCCCAAAGTGGTGCTGGTAAAAGCCAACCTTGGTGTACAACGTGGTCCTTCTTACGCATACCCAGGCCCAGCAGAGGCAGCCATAGACTGTGGATTGCTCTGTAGCTCCAAAGAGCTTGCCCAGGGCTGGTCACAGGCAGCATCTGACAATGGTCTGTACCAGAGTCCCTCCCTTGAGGCCTCCAAGCCAACACGCCCAGTAGCCAGCTTCAGACAAAATCTGAGCAGAATCCAGTTAGTGTCACAAGTGGCATACCCAAAGGGATATCAGTAGGCACCAGACCCTGCTGAGGTAAATTCTGCTTCATGGGATCAGCCCCTGCACAGTAGCTCATACACTGTGGTACGGGGTCAATCCTCAGTCAGCCAGCCTGAAGGTCGACAACATGCATGAATGGGCCAATAGAAATCAGGACTCAATTATAAGAGGAGGGTCCATGTAACCCACACAAAGGGCATTCCTGGAGCACCCAGGTCAGGTGACTAAGGAGGCTGTGTCACTGGGTCCCACAGGACACCTGCTACATAAGGCCACCCTACCAAGACTGGAAGTCATAGCAGATCTACCTAATACATAGAAAAAAATGACAAAGAGGCAGCCAAAATGAGAAGACAAAAAACAAACAAACAGGCCCCAAATGAAAGAACAGGAGAAAAATCCAGAAAAAGAGCTAAATAAAATGGAGGCAAGCAATTTACTAGATCTAGAGTTAAAAAAAGTGGGTTATGAAGATGCTCAGGTAACTCAGTAAGAACTTCAACAAAGAGATATGAAGCATAAAAAGGGACAGAGAAACCATAGAAATGAAGAATACAATACCTGAAATGAAGAATATAATATGCGGAATAAACAGGTTGGATGAAGCAGAGGACTGAATCAGCAATTTGGAAGACAAGATAACTGAAACACCCAATCAGAGCAGCAAAAAGAAAACAGAATAAAAAAAAAAAAAGAGGATAGTTTACGGGACCTTTGTGACAATATCCACACATTATATGGGTACTAGAAGAAGAAGAGAGAGAGAGCAAGGGATAGAGAACCTGCCTGAAGAAATAATGACTGAAAAGTTCCCTAACCCAGTGAAAGGAAAAGACACACAAGTTCAGGAAGTGAGAGTCTGAAATAAGTAGAATCCAAAGAGGCCCACACCAAGGCACATTAGTTAAAATGGCAAAGGTTAAAGACAAAGAGAGAATCTTAAAAGAAAGCAAGAGAAAGACAGTTACCTACAAGGAGCTCCCATAAGACCGTCAGCTGATTTCTCAACAGAACATTTCAGGACAGAAGGGATTGGCATGAAATAGTCAAAGTGGTGAAAAGCAAGGAACTATAACCAAGACTACTTTACCCAGCAAGGCTATCATTTAAAATACATGGAGAAGTAAAGAGCTTTCCATACAAGAAAACACTAAAAAATTTCATTACCACCAAACCAAGATTACAAGAAATGTTAAAGGATCTTCTTGAAGAAGAAAAAGATCAAACTATGAACAATAAAATGGTAATAAATACATACCTATCAATAAGAATCTAAAAAACAAAATAAACAAGCAGAACACAAACAGAATCATAGATAGAAAAAAATAGAGAGGAACATAGTTATAAAGAATAAAATGGCAATAAATACAAACCTACCAATAATCACTTTAAATGTAAATGGCTTAAATGTTCCAATACAAAGGCACAGCGTAGCAGAATGGATAGAAAACAAGACAGACAGACCGACACACACACACACACTCTCTCTCTCTCTCTATCTCTATCTCTCTGTCTCTCTGTCTCTCTCTCTCCAAGAGACTCACACCTCAGAACAAAAGATACATACAGACTAAAAGTAAAAGGATAGAAAAAGGTATTTCATGGAAATGGCAATTTAAAAAAAGCTAGGGTAGCAATACCTACATCAGACAAAATATACTTCAAAACAAAGGGCATAACAAGAGATAAAGAAAAACATTACATAAAGTTATAGGGATTAATCCAACAGGAGGATATAACCATGCAAACATTTATGCACCCAACACAGGAGCACCTAAGCATATTGAGCAAATCCTGATGAACATAAAGGCAGAGATCAATAGAAATACAGTCATAGCAGGGGATGTTAACACCTCATTGACATCAGTGAATCAATCCTCCAGACAGAAAAGCAACAAGAAAACAGTGCCCTTAAATGACACACTAGGTAAGATGGATTTAATTGATATCTCCAGAGCATTTCACCACATTTCACCACAATTCTTTTCAAGTGCACGCACATGGAACACTGTCTAGGAGAGGTCGCAAGTTAGGACACAAAACAAGTCTGTAAATTTAAAAAGACTGAAATCATGTCAAGCATCTTCTCTGACCATAATGGTATGAAACTAGAAATCAAGAAAAACAAAAAGAAAAAAGAAAAACACACAAAGCATGGAGGCTAAATAACATGTTACCAAACAATGAATGGGTTAACAATGAGGTGAACAAGAAATCAAAAGATACCTTGAAACAAATGAAAATGAGAACACAACAACACCAAATCTATGGAACACAGCAAAAGCAGTCCTAAGAGTAAAGTTCACAGCATTACAGGTCTATGTGAAGAAACAAGAAAAATCTCACACAAACTATCTCTCACACTACTTTACACTTAAGGGAACTAGAAAAAGAACAACAAATGAAGCCCAAAGTGAGCAGAAGAAAGGAAATAATAAATATCAGAGCAGAAATAAATAAAATAGAGTCTAAAAACCAACACAAATGATCAATGAAACCAAGAGCTGGTTCTTTGAAAAGATAAACAAAACTGACAAACCTTTATCCAGACTCATCAAGAAAGAAAACAGAGTACCCAAACATATAAAAGCAGAAATGAGAGAAGTAATGACTGACACCAAAGAAATACAAAGAAGTATAAGAAATTATTAAGAACAACTATATGTCAATAAATTGGACAACATGGACCAAAGGGATACATTCCTAGAAACATACAATCTTCCAGAAATGAATTAGGAAGAATCAGAGAATCTGAATAGCCAGTTTACAACTAATGAAATTGAAGTAGTAATCACAAAACTCTCCCAGCACATAAGTCCTACACCAGATGGATTCACAGTGAAATTTACCAAACATTCAAAGAAGAACTAATACCTATCTTTCTCAAACTATTCCAACATTTTCAAGATGAAGGAAGACTCATAAACTCATTTTATAAGACCAGCATTATCCTAATTCCAAAACAAGATAAAGAAAGAAAATTATAGGCCAATATCTCTGATGAATATAGATGATAAAATCCTCAACAAAATATTAATAAACTGGATTCAGCAATATATTAAAAAAATCATACACCACAATAAAGTGGGATTTACCCCTGGGATTCAAGGTTGGTAAAATACAGTATCTGCAAATCATTAAATGTGATACATCACATTAAAAAAATGAAAGGTAAAAATCACATGAACCAATAGATGAAGAAAAAGCACTTGATAAAATCCATCACCCATTAAAAGAAAAACTCTCAGCAAGTGGGAATAGAGGGAACATACCTCAACATAATGAAGGCCATATATGACAAACCTACTGACAGCATCATACTCAACGGGCAAAACTAAATGTATTTCTCTTAAGTTTAGGAACAAGACAGGGATGTCTGCTTTCACCATTCTTAGTACTTGGAATCCTAGCCATAGCAATCAAACAAGAAGAAATAAAAGACATCAATTGGAAAGGAAAAAGTAAAACTGTCATTATTTGCAGATGACATGATACTGTATATAGAGTACCCTAAAGATTCCACCAAAAAGTACTAGAATTGATAAGTGAATTCAGTAAAGTAGCAGGATACAAAATAAATATTCAGAAACCAGCTGTATTTTTATACACCAATAATGAACTATCAGAAAGAAAAACTAAGAAAACAATCTCATTTACAATTCCATCAAAAAGAAAGTACCTAGGAATAAACCTAACCAAGGATGTAAAGGACTTATACTCAAAAACTTATAGGACACTAATGAAAGAAGTTTAAGAAGATACAAATAAGTGGAAACATATACTGTATTCATGGTTAGGAAGAATTAACATTAAAATATCCATACTACATAAAGCAATCTATAGATTCAATGCAATTCCTATCAAGACTCCACTGGTGTATTTCACAGAACTAGGAAAAATATTGCAAACATTTATATGAAAACATAAAAGATCCTGAAAGCCATACACAGCAATCTTGAGAAAGAAGAACAAAGTTGGAGGAATCAGACTATCTGATATCAAACTATACTACAAGGCCACAGTATTCAAAACAGCATGGTACTGGCATAAAAACAGACATACATTGGATAGCTCAGTGGAGCAAGAATAGAGAGCCCAGAAATAAACTCACACCTTTATGGTCAATTAATATTTGACAAAGGAAAGAGGAACATACAATGGGGTAAAGGTAGTCTATTCAATAAATAATGCTGAAGAATTGGACAGACATGTGCAAAAAAATCAAATTAGACAATATTCTTACAAAACACACAAGAAAAAACTCAAAATGGATTAAAGATTTAAATGTAAGCTTCAAAATTATAAAAGTTCTAGATGGTAACATAGGCAGTAAAATCTCGGACATTTCTCATAGAAGTATTTTTTCCCGATAAATCTCCTCAAGCAAGGGAAACAAGAAAAAACAAATAAACAAACAATAGGACTATGTCAGCATAAGTATTTTTTTTTCCTCAGCAAAGGAAACCATCAACAAAATGAAAACACAGCCTACTGAATGGGCAAACATATTTGCTAATGACATATCTGATAAGGGGTTAATATCCAAAATGTATAAAGAACTTATACAATTCAACACTATAAATGCAAACAATACAATTAAAAAATGGGCAAAGGTCCTAAATAGACAGTTCTCCAAAAAGGACAGACAGATGGACAACAGACATATGAAAAGATGCTCAATATCACTAATCATCAGAAAAATGCAAATTAAAACCACAATGAGATATTGCTTCACACCTATCAAAATGGCTATCATCAATAAATTAAACAACAAGTGTTGGAGAGGATGTGGAGCAAAGGGAACCCTCATGCACTGTTGGTGAGAATGCAGACTGGTACCACGTACAGCCATTCAGCCACTGGGGAAAGTATATGAAATTACCTCAAAAAATTAAAAATGGAACTGCCTTATCACCCAGTGATTCCACTTCTCAGAATACATCTAAAGAAGACTAAAACGCTAATTCGAAAAGAATGTAAGCACCCCTATGTTCACTGCGGTGTTATATACAATAGCCGAGATTGGGAAGCAGCCCAAGTATCCATCAGCAGATGAATGGATAAAAAATCCGTGGTGCATTAACACACAAGGGGATCTTACCCTCTGCCAACAGCATGGATGGACCCGGAGGGCACTATGCTAAGTGACATAAGCCAGTCAGAGAAAGATGAGTGCCATATGATTTCACTCATGTGTGGAATCTAATGAGCAAAGCAAACTTAACAAAATAGAAACAGACTCATAGAGAACAGACTGACAGTTGTCACAAGGGAGGGTGGTGCGGGGCTGGGTGAAAAAGGTGGAGGGATGAAGCAAAAAAGAAAAAAAAAGCCCTCATAGACACCGACGACAGTATGGTGATTACCAGAGGGAAGACGTTTGGGGGGAAAGGTAGAAGGTAGAGGAGGATACGTGGTGATGGAAGGAGGCTTGGCTTGGGGTGGTGAACACACAATACGATATGCAGATGATGTGTTACAGAATTGCATACCTCAATCCTATAATTTTGTTAACCAATTTCAGCCCAATGAATTCAATAAAAACATAAATAAATAAATAAATAAATAAATGTATGCAAAGTCTAAAATACCTTGAAATTTGCATAAGATTTTTCCTTGGAGCATTTAAAACATAAAAATATATGGAAAGTAAAGGTACAGTAGAAACTCTGAGCCAACAGTCAGGAAATTGTCTGAATTTTGCTCTTTCCATTATTCTAGCATTTCTGTATTAATGGACATTCATATTGCTCATAATTTTTAACAGTTTTGTAAGAAGAAATTATAAGTTATCTCTGAGCCTCCTGGTGGTCTTACTTCATTGTGTCTCTTTACTTCCTTTTGTTTGTATCTTGGAAAAATGCCTCTTGGATTTTTAAGCCAAATGTGAATTTTCATTCACAAAATAAAAACATATTTGAAAATTCAAAAACAAAAAAAAAAAACAAAAAACAAAATATTCACCAAATAAAACCTATCCCATTCAAACAGGTAAATTGCAATGCACAAGGATTACAAAATACACAATAAAATATGAATTATAATTGTTAATGTTTGGGACATTGAAGTATCTAAAATATTGTGTGTGTGTGTATATGTATAAGGAGCTCATCACAAAATATGAGAACACAAGCAAAGATGTAGATTATGTTTTGATTTTGGAATGATTACTTATATACTCTGATGAGGTACTAGAGCAGATTACAATGTGGAAAATACATAGCCAAAGAGTAAATTTAATTTACTAGTCTCTTAATAAATGTATGTAATATTAACCAATTATTTCAGAAACCAACTAATTAAACCAACTGCTCCTGACTCTTTGCTATGTCATAACTCAAATATTCCATTAAAAGCTCAGTGCAAGAAAGGCAATGACACAAATTATTCTTTTACGGTAGCAGCACAGCTAAAAGGCACGGGTGATGATGATGAAGTTTGTAAAATGAGATTTAGAGACTGTCTGTATACTCCAATTACTCATGCTACGTTTTAAGCCAAAAAGCAAATTTCCTAAATTTTGTTCCTTTTCTCACAAAAGTTGTTTTTTTTTAAATCCTTACCCGAGGATATGTTTTGATTTCACAGAGAGAGGAAGGAAGAGGGAGAGAGAGAAACACTGATCACTTGTCTCCTGTGTGCACCCCGACTAGGGATCCAACCCACAACCTAGATAAGGGCCCTGACCAGGGATCAAACCCACAACCTTTTGGTGCAGAAGATGATGCTCCAACCAATGAGCCAACGGCCAGGACAAAAGTTATTTTTTGAGTTAAAGTAATTTTGTACATGAAGGCAATCTCTCACAATACACAAAATTCAACCAGTAAGTGATGTTAATGATATTAACAAAATTTGATCCTCTTTTACTTAACCAACCTCAACCTTTATCTTCCCTCAAGACAAATGAGCAGATGATCATTACCAAGGCTGTACAGATTATAGGTAATATGTTGTAAATTTATAGTATATATAAATATTACACATAGTATAAGTCTTCCATAATTGTAATGTAAGTAAAACAGTATCTTTATTAAATTAGCCCATGACTGAAAATACAAAAGTGAAATCTTAAAATATAAATTGAAACATAACTTACAATTCATCATTAGGAAATAATATAAAAAATCTCCAAGCTTTTTGAGAAAAGTGATGCATTTTATTGAGTTAATTAAGTGGTCTTTGCATAGTAAGTTTTTAGAAACTATTTAGAATATTAATAGTAACTGAGAGAAAAAACTCAAAGGGGGCAGATCTACAGAGGAAGCTTGTCAAATACCAATCAGAATTAATTTAACACATATTTAATTAACCATCCATTGTTTATAAGCAATGAAAATGTGATGGTGAGAAAGCCAAAATGGTCCCTGCTGTTAGAGCTTGGAGTGTGGAAGAGAAGACCAATGAATGATAGAGCACTATGATGGGGAAAATACAGGGTACTCTGGAAATACATAACAAGAGCTCCTGATCCAATATGGGGAGAGAAGATGGCAGGAATGGCTTTCAGAAGGAAATTAGTCTAAGACCAGAAGGGTAAGAATGAATTAGTCACAGGAAACAGAAGTACAAGAATGTACTAAGCAGGGGGAAATAACGTGTGTGATTCAGAGACTTTTAGGACCACTACTGGTGACAGGTAAAGCCTGGTGGGTGGAAAGAATGAGGGGTGGGGAAAGGTAATGAGTCAAAAAGCTGGAGAAGTAAATAAGGACCAAATCATGACTGTAAGTCTTATCAGGAACTTGGACATTAACCTGGGGCAATGGGGAGCCATTAAGGATTTTAAGCTAGTGACTAACATGATCAAATTTACATTTTAGAAAAATGACTTTGGTTGGTTACCCATACAAATTGTAGGGGAAAGGGGAGACAGGAAAGGCAAAATTAAAGGGAGATTTGTGATAATCCAGATGAGATAATCATGGCCCTGGCAGAATTTTGAGAGTAAATGAAAAGATAAATTCCAAAGAAGATCCTTTTCAAGAATGAAAAGGACTTACTTGGTGACTAAGTGTGTACAATGTGAAGAATGAGCGGGAAGAATTGAGGACTGCCAGGTTTCTAATCTGAGCAACCAGAGGGATCCACTCATTGAAAGAATGAGCACAGAAAGAATACTTTTGCTGGGAAAGAGAGGAAGTTTTGAAGAAAGTGAATCTGAGGTGCTTATACAATTAACAAGCAGAGTTGTTCAATGGATAGTTGGGTAATAAATAGCCTGTATTTTCCCATTTCCTTTTTTATACCCTTCTCTTCATTGAATCCCTTTAACTCTAATGAGACCAATAGATGTTCCTGATCTTCTTCATGCTGCTAAAATCAACTTTCGGTGTAACAGGTTTACCTGATAGCAAAGGGGTCACTGTTTTTTTCTAGATCAACTTCATGAGTGATAAGGTGGGGGATGGGGCAGGAGAAGGGTGTGATGGGGTTCAAGATGCACTACCCCCCAAAAATGGCACAGTGGCATATTGAATATTTTAAGTTGAAGGAATTTGAGAAAACAGCAGAAGGGAGAGGAAGGTCAGTGCCCTTCCTGCTTCTGTTTCTCCAAAAATAAAATAATAAATGCTTATAAATCTCATCCATATTTGGCAGTTCTTAAGATTTTTTATATTGGCTTTATCCATCCTCTTTTATCTTTCTTTACTGCCTATTGAGATGGAATATAAAAATTAATATAATCATTTAAATATACAATGGGAATTAAAACTATATAAAAACATTCTTCAGCATGTCTGATGAAAAGAATGATAGAGACAGATGTTAAAAGTATTATATACTATTATTTATTAATAAAATAATTACAAATTATATGTTATATCGAATTCTGAAAACCTTCAAAAATAGAGGGGTACTTTATGAAAGAACAGATTTTACACTTAAAAAAAGAAACTGCAACATAACTGAAAGGCCACGATGCTGATGAGTGTTATCCATTGCCTTTCATTTTGACTTCGAATCACTATGTTTATGGTGAGACCAAGTTTACTTTTATTATTAGCTTTTTAAGTACTAAAACAACATAAGGTGAATTTCTACCTAAAAAAAGAAAAGATAATTGGACACCACATTATTTATTTGATGAAGTCATTACACATAGCAAAAAAATTAAAAAGTGGGGAAGGGGATGGGAGATGTCTCTAAATATTACTGTTGTGTTTTCAGGTTGAAGTAATCGTAGTTAATTTGTAAAAAGTTCTCAGAATTCTCTCTAACTGGATTAAATTTGTGTGCTGTTTTTGTATGGGAATATTTCAAGCCCAAGCATGGAATCTAGGTGATGAAAAATACAAAAGATGATCAAGAACAGGTAAGAGTAGTTAAAAAAAATCCTACTGATTTTTAAACATGCCCAATATTCCAATCATATTTTAAATAGGATCCAACTATTTCTGTGTTTGAATTTATTAAAATATACTTTCTAACATTAGCAGCTCTCTTGTCTACCTCAGGAGTCTGGTGCCCTTCACGGTTTCCCTCCTATTTTTGTAGACACAACGGCCATAACAAATACTGAACAATTATAAAAATGTAAGAACTTCCAGTAAAAGTGGAGTGAAGAAGTCTTGAGAACCCTCCTGCAGATTACAATCAGGACAAAATATTTACAAAGAACTATTTCCAGGCACTGGAAACTATTGAAAAGAAAGCACAAGAAAGAAGTCCTGCCGCCCAGAAAGCTGCAACTAGAAAGGACTCTGTGAAAGTAGGGTTTTCCCCAACGTCCCATGGCGAACAGTGAGGAAGAATGAGAGGAAAAGAGTACTTTACAGGCTAGGGAGGAAAGAGAGTAGAGTTTAAGAGGAAATTTAAGGGGAAAATCTGTAAGTGAATGATCTGCAGAAGTGCTGAGACCCGAAATCTGAGGATAAACTATATCCAAGTACCCTTAGCAGGTGCCTGACCGCTAAATTCCAAATTCCGCATGCGCGGGAAGACACCAGGGAACCTGACAAAAAATTAGGCAGAGGCCAAAGATGAATTTACTCTTAAGAAATAGAGCTGTAATGAATGAGTTCTGCTGCTTTTTAAAAACATAGTTTATTCCCCAACTGTCCACAGCTCAAGAGCAAAAAGCTGAAGGCTTACTGGTTTAGGTAGCCAGGGGATGGAGCATGAGGCTGGCAAAGCAACTGGAAATGAAGGGGGGAAACTCCAGGTGTAAGGAAACCATGGAGACTGTGTCCCCAGATCTGGACACAATCTCTGCCCAAATACTTGTCTGATTGTCAAATTATACATATGTAGGGAATATCTGAGACACTCAGGTTAAAGCAGCAGTATATGAAAATCCTAAAAAAGTAAACACGTATCAGCTGCTGCACAATACAGAAAAGACAAATCTGCCATTGAGATTAGGAAAATAAATTATCTACCAGAGTAAAAACCAACAATCAAAAAACAACAGCACCACCACCAACAGAACAAAAACTCAACAATCCCCAACACAACAGAATCCTGAGTTGTTAGCTAGCACACACATACACACACACAACCCATAATCGGGGAAAAAAAAGTCAGTTAATAGAAATTGATTCCAAATGGGCCCAGATGTTAGATTTAGGAAAGACTTCCAAGTGGCTCTTATGATCATGGTCAAAGAATTAAAGGAAAACATGGTCTTATTGAGTGAGCAGATAGAGAATCTCTGGAAACTGTAAAGCAAATCCAAATGGAAATTCTAAAGTACGGTTAAGTATAATAACTAACAGTTCTATTGACAGGTCCATAGAAAGTACCAATCTTAAGATAACAACAACAAAAGATCTAAGAAAAATGAACAATTTAAGAAACTTGTGGAACAATATAAAGTAATATAACCAATCTACATGTGACTGGAGTTCCAGAAGGAGAGGAAATGAGAGAAAAATGGCAGAAGTACAAGAATAACGTAAAAGCAAGTCAAAATCTGAAGGGTAGAAAGAAGTCTGAAACTTTAAGCAGGAAATTAAGGCTAAAAAAAATGTTAGGATCTCTCATTATGAAAGTAAAATATCCTTTTAAAACCATTTCTGTCCTTATCAGAGAGAAAATTACCAAAAACTATAAATGCCCCTCATAGCAGTTCAGTTGATTTAAATTTTAAAATTAAAGTAGTACAATAGTCAGCTGTTTATTTATAATGGCTCTTAAATTACGCTAGGCTATGTTTGACTTTAGATGTTCAATATCTGTGGTCAGCTACAATATCATTTGGCTCACTGCTTTGCAAGCTCATCATTTCTGAATAATTTCTAAATTTAGAAAGATAGTTCAAGGGAATAAAAGCGAGACAGACCTCTGATGGGCTCATTTTTATGAGACTCACAGAGAAATTGTTTTCTAAATCTCTTATTGCTGGGATTAACACATCAGCTAATGGGCGGTATAAATGATGGTTTTGAACATATGCATATAGCAATTAAACCAGATGCATGCATGACAGCATAAAAAAAAAAAAAGATGTCTGATACTGTCTAGCTTCCAAATTGGAAAAGCAGAAAACCAAAGCCATTAACAAACGCATGTAAGATGTTTGTAAAAGAGGACCGCAGAGCATATTTCTTTACAAGGTTTCTGGCACACCACGTGAAGGCCACGAGTAGGTGTTTAAAGTGAATGAGACGGCGCAATTCATATTTGTCTTTTCCAACTTGTTTTATGTAACACTGAAAAAAAGGTTAATTTGGGAGGGAAAAAATCTCCTGCTTTTAACATTTCTCAGTTCTCAATCCTAAATTTTCCACTTGCTGACCCATGCACTTCTTAGTTTTTACCTGTAATCCTTTCCCACCATTCATGTACTTCAGCATTTGGAGTTACATTTTTTCATAATATTTGTGATGTTAAGGGGGAAAAGTGAAGAAGTATTCTTCAACTTCACAAAAATCTAGGCAGTGATATGAACTAGGGATTCCTATCTACAACCAGTAGAAATCTTTTAAATTGCTAAATGGTACACCTATAAAATAAAAACTGTTACCATAACTAACAATTTAAAATTTTTTTAATTGATTATACTTGGGGGAATAATAAATTTAAATTATTAAGGTGATTAGGTTTTACAGCTTTCTGAAACTTCATCAAGACTTTTTGTTCTTGTTTATAAATTATTAAATGCTTTGAGGTTTCATATGGATTTTAAACCTTCAGAATTTCATTACAAAGTCAGGTAACAATCCCATTATTAGCGATGCCATTATGAAGAAAGACTCTATATAACAAACTTATTTGCCAATGTCCCATTATGACTATGGTTTGCTGTAATGAATTGTTGGTCAAGGATTTTACATACAAAGTGCTTCCTCCTGATTCTTCTTCTTTTTTTACTTTTGAGATTTTTAAAATTTATTTATTTTTAGAGAGAGGGGAGGGAGAAAGAGAGGGAGTGAAACATCAGTGTGTGGTTGCCTCTCATGCACCCCTCACTGGGGACCTGGCCCACAACCTGGGCATGTGCCCTAGACTGGGAATCAACCTTCAACCCTGTGGTTCACAGGTGGGCACTCAATCCACTGAGCCACACCAGCCAGGGCTGATTATTTCCTTAAAATAATCATCCTATATTACCTAAGACCTTAAATGGTATTTGTCTGAAGTCTAGAACAAAGAGCTAAAGGCGCTGTTATTCTGCCTGGTGATTAAATCCTTTAATTCCCTTACTACAATGTAGAGAGACCTGGAGAAATGGAGGGAAATGAAGGGATGAGAGTTTAATGCAGAGGACTTCTATTCATTCAATAAGTCATTTACAGACAGCCAATTTCACCACGTGCTCCTGCAAACTATAAACGTGGTTTCTAATAATACATTCCCCATAACAAAATATTAAAGAGAAGTTTTCTCTAATGAAACATTATTTTAAAAGCTAAAGATACAATGATAGTATTAATGCATGTCTTATTCTGTGGTGGGTATGGGACTAGTTCATTAAAAGGTAAAGAGAATATCTTTATTATCTCACCCATTATTTAAAATTTTTGAAAAAATGTTTTAAAAACATATTATCCATAATCTAAAGACATCATTAGATAGATAAAATATTTAAAAGTGAATAACTTCCAGCTATGCTAGCGAGTTATAATTTACATAGCGTAAATTTCCCCTATTACTAGTTAATTTTAGTATATAACAGAAAAAAGGGGAGGGGGGAACAGAACACTTTCCTTTTGGTCACTGCATCTTAAATTGAATATTTTGAACTGTGATAACATGGTGAATTTTTACTGGGGTTATATATAGCTCACTGTTTTTAAAGTCATGATAATTAGTTTTACAGATATAAACTTGAGCTATGAAAATTAGATAATAAAATCTTCCCCATGCGGCCTTATCCCCATACTATCTAAGGCCCTGAAACTGCTGAGGTCCCAGATTGGAGACTTAGATGCATTGTTCCCAAATAATCAACCATGTAAACAAAATGTAAACGCAAGATTAAAAAAGCATCTGATCATTGCTTTAAAATTCACTAGTAAAACTGGAAAGAATATGCCATCCTTTTGCAGATTCATTTACATTTGCCTCTTAACTAGAAAAAGAAAAGAGATACAGACTAATATCCATGGGCGCTCACATAATAATTCAAACAAATGGTAAAAAATTGCTTGTATCGCACTTGAATATTTTTCTTACCTTTAAAAGCTCAAAGTAATGTAGACAGTGGTAAACCGGGGCTAGAAGTAGCCTGGGCAAAACGTATTGAACCGCTTCTTTGAAGCCTTCGCCTATTGACTAGAAAACAAAGTGATTTAATTTTTTTTAAATTTATTTTTCAGATATCATGTATCTTGATTTAAAAATTACTATACCTGCAAATAAAGTGCTGCTCCAGGCTTGGATAACTGACTAAGGAAATGATCATGAAAACCAGGTCGTAAAATATCTCGAGCATATGATTCATATGGATCAAATGCCAGTTCCTTAGGAAATAAAGAAGGTAAAACATAAATAATCTTTCCCCAAGGTAGAATGTAAGAAAAACCATAAGCACAGAAAGATTAAATTATGGGCACATCTATACCCGCACAATTATATATTTCCTTTAAAGCCTCCAAACAAAATTACATGGCTATGAATTATAATTTTAATAAAATAAATCTAATATTCTCAAGTAAGAGAATAATTCAATTTATTCTGATGAGTAATGGGATCCTTATAAGTTATGACACCTCACTAAAGGATTCTAGTAAAGTATTATCAACAAATACGGTCATAAGAATGGGGAGACTTTGGGTTCTGGAAAACAAGTTTAGCCTGAACAGCACAGAATACAGATATCTACAACTACACAGAGTATAAACATTTAGAACACTGGTGCCAGAAATTTATTTTCTCATGGGCGTTTCTTAGTGGTAGACTTTTACTTTCAAATTCTGTAAGCCAGAGTAACAGTTTATATCATCTAAAATTCACAAAATAAACAATTTTTGGCCATCATCATTAATAAACTAAATAACTATAATGGTTATGTCTACAAGATTGTAATCAACTGGTTTTGATGATTCCTGAGGAAAAAGAGGACAGGTGTCTATATTTTAGCAGGAAATAGAATCTCTACTCTTTCCCACCCTATGCCATATTACAGGTTAAAAAAATTTTTACAAAAATGGTGCTTTTAGATTCTAACAAGAGCTCCTTTCTATGAAGGGTAATTCTAGAAGGAGGAAGGGGACATCTAGTGGAGACACGCGGCAGAAGACAGTAAAAGGTAATGACAAGAACAAATGTATTAATTGCCCTTTCTATTGTTTCTCAGATTCTTTTTTTAAGGAAGGATTGAATAACAACACAAGATCAGAAGTTAGAAGACCTGAGTTCTGTTCTTTGTAGAATGCAATATGGCACATAAAGGTCCAAGTCATCCTGAAATCTTGAGCAGGCTCCTAGTTCACTTCCTAATTTCAATTCTTTCAATTGTTTTTCCAACTGAAAATTTCTACCATAATATAACACTGGAAATTGTAGCCCAGCCCACTGCAGATTTTACTGGAATGGATAGTTTCAACAGTAACAACACAAAGAAGTCAAGTATGAGAAGAGAGGGAGAGAGGTACAAAAATGTGATTAGATGGTTGTATCTTAGGTCTCTTCAACCCTAGAAATGATCATGTACAGCAGGTAATATTAGTCCTACTTCTCTTTCAATAAACTTTATTTTATTACAGAATTTTTATGAGAACTACATACATAAAGGAAAGGCTACACAGTATAGTAGCCTGCAACCGTGCCTTTAGTCATAATTCCAATTTTGACTGCACTACTTATTAGCTGTGTGACCTTTGACAAACTACCTACTTTCTCTAAGCCAGCTTCCTCATTGTAACATGTGGATAATACCTACTTTAAAGGATTGTTTTAAGAATTAAATACCATATGCAAATGCTTTCAATTGGGTAAGCACTAAATAAATGGTACCTAGTATTGTCATTCGAAAATAGCTAGTATCAAGAGAGAAAAAAACTGGTAATCCAAGCTCTAATCACATAGTTTTATTCTTGAGGATAAATTTGTAGAACAGCAAGAACTTCTAAGAACCCATGTGTAAATTAATAGCTGATTTTATGATTAGTTTTCTGGTTAAGATGTAATATGTATAAGATTCATAAAAATTTAATTATAATATACATAATTATGTATTACTGGTTAGAATATTCTAAACATACAAGAAAAGTACAAGAATAGCCTAACAATACTATATTCACCATCTACACAGAAAAGCAGTATTTTATAATACTTCTGCCTTTTTCATTAAAGAATTAAAATACTATAGGTATAATTGATCTTCTGGAGAAAGCAAAATTGTACCATTTTACATCCCCACCAGCAAAGTATGAGGATTCTAATTTCTCCACATTTTCACCCACACTTACTTTCCTTTAAAAAAAATATTCTAGCTGTCTTAGTGGGTGTGAACTGGTACTTCATAATGGTTTTGTTTTGTATTTCACTAATGACTAATGACGGTGAGCACCCTTCATGTGCTTATTGCTTCGGAGAAATTCCTATTCAAATGCTTTGGCTTTTAGGCAAAATTGAAATGTCTTTTATAAGAGTCCTTTGTATACACTGAATTCTAGATCCTTATCAGATATATAATTTATAAACATTTCTCCCATTCTGTGTGTTGCCTTTTCACCTTTGGTACCATCCTTTGAAGCACAAGTTTTTAATTTTAAGCCCAAATTATCTATTTTTTCTTGTGCAGCTCATGCTTTTGGTGTCATATACCTAAGAATCTTTTGCCAAAGCCAAGGTCATGGAGATTTAGCCATGCTTTCTTCTAAGAGTTTTATAATTTTAGCTCCCACTCTAGGTCTTTGATTCATTTTGAGTTTATGTTTGCATATGGTGTGAGTTCAACTTCATTCTTTTGCACTTCTCATAACTTTATGATGTCTTTTTTTGAACAAAATTTTTAAACTTTCAATCTCTTATTTTATAAAGGATTGCAATTTCTATTTATTCTTTAAGAAACTCTTCCTATCTCAAAGTCATAGATATGTTCTACATTTTCTTCTGAACTTATACAAAGTTTGCTTTTCATTTCTGGATTTTAAATTTATTGGTAACTTTTTTGGGTATGACATGAACTCAGGAAGAAATGTTTTCCCTCCATATGGAAACTATAGTTCTTCCCCCCGTATGTACATTATAATCTACAGCCAGTAGGTCTGTTCTTTCGGTGTTTTTCCTACATGTTTTCAAAATCAAATACAGTTTATTGTCTTTAATTTTTCTAAATTTCAAGAGTTTATGGTTGTTCAGTTTTTCTGTCCTTCTGAATACAAACCCTTTACACACTATATATTTTATTACGGGTGCTTGGAAGTTTAGTTTAACCCTTCCTTTTAAACACAAAGAATTAAAGTTTGGATTTTAAAATATTCAGTAATTTATCAAAATTACCAACATATTTCTCAACATTAGTTATTGTATTCCTTGACTTCCCTGAGTGCTTTCCTTCTTGCTAAACATCATTTAATACTTCTTGTAATAAGGGCCTAGGGTAAGAAAATCTCATGGTCAGTGTATGTCTGTTTTTATTTGATTCTTTCTTCCTCTGATTTGTTAAACTGAGGTATAACATACATGAAGTCCACAGTCTGATGCATTTTTACATATTTATGCAATGTATTTGTGTCACCCAGATAAGGAAATAAAAATCCAGCACCACAAGAACCACTCTTCTAACCTTTATTCCCAAAGTTCTGTTTACATGTTTTAGTACCTTCTCCAAGTGCAATTATAGTATTTTGAGTCTTCTTATTTCATGCAACACTATGTTGCCTTTTAAAAAAAATCAGTAGTTCATTCTTCTTCACTGCCATATAGCATTTCACTATGTGAATATATCACAGATTATCCACTATGAATAATAAACCTGTTACAAATATTCTTGAACATGTCTTTTGGTAAACATAGGCATTCATTTTTTTGGGGGGGTATATGCCCAAGAATGACTGCTGGACCATAGGGTACATTGTGTTCTTAGCTTTAGTAGACATGCCAAACAGTTTTCCAAAATAGCTGTACCAGGGTATGCCCGCTCCACCAGCAATGGAGAGTTCCAACTGCTCCGTGGTTTTAAATTACATTTCCTTGATGAATAACAATGTTGAACACCTTTTATTCTTTTAGGAAGTACTTGTTCAGGTCTTTTTTCTAATTTTGCAAAAACCTAAGCTGCCTGTCTTTTAGTTATTGATTTCTAGGAGTTCTTTACATACTCTGGACATGAGTCCTTCATTGGTTACATATATTGCAAATATCGTCTTCCAGCCTATAGCTTGTCCTTTCACTCTCTTAATTTTGTCTCTTGATGAACAGGTGTCCTTACATTTAATGTAGTCTACTTTATCAATCTTTTATGGTTAGTGTTTTTGTGTCCTGTTTAAAAAATATTTGCTGTCCAGGCTACAGTGGATTGAGTGCTGGCCTGTGAAACAAAGGGTTGTGGGTTTGATTCCCAGGCAGGGCACATGTCTGGGTTGTGGGCCAGGTTCCCAGTTGGGAGCGTATGAGAGGCAACCACACAATGGTGTTTCTCTCTCTTTCTCCCTCCCTTCTCTTCTAAAAATAAATGAATAAAATCTTAAAAAAAAATAAGAAGTATTTGCATAATCCAAGGTCATGAAAATATTTGCTTCTGCAAGCTTTATTAATCTTTGTGCTCACTCTTTTGAAAATTTTATTTGTCAATTACAGTTGACATTCAATATTATTTTGTACTGGTTTCAGGTGCACAGCATAGTGGTTAGACAATCATTTACTTTACAAAGTGGTCCCCCAATATTTCAAGTACCCGCCTGGCACCAAACATAGTATGTACTCCTCTTGAAAAGTTTAGTTGTGCTGAAAATACTATTTTCCCTTAGTACTTTGAAGATATCACTCAACTGATCGATAGCCTCTTGTTAAAACCTCCTGCCATATTCCATAGTTTCACTACAATGTTTCTGGCTGTGGGTTTATTTGTTATATGCTATCCAATATCTGGCATTCATTTTTAATCTGGAAATTTGTGTCTTCATTTCTGGAAAATTCTGTGTTTATCTCTTCATCATTCTTTGTCTGAAACACCTTACATGTACCCTTAAGCCTTTCAGTGTATCCTTTATGATTCTTAACTGGTCTTTCACACTCTTATCTTGGTCTGTGTCACATTCTCAGTGACTTCCTCAATTCTGTCTTCCAGTTCACTAATTTTATCCTTGAACTTGGCCTGCTAAATGTTATGCTCCTACATAATGACTTTTTATTGCACTGTTTGCATATTTAATTTGCAACATCTTTCAATACCTACTTGTTCTTGTTTCCTTCCTGCCTGTTTGTTTCACAATGTCTGTCTTCTTTATAAATAAACCATATTCTTTCACTCATCTATTTGAGCATCCTAAATCTCTTTTAAACTCTTCGTAATCTACTGTACAAAATTAATTTCATCTGGGATAAATTTATTTTGTCATTGTTGACTTGGGGGCATATCATCGTAAGCATTCGAATTTGCTTTGTGTTTTATAATTTTGTATTATAGATGTCTTAGGGAGAGGCTTTAAATTTTTGGTTTCCTTTTTCTCTCTCTCATCCCTGTATGGTCGATCACTCATCCAGACCAGAACCTGCTCTTAAAATGACTTTTCAATCTCAGGTGCTCTGATCATATTGGCTTAATATTGTGAGACACTCTGTTAAGTTTTAAGGTACATTTGTTGTAAGGTGTTCTTGTCTCCCCACCTCAAGTCTACAACTTTCTCTAAGTCCTTACAGGCAGGTTTGGTAGACTTCCCCAGCATCCTGTTACAGTCTAGGTTTTGGAGTAAGAAGAGTTGCCCACTTTCATGGAAGATGTTTAGTCCTCGTTATCCTTAAGAGCTCAGTGCCTAGCTATCAGAGTTCACTGCCTTGAAGGTCTATTCAATTTCTAATCTTGTTTCTGAGTCTAGTTACATATATTCTTTAAAAAAAAATGTTTATGACTTATATTTGAACCAAGACTCGAAGGGCTGTACTAAAGCTTGAATTTATTGTTCTATTTTGCCTGAAAATCTTTTTTTATGCTTTCTAAACTCAACACTTTATTATAATAAAAGATACAGATTTTAGAGTAAGAACAAAAGCAAGAGCTAGAAATCTCAGAAGGACAATCGATGCTAACTTATTAGGACTAATGTATATATTTCATCATTTGAAACATCCAAGGAGAGAGCAACCATTTTTCTAACCCCATGATACCTGAATCATCTAGGCCCTGAACTTCATTTTCCCATTGATTTCACCCCTCTTATTCTAAATAATATGTGGTTATCATATATTGAGTAGCTTACTTAAGTGAAGATGGTTAGCTAAATTATTTCAGGTGGGTTATTTATTTAATTGTCACAAAAACCCAGAGTGTTATTATTATCATTATCTTACAAATATAGATATGGGGGTTTAGAGATGTGAAATAAACTGCCCATGGTCACATAGAACTAATGAGTAGCAGAGTTTAGACTGGAACACAAATAGTTTGACCTCATACCCAAGTTCTATGGCCTCTTCACTGATAGGATATTCACTGACTTGTCTGAGCCTTGCTATGTTAACACAAACAATTGAGGGTCAGCTGTAAATGCCTCCTGTCAATGGGATCCACTTTTTATAATGGACAAGAGAATACTTTTCCTGGGTTTCCATAACAGAAACATGTTAACAATGATCTGAAAGGGCAACAAAGCAGAGTAGGCAGCAGTTAATACTAACTATGACTTTAGCTGGAAACAAGAATTAAGACTCCAATTTTAATGCAAAGTAGGGCTTTCCTGCAGATTTGTTTCAGTGGGTAAAGTACTTACCTCTGCTAAATCTTCAAAGCAGCTTCCTACTAGTGGGTGGGGACTGCCTTCATCTGTCATTTCTACAGTATCTTCTATGTGGCCCAGTAACTTTACACTAAGTTCATGTATATCTACTATACGACTAAATATATTTTCTACATCCTGTTGGGAAGAAAAACACACTAATTCAGTCAGGTTATATAATAAAAACAAGTTTTGAGCCAATAAGTCATTTTATAATCACAAAATTTAACATGGTAGAGATAGTAAGAAATTTTAACAACTTAGAAATTTAAGTAAAAGATAATGTAAAAATCCCCTTGCAATAATGTATAACTTGCAAATACTTTTCTCTAGGTCAGTGGTTCTCAAAATTTTTGGTCTCAGGACTCATACACACTCTTAAAAATTATTGAAGACTCCAAAGGGATTTTGTTTATAATTATATCTATTAAGGTTTACCATATTAGACGTTAAAACTGAAAAATTAAAACATTTAAAAATAACAATAAGTATCACTTTTATGAAAAGTAACTGTAGTTTTCCAAAATAAACCAAAAATGTAGTGAAAGGAATGGCATTGTTTTATGTTTTTGCAAACCTTTAATATCTAGCTTAATAGACGATAGCTGGATTTTCATTCATTGTCTTGGTCAAAGCACATGGAGAAAATCTAGCTTTATATAGATATGTAGTTGGGGGGAAAAGGAGTATTTTAATAGTCTATTCAAATAATTATGGATCTCCTTTTCTTTTTCCGTATAGTTTCTTTATTGAGATGTAAGTCATACACCATAAAATTCACCCTTTTAAAGGGTACTTCAATGGTTTTCATGTATTCACAGAGCTGTTCAATCATCACCACTATCAAATTCCAGAACGTCTTCATCACCCCCCACAAAAAGCCTGTATCCCTTATCAGAGCTCTCTATTCTTCTCTCCCCCCCAGTCAATGATAACCACTAATCTGGACATCTCATATCAATGGAATAAATAGCTTTCTATGACATTACATGAAAACTCAACTGGTAGTTTCTTAAAGGTTAGTTCAATGTGGAATCTGAAAACATATCAGTTCTATACTGTTATCAAAATCCATTGGCCTACCCTGGCCAGGTGGCTCAGTTGGTTGGAGCGATACTGTACACCAAAACGTTATGGGTTCAATTCCCGGTCAGGGCATGTACCTACGTTGCAGGTTCAATCCCCAGTTGGGTCGCATACAGGAGGTAATGGATTGATGTCTCTCTCTCAAAACAATAAACATATCCTCAGGAGAGGACTAAAAAAAAATCCAATGCTGTATTTTGAACTTTGAATGTCTGAATAGATCTTTTACCCATGTGTGATTTTGAAGCATTATAAATTTGGTCACTTGGAAAATACTGAGTTCTGTAGATCTTCCAAATGTTAACACATTTAACACATATTCACTATATATAATATTAAAAAACCAAATCCATTATCACAGATTATGGGAGTAGATACAAATTTTCCAAAACTCTAACTTCGCTTGAAAGTTCAAATGGTATCACTGTTACCAAATACCGCCAGTTTTTTCCCTTGAAGTGACAGGTATACTTCATTCATTTTCCCCGCAACTTCATTCATTTTTGAAAAATGTCTGCCAAATATGCCCCTAAGTAACCATAGTCAGTCAGGCCTTCTTTCAGTTAAAAATAGTGTTTCATGAAACAGGTGGCTAGTTCAGTTCGTAACTCAGACAATCCTACAGTGCTCTTCCTCAAGACACCAAACATACTGCGGTGTGCAGAAGTGCTTTATGCGACTTCCTGTCTGCCTCGGCCCTTCTCTAACTCGAGCTTTCTCAAGGCAGGCCGTGCTCTTGTTCTATCAGCAACGACAAAGCAGCCGTGTGAATCCACACAGTGCCCCTTTGCTTCATTTACTCATTCTATTCTTCTATGATCTTATTTTTATTATAAATAAACATGCATACAAGAATACTCAATATAACACTTTGTAACTTCCACTAGATTTTCCGTAGGCTAGATTCCTGGATAAAGACTTCAGTTATGAGATTTTTATTTAAAATATCTATGGATATTTCCTTAAAAAGAATCCACTGGTTTACCCTCCCGTTGGTAGTGTATGGGAGTTACAGCTTTGCCAAACCCTTACAACCCTGAATATTGTCAATCTTAACTTTTAGAAAAATGCTTAGATAAATGAAAAGCAAGTTTTAATTTGCATTTACACAATTACTATTTTTTAAATTTATTATCTTCATCAGTGACTATCCTTTTTTTGTCAAATCAGCTTTGAGGCATCTAGTAGGATAACACCTATTTTAAATGTACTTTTTGATGAGATTTAATGTTACTCACTCAACCTATGACTATAATCAAGACACAAAACACTTTCATTACTACAAGAAGTTTCTTTGTGCCCCACCCCTTTTAATTACCACTGCTCCCCCAGGAAACCAGCGATCCGCTTTCTGTCACTATAGACTAGAATTGTCTTTCCTATAATGTCAAACAGATAAAATCCTAAGTAGTCTTTTGTGCCTAGTTTTTTTTTTGCGATGCACCCATATTATTACATATATAACTACATCATTCCTTTTTTATTGCTGAGAAGTATTCCATTGGATATATCACAATTTGTACATCCATTCACCTGTTGATGGATATTTGAGTTGTTTCCAGTTTGAAACTATTACAACAGGCTGCTATGAACGTTCACGGACAAGCTTGGTATGGCTATGTTTTCATTTCTTCAGGGTAAAAACATAGGAGTAGAATTTCTAGGTAGTATGGCTAATTTATGTTTAATGTGATAAAAACTGACAAACTCTTTTCCACGGTGTTTACACTAGATTACATTCTCACAAGCAATGTGGGAATTTTATATCCCCCTAAGCAATAGCTCCACATTCTTTCCAACATTTGGTATTGTCAGTCTTTAATTTTCACCTTTCTAATGAATGTATAGTAGTATCTCATTGTGGTCTCCATTTGCATTTCCCTGATAACTTCTGAGGCTGAGCATCTTTTGATGTCCTTTTTGGTCACTGGTATATCTTCTTTTATAAAATGTTCAATTTTCTGCCCACTTAAAAATATCAGGCTGCTCCACCTGGAGTGGCTCAGTGGATTGAATGCCCGCCTGTGAACCGAAAGGTCGCTGGTTCATTCCCGGACAGGGAGCAGGCCTGGGTTGTGGGCCAGGTCCCTAGTTGGGGGGAGTGCGACAGGCAACTGATCAATGTATCTCTTGCACATTGGTGTTTCTCTCCCTCTCCTTCTCCCTCCTTTCCCCCTCTCTCTAAGAAGAGTAAATAAATAAAATCTTTTTAAAAAGTCAGGCTATTTTTTAAATTATTGAATTGTAAAAGTTTTTATATATTCTGGATACAAGTTCTTTGTTAGATATATGTACTTCAAATAGGTTCTACCAATCTGTGGCTACCTTTTTACTTTTCAGACAATGTCTTTGAAGAACAAAATGTTTTCATATTAATAAAGTCTAAAATTCATTATTTAATTTTACAGTTCTTGATTTTTGTGTCCTAAGAAATCTTTGCCTATCCTTAACTCCTTTCTTTTTTGAAGAACTTTATTAAAATGTAAGTTATATATCAGGCAATGCATCCATTTAAGCGATTCAATGGTTCATACTACGTATTTACAGATTTGTACAACTCATAATCGACTCCTTTGTTTTTTAGTGTTAACTCGCTGCCATAACTTGCGCCCTAGTCTCGGACCCTAGTGAACACTTCGTCTCCATCAGTCACCGCGGGCCCTGTGGCTGCAGTTCTAGGGACTACTAGAGCGCAGCTCTGGACAATCTCAACTGCTCTCATTTCGGCATTCCCTAGGACCCCATTAGATTGGTTTGATTACTACTAAGATCAGTAACCCGTTCTCTAATTTTTAATGCTACTGGCTCCCTTCTTTGTGGTCCCCAAAATACTGTTTCCATACTTCCATTATGGTAATTACCACACTGTATTGCAATTTAACTTTAAATTTACATCTCTGTCTTGACCAGATGAAACTTGAGGGAAGAAATTTTTCTTAATAATCTTTGAATTCTCACTGCTAAGTATGGTACCTAACAATATAGGCAGCACTGATGAAGTGCCAGTTGCAATGACTCAAATGAGTTAAATTAAGCAAACAAACAAAATCTGCTTAAATAAGAGGTTTTAGTCTTTGGAGGACTGTGTATGGAAGATTTTGTGAATTCATTTGCACTTATACAATCAGTTTAGTTTAGATTGTGTATTTTAATTTCTGTTGTAATTTATTGACATGGTTGTAGCAACTTTATTTGTGATCACAGTCACCTGAATTAAATCCCAAAACTTAAAAAAAATCAACAAATTAGCAGTCATGAACTATACAAATTCAAATTTCATTGGTCATGTAAAATCAACAACACGTACAATGATATATATACGTACACATGATACTTACATTAGCTGAAAACAATTTTGAGTTGGAGACAAAGGGTTCTCTAAAAACTTTTATAATTAAATTTAGTTCCCTTATGTATTGTCGAATTTCTGCCATAAATGCTTTTACCAAATCATAATAAGTTTGCTCTCCTGAGGTGGAAGGTTCTTCATCAGTTAAAGATAATATATTTATATCTTCTACATCTTGATGAAACATATCCATCAATACCTACACAGTCAGAGATATTTAACAAAGCATAATAAAATATGAATCTACAGTCAAATTTGAAGTCAAGCACCCTAAGTAATTCTTTGAAGATGGTTTGTAAATGACAAAAAGCCAACACAATGATCTCTTCCTGGACACACTGCCAGCATCCCACCACAGCTTCTCTAACAGAATTTGACATCTGGTGTCACTACCTGACGCCTCCGAGTTCTCTAGCAATACTAGCATCTATCTGACTCTGGTCGATCTATTACTTTTAATGTTTCCAACTCCTGTCCTGGATTTCCCTCCGACTTAGTTTTCTCATTTCATACCCTCGTCATCACCACTTCATTCCAGGGCCTCAGCATCTCCTATTTAAATAATTCTTATAGCCTTCTATACCTACAATTGTTAAATAATGATCAAAACAAGTTCTGTTTTTACTAAGAGGTCTACCATTACTACTCTTCCCGGACTTCATCTTTCCCCTTCTGTGAGCGTCTACATCATTATCCCCACAACCCAGTAAAATAGCATTCCCTCTTGTATGACTTTCTGCTTGTCTCACAATATAAGTATCCTTTCATCAACTCTGAAACCTTGTTTTATACCTCTCTTCATCTCCTTCCTGTGTGAGCACATAGTATATATCCAAAAACTTGTACAATTCATCTACAAGTATCAAATATTTTATGTTCATTGAAAAATAATTACTTTAAAAAACAAACACTTATTCATTTAAAAATATAAAAACACTTGAAATTCTTTGTCAGGTCAGGTGATTTTTACTCTATACATTCACATCCTAAAAGAACAAACACTAAAATATAATTAAATGGATTTAGTAATCAGGAAGAATATTCCAAATCAAAAACAGTAACATTGAGAAAAAATGGAATGGTTCATCAGAAAATATTTCTTTTCTACAAAGTCATTTTTATAAAATGAAAATACTGAAGCAGTGTAGTGCAATGATTAAGAACTTCAGACTAAGACAAATCTGGAGTTCAAGTCGAGGCTTTGAAACTTCTCGGAATATTCTGAACCAATTTCTTTATCTCTCGTGAACTTCAGCTTCCCTATTATGAAGTGTAGATAAGAGCTACTGTACAGCAATACCCTAAGGACCAAGTGAGATGAGTCACATATTTGCGTAATTTTAAATAATGTTTGTACTTAATATTATTAGAGTAAAATCATACAAGTAGTATCTAAAGAAAGCTAGGTATTAAAATAAAACTCTCAAGGATTTAGATTTTTTTACATTTTCAAAAATTGTTTTCAAGTAAATCCATAACATCCTAAATCTCTAACCCAAATAAAAATTTAAGATACCACTAATAAGAGATTATTACTGTTATTAACCCTATTTGAAGCAACATATAAAAGAAAAACTGTATGACATGTTTAAACACATGTTAATACTACATATAATACTCTATTTTCATAAACTGATATCTCGAGTAATGGCTATTAGACTACTGTAAATACAGCCTAACACAAGATAAACAATTTTATTCTATCTGAATAGTATGTTAGCATTTAGTAAGTCACATAAATATTTAAGAACAAAACATACAGAAGATCAGTATCCTACCTTATCAGCACACATTGCTACTTTAATATCTTGTTTTGTGATTTCATAATGCCGTATATTTCGTACATAATTACCCACCAGCTTTAAAATGTCTGCAGAAATGTATTCTAACACTGCTACTATGTAAACAGAAACCTGGTGGTCAATTTTGTAACCTAGGACCTCCTGAAAAATGAAAAGAAAAACATGTTTAAAAATTATATACTATAAATTTGACACCAATTAAAAACATGCATACTAGCTTAATTTTTACTGAGGCCTATGATTATCAACAGCATCTAATTTTAAGTGGCTCATTTATGAATAATACATTAATTACTATTTAAAAATGTAAACTAAGAAAGGGCAAGGCAAAATTACCTATCGTCATGTAAAATGCTTAAGAAGTACAGACTACCCGTATACATCTGTCCTTTTCAAAGGAGCCTGGGCTTTCCTAAACCCTAGTGGCACATTCCTGGCATCTGCACTATTTCCATGGGGGAAAATCATGTTATAAGCACTGAACAATAGTGGTTATTAACAACATGTTAATAGTCCTATTACTAGACTTCAAAGATAGAATGGGCTTTGTGGGGCTGACCAGTTCCTACAGGGAAACAAATTTTATTTTACAGTAAACAATCCAACTAAGGAAAAGAAATAATTTTGAAGTGTTTACTTATAAGTTGGCAACAGGTTGCATTTACCTTTAAGGATATGCAGAAAATATTAAATGTGTATAGTAACAAGGATATATTAATAAATTGAAAGACCAACAATGAGATCATAAAACTCAAAATTTAAGATCATTAATACAGTGTATCTTAATTTGTTAATTCTCTTAGAATATAATTCAATGTGTGGATAAGAAAAATCATGAAAAGAGAATTATAAAGTATGCAATTACTACCAGTTCAGTAATTTTATATAATTTGCACTTATTTCCTCAGACCATTTAGTAAGATACGGAGACAGTTCTGTTCAAACAACCTGAATATAAAACATAACCTTCTGACACTCTTAAACATCATCTAAGTGTTTAGCTTTAAATCTTGGACAGATCAAACAGACCTGGATTCCCTAACACTGTCACTTAGAACCCTGTAAAGCTGGAGTAAAAGTTACTTAATCACTTTCTGCCTCAGTTACCTCATCCATAAACTGGGGATAATGATAATAACTTAGCTGAGTAATAAAACCTAGCTCATGCATGCAAGCATTAGGTTTTAATTCTCGTAATACCTATATTTTTGGTGTGAGAGTTAATCAATACTGTACTACATAAAGTATAAATAGCATTATTAGAACTTCCAGCAATTACTCCTTCCATTAGTTCTGGTGAGATTCAACCAACTGACTCAAATGACAGGTAGGCCCTGATGATTTAGTGACCGTTAGGGAATCTGTGCTCAGAGAACACAGGTGGCCCTAGGGCAGTCCCACAGAAGTGCCTACGCCTCTAATGACGCACGAAGGGCTAAGATCTGAAGGGTTTCCAGGAACATTCAAGTCCGACCAACGAGAAAGGAATTTTATAAATTCTCTTCAAGGTCTACTAACTCCTGAGATGAACAAAATCCACAATTACAACTTTCTTCTCTCAATTTGACTACTACTGTGGGTATGAAATTACTTTAAATCATGTCGCCCAACTTATACTTTTGTATTATCACATCATCCCTCCCTATGACATGAATTCCTAAAGAAATTAAAATGAGAAAATTTTACTTTTCAGTTGACTCTGTTATCTATAAAATATATTATTCTACAATGGGCAGGGGGGAGTGGGGAGGGGACAGTGAGGAGAGGGGATTACAGGAACTACTATAAAGGACACATGGACAAAATCAAGGGGGAGGGTGGAGGTGGGGGAGGGAGGGGGGTTCAGCTGGGGTGGGGTGGAGGGATGGGGAGAAAAGGCACACAACTGTAATTGAATAACAATAAAAAATTAAAATTAAAAAAATAAATAAAATATATCATTCTTAGTGTTTTTAAATTATGGGTTTTATTTTGCTTTTAAAAGGCAAAAAGTCGGTATTTCAGCTTTACCTTTAGTAAAGGATGGATTTTTTCTACTGGGAGAGATAAAGGGTTTCTTCGTTTCCTCTTTTCAATGGCCGACTGGGCATCAGCTATTGCCCACTTATCGATTGGATGAGGGAAACTTTTTTGAACACGTTCCTTGGAAAATAGGAAAATAACAACTAAGCAACAAATAAATTGAATAGTGCTCTTCACTTAAAATTTACTTCTAAAATCCAAGAATACCAAAAGTGTTTTCACATGTGGCATAACTTATACTACAGACTTACTTAAGCTATGAGAAAATGGTAACTGTCAGTGTATTAGTTTCTTAATTAGGCAATTAAGAGACTAAACATTCCTTGTATTATCTAACATGCTGAATTTCAACTTTGCTGTGATAAAGCTAATGACAAGAATGAGTAGAAGCCATTTTAAACATTATTTATATAAAAATTCAAAAATCAAGACCTAAGCTCAAGAAGTATATACCAATCCAATTCTCATTCATTGTCCTTACTTTCAACATCAATTACAAGCTCATGGAGCATTTTGTACTCAAAACCTCTAAGAATTCTTTTCATTTTCTTTCTTTTTTTATTTTTATGTTCTGCTTTTAGAGAGATAGTGGAAGGGAGAGAGGGAGGGACAGAGGAGAGAGGGAGGGAGAGAGAGAGAGAGAGAGGGAGAGAGAGGGCGGAGAGAAAGGGAATGAGAGAGAGAGGGGGAGAGAGGGGGAGAGAGGGGGAGAGAGGGGGAGAGAGGGGGAGAGAGGGGGAGAGAGGGGGAGAGAGGGGGAGAGAGGGGGAGAGAGGGAGAGAGAGGTTGATTGATCTGTTGTTCCATTTATTTTTATGCATTCATTGGCTGCTTCTCGTATGTGCCCTGACTGGAGATCAAACCGAAAACCTTGGTTTATTGGGACAACGCTCTAACCAACTGAGCTGCCTGTGTGGGGCTACAAACTCTTTCCTATATCCATCGTGCAAAGGTACTTGACTTTAAAACTATTTACAATCATAGAAATCAAGGGTTTACACTGGTAACAGCAATTTTACTACACTGTAGTTCATCATTAGAGTTTGAATTCTCCATGGGCCATTAATTTTTAATAAAATACTTAATTTCCAGTACTTATTTAGTTATAATTCCCATCGAAAGTGAAATAACTCATGTTAATGTAAAAGCTGAATCTCCCTACTTTAATAAATAAACTAATGTGATTTACTTCAAACAAAAGGTACTCTCATCCCCCCTCACAAGTTTTTAAAAATCACCTTTCAGGATACTATAATTAAAACCAGTAGAGGTCGCTATTACATAATTTTAACACATGGATTTTGAATTAGTATTTAGTGGTACTACAAGGTAAAATTAAACATCACTCCTGATTATAAATCTAAATACAAACTTTTGTCAGTTGTTATTAAAATGGATATAAAAAATAGATTTCCATGTAATACAAGGTGGGAGGACAGGCTGACTCTAGGACAGGTTAAAAATAAATTAAAAAATTAAGAATAGTTTACCCCTTTCAATTTCAATAAACTTCCTCACCATCTGTACTCAAGGCTAAATCAGCTGTCAAATATAAGAGGTTATCATTTTTATTCTAATAGAATTAGAGATGTGTTGAAAGAAATTGCTGTAGTTAAAAATGAAGTTTACAAACTTTTCTGAATGCCTAGTTGAAGAGCTTGTTGCCAGGATATTATACCCTCATATAATAAAGACAACATAAAGATCCAAAATACTGGAGGAGCTTGGCTTGTGAAAAAGGAGAAAAGAAAGGGAAGGGGAAACAAAATTAGGAATGACAAAAGAGAACACAAGAAAGAAGAAATAATAATGATGAAGAACACATTTAAATTTACTTATCAATGTATTACTGGAATCAAATTATTCAACTATATACTTAGATAACACCGAAGTTCAGAATGCATGGGAAAAAACTGGTAATGTCAAAAAAGGTGCCTTGAATGTGGAAAGGCCAAGTTGAAAGAATTATTTTATCTCTTGTAGTGACAAATTTAATTATAATTTAAAACAAAATAAAACTTTTTATAATTACTTTATATATATTTTTTTAAAGTAAAGAAGCCCAAGGAGGAATGCTCAATGAAAGATTCATGAATTGGAATTCTATTACTCTACTCAAAATTAATAATTTTGTTTGAAATGAGAAACTCCGTCTTGATTAATATCTAGTGGCTTTGAGAAAATAAGACACAGAACTAGGTTTGAGATGCAGTTGTCTCTCTCCCTCCCTCTCTTTATATAAAAAAAAAGATTTTATTTATTTATTTTTAGAGAGAGGGGAAGGAAAGGAGAAAAGAGAGGGGGAGAGAGAAACACCGATTTGTCATTAGTTGCCTCTCACACGCCCCCAAGTGGAAACCTGGCCTGCAACTCAGGCATGTGCCCTGATTGGAATCGAACCTGCAACCTTTCAGTTCACAGGTTGGTGCTCAGTCCACTAAGCCACACCAGCCATGATTCACTCTCTCTTTTTTAATCCTCAGGACATGTTTATTAATTTTAGAGAGAGAGAAAGAGGGAAGGGGGAGAAGAAGGGAGGGAGAGGGAGAGAGAGAGAGAGAGAGAGAGAGAGAGAAAGAAACACTGATGTGAGAGAGAAACAGTGCCTCCCATATGTGCCCCAACTGGGAATCAAACCCACAGCCTAGGAAGGTGCTCTGACCAGGGATCAAACCCACAATCTTTCTGGTGTATGGGATAATGCTTCAGCCAACTAAGCCACCCAGCCAGGGCTCAGCTGTCCCTTATTAGCAGAACCTTGTCTTTTGCTTTACTTAATAAAGGGGTCTAAATAGGCAATCTTAGAGATCAATTCCAACACAAATATTCTAGAACCTATGAAAACTCCTGCACGTGGACTTCCATGCAAGTATTCAGACCACAGGTACTTTTGAAGTCTTATTAATATAAATACTTAGAATGAGTGGGAGATATTTTTTCTAGAAAGAAAGTATGGAGAAACTGCTTGGGAAATCTAAATGTTAATGGAAAACATTAAAAAATTACAAGGATTCTTTAGGATGCAAAGAAAAAAGTTAAGGAGAAAAATGAATGGAAAAGGGAAGCAAACTTTAAAAATTTTAGGATATGACTCATGGGGGAAAAAGTCTAAGATAAGAAGTCCAAGAAAGCCTTAGTTAAATGAAAAGAAAAATGAATCAATGCCCTAAGAAATGGAAGTTGGTTAAATACAGGACACAGAGGCTAACCAGGGAAACAGAAAAGACATTACAAATGGAAACCAGTCTAGTCAACCAGTCTAGTCAACCAGAACATGTACAATTATGAAAGAATAAGACTCAAGAAATTATATAAAGAAAATTAACTACCTACATATTGATTAAATCTGTGCAAGTGAGAGACTGGGACTCATTAGTTATTTTTGAGAATCCATGACCTCTCTCAACACGAGGAAATTTTAAATGACCGTACTTTGCCATGTATAATGCACACCAATGTTTTTGTGTGAATTATACACTGGATTATTATGCCCATTATTATACACGTGGCATGTTTTCATTATACCCATGTATACCGTGCATCCTTATTTTTCCCTCAAAAATTTGGACAAAAAAAGAGTGCATTATGCACAGCAAAATATGGTAGTTTCTGGATTAATTAAAAGGAGGAAACTAGATAAGTATAAGTATAGTACAACATATCTAGAAAGAGCTCTTTGAGTATGCAGTGTTACCAAACTAGCTAATTCCTGGGGTGTACCAACATGGAAATGGTAAGCAAGACCTGTGATTCCATTTTAGTACAGCAGGCATAGGGAAAGATGCTGCATTTTACAAACACGGTGGGAGAACCCAGCTAGAACCCAAAAGAGCAAATGGAATTGTTAATGAGGAGAGTCAGGTAACCAGTTCTTTTTAAGATCTACTCTGAAGCCCAATGTAATTAGTGGCTAAAGGAAATGATAAATAAAAGATATTTCACCTTATACAAAGGGAAAATAGGTTAACAAAGTATTAAATCTACTTTAAATTACTTAAGTAATCAAAGGACATTACTGTTCCATAGTACACAATCTTTCTACACCCACAATGTCTGCAATTCACTGTTCCTTATTATCTCTTTGCTCAAATGAAATCTGGAGCTCCCCTAAAGACTTCTTAGAGTAGGAAGCGCCCTTGTCTCAAAACTGACATGAAGGTGAATTTAGCACTTTTCCACTCTGCAAGCTGCTTCTGGAACATCACTCTTTTCACTCTCCTATGAAATCATGCATCATCCTGTGTGACTTTATTGTCTACGCTAAGGATACATAAAATACTGTCGCCTTTAAATTCATAACCTCTAGCCCAGCCATCACCACCTAGCAACATCCCTCTTTGTAACGATGTTACCAAAGAAATCTTAAATTCCAACAACTGTCTCTGATCTATTCTTCTATGTGTCTCACTCAGGTATTCTAGTGTTATCAGTTCTCTGACCCCACTGGGAAATCCAATACCCTGTTCCCTCCCTATTTTTCCAATCTGCTTGCTCTCTCCTACCTGGCAGAATAGGTTAGTGGCATGTATGACCTCAAAGCTTAGACTTTCTGGGTTAGAGACCTGGTTTCACTATTTATTAGCTGTGACCTTGGTCAATGGATATGCCTCAACCTTCAGGGGAACAGAGCAGGGCCTGGGGTGGAAAAACTTCTCTCCAGTCACTGTGTGCCTTAAAATCATTATGATAGTCTATGTGGGTTATGGCCTGAAAAGGACTATAGAGCACTGCTGTTACCAATTTCCACATTCCTCTGCCCTACTGTTCTTTCATTGTACGTCCATGGTGAAATATCATTCAATCCTACTATTGTGTGTGTGCGCGCACCCACACTTGAGTACTGCAAAAGAAATGTCACAGAAACCCAAACATTTGTAGCACTATACATTTGAGGTCATTAAAGTCAAATGATCCTTCATCACTGCCATAAAACTACTTTTATTTTTCCAGCTCTATCTCCCACTTTCAGGACTGCAAACCTTATCTCTTCTCCTCTCAAACTTTTGACTCCTTCAGAACTCAATTTAGATGCCTCTGCTTCTGAGAGGGTAACCCTAAGCCCCAAAGTCCATGTTATTAGTCCATGTTGTTGCCCCCTTTAAAAGTTGCCACATCCCACTTACTCGTAGTATATCACATTATGTTATCGCCCATTTACCTGTCTATATGTCCACTAAACTATTACCCCTAAAGAGCCAGGGACCACATCATCTTTGAAAGAGATTATAGAACTTCCTTCCTCCCTTGGGGTCCACTCACTATCAGAAATATAGGTAATACCTGAAGATCAAGAAATTAACTGAGATGTTCTTGAAAGAACTGGTGGCTTTACAAAACAAAAGAAACACCTAAACATATTCTATTCTCTAAAGATATGGAGATTACATATATATACAATTCTAATACAATATAATTTATAAATTATATAATGTGTATTTATATACATGACATATACATTATATAATATATAACATATAATTCTATATAATGTATTTTATATATATATAATTCTAGCATCAAGAAGTAGTGTTTAGAAGCTAACAAAAATTCACTTTAGATTAAAAACAAAACATAGAATGGTCTGACAGCTATAACACAAGCAAGCTATCAGACACTCAATACAAAGTTAAAATGAATCCAGTTTTCAATTTTTAAATATATAAAGATATATATGAACCGAAGATCAAGCGCTTTCCTCTTTATTGACATTACCAGAAGCACACAGATTAGACGTATATATAAAATAAATGCAAGACAAATTTATCATACCTCTACATCTGAAACACTTCGGGGCTGAGCTTGGCATAGCATATTTAATAACTGCAAAATTAATTCTTCAACATACTGAAGCGCATCATCACTGGACTCAAGAGTAGGATGAACTTGCCCCTGGACCTATAAACAAAGAGCAAAGTAATTATAATGCAGGTTTGTTTCATCTAATTAAATGAAACAAATAATTTTTTAAAACGTGGGTTTGTATTCAAGAACACGGTATGCTTTACAAATACAAATTTCAATGTTATGACCCAGAAGTCAGGAATTCTCAACTTTTTTCTCAGCCACATTCACCACACATGCTTATTAACATGTTCTTGGAGATTCAGGTACCTAATTGCATAATTTTGATGTTTTTTTTTCTTAAATCATAGTTACCCTGAGTGTGGGAATATAGAAAGGGAGGGAGAGGCTGAGCTGGGCATAAAAGATGTAGCTTATGTAGCTTTTGCCAAGAACCAGTGGTAGATGGAAACACTGCTTGGGCAAAACTGAACCCCCGTGGCCCTCTATCCCTCACTTTATGTTTCCTACTAAATGATAAAATCCAAGAAGGATATGTCCTATCCTACTCACCAGTGTAAGCCCAGTATCTAGCACTGTGCAGGGCACGTAATACAAGCTTGGTAAATGTTTGCTGAACACTAAGTCGCCCTACACCAAAGCACACAGAATGGGTACTTCTGATAATCAGTGACTATGCTTTAGGGAGATAATATGGTTGGCAGTCACTCACTCTTAAATACACAATAATCTTTCCCTTCATTTTTTCTGACCATTTCTTTGGAGGCACCTCAGGCCACTGGCCTCTGTAAAACTTACATTTTAATAACCAGCATGAGGAACCAAGATGGCGGCGCAGGTAAACACACTGCGCCTCCTCGCACAACCAGAACTGACAGAAAATCGAACGGCAAGAAAGTCCAACACCAAGGAAATAAAAAATAAACATTCATCCAGACCGGCAGGAGGGGCGGAGACGAACTCGCGTGGCCGTGGCGGGACCGAGACTGGCGGAGTGTGGGACCAAAGGGGCAGGCAGTCCGAGCACTAGCAGACCCTGCGGCCCCACATTTGCACAGATAAACCCAGAGGGCCGGACTCAGAGTGGCGGAGAGCGGGTCAGGCAGAGAGGTGGGTAGCCCCCCGGGGCCCCATATTCGCGCATAGATAAACCAGGATAAACCAGGACGAATGGCGGGGATCGAAGCAGACCGTGCAACCCAGGGCTCCAGCGCGGGGGAAATAAAGCCTCAAACCTCTGATTGAAAGCGCCCGTGGGTGTTGGGGCGGCAGCAGGAGAGACTCCCAGCCTCACAGCAGGGGTCGTTGGAGAGACGCACAGGGGCCTATGGCGTGCACAAGCCCACCCACTCGGGAACCACCACCAGAGGGGCCCAGTTTGATTGTGGGTAGCAGAGTGAAAGACTGAAATCTGGTGGAGAGGGGAGCAGGCGCCATCGCTCCCTCTCAGCCCCTCCCCCACGTAAAGCATCACCTCGCAGCCACCAGCGTTACCCCGCCCCGGTGAACACCTAAGGCTCCGCCCCTTAAAGTAACAGACCTGCCAAGACCAAAAAAAAAAAAAAAAAGGCCCAACTGACAGAACACTTCAAAGCTCCAGAAAAAATACAACTAAGCGAGGAAGAGATAGCCAACCTATCGGATGCACAGTTCAAAACACTGGTTATCAAGATGCTCACAGAATTGGGTGAATCTGTTCGAAAAGTAGATGAAAAAATGAAGCCTATGCTAAGAGAAACAAAGGAAAATGTACAGGGAACCAATAGTGATGCGAAGGAAACTGGGACTCAAATCAACGGTGTGGACCAGAAGGAAGAAAGAAACATCCAACCAGAAAAGAATGAAGAAACAAGAATTCAGAAAAATGAGGAGAGGCTTAGGAACCTCCAGGACATCTTGAAATGTTCCAACATCCGAATTATAGGGGTGCCAGAAGGAGAAGAGGAAGAACAAAAAATTGAAAACTTATTTGAACAAATAATGAAGGAGAACTTCCCCAGTCTGGCAAAGGAAATAGACTTCCAGGAAGTCCAGGAAGCTCAGAGAGTCCCAAAGAAGCTGGACCCAAGGAGGAACACACCAAGGCACATCATCATTACATTACCCAAGATGAAACAGAAGGAGAGAATCTTAGAAGCAGCAAGAGAAAAGGACACAGTTACCTACAAAGGAATTCCCATAAGACTGTCAGCTGATTTCTCCAAAGAGACCTTACAGGCAAGAAGGGGCTGGAAAGAAGTATTCCAAGTCATGAAAGGCAAGGACCTACATCCAAGATTACTGTATCCAGCAAAGCTGTCATTTAGAATGGAAGGGAAGATAAAGTGCTTCTCAGATAAGGTCAAGTTAAAGAAGTTCATCATCACCAAGCCCTTATTATATGAAATGTTAAAGGGAGTTACCTAAGAAAAAGAAGATAAAAAATATGAACAGTAAAAATGACAGCAAACTCACAGTTATTAACGATTACACCTAAAACAAAAGAAAGAGCAAACTAGGCAAACAACTAGAACAGGAACAGAACCATAGAGATGGAGATCCCATGGAGGGTTGTCAATAGGGGATTGGGAGGGGGAGAGGGGGGGAAAGGTACAGAGAATAAGTAGCATAGATGATAGGTGGAAAATAGACAGGGGGAGGGTAAGAATAGTGTAGGAAATGTAGAAGCCAAAGAACTTATAAGTATGACCCATGGACATGAACTATAGGGGGGGATGTGGGGGGGGGCAGGATGGAGTGGAGTGAGGGGGGGAAATGGGACAACTGTAATAGCATAATCAATAAATATATTTAAAAAAATAACCAGCATGATATTCTTTACTTGCATCCCTGTGGGTCAACATTTTCCCTCCTTTTATAAAAAATGACTGAAAGTCAGTTCCAGGAGACAAAAAATATGTTTCAAAATATGCTCGTCTGTCTCTCTAAAGGGAGGTAGAACACTCACAGGGTGGAAGTGCACAGTACTCACCAGCCAAGGACACTTAGTACGGTCTGTCCTACTACACCTCATTAGCTGAAAGGGAGTGTCAGCCTCCGTGTATGTGTATGAGGAAATTTTTATAAACAGTGTACCATATAATGAATTTTTTTAATCCTCCCCCAAGGTTTTGTTTCTTGCTTTTAGAGAGAGAGGAAGGGAGGAAGGGAGAGAGGTAGAGAGAGAGAGAGTAAGAACAGTATTGATCAGTTACCTCCTGCATGCACCTCAAACTGGGGTCAAACCCACAACCTGGGTATGTTTCCTGACCAGGATCAAGCCCACAACCTTTTGGTTATGGGACAACACTCCAACTAACTGAGCCACATCAGCCAGGGCAACTTTTAAGTCTTATTATTTAAGAAAAACATTTTGTAAGGCTATCAGTGCCACGGGTAGTGATCCCTCTGATAGATATCATTCCAAACATTCATGAGTCATGGAGACAGGTAAAAATATCAACATTTACAGGACTTTAGAAGAAGTTGATTCTAATCATCATGGGTCACTTTGAGAGGTTCAAGACTTGAGCGAGGAAGTAACTACAGATGTGGCAGAAATAGCAAGAGAACTAGAATTAGAAGTGGAGCCTAAAGATGGGACTGAACTGCTGCGATCTCATGATAAAACCTTAATGGATGAGGAGTTGCTTCTTATGGATGAGCAAAGAAAGCAGTTCTTGAGATGGAACCTACTCCTGGTGAAGATGCAGTGAAGACTGTCCAATGACAACAAAGGATTTAGAATATTACAATAAACTTAGTCCATAAAGCGGCGGCAGGGTTTAACAGAATTGACTCCAATTCTGAAAGTTATACTGGGGTAAAATGCTAACAAATAGCATCACATGCTATGGAGAAATCATTCATGAAAGAGTCAATCAATACAGCAAACTTCACTGTTGTCTTATTTTAAGAAATTGCCACAGGCAGCTCAACTTTCAGTAACTGCCATCCTTATTAGTCAGCAACCATCTACACGGAGACAAGACCATCCATCAGCAAAAAGATTACAATTCACTGAAGGCTCAGGTGATATAATGTAGCATTTTTTAGCAATGGAGTATTTTTGTTAAGGTATATACATTGATATTTTAGATACAATGTATTGCACAGTTAATAAACCACAGTATAGTATAAAAATAACTTTTATGTGCACTAGAAAACCAAAAAATTCCTGTGACTCACTTTATTGTGACATTCGCTTTATTGTTGTGGCCTTGAACTAAATCCACAATATCTCTGAGGTCTGTCTGTACAGAGATGAATTAAAAATAGTCCCTGCTCACATGGACCTAACACTCTGCTCTGATATGTAAAATCAAATGAACTGTATATAACCACAGTGGTGAAATGCAAAGGTTTAAAAACACTAACACACACTTGATAGTGTTTATAATTCAGGCACATACAATTCAAATAAGTCTGACACCATGAATGACATAAAATTTTAGAAATTCAAATTCAAATAGTTTTATTCATTGATGGGTATTAGTAGCCAAATAAAATCTATTAGGTAAATAATGCATGATGCCAACTGTTCTTCTGTGTTTCTGGATATTAACCTTTCTCATATCTTAAATCTGTCAAATTAGGATCAAAAGGTTCATTTAGACAAGAAACTAATAAATTATTTTACTTCCTTGAAAACAAAAGCAATACTTAAAAACATCTGACTGAAAAAAAGAGCAATGGTAAGTGTTTAAAGACAAGCATAGCACCAACTCCTGAAATACACAGACTTTGCTTTTCATCTTTCAAGGAAAATACTGTTAAAAGATTTCTTTAATGAACAGACAGAAGTAGTATTACACTTCCCATACAGATAGAATAAAAAATGCTTTCTCTTCTATGACAGTGTTACAGCTAAAGTGTTCCATTCCACCTAAGTGGTGCCCAAAGATATTTAATAGACCAAATAATCCAAATTATTCAAGATTATACAGAATAGCCCTGGCCAGGTAGCTTGGTTTGTTGAAATGACATCCTGTACACCAAAAAGTTGCGGGTTTGATCCCTGGTTGGGGCGCGTACGGGAGGCAAAGGATCAATGTTTCTTTCTCTCTCTCTCCCCCTCCAAAATCAATAAAAGCATATCTCCAGGTGAGGATTATTTTTTTAAAAAGGTTATACGCAATAAGTTACCCTGCCAAATTTTCTGACAGCCTTCTGAAGCCATCTACAGCTTACCTTCACTGAAGGGCGAGTGGGTGGATGCGGGTGCGGTGTGCGCATGCGCAATTAAAACAAGCACTTAGCATTGGGTCTAAACTAGATGTGAGTTTTCCCTTATTAACATTTTTCAGAAATATTATATTTTATACTTACATTTATTGACATAGAAAACATCTACTTTAAATACAATTACTTCAATTAACTTAAGTAAAACAAATGCAAAAATTTCACTTAAGAATTAATGATGTCCATGAATCAGAGTTCCATATGGTCATGACAGTAATTCTTTTAAGATACAATAATCATATTCAACTAAAGATGTTACCCTTTGAATTTCAAACCTTCCCTAAGGACTGTCTGCTTCTATTTTGCCAGTTCATTTTGTCTCTAGTAATTTCTAACAGATTTAGAAGCAACTTTGTTGGCAATTATTGCCAGATTTTATGGAATCTGAAAAAGCAAACGGATTAGGTCTAAATCAATTCCTAGCTGTTTGATATACGAGTCCTGTAAGTGCATTCAGGAATCCCTTGGGTAAACTGCCAGAAGACACTATGTTGAATTCTGATGAATCTTTAATAGCCCTGTCTCGCTAACGGCTCTCTAAAGAATTAAAAAGGCTTCTAGATTATATTTTGTCATATCTTGAGCCCAGATCTGCTACTTTTATTTATAAATATAACAGGAGAATTTGAAATAAAACTGGTATTCTCAAAACCTTTACAATGGTAAGTAATTTTCTCAGTGTTATGATTGTTTAGTCAATGTTCAATGTTTTAGTTGCTTATTTCTCCTCATTCTGTGGTTTATTTTAGTTCACAGGCTGGCACTCAATCCACTGAGCCACACCAGCCAGGGTTGAGGTTTATTTTAAAATCAAAGCAGAAATCCCTTTTAAGAAAAAAAAAACCCATTTAAAGACAAAAATAAAACAAGTTAGAGAACTTAAATATTCTCCATAAATAAAATGGACTAAAATATTTTCTTGCTTCCTCAGGCCTATTAATTACCTTTAGGTCCATGTATATAACAATTTCTCCCCAACCCCCACACCCAAGGTCTTATTTGCTGGGGTGACAAAACTGAATGAGGACATGGCATCTGCCCTTAAAGATTTCAGCTCACAGAGGAGCTAGACATGTAAACAATGACTTCACACAATGGGATGAGGCTAAAATGAAGTTAACATTTAAGGCACAGTGATGACAAAAAAAACAAAAAAGAGTAACCCTTGCTGACGGTGTGTGAGGAGTATCAGAAGCTTTCACAAGTAAAACATACTTGAACTGGGGTGTAAAGGATAAATAAGGTGCAACAGGCAGCAGAGAAGGAAGCAGAGTTTTTACTAACAGAGCTAGCGTATAAAAAAGACATGGAAGCTAAGCCACAGTGATGTGCTGGGGAAACTACAGGAGTTGTACTGAAGAATACCTGTAGGGAAGGCTAAGACTGGAAAGGGCGGGCTTACAAGTTATGCTAAGGAGTTGAAGAGTGATCAGGAAAGCACGAAATGTTGAAAAGTTTTAAACACATAATCTGATCTGTACACTGAAGAATCTGCTACAAGGATGGTTTGCTATGAACCATTCATATTAAAACCTTGACTGATATTTATTTAATCCAAGTAAGTCCCGTTTCTTATACTTACCAATGGCAGAGGGGAATAAGAACATGAAAAGATGGGGGGAAAATTCCCTTCCACTGGGACTCATTCAATAAATATTTATTGAAGGTCTGTTGTGTACAGAGATCCAACAGTAAACCAGATATACCAAGTCCTGGCTCTCACTGAGCTTATATTTTAATGAAAAGAGGGCTCCGGCCACTGACTTTATTTTTAAAAAGAGAATCTTATTTTTTGAACCTCAATCCACTGAAATGAGACACAAATATTAGGTACAAGGGAGGAACCCCAGGTTCCCAACTTCTGCTTCTAGGCTGGAGCCATGGCGGTGGCAAACTCAAGCCCTGTCAACCTGTGGTGTCCTTTGATGTCAGCATTGGTGGCCAGGAAGTTTGCCGCATGAAGATGGAGCTCTTTGCAGACACTGTGCCTAAGACTGGCCAAGAACTTTAGTTCTGTACTGGAGAATTCAGGAAACATGGGGTTCTGATAGGATACAAAGGGAGCACTTTCCACAGGGTCAGGAAGGATTCCATGATTCAGGGTGGAGATTTTGTTAACAGAGATGGTACTGGACTCGCCAGTATTTATTGGGGGCCATCTGCAGATGAAAATCTTAAATGTAGGCACTCAGCTCCAGGCCTGCTTTCCATGGCAAACAGTGGTCCCAGTACAAATAGCTACCAGTTCTTCATCTCCTGCTCTAAGAGTAACTGGCTGCACAGGAAGCACGTAGTATTTGGAAAAACCACTGAAGGACTTCTAGTGATGAGGAAGATTGAGAATGTTCCCACAGGACTCAACAATAAGCAGAAGCTGCCTGTGGTAAGCTCCCAGTGTGGGGAGATGTGGCCACGTCTCTGCCACCATAGGCCCGCCCTCGCTCCAGGTGACTCTCTTAAGTAAAATAATCTGGACTGACGCCTGTTTGCTGCTGCTCTGTTTGATCACAAGACCTTGGAAGTACCACAGATTCAGAACCCAAGATTATCCTTGCTTTTCAACTGTAAATAATTTTTTTTTGTTTCATGGGGGAAAAAATAAAAGGGAAACTACAGATGTAACTAAAGTACATGCAGTCATCCTATAGCTAAGCTTTTCTATGAACTAAAAACACTCTACTTACACACAATTAGTGAACGTCTTATGTAAACACATCACTGGTAGTAAATCCAGAAATATTATTTTCCCCCCCGTGGAGCCAGATATATACCCTATCTACACTTTATTATAACTCCCATGTCATCCGCTCATTCCAATCCTTGCCTGCTACCTTGCACCCTTTTCCTGAAGACATAGCCCCTAACCACACTAGGATAATTCAAAGAAAGAAGAGTTCTGTTCATGGAGTACTTATAAAATGAATGAATGAGTCACACGGCTAAGTTCCATATAACACTAGCTATATCACTGAGTTAAACATGCTTTGTAGGGTGGGTTGAGAATCTAATCATTGTTTATAATACCACCTCTCTACGAGAGGGCATTTTAAATCCCAACTAATTCACAAACCAACTTTTGAAACTCAATTCATTATTAATTGGAAATTGGCAACATACCTAGGTAATCATTGAAGTTTTACCTCTTAAAATAACTTTTACAATCTCTTTGAATCTTTTTTCCCCTCTGTGATTTCTCATTTTTATTCTTTCTTTGAATCTTGACATTTAAAAATTTCCCAATATAAACATATGAAAAGATCCTCAGATTTAACAGAACTATGAGAAAGGCAAATTAAATGATCAATAAGATATTTTATCCCTATTAGACTAGCAAAAATTAAAATAATCAATAACACCTACTGTTGACAACGATGCTAGGAAAAGGTTATTCTATTATACTGCTAATGGAAATGGTAACTCATAACAGACTTTTTAAAAAATCTTCCCCTAAGGGTATGTTTATTGACTTTTCAGAGAGCGAGAGATAAAGTAGGGGAGGGAAGAAAACGGGGGGGGGAGAAACATCCATGTGAAAAACATCCATCTGCTGTCTCTGGTACACGCCCTGGCGGGTGATCAAACTTACAACCTAGGTATGTGCCCTGACCAGGGATTGAACCCACAAACTTTTGATGTACTGGACAATGCTCCAACCAACTGAGCCACCTGTCCAGGGAACTGATAACAGACTTTTTAAAAAGTAATCCAGCAATCACTATTAAAATTAAAAATAGTTACACCTTATGGCCTAGCAGACACATTCTTGGAAATTATCCCATAGAAATAAAAGGATATACATATCAATATTTTATTGCACCACTGTTCATAGTGGCAAAAATAAAAAACTAGAAATAATGTAACTGGCCATCAGTAAGGGAATGTCTGAATAAATGATGGGATATTTTTATTATGGAGTGAATTGTAGTCCCTCAAATTTCATGTTGAAGTCCTAATTCCCGATACTTCAGAATGTGATTATATTTGGAGACAGTGTCATTAAAGAGGTAATTAAGTTAAAATGAGGTCTTTAGTAGGCTTTTAAGAGGAAATCTGGAACACATATACACAGAAGGAAGACCATGTGGAGACACAGGGAGAAGATGGCCATCTACGAGACAAGGAGAGAGGCCTCAGAGGAAATCAGCCCTGCCAACACCTTGTTCTTGGACTTCTAGCCTCTGTAATTGTAATAAATAAATTTCTGTTGTTTAAGCTTCCCAGTGTGTGGTTCTTTGTTATGGCAGCCCTGGCAAACACAACTTTGTAGCCATTAAAAATAATAAATTTGAGCTATGCCATTTGATAAATTTCCACAACGTATTCTTGAGTAAGATAGAAAAAAACTGAAGTACAGGGAACGATCAAAACACATACATGTGTTTGTTTATAATGTATCACAGACATATACATTTGTACATCAACATGACAACATGGAGAGAAGTATGAATATAACCTAGATTATTAACAAGGGTTAGAAAGTCCTGGCAGGGGAGGGGTGTGGATAGAAAAGAAATGGGGAAGAACTAACCAACCATCCCTTCCCCATCCCCCTAGAAAGCCTAAAAATAACTGTGTAATATTTATACACTTCGGTAACATTTTATATACCTGTGTATATATAAAATAACATTTAATTAAATTTTTTCCATTTCATTTCATTTTCATTTAAATGTTTCATGATTGCTTTTTTTGCTATGTGTACATTAACCATGGGAAAGACAATATTTTCAAAGTCCTTTCCCACAGAAAATAACTACACACATCAAATTACAAATATGTATCAAGTGCCAAGTTCATATCGTCTTTCACTTGTTTTGCTCTAAAAAACAATACATATGACCTTCCCAAACAAATTTTTATTACTTTCTGTGATAACAGAGTTCCCACCAATAAAACAAAGAACTGGCTCAAGAAAAAAAAACACCTCCATTTTTTTAGTTCTTCTTCAAGCATTTTCTTAATCTTCATACTCAAGGGACTTCCAAATGTGGCAGAAGTCCTTTATCATTGATACCCCAACACAGGTAGGGGTGCTTTATAAAATTCCCATTCCCCCCGCCCCCTGTGCTCTTATCCATCTTATTTTCAGCTTCAATCCCATTCTAAGAGGTATTTTTAAGGCTGGAGTAGAAATCATTATTCGTATGTGTCCACTGTCTATTCTTCGGCAGTTTTCCAAAAAGTTCCAAAAGGTGGCAGTTTGTGACTTCGGTGTCTTTCTAGTAAGGTTCACCGCTTAATTGCTTATAACCTCTAAGCATTAGATTAGAAAGTCTAGTGAACCAAAGGTACAAAAGTTCAAATTCAAGCTTCTCCAAATAGATCAGGTTCCCTGATGTGTGGTCACTAACAGTAAATTGATTTACTGAATGAACTAAACAGATTCCTCCATTATTTATACTTTTATTTCTAGAAGGTAAAATGGTCAATGTCACCTGTGAATTCCACTTACAAATGTTATCTATCTCCATACTTCCTGAGGAAAAGACGCTACATGCCAAATATGACACATGCACACATGCGTGTGTCCGACAGACACTGTGCTAGATACTAGGAACAGAAGAAAGACAGAGTCCCTGCCCCATCAGACAGTTGGAAGTACGGCAGGGGAACAAGACATTAATCACAGGAATAACTACATAATGAGGAGCAGAGTAATAAAGAGGTTAAATGTGATCTAAATTGTCTAAATTCAAATCTCCGTACTTTTAATTACCAGGGTGTAACCCTGAGAAAATTAATTAATCCTTCTGATAATATTATGTACTAGTACACAGTCAATGGTCACTTAATGTTAGCTGTAGCTATGCTGCTGTTCTTATTAGAGGATGCAGTGACGTTATAAAAGGGGGCCCAAGTTACCTAGTAGTTCTGGAAAGGAGACTAAAGCAGAAACCTGATGGGTGGGGATACCTCAGGTGAAAAGTGGGTTGGTAAAACGAGAGGAATAATATCTAGGTAAAGGGAACAGCATACACAGACATGGAGAGGATAAAACAAGAAGGTTGGGTAGGGCCCAGATCATTGGCCAGATGCACGAGAGGCAGATATGTTTACTAAGATGAGAAAAACTGTAAGAAGAACAGATTTTTTAGTAAGCAGGAAGGGGAACAAGGAGGTCTGACTTTAGTTCTTGCCTTCATTATGCTTGATATATCTTTGAGACATGAAATTAGCAAACAATGAGTTTAATATATGGGTAAACACATCTGTATTTCCTATTTTTAATAATTTGTATCATAGAATGACTCTCATCAAAATAGCAAGAAGTGATTAGATATTAAGTCAGTGTAAAATAAAAATGTCACAAGAAACCAAAAAAAAATCCCCCCCCTGCCTAGACTTCCATACTATGTAGCAGAAATTAGACATTTTAATGCTTTCAATGCCCTTACCCCACCAATTCCATGGTGGTAAACCATATGGCAACAAGGGGTACAGGTGCACACAGGAGTGTTTAGAAGTGACTGTCCCATATATTTTTCTACTATTCTAGAACATGGGTAGATGTCCCTGGGTGGGGAAAAGTTGTCTACTGACTCCTGGGCTTGACTGTGCCATACATTCTTTAAAGGGAAGCTCTAAAACAGGGGTGTCAAACTCATTTTCACCAGGGGCCACATCAGCCCTGCAATTGCCCTCAAAGGGCCAAGTGCAATTTCAACCCCTTACCAGTTAAGGAGTACATTTATACAGTCCTAAAATTATTTTGGCCCTTTGAAGGCAACCATGAGGCTGATGTGGCCCCCACGAGTTTGACACCCCTGCTCTAAAAGAATAGTCACATTTATGAAAAGCATACTAGGCACCAATGGTTAAGTACAGAGAACCTTTTAATGCAAGAGAAGAAAATAATGCCACAGAATGATGGATGTGCTTCACATTTCCTGATAACTGGCATTAATTAGTATTTATTAAGTATCACATGTTATTTTATAAAAGTACTTCCTTCTATAGAATGAATGTATCTTAGTTTTTCTTTTTATCCTCACCCAAGGACACGCTCACTGACTTTAGAAAGAGGGAAAATGAGGGGGAGGAGAGAGGGAGAGAGCAAGAGACAGAGAGAGACATTGATATGACAGAGAAACACTGATTAGTTGATTCTTGCACACACCCAACTGGGGTCCAAACCCTCAACCTAGGGAGGGCCCTGACCCGGAATCAAATCTGCGTGTGACCTTTTGGTTTACTAGATGATGCTCCAACCAACTGAGCCACATGGGCCAGGACACTGTATCATAATTTTGTAAATATCAAATACTGGTAACACGGCAAGAACAGTAGAGCTGTCAAATTATAAAGTCTTGCCTGTAAAATAAAGTATTAAGTCTTATGATTTATTTAATAACCTCACCTTTTTCAGTTATAAAACAATTAAATCCATGGGATCTCTATAATAACTTAAACAAGACCTGTTATTTTCTCGGTGAGTACCAACGGAGTAAATAATAAGGAGCTGTAATCAGAAGACCTGTCTTGGAGGTCTGACTTGCCTTGTATGATCTCAGTTAGGCAAGTCATTAAATCTTCTAAATCTTAAGATTCTCACCCAGAAATGGCAGTATCATTCACCCATCTGCACAGAACATTGTGACAATCAAGTGAAATCATATACCTAATAGGACTTTAAATGGTAGAATGCTGAACAACTATGAGTAGTCGTTATTCACATTACTGCATGCGGTGAGACACAACTTCTCACAGCTGAGCATAAGAAAACATGAAGACTCTAAGTACTTGGGCTTATCACTCTGATAAATTTCTCTTTGAAGACAGACCACAAAACCCAGTTTACCCTACTTTGCATTATGTAATCCCATATATCAGTGGCTCTTAACCTAAACTAAGCATAACAATTAACTGAAAAGCTTTTATTTTTTAAAAATTTTGCCACTGAGCCCCATCCCTAGATACTCAGATTAGGTATATCTCAGGTGGATCCAAGAAACATGATTCTTTTATAAAATTATGGTAAAATACACAGAATTTACCATTTAACCATTGCATACAATTTAGTGGCACTAAGTACAACATTCGCATTGTTGTACAACATCACCACTACCCATCGCCAGAACTTTTCACCATCCCAGACTGAAATTCTCTATGCATTAAACAGTAACTCCCAATTTCCACCTCTCCCCAACCGCTGGTAACTACTGTTCTACTGCTTTCAGTCCCTATGGATTTGACTGTTCTAGTTACTTCATACAAGTAGAATGATAGAACATTTGTCCTTTGGTGTCTGGCTTCTTTCTCTTAGCAAAATGTTTTCAAGGTTCATCCATGTTGCAGCATATATTGGATTTCATTCCTTTTTTATTGTTGATACTATTACAGTTGTCCCCCATTTTCCCTCATTTTAAAAAAAGACCCTGATAATTCTTTATAATCTTTTAGAAAAAGAAATACTCTTTTTAGATCAGTTTTTAAATATATTTTATTGATTATGCTATTATAGTTGTCCCAGTTTTTTCCTCTTTGGCCCTCTACCCGGTACCCCCATTCTCTCCAGCAGTGCCCCCCTTAGTTCATGTCCATGGGTCATGCATAAAAGTCCTTTGGCTACTCCATTTCCTATACTTATTCTTTTTTTTTTTTTTAATTGTTATTCAATTACAGTTGTATGCCTTTTCTCCCCATCCCTCCACCCCACCCCAGGTGAACCCACCTCCCTCCCCCCTCTCCACCCTCCCCCTTGGTTTTGTCCATGTGTCCTTTATAGTAGTTCCTGTAATCCCCTCTACCCACTGTCCCCGCCCCCACCCCCCACCCCCGCCCTGGCTATTGTTAGATTGTTCTTAACTTCCTATACTTATTCTTAACACCCCCCTGTCTATTTTGTACCTACCAATTGTGCTTCTTAATCCCTGTACCTTTTCTCCCATTCTCCCCCCTTCCCCTTCCAGCTGATAATCTTCCAAGTGATCTCCATGTCTATGATTCTGTTCCTGTAGCGGCTGTTTGCTTAGTTTTTTGCTTTTTGTTTTTTTTAGATTCAGTTGTTGGTAAGTCCCTTTAACAGTTCATGTTAATAATGGCTTGGTGACGATGAACTCCTTTCACTTTGCCTTGCATGGGAAGCACTTTATCTGCCCTTCCATTCTCAATGACAGTTTTGCTGGATAGAGGAATCTAGGTTGTAGGTCCTTGCATTTCCTCACTTTGAATACTTCTTGCCAGTCCCTACTAGCCTGCAGTTTCTTTTGAGAAATCAGCTGACATTCTTATGGGAACTCCTTTGTCAGTAACTCTCTGCTTTTCTCTTACTGCTTTTAAGATTGATTCTCTTTATAGGCTGGACTGTAGATTCAAGTTGCGTGCCCGCGCTTGACTCAGGCAGCTTGCGGGGCAGCAGATCCGCCCTGGGGCCCTGAGGCTGATTCCAGCTGTTTGCCTGCGCCAGACTCCCACCGCTAGCCCAGCAACTGAGTCGCGCCACTCGCCTGGAGGCTGACTGGCGACGCTCGCCCTGCGGCTGATTCCGGCTGCTCACGGCACCACTAGCCCCAGACTGATTTGAGCTGCTTGCCCGAACTTGACTCCCGCTGCTCCTGCAGAGGCTGAGTGGCGCAGGGGGCGCCGAGAGGCTGACTGGTGCTGCTTGTCCGGCCATAGGCTCTGGCCATGGTAGGCTTGAAAAGAGCAAGGAGGAGGCACACTGCATAGACTTCGGCGCAACTGGTGAATTAAAGGCACAGGCCTGGCACAGATGAACAGTGGGGGCATGGAAGCTTATGCAGGACCTGGGCTGGAGGCTGGGCAATTGAGTATTGTGGCCCCCATCCTTGCAAAACCACAGGAAGGGAGAAAAGCAAAGCCTATCCCCCCTCTTCCTGTAGCATCCAGGAAGACCAGCAGAACTAGCTCAACACGTTGAAAGTCATCAAGAGGCTTATTTTTTTCTTTCCTCTCTCTTTTTTTTTCTTTCCCCAAGTGAGACAATAAGATGTGGAGTTATGAAAGGTACAGAGACATCCCAAGGGGGAGCACAAGGCTAACCTCCAAAACTGAGAAACTGAGACAAATTTCACTTTGCTATCCCATAGAACTGGCATTTTATTGTTTATTTGTATTATTATTATTTTCTTTTTACTTCTTTTAGTTTACTAGTATGTTTTTATTTCTCTTCTTTCTGTTTCATTTTCTTCATTTTATTTATCTGTTTAATTGCATTGTTTGACTGGTTTTCCTTATTTTCTCTTTATTGTATTTCAATTTTCCTTCTTTCACTTCACTTGTGTTCCAATAACACATTACTCTTGATCGTGTACCCAGAAGGTCACTTCACAATAGTCAAGGGAAGAATCCATCAAGAAGACATAAACATTGTAAATATATATATGCACCCAACATAGGAGCACCCAAATATATAAGGAAAATCTTGGAGGCCTTCAAGAAAGATATTGACAGCAACACAATTATAGTAGAGGATTTCAACACCCCACTGTCAAAAATGTATAGATCTTCCAAACAAAATACCAACAAATATATTGTAGCACTGAACAATGTCCTAGATCAAATGGACTTAACTGATATATAGAGAGAGCTTTTCATCCCAAAGAAGCAAAATACACATTCTTTTCAAATGCACATGGAACATTTTCAAAGATAGACCACATGATGGGACACAAAACAAGCCTCAACAAATTCAAGAAAATTGAAACCATATCAAGCATTTTCTCTGACCACAATGGACTGAAACTAGAAACCAACCTCAAGGAAAAAACTCAAAAACACTCAAACTCATGGAGATTGAATACCATGCTATTAATCAATGAATGGGTCAAGAACGAGATCCAAAAAGGCATTGCCAAAATCACCTAGATTTTCTCCTATGTTATCTTCTAGGAATTTTGAATTTTACATTTTGATCTGTGATTCCTTTTGATAAGGGGGTCAGGTTTGTGTCTCGATAATTTCTTTTTTATATGTGGATGCCCAGTTGTTGCAGCATTGTTTACTGATGGAACTCTCTATGCTCCATTGTATTGTCATTGCTCCTTTATCAAAAAGCACTTGACTATATTTATGTAGGCCTATTCTGTTCCACTGGTCTTGTCTATTCTTTCACTAATACCACACTGTTCTGATTAGTGCAGGTTTACAGTAACTCTTAAAAACAGGAAGTGTTAGTCCTCCAACTTTATTCTTCTCCTTCGTGATTATGTTGCATATTCTGGGTCTTTTGCCTCTCCATGTAAATTTTCAATTCACTTTGTCAATTTCCACAAAATAACTTGCTGGGGTTTTGATTGAGATCGCGCTGAATGTATAAATTAAGTTGCAAAGACCCAATACCTTGACAGTATTGAGTCTTCCTGTCTATTAACATGGAATATCTCTTCATTTATTTGGTTCTTTGATTTCTTTCATCACAGTTTTATAGTTTTCTTCATGTAGATCTTACATATATTTTGTTAGGTTTATACCTAAGTATTACGATTTGGGCATACTAATATAAATGGTATTGTTTATAATTTCAAATTCCCCTTGTTCATTGCTGATACATAAGAAAGTGATTGACTTTTGTATTTTATCTTTATATCTTGCAACCTTGCTATAATTTCTTACCAGACCTAGGACTTTATTGATCCATTCTTTCTAATTTTCTACATAAGACAATCACATCATCTGCAGACAATGTCAGTTTTATTTCTTCTCTCCTAATATTGTTTCTTTTCTTTTCTTGTTTTACTGCATTACCTAGAGCTTCCAACATAATGTTGAAAGGCAGTGGTAAGAGGGAATATGCTTACCATGTTCCTAATCTTGTGGGAGTGCTTTGACTTTCTTACCTTTAAGTATAATGGTAGCTGAGGATTTTTTGTACATAATCTTTATCAAGTTGAGAAGTTTTCCTCTATTCCTAGTTTACTGAGCTTTTATCATGAATGCAGGTTGGATTTTATCAAATACTTTTTTTGCATTTATTAATATGACCATGTGATTCTTCTTTCACCTGTTGATGTGATAGGTTACATTAATTGATTTTTGTTTATCCATTCATCTAGTGACGGATATTAGATTGTTTCTACCTTTTTACTATTGTGAACACTGCTGCTATGAACGTTAGTGTACAAATATCTGTTCAAGTCCCTGCTTTTAATTCTCTTGGGTATATGCTTAGAATTACTGGAACATATGGTAATCTTATATTTAGTTTTTTGAGGAATACCATACTGGTTCCACAGCAGTGGTACCAGTTTACATTCCCACCAGCAATGCACAAGGGTTCCAATTTCTACACATCCTGCAAACACTTGCTGTTTCCTTATTTTTTTTTTGACAAAAGACATCATGATGGGTGTGAAGTGGTATCTCATTATAATACTAATTTGCATTTCCCTTTCATTAGTGATCTGAAGAGTGGGATTTTTTTGTTTGCTTTTTTAAACCAAACACCTAGGTGATTCTGATATAGGTGGCTGGTCAGAAGACCCCACTTTTCACAAACACTGATCCTACATTAGTTAGGCATTCCTCAAAATAGGGAAGGAGTGAGCACAAAGTTGACTTAAAAAGTAGTTTTCAGAAGAAGGCAAGTTGAAAGAGCCCCTAATGGCCAAATCTGAAATATTGAATAATAAATAAAATAAGTAACAATAGTATTATATCAAATACTTGTGTCCATCGAACTCTTAACACATACCAAAGATGAAAAAAACCTAAGGTCCATCTTTAACCTGTTAAAACACACACAGGCCTTTTCCTAAAGAATTTGTAAGAATTTGCTTTGTTTAATTCGGGCTCCTAGTCATATGAAATAATACCTTAACAATTCTGTGACCTCCTTAGGAGCAAGAGACACATCTTTTTAAATTCTGTATCCTTAACTTACCACTCAATAAATTGATGTATAGGATAGGGCAAAAGTAGGTTTACAGTTGTGAGTGAGAAAATTTATTCTTGTATTATTAATTAATTATTGTATTAGCCTCCACACAAACAATTGTAAACCTACTTCTTCCCCTTTCCCTATATTCAGTGAAAAATCAAATATCATCTGAAAATGTAACTTCCTAAAAATCTGTAGTTTATAACACCTTTTAAGTGAAGAATATTAAGTACATCAAACAATAAAAATGTACTTCTGGTCAAGATGGAGACATAGGCAGACATGGCTCACCTCTTCGCACAACCACATCAAAATTACAACTAAAATATAGAACCACCATCACTCAGAAATGTCAGAAATTGAGGTGAACAGAATTCTGACAACCACAGAATTAAAGAAGCTACATCCATCCTGACTGTTAGGAAGGGTGCAGGTGTGGAACAGGGGGGCTCCTCACCCATGTGTGGTCATTAAAAATTCAGGAGGGATATTATCAGGAGCCGGGATCCCCAGCCCCAAACCAGCCCCCCAAGCCCAGGGTTCCAGTGCCAGGAAGATAAGTCCTCACAACTTCTGGCATCAAAAAACACCAGTGGGAATTGAGTCAGTGGAAGAAACTTCTGGAGCCCCAAGCAGTTCCTCTTAAAGAAGCCACATGGACTCACCTACTCAGACTCACCCCATCTGAGCTCTAGCACTGGGGCAGCAGCTTGAAAGGACCAGTGGTACACAGGCAGAAAGTGAAATGCCTGGCATCAAGGAGAGCAGAGGCCATTGTCTCTTTTCCAAACCCTCCCCCCACAGAGCTGGCAGTCTGGTGCCATATGTGAGACTCCATCAACCTGACTAACACTGACCCACCTTGGAGCTCCCCAGAGACTCGTCCCACGTAACTTAAGAGTCCACCCAAGCTGCTTTTCCATATGAATGGCTGGTCTTGGTTCATGCTTCACAAATTTCTAAATCCTATTAAACAAGCAAGAGCTGGCTTCAGTAAGCCCCAGGCCCAGCACTAGAAGCAGCCAGCCAAGATTCAGTTTAGCTTTACCTGGGTATCTCCAGGCCCAGCACAAGTAGCAGCCATCTCAGATTGCTTTGTAGCTCAGGAAGGGTGGCCCTGGGCAAAACACAGGTGTGGGCTGACCTTGTCCTGGACCACCTAGGAAATCCCAGGGGCAACGTACCTAGTAGGCAACTACCAACCACCTTGGAGCACCACCACCCTGCCCCTACACATCTTATCTCCATGGAAGGCAGAGGTTGGTGGTAAGTGGTCACAGCCAATCCTTACAGCTGACTGGCCTAAGTAAATCCCTCCCATTGATCTGTCAACAGCAACCAAGGATCAACTACAAGAAGAGGGTGTCTCACCCTATACGGAAGGCACACCTCGAGTACCCAGCTTGGGTGATAGGGGAGGCTGTGCCACTGTACCCTACAGGACACTTACTGTATGTATTAAGGACACTTACTACATTAGGCTACACTACCAAGACACAGAGTCAAAGCAGCTCTACCTAATACACAGAAACAATCGCAGGGAGGCTGCCAAAACGAGGAGACAAAGAAACATGGCCCAAATGAAAGAACAGATTAAAACTCCAGAAAAAGAGCTAAACGAAATGGAGATAAACAATGTATCAAACGTAGAGGTCAAAACACCGGTTATAAAGTTGCTGAAGTAATGCAGTGAGGTCCTCAGGGGCATAAAAAGATTCAGTCAGAAACAAAGGGTACACTAATTGAAATAAAGAACAATTTACAGGGGAATAACAGTAGAGTGAATGAAGCCGAGAATCAAACACATGATTTGGAACATAAGGAAGCAAAAAGCAAACAATCAGAACAAGAAGAAAAAAAAAATCCAAAACAAAGAGGATAGCCCTGGCTGGTGTGGCGCAGTGGAGTGAGCACTAGCCTGCAAACCAAAGGGTGCCCTTTCGATTCCCAGTCAGGCCTCATGCCTGCGTTGCTGGCCGGGTTCCCAATTGGTAGCATGCAAGAGGCAACCAGTTGATGTACCTCTCACACATTGATGTTTCTCTTCCTCTCTTCACATCTGTCTAAAAATAAATAAATATAATCTTTAAGAAAAGAAAAAAGAAAGAGGATAGCATAAGCAGCCTCTGGGATAACTTCAAGAGGTCCAACATGCACATTATAGGGGTGTCAGAAGGAGAAAAGAAAGAGCAATAAACTGAAATCTATTTGAAAAAATAATTAAAGAAAACTTCCCTAATTTGGTGAAGGAAATAGATATGCAAGTCCAGGAAGCACAGAGAGTCCCAAACAAGATGGATGCAAAGAGGTCCATGCCAAGACATATCATAATTAAAATGCCAAAAGTTAACGATAAAGAGAGAATTTTAAAAGCATCAAGAGAAAAGAAAGTACTTATCTACAGGGGAGTTCCCATAAGACTGTCATCTAATTTCTCAAAAGAAACTTTGCAGGCTAGAAGGGATTGGCAAGAAATATTTAAAGTGATGAAAAGCAGGGCCCTAGAGCCAAGATTGCTGTACCCAACAAAGCTATCATTTAGAACTGAAGGACAGGTAAAGAGTTTTCCAGACTAGTAAAAATTAGGAGTTCATCATCACCAAACTATGATCATATGAAATGTTAAAGGGACTTACTTAAGAAAAAGAAGATCAAAACTATGAACAATAAAATGGCAATAAATACAAATCAACAATTGAATCTAAAACACAAACTAAGCAAACAAGAAAAACAGGGACAGAATTAGGGATTCAGAAAGCATTTTGATGGTTGCCATATGGGATGGGGGTAGGGGAATGGGTGAAGAGGTGAGGGCATTAAGAAGTACAAATAGGTAGTTACAGAATATCCATGGGGATGTAAAGTACAGTAGAGGAAATGAAGTAGCCAAAGAACTTATACAAATGACCCATGGACAGGAACAATGGTGGTGGGGTTGCCTGAGGCACTCAGGGGTGCTGGTTGGAGGAGGGCAAAGGGGGAAACATCAAGACAACTGTAATAACATAATCAACAAAATATAATTTAAAAAACAATAAAAATGTACTTTTGAAGAAAAATGTTGAATATTCCCGGCTAGTAGCTTAATTGTTTCAATCACCTAGATTTAAATCAAAATCTGCCCTAACATAAAAAATTATTTTCTGCTTTTATTATATGTTCCTGAAATAATTAATCACCTGTGTGGTAGGTCCTAAGTAAACTATAGTAGTAAAGATAATTTTTAGTGTTTTCTCAGCAAGGAGTCACATTTACCTATTCTACAGCAAAGTATCAGCAATCCAAATGACTTAGTGCCACTTTCACTTCCACAAAACACAGGAGGGGGCCAGAGTGACAGAAAGGTGCTAAGTAGATGTTTCTGATCGCAGTGACAGGTATAAGCAATTCTACTCAGGGATCTCTATTTTCACATTAAAAAATAGAGTTCTGTTCTGCCAGTAGGTTTTTACTAAATGAAGATGATTTAACACAATATGTAATTTACTTGCTAAGAATTCAGAAGAAACAGCATACACAAAAGCCCAACACAGGAGGCTGTTCTAGAGAAACAAAAGGAAGGACTTCAGTGTGATGAGAACAGAGCTGGCAGAGAGTTTGGAGATGAGATCAAAGAGACAGTAGGAGGCTAAATCACTTAAGGACTTGGACATTGAGTGCGAGGGAGTGGCAATGATGGAAAGCCAATGAGAAGGCCTTTAGAGACTTTGTACAAGATTATATTGCTACTTTTAATTCAGGGGAGGAAAAAGTTCATTGCTATAGTTTCAGATTCCACATTGCAAATAGAAATTACCACTTGTGAGGTCTGATGTCAAAAAAAAATATTCATAATATTTTAAAAAGCTATTCAATATATCTTTTCCCTTTCCAACTATTTACATGCATGAGGCTAGATTTTCCTCACATAGTTCAACTAAAACAGCATATTATAACCTACTGACTGCAGACGCTGATGGAATCCAGATTTATTCTATTAAGCCAGACACTAAAGTGATTTGCAAAAATGTGAACAATGACACTAGCTAATTGTTTTTGTTTTAGAAAATAATTTTAATTAAAATGGTATAGTTGTTAACATGTAATGTTTATTATTCTTAAATATATTAAATTTTTGTTTTATTTTTTACAATACAAATTCATGGGTATAACCCATATAAACAATGCGTTTTGAGAGCCTCAATAATTTTTTAAGAGTGTAAATAGGTCCTGAGATCAAAAACTTAAGAAGTACTGATCTACCGATCTAAAACATCCTGGAGTATTATTCCCCAATCACCATTAATAATTTTGGTGGCCACCTTTGTTAACTACAGAAAATCTATTTACATATAATTTAGTCAGCCACACACATCATCTGTGTTCCCACACTGAAACCCCAAACCATAAACCTTTTGGTCCAGTGACTTTTAAAACTTGTAGGGGGGACAGGGAAGATCCCAAGAGAAATGCACATTGAACCACAATATATAATACATAAAAAGTGAAGCTACCCTGATCAAAGTGAGGGTTGTGAGTCCTGCCTCAAGTTCATCCATCCCCTCTGTTACCAGGAAGAACCTCTAAAGCATTTCTTAGAAGTACACAGACTACAGTTTTAAAATCTTTAAACTGCTGCTCAAATTTGCTGCTTACAAGCCTCTCAGAAAGCTTCTGCCATTGTTTCAAAATAATCATTTTCAACTTCACCCTCCAATAGACACCAGATGCATCTATATAGAGAATCACAAAATTGTTAAATCTCATAGAGAACTCCCAGACCCATAGCGTGTCTAAGGATTCTTGAGAAAAAATGTAAAGACTGGTGAATGGATTGAGTTAATCTGAAAAGACTTCCTGGAGAAGGAGACACTATGATAAGGCAAGCAAAAAAGTCTTAGCTCAGATAGGAGAGGTTCAGTTAGGAAGGGCTACGATGAGGCATGTTTCCTAGGTTAACAAGGAAAACTAGCTGCCAGGCCGTATGTGACTCTCAAGCACCAGAGTTGTGCAGGTTACATTCGAAAGCTTGTATTTAAGCCCTGATGGGAGTGGCTCAGTTGGTGGTGTGTTATCCTGCAAAGCTAAAGGTCGCTGGTTTGATTCCCAGTCAGGGCACATGCCTTGCATTCATTTTTTGAAAACTCATTAAATGGCAAAATTAATATTTGTAGATTCCATTGCATATAAATTTTACCTAAAAAGCAAAAAGAACCATAAACAAATACCGAACTCTAGTTTATGACATGCATGCTGAAATGTGTAAGGGTAAAGTATTCTGATGTCTGCAACTTACTGTGAAATGCACCCTAGTGCACTGTTGGTGGGAATGCAGACTGGTGCAGCCACTGTGGAAAACAGTATGGAATTCTTCAGAAAAACTAAAAATGGAACTGCCTTTTGCCTCAGTGATTCCACTGCTGGGAATATACCCTAAGAATCCCAAAACACCAATTCAAAACAACTTATGCTCCCCTGTGTTAATAGCAGCGCAACTTACAATAGCCAAGTGCTAGAAACAGCTTAAGTGTCCATCAGTAGATGAGGAGATCAAAACACTGTGGTACATTTACACAACGGAGTACTACACAGCAGAGAGAAAGAAGAAACTTCTACCTTTTGTGACAGCACGGATGGAACTGGAGAATATTATGCTAAGTGAAATAAGCCAGTCAGTAAAAGAGAAATACTGTGTGATCTCATTTATAAGAGGAGTCTAATGAACAAAATAAACTAATAAGCAAAACAGAACCAGAGGCACGGAAACATGGAACAGACTGACAGCAGCCAGAGGGGAGGAGGGAAGGGGATAATGGTGGAGAGAAGGGGAAGGGACTAGTCAAAGAACATGTACGAATGACTCATGGACGTGGACAATGGTGTGGGGATTGACTGTAGGAGCCAGGGCTGGGCTGAATGGAGGAGGGCAAAGGGGGGTAAACTGGGACAACCATAATAGAATAACAATAAAAAATTTAAAAAAAACCCAAAAACATCAACACATAAGATTAATTGGTGAATGGATGGAGGGCTAGATACATGTGTGCCAGGTATATGGGTATTTACAATTCTTTCAACTTTTCTGCACACTTAAAATTTTTCATAATAAAATGTTGGATAAAAGACGTGATTATATGACAAAAATATTTTAAAATGAAGTGCATTTTTTCTATTCCATCTACAGCTACAATAAATAATACATTATAGGGAGTGGGGAGTAGCTGCCACTTTCATCATTACTTGGTTAAAGCATCCTCACTGCTGTGATTTCTGGACCTCTCTGCCACGGCTGGAACACAGTCTTCCTCTCCACACAATATATTACATAATCCTTGTGGACTTCATTGTCATCCATGTATGCAACTCATCATTCAGTACACCAACTTCAGAGCTTCTAATTACCTAATCTCCTTCACCTCTGGAGTCTTAAAACTCTTAGAATAGTCGTCACCTGTAACTATAGCCCCCTATCTGTTCCCAATACCCTCCACTTCAAATGTATCAAGACTTTTAATCCACAGAGCCCTCATTTACACCTCCATTACTTCTCTTGTACTTTTACTTCCTCTCTATCACCTGAAATATACATATCTTCTTAGTCCTACTGCAGCCGCCTGCAACCGACTATCCCTCTCTACCCATTCACCTGAACTAATGAGTGCTGCTGGAGGAAAATCTCACAACCACCAGACCAACAAATGCTGCTCCAAATTTATGGTCTTCACACTCAGCACTGCTCAGCAATTCCTTCTAATTCACTGGCTGGCTCCTTCTGCACACTCCAGAGCAGCAATTCCAAAATTTAATCACACTTCTTAAACTCCTTACTCATTTCTCTTTCCTCACTCTATGTAAAGGATGTTGCCTTTCATTTCATCATCAAAGTAGAGGCTACCTAGCATGAACTCCCTGCTTTTCACCCTACAAACCCATCTTTATCTCTTTCCCACCCATTTCAGAAGAAGGGATGGTAGCATAACAGTGTTGAAAAACACAGATTCTGTAACCAAGTTACCCTTTCTAAACGTCAGTTTTGTCTTTTGTAAAATGGAGACAATAATAGTACCCTGTGAGAATTAGAGAACATATGTGAGACACTTAAAATACTACGGCAAACACTTCAAGGCAAATTCCAGGCTTGTATTCCTTGAGCTCATCTTGTTCAGTATTTCACCAGCATTCTCCATGAGCTCCTTTCCCAAATGCTCCTTACATATACCAGTTTCTCTCACCTTCAAATAAAAACAAAAGTGTTTTCCCCAATCTTGAATCCCCTTCTTGCCACAGAAGTATCTTTTCCTTTCATTCCCAAGCTTCTAGAAAAAATAATCTCAAAAAAAGCCTTCCGTCCTTGCTATTCTTTTTCCATGCTCTTCCATCTTCTACCCTCACATTGAAACTGCTAAAACGAGGTGACTCTTTAGCTGTCAGACCTAAAACTTTTCAGGTACCTTATTTGACTTTTCTGTAACCTGACACATTAATGACTCCTCTTGAAAATCCCTCCTTTCTCAGCTTTTCAGACACGAGGGTGTCATTCCTTCTTAATCTCCTTTACTCCCGCCTTTCCTTCTGCTCTCCCCCTTATACCCTACTGCCCACTCTCTTCCCCAGTTCTAATGCCAACCCCATTTCAGTCCTACTTCTAATCATTTTCAGTGGGTGGCCTAACCTACTTTTTTTAAACACCTTCTTTGAGGTACAACTGACATACAATAAATTGCATATACCTGAGCTGTACACTCTGTTAAATTTTAACACATGTACATAACCCTGCAACAATCGGCACAAGAAAGACAAATGAATACAAAAGCCTACCCCCTCCAAACAACCACTGACCTGCTTTTTGTCATTGTAGACTAGTTTATTTTCTAGAATTTTATATAAGTAGAGTTATACAGTATATACTTTTTTAAGTCTGGATTTTTTCATTCAGCTTAATTCTCTGACATTCAGCCACGTTGCCACGTGTATCAGTACTTCACTCCTTCTCCTCCTGAGTGGTACCCCAACATATGGCAATACCACAACTCGTGTATTCGTTTATCTGTTGGTGAACATTTGGGTTGTTTCTAATTTTTTTACTGGACAAAGCTGCCATGAACTTTCACGGGTAAGCCTTTGTATGGACACAGGCTTAATCTATTCTTATGGCTTTACCTAGAAGTCCCAAATTGCTTCACCAGACACCGACAACCAACTGCCAGTCCGACAAGTCCACCTGGATAACCTAAAAGGGCTCTTAAATCAACATGTCCACAACTCATCCTGCTACGCTGCTGCCCTCACCCCAACAACAGGATTCCCTCCTACCTTCTCTATCCTGACTAGAGGCACTCAAATCAAAAGCTTGGGACTCTTTCTGCTCTCCTACCACTTCCCTCATCACTCAGTCTCTCAATTCTGCCTTTAAATATCTCAAATAAAATTCATCCCCACGCGTCCATCCTAGTTCAAATGCACTCTTAGTTCAAATGCAAATCATTTCTTAGCCGGACTACTAAACTAGCCTTCTAACTCTTCTCCTCACCTAGGGTCTCATCTTCTCCAATCCATTTTCTATTCCATGGCCAAAATGAATTAAAGTGAATTTTCTAAAATTCAAATCTGATGTTACTCCCCTATTTAAAATTCCTCAATGACTTCTATCCCCTCAAGATAAAATTCAAACTCCTTAGTTTAACATACAAAAAATTCTCTACCAACCAGCTTCCTCTCCACACTCAACCTCTGCCACTTCCCATCATGTTCTAACTTTGTCACTTCTGGATGATGTCATTCACCTTTTTATCCTTAGTGCTGAGAGCGATAGTTGGTCTGTAGTAGGCATCATGATATATTTGTGCAATATATAAGATAGGACTTAGAGTAGTAGATATGACAAGGCATTCTGGGCATATTCCGGGAAAGTCATAGTCCAGCCTGGCTGAAGCGTAAAGAATATAAAAGATTATGACAAACAGTCCAGTCAGAGAAGCAGGATAAAGCCACACCATCTTGCCATCAACGCCATGCTAAGGAATATGCACTTCATCCTATGCCCTCAAAAGACATCAACAGGTCTGAACAAAAGGGTGACATGTTCAGAAGTGTATTATAACGTCTGAAATTTAAAAAATACATAAAGGACAGGTGAGGGGCAGTTAAGAGGCTGTCCCAGTAGTCGGAGAGAGGGAACTCAGAGCACTTTGAGTAAGAGGGAATGGATTAAAAGGACATGTCAAGGGGAGTGAATCTGGATGTGGGCAGTAATGCAAAGAAAGAACTCAGAGACGACTCCAAAGTTTTGAGCCACTCAAATAAAATACAGAAATAAAGCCATTAATTAAGAGGAAGATTTTTTTTTAATGGTAGGTACAAGGGATGGAGGTGATGACTTTAGTTTGGGTATTCCCTCATCTATTCATCCCAATTTAAGTGCTATTAAGTGTCAGGCACTGCATGGATGGAGGATAAAATTAGGGTTAAAATGTCATCCCTATTCTCAAGGACCCTCCAATCTAGTTGGGGAGGAGCAGGGGCAGGGGGGACAAATATATAGAAACTTAAAATTCATTGTTAAGTGCTATGCTAGGGTGCTAACAGAAAATAAAGACTTTGCAACTCAGCACTGAAGATTCGAGAAAAGATATGAGGTTGAATGAGTCCAGAAGGATGAGCAATGTTAGGCCAGGCAAAGGGCAGTCCAGGTGAAGAGAACATTTCCCAAGAGGCTCAGGCAAGATAACACAAGTTGGGTCCATCTGCAAACAATGCAGTAAGTCTAAAGGAAGAATTCAAGATAGGGAGATAGCCACTTGAAATGTCTAGCAGGCGGGTGAAATTCAGGTTTTGAGCCACCAAGAGCAGATCCAGATGTGAAATACACTTTCAACCTTGTCTTAGGTGACTTAGAATTATTGCTAGTGGATATTTTAAGAAGTAGGAATTGGAAGAACCTTGCACATCAGCTAGATTGTGAACACTTCTACCTCTTCCCATCACTCCTACTGTCCTCCGAGGGTATCTCTGCTTAAAGTCAAAGCTGGCTTATGTAGATAAGCGAAGAGAAGTGGGGGGAACTGTGGTAAACTGGAGACACTACACACTACGTCCAAAAAGGACAGCTCTAGCAGTCTACTGCCTAGCTTGCATGCAGGCCCATGTGGAGAGAGCCTCCTATTCTTCAAGAAAAGCTCAAAGTTCAGATTTTATGTAATATGTCCCATTTTTAAACATTGGCAACTAATTACACTAAAATTAAAATAACATGGTGTCAGCCAAACAAAATTCTGTGGACAGATTTCAGCAAGGGCCACCAGTGTGGATGAGTTAGACCTGGTCTGCCAACCCCTACAATGCTCTTTTCACTGCGTCCTAGGCCCCTCAACTGATAGGGTATCTTTGGGTTTCCCTGGGATAGGCATTGCTTGCTTCCAAACAAAATAGCCCCAAACTGGTATGTTTTATGAGTTCTTTTGTATATCAACAATTTTTCTGTCTCCTCTGTACCTTGGTCAGGATATCAGTCAGGTCTAGCATCGCTAAGACCTCTTAGTCACCTTTAATTACAAGCTGAGATGTCAAACTTACAGGTAAAGCAAAAGTAAATAGAGTGAGAGCCTGATGGCATTTATAATGAATAAAGTATACAAGGCATATTAGTATCTCTTTGGTTTTCTTTGAAAAACAATATCAGAGATGTCTGTGACTACTCAGACACCCAGACACCTGAGAGAAAAAGTCACAAACTTGTATCTGAAATACATGAGCAAATTTTGCTAACAAACCAAACAGTTTCCACTGTAAGGCACCAAGAGGGGGAGAGGGAAACCAGGGCAAAAGGGAAAGTAAAAGTTGCTGGCTTTTGAGAAATATCAGACACCTTTTAAGACACAATTTTTAAAAATGGTAAATGTTTCGAATAAAAAGTACACCCATAATCTCAACTTTCAGTAGGAGTAAAAATATATTTTCACCAGAAAACATGAAACATGGTTGAGCAACAAGAAATTGGGATTTAAAAACACGATCAAAAGAGTAAGGCAATAGAAAAGGGAAAAGGCAAACAAAAAATACTCTGGTTATTTTTAATGTTCATTCAGACCAGTTTCTGATGTTTAGATATATTTAAGTCACAATGTTGCTTTAGAAGCTTTTAAAATGTATCAACATTTCCTAAAACATTTAAAAAGTACAGATCGTGTTATAACTTTAGGTAACAATGTGGTAAACTGGAACAAACACCGAAAGGTTAACATTTCTAACCTACAAACCCAATGATAATACCAAGGTTCTCAAACTCTAGAAAGAAAAGAACGGCGCGTGCCACCCCCCCCCCCCGCCCCTGTTAATCGGAGTGGGGGAATTCGGGCCGTGAAGAGTGATTACAGCGGGGGAGCAAAGCAGGCCATATTTCTGCGGGCAGGCGAGCCCTGCAATTACTTAGAGCATGCATTATGGCCAGAGCACTCTCGAGCCCACTAGAACGAGCAGACTGGACACCTAAAACCGGAGGCTGACAGCAGCTTCGGGGTGAGACCAAGGAGGAGGAGAAGTGGCCTGCGTTGACCTCCGCGGAACACTAAGGCTCCTCCAACTCCGGTCAGTGAATCAGGGGGAGGGCATTAACCTGTCAGTGATTGTATTATTCGGACAAACTCTCCCTGGCTTCCTGAGGCCTTCCCGCAGCCCGGGTGAACGTCCACACCGAGGGCCAGCGAGTGTGGGGGAACCGCTCAGTGTGCGCCGTCCTTTCTGGGAGGCTGTGAGACCGGGAAGAAAGACGGCCGCGCGCCCCGCCTCCCCAGCCCCGGCCGGGCGCCCTCGCAGGAGCTGCAGCGGGGAAGCGGGGTCCCGCGAGCTCTCACCTTTTTCAGCGCAGACACTAGCAGCCCCCGCCACTTGGACACGTTCTCCTCGCTGAAAAACTCGTAGGGCAGCTGCTGCGCCTGCATGGTGCCCCCGGTACCTCTGGCCCGGGAGGGGGCGGCGGCGGGCCCGGGAGCCGCGAGAGGGCGAGCTCGCAGCGCTGAACAGGGCCGCGGCCCCACCACACGGCCCGGCCCCCTCGGGGTGCTGCGCGGCTGGGCTAGCCCAGGAGAGGGGGCTGGGGGGCGAGGCCCGCGCCCGGCCACCCACCCGACACAGGTACCAGCCGCGGAGAGCGATCGCAGCCGGGAGTCGGCGGCGGCATCCCGCACCCCCGCCCCGGGGCTGGGCCCCCCACCCCTCCGCGGCCCGCCGGCGCCCCCGGCTGCCCGCTGCCCTTCGCCGCGGCCGCTGCTCGCCTGCTCGGTCGCCCGCCCGCCTGGACCGCGTCCCGGCCCGGCCTGGCCCCGCAGGGAGCCGGCAGTTGGGGGAGGGCGTGTGAGGGACGCTCCGGCCGCGGTGCAGCCCAGACTGAGAAAAGCTGGCGACCCGAGCGGGGCGGAGCTGGGGCTGGGGGCTAGGAGGGCGGGGACAGGCCCGTGGTCGCTGGGGGGGACTCGGGCTGCCCCGGGTGCCGCCGCGGCCGACGCCGGTGTAGCGCCGGAGCTTCCTACTAGCGAACTGAACCTGCTCGCTACTGAGCATGCGCCGCAGGGCTGGGCCGGTCTGCTCCGCGTTTTCCGGCTCCCAGCGAGGGCGGAGGGAACGCGAGTGTGCGAGTGTGCACGGGCGCGCTGCGAGGCTCTGGCGCGCCCCCACGGGCTGCAAGGGCGGGGCGAAGGGGCTGGGAGAACTCGAACCCTGGGCTGAGTGGAGCTTGCGGGGTGCAGGGGAGCGGGGGCAGTTTGGGTGAAGCGGCCCCCTTTATATGCTTGGGTCGCGAAGGATCCCACCCCTCTCTCAGAGTCCCAGTGCTTTTCTTTTCGGAAAGGGGTGTGTATGTGTGTACTTTGCTCTGAACATGAAGATAAAGCCTGCCCAGAGCATTCAGTGCATAGTAAACAGACTGACAAAAGATAGGTAGCTTGGTGTTGGTGGGGTAATAGAAGTGATTGCAATGTTTCCAATCGGTCTTTGCACATCATCAAGAATAAAATGTGTACATGTAATATTGATTTTATGTGTGCATTTAAAATTCAGTATGTTCATCTTTCAAACCCACTTCAAATATGAACTCCAATAACTTACCTCCAGTGGAAATTAAGACTTCGTCTGCAGCTCCCAAATCCCATAACACTTCACTCGTGGGCAATTCGTTTAACAGCTTCTCTTTCAACAAGGTAACAAACTCTTGGAATGCAGATCTTTTTCACCGGGAGGTCTATACAGAATAGACACTTAGAGAAAGTCTGTGGACTGCTAAAGGAGCATAACTATAAATTGTTCCTCCACCCCACGGGTGCAAGTGTTTGTTTATAACAATGGCACTGTGTGGCTGGCTTGTTCTGGTTTACCATTAAGCACGTTATGAGCATAATCTCATTTAATCCTCATAGCAATCCTATCGTTTTCATTTCACAGATGAGAAGACAATTGGAAGAACTAGCCTTAGTTGAAGTTGATATTGTACCCTGCTATTGAAGAGAACAATAACCAGGATCACAGAGATGAGAAACATTTAAATGGTGCTTTATATCTCTACAAGACCTCTTTGAGAATCTCATAAAAGTCTTAGGTCCTTTCCTTTTAAAATGTACACATATGATTTACATTTAAAATTCTCCACACTTTCAAAGTGTTCAGAATGACATTTTGGGAGTCATTCATAAATCTTCTGTGGAACCATAGTTTAGAGAGGAGGTGGGGGCAGGAGAAGGGGTCTAAGAGGAAAACATGTTAGCCATCTTCAAATATATAAGGGACTGATAAGGAAAATCCATATGATGTTTGTGTGGTTCTAAAAAATTGAACTAAAACCAAGCTTCTGCCTCAAATTACTCCTTGGTTTCCCATTATTCTTTTCAAACTTCTTACCATGGCCCACAAAGCCTGCATTTGGCTCCTGTTTATATTCTCGATCTTTTTTCACTATTCTCAACCTTGGCTCACCACACTCATCACACTGGCTTTCTGTTCCTAGCAAACACACACTTCATTTCTGCCTGAAGGGCTTTGCTCACTCTGGAACTCACTCTGCTCCTAGCGGTTCACTCGGCTGGTTATACACCAGGCTGATTATAAAGGTCGCCATCTCCAAGAGGGCTTCTCTGACAACCCTAAGTCATTCCAATTTACGTGTTTCCACCATAAATATTGGCTTACTTCCTTGTTAGCATAAATCACGGCCTCTCATTATTTTTAGTTGTTGGTCTATCCCAAGTAGAATGCAAACTCAAAGAGATCAACGATCTTTGTGTTCACTCTAGTCCATCATTGGATCCCCAGAACCTCCAGTGCATGAATCACAGTAGGTGCTCAATAAATAATTCTGAAGGGGCGAAAGCTGAATGTAGGAAACTTCCAGGAAGACTACCTAATAGAGTTGTTCCAGGAAATGAACAATCTTTGGAGGTGTGCCAGCAAAGTACATTCACTCACTCGGGATCGGGGAGGGTTAGGTTGGGCTTGACCTACAAGGTCCCCTTCGACTCGAGTCTCTGATATGACTGCAGAGGTAAAGATGCCCTAGAATTACGGCCTGGGCTGGGCACGCTTAGTGGCTGGGACAGGTTTTCACGAGCATGGACGTTCTGGCTGCAGGCGGAGAGCAAGAATCTGAAGGGCTATTGCAGAGACTGGGCGCTTCTCAGCTGAGAAGCCTAAGGGGAGTGAGTGTGGCCGGACTCGGCGATGCTAAGGTCAGGGAGGCATCGAGCCCCGCTGCGCCCTTTGCCTGTATCTCTTGGGACAAATCAAAACCCACACGAGTGTGCTGCGAGAGAGGCTGACCCTCGCGGACTCAGAAATGCGCTGATGGGGACCCCAAAGCCCCAAAGCGCCCTCCGCGTTAACCACCGATTGCCGCCCTGCTACGCAGGCGCAGTTTCTGTTCGCGCCCCTCCTCGGCTCCGCGGCCTCGATCCACAGCGGACGTGACGCGCGCGGGGCCCAGGCGGCGCAGCCGAGGCCCGAGGGGGGCGTGTCCAGGAGCGCTAGGCGAGTTCCGAGCACGTCGCGTCGGAACCCCAACAGCAGGGGAGGGGGTGGGGAGGGCGTTTTGCCGGTCGGCGGGTTCCCCGCAGGTGGGAGTGCAGTTCCCCCTGCAGTTCCACGCAGCCACAGGGTTCCCTGCCTGGCTGCAGCCACACTTATCTTCCTGACTCAAACTTCAGATCCACTGCTGTCCCAGGATGAGGTCCAAAGTCCCTGGCTTGGTATTCGTGGCCTTGCACAATCGGGCCACTACTTACCTATCCAGCTGTATCTCTCACTCAAAGTCAACTACTGTCTCTCTTTCCTGCCTATGCAGTTCCGTCTGCCTGGAATGCCCATAACAAGTTTTTTTATTCAATCCCACCCGTTACAGCTTCACTCCACCACCCATGTGCACGCTCATTGTGGAAGTATTGTCCAGGCTGTCTCCCCAGCTCAAATGCCACATTCTTTCTGAAGTCTTTCTCAGCTCCCATTTAGGATTCCTATCCCATAAACTTCAGAGCCTAACAGGCATAAAAACAGTAGGGTCAGCCATCAGCTCATATAATCAAGAATTACAATCCAGGCCCTGGCTGGTGTGGTTCAGTGGATTGAGCCCCAGCCTGTGAACCAAAGGTGGCTGATTCGATTCCTAGTCAGGGCACATGCCAGGGTTAAGGGCCGGGTCTCCAGTTGGGGGCCTGTGAGAGGCCATGGGTTGATGATTTATCTCTCATACATTAATGTTTCTCTCCATTTCTTCCTCCCTTCCCTTCTCTCTAAAAATAAATAAGTAAAATTTAAAAAAGGAAGAATTACTTGGCAGTTTATAATGATGGTTACTTGTTCACCTCATTAGTAAGTAGGGAAATGCAACCTAAAACTACATTGAAATACTATTTTATGCCCATTGAATTGGCAAAAATTTAGAAGTTGAACAATACTAAGCTCCGGCAATTATGTAAAGCAATTGAAATTCTCATCCACTGCTATGGGAAAATAAATGAGTACAACCATTTTAAATAATGATTTTTTACTTTAAAAGATGAACATGGACATGTCCTATATAAACTAGCATAGATGTATTCCCTTAGCATACATATACCAGAGAAAACTCCTCACTACATTGTTTCTAATAGCATAAAGAGTAGAGTGGGTGGGCACATAAATTGTGAGAAAACACAGAGTACCAAAAGGGAACTACAGTCATCTATATTTCAATAGACTGAATGTTTATACCTCCCCATTCATATGTTGAATCATAACCTCCAATGTGTTAGCATTTGGAGGTGGAGTTTGGGGGACGTGATTAGGTCATGAGGTAGAATCCTCATGAATGGGTTTAGTGCCAATATAAAAGAGATCCCTCACCCTGGCTGGTGTGGCTGAGTGGATTGAGCATGGGCCTGTGAAGCAGAAGGTCATTGGTTAGACCCCAGTCAGGACACATGCCTGGGCCGTGGGCCAGGTCCCCAGTTAGGGTGGGCGGAAGGCAACCAAGTGCTGTTTTTCTTCTTCTCCCTCTCTCTGAAAATAAATAAATAAAATCTTTAAAACCTTCTACCACGTGAAGACAAGGGAGAAGACCATTATCTATGAACCAAGAAGCAGACCCAGAATCTGCTGGTATCTTGATCTTGGATTTCCCAAGTTCAAGAACTGTGATAAATAAATTTCTGTTGTTTATAGACCACCCAGTATACAGTATTTTGTTATGACAGCCCAAACGAACTAAGACACCTCAATATAAATGAATCTCTTTAAAAATAACACTGGCAATTGGAAATGTGCCTTGAGAACTTCCAAAGGGTGGGGGATGGGAAAGAATATTGAGCAAGACGTGGAAACTAGCCACTAAATAATTCATTATACAAAGAGCAAAAAACCAAATAGAACTGAGTTGTGTGGTATTCATGGTGATATCCAGCCTTAAAAATACCTTTGCCTCCTGGTATTCCTGTCCTAGTGCAGACACCACTCCCACACTGAATAAACAATCATATTCAATCATCAATCCACAAAATAGGGTTTTGCAGAAATTACATATGTGGTTTCTGAGGCTAAGTTTTAAAAGACACTGTGACTTTAGTGTCTTTCTCTCTTGAACCTCTCATTCTGGGAGAAGTCACTGGCAGGCTGCGAGATCAGGGAAGGACTTGGGGGACTATGGAGGAGGGACAAAAGACACTCACCCCTCGGCTTTGTCATAGCCTGAGTCCTCATTCTATCTGCAAAAATCTCCTAATCTCTTGGCTGCTTGCTTCCCCTGCCTGACTCAAGCCTGTTACAATGCCGGAGGGGGATACAGCCCTGTACAGGAACAGGCAGTTCCCGGGAGCAATCAGACCTGAGAAGAATGCATAAAATCTTGTGAAACCTGCTTTTCTAAGAATGTCCTCAATTTAAATGTCAAGGGTCCAAGCACGAAATAAGTTTGTTTCTCTAGGTTTTATGGCTGGTTGGCGTCACTCTGTCTACCAGACCTTGACTCAAAAGGACACCCATTATCCCAGAACTGTTATCCGTAAACCATAATTCTTTTCTTTGATATGTATCCCTATGCAAGCTAATCTCAGTAAAAGCCCACTGAGTGAGGCTCAAGGCCCTTCTCCTCTGAGAGATTGGTCAGCCTTTTCTCCTCAAGCCGATCATGTCTTGGTAGATTTATTCTCATCCTCAGCAGCCAGGAGAGCTCTGCAGGCGGAGCTCCCCCACATAGAACAAAGTGGATTCATAGACAATTCGGTATCACACTTGACAGTCTCAGAAACGAACTTAAGAAATAGAATCTACCTGCTCTTAATTACAGGTCAGAGTTGGAAGAGGCTAGAAGTAAACACAAGTAAACAAACCATATGAAGCATCTGTACTGACTGCCAGTTTCTCCTTTCACCTCTTCTCTCCAGCATCTAAAGGCTAAAGTTTCCAAAGCTTCTCAATCTCAGTTACTGAGAGTCAGAGAGGCAACTCAGTTCAGCCAGCTCAAGTCCTTTATTGCTCTTTGTTGCCTTAAGCAAATTACTGAATATTTATTATACCAACTTGAATGATTTGTGTTCAGAGGAAGTAACCTCATCAGTCAAGCACCTTCTGTATAAGGAATTTAATATCTCAATATGAGGAATTATAATATGTAATTCAAAGATACTCAAAGGTTAGCTTAAAAAAGAATTTGGCATTTAAATTTTCCAATAAGTAATATATTCACATGACTCAAAAATGTGTTTTTACTCTTCCCAGTAGCTATAGTATTTATACCCTATTCCCTAATGGGGTGATTTTCATCCAATGTACTTCAAGAATTTTTAAAACATGCAATACCTGATTTAGTGAAAAGCACTGACCTCTTCCCTTAGATCGCCAAAAGGGAAAAAAAAAAAGACAACAACCAAAACATCAATAGCCATCCACTGTAACTGAATCAAAGTTATACCTATTTTTTGTCAGACTGGCAAAAATTTCAATATATATTTTGGTGTGCTACAGAATTTTAGTAACTAGTCCATGTGTGCCATGAGATGAAAATGATTGGAAATCGTGGCTCTAATATAACAACTTTTATTACTTTACAAAATATATTTCTCCAGAGTTTCTCAATGCAAACACAATTATAATTTTTAACAGAAAAGTTTCAAAAGCATACCAAGATTCCCATACATCTTTCATGCAGACTCACCAATTTTTAACATTTTGCCACATTTGCTATATCATTTCCTCTCTGTCTCTGTCCTTGTCTCTACATACATATATACATCTGTGTTTGTGTGCATTTCTTTAGGATTCCTTGAGAGCAACTCGCACATACCATCCCCCTTCACCCCAAACATTTCCGTGAATCAGTGTGCACTTCCTAAGAATAAGGGCATTCATTTACGGACCCATAGTGAAATTATTCCGTTCAGAAAGCTAACATTGGTACAGTACTCTAATGTCATCTACAGACCTTATTCAAATTTTACCAATTGTCTCAGCAATGTTCTTTATACAGATTCTTTTTCCTGGTATGGAATCCAAAGCAGGATCGTATACGGTGTCTAGTTTTCATTAGTCTCCTCTAATCTAAAACAGCTCCTCAGTCTGTCTTTGTCTTTCATGCTGTTGCCGTTTCTGAAAATGACAGGTCATTCTGTTTCATAATGTCCCTCAATTTGGGTTTGTCTAAAGTTCTTCCATGATGAGATTCAGGTTTCACTTTTTTTTTTTTAAGGTTTTGGCATTTTTCACAGATACAGTGTGTAAGTGCTGTGTCCTTCGGACCATATCATATCCGGGGACACAATGGCCGTTTGTCCCATCATTAGTGATACTAACTTTGATTACTGGTTTAAGGTGAAGTCTTCCAAGTTTCTACAATGTGAAGTTATTTTTACCGTGAGGTGGGGGGAATGGGACAACTGTAATAGCATAATCAATAAATGTATTTAAAAAAGTTATTTTTACCCTTTGTAATTAATTAGTAATGTGTACAAATATGTGTTATTTAAAAAAACAGCTTATTGAAATAAAATTCATGTACTGTACAATTAACCCATTTAAATTGTTCATATCAATGGTTTAGAGTGTATTCAGAGTTGTGCGATGATCACAATCAATTTTGGAATATTTTCATGATGCCAAAAAGAAACTTCATATCCACTCACAGTCATGTTTTTATAGTTACATAGAATTCTACTACATGGAGGTACAATAATTCACCACTTTTCTTTTGAAGAACATTTCTTTTTCCTATCTCTAATTACAAACAGTGCTGCAATGAGTGAAATGATTTTGCTTGTATTCAAGCATGTCTGAGGATACATTCCCTCAAGAGGATTCTTGGGTCAAAGGCAAAGTACATTTGCAATTTTGATAATTATTGACAAACTAGACAGCTAATTATTTAATGTTCATAATATATTTTAGGGTGCTCTTTTGGTGTGACATAGTAATAATAAGCTAAAGGAGAAAACTTTTTTTCACCTGACAGTGACTATTCCTATTATTATTCCTATTATATTAGTATCTATAAGGACTCTAAAACAGTATTTTGCGTTCTTCTGAAGTTATACTTCGTGCCTTGAAGTGGTAACATCTCCCGAACTATATAGAACTAGTGATCTTTTTTATACTACTGTCTTACTCCATGTTCATTCTGTAAAGCGTATAGCTTAATCACAGCAGGCAAATTTATTCCACAATACATCTGCTATCAGGTCTGCAGATATCAGACCCCCGGCCAAGACGGAGGCATAAGTAGACACACTGCACCTCCTCGCACAACCAAAAGAAGGACAACAACAACTTAAAAACAAAAAACAACGAGAAGTGCCAGAAAATCGAACTGTATGGAAGTCTGACAACCAAGGAGTTACAGAAACATTCATCCAGACCTGCAGGAGGGGCGGAGACAGGCAGTCGAGTGGAGAGGACAAGGCAAGGTGGCAGCTGGAGGACCAGGCGGTCCCACATTCACGTGCAGATAAACTGGGAGGAACAACTGGGGAGCAGACTGTGCAACCCAGGGTTCCGGGGCAGGGAAATGAAGCCTCAAAACCTCTGACTGGAAACACCTGTGGAGTTTGCGGTGGTAGGGGAAACTCCCAGTCTCACAGGAGAGCTCGTTGGAGAGACCCACAGGGTCCTAGAACATACACAAGCCCACCCACCCGGGAATCAGGACCAGAAGGGCACAATTTGCGTGTGGGTGGTGGAGGAAGTGACTGAAAGCCAGCTCAGAGCTAAACGAGCAGCATTTGTTCCCACTCGGTCCCCTTCCCCACATACAGTGACCTGGGTTGCCCCGCCCTGGTGAACACCTAGGCCTCTGCCCCTTACTACGTACCAGGTGCGCTGAGACAAAAAAAAAAAAAAAAAAGCCTCAAATGAAAGAACAGATCAAACCTCCAGAAAAAACACAACTAAGTGATGAAGAAATACCCAACCTATCAGATGCACTGTTCAAAACGCTGGTAATCAGGATGCTCACTGAATTGGTTGAGTATGGTGGCAAAATATAGGAAAAAGTGAAAGCTATGCAAAGTGAAATAAATGAAAATGTGCAGGGAATCAACAGTGACAGGAAGGAAACTGGGACTCAGATCAACAGTTTGGAGCAGAAGGAAGAAATAAACATTCGACCAGAACAGAATGAAGAAACAAGAATTCAAAAAAATGAGAAGAAGCTCAGGAACCTATGGGAAAACTTTAAATGTTCCAACATCGGAATCATAGGGGTGCCAGAAGGAGAAGAGGAAGACCAAGAAATTGAAAACTTATGTGAAAACATAATGAATGAGAACTTCCCCAATCTGGCAAAGGAAATAGACTTCCAGGAAGTCCAGTAAGCTCAGAGAGTTCCAAAGAATTTGGCCCCAAGGAAGCACACAGCAAGACACATCATAATTACATTACTCAAGGTTAAAGATAAGAAGATAATCTTAAAACAGCTAGAGAAAAGGAAAGAGTTACCTGAAGAGGAGTTCCCAGAAGACTATCAGATGATTCTTCAAAAAAAACCTTGCAGGCAAGAAGGGGCTGGAAAGAAGTATTCCAAGTCATGAAAGTCAAGGACCTACATCCAAGATTATTCTATCCAGCAAAGCTACTGTTTAGAATGGAAGGGCAGATAAAGTGCTTCCCAGATAAGGTCAAATTAAAAGAGTTCATCATCACCAAGCTGTTATTATATGAAATGTTAAAGGGACTTATCTAAGAAATAGAAGAAGATCAAAAATATGAACAGTAAAATGACAACAAACTCACAAGTATCAATAACCAAACCTAAAAAAAACAAAAACAAACTAAGCAAAGAACTAGAACAGGAACAGAATCACAGAAATGGAGATCACATGGAGGTTATCAGTGGGGAGGAGGAGGGGGGAATGAGGGAAAATGTGCAGGGAATAAGTAGCATAAATGGTACATACAAAACAGACAGGAGGAGGTTAAGAATAGTATAAGAAATGTAGAAGCCAAAGCACATATATATGACCCATGGAGTCGAACTAAGAGGGGCAGGAAGTGCAGGTGGGAGGAGGGGTGCAGGGCAGAGGAGAATAAAGGAGGAAAAAATGGGACAACTGTAATAGCATAATCAATAGAATGTATTTAAAAAATAAAATAAAGAAGAGAGATGTAATGTACAGCATGGGAAATGTAGTAAATAATGTAATAACATCACATAGTGACAGATAGTTACTAGATTTATCCCAGTGATCACTTTGTAAGATATACATATAAATGTTGAATCATTATGTTGTATACCTGAAAGTAGTGTAATATTGTATGCCAACTAAATTTTACTAAAAAATGTGTACTTGAAAAAAAATTCTTCAGATATCAGGGCTGTTACCCCATTGAGAACTCGTATGATCTTCCAGACTAGTGGAGTCACTCCAGGTTTTACCAGATAAACACATGACCTACAAAGTACCTGTTCTCTTCCTCGTACATACAGCAAGTGATGGAGCCAGCCAGGCCAACTGGTCAGTTGCCATCTTTGGAAAACTTACATTATTTATAGGTTTTACCGCCTTATCTTTTTTTTCTGTTTTAAGATTTTATTTATTAATTTTAGAGATGGGGAAGGGAGGGTGAGAGAGGGACAGAAACATTGATATGTGAGAGAAACATCGATCGGTTTGCAGGAGCGCGCCTGACCCCCTGAGCCACATCAGTCAGAGCTATGACCTTATCATTTAAAAAAAATAAGAAATCGTAAGGAAGGAGCACAAGATCGGTTTTGCACATCAGTGCTAACTTGTTGCAGCAGACATGGAGATGCTATGGAGCTCAGATGCCCTCTCAGGAAAGGGCTCGTTGCCTAACTGTAAGGACTGTACTCTTAGCTGATAGCCTCCAGCTGCTAACTCCTTCAAGTCTCCTTCAGTTTTTCAGCCAAGAGTCCTACTGTTTTTAAGAGGGCCCTAATCAATGATTCGGCAAAGACGGTGGAATAAAAGACTTCCACCCAATGCGGGACTCCTCTAACAGGCGATCTTTGATCTGGAGCCCCCCATTGGGGTGGCTGAGTCACTGGCAAATCTGCTATGCGGTCTGACGGCTCCTCTGCCCAGCCCTGCTTCCTCCTTTCCCTTCACAGATGTTACCACTCAGCAAGGCTTTTGCACTCTTAACTTCATTTCAGTTTCTGCTTCCCAGGGGACCCAACTCATATACTTGTAAATGAATATTGATTCATAGGATATCAACAGATATTTTTAAATCACGATGCTTCCCTATAAAACACTCAAATTCATTGATTATAGAAACACATCTATAATTTTCTGAAATGATTCCTTTCTCATAATATGTACAGAAATTGATATAGCTCTGAATCTCTGTAAGAACTTGCAGTTTACCCTAATTTTGCTGATGTTCCTTAAACAGAGTTTACTTATGATGAATATAGCTAAAGCATCCAAACTTCATCAGACCTATTCTTCTTTTACTCCTCTGACAGAGACAACGTCTTCTTCCTTTCCTTCTCCTCCCCCTCTGCCTTTTTCTGCTCCCAATTCTCCTCCTCCTCTTCCTTCTTCTTCTTCTTCCTTTGGTTGGGCATGGGGGTGCAGTCAGTAAACTACCAGCAACTCTAAACAAAAGAGAGTCTCTGGCTGGGTAGCTCAGTTGGTTAGAGCATTGTCCCTATACACTGAGGTTGTGGGTTTGATCTCTGGTCAGGGCACATACAAGAAGCAACCAATGATGCATAGATAAGTGGAACAACAAATCGATGTCTGTCTGTCTCCTTCCCCCTTTTCTTCTCTCTAAACTCAATCAATAAAAACTAAAAAGGAAACAGAAAGAAAACAAATGCAAAAAAAGTAACATATCCCATTATCCCTTGTGCAACAGTTCGTTTCCCTAAATCTTTGAAAATACTTATACATTCACGATTTATGAAGAGAGTGCCAGGAACACAGTTTCATAAGGATTACATTAAAAGTTTCTCTCCCTGAGGCAGAGTATTGCTAGTTTGGAATTGTTTTCCTCTTAACCTCCTTTGTCTAAATATGTAAGAGTTCGCTTTGATTTATGAGTGTGCAGTTTTTGTTTTCTTTTCTTTTTTTTGTTTTTTGTTTTCTTAACTCTAACATAAGAATTAAAACAAAAACAAGAAAACCTTAGAATGAAAAATAACAGCAACCACTAAAGAAGAACTGAATTTTAATTTGCTCAGCTGATCAGACAAAAATAGGTTTTCTTATTACTGAGACTTCAGTGGGAATGGTTCTCATGAAGGATTTTTTTTATCCTTACCCTAGGACATTTTCATTTGCTTTTTTAGAGAGAGAGAGAGAGAGAGTGGAAGGGAGAGAGAGAAACATTGGTGGGTGCGAAGAATTGATCGGTTGCCTCCATCGACACCCAGAGCAAGGGAACGCACCAGGACCTGGGAATGCACGCATCCTGATCGGGAGTTAACCGTGCTGCACCCAGGCTGGGGATGAACCTGCAGCCCGGGACCGCGCCCTGACCAGTAACGGAACCCGCAACCTTTCGGTTATGGGCCCACACTCCAACCACTGAGCCACGCTGGCCATGGACTCCTGAAGTATTTTGTTGTGATATCCCTTTTAGTTGTTTATTTATTTTAGTTAGGAGGGTGGGGAAGATATTCTGAAGGTGAAACAGAGGGGAGAAAGAGGATTGAAATAGAATCTGCATGCCAAATAGGTCCTGCACATTTCTTGTAAGTTTATTCCTGGTTCTTATTCAATTTTTGTTGTTAGGAATGGGAATTTTAAAATTCCATTTGTTTAATTATTGTTCGGTTAAAGAAAAAGCATTTTTTATGTATAGTTGTCTTACGTAACTCTTTCGATAGTTCCATTCGTTTTCTTTGTATAACTATGTGTTTGATTCTCTGTGTTTACAAGCTCCACGCAAAGCATGATGGGTTTTGCCTCCAAACCTTTTCATTGAGGCGGGAGGAGTGGGACCTAGGCAATTGCTGGACCCGCAATCACTCTGCTTGACCCAAATTGGGAATGCTGCCAGCACCGGCGTTGAAAGCTGCCGAATCAAGAAGTCGTCTGCCGAATTCACAGGCTGCTGCTACAGTGACGGCTCCAGGTTCACGCCACCTGTGCGCAGTCTACCCAACACAGCAGATGCTCGGCTCGCGGCCTTTCTCCACAGATGACTCCGTCCCAGATCAAAGTCACAAGAGTGTTTCTGTTTGGTGGGACCCCGATACTTCCTGAGCGCTGGCCGCAAAAGAGCCTGAGAAAAAGCTTTTCAGTTTCCCTCTGTGCCTTCATTCTAGAGCATGCCAACAAGCGACATCAACCATGGTATTAGTTAGCATATCTAGAAAATTTCCTCCTATGTTTTAAAAAATAATTGTTATAAAATACACATGAAATGTACCGTTTACCGACTTTAAGTGCAGGTCAGTAGAGTAAGTATATTCACATTGTTGTGCAACCAATTTCCAAAGCCCTTTTCATTTTGCTAAAACTCTGTACCCATTAACGATAACCAGTACTTCCCATTTCTCCCCCACCCCCAGCCCCTGGTAACCACCATTCTACTTTCTGTTTCTATAATTTGACTTTTCTCAGTAAGTCATATAAGTGGAATTATACAGTGTTTGTCTGCTTGTGACTGGCTTGTTTTACTTAGAATAGTGTCCCCAAGATGCATCTGCGTGGTAGCATATGTCAGAATTTCAAGCTGAATAATATTGGATTGTGTGTAGATGGCACATTTGGTTCAGTCAGCTGTCGGGGACGCTGGGGTGCCTTCTACTTCTTGGCTATTTATTGTGCACAAGGCTGCGACATACATGGGAATACAAATAGGTCTTTGAGACCTTGCCTTTAATTATTTTGGATACATACCCATACTCTTATTTCCTTTGATCTAAGAGCTTTAAAAAGGAAAGGGCTGCTGAATGTTTTTGAACATTCTTTCAATATCTGTAGCAGATTATACTTTTTAAGATGCGACAACATTTTTCCTCATCCTACATGCTTGACCCCTTTTCCACGGAGTCATGGGGTTTATATCCCCTGTCCTTGAACCAGGATAATCTCCGTGACTGCCTGGGCAGACAGAATACGGCAGAAGTGATGCAGCGTTACTCCTGAGCCTGGATCGTTAAAATGCCTTGCACTTCCACATTCTGCTCTTGGAATCCATCAACCAAACTATGAGAAAACTCAGATTAGCCCATGGAGAGAGCACCTGCAGAAGCTACGCCTGCATTTCCCACCGACAGCCCCCCTGAGGTCCCAGCCAACAGCTCACATCAAGTGCCTAACGAGTGTGCGAGGATTCCTCCAGGTGATGCTGTCCCTCAGTCATCACGCCGCCTCAGCCTTGAGAGGACCCGGTGAGGCTCTGGACCTGGTGGTACAGAGATAAACGTCCCCTGCTGTGCTCTGCCTGACTTCTGACCTTTAGAATCCATGAGTATAATAAAATGGTTGTTTTATGCCACAGAGTTGTGGGGTAGTTACACGGTGATGGATAACCTGTGCCATATCTGAGGACACGATCGTTTGGTTTTTCATCTTTCATCATTTGATACAATGCTTAAGCACTTGTGTATTGGTAGAATAAACTGTTCTTGCTCAAGTTGTATTATTCTGTTAATAAGTGTCTAGACTTAGTTTGCTAGTGTAATGGAGATTAATAATTATTATTTTAAAAGAAAACTGGTCTTAACTGCTTCTGTCTCCTAAGGGAGAAGGTAACCTCATTCATTCTGGAGGTGGAATCAGTAGCCAAACTGCTCCCTACTGCTTTCAGGGCAGCCTCCTAGTGTCTTTTCTTCTCTCTTTATTTAGCTTAAATTTCGTGAGTACCACTATGATCGTGCCCTTGAAAAGACTTTCCATTTCCATTTCCTTGCCCCTCTCCCTTTACCTCACTTGCTTTGCAAAAACTCCAGCCTCAGTTAATCCCATCCACCCACTGGTTCTGTGCCTGCACAGGTGTGCGTGAGACTTGCCAGAGAACCATGCGGCTGCATAGCTTGGTATCACCTTAATTTCATGATCATAGCCTCAAAGGGGCACTCAATATCCTTCAGAAGCCTACTGAATGGTAAATTCTGGTAAATTCTACTTATCAGTCTCCAAAATACCTAATTTACACTTTCCCTCTTCTCCTACATCTTATCTCTCCCACCCACTTCCACCTCCCTTTTGCTCCTGACCTTGACTTTTACTTTATGAAGAAAATCAAGACCATCAACCTGGAGCTTCCTCATCCTGCTGTCACCTTCTCCTTCATTGTTAATGGAAAAACCAGGCTCTGTCCTCTCCTGCTGCCACCGTCGAAGACGTGGCTTGGCTGTGGACAAAGGGATCTCACATATTTTGAACATTCCCAACATCCCAGGCACCTTACTTAGATTTTAGCTTGTGAAGCAGGTGTTAGTATTCCTACCTTTTTGAGGAGAACAGCGAGTTCAAACACTCTGCTCTACAGCACCCAGTGCAAAGCTAACTCCTAGGTCAGTACTTGCTTCCCTCCACCCAGTGGCTCCTCAAACCAAGGACGGTCTGCACACCTCTGTTTCAGATTTATCTCTTTGAAAAATGAGGCTGTTCAAGAGAGGAACCGTCCAACAGCTTTGTTCTTCCATCTTTTGAAGGACAGCAGCGTGTGAGGTTATATTGTGAGGTCCAGCTGGAGCTGATGGCAGGCTGTGACTTGGAGAGGTCCCCTTGCTCAATCCCAGCGTTGTTCTTTAGCATTCTGTTTTAAGGAGGTAAATAGAATCATTGGGTGCTATTCAACTCCTACCTTTAAAATGTAGTACTAGAAAAATGGATGCGCGGCCTAAGTGCGTGAAACCAGACACACAGTTCTATGTTTGTGATACACGCGTGTGCCATTCTATAGTTGGCACCCTCTACACTCTAAAAACATGGCCAGCACTGAGTGTTACAAATACGAGACCTATAATAAGTACATTGAGCATGATATAACACCATCGGGAGAAGAAAAGGGCAATGTTCTGCAATTTTTTTAATTTTGAAATATTAGGACATTTTTAAAAACCAGATAAATGGGTGCACTGTGACATGTCTTTAATTACGTGTTTCTGTTGTGTATAACTATTGTGGAATGCAGGTGAACCAGAGGCTGGACAAACTTACCTCCCGGGTTTGCACTCTGACACAGCTGAGTTTGGCTTTTACTCTAAAGACAGCGTCCCAACCAGAGTCTGGGCACTCCAGGGCGCCTTGGAGATTACAGCCAAGGAGCTGGACACTGCAGACCAAGAGGAGGGGGGCACAGCCCTTTAAGGCTTGGCTTTGCTCTCCTCTCCTAGTTCTACAACCCACTGCTGCAACAGACAGTGACAAAAGCGTCTGTGGCTGGAGAAGAAGAGAGTGAAGTAAGAGGAGGGGAGGCAGCACTGCCTGAGGCATGGAGTAAAAATATGTGAAAACGTTCAGCCCAGAACTGCATGATTTCAGCCTGATCAGCTTTGCTGAAAGTGATATTACAATTCACTTGCAACGTACAGAAATGATAGCAAGCTCAGTTTCTCTGGGTCATCTTCTCCATCTGACAGACAGGCTCAATTTTCAAGATACCCAGAGCTTCATTCCACCCATCCTGGCCACTGGGCTGCCTCTGTGATCTATGTTCCTATTCCTCACTCAAGTCTCACTTCCCAAGCCTCTCACTCTCTAACTCCAACCTCCAATTTCCTCAGGGATTCTAACGTCACTAAAACAGACCCTGATGTTTAATCTTCTTGTTTCCTGTCCAGTCTCCTTTCCCCTTCATCCACTGAGAGCTTTCTTTGGGGGAGCCACCTTTTGCCACGGCATGCTCGTCAAGGTGACCTGCCCTCTCCTGCACCTTTGCTGATGAAATTCACATCTAAAGGCAAGGGCTGGAGCAGTGGGCTTTGAGGAACCCTTCAAGACATGCCCATTTGCCCATTGTAACTCCAACTCCGAGTGGCCTCAAGACTGGAATAAAGAATCTGTAAAAGTGATAAGCCTGGGACTTGTCTACACTGCATCGAGTATAAACTGTCTGCCTTTTACAGATTGTACAAAGAAACACATTTTCTGGTAAGGTCTCCCTTAGTCTACCTCATTATCGCACAAAATTTAGTAAGTGTGATTTATGATTTCACATGTAGCAAGCAAGAAATACTCCATTCAAGAGAACTGAGTTAATTTATTTCCGCAGAGTAAAGCGATTCCGAGCTCCCTAAATGAAGCAGAGTGGCATCGCTGCTCGGCCGTTTGGCTGAGATCAGGTGTGGCCGAGAGGCTGCGGCAACATTGATTTTTTAAAACTCGTCTTAAAACATTTCTTTTACATTCCTTTAAAATCTATATTGCTAAAATGCCAAGACAAGCGTCTTTCTAAGAACAAAATTCCTGATGCAATGTTATAAAAATAATTTTCACTAGAGATGGTGTCTCTGTACCACCATTTTCTTGTTTCAGAACTGCAGGGTGCTGTCATTTTTTCTAACCTAATTTCTTCAGGTTTTGTCACCCTCTTCCATTAGGCTCACAGAAAACATTGAGTTCGTCTTAGTTTTATAAGAGATAAAGCCTAAAGAATAGGCAAGCACTTGCCCAAGGTCAGGCAAGTCTGTTAATAGTAGAAACAAAAGTAGAACCCTGGGTCGTAAAGTGCTTTTAAAGCTTGGCTGTGACCTGCCTGGCATTTCGGGGAAGGTCTGCCCTCTTCTGATGCCACGATTTCAGGACCAGAAAACAAAAAGAACAGTATCTGAACTTAGTAAAAGGTATTCATAATTTCTACCAGGGTGATTCACTTTGCCTCTTTTTTGTACTTCTAAATGTTTATTTTTAAATAACCTTTGTGTGAACAGCCTGCTCCTTAACAGCCCATCACTCCACACAGTTCTAAGGGTGACCCTGGTACAACATCATATGGGAAGTTGATGGGGAAGCAAATTCTTGGCCCCCACCCCAGACCTTCTGAGTCCTGGGAGTAGCACCCAGTAATCTGTGTACTAATAGGCCGCTAGGTGATTCTGATGCATGCTGATGTTTGAGAACCTATGACTAAATGATCCTTGCTTGCATTAATTATAACACTGGGGCTGCAATATGGTGACTTTTCATCATTTACTAAACATTTGTGAGCTGGCAGTCTTCTTTTTTATTGAGATACAATTGTCTAATAGCATTGTGTAAGTTTAAAGTGGCCAACAGGTCGATCTGATACATTTATTTACATATTGCAATATGATTACCACGATGGTATTAGCCAACATCACCATCACATCACATTTTTATCGTTTCTTTTTGTGTGTGTGGTGAGAACAGTTAAGATCGAGCCTTTCAGCACTTTTAAGTATATAACACAGTAGTTAACTATAACCATCATGCTGTGCATTCGATCTTCAGAACTTACTAGCCTTCAAACTGCAAGTTTACACCCTTTGACTGACTTCTCCCAATTCCTCCGCCCCCCAGCCCGGGGTAACCACCATTCTACTCTATTTTAGCTTCTTTAGATTCCACATATAAGTGATATCATATATATTTTACTATTTGTCTTTCTCTGTCTGATTTATCTCACGTTCCACTTTGCCACAAATGGAAGGATTTTCTTCTTCTTCTTGGCTGAATAAAATGCCATTGTTTGTTTGTATCCGTCACACCTTCTTTATCCAATCATCCGACGGCGGACCCGGTGTTGTTCCCCTATCTCGGCTACCGTACATAACGCAGCAGTAAATGTGGGACTGCAGGTGGCTTTTTGAATCCTGTTTTCATTTCCTTCAGATATATCGCCAGAAGTGGAATTTCTGGTTCATATGGTAGGGTTATTATTTTATTTTTCAAGCAAGTCTGCTGTTTTCCACAGTGGCCAAAGCAATTTCCATTCCCATCAACAGTACACACGAAAGTTCCCTCTTCTCCACATCCTCACCAACACTTGTTCTCTCTTGTCTTTTTAATGTAGCCATTCTGATAAGGGTGAAGTGATATTTCATTGTGGTTTTGACTTGCATTTCCCCATAATTTCTGATGTTGATCATCTTTTCACATTTCTGTTGGTCATTTGTATGTCTTCTTTGGAAAAATATCTATTCAGTTCCTCTGCCCATTTTAATTGGATTGTTTGGGTTTTTAATTTTTATTGGATTTTTTGCTATTGAGTTGTCTGAATTCTTGACATATTTTAGATATTAACCTCTTATCTGATACACAGTTTGCAAATATTTTCCCTATGCTGTATGTTGCCTTTTCACTTTGTTGCCTGTTTAGCTGGCCTTCTTCTATACAGTGAAACTTTCCTTTGCTTTGCCCTACCTTTGTCTTCTCCCCGCTCCCCTAACATTACAAATTCATAGACGCTGGAAATGCAGTGTGCTAAAATCAGTTACAGTTACCATTCTACTTGATGTTCAAAGAGTCGCTCATTTCCCCGATGAAACCTCCTTTAAGCTGTTCCTGTGTTCTTTCTACCTGACTTCAGGAGTTGTTGAGAGCATCCTTGGCATCTGACACAAGAAAACTCAGTGATTCTTGACGGTGTATTTGCCTGTTTTTATACTAAATCTTGAAGGCAGGAATAAAGTCTAACTAACATTTATAATATTTAACATTTACCCTGAGGGTCCTGATATCTAAATTATATTCTGCACTATAAATGTATTCAAGCAAGGTAATGTATTCAACCATTGTGTTGGAAAGGGCAAAAGGCTATTCAAAATTATATTGAAGTCCCCATGATTCTTAGACTAGGTTGGCTTGGTGTAGGTGTAAATCACAGTGTTTCGTTGTGACTTTGGGTTAATTAATTTGACTCTGAGCTCCGATCATTGATCAGATAAAGGAGATACTTATTCATAACTGGCAAGAGCATGCTGGAGATAATAAAATGAGATTGGTGGTTTCAGTCTTTAATTTACATAGTTTTTAGGGTCTGTTTAATACAACACATACACAGCTACTTAAAACATCTCAGTGCTTCTTAGAGTAACCTAAACATAAAATTAATTTGCAGATTTAATGCAGCTATTAAAATAATTAATACTCCAGTGCTTACTAGAGTAACCCGGACATAAAAATTAATTGCAAAAAAATAATTACAAAGAAAAGAATACCTCACACTTGTATTTTATTCTTTTTTCCTTTTTATTGAACTTATTGGGGTGACACTGGTTGACAAAACTATGCTGGTTTCAGGCACACAGCTCCACCACGCATCATCTGTGCACGGTGTTGTGTGCACCGCCCCACGTCAGGTCTCCTTCCCCCTGGCAATCCCCACACTGTCGTTTGTGTCCACGAGTTTCTTCTCTCTTGTCTCTTCTCTTCTCTATCCTTCCACCGACCCTAGCGTCTCCCTCCAGTTCCCTCCCAAAGCTGTCAGCCTGCTCTCTGTTTGTAGGTCTGTTTCTAAATTGCTTGTTAGTTCATTTTGTTCATTAGATTCCACATAAGTGAAATCATATAATACCTCACACCTGTAAAATGGTTATTGCCCTCACCTCATAGCTAAGTTGGTTAGAGCATCATCCCAATACACCAAGGTTGTGAGTTGGATTCCTGGTCAGAACACATGCGAGAAGCAACCAATGATGCATAAATCAGTGGAGCAACAAATCGATGTTTCTCTCTCTCTCAAAGATCAATCAATAAAAAAAAATTAAAAATGACTACTGTCAGCCAAACACTGTACTAGATGCTTAGGATACACTAACCGATTTATTGCTTTCAAAGCCCCTATGAGGCAGGCGCTTTTCTGATTCCTGTCTTACGGGTGACTGAACTAAGGCAGAGAAAGGTTTAGTATCTTATCCCAGGTAACACAGCTAAGCAGTGGTGCCATAGCCCATGGCCTTAACCACTGTTCTAAATTTGTACTAGTAAACACAACAATCTAAGGAGCTTGCTTTGTGATGAGCTTATTATTTAGTTTCACAATATTTTCAGGAACAGAAAAGAAGCAGTGGGATACTTCAGCAAGAGCCCAGGAATTTTGAATGTCAAGACCTGCATGTGTGGGTTCCAAATAGAGCTCATGTACGACCTTGGGCAGAAGTGTTCTGAGTTTCAGTTCCTTCACCTATAAAGTCTCATAATAACTTCTCTCCCTACCTCATAATTATGAGTATTAGATAGTATAATGGATGTGAAAGTGCTTTGTAAATTTGGTCAGACATATAATCCTAACAGTATTTTTTTAATCTGAAGTTTTTCTATTTATAAAACCAGTTCATATCCCATTCTTAAATTTTCTCGATTTTTAAAAACTATTTCCCTAAGTTTAATCATGCCTTACTTTTTAAAAAAGATTTTATTTATTTATTTTTAGAGAGAGGAAGGGAGGGGGAAAGAGTAGGAGAGAAACATCAATGTGTGGTTGCCTCTCACATGCCCCCCTCCTGGGGACCTGGCCTGCAACCCAGGCATGTGCCCCGACTGGGAAATGAACCGGCGACTCCTTGGTTCGCAGGCCAGCACTCAGTCCAGTGAGTCACACCAGTCAGGGCTCATGCCTCATTTTTTCAAACTGGCAATTTTCTTTTTCCTCCCATAGTTATTTTATTTTCCATCCTGGACTTATCAAAATTTTTATAATATCATTATGCAAATAAATTGTCTATTACATGCTTCTCCCAAGGGCAAATTTTAACTTCTTGTCATGTTTCAGGTTTTATCTGCAATATGCAGACATCATCATCTGCTGTTCTGGTGGCTCATGCACTTGTGCTTTGCATATTTCATACAAGAAAATGGAGGCAAAAAGAGAAGTCTGCCAGATGGGAGTCTCTTTCCAGGCAGAAAAGAACTAGAAAAAGTTTGCATGACCATGATGTCTTCTGTAGACAAAGGATGCTTATTTCCATGAGTGGAAATTGCTCACAGAATGACAACCCATCCCAGAATTCCTGAGGCAGCCCTAGGTTTACAATCTGAGGTTCTTAAATAGTTCCCAAGATGCAATTATTTCCAAATTTAATCAACTCCCCAAAAATGGCTAATTAAAAATAATCATATAAAACAGCAGGCTCATTCTCCAAAATTAAACACACACTTTCTTTTACTGGCTGTTTAGACAAGTCTTACAAAAAGCCCCACCACCTGTTCTGGGGGCAGCGGGGAGGAGTGCCAGAGTCCTAGCAGGCCACCTCCATCCAGTCCTTCTTGGAATGTCATTGTCAGCTTCTGCTAAAATATATATGACTTTGGACTTGGTGGGTAAAGATAGGCAAGGGATTTTCTTTTCCTCTCTTCTAATCCCTTTTCCATCCTTGTTTATATTCTGTGAACGATGTAATTACAATAAAGCTCCTAAAATAGTGTATTGCATGGAGAAGGGGGTCAACAAATGTGATTCTCCGCCTCCTCTGTTTCCTGACCTCTCTGCAGCCCTGGCTACCCGTTTTCCCAAGGCTCTGCCTTTCTACACAAGAAGTTGGGTGTGGATTCCAGACAGTTTGGTTGGGATTTACATTTTACTTTGCATTGATGATTTAATCCATCCTTTGGGTCTTTTTCAGTAGAAAACCAAGCAGGATACTTTGCTGACCAAATTTGTTTTTCTCAAAGTTTAAACTGCACTGAAGAGAATGCCACAGAGTAAAACTAGTATGTAGGGGAGCATTTCTCTAAATTCAGGAAATTCTCAAGAAGTCACTGACTACAAGGGAGATACTTGGGAAAGCAATACTTTGGGGTTGAGATGAATGTCCTTCAGGTTCAGTTTTTTTCCAGGTGAACGTTACCTTACCTTAATAGCTAAAATAGACCAAAAAAAAAAAAACCCAAAAAACAAAAAACAAGGAACAATGAAAAAATATTTTAAGTTCTCCTTGAGACTTGTGAATTTTTCATGGTGACATCTGAGAGAAGGGGATCCATGACATGGATAGTTTGACAGCAAAGCTTCCATTCATTCTTTGTCCTTTAGCATATTTAGTATTTGTGGAATATCGTAGGCTAGGTGAGTGTTGGGAACCATCTTGCCTGGTTTCAGGAGCTGTAACCTTGCTGACAGGTGAAAAGGCCTCAAGGCTAGGGGACCTTGGGACCATAAGCCACTAAGGAGACAAAACTTATCCTCCTGGCAGGGGCACAGCCCCTGCCACCTTTACTTCACCCTGCGTGGCCCAGGCTGATGGCTGGATAGTCAATGATGGGTAAGATTCCTCAAGGAAGGAACAACCTAAAACAGGCATAGTCACAAAGGGACCATTGGGGAACGATTTAAGGTACTATGGAGGAGGGACGAAACACCCTAACCCCTCGGCTTTGTCATAGCTTGAGTCCTCATTCTATCTTTAAAAAGTCTCCTAAGAGATTAGGGGACTTTTGGCTGCCTTGCTTCCCCTGCCTGACTCAGGCCTGTTACAATGCCGGAGGGGGATACAGCCCTGTACAGGAACAGGCAGTTCCCGGGAGCAATCAGACCTGAGAAGAATGCACAAAATCTTGTGAAACCTGCTTTTCTAAGAATGCCCTCAACTTAAATGTCAAGGGTCCAAACACAAAATGAGTTTCTTTCCCCAGGTTTTGTGGCCGATTGGCGTCACCCTGTCTACCAGACCCTGACTCAAAAGGACACCCGTGATCCCAGAAATGTTATCTGTAAAACTTACATGCATGCTATATATATCTATGCAAACTAAACTCAATAAAAGTTCAATGAGAAAGAGGCAAGAGGCTCTTCTCCTTTGAGAGATTGGTCAGCCTTTTCTCCCCAAGCCAATCATGTCCTGGTAGATTTATTCTCATCCATGGCAGCCAGGAGAGCTCTGTGGGCAGAGCTCCCCCACAGGTAAACCTATTTACATGGACTTAGTGGAATATTTATATAATACTTTGTAGTGAAATGGGACACATAAGAAACATCTAATTATATCACTTTGTTATATTTGAGGTGTTATATTTGATATATTTGTTATCACTAATAATATTTTTAGTAAGAGCAAAATTTTGGTACTTACAATAGCTAAAATAAATATTTTCTAATGCACATGACTTAGCTTAGTGTGCATATTGTTTATAAGTTAGTAAATATAGATATATATTAGGAGTACATGCTTAAAACTTTTTAAACCCAATATATCCAAAGTATTATTTTACCATGTAATTGATAAAATTTGTTAATGAGACATTTACATTCTCTCTTTTCATATTAAGTCTTTGGAATTCATGTATATTTTACACTTAACCACATTTCAATTAGAACCAGCCATATCTCACGAGCTCAAATTGCGGTTACTATATTGGACCATACAGCTCTAGAGAGTCTCACTTTGATTATAATTTAATTTCTTTCTTTTCTTTTCTTTTTTAGATTTTATTTATTTATTTTTAGAGAGAGGGGAAGGGAGGGAGAAAGAGAAGGAAAGAAACATCAATGTGTGGTTGCCTCTCGTGTGTCCCTCACCAGGGACCAGGCCTGCATCCCAGGCATGTGCCCCAACCGGGAATTGAACCAACAACCCCTTGCTTTGCAGTCCTGCGTTCAATCCACTGAGCCACACCTGCCAGGGCTAATTTCCTTATTTTCAAAGTCATTCCTAACTTTGGTTGTTTCATTCTGGACTAAATTGTTGCAAAAGGTGAGTGTAATATATATTGTCTGGAATTCTTTCAAAATAAACACCAACTTGTTAAAAAATAGTGCATGCCTAGCTCTGTGTGAGCTTATTGGAAGTAGTCTAGAGTTTTTGAAACTTTACCTATAGTTTCGAAAACTCTAGAAACCTTATCTACTTCTTAGATAGAATCTATACCAGGAAATCTTAATGTAAATGCAGTAACTCCTCTTTATCCTTCCCCAAAGTACGATTTTTAGGTAATTGGGTATTTAACCAGGATTGTGATATTTTAGCCTCCATGTCTATTGATGCATCTGGATTTTATCAGGTAATGGCAGGTATTTGTTTTAACAATTCATCTTCAACCTGCTGAAGGTTGTATATAGTATTTAAACAATACAGATACAATCAAATGTAGCCTTATTCTCACACGTAAGGAAAATATAGTAGATGGCGTCTAAGAAGGGCAATTATGAAACTAACTTCTATAAACATAATTCATGCAAATAAAGGCCTCAGTAAGACCTGAGCTTGAAATAGCCAAAAGCTGCATAGGCCCGTAGATGGTGGTGAATCGCCTTGGTTGGGGCAAAGGCAGGATGCAGACAGGTCATTCTTATTTGTTTATTAACCTTGCGAGGGAGTAGGAGATCTTGATTCCTGGTTTTACTTTTACTTTCGCGGTTGAGATTGGTTATCTTGAAGTAAAAAAATTATAGAAAACTGGTTGTTATGTTGTCGGTCACGCGTTTTAGAGCTCTTAGAGAATCCCATGGCCACCGGAACCAGGCTCCCTCATTTTACAGGGAAAGAAGCTGAGGCCCGAGGTTCATGGGCTGGGCTGATTCCCAGGCTTTTGACTCTCCACCCAGTGTTTTCTACTAAGCTACCAAAGGACACGAATAAGCGACATTCAAAAAGAAAACATACACGTGGCAAAAACCACATGAGAAAAGCTTATAATTAAAGAAATGCAAGGTAAGACCAGAAGATACCATTTTTCACTTAATAAATTGGCAAAGATGCAAAATTATAATAAGTCTTTTATGTGAGACTTTTGGGAAATGGGCACATAAGCACTCAGCTGATTGATACCTGAAATTTCACAAAGATCTATTCCTTTGGCTTAAAGTTTTGCCTCTTGTTAAACATGAAAAAAGAAGTAAAATGTTACGCTTTCCTGACATTGACACCTCAAGAAGAAGGAGTGGTGAGGCTCCTTTCCTGAGGTCGAGGTTCGTTAGGGTAAAGGGAAAAGCAAAGCGGCCGCAGGGTGGCTGCCCCACGAGAACGAACGTGCTTGTGCGCAGACGCTCAGCAGACAGAGGTGGATGGCCCGCAGTTCACTGACAGCTGGCTCCCATCATTCGGTTCTATGATGGAGCAGGTTCAGGATGTTCGAGTCACTTGAAGAAAAACTCCCAGAAAAATATTTTTGACCTTTCTTTTTTCACTGTCAGCATTTTGGTTTGGAGTTTATTTGGTGAGTTTTCTTTCTTTTTTCTTTTTTAATTGACTTTACAGAGAGGTTCTGTTTCTTAGAGGTGGTTGCTTGAAGCTGGAGGTGAAGGTTCTGAAGCTCCTTCTTTACCTGACACCTGCCAACGAAAGGCTCCGATGGGCTGCGTATAGATTATCTCCTGTCCACGTATGCAAATGGTGAAATCAGAAAGCAAAAAGGTCCGTTCATACTGCAATTCCTTCAGATTTATGATCCATGATTGATGTTTTTACACCAACCTTGCCTTGTTCCAAAAAGAGTCTGAGGCAGCATGCGTTACGCCATTCAGGCCGGAGCTCTTACTGACAGAGGAGAGGACCAAAGGTTTTGTACATTTTTGTTTGTTTTGATTCTTGCATTATGTTATTTCATAGCCAGATAAATCAACTAAATGTATTGTTATCAGGAGCAATTTTATGTTTGCTCAAAATTTTATAATTTACAATAGATGTAAAAATCCTATTTCATTTGACTCTCTCAACAATCTTGCAAACTAAGGAGGAGGGGTCTTATCAGTTGCAGATGAGGAAACTAAAAATGTGGGACATCTAATCTCAAAACTACTAAATGACAAGTAGAATTAAGATATAAATCCAGTCCTGGCTGGTGTGCCGTGGACTGAGTGCCGGCCTGTGAACCAAAGGGTTGCTGGTTTGATTCCCAGTCAGGGCACATGTCTGGGTTGTGGGCTGGGTCCCTGTAGGTGATGTGTAAGAGGCAACCACACACTGATGTTTCTCTCCCTCTCTTTCTCCCTCCCTTCCCCTGTCTCTAAAAATAAATAAATAAATAATCTTAAAAAAATGTTTTTCAAACACAGGCCTTCTCATTCCAAGCCCCTTGCTTCTTCTAAGCCACCATACTGCCTCTCAAGAAAAGCAAAGGGAAAAAAAATTCATCATTCCAGTTAGGATAAGGAATCTCCATTTACCTTATTTCTTGAAATGGACCCCCTTGACAGAGTTCCCCCCTCTTTCTGAGATTTCCCTGCTGCCTCAGGCCAACCTTAATAGGTTCTCTTGTAATCTTCTGCTCTGGGCAAGTTGTCAAGCAGCCACAGGGTCCCCTTTACTACCGCTGCCCCTTGCTGAGCCCCCCACTCCACTGGCATCCCCTGGTCTCTGCTGCAACCACAGCAGCAGAGAAAGCTGGCTGTCCATCAAGATCTAAACACCCACTTTTCCACACGAAAAAACATGTAGCTGGGACATGCCTACCCAGCCTCCCTTGCTCCCAAGTGTGCTAGGCTGAACTAATGAAATGTGAATACGGGTGATGTAGGAAAGTTCCATCTCTCTTTCTTAACAGGAATTTCCTGGCCTTTGACTTTTCCTCTTCTTTCTTCCCTTTGGCTTGAATAATGATGAAGACTGACCTTGGAGGTTAAAGATCACGGGTGGCAGAACCCCCACCAAATACGGGCCCCCGAGTGTCTGTGTGGAGCAGAGATGTCGGCTGACCTGGAGCTCTCACCTTGGACTGTTATGTCACAGAGAAGTCAACTTCTGTGTAGTCTGGCCCACTGGATTTTGAAGTCTCCTTATTACAAATATTTAGTTTTTTACTCCAGCACAATCATTTTAGCTGTTACCCCTTGACTGTTCTGTTCTTGGCTGCTCCACCACATCTATGTAAAACCTCTTTAATTTCTCACTGTATATCAATACCTGGCTATAGTTTTAAATGAAGCATTGTAGAAAATTTTGGGACAAAGGAAGAAGAACACTGTGAGGCAGCAGCTTGGCAGATAAGTCTCCAGTGTCCACAGCAGCCCCACCTCGCTTGCTCTACTGCTGGCCTGCCTTACCCCGGCTGCAGCTCTACCCTGCGACGAAAGCACTTTAGGCCTTTCTTTATCTGATGTAAAGATGGTCAATAGTGGAAATACCAATTTCTCTTACGGGAAATCCTATTTCCCCTCAGAGAGGGCAAAAGCCAATGGCAAATAGTGTGATGTCAGTGTATCTCTCCATGTCTGAGTTATTCAATCATAAACAACACCACATACGAGACACCAAGAGCCTATGTTTACCTAAACCACGATCAGTCTTGTTTTCCCAGGCTCTCTCCACTAAGAGTTCAAGACGCCTTGAGGTCCAGTCTCACATCAAATTACTCTGTTATACTTTGTCTTGACATTTTCCTTTTTCTGAATTCTGAAAACATGTATTTCTGTTTTGTGGATAATAAAATATACCCAGAAAGACTTAGAGATAACTATGCATAATACTTGTGTTCTGTTTTTTGGGGAGTTATCACATTTTTTTTTGGCTTAAGCTGTACCCCAAACCAAGAAACCCATCCATCATTCTAATATACCCCTTGTAAGCACTCTGCACTGAAGTTCGGAATGGAGAAAAAAATTAATAATATTTTGATACATGCTTAATCAGATTGAAGGGTAAAATAATCAGAGACAGGTAATACTATCACTTTCCTTTCTAGATGGAAAAGTCACCCCAGCAGACACCCCTCAAGGCGGTTTCACTGCTCTGTGCTGACACTGAACTCATTTACACTGTGTGCCACAGAGAGAGCGTTCAGCTCTGCTTGAGGGCAGGCTAGAAAGAGGAGAGGGTTCTAGAAGGAGAAGAAGGGACCTGGCCACCCGTCAGAGCCTTGTTCTGACCTCAGCCATCCCTGATTTATTTCTCAGAAAGAGAGTGGGTGTGCTGGGTGGGAGAATGGGTGGAGGCTCTTTTCCAACACTCCAAAGATCGTAGGTGTTACTTTACAGGTCAAGAAACACAGGGAGAGGGAGAGATGGTTTCTTGAACAGTGGATGTTTCCCCCTTTTCTCTCTGTATGAGGTTGAGCAGAGATATCTTTCTAAGCAGAGATATTGGTAGAGCTCCTACTTCCTGCTTGAGCAGCGTCAGAGAAACCTGGTGTGACAAAGAGAACCGGAGGAAAAGCCACAAGGGATGACCTATTTCAGCAGGTCATCCAAAATGAATGAGGACAGATTAAGTAATGATGAAATGTGGAAAGAGCTACAGCTCCGAGTACGGACAGAGGGGATACAGCTCTGGAGAAAGCTGATATGCCAGGAAGAACTTAGGAGAAAGGGCTCGGAAACACTAGTTTACCAATAGGGAGCTGAACATAGTGGTCCCATCCCCACCTGCCCTTGGACCAATCTGCCATGCCCACCTGCTTTCCCCCATGGTGCACACAACACCTGGCCGCAAGGGCTTATTCTCCACACCCAACCCCTGACACAAACAGAGGTTGTCTCTAATGGAATGACAGCACAGAGACCCACGTGTCGGCCTTTAGGAGCGGCTCCCAGCAAGCCTCGTGTTCTTCACGCCGCTGTGTGGTCCCTGCCTGGCTAAACGGGGCTGGCCCTGGGACTCCAGAGCACGGGCGGCAGTGGTTCCCTGCCCGTTCTGGACCTAGGCTGTAAGAAGGCCTGGCAGTTTGGAGCCCTGTGCAAACAGTTAAGAAGTCCTACTGTAGGCATTTTGTGGGGAGATCACCTGGGAAGAGAAAGGCCCTGGGATTACAGGGGTAGAGAGAGATGCCCCGCTGCCCCAGCGTCCCACCTCCTCCAGCCTGCAGGCCAGACACACGCGTGCAGCCATCTGGGATGTTGCCCCCCACCCTCACCCCCAGCCACTATCTGACTGCAGCAGCGTGGGATGCCCCCGGGGAGAGCAGCAGAAGTAATCACCCTGCCGAGTTCCAGCCTGCCCACAGCGTTGGGAGAGATAATAAAATGGCTGTTGTTCTCAGCCACTGAGTTCTGAGGTGGTTTGTTATGCAGCACAAGATAACTGAAACAGGCGTGTTTAATCTTCTTCTGTCAGGTCAGCTTCCTGCTCCAGTTCCAGCATATTAATCCCGAAATTCCAAGAACTGAGGAGGGCAGATAGGAGGGCAGAGAGGAGGGAGAAGACAAGCGTGCACCGTTGCTACATGGGGTAAAGTGGGAGTGAAAAGCCCCAGTGGTATGGGAGTCAAAGGACTTTCACACTGATGCGTGTCAAACTTCAAATTTGAAGTTTTTTTGTGCCACTGCTATAAATGCCCCACCTGTGTCTCGTGTTCTTCCGATGGTTAGTGGAGGCTATAACCCACACATTTCTTTACATGAGGAGAGTTCTTATAAACATCAAGGAGCTGAATTCATGGCTGGACACTTCCTAGGGAAAAATTCAGAACTCCAAGGAGAAGGCTTCCTTCCATGTAGGTGACTCAACATGATTTGCCTTGGGCGGCAGACTGTGAGCCGACGTGGCCTGCACCGCTTCTGAACAGAAGATTCTAGAGGCACTGCAAGTTTCCACCAGGCCTTTTGTTTCTGTGCCCTCTGCATGAGGAGAGCAGCTCCTGTAGGGGATGTGCCCTACAGGATCCTGGATCCCTAAAGAGAAGACACACAAACCTGTTCTCAGATCAGAGCGTGGAGCAGGGCTGTGGCAGCCAAAGCAAGCCTCTGACCTGTAACTTGGAACAGGAAGTAAATGTTTGTTGTTGTGAGCTGTTATGATCTTGAGGTTGTTACGCACCTTGATCTAGCAAGAGCCAACTAATACGAGGCCCAAATTCTAAAAGCTTCCAAGGGAAGAAGGAGATGTGGTGACCTGCAGAGGCGGCAGGTCAATGTCAGACTTAAGCTCATTAAGTACATTTATGTAATAGAATACTACACAGCAGAAAGAAAGAAGGAGCTCCTACCCTTTGTGACAGCATGGATGGAACTGGAGAGCATTATGCTAAGTGAAATAAGCCAGGTGGTGAAAGACAAATACCATATGATCTCACTCTATAAGTGCAACCTAATCAACAAAACAAAGCAAGCAAAATATAACCAGAGACATGGCAATAAAGAACAAACTGACAGTGACTAGAGGGGATGGGGGAGGGGAAAACAGGGGAAAGAAGGGGAAGGGTCATCAAGGAGCATCTATAAAGGATCCAAGGACAAAGACAATGGGAGGGGGGATTGAATGTGGAAGGTGGGAGGTAGGGGTGGGTAGGGCAGGGGAGAGTAATGGGGGGGAAATGGGGACAACTGTAATTGAACAACAGTAAAAAAAAAAAAAGAGAGAGAAATATTGAAAACAGCCTAACATACATACTAGACCGACATTATATCCAATGTTATATTTTAAAATTCTCCTTTAAACTAAACAAGTCATGAGTGTCTCACAAAATTTTAAAAAAGAGATACAAAAGGCTATTCAATAAAAAATAATTTTTTTTTTACCCCTAGCCTTTAGCCAGTGAGTTTCCTCCTTGAAGGCAACTGATACCAGTTTCCTTTTTAATTCTTTCTTTAATCCGTTCTTCTGTGTGTGTGTGTGTGTGTGTGTGTGAGAGAGAGAGAGAGAGAGAGAGACATTTGAATAGTAGCACACTATTCACACTACTCTGCCCTCAGCTTTCTGCACTCAGTTCTTCTTAGAGATTGTTCACCATGAGCCCTGGAGAGCTACCTCCTTCTTTTAAACAAACACAGAGTGTTCCTGTGACATGTGTCCTCAATTTGTGTAGCCACTTTGAGATGATCACACCTGTGGAAGATTTGTAGAAGAGCATTTAAAAACATGGATAGATGTTCATGACTTTTTAAGTGAAGAAAACATAATAGAGCAGCAGATTACAAAGTGGTTGAGAGCTATAGTAACCTACAAGTCTACAAAGAGTCAATTTCAAATGCTTAGGACACAAACACACATATTCACATGAAAGCATGGCATTTGCCATTACAAATTCCTGGAATGACACATCCACTGTGCCCTTTGTCCTAGTGAGCTGGCTTTTGTAACCAGGGAAACAGCCTTGGTTCATGAGCTAAAGAAATATTGAAGAGATAGTCCAGCTAAAGATAACAAACAGGGTTATATTGTTTTCTGAGTTTTGGGTTCTCTCTTTTTTCTTTTCCTTTTTTTTTTTTTTTTGGCTGTTTTATGACTTTATATTCAGTGATTGGTTCTCATCCACATTGTAGATTTTTACTTTTTCATTTATTGATGAGAGAGAGAGAGAGAAACATCAGTTTGTTGTCCCACTTATGGATGCATTCATTCGTTGCTTCCTGTATGTGCCCTGACCAGAGATTGAACCCATAACCTTGGCATATCCAGATGATGCTGTAACCAACTGAGCAACCCAGCCAGGGCCTGTCTGTAGGTGTTTGAAAGTAGTGACAGGTACTTTCAATGTTTAGAACAAATAGGTAACCAATGTTTAGAACTCATTTGGTGAATCTTCATCCTTATTATATTTTTTGGACAATCACACACGGATACCGTGTGGGACATTTCTTGTTCCTTCGGCCTAGACAGCTTTGCTGAGCCTGGTGTCCGCGTGCCCACCTGGCCTTCCCAGCTCTTTCAAGGTAAATGTCCAGATCTCTTTGAATGCCCGAGGGGCTTGCTTCTGGAAGCCCACTCCCTGACGTACCTGTGAATGTTGATGGTGTATTCTCTGCTTGCTACCTTGTTGATGGCAGAACAACACTTCTCTCCACCGTTCTTTGGGGGAGCCACTCTACTGGGCCCACATTGGAAAGGCTGGGTGATCTTAACACGCTTTTCTCTTCCATGCCCACTTGTGACGTCAGCCAGCCCTGGAGTACGAGCACCCAACCCCAGGTGTCCCTGCTGCTGGAGGTCAAGCCAGGGGTGGACTTTACCACCACCTCCTTGGCTTGCTAATGATTGAGTTAGAGGGTATCAGAGGAATGGACTAATCAATAAGAGTGGCCAGAGGCCTTTCAGTCCTGCAGAAACTATCAAACCAACCCTAAGAGGAAACTGGTTGGAATCCTTGGGGTCAGTCAGCCCTGCCCCATCTGAGTTTTCCCTGTTCCTCACTCCAGCTGGCTGCCAGACCCTCATTGGGAAGCAACGACAAGAGGAGACTGGTTCAGACCCTGATGGTTGGAAAAGCCTGCCGTGGCTGGAGCCTTATCTCTGCTATCCGCAGGCAGTGCTTGTACTGAACCAAGCAACCTTAACAAACAAACGCTTATTTGGGAATAATTTTAGATTTATAGAAAACTTGCAAAGACACTGCTGATAGTTCCTCACCCAGTTTTCCCTTACATTACTACGGTACATTTTGGTATATTATTATTAACTAAATTCCAGGTTTTGTTTCACTAGTTTGTATCGATTTTATTAGTTTTTCCACAAACATCCTTTCTTCTGTCCCAGTCCCGTCCAGGCCCCCACACTGCCTTTCGCTGTCATGTCTCCTGAGTATCACCTGCTCTGTCACAGCTTCTCCGTCTTTGTCTTTCGTGGCACCGATGGTGCCGAGGAGGGGTGGTCAGACATTTTGAAGGCTGTCTGCCAGTTTGGGTCAGTCTGAGGTCGAGTTCTCATGGTCACACTGGGGTTAGAAGCTGTGGGAAGGACACCAGCAGTGAGTGCCCTTCTCTCCACACCGGAGCAGGGGCATGTGACATCAACTGACCACGGTGGATGCCAACTTGGAACATGTGGGGAGGGAGGTCTGCCGGGACCCTCCACCCTAAGTCACTATTCTTTCCTTTTTCATGCTTTATTCTTCAGAAGAGAGTCACTGAGGGACGGGAAGTGAGCTCTGTCTCTTGGAGGGAATAGTATCTACATACATCATGTGACTTCTATAAGGAAGATTTGCCCCCCCTCCCTTATTTACATTTTTTTCAATCACTTATAAGCATCCTTTTAATTAAAAACAATAAATACTTTTGTTTAAGTAAAGGGGTTGGTTCAGTACTTACACTTTTAGCAAAGCTGATTATCCTCCCAATGGGTATAAGAACAAGGACTCTAGAAAAAGACAGTTTCATCTCAGCTCTGCCACATATTAGCGATATTAACTAGGAAAAGTTTCTCAATCTCTCTACTCAGTTTTCCTTTTTTGAAAATGGACATATTAAATACTAAAACACTATTTTATACAGGTGTGAAGATTCAATAAGACAACTTACCTTAAACATACATATAACATAGGGTCTAACAAATAGTTAATGCTAAGTGAATATTAGCTGTTACTACATAACTTTATTAAATTAAGACGTACATAACGTACATAAGCACGGGAGTACACGCACACACACACACAGGATCAGTAGTTGGTGATATCCCTGGTAATTTTTATTTTCTTCTCTTTGTATATTTGTACAATCTAAGTTTTCTATAATAAACATTTACTGTTTTCCTAGTAAGAGGAAAAATAATAAAAGTTATTTTCCAGATTAATAATACCTGGCACTGCTCAAAGTGTGGAAAATGACCACTTTCTCATACCACTGCTGGGAAGAAAACTTGCTAAATCTTTTCTGAAGAATGTCTTGGCAACTAGTATCAGAAACATTAACATTTTGCAAACCATCTGATGATGCAATCCCATTTCTAGCTCTTTATCCAGATGAAACTGTTGTACAGTATGGATGCACACAGATGCATCCGTACAAGTGTTCAGCACATCAATTATAACAGCAAAAACTGGCCCTGGCTGGTGGGGCTCAGTGGACTGAGTGCCAGCCTGCAAACTGAAGGGTCGCTGGTTGGATTCCCAGTCAGGGCACATGCCTGGGTTGCAGGCCAGGTCCCTGGTTGGGAGCGTGTGTGAGGCAACCAATTGATGTATCTCTCACACATTGATGTTTCTCTCTCTTTCTCTTTCCTTTCCCCTCTCTCTAAAAATAAATAAAATCTTTAAAAAAAGCAAAAACTGGTAATAACTGAGTCTTACATGTGAATTAGTGTCCTACATAGTCAAAAATCATTTTGTAGAAGAGTGCTTACAATTTCAAATGTTTAATGAAATGTTTTAAATGTTCACAATATGTTTAAGTGAACAAGGGCAGTTAGAAGAACTACGGCCAACATAATTTTATTTCTGTAACACACACATACACACACGAGCACAGAATAAAAGTTGTTTAAACATATATCTAAACACCAACAATTATTATCTCCAGGTCAGTGGATCATGAGTGACTTCCTATTTTCTTATTGGGTTTTATCTGTATTTTCCAGATTGCCTACAAGAAACCTAAATTATTTTTGGATGTAGAAAAAGCTGGTGCCATTTTTAACAGGCTTATCATAGAGAATTTAGAAAATAGAAAGTATTTTGTAGAAGGAAATAGTTACTCATAATCCTCCCACTTAGGACTGACCATTGTTAACAATTTGTTGTATTTCTTTCAGTCTTTTCTATGAATTTGTGTATAATTTTTTCCACTCCCTTCTCCTATCCAGTTTAGGATCATACCATATGCATGTTTTATATTCTGCTTTTTTTCACTTTACAGACAATGAACATCTCCCTAAGTCTTGAACACTTTTTAAAACAATGTTACCATCAGACTAACTAGTGGGGCAGCTGTGCAGACACTGACGTGGAAAGATTCACTAGAAAGTGAACACAGCAAGTTGCCAAGTAGTACTATGGGGTGAGCACTTAATTTTGGTTATTTCTTAAGATGAGGAATTGTGGGGAAATGGCTGGAGGTTTAAATTCTTTAAATAACGTGAATATTGTTATTATCTCTAGAAACAGAAAAATAATATAGATTTTAAAATAAATAAAACCCCCATTATTAAAGGGCTGTACAATATTCCCCTGCACCCTAGAATTCTCTTGCTGATGGACATTTAGAGTTTTTTCTGCTTTTTTACTACTGTAAACAACGACACTGCTGGGATGAATATCTTTGTTTACAAGCCTTTTTCTGAGCCCATGATACCCTGTGACAAATTTGAAGGGGAATTCCTAGATCAATTTATGTGCATTCATCTTAAAGGATTTTGCTTGAAATGCATGCTTGTATATAAATGTATGCTTGTATATACAGAGCAACAGATTTAACTTTCTATATAGAAAGATTTAGCTTTCTTAATAGAAATCAACAAGACCCCTTAGTTTATCACTAGTAATTCACTCAGAGAATGTCTCAAGGGAAAACATGTATTCTCTTTGGAAATATATTCCAGAATCTTATTTGAAAACAAATTTCTCAACCCCAACAGAAACTGTAAAACCTGGCCTAATATGCTACAGTAGAAAAATGAAGGCAATAGATCAATGTCATTGATTTATTAAGCTAATATGCTGAGGGCCAATTCACTGGTGGCATTCTAATATGCAACTGAGGAGAGAGACTATAAATTAAAAAAGAGAAATTAAAATATAAATGTCATCAGCCCTTGCTTTTATCCTCTATCCTATTTTTTAATTTTTTAATTTATTGATTTTAGAGAGAAAGGGAGGGGAGAGAGAGGGAGAGGGAGAGAGAGAGAGATTCGCTGTCCCATTTATTCATGCACTCACTGGTTGATTCTTGTATGTGTCCTGACCGGGTATCAAACCTGCAACCTTGGTGTATTGGGATGACAAGCTGACCAACTGAGCTACCCGGCCAGAGCTCCTCTATCCTATTTAAAAAAAAAATAAATATAGTCTGATATTTTTAAAAAGTAAGCTTTACATACCACAGAATTCACTCTTTTAAAATATATAATTTGATCATTTTTAGTATATTCACTGCCTGTACAACCATCACCACTATCAAATTTTAGAATGTTTTCATTATTTTTGCTTGTGGAAATTATTTTCCATTTTATTTAAAAATTATTTTACATAGAAGCTGCCTCAAATCCATTATCACACAGAGCAATACAACAGTTAAATAAACAAATACGGTTTTGACCACCTACTTAATCTGCGTTGAACATTTCTTTGGGTCTTTTAACTTTTCAAGGCCTTGGTTTCCTTATCTGTAAGATAAGAGGTTTGGCGTGACATCACAAAGGACTCTCTGGTTTAAATCCCCTGTTTTTCCGTAGCGTTGACGTGACTGCTCACGTCTCACCGTCATGTCAGTAGCAGGGCTTTGGTTGGAGCCGGGCTTTGCACGCGCAGACCAGGATGCTGCGGGTGCCTTCACTCTCGAACGTGATGAGACCTACCCAAAAGAGACCGGGCACCTTGGTCTAGTGTGGGGCTAGCCACATATTTAAGGAGAGAGTGTTTTTACATAGTTATTTTAACTAAGGTCGGCCTTACAGAAATGACAAATACCTGGCTGCAAGAATTTAGTGAAAATTCAAAATGCCCTAAGGCAAGGGACTTGGTTTCAGACTATTAATGCTCACTACCGTTAAATGAAAAAATAGGTGAAAGTTTGGGGGAAGATTTCTGAAAGTTTTAGAGCTAGCTCTGCCACTCCCTGGCTACCTCTCTGAACTTGAGATTTCTTACTTGAAGAAAAACAGTATCTACTTCCTACAGTATTTGGGAGAGTATAAGAGAGAGTATACATAAGTCATCCAGTACGACGTCTGACATCTGAAAAGGATTTAATGTAATTTAGCTCCCTTGGTCCAGTTAATCTACCACGAACATAAAGGCCATCAGAAAAGAGGTAACAATACATGTATGTAAATACATCATACCTACATTAACTGGTGAAATTGTATAACTAAAAAACCATACTTTGCCTCCACAGTGCATCAGTAATTTGTATTTCAACATGATAGCTGCTTTATATTAAGAATTTTGATTTAAAATACTTCCTTTCCATTATATAAAGCTTGAGATTTCTATCATTTAATGCTTCTTTCTAGCTTTGATCCTGTCTATCCTACTGCACTAGTCAGTCATTAATGCCCCCTTACAGGTTTAGAAATTCTAGAAATCAGAAAACAACAACAACAAAACACTCGGTAAGTTTGTGCAAGGTAGGGTAACTGGTGGTTAGCAAGTTGGGATAAAATAAAATCGTGTAAATAGTGTTCTGGGATTTTTACATACTGAGAGAGCCGGAAAATCTCCTGGGACGTTGCTAGATTGAATCTTCCTGGGGTTCGGCCAGAGATGTGCTATAATTCTTAGGAATTGTGCAATTTGAAAAGCGAAGTTTCAATCTCACTTGTACTTAATAGCTGTTCTTTTAGGCCTGTATCTTCTTCTTTGTTGGTGTATTGACCAAAGGGCATGCTGTGCCCTTACTGGGCAAGAATGACAGTCTTCCTTCTCAGAGTAGCATCTAGCTCATCTATTGACGGGCATCATCTGCGGCCACGAGCGGATGAAAGTGCTTATTAAGGCAAAACAGCAGCAATAACAAAACAAAAACCAAGCCCAGTGTTGAATACTATAAACCATCCAACACCTCTTAAATGACTTTGGTTTGCTTAAAAAACTAAAAGCTGGCCTCTTGCAAAGCAACTGTACCACTAGGATTTTGCACTTGCCACCATGGATCAAGCCTCTGCAGCAGAGAGGACAGAGAAAGGAGATCTCAGAGCGGATTGGGATGGTAGAAGGACCTGGGACTGGTTTCTTGCTTGTGAAGCAGATAGGGCACAATCCTATAAGGCCCTTTCTCTGTCCTCACCTCTCCCATCAATCTGTTACAGACCTGAGAAAAGGAGGGTGGAAAAGGACACAGGAACAGGACAAGGGATAGATGGTGATTGTCTGTTTATGTCATTTCACAAGATATCGGAGCTGGGAGAATCCTTAAAAACATTGAGCTTGACCACTCCTGATTCTAGATGGAGGGGCCAGGGAGAGAAGGGACATGCTTAACACAGTGCGTATGGTAGCAGAGCTGGCTCTAGAGCCCGGCCAAGGTATTTCCATTGCCTACGTGCTTCAGTGCATGGTCTTAGTGAGAAGCGATGGCCCAGATGACACTGAAAAATTCTCAAAGCAGGCGGGTTTGCCGTAGGCGCATTCCTCCTCCATTTCTCACCCCCATGGGGCCTTCTACTCCCAGTGTCTAGGGAAAGACCGGATGCCCTCAGGTTGCCTTCCAGCCATCCACCAGCCCACCAGCCCACCAGCCCCAGGCCAAGCTCTGTTTTCTTAGCATACCTAGCATATGAGTGACAAAGAGCTCTTGGGAAAGAGATTCTTTTAAACGAATTCACATGAAAATTCTAACCAGTACTTATCTCCCTAATCTTCTCAGTAGGATTACTTTTGGAACACCGATGAATTTCTAAAGGTTAAATATTTAGTGCAGAATGAGGAAGGGATTTTTATCTCTTCTAGCCCAGTCAGCCTGTGGGGCAGAATTAGTCATGGTCTTGCTCTATTTCCAGTCATAAAGGGCTCACGAAGTAGAAAAGGTAAGGGGAAGAGGTCCTTTGTCCCAGGTTGTTTTTGTTAACACTGCACATTTAATGATGGAACTCTTGCTTCTACGAAAAGGCCACCAAAACATATAAAAACTTGATAAAAGTAATCCAAGAAAAAAAGGAATGCAATATTTGTATACCTGTATAACTGTGAACTGTGGAGGCATCCACCCAGCAGAGCTCTCTGGAGTTTGGGGCAATAGTGGCCCCGGGTGACATTTGGACTCTGGATTTGGAAATGGGTGGAGGGACCTCTACTGGAGTCCTTGAAGCCAACTCATGCCTAAGAACCTATGACTTAGAGGGAATATTTGATAGAATCAGTTTCGGTGAGGGATTTTTTTTTCTAAATGAGATTACATTTAAGGGATAATAGAGTAGGGCATCTAAATAGATGTCAATCTCTAAAACAAGTACATTTTAGAGATTTGTTTGAATTCAATCTAAGATGATTTCCAACTTAGTTTATATAAGATAGTGCTGGTGTTTTATAGGGGGTTCTTATATTAAACAACATTAAAGAGAAGATGATTTTTCAGGATAAAAATTGCAGGTAGTAAGAGAAGCTGAGCAAATCCAGGAGGGAGGAAATTGAATAACAGATCAGGTGTTTGTCAGAGCAGAGAATGGAGTGATGGGTGTCTCGTGAAGGAAGACACCTGAGGACAAGGGGGAAAGGGTTCAAATCCAGGCAAAGCAGATGTGTGGCTAGAACAAAGGGTACATAGGAAAGAGAAAGGGAGGAATGGTAGAAAGGGGATCTCGAGATGGGGACAAGGGACAAAATACCAATTGTTCCTCTCCTTTCCTTCTTTTTTTCTCTCTGCCTGTGTTTCTTAAAGCTTAGGACTGACATTCCTTCCCACGTGGCACTTCCTCACTGCCTCAGGAATAGCAACCATTCATGTGATTTCCATCGCTGGAATACACAGATTAAATGAAGACTTGCATCTCTACCCTGAATCTCTTGCTTTTTCTCTCATTTAGTGTCCTACAGTTAATTATCCTGGACTGCTTAATGAACACAATATATAATTTGCATATTCCCAGACCTAAAATGCTTTTTCTTCACAATTTAGTTGTACCTCCCCAGCCAACGCTTCTATCTTTGATGATCCCAGAGCCTCAGGAAATCTCTTGGCGTTGTGGTCAGATTATTTCACGATGGTGGTGTTTCCGGGTGAGGTCTTAATCTGTGCCTTTCTGGTTAACCCCGTTAGGCTGCTTCTTTTTGGTGGCTACTTACTCCATTAAAGGCTTGTTTTCCTGTTTTTGCCCAGTACTTAACAACTTAATAGTGTTTGCCAGACAATAAGCAAACATTTAAAATAGTGTTAATAAACTAAATTAGTATAAAAAGAAAAACTCAACATTTCTTTGCTGGAAATAAGAGCCTTTTCATGTTGGGAATGCAAAAGGCACCAAATGAAAGGTGTGAGCAGCTGAGCAGGATGAAGCTTCATACTTCTTTGGGAGGAAACACAGTAACCACTGTATTAAAATTTTTTTCATGGATTTCCTTTAAGGGACCACATACTAACTGTAGAAGTTAATATATTCCAGAAGTTCTATGGGTAATAACAGCAATAATCAATACTTACAGAGCTGTTTATATGGTAAAGCTTATTAACATAATTGTTTCATTTAATACCTTGAACAACCTTAGGTGTTAAAATTGTCATTTTAGGTAAGTGTTCTTCTCATTTTAGAGCTGAAGACACCGATGCCAAAATCAGACCTCTGGTAGATGTGTTTCTAGCTGAGAGAGAAAGAGGGAAAGTGAGGCGAGACAATGGCACCAGCTATCCTGAATTCTCAAAAGCACTAGTGACTTTTTTATGAGAAACTCTTTTCATGCGATCAGATGAGCCCTTTCCTGAGGAGCACGCAAGATGACCGCTGGCTGAAGTCTGCTGAAAGCGAGGATGAGTGAGGAGAACTGGCTAAAAAACAAAACAAAACACCCATCAGGACCTGAACTGACTGTTTATTTGCATAAAAGGCAGAACGCATATCTATAGTCTAGCACCTATGCAGCTATTTAACAAAGCTGTGAGTATTTTTCTTGTGAAAAAGAAGGAAGGTTTCTTTTAGGCCACTGTAGGGAAATCTAGTAAATTTCTAGCAAGAATGTACTCACATATTTGGTAAAATACAATGTCTAGGTCATTTCTTCCCTACAGTGTTTAGATTTTCTGCATAGGGTTGTTTCACATTTTCTGAGAAGACGATGTCCTTCTTGGAAGTACAGCAGCCTTGACTGAAATATGTAAGATCGACAGATAGAGGCCTGTGGGCAGTAGGAAAGAACGAACTCCAGGCTCCTGAGGGCCTACTTAGAGCTCTAGGTTAAATGACATCAGACCCTATGCCTTACATTAAGTGTGCATATTATTTGAGAACACGCTTCTCAACTGTAATATATGGCATACCATTGAAAAACATACTGTGTTTCACTTACTTGCTGCTCTATCACAAAACATCCCAAACGTAGTGGCTTAAAACAATGATTTATTATTTTCATAATTTTGTGGGTTGACTGTGCTCAGGTGGGCAGTCACCCTGTTCTGCTTGGTGCTGGCTGGGGACACGCCTTTGGCTGCATTCAGCAGGTGGCCACACTGAGTGGGAAAGGCCAAGAAGGCGTTGCTCACGTGACTGGCCCTTTGGTGTGCTTCCAGTGGCTCTTTCTCTCCATATGGTATCTTATCACCCGGTAGACTAGCCTAAGCTTCTTTACAGCATGGAGGCTGGCTTCCCCACAGACAGGAGGCAGAAACTGACAGGCCTAGCAGGGGGCTGGCCCAGAAAGGCCGCCTCTGCTGCATCTGTTTGTCTAAGGAAGTGACAGGTCCCGAGGCAGGGAGGAGGAAAGGAGACTAAGCCTCTTGGTAAAAGAAGAAGAAAAGTATCGTTGCAAAAGGCACACAGGGTGGGAGAAATAGGTGCAGCCATGGATGGAAGGAATCTACTGTACTCTTTCAAACATAAGCACCATTAAAAATAATAAAAGCAGAAAAGTTAGTTTAAAAGAAAATAAAAGAATTGAAGCATATTTAAACAGTGACCTCGTTCATTGTTTAGCTAATTGTTTTTCTCTCTTTTGATTGTTTGTCTAAGTTTGGTCTTGAGCCTTTCCATATTTTAAGCCACAGATACATTATTATGATAGCCGGGAATTAATGTTACAAGAAAATTTCATATCTTGTAGTTTAAGTATTATAAAGAATCAGAGAAATATTCTGATGAATTGAAAGAAAAAAAATCTCACAGCCTCAAAGTAAAGTTGTAAAGATGTTCTCAGGAATAGGCATATAGCCAGTCAGACTGGAAAAGATTTTGTTAGTTTTTCCATTTGTAAAACTTCCCAACTCAAGGCACAAAAGGAATAGTTGCCATGCCAGCTGTTGAGATATTCCAACTAATGGAAAATTTAATAAGAAGTTCTGGAATTTATATGTGAAGATGACAGTTTTTCTTACCTAAATACAGAGTATTTGACAATGGACTAAGAGCTGAGTTAAACAAAATAAAGAGACGGAAATATGTCTAACTTTTATTAAAACAGATGGAAGAACATATTTAGGTTAAGTAATATATACAAATACAAAGTCACCAAAGTATTTAATCCCACACTTAAGCTAAATTTAAAAAGTGATGTATTTATATAGTTCACATAATACAACTAAAAAGGCTCTGTAGCTAATTATTTATTACAACATATACTGCCATTGTGCTCATTATCAAATGCTAATTAATATATAGTCATAATTTTGTGTGATTTAAAGTAAGTTCCAAAATAACAAGTAGACACACACTGTCCTCAGTGTGGCCCTATGGAAAGAGATGGTTAGTGACTAGTGTTCACAACAGAACAGAAAATGGTTAACTTTATAAATACAAGTTATTTATACGCCTTGAGTAGACTAATGCTCAACTTGGGTAAATGATAGGTTAAATGTAAAGTTGACTGAGCCCAAGTCCTGCTGCTGAGATATAAAACGATGTAATTCAGGTATATTTGTAGAATCTGATTAAATTATAATTTACTGAAACTACTAGAAGTTTTACTGAGGGTAGAAATGTACTAAGTGTTCTTTGCCTTAATGGTTATCTTAATGTTTCAGAGCAAATATGTCATTTCCAAGTAAGCACAGTTAAGACTAAAACATCAAAAGATGAGTACACATTATTCTGCATTTTAAAAGCACAACTGTTTTATTTACATTAAACTCTAGTGATAATTAGCTCTAAAATCCACTTTAGCTTATAAAACTTAACCTCCACTAGATGGCTGGGTGTGTATGTGTGAGAGAGAAAGAAAACAAGCGAGAGAGAGATGAGAGAGATGACAGAGAGGAGTATATTTGAGAGAGAGCTTTGAGCTCCAGGCTAATCACAAACACCCAAATTTACCTTGGTATTGTTAATGAAAAACCATCTCTAGCAAGCACCTTCTAGAGGGAGATATGTCCAGGACACGAGCTGAAGGGGAGCCTTGGGTCATCTGGTTTATCTGCTCTCTCATTACACAAATGAGAAAATGAGGGTTCCGAAAAGTTACGGTCTATGTAGAGTTGCAAGCCAGGCCTGGAACCGGGGCTCCTAACTCCCAGATCACATGATATCTCTATTCTTCTCTAAACTACCACTCTTCAAGACTTTTAGTTGTCTACTAAAACAAGAATGGAGTTGTTGAGTTAAAGACTTTAATCTAAGACAAACACTATACTCAGAACATTAACTTGGGAATGGCATTTTATCTTTATGTCTCAACTATACGCTTTAACAGTCTGTGTATCTGTGATTCATCTAATATCTTACACTGACTCCACAATTTTTTCTGTTTGTGGAATTTTTAGGAATATTCCTCTTCTGGTAATATGTTTTAATTAAAAAATTTGGGGGGAAGGCAGAGAAGTCGGTGCCGTTTGCCCTAAAACCACGAGTGGAAATCATTGATGGTGACAAATGACTAAGAAAGTGACTCTTTTTGAAAAATAAATTATAATTCTATAGCAAGTAAGCTAAAGAACTGTAAAATATTTTCAGAATTAAACATTTTCTCAAAATAACGTATTAATGTTCTTCCATCTTGTAGTTTGGGGCTCTGCAGGTGTGATGCGGCTGAGAACGTAGAAGTGGGAACATCCACCCTTGCTCACCTCTTCCTTCCTGCCGGAGAGCTTTGTTGTCACCCTTAACTCGGCCATCTCCCTAACCCCAAGCACTCAAAACCCTCCCGAACACGACTTCTTGATGCTTCAGTCTAGTTAAAATAATCTTCAAAAAGTGACCCCCTAAAAGGGCTTTGTGGTTGGGGCAGGTGGGAACAATTACCACATGCACGTGAACCGAGACTAGAGACGTCCAAGCAAAGAAGCGTGAAGGAGGGGACGGTAAGAGGTCTAACAAAATACCCTTTTTTTAATCATTTATTTCCTTATTCTCCAAGCAGCGGGAGCACTAAGAGGAAGGAAAGTCTGCATTTTTTGATTTTCTATACAGTGCTCTAAAATTAAAAAAAAATAAAAAACAAACAACTGAGTGGAGATTCTCAGGTACCTGCGCAGAGGGTCGGAAAACCAGGGCGCCGCAGAGGTCACGCCGGGGTGGAGGAAAGGGCGCACTCGGGTGGCGTCGCTCGCCGTGACAGCCCAGTATTCGTGCAGCACGGAGGAAAGAGCTACGTAAATAAATGGAAAAGCTGGAACGCTGGCTCGGGTGAGAAAGCCCCAGGTGAGCCAGAAACTGAGCAAGACTGGGAAGGAAATGCACGGTTAACAGAATCTTGGGGGCTTTCGTGAAGAGCCCGGGGCAAGGCGATTTGCTGAGGATAAGTTTTACAAAAGACATGACTTGATTTGGGTACTAGACCTAGGAGTGCAACTATCTTTCATGTGGCTGAAAACTGCAAGGGCATCTGTGTAGTACAGGGTGGGAACTACGCCCTGGAAAGAGAAAAGTGCTGCAGCCGGAGATTTGCGCGCCTGAGTGACTCAGGCAGCAGCAGTGCTGGGTGACCTGGGTCGCTCCGGGAAAGTCAGGAATGCAAATGTCATCAGAAACTATCCCGCTTCGTGGTAACGTGGCTGCATCAGAACATTTTTCTAAGCATTACACGCTTTCTCCTCTCCAGTGATACATAAATGATGGATGTGTCTAAGGAAAAAAATTGAGAAATGCTACTTGGAATTCTTAAATATAAGCAAAAACAAGGGAAGATGATTACCAACCTCAGCCTCAAACTCCACTGTTGTTTGAGGCGCAATTATAAGCAAGATGGACCATGGAGTCTCGAGCCGTCTTGATTTCTGCGTGTGTTGTGTTACGCAGACACAATAAGAGCTGGAGTAGCATGAGTGGTTTGGCAATAAAGAGGCCTACATAATAAAAACACTATGAAAGATAAAATGAAATCTCCTAGCAAACTTGCCTGTTATCTTTTATTTTTCATCTTCCTTGCACCTGTGGTATCATCTTATTAAAAATTCAAGAAATAGCCCTGGCTGGTGTGGTTCAGTGGGTTGAGCACCAGCCTGTGAACCAAAAGGTCGTTGGTTCGATTCCCAGTCAGGGCACATGCCTGGGTTGCTGGCTGGGTCCCCAGTTGGGGGTGTGGGAGAGGCAACCGGTCCATGTATCTGTTTCTCTCCCTCTTTCTCCCCTCCCTTCTCTCTAAAAATAAAAAAATAAAATCTTTTAAAGAATTGAAGAAACATACAACTCTGAAGAGGTACGCTTATTGATGACGAGATGAAAATTTGAAGTCCCTCGCAGCTTATGTTCACACTCAGAATGTTAAACAACCAAATAAGCCCACTGAGAATATCCTTCCAGTGAGCAAGGAACTACTGCTCAGATGCCACAGTTCGTTAGTAAGGAGGTGCTCCCTAATCACTAAACTAGCTTCCCTGCAGGTTTACACAGGCAGGTTTATAAGTATGGTCGACTTTTAGAGATGAATAGTGTTCCTGCATTTTCTTAAACACACTTGATGCTTAGTGTCTTGGTGTCAGGTACTAGATATTTCTGGACTAATGTGTATTTGCAAAATGTTTGGGTGAGCATGCCGAACGTAGGAGCAGAAAAGAGTTAATGAAAGTAATGATCTAAATATTTATTGATAGGAACATCACTCTTCTATGTCTTCATGTCAGACAGGGATGGTAGCCTCTGCTATGCTTTACATGAGCTCCTTGCCAGCAAACTAAAGGCACTTGAACATTCAGCATCATTCTTAGATGTCCAGGATAAAAAGCACCTACTACGATGCTTTGAAATTTAGAACTACACATACACACACATACACACACACACGCATATGTATGTGGGTGGTAGGTCGGTCTGTCAAGTTTATTTGGAAATATATCAGAACCTAAATTGGGCTCACCTTTTGAGGTGTGTTGTTCGCCCCACCCCCCTCTTTTTGTTAAGAGACACAAAGTGAAGTTAACTGAAAGATAATTTTCCTGTTCTCAGAAATGTTTACAAACCTGAAGCTCATGTTTAGGGCTGCACAAGTTCATAGATGCTGTGGAGGCAAATGTTTGGAAGAGACTGTTGACGACACACTGCTTAGAAAATGCTCCCATGCGGACAGGTCTGGGTGCTGAGATTTACCCAGGCGGAGGAAGGATAAGAAACCGTGCTGTTCCAGAGGACAGCATTAGAATCAGCAGTTGATTATTCCAGGGTGTTATGAGGATGGGAATTCCTTGTAGTTCACCCACTATTTGCTATGTAAGTATATGAAATTTTCTCCAGCTAGCTTTAAAAATAGAACCATAAATATCTCATGAGACAGAAAGCAGAGTCTACCCTGGAATCAAGGAATAAACCTCGGTGACATGTCAAGGTTCCCTTCCTACACCAATACAAATACACAGAACAAAACACCAGCGTCACTCAACAGGTCCGGTTACAGTAAGAGGGAGCTAAAATGCAGGAACATAAAGTCATTCCTCACACAAACAACAGCGAGGAGAGCTACAGGATATTGCTCTAAGACAGTACGTGGTCGGGTGAAGCAAGATGATAGATGTGCATCTTTTTCATACATCAGGTAAGGTCACAAATTCTCAATATAAATTGCCTCAAGGGGGCAGCTCTGATGAAATTGAAAATATCTCCTCCATATGTGCAGTTTCAGAAGTTATAACATTTCAAGAAAATATTCTAACAGATAAAGTTGGCGTGTAAAAAGCATGGGCAGAGGAATCGGTAATGATCAGAGCAGAACGATTCTAGAAGGCATCTTCATTTTCATATGGCTAGTGTGCATTTGAAACACTGAGAATTCCTATCTCTCTTGTGCAAACGTGTGTACATATTAAATTACTTTCCACTTGAAAGGACATTTTCCTCAATGTTTGGAAGGTGATCAAATTTTAACTGGAGGACTTGTTTTCTTCCATCAGGTGTGGGGGAGATGTGGCTTCCTGGTATGAGAGGCAACAGTTGGTTCTAATAGTAGAACAAGACAAAAATAAGAAAGTAAATTGAAAACAAATCCTATTTGTACAGTTTGACTTAAAGGTGGCAAAAAAAGGGATACATATGGTACAAAGGTGTCAAAAGACATGAATTTAAAAATTAAGTAGAAATACTTTCAAAACACTGTGATATTCTGGTGCTTGAAAATGACATTGTACTACTCACTCTAGGCTTCTCATAGATGTGCTCTAGTTTATTTCAATACAAGTTTCTGAGGGTCTAGTCAGTGTTTAAAAGACAGATGCCCACAAGCTATCAAACAATAATTCCAAGACTCTACATCCTGCTCACCAAATTTTAAATTTTAGGATGTTGTCAGGGCAGCAAAGACTGAAAACCTCTTTACCATCAATGTTAAACAATATCTAGTTTTAAGGAATTTCTCGATCATTCACTCAGAGATCTAGAAGTTGGTATCTGGCTAGAAAGTTGAACTTACAAAATGAAACCACACTGCATGGAAGGATCTCTCTGAACTTTTTCCTGATATGGGAAAACGTCTGGGAGAGAGGTGGGCGTGTGGCAGAAAGAAAACCGGGACTGGAAGGACATGCATACCCCTCGTCTCGGGCCTTGCTCTGCAGAGACCGCACTCGGGGGAGAGATGTTCAGGCACTGCCTCACGGGGGGCTCTAGGGGCTGCCGCTCGGGGGTGCACAGCTTGCCGTTCAGTAAGGCTGGAGAACCTGACGTAATCTTTGTAAACGAGATTATCCAGGTGCCTGCTGCTCTTTGGGTTTCTCCTCCTTCGGTTCTCCTGGGTCCCTGGGAAGGTCTCTGTAAAGTCCCGGATCTCTGTCAGTGGGCTCCAGGGTCATAAGGAATGGGGAGCACAGCTGTGAACTGGAGACTTCAAGGGAGAGCACCTCCCCGCCCCGTTGGAGGACAGTCCCTGTTGGAGGACAGTCCCTGTTGGAGGACAGTGTGGCAGAACTTCAGTCGGATCTGAGGGGCAGGAGGGCACAGTGCCACTGTCTACCCTTCCAGGCCGAAGGTGAGGAATCTAGTGAGAAGTTTTTAAGGGGATAGTGTTTTTACAGGCAATTCTCGCTGTATTTTAAATTGGTGCCTCAGACTTATTTGAACCAACCCTAATCTTTTGGTTAAGTAAAAGGTATTGGGCTTAACTTGCAAATACATAACTTTAACAGGGAAAGGTAAAATCTCTCTGTAGCACAGCCCTGCCCTGGTTGGCGAGGTTCAATGGATTGAGCGCAGGTGTGCAAACCAAAGGTCTCCGGTTAGGTTCCCAGTCGGGGCACATACCTGGGGTGCAGGCCATGTCCCCAGTAGGGGGTGAACGAGAGGCAACCACACATTGATGTTTCTCCTCCTCTCTATCTCCCTCCCTTCCCCTCTGTCTAAAAATAAACAAAGAACATATTAAAAAAAAAAAACCCTCAAAAGTTAAAAAAAAAAAAAACTACCTCTGTAATACAAATTTGGAGACCCAGAGATTTTGGATACACAGAAATCATCTTAACACTTCTTCTTATTGATTAGTTTGATCTCTCCCTCCTAACAAACTGGTACTTTATCATATGGTTGAAAGAAAAGACTGCCTTCTTCCTTTACGGTGACTTGTTAATCAGAGGATAAACGACCAAAATGTAGATCAAAGGTGAAAGATTAAGTAAACACAAATGGCACGATTGTCAGACTCTGATAAATTAAAAATTACCATCTTGGCTTATTAATGAGCAGTGCTCATCTATTTAGTTACTTGGATCATACTTATTAAGTACCTTCTATGTGACAGACATTGTTTTAGGTGCTGGAGATACAAGAGGGGGTGGGGAAACCCAACCGAACTCACTGCCACAAACTCCATGTTTTAACGTCAAAGTCTTCTGAAAGCAAGTACAGGCAGTCGCCTGTAGAACCAACGCCTGTCATCATATTTACCACGTTCTTCTACAACAGTGGCACATCTGAGGGTGGGATTTCCTTCCCAGACGTCTGAGTCTCATCTCCCTGTATCCGGCCAGAGCTGCCCTCACCTTCGAGGAAAAAATCTAAGACTGGCAGACTTAGGTGCTTTACTGCACCTCGGGGGCTTCAGGAAGGTGCTGGGATTCCTCTGCACAGCTGGCAGAACTCAGTCCTGCTGTAATCGGGGTTTTAGCGTTTGAAGCTGTTGTGTTTTGGGTTTGTGTTCTGGCAGGTGGGATATCCACTCAGTGTACAAAAGAACTGTGCAATCATTTGATGTAAGAGTATTTGGAATAAGACTTTGTAACAACTTAGGTATTTTCATAGTTTTATGATTTTATTACATCAACCAGTATTTATGAGGTAAACAAATACAACTAAACCAGTGCAAAGAGAAGGTCTTGATGTCCACCTAGCCTCCCTTTGAAAGGTAGAAAAAGGAAAAAAAAATCACTTTTATAGCACTTTAACTTCTGTGCAGAGGTACCTGCTGACGTCTTCTGTTTCTTCCTTCATTACGTGCTCTTCTTTTAGTTCGGTCTTCTCGGAAAGAATGAAAGTAGGGGCTCTCCAGGAGTTGGGCACAAGTTAATCGGTCATCTGGGTTCATCTTCAGACACTCCTTCGGAAGAAAAGCAAGAAGATATTTTTAAAAGGGCCTATTTTGTTACTGTGTTCCAAAACTCTGAACAATAACTGGATAGAGCAAATACGAGTTTAGGAAATCAGGTCTGCATATTATCCAGTACTTACAACTTGTTAATAACTGTGGTCATCTCTATTTCCTCATCGCTCCACTCTGGCTTCTGCCTCCACGATTCCACGTGAGTGGCCCTTGCTATTCACACCTAAGACTTCTACTTCCCGATCCTTAAGCCTATTTACACACTTTGCATTCTCCTCTCGGTAGCGTTACATACTATTGACCACTGTCCTCCTTCTTGAAACTCTCCTTTCGGCTCCTCTGACACCTCCCTTTCGTTCCTCCTACCTCCTGGCCACTTGTTTTCAAACCAGCCTTTCTTAGTTTACATTCTTCTCCACAGTGGTTGCATGAGATTCCTCAAGGCTCCATCCCAGGTTCCCCTTTCTTCTCATTTGTTCTAAGTGTCCAGCTAATCTAACTGATGTTCAGTGGCCTCAAAGGTCGAGGTTTACCAGAGATTTCCACATGTATGTTTCTGGTCCAGACCTCTCCTTTGAAACCCAGACCCACATGTGTAAGGGCTTACTTACTATCTCTGCTTTGTCTCAAGGGCACTGTTATGGGTTGAACCTGTCCCCCCCAAATATTTGTTAAAGTCCTAACCCCAGGAGCTCATCATGTGGCCTTACATGGAAATAGGGCCTTCACAGATGTAATTAGTTAAGAGAAGGTGATACTGAAGTAGTGCGGGATCTACTCCAATATGACTGGGTCTTTACGAGAGAGGGGAGACCCTGCAAAGACAGACGCACGTGGCATATGTGAAGACAGAAGCAGACCCTGGAATTCTGCTGCCAGAAGTCCAAGAATGCCTGGGACTCCCCAAAGCTGGAAGGGGCCAGGGAGGACCCTCCCCTAGAAGCTTTGGAGAGAGCATGGCCCTGCCAACACCTTGGTTTTAGACTTCTGGTCTCCACAATTGTAAGAATGCATTTTGCTCTTTTTAGCCGCCCAGTTTGGGTACTTTGCTGTGATAGCTCCAGGAAACAGACACAGACACCTCCTCTCTGCCACCTTCCTCTACTTCACTCCCCAGATCTAAATGATCGTCAGGTCCTGTCGGCTTTATCTCCAATTCTATCTTGAATCCATTCTCTTCCTTGCATGGACTCTCAGGCTACTGAAATCTAGTCTCTCACTCAATACCTATGGGGTTTTTTTGAAAGAGCATTTTTAGATCCGAAGCAGAGACTGTGAAAGCTGAGTCGGCTCCACAGTCCTGAGCTGGAATGATGTGCTGCCTGACTGACAGCTGTAGGCGCACTGAGGCGGACTGGGTGGAGTTGAGGCTTCTGAGCTCCTGACTGCCTGACTGCCGGATTAATAACTTTCTGCACACCAAGAGGGTGATGAATTCTCAGAGGTGCTCCTGACCGAAGTGCTCCTCACTTGGGAAAAGTTTTAAAATGAGGGGCAAGAAATTGGAATCGCAAAGTCCACATTGGGATTCTTTTCCAGAGACTTTGAATTTCACAAAAAGCTCTTCAACAAAATTTCTAAGAGTCAACAGACTTCTTGATGACCAGATAAAACTGATCTAGTGATAGGATGGTAATGGCTATGAAGACATAGTAATAAAAAATAAATATGGTGCCCACTGTCTAATTTTAAACCTAATGAGCAGAACACGAAAGCTCTGCTGCTGCATGCTACCACTGTCCTTGGCACTGTCACTGGTGGGCGCTTCACCCACTTGAGCTGTCCCCTGCCTACATATGACCCAGTCCCATGGGATAACTACCTGTTATGGTAGCTGGTACTCTCTTGTTCTTATAGATGTTTCAACTGCAATTAATGAAAGAAAGACGGCCTTTATCTAACATGGGGTGGGAGTCTAGGACATAGGGTGTGACTCACCGAATAGCACAATCCTTGATGCAGTTGAGAGTTCTTGGGTCTCAGATCAAACATTATGAGCCTACATCAAATAGCTGAGAGACAAAACTAGCTTTACCCAGCATCTTGGGCTGACCAACAGGGCATGTAACCTTTGGAGATGAGGACAGGGAGCTGTCCTCAACCTGGAGTTTCTGTGCCCTTGAAGTTTTCTGGTTAGTTGGAGGGGGAACCACAGGAAGGCCTGGCCACAACATGGAAATGGATTGGGCTTGTAGTACCTGACATCCCCCACCCCAACTGCTCTGGGTTTTGTTAAATTGTAGGTGGGTCAGAACCACCTGTGCTGGGTGAGGCAGGCCATAGCGGTGAGACAGGTGGAGGACAGCTGAGGCAGTGCAATAGGGGTGAGGGCAGTCAGGGAGGCCAGAGGTGTCAGGCTCCAAATCTCAGGAGGGCCCAGACTGAGGGGATCCAGCAGCACCCTAGATAGCACCTTTGCAGCGACCGGCACGGGCACCAGGCTGGTCTGAGTGGGCTGTAGGTCATCCAGATGGCTCCACCTTCTAGATCATACAAGTTTCAAACTGCGCTGCTTATCATAATCACCCAGAGGGACGTTTAATAACATATATTCTAAAGTCCTATTTATAGAGATTCTACTTCTGTAACCTGAGTTTAGATACTGGAATGCGTGTTTTTGAAAAGCTCCCAGGTCATTCTGATGAGTAGCATGGAAACCACTGCTATAAACAGAACTTAATTGATTGTTAAAGATAGATACTCTTACTGGTAGCTCCATCCCTACCCCCTAAAGGCTTTTAGTATCCACTTTGGATGAAAGAGTCACACCTAGCATGGCCTCAGTTGGCCAAGCATGGGTAGCAGATGATCATAGGTGAGTTTCTTCTGTTTTTTGCCAGAATGTGTCCTATGTGTGACTATCTCTCTCAGGCCTGGTGCAGAGGCTGCACAATACGGTGTCTACGTGGCTCTGACTTTGGTCTTCTAGCTTTTAAAAAAATAATTACAAATTTTATTTAATTCAATGTGTCTAAAATGTTATCAATTCAACATATAATATTTTAAATTATTAATGAAATACTCATATTTTACACTCTTTTTACAGTAATTTTCAAAGAAATCTAGTACATCTCCATTCAAATAGGCCAGATTTCAAGTGCTCAGTAGTAACATGCAGTGGCTACCATATTGGAAAGTGCGGCTCTGGACCTTCAAACTTAAGAAGTGGCATCTATCCTCATAAGCTTCCACAGTCTGAATATATTAATTTAATATTCAAATTTCTAATGAACACAAAAGAATAGTGTTATAACAGCAAACCCTAAATATACTCTTGCACCTCCTAATTTTAATAAATATGTTAGAAAGATTACTGCGTACACCACCGATGTCCCTGTAACTGTAATGCTTTTACAGTTCCTTATCGTCTTCAATGACCACATCCTACTTTGGCATTATTTGCACTACTGTCTGCTCCTCCCAGAGTTACCAGCTTCAAGCATTACAAGCTGCAGTCAGTAATAGTTACAACTGATTCGTACGTACCTTCATGAAATCCAAAGCCATGGGATGGGCCTCTGAGAATTTTTCTTCAAGAGTTTCCTAGAAAACAAAGTAAAGACTGTCAATATTACATAAAAACAAAGTATGTGTATTTTGAATAGATTAGTAATAAGAATACTTTAAAGAAAGACCCTCCAGTAGGTTAATTTCTTTTAAAGATTTAAAAAATCATATTTTAATATAATTTAAAATTATACTTTTACTATTTACTATGGTAAATTTACTGTTTACTATAGTGTAAAGAAAGCAAAAAACTGAAGTGATTGTCTTAATTGCACAATGTCTTGCAACTGATGTTTGGTTCCAAACGTCCCCTCCTGAATGAAAGACTACAACAGTCCTATACTATCGGTGCCTGACCCACTTACGGGAATGCTTTGAGCATTAATGAAAATACATTGAACTATGGGTGTAAGAACAATACAGAAGGGACAAAACTCAGAACAGTAAGGAGCGAAGACAATGGGACTCAGAAGTATGTGGGAAGGAGGAAGCTTCAAAGATGATGATACCATTCTTCTTTAACTAGCACCAGGTACATGTGAATTTGTTGTTTTATTCTTTACATGACATTTTCTTTTGTAATTCAACCTCTAGCCTGGTAATTTAACTTTTAACCTTTCATTATGCTTAATAAATGAAATCCAGTATGTAAATCAAGGTATTACATGAAATAAATTTAAAACAAAGAGGGCGTCTGGAGATAGCTGGGGCCGCCTGAACCGCAGTGGACGCACGCCTACGGACAGTTTTCTCATTCTACAGGCAGAATCCAGACCATATGGAGTGTTAGAGGTCACAGCCCAAACTTAGGTAGTGCAGACAGGAAATCAATGTCTACAGAAGTGAGACAGTCAAACTGATACCTTCCCAAAGAAAGGCAAGGCCCAAGCCAGAGTGTGGAGGTGAGAGTGCGGTCTGGGGTGTTGATTTGGATACAATGAGGGTCATTTTGTAGAATGACCTTCCCTGTGAAAATATACCTTGTGAACAAATGGTTTTATTGATTTGAGCTTTGTTTCACATGCTGAAAACATAGAGAATGCTCCCCCCAAAATAAAGAAGTACTACTGTAAATACTGTGTATGAGATAATAATAATTTCAGGAAAAGATACCTGAGTGTTTTAACTAAAAGGATCAGGTTTTTGTGTAGGAACTAAACATATTTTCACTTGAAATTTAACATTAAATTAACCTTTGGATAGGGCAAGTACACTTGATAAGCATTTCCTGATTCATTTTATGTGGTTTTTATATAGTTTCTTTATCTGTGTTAGTGTGGCATATGGAGACAGAGGCTAAAAGCACGAAAATTAAAAACAACTACCCCTTTAAAGTAGCAGCATAAAAAAGAAAACATCCCACATCAAGCAGTTACCATGTCTTCTGGTTCAGGTACACTGATACCATGAAAAAACTGGTTACTTTTAAAGATGGACTGATGTCTTGGGATTAGTTTTCCTGTAAAATGCAAACCACACGATTTATGTTAAGTTTATGAAAACAATATAGTGTTCAAATGGGTAACTTCTGAGGGCCCTGAGATGGCTTCTGAGATGTGAAAGAAACACTGACCCTGACTGTGACCTGCAGCCCTGGAAGCACTGGGTCACTGCGGAAACGTCCTTCTCAGGGAAGGCCCGTGCGCCCCCACGGCCCTGGGCCACGCGGGGCTCAGTCTGCCACTCGGCCTCCGCCAGAGGAGGAGGTAAGAAAATGGTGCAGAGGGCTCTACAGACACCAACTCACTCAATCCCATAACCACCTCACAACAGCCACTGGTTTTTGGCTCCACTGTATTCAGGACAATGAGGCTCAGAGGGTTAATAACCTTCTAAAGTCATGAGGACATTTCATGACAGGCCCAGGATTCAAACTCAGGTCCGTCTGGTATCAGCCTAATGCAAATTTCCACAATCCCTTTAGGAAATGAAACAAGACACAGTTCAGGTGCGCTCTGTAGTGAAACTCCACGCCCCACTTTTCACGCTGCAGAGTTGTCCAGAAGAACGTGTTGGAAGCAGACCAGACGGCAGTGACTCCCATGCCCAGCACCCACGCTGCCGGGAGAGACCGTGGGAAGGAAGGAATGGACATTCATCTTGTGTGTGGACGTGTTACTCCCTTTGCATCCATGGTGCCAGAGTAAAGGTGCAGCTAACCCTTCGGGTTCCATTCTCCTCCAGCCAGGTGGGAGTAGACAACTGCTGAGGACGCTGACTCATGATGAAAGACGCCCCTTGAGCCCCATTTCTATTCTGCACTGACCTGGCTCTGTGATTTAGGTCAGTCATGGAGTTCTCTGAGCCTCAGTTTCTCATTTCTAGAAGAGGCACAATGAACATGTTACAATGTCCTTAATGGGCTTTTCTTAAGACTGGAAGAGATGGTGTGTGCAAAAGTGATTTGTAAATTCTTACGTACTATACAAAGGAGTAGAGTTGAGGGGTTGCAACAGAGACTGGATAGCCTGCAAAGCCTAAATTATTTAGCTTCTGGCCCTTTATAGTAAAAGCCTGCCGATCCCTTCTCTGGAGTAACGGAGGAAAACCCTCTTTTACAGTGGACAGAAATTGCATTTGATCCAATGCCTCATAAGAGTGAGTTTTAGGCAGCTGACTCATATCCTTAGCCCTGTCTTAGCTCAATACGGAAAGTAAATGTATAGTTTATTCCATGGCTAAGTGGCTTGACTTGGAAAGGATTGGAAAACTCCTCAGTGAGAGGAGTGCTGGCTCTACACATTGAGGAAAGGGCTGGGTTTTGGCTGCAGCCCAGAACAGCCATCCTGAGCAGCACCTCGGAGAGGCAAGAAAGCTCCTGTGGTTCCTTACAATGACATGCTACGACTATAACAACCTAGCAACTCTGGAAGCCATAAAATGCAGCTCCTACCCAGTGTTCTGATGATCAGATAAAGTTGATCCACATCTGATTTTCCAGGCCAGAGTGGCTGGCCTGTCAGGAGCTCTGCAAAAACGCAGCCAGTCGCCCAGACGTCGACTGAAGAACCATACTGTGTGTCTCCCACAAGAAGTTCAGGAGCTCGGTACCATCTTGTAGCAACGTAATCAGTGTAGACATCTCCTGGAACTGCAAACACATCGATCGGGTGAGGTGGCTCACATTTTCACAACAGGTGAACTACTCCCAAGAGCAGGTCAGGCCTTCAGGTAAGCTCTGAACACTCTCAGAGGCCACACACTCCGAGTGGTTAATGCAGCGAGGCACTGATTGAGTAAACAGTTGCACTGGGCACTGAGACAGTCAATGCAACTTCCAGAGACACCTCAGCTAGTTAATATCTGTATGATCCCAAACAGAGGGCTGTGAGATGGAGGATTCCTGTAGTGTACCTTCAAGTCTACACCAACTTCCGAATGCACTGCCGAGTCACCTGGGTCTGGGTCCTGTGAGGACCCTATCATGGACACAGCACCTTGTGACGGGCATGCTGCTAATGCAGGGCTCCGCCTGCTGCGCAGGTCTAGATTTGTGGAGAGACACCGATTTGTCCCTCTTTGCCTTCGGTCCCTCCCTGTCTGGGGTCATTCCCTAGCTCTGAGCACTGTCTCTGAATTTCCTCTTCCACGATCAGTTTGCCCTCCAGTCCCGCCAGCTCCACGAAGGCGTTTTCCCGACCACTGTGGCCCACGTTGTTACCATCTCCCTCGAGGGAACCGTCTGCACCTTCACTTGGGTACTTCACTGCCAGTCACCCTGCAGCAATACCTTTTTTTTTAACTTCAGATTCCAAGTGCATGAAAAGCAGAAATGCATCTTATAACTCTCTTCCTCTCCAATGGGGCAAAGCATATAAATGTGCCATCAAATAAATTCTAGTTGGAGTGGAGTGGAAGTGCAAATTAATGCAGTGACTAAAGGTTAAAGTGAGATTTTCCTTTTCGAATAATAACAATATAACATGTAGCATACATTCAATATGTAAAGTAGGAATTTCAACTATATCATTTCATAATCACCTGAATTGGGTAGGTTAGTGATAAGTGGCTACTTACTCAGAATTCGTGCAAACCCAAAGTCACAGATCTTGATTATTCCTTGCTTAGTTATTAGAATATTTTCAGGTTTTACATCTCTGTGAATGCACTGTAAGATAATGTTTGATTATTTCTTTGAGCCATCAAAGTGACAAAGCAAAAAGAAATTAACTATTAGTTTAAATGATACATATAGCCTGTGAGATAAAAACAAATGTTTTTTTTCTTCATTTTTCTAAAAGAACTTAAATTGACAATTTTTACTCATCATATCAAAAGAAAAAATCAAAATGTAGCTGCATCAGTGAAGAAATGATTGTTGAATAGGAAAACTGATTTTTGGAGGGCGGGAGGGAAGGTAGTATCATACAATTATTTCTTCCAGTTTTTATTGGGTCCTATTTTAACTGTAAGAGGTAAAACTCTAGATGAGGCTAGACTCAGTGTATCTCTAACAAGAAGCTCCTGCTAACCAGAGATGGGACAATTTGAACATCAGAGAGAACAATGATTGCAAAGGCTTAAAACACATCAGGTATATAAAATCCATAAGTTTATAATTATGTACCACATTCCATAAAATCCCTTCATTGTTCACTCTTGGATATTGCTAAGACACCAACTCATTAATCGGAGTATTGATAAATAAAGGAAATAATCCCATATTTATCTTACTGTATTTTACAGTGGCCAGAGTCCATAGGATAAGCTTTTCTCCATAGAATTCCAATTAATAGATGCAGAAGGAATAACAGAATAAAAATGCCACCTCTTAAACCTAATGAAATGCTGGTTATAGGCAATAATCATCTAAGGATGCTGAAACCATCGAGTAAAATGCTGACAGGGAAGCTGATAAGGGAGGAAAACCAAACAGGTACCTCTTGAACCCGCAAGTCTATTTTAAGATGACCGAGTGGGATAACCAGACATTGGATGCCTCGTGATGTCGACCCAAAAAGAAGTGTACAGCACTATACATGAAGTATTCTCATCTAAAAATATGAACCTGAAAATGATCAGGCCTCTAGATATAAATACCGATTTACAGGAAATACAAGTGAAAGAGCAAGTTCAATTATGCACAGGATGCAATCAGCCAAGATGATTTCAGTGACAGTGATACTCAAAGTGTGGTTCTTGGACCAGCCGCTTCTGTATCAACGAGGAAAACGCTTGGAAATGCACATTCTCAAGCCCTAGCCCAGATTCGTGGAATTGGGTCCTCTGGGGGCGGGCCCACAGACTGTCCCACCCAGCCCTCCGGGGGTGGTGATGCATGTGCAAGAAATTAATGATGAAAAATTGTTTTTAAAGGTGGGGGCAGGGGGGGTGTTACAGAATAAAAGACTTAAGAGACAGAAAAACAGAACAAAACCAAGTGCCATAGTAGATTATACTACTGAAAATGTATTTTAATCCAATTTAAAAATAATCAGAGGAATCATTAGTACTGAGGCAAAAAGAAACAGTAAGTTTATACAAACTTTCAATTCATAAGGAATTAGAAATTTCATTCTTACAGAAATTGGAAAAGGGCCACAAATAATGCATTGCTTTTCCTCATATTCTGTAACTTTCTTTTGGTTCGCTCTTCTGGTTCTTACTCCGTGCCCCACCCCCCTCCATTTTTAGCTCTTTGAAGGCACCCCTGAGCTAAGTTGAAGAATTAACAAATGCATTAGAGAATGTCACTTACATTATGTTTGTGACAGAAATTAAGGGCTTGAAGTGTTTGCCATAATACACTTTTGATCACTCCATCAGCAACTCTAGGGAAAAACACCAAAAAGGAAATTAGAAGCTGCTGGGGTGGGGTTACGGGAGCAGAAGAGGGAACAGAAGGGGAATGAGGGGGGCTTGAGATGGTCAGTGAGTGCAGTGCAGAGGGTGCCTTGAAAATGATTTTTAAGAAAAATTTTAATGAAAGTTGCTTTACTTTTTCATTGTAACTACATAATTTCCTCTCTAAATTTCAATTTTTACATCTGTACAAATGATATATGCTTAACAGAAAAGTCAAACAACATAGAAAAGTAAAGGAATAAAAGTGTTCACTCATGTCTTGTTGTCCCCAAACAGCTGCTGTCACCTGTGGTGGCTGTCCCCCTAGTCACCGCTGCTCCTCTCCCCTTTGTGTGTTGGAATTTACTTTTTAATTTTAATATTAAGAAGTATATTCATATGGTTTAAAATTTAAAAATCCCAAAAGTATATCTATGAAGTGTTCTCTCTCAGACCTGCCCACCCAGCCAGTTCATCCTCTGCAACTTCTCTGCCTCTTTCAGAAATAGGGACTTCCGTGCACAGATATTTTGTGGCTGTGAAGGGTCTCATTATATGGATGTATCGTCGTTTACTCAGTCCCCATTGATGAGCAATCAGTGGCCCAAGTTTTATTTTTGGAAACAACACTTCAATGAATATATGTAATCATCCATCTCACTGCAGTTATGCAATTATCTTTTAAGGTAAGTTCTAGAAGTGGGATTTCCGGGACCAAACGTAGGCACACATTACATTCTGTTCTTGTGGGGATGAACTTCAGGAAGACCTGAGCCTGGTGCTGCAGGAAAAAAGGTATGCCTGAAGACTGACCTTCAATTCATCAGTTCAAGTTGGTGGTAAGCACTCAAGCAAGTGCTGGAGTTGCTTTGCAAAAGTGACTTACACCTGGTGAGCAAGCCGGTCCTCTGGGAAGCCAGGGATAATCCAGAGCACGTGGGAATGGGACCCTGGGAGCCTTTGTCCCTGCAGAATCCTTACTCTGTGTAGAAAATACTGGAAAGTGCCACCAGCAGGGCATTTTCCTTGGGGAACTAGGGAGTATTCTGGCCGGGAGTAGTGTGCTTTGTGTAACCATCTCCACAAATTGTAGCAATTACAGCAAGATTGTAACTTTTCTGTTGATGTGTTTCCATTGCTCACTTCATCCTCCCCTGAATGACACCTTCAAGTTACACACTGCCCAGCTGCCCTCTCTGAGGGAGGGTAACTCACTCCCACTCCCGCAAAACATCGGGTGCACTGAAGTCCCCATCTCCTCATTTGTTTTTGCCGGTGTTGTGTCTGCCAATCTGTGGTTAAAATAAGATCTCACTTTGGTTTTCATTTGCATTTCTTTAATTAGTGAATTTAATTTTTACATGACTATTGGCTATTACATTTCTTTTTTGGTATATTTCCTGTTCATAGCTTTTGACTTTTTTGATTGGTCTGTTCACTGCTTTTTAAATTGATTTATGAAGACTCAGCATACATCAGAGTCTGCATATATGCTGTAGCTATTTTTCTTAGTATGTTGCTGGTCTTCCATCCTATTCATGGGATGGGATTGCTGGTTGTGTATTTCAAAAAAAAAAAATTCTGAAACAAGATTTCTTTTACCAAATGTCTACTCTAAGTTTTTTCAATTAAAAATTTAAAGTTATCTAATATTCCAAACACGCTCATCACTCAGCTCTAATATTTTATCCTATCTGGATATTTAAATATGTTTAGATCACTTTTTAAAAACAGAACTAATCATGCAGATGCAGCTGGCCTTCCAGAAGAGTGGTATGGCCCACATATGACTCAGGCACATGGTGCTAGCAACAAGACCTCACCATGTGTGAAACTTGGAGTGCCGTCATCATTACACTGAATTCTATTTGTTTTAATAACTCTTTAAGCAACTCTCTTAGATTTTTGCAGAATATAACGAAAATGATGACAAGTTAATCTTGTCTCCAAAAGTTATGTATTCTGTTAATTGTTGTTACGTCCCATTGGCTAGGGCTCCCAGAACAACGTCACGTTATTACACTGGCGCCAACTGACGTCCTTGTCTTGGTTCTCACTTGGATGGTGGTTCCTTTGGTGCTGAGTAAAAAATTAGCTGTCGATTTGAATACGGAGTGTGTGTGTGTTGTGTGTGTGTGCAGGTGTGCGCATATGCTAAGAAAGTATTTTAACCCTAGTTTGCTAATGCTTTTAAAAAAAATCAGAAAAGAATGTTGACTTTATCAACTGCCTTTCAAATTTTACCAGCCACATGCACTTTTTTCTCCTTTAACCTATTAGTGAATTGTGTGAATAGATTTCCTAATATTGAACCATGGTTCATTCCTTGAATTCAGACAATCCAATACACAATTTAGCCTCAAAATGTATCATGATTTATATTTGCAGATCTGTCTTCCTAATTATTTTTACTCTAGGTTAATATTCATTTGCCCTTTGAGCCAGTCCTGGGATTGGAGAGGCATAGCCAGCAGATGTATCTGGGTAGAAAGGGGAACTGGCTCATGCTTGAAGTTTGCCACAGTTAATCCCACGTATGTGAAAAACTGGGACCCGAGCAGACAGAGCTTTAGTTTATAAATTACTTACCCATTTGGATTTCTTTCCAGTTCATTTAAAAGTGTATGATCACAGTATTCAAACACTAAGTGCATTTTCCTTTTTCTCCTGAACACCTCAATGAGGTTCACGAGGTTTGGGTGTTTTAATTGCTGCAAAGGAATTGAAATATGTTTGGTGATTTGTTTCTTATAAGAGTTCTCCCTGGATCTCTTACACTTTTAAGAACAGAAGGTCTTACCTATCATCTCTTTGCATCTCTTGTGGAGAATTTTATTACAGTTACTTACAAGAGAAACTACCCTTAGTAAGAATCACGAATCTTACAGTTGGAAGAAAAATTTAAGAATTTTTCTAACATACCCATAATAGATGATAACTAAACTGAATCTCTCTGGAGAAAATAAAGTATACTAACACCAAAAATACTTTAGCATTCTGTGGAAATTCTAAATATGTAAGTCATCAAATAACCTGAATAAAAAACTGAGGAAATGGAATTATTGTGTAAGGCTATAAAAACCATCAGTACCCATTTAGCTCACACATTGCCATGGACTGAATGTAGATGTCAGCTGGATTTAAACCCACTGGACTTTGGTGCTGGCTCTCAGGAATAGACCCCAGCCTTCAAATCCGATTACGTCACCCACACTAGGAGTCCACACGGTCAGTCTGTTTTTCATTTGTCATTTTCCAGCCCTGCTCTTTGATTTTGTTTTTCTCTCTTACGCTCGGATGTCGTATGTGTCAAATTCTGTTCCCAAACTGAAGCGTTTCACAAGTCAGCCTCTGCTTAATGTTGTAAATCAAGGGAAAGCCCTGATGAGGATCATCTAAGGTAACCCGTCACTACAGCCACTAGATAATGTACCATCCTATCAGGGTAGTGAGTACCAGCCAGGGCCGTCCCAGGCAAACTGGCACACACAGTCACCCAGCCCGTATCTAGGGTGACCATATAATTTAGCATATAAACCAGGACACTTTTGAAAGAGGACGCTGATCAGACCAACTCTGGTTATAGATCAGGACATCTGATCACTCCTACTTATAACTCACCTTCCCTGTTGTTTTCCCACCATAGCAGGAAAATCACTTTTCCAAACCCTATACCATTACTCAGAAGGATGTATAAAAAAAGAGAACAGTACTGTGTACACAGCAGAGCTCAATAAATAACTTGCAGGCCCAGCAGAGAGTCCTAAGTACGAGGACTTACACAACACCCTCCAGCACGGTATCTGCAAGCATGGTTTGACTGAGAAAAACATCAACCTGTGATGATGTGTGCGGCTCGGTAGTGTGGGAAAAGGGAACTCATTATACATGAAAAATATTCCCTGAGCACCAAGTCATTTTTTTTCTACGAGCTCTACTGCCTAAAAGGGCAGAAAGGTAAACGGCGGAGGAAACGGCTGCACAGGTAATCCAGCTGCTGTGTGCTGCAGCCAAAGCTGTAGACGGGAACAAAGGAGCGTCTCTACCAGGAGAGGGAGGGACTCACAGTCGCCTTAGCTGGACGCCACATCCAGGTTCGACCAGGCCAAACCTGCCTTTGGGCAGATCAGCAGTTTATAGCTCATTTGCTGGTGAAATTAATTTAGCCCAGAAAAACAGTGACTTGTCTAAAGTGAAACAGGTGGTAAGGAGTGGGGGGATAAATCAAATTTAAATAACTGGAGTATATGAGGAAGGCCTGGTAGAAACATCCTGGAAGGAAACTGTTCCGCGCGAACCTGGGTGTACCCGCCAAAAGCAGGGAAGTGTACCCCCTGAGAGTCATCATCTCCAGAAACCAAGCTGGGCTGGAATCTGGCTGCTTTTTAACCTTAAAGTTCATCCTTCAACTGGGGAACTTGTAACCTAGGAGGCACGACCTGAGCATTAACTTTAGTTGGAGACTTTGGGGGCTGCAGTGGCTAAAAAGCATCACTTTCATTAGAAAACCACTGCCCAGCTCAGAGCCACCCCATGACTTAGCTGCGACAGAGCTGGCTGCGGGCTACGAGGTCACAGTGAACTGCTTTTTATCATGATGCATGTGCTCTCAAAAAATCCGTGTATATTTAAGTACATTGTAAATAAAACACTAGAACTCATTAATTGAGGAAACCTGCTACGGATAGTTCTTGAAAAAGATGGATAATTAACTATTATCTCCCTTTAAAAACTGGATTTCTGGGGGTTCCCTAAAGCAGATGACATGTCAAAAGTAAAAGTCGGCTGTGTGTTCTTGAAATCATAAGAATTTGGTTACTCAAAATGTGGTCCATGAACCGGGAGCTTCTGTGCCAGTGGGAGTTGGTCCGAAATGCAGAATCTCAGGCTCCGCCCACCCCTCCCGAGGCAGAGCCAGCATTTCAACAAGGTCCCCTGGGGAAGCCAATGCACGTTCACATCTGAGAAGTGCTGCCCTACAACTCGGTTTCTCCTCTGATGAAATAAGGGTGCTGATGAGAATCATCTTTACATCTCCTAAGGTTCTAAACCTGTAAGATTTTTAGGACGGGAAGATGGTTACATCAAGAACTTCAGAGTAGAAACAACTGTAACAAAACCTCTGTGTACAATGTGTGTACAGAGCTGGGGCGATAGTCAGTATGTCTGAGGACCAGTGGGTCCCAGGCGGGACCGGTCCACAGCAGTGCCTGCAGCCCCACGGGTGCAGTCCTGTGGGCCCCTCTGTGCCAGCAGTTGCTCTTTTATTTGTTGGTTTATGTGGGGGGTGGGGTGGGAAGTGGGGATGGGGCTCAGCTGGGGAAAATGAGGGGCCTTAGGACAGTGGAGATTTCACAAGTAGAAGGGAAGTACTTCAATAGTTTAAGAATCTACAGCTGTATTCATAATAAATACCAGCTAAACATCAGAGTGGCTAAAGTCCAAAGTGAAAATCAATTTATTTCCCCAATTTACTGATACAAATTTTAAAGTCCAATAGAAAAAAATCACTTTAAAATTCTTTGTAATTTTGGCACACATATTTCACCCAATACCATGATATTACAGATACATAAACGTAACCTACCTTCAACATACAGATTTCTCTTAGTGCTATCTTTTTAACAACAGGATCATCTTCAGATTCCACAAATTTTTTAATAGCTACCATTTGTCCAGAGGTTTTGTTTCTGCATTTGAATACAATCCCATAAGACCCTTCTCCAATCTTAGCTAGTTTTTCATACTTTTCCATTATAGTCAAAGTGACTTAAATTACTGTATTGATTAACTTGCAGTACAATGTTGCACCTGGAAAATAAGATGGCTCAGCTTTATCAACTCATCAAGGACAATGTTCTCACCGATTATTATATAAAACCAATTTGCTAAGGATGCCAAAGATTTCTTTCCATTGATTGATTTTAAATACACTTAAAAATATTTGGGCGTTATTTTGTTAGTTGAGCTCGGTCCTATACAGTTCTTCCAGTTACTGAAAAATTTCATATGCTATTTCTTATGATGGGTCTGTGTTGACTTCAGGTGAATTAAAAGAAATCGTGGAAAGGAACCTTATCCAATCTATTGTTTTCATTATCCTCCAGTATATGATTAAAACGTGATGCTGTAAAATCCAGCTGAATGAGTATTTCATATTCTTTCAGAATACGGTGCTTCTCTTTTCCCTCCTAACCATTTGAATACAGCAAAGACTAGAAGAATTGAGAACAAGACACGGTACAAAGCGCTATACCTCCACCTGGTGGAGAGAGAAGAAAGAGAAACTGTGGACTGTTAAAGCAATTAAAAACAATAAAATCTTTTTAGAGCATTATTTATTGTGCTTAGCGTTTATGTGTATGAAGGAACACATCCTTACATTCTTAGCTCCCAAAGAAAACAGAAATAAAACACAAAAAAGAAGGCAGGTTTCTCTAATCCTTCATGTATGCTCTTATGCCCGGAGTGTTTTCTATGGAAATACTGGGTTTAATTTTTGTCTTGCGTCACCATTTGTGAATTTTGTGGTGACTAGATTACATGTTAGATAACAAATAAGGCCAGCTTAATTAAATAAGTCAGCCTAAGGATTAAAAATATAATAAAAATTCTAATTAGTCTTAAAAATCCCACCCGACTTTACTCAGTAGAAATTTTTAAAAAAGATTTTATTTATTTCTAGAGAGAGGGGAAGGGAGGGAAAAGGAGGGAGAGAAACATCAATGTGTGGTTGCCTCTCACTTGGTCCCTACTGGAGCCCTGGCCTGCAACCCAGGCATGTGCCCTGACTGGGAATCGAACCAGCCACCCTTTGGTTCACAGGCCTGTGCTCAATCCACTGAGCTACACCAGCCAGGGTACTCAGTAGAGTCTTGATTATAAGCTTAGTAATAATAGCTAGCTCTTAATAACACTGTTCTATGCAAATTACATATAATGTACACAAATATTTCATAAAGTAGGAGTTATTTTTATCCCATTTTACAGATGAGAAAACTGAGGCACGGTGAAGTTAGCATGGAATTAGAACCTAGGCATCACATTTCAAAGATCACAATTTTAATCACTACACTGCAGTACTTCACAGTCAATTAAAAATAAAGCACACTTTGAAGAGCCACTCTATCCAGGTATTGGAATTAATAAAATCTGAAGTAAAGAGTTGACCTCGGCCCTGACCAGCGTGGCTTGGTTTGCTGGGTGTCGTCCCACAAAGCGAAAGGCCCCTGATTCCATTCCCAGTCAGGGCACACGCCTGGGTTGTGGGTTCTGTCCCTGGTCCAGGCAGCTGATCGATGTTTCTTTCTCACTTCGACGTTTCTCTCCCTCTCGTTCTCCCTCCCTTTCCCCCTCTCTAAAAATAAATAAATTGAGTCTTAGGAAAAAGAGTTGACCACTTAAAAAATTTCTCGTTTCAAATGAATATATATATTTTTAACTTCATTAATGGTCAGTGTTTCCTGTCCACAGGCTATCTCCGGGAAGAAAGAAATCATGTACCCTCGCTTGCCACCATAAAACCACATAACTGGAGAACGTGTGTACATGGGTAAATGACTCCTACTATTACACAAGCACGTACACTCACAGACTGTGTTCGAAAACCTATGAATTATGTGCATATATGGGGAAAACAGAGAAGGCAGGAGGAAAGCTAAAGCTGAGGCAGATTTAGATGGGTTATGAAAAACAGAGAAGTAAAAATTACCGAAATCAGGACCACCCTATGGAAGTTAAAAAGATTAAAAGAGAGTGTTATCAACCACTCTAGGCAACCAAATTAGACATATGGTTGAACAAATGTCTAAAAAGACACGAAACACTCAACTGACCCAAGAAATAGAAAACCTGATTACACTAATAACAAATAAAAGATTTCAATTAGTAATTAAAACTCTACCCACAAAGAAAAGCCCAGGATCAGATAGCTTCAAAGGCGAATTCTACCAAACACTCAAAGAATTAATACCAATCCTTCATAAACTGTTTTATTGCGTTGGCCAAAAAGCCCATTTATTTTTTCCATAAAACAAAAGGCACATTTTTAATTTTCATCAATAACTTTATTGATTTGGATATTCTGAGTATGTAGGCTATCTCCCACTATTGGCTTCTAGCGGGTAGAGGCCGGAGGTGCTGTTAAACATCTTCCAATACATAAGACAGCCCCACAGCAAAAAAATTATGTGGCCAAAATGTCAATAGTACCAGGAAACTTCACAAACCACTTTTGGCACGTTCGCTCAGTCACAGCACCTTCTCCACACACAGTGCAAATCTTTTTTAGTTGCATTTTTACCTTTCTTGAAACAATAAAGCATATTATGCCAAAAATATTGCATATCTTCTTCCATCTTCAATATTTATATGGCTGCACAAAATTCACCAATTTTGATAAGTTTTTAAGAAATGCAGTCTGATATGACAGCTGTCACAATACAATCTAACAAAATTGTTTTGAATGAAGTTAAAGACAAATAAGCACTACTAGAACCATTTTACGGAAAAAAACTAAATGAACTTTTTGGCCAACCCAATAAAAAATAGAAGTGGAGGAAACATTTCTCAACTCATTCTGTAAGGCTAATACGAGGAGGGATCCCTGCAAAAAAACCCCAATATTACCTTCTGGAGGGCGGGCCCCTTTGTAGTACAGACTTCTCCCCTAGGTGAGTGTTCTAGGAACCCTTCTGTATCAGTGCACCAGCTGGCGTTGTTGGGAGAAGCTGCCTTCAGCTTCTGTGAATTTCTTGTGAAGACTCTTTCAACGCGTTTGCCCATTTCATGATGGGTGATTTATGAGCGCACCTGCCCACTGCACTGAGTGTTCAGTTTTTCACAAAAAATGGCCTGACACCAAAAATGGCCCCACCCTCTCTATTGACTCCATCTCATTCAGAGTGGCTTTTTTTGTTGTTTGTTTTCCCAGATGAATAAAGTCCTCAAAAGGAAACATTTTGCTGATGTGGAAAAGGTGAAACAAACAATGGCAGACGCACCAAAAGGCATCAAAATTGATAAGTTCAAAAACTGTTTTGAGCAGTAGAAAAAAGTCTTGATAGGTGTATTCCATTAAATGGAGAGTACTTTGAATGTGACTGAAGTTTAAATATGTAAGAATAAATACAGAATTTTTTATAAATAAGTTCAGTTTTTTTTGGTCCCCTCTCATATTACTCTGATACAAAGTCATATAAAGAGATCCCCAGAAAACTACAGGTCATTATTCTCATGAATAAGGATACAAGAATCGTCAACAATGAGTAGCAGAAATATATAAAATGAGTTACACACCATGACTATGTAGGACTTATCTAAGAAATGCAAGGTTTAATATCAGAAAATCAATAATGTAAAACAACATATTAATAGAATAAAAGATAGAAATACAAGATCATCTCAGTAGATACATATTTTAAAAAAGCACTTAACGAGACCCAGAACCCATTCATGATTTAAAAAATCTCATCAAACTAGGAGTAGAAGGCAACATCCTTCCCAGAAGGCCTGTAGAAAAACCTAGTTAACATCATGCTTAATGGTAAAAGACTGAATCCTTTCCCCCCCTAGACTGGGAAATTCTTGTAGTTAACTACTTATGTTTAACATTGTATTGGAAGTTCTTGCAACAGGTCAAGTAAGATTAATTGGAAGTATATAGATTGGAAATGGAAAGACAAACTCTTATTTGGAAATGGCATTGTATGTGAGAACCCTAGTGATGCTGGAAAAGAAACTATTGATAGAGGTATAGGAGGCAGAGAATAGATGCAATTGGTTGGAAACATTTTTCCTTGTCATCAGTGATCTTCCCAATCTGAAGCCATATGTCCTTTGGTTACAGGGTCCCCTGACTTCAGAATTTACCAAATATTTGACTCTTAAGTTAATGACGTTCTGTGTACAAAAGCAAAAACAGATACAGACTTGGGCCCATTGGTGAATACAGAAAGACATGCAGAGATAGATACTTGAGTGGGTTGTGAAATTCTTTGAAAATTTCCTATTTAATTTCCTGTTTTAAGGACAGCGAATCAGAGAAAACACTTGCAGGCAGATTAGATTCCATGACTGTCACACACCAGGTGCTGAGGGCTCAAGCCAGCCTAACGCATACATGGAGACGGCAAAACAGCATTGGACGGGAGAAAAATGGGGTGGAAAACACATTAATTTCCTAATCTAAGTTTCTAGGAACTCGTGTAAACTGTGGCGTTGGGCATGAGGGGGAAAAGGAAACCTTTCCAAGACCAGGCCAGACCATCACGGATTCTACAGGTTGGGAATCACAACCTGCGCCCGTTGTTTTTGTTTCCAGCGCAACCAAATGTATTTACACTTAATAAAACTGAAGAGGAAAATAGGCTAAAAAGCCATTCTGCGTCTATTTTGTAATACGGAATTACAGAACTTCAAGAATACACACACCTGATTGTAAACTTCTCTTGGCGATAGCACAATTGGATCAATTAAAAGCATCCCCAGCAAACTGTAAGACCACATGATTCACATAATTCAAGAAACGAATTTTGTTTAAAAAAAAATCACATTTCACGTGTACACATAACAGGAATGAAAGTTCGACATAAATCACTTTATTTCCAGGCCGCTAAACTCGGCTGAGGGGCCACACCCAGGACTCAGGAGCGCAGACGCCGCAGCCCCGCCCCCCGCCCCCCGGGGATGCGCCCTCCTCCGGCCGCCGGGGAGCCCCAGCGACCGGGTCGTGCGGCCCGCGGGAGCCCTCGGCCACCTCTAGCCCCTCACCCTCACGCCTTCCTGTCCGCCAGAGGCCACCGGAGGGGAAGGCAGCCCCGCTCCCCTTCTCTCAGGGAACTTTCCCTCGTCTGGGAGCCCCACCCGGACGCCACATCGCTCTCCATCGACCCCCGCGCCGACCCCCGCGCCGCCTGGCCCGCCGCCGGGACCCGCACTTACTGCGCGGACGGGGGACGGGGGCGCCGCCCGGAGCAGTCCCGAGTCCGACCCGGGTCGCTCAGCTCAGCCGGCGGCGGGCGCCGCAACTCCCGAGCGGAACTGCCGCTGCGTCTCCCGGGCAACCGGACGCTCAGGCGGGGCGGGGCAGGGCGGCTTCCGGAGCGGGTTTCCGGGGTGCCCGCCGCGAAGGAAGCCCGAGCCCCGGGCTCACGTCCCCGTGGGTCACCTTCGGGCGACCCCAGAACCTCAGCGTGTGGACGCGACTGCAGTGTCTCCTCCGAGAACCCCTGAACATGCTCGGAAGGCGGCGCTCAGGGAACTGCCTTTTCCGTCATCACTGTCACTATACCAAGTCCCGTTCAGTCCCGAGGCTTCAAAAGCACTAAAATCCAGCCCGTGTAAGCGTGGAGCACATTTTCACGCCTGGGCATAGACACTCCGTCTGTCAGAGCCTATTATAAGTCACTACTCTTCGGTGCTGCCTTAATTTCCAAGTAATTTTTCAGCAAACTTCTGTAGGTTTTTCCGTGACAGGCGCTACCAGGTGCGGTACTTTGAGGCCATTTTCATAACTCAGCTTTGTTCTAGTATCTGGGGCTGAAAGAGAGAGAGAGATGTCTGACACCCCGTGGGGGCGCAAGTCGAGCAAACAATGTGATGAATGCTATACGAGGTAAATCGGAAATACAGATATTTTGACAAAGTTTACCCTTCTTGTTTCCAAGAGGAACTTAAAAATATTGTTAATGAGCACCTACATACTTTGATAAAATGCTCTCCATCACGCCCGGATTTAGGATGTCCCTATTTTCATTTTTTTCTCAGAGGCGACTCGCCTATTTCTCGTCTACAATTTTCCATTTTCTTCAATTTGCAATCTCCTATCTTTAGAAACAAACCCAGAAATCACCTTTATCTCCTTCCTTCTCCAAGGCTAAATATATTTCCACAATACTCAATCCTCCATAAACTCACACGTACCCATCTCTGTACCATTTCTGCCCTTATCATGCTGTAGAAAAATGTAAGGAGCCAAGTGAAAACCTTACATACAAACCCAACAGCCTCCTTTCATCTTCTTCTTGTATCTCTGCAGCTTCCCAACCCGCTGATTACTAGAGCTACTTTTCTAAGCAGCTCTCCGCAGTCGGGCCCACCCTAGTTCTTGGCTTCCTGCATTGCCTGCTCCCCGCACCCGCAGCTCAGCGGCACTTAGCACAGCACTTTTGCATGTCTTAGTCTACCTGCAGTACCTACTCTGATTCCCGCCCCCCCCCCCCACTTGATAAACTCCTTTCGTTTATTAACAACCCGGTTTGTATTTAACTTTACAGAGGTTTTCCCTTTTCCCAGAACAGAATTAGGTACCTTTTGTACCTCTCTCTGTTTATCTTTATTTATCCAAATATGCACTTTGAGTACTGGGAATGATAGCTTTTCCGTGTTTTCTGCAGTGCCAGTGAAGTGTCTGGATACACTGTGAATAATTACCTCACAAAAGTAAAAAAAAAGTCTTTGTAATGAGTTTTAAATGGACTTAAAAAGGTTTTTTGTTTTTGTTTTTGTTTTTAAGATTTTACTTCTTGACAGGGGAGAGGAAGAGAGGGAGAGAAACATCAATGTGTAGTTGCCGATCATACACCCCGTTCTGGGGACCTGGCCAGCAACCCAGGCGTGTGCCCTGACTGGGAATGGAACTTTGGTTCCCAGGCTGGTGCTCAATCCACTGAGTCACACCAGGCAGGGCTAGGCTTAAAAAGCTTTAACTGTAAAGCTAATCTTGTGCAAATCCTTTTGTTTTCATAACAAAATGTTTGGAACTATAAAAATGCTTTTTAGGAAAGCAAAAAAATTAAGACAGTAATTTCTCTTGTTGCAAAGAGAAATCAGAATTTGAAGTCCAAGTCCCTCTTGGAGAAAATAAATCAAATTTCAAGATAAGAAAGTGCTAGAGTGTACTTCAGAGGGGAGTGGATATACTGCATGTATTCTGTGTAATACATAGTTTAGCACAACAGTTAAGTGCCTAGGTTCAAACCCTCGCTCTACCACTTACCAGCTATATTCTTAGGCAAGTTATTTAAACTTTCTGTGCTTCAGTTTCCTCATCTGTAAAATGACATTAACACCTTCTTCACTGGGCTGTTCTGGGGCTTCAGTGGGAGAATCTGTGTAAAGAATGTAGACTAGTACCTGGCACACAGATACATGGATTGGGTACGTATTGTTACTACACTCCCTTAAATAATATTTAGTGGGTACCTATTATTTTGTTCAGCACACTTTCATTTTTTTTCTAGTAATAGTAAAAATTGGTATCTGTCCTTTATTTCTTGGTCTCTACTGAAATCAGCAACATACCTGCAAGCTGAATGATACCAATAGGCCCAGAAACAACTGATTTCATTCTTCTCAACACCAAGGTCTAAAAAGTAGCTATCAAAATATTGAACTTAAACTTTAATGAAGATAAAATTGATTGTTTCAAACATCTGAGTGACTCTCTTCCTTTTGAGTGAGTAAAAATCCTTAGTCAAAAGTTATTAGGTGGAGACTCCAATTTGCATTTTTATGCATCATTAGAATTATTTTTCTGAGGCATGCAATCCTTGGATCACACTCAGAAACACTGATTTAAATTTAGTGTTGACCAGTGGTTCTCACACAGGGCTGTACGTCAGAATTATTTTTACAACTTTATAAAAATACAGGTTACTGTGCCTCATCCCCAAAGATTGACTCTAGGGGTCTGTATCTTTTTAAAGCCCACAGATAAGCCCACATACAACCAGTTGTATACCTTATTTCCTGGAAATATTTGTAAGTGCTTGACAGTTAAATGTCATGGTTAAAATTTGTTGAGATGTGACCCTTTTTACAACATACAGACTTAGAAACTTGGAAAAACAGTTGCCTGGTAAAAGGATCAACAACCTTCTCAATAAATGCCAAGAACAGAATCTTGATTTCTTGAAAAACCATTGAGTCTGTTTTTCAGCAAACTGAAGATGTTGTACTGGAAAAATGCGCTTTCAAAACAGACATTAATGCTAAGATTGGTCACAATGAATTTGGGAAAAGTAATAAATGTACAGAACTGCTATGATTATTAACATCTGTATGATTTAGAAGTTACATTTCTAGATAAGAAAACTGTTCTAGAGTCAAGTAAATTATCCAAGCTCACAACAGGCAATGGTGTTAGCAAGAGTCTACTCGTGCTTCCTGACCTCCAAACCAGTTCTCCCCACCTAATCTTCCCCTTTCCTCATCTGCAGAACTGTAGTCCCCAACACTCTCCCTTCCTTTCTAACCCAGGAGCCAGCAACCTTTTTCTATAAAGGGTCAGATGATGAATATTTTAGGCTCTGTGGGCCATACATTTGTGTGTGTGTGTGTGTGACCACTCAGCTCTGCTATTGTAGTGCCGAAGCAGCCACAAACACGTAAATGTATACCTGGTATGTTCTAGTAAAGCTTTATTTACAAAAACAGGTGGTGAGCATGAATGGGCTAAGGAATATCATTTGACAACACCTATTCTAACCAAAAGACTATGAATGTTTAATTGATTTTCCTAATCAGGAAGCTTAAGATTCTACAAATAGAATTCCTTGTTCTCTTATGTCAGAATATTACTTATGAAATTTAGATTAAAAAAAAGATAATCTGAGGAACCAGAATGAATACTTAAGTATTTAATGCAGAATATAATTAAAATTTTTTTCTTAATAGATTTTATAGATTTTATGCTATATATAGATTAAGCCAGGTAACAAGCTACTATACAACAGCATGTTAAAAAACATGTTTATTTTACACTATGTACAATCAGGAACATATTTAAAAATATTACCAATTAAAACAAATGAAGACCATAAATCACAATTTAGTTTGTTCTTAGTGTATATATGCACATTAAAATATAAAGACCATATACCAAAAAACAGCCAAAACTGTGCATTTTGCTAAAACTTGGTATATACATACTCCATTGGAAAAAAAGCAATCAAAAATGACTTTAATCAAAACTAAGTTCCTGTGATGTATAGTAACCATTATATTGTTTATATGAGGTAGTAACTAAATTATTTTGGCCATATGTTAATACTCTAAATAAAAAAAAAAACATGAAAATCATCATAAAATAAGGCCAATAAAACTAAGAATTCCACTAGAAATTTGAACCATTTCACTCTATGGAATGTTACAGTTCTCCGATGTGATTATATGAAATGTTCAGTGTGGACTTTAATAACGCTAATTCTTTGCGCACATTGTAATTCAGACACAACTGCAGTGTTACACCATGGTACCGCTAATTCTGTGACTTGAAATTTTTTCAAAGGTATTGTTTTTAAGCACAGACAAGCAATCTTACAAGATTCTGCTTAAATATAAAAAGACCAGTTACTACAACAGGTGGTTAATCTGTTTGCTTCACACAGAAAACAATCCAAATACATTTAAAAAGGATGTTGTGGAGCCAGATGCATATTGACAGTGTCACAGCTTACTTTTGTGACTTAATACATCACATATCAATACTCTGTGCAAATATAAACCAGTGTACTTGCATTAAAATTAAAAACAAGATTATAAAATGATTACAGCCTCCATTATAATTTTAAAAGTTACAAGATTTATATCCATATTACTAAATTACATATAATAAAAATACAATAGTGTTCAATGTTCTGTTTCATTGCCAGCATCCCATTTTGTAATAGTCACACCCAAAAGTATACTAAAGAATTCTTAAAATATTAACCCCATTTGCATTTTCATCAACATTTACAACATTTACAGATAAGACACTTACTTGTACATCCCATAAAAGTACATTATCTACATAAATTCTTAGTGTATGTCTTCAGCAATATGAAGTTTCACAGAAAAATACTGCCTATATGTACAAAGATTACATAACAATGAATTAAGCACTTGTGTGGTTCAATATGCTAAATATATCCATACCACTTAAAACAAAAATTTCCCCATCTTGTCTCATGCCACAATAAATTACAAGTAAGTGCAGGCAGGTGACTGCAGCTGGGTACAGCTTCAAGCATCCGTTAACGCTGCGGCGGCAGTGTTCCTTCTTTCTAGGGTCAACTGTCAAAGCACAACGTTTCTCAGTAACTGTTTTCATGACCCGCCAGGATGTATAAATTGCTATGTGCTGTGGGGTTATCAGTTGGCCTACTTTCCAAAACCACGACCCTAAAAGTAATAAACAAACAAATAGATAACACAATAATTATTCTTGAAAACTAATGTTTGCTTACATTTTCCACTGCTTCTTCATTATATGCCTCTATAAATGCTATTGCTTTGATTTGTGGACAGAACTCACTTGTGAGTCACTGAGATTCAAGAGCCAGGTTTAGCTCGGGGAAGTTAGTTTTGCTATCAACCACCTCCCACCTCCCTTAAGATAACTTGGAGGAATTTACTAATTTACTAAAATTTATAAAAACAATTTGTAGTTTAAAAGTCAAAAAGTAAATTAGAATAGAACCCCAAAATCCTATTTGGCACTGAAATAAAAAAGTTTCTGCTTGTTGCCAAACGGTATTTCTTGTTTCTCATGCTGGAAATTGTCTAGATAGTATGTTTAATACAAAATTATTATCAACAGATCTATACATTCCTTGGAAGATCAGGCACATTCTCAAAGGCTTTAAAACCTGGACTTGTGAATTCTAATTGTGTGAAAAATATAATGTTGAATGTGTTACTGTAGAAATTTCAATTCTCTAAGAAGAAACTAGTTTCATATTGGATTTATAAAACACTGTTTGTTTAGTACTGTGTACTTAATACAACCCCCTGTCGTACCTGTCAGATCCAAGCAGTCTGAACATTCTTGTGCTATCTGAAATTTCTTGTGTTACCTGTTCAATTAAAATATAAATTTAATTTCTGCAAAAGACAAAATTTTCTATGGGTATTTAATTTATAGTGCTATGAAAAAGACATAATTCCTATGATGGAAATACGTACCTGCACGACTGTGAATGTGTTAACTCAACATACTGGCGCATCAATTTGTTAGTTTAGAAAAAATGTGACTAAATTTCAATTAATCATAAAATATGAGAGTAGGAAAGTCATTTACTTGTTAAATTATAAAAGTCAAGGGAATAATTTAAAAGCAAAGCACCCGTCTGTTTTATTTATCAGAAACCGTCAGTCAGTTATGTTAATGGCGTGCCACTTGGATCCGGCCCTTTCCTTGAAAGGCTACAGCGAGCTGTGACAACGCACAAGGTATGCAGTTTGTTGCAGTTTTCCCTGCTGCAAAATGGGACAGAAACATCTGCCCTGCAGACTTGCGATGTTCTTACTAAGTATTGTGGGCATAATGCCAGCTAAGTAAGTGCTCCTCAGATGATGCTCTTTCCCACCGCTTCCCCTGTCTCCTGAAATACCATTTCTCATGGAATACATCCTCACTGTCACCAGCTGGGGAGTTAAGAATAAGTCTACAGGAGAAAGAGAAATTCACCATTTACTGGTTACTGAATGGAAACCATTTCAAATTATGACAGCAGTAAATTCTCCCCCAAATTTGGTGGCTGAAGAAACAATTTGATTTTGAAATTAAATTATTTCTATCAGTACCACTGCAATTAGTTATTATGAAAATGCCAGTGATTCTTAACTTTCTTTGTATCCCAGCACACCTGAAGGATACGGAATATAACATGGTTACTTCAGTAATAGTGGCTGATGATGCCGATCTCAAGGTATTTTGGGGACAAACTCTTTTCTTCTTTTTAAAACCCCTCTCTGTATCCTGCCTCTGAAGGCTTTCTTTCTCTTCCTAGTGTTTATTAGCTGTTGACTCTGCTTACCTCCCTGCTTGATTCCCTCAGGTAATTTTTAAGTGTCTTCCTGAGAAGTGACCCCCTTGTGGGAATTACTTTACTTCTACATATATATTAGCAGCAACCTTTCTTGGCTACTTAAACAGGCCAGGCAGTACGTCAAGTACATTATATGCTTCCTTTCATTTAATCTTTTTTTTTTTTTTAATAAAAAATTCAACTACAGTTGACCTTCAATAGTATTTTATGTTTCAGGTGTACACCTTCCATTTAATCTTAACCAACCTATGAAGTCACTACTATTTTGTTATCCTCAATTCACAGATGAAAAAATATACGCACTGTAACTTAAGGCAAGTTAAGTGATATGCCAAGAGCACATAGTTACCGACACAGCAAGTTGAGATGTGAGCCCGGGTGTCGGGACTCTGGGACCCAGGCCGGCAATGGCCAGGCTAGATTCTTTACTTTGTTAGAAGATGTGCTCTGAGCGTAATGAATGGCAATTCAGGACATAAATGGGCTATTTCCTTGTCTGAGGCTTGGGGGTACTGGAAGAATTTTTGATGATGCTACTTGCCTACAACATTCCAGGGGGCAAGTACAATGTCTTGTTCATGTTTATAACCCCAGCACTCTCTGCTGCAAATGCTGAACTAAATCAAATATGTCTCATGACTTGGAGTTCAATTATTCTTGGAATTCAATTAAGGTAGGAAGGACTCAGACTATACAGCTAAAGGTTAATAAAAGGTAATAAGGCTAAAAAAAAAGGGGCACCCTGGGTTGTGTGGCTCACTGGACTGAGTGCTGGCCTGTGATCCGAAAGGTCACTGGTTCAATTCCTGGTCAGGGTACATGCTTGGGTTGCTGGCCGGGTCCTCCGTTGGGGGTGTGTGAGAGGTAACCAATGTTTCTCTCAAACATGGATCTTTCTCTCCCTCTCTTTCTCCTTCCCTTTCCCTCTTCTAAAAACAAACAAATAAAATATTCAAAAATAAAAAGGGGAAAGCAGCAAAGAATCTTATAAATGTCAAATGAATAAGGGTAACAGAAATTGGAGGCAAGGAGGCTTCAATAGAAACATAGAAACCTTTGCTTATAGCAAAGGTCATTATTTCTGAAATATTAAAAAACTGAAAGACAAAGTAGAAAGGTGCCTCAAGACAGAGAGCCAGCATCAGCATCTTGTTCCAGGTGGTGGTGGGAAGGCTGAGAGAAAATCATACTTGGCTCACTTTTAGCAGTATTAGGAAGTTACTGTTCTGAATATAAGGATATATGTGATTATTTGGAAGCGCATTAAGATAGGCACTAAAACTGTCTGTGTAAATGGGGAAAGAGAGATGGCTATAGAGTATGTGCTATTAATTTTATCACTAGACTAATGCTATAAATAATAATAAAGTTAGTAAATCAAGTATTCCTTGTATTAATTCGAAATATCCTAAAGTTAAATGAAACTGTTTGATAATGGTTCATGACCATTTAATGGATGCAATTTTTAAGATGACTTACCTCATTAGATCTAAAACTTCTACCTTGCATTCCGTGTTTCCAGAAAGCTAGCACACTGTCTTGTAGGCAAACTAGCAGGCAAGAACAGCTCAGTTACTGTTAATAGTACAAAAGTTCAACTGATAAGCATCATCTCATCCCTCTCACTGTCTTGCATAGCAATATTTCAACTAATAACCAATGTTGGCCACTCCATATTTATATGGCATCTTTACCTTTGAAATAAACAAAATATTATATAGAACTTATTCATTCATCTTTTTGGCAAAAAATTTCATTAAAAATATTTGTTATAGACATTTGATAAAAAAAATTTATCCTGTTTTGAATCCTGGCTATGTGTTTTTAAGTATGGATTACATTTTAACATCTTGAGGAAATGTCCCCTGAAACCAATTTCTTATTATCACCAGCATGTGCTTGCTGGGAGAGATGTTCTAGTTGGAGGAGTAAAAATAGAACCAGGAAGAGACAAATGAAGTATCTGTACTTGGCCCTACCTTCTGCCAACATACCTACAAGCAAATACTGTGTTTAGTTAAGCGCTGAGTTCACTGTCATTCATTTTCCCTAGCATTATCTCATATATGATCACTCCACCTTAGTTTTCCTGAACGCTTTATGATCACTTTAGAGTACTAATTTTGTAAGAATTCCTTTTCAGAAAAAACTTGTCAAACAAAATGTAAGACTGGTAGGAAGGTAATTCCATATACTACTTAAAACTCTCTGATCATCAGATAGGAGCCAAAAATACAACAGAGTATTCTAAGTACTAAATTTTAAAGTACTTAGAGGAAAACTATAGGAATCTAGAGGAAATGGCACTTCATAACTATGTTATGAAAAATATGTATTTCTTGAAAGTACAAAATCTGTAAAGATAACATTATTTAGATTGTATCAGTTATTAACCTATTTTAGAGAATGTGTAAAAGTGAAGACTGATACTGACCCATATCCATTATATCCTGTATTTTAAAAAATGAATCTTTAGTAATATACTTTTATAATTTTGGAAAATTATCTGATAAATTATTTTAAGCAGCTAATAATAGAATCAAACAAGAAATAAAACTTTGACTTGCCTATTGATTCAATCTGGAAATCAAAAGTGAGTTCTGATGATAATTTTCTGCTAGATTTTAATCTTCCTTGGAGATTTACTATTTTTATACAACCTAGAGAGAGAAAAAAAGTCACTCAGAAACCACGATAAGAGAAATCTTATGAAAATAAGATGGATGTAAATAAAAACTTACAGTCCAAGCACACAAGAATGGTATCTCTCTCCAGCTGGGTTACATGAGTAACATTTGTCTGTGGAGCATCTGTAACACAAAGTAAGTCAATGAACTTACAGAAAAGAGTAATTATTAGAACACAGGACATTTAAAAAAAGGAATTCTGAACATCACTGAATTTGAAGTAAGCTTGTATTTTTAGCTGCACGTATGTTGAGCCAGGCTCTTCGTGTTTAAACTCTGATGCAAGAGCTAAACTATGTGAGTGCTCAGTGGAGTATTAACCTTAGCCATTCCTTTTGGTAATGTAATTATTTTTATTCATATGTGAAATTAGGAGTCTAATCTACATTATTGTTTTAACTAATTTTTGATTTTAAGCTCAGGAGGCCAGCACTAAGTTTAGTATATCATTACATGGCAGTGCCTAGCACATACATAAGTACTTACTGAATGAATCAGCACATTGAACAAACTACTCTGAGTACAAATGAGTGTAAAAAAACTAAAATATTAAAAAACTTAAGTATTTTAAAAATAATGAAGTACCACCAAAATGCAAAGAGGCATGTATTTTAATTTTTATAATGATTTAGCAAAATTCTTACAAACTAAAAGTGTTCCAATGATCTGATTTTCCATCAAGTGAAAAGCAGGGCATCCCAAGCTTTGTATGAACATCAGAACTGAAACTGCTGCGCTACGGGCCGTTCTTTCTGGTCTTGGATTTCTTGGAGAGCGGGTCTGATCTACAGTCTACCTTGCTTTTCTTCTGCTTCCAGTAATATTTAGAATCCTCAGACATTCAAGGACTGCTGTATTTCAACTTTCACATGTATGCAGACCCAGTACTTCTGGAACTCACCAGGGTTGAAAGCATGTGGAATAGGCCTCCTGCAAATCAGGCCAACCACATCTGCAGCTTATACATTTGGGGAAAATTAAGAATCTGAACATGTCTATACAACCCTCCTCAGTTTAAGGAACCAGGACAGCATTACTAGATAGAAAACCTGGAAAATGAGGTTTTATCAATTGCTGATAACAATTAGTTTTCAAATATTGGAATCACCTAGAGATCTTTAAAAAAATATAATATTAGTCAATAATACAGTATTAATCGACCAACAACCCCTTCCTGTGGGATAGGAGGAAAGAGATGAGAAAGGGAGGATGGGTGTTTAAGGGAGAACACAGCACACAGGTTTTGGGGGAGCCAAGGAGCCACGTTCACAACACCAGTGTGTCCTGAAAGGACAGCTCTTTCAAAATCCTGGCTTCAGAAAGCTGGTCTCCAGGCTTTTGTGACTGTGTGTGACCATTTTTCTTCAGTGCCAAAAAACTTCAGTCTCTAAATTTTTTTCTTTCTATGAACACTCTTCCAGGCTTCCATCAAACTCCTAAACTAATCAATACTTTGGTATATTGGTTCCTTAACATTTCCCTAAATAGCCAAAGACTCTGACAAAGGGCCTTTGCAAGACCTTTAAAAATTCTAAAATGGCCATTGTCTATTTTCAGTAAAACGTGGTACTATGTCATTATTAAAGGGAAGGAAAAAAAGCAAAAGAAGCTTCGGAACAATCACAGTGCTTGTAAAATACAGGTAAGAGGACCTTTAAGGTCATGTTTTCTTTTTAAAGTGTGAAAGTTTAATCAATTTACTATAAAACTCAAGTTCTGCCATGGCGTACTGATTGCAACAACACAACTGAAGGTTTCAAACTATAAGCAAATTTCTTCAAAAGGCTCATCAACTAGAAATATTTCCTAAGATACTAGCTATGAAGAAAGGATCTGCTATGCAATTGGGCAATATAAATCAATTTTTAAGAAAATTATGTTAAAGCATTATTTTCAAGAATTGTCAAATACTTCACAAGTGGTGCCTTACTGACAATTTGTATTCTAATTACAAATTATTAAAAAAATTAAAGTTCTGGATAGCACTGGTATATCCATTATAAGAGTAGAGTAGAAAATAAACTATATTTAATAAAATTTTCCTTTTATTTAAGTCAGCTTTTCTACTAGTCTGAGGTTTGCGCGTATGTGGTTCTCAAAGTGTAGTCCTTATATTAACATTATCAGCACCACTTGGGAACTTACAAAAATGAAAATTCCTAGGCTCTACTCCAGATCTACTGAATGAAAATCTCTGGGCATGGGGCCCAGCAATGTGTGTGTTTTTTTAAATCCTCACTGGAAGGTGTGTTTATTGATTTTAGAAAGGTGGTTGGGGAATGGAGGGTGGGAGGGAGGGAGAGAGAAACACTGATCAGTTGCCTCCCACATGCACCCCAACAGGGGATTGAACCTGCAACCTACATATAGGCCCTGACCTGGGATGGAACCCACAACCTTTGGAATATAGGACAATGCTTAACCAACTGAGCTACCCCATCAGGGCTTGGCAATGTGTTTCAACAAGCCTCCAGTTTATTCTGATGCATCTTCAAGATTAGGAACCACCTAAAAGTGTCAAACAAATGACTGTCTTAGAGCAAGTCATCTTCCTTTTTCTAGTTTAATAAGCTATCGAGGATTGGATTTTTATGCATTATTGAAAAAGATTTTATATATACATATAAAAATACATTTATTTTGCCTAATGAGAGATATAACAAATTTATTATTTATAAGTCCAGTATATGTATTGGCCTTAATAATTCAATAAAGTCACAAACCTGATTCTGTAAACCATGAAGAGGTAGAGTTTGGATTGACTGTTTCAAATCGAACCACCTGGTTGAAGTCTCGCCCTCTACTGACACCGACACAGACTAAGGGGTACTCCTGCTCAGGAACGACCAGCATTTCAAACATTCTAAGTGGACATGGTATAGGAAAATCTATGTGCTAGACGAAGAAACAAAAATATATTAAACAAGGAAAACAAAAGCCAAATAATCTCATGACAACAGTACTAAGAATTTGTAATTTATGAAGTATGTAACATTTTCTATCATAAATATTGCTTCTTGTCACAGAAACTTGGGGTATGCAGAAAAATCCCAATTATAAGTCTCTTTATAAAGATTTTAGTTTTAGCACTGTAAATATTTTTAATTAAAAATTACTTAACTTTAGAATATTAGGGCTGGAAGGGAACTTACAAATCACTTGTCCAACCCCCTTTTTTTCAGAGTTAAAAACAGAGACCTAGAAGCTGGGTGTTACAGCTCCGGGTCCCCCAGCCCTTTGTGGTAGAGTCTTGTCTCCCAGCCTGGGCTGCTTCGTAGCGCTCCTCTGCCTCCTTACCCAACTGAACAACACGGGTCAGAGAACTGAAATGCCAGTTAGCGAGAGACTCCTCTTATAAGTGTGGACAGAAAAAAAACACAAATAAGAGAAATTGAGCCTCATATTTCAAGTAATTATGTATTTAATAAATTAAGTTAGTCATAATGCAGCCATTCTAATTTTGCACAACTTTAAAATTATTTTTATGTTGCTATACAGAGAATAAATAGGTTCATATTTTTAAAGTCTGGAAAACAATAACTCCATTAGCAACCAGGGAATAAAACTATGAGAGACTGTACATATCCACCAGAATCACTAAACTTAAATAGAACAACAGTAACGAGTGTTACTCAGAGGAGCAAACGCATGCTCAGATGGTGGGAGTGCAAACTGGAACTGACCACCTTGGTCAGTTACATTATTTATTAACGTTGTGTACCCCTCAAGACCCTGCAGTAACACCCCTAGTTACGTGTTCCAGAGAACCTGAGTACATACATGCATAGGAGACATGCAAAAATGCCACAGCAGTACTGCTAAGAGTAACAAAAAGCTGAAAGTCACCCGAATGTCTATCAATAGCAGAATGGACAAAATTATGGTCTACTCACACAATGAAGAATTACAGAGCAATGAAAATGGACCAACTATAGCTATATCCAACAACTACACAAATATAATGGTGCCCAAAAGCAGACACAAATAAATATATATTTTATGATTCCACTTATATACTGTTAAAAAAATCAGGTAAAATTAATTCTAATATTTAGGAGTACATGCTTATATAATAAAAATGGAAAATAAGGGAGCCAACTCACAGGGGTGCCACGGGGAGTTATAAGGTACTAGCAATGTTTTTGACCATAAAAAAGTTTTCTGAAAGATACTGGTCTTACACCTATTTTATTAAGTCCACACTTAATGTATTTTATATTTCTGTTGTTCTTATAAGTGGGTTGTCTTTTCATTATATTTCCAAAAGGGCTATTGCTAGTATTTAACAAAGCAATTGATTTTGACTTATTTTTTAATCTGGCAACTCGTAAATGCTAAAGAATAAATTCTAGAGAAATAAAGAGGTGAGAAGGGGCTCCCACAACTGCCAGCCCTGAAGTGTTAGAAGACATGACGTGGTCCTCGTGGTGGGGTTACAAAGCTCTACGTGCACAGGTGTCTCCACGCCCTCCCTGCCCTGTGACTGCAGGAGGGCCCCCACCCCCGCACAGGCACAGACGCGTCATCCACACTCCCCGGACTCTCTCTAGGAGCTTTCCCATTACCTGCAGATATGCTTTGGATAAAATCTGTCACATTTTTAATAAGGTGAAACATTTTAAGTAATTCACTTTGAAATGTGGTAAGTGCAGTAAAGCAGAAAGAAAACAATGCTTCTACTTAATTTTTTTGTCAGCAAATAAGAAAACCAACAGATTTTGAATACTTCTACCGTAGCTTTCAGTCATAACTAAGCAACATGTGTAAGTCATTGACAGAAAAGGATTCCTGTGTTAATAGTTTTAAATCCCGCTGCTATTGGTGATGGTTCTTGAGGGCAGTGAGTGTATCTTATCCATTTCTGTCTCTCTAGCTAAACAGCACTGTGCCTCGTTTGTAGTAAGTACAAAAATATATGTTGGGAATGTCTTCAATTTGTAACTTTTATTTATGATGAAAATGTCTAGTGAAGAAAAAACTGTGAGAAATGTTATTAATAGGAAGAATATAGAAAGCATAAGAATGTTTTTGAACACATCTGATAAGAGCTGCAGTATAGAAATACCAGAAACACTTATCAAACTAATGTCCAATATAGAAACAAAACAGTCTTGAAGCAGAGAGACAGAGAAAGGAGAGTTGGGTTAAGATCGAAGGGGCAGGCAAGGGCCGACAGCTCAGGGAACTTAAGCCAAGCGCAGAGTGAGAAATCTTGAGGGAGACCTGCAAGTAGAATTGTGCTATAAGTCTAATATCGTAGGAGAGTAAGGATGGACCTGGAGATTATTATGCTGAGTGAAATAAGCCAGTCAGAGAAAGACAAATACCAATGATCTCATTTATATGTGGAATCTAATGAACAAAACAGTAACAGAGGCATGGATACATGGAACAGCTGTCAGAGGAGAGAGGGGAGTGGGGTCTGGATGAAAGAAGGGGGAGGGATCAGCCAAAGAACATGTACATGTAACCCACAGACACAGAGAACAGTGTGGTGATGGCCAGAGGGAAAGGGAGGGCAGGGGCTGGGAGGAGGTGGGCAAAGGTGGAGGAAATGGGGACATTTGAAATAGTTTCAGTAATAAAACCAAAAGAAATAAAAGAAAAGATTTTGAAGACACAAGAAGCTTAAAAATTACCAATCTGTGTTTTCTCTGTTTCAGGTGAATGACACCAGGAAACACGGCCCTAACTAGTGAGGTCAAAGTGAAATGCTTAACAACCCTACTCAATCTAGATAAAATAGCGAAGAAAACAGCTTTAAAAAATTCATTTGGAATTTCCTTGGTGTGACTGAGCCTGTACTAGTTTTTCCTCAAAATGTAAGTTATAGCTGAGTAACGTTAAATATTTTAAGGAATATTCCTTAATGAAAGACACTAGAGAAGCCCAGGCACAACAAAACATCCAAGGAAAAGCCGAGGCAAATTAACACGCAGGCATACACTGAAATGCGTATTTTCTCCCTCATTACCGTTATCCCTTCTCCTCACAGGCCAACACCAGCCTGTACGTTGTCTCTCTGCCGTGACGAAGCAGGTCAGGCAGAGACACACTCCAGCACTTCACTGCTCTTTTAGCACCCATTTCTGACATCAGACTACATATATATACAGATGCTATTTCTAGCTCCTAATGCCATATCCTTGAACTATTTCTCTAGTCTCTTTCAAAACTTTTTTCAGACCAAGTGAGTTGGATCCTTACAACTGGGCAGATTTTCACTACCCTGCCACATAATCCAAAATCATTAAGTAATTAACTAGAGATTTAACTGAAAAAACCCCCCAAAAAACAACTGTTTACGAGCAAACAGAATGGGCTTAATTAAGCTTTTATACTAAGAAGGACTTAGGTTGACTTTCATGCTTACCTTAATTAACATGAATTTCTGCATTGGCTCAACCCATTCCAAGAGAACAATACTAGTCTGAAGTGCCCCGCATAGGTATTTATGGCCTGTGTAAGGGTTCCTCACTGTCAAGGCAAGAAAGTATAGTGAACTCTCTTACAATACAAAGTCCTTACCATAACAGCCACATGCTCCAAACACAAACAAACGAAAGCTGGCTGCTGGCTGAGTTTCTCAATTAGACTGCAGGGTGCAAAAGAAATACGGTTTTGGGGAACTGCATGAAACTCCCTCATCACTTGCGAGATTTCTGTTTGCCTCCACAAATGAAATTGCTGGTTGTTATGGGGCCTGGGGGCAGCAAGATCTTGAAAGAAGGGTCAAAGTGGATTTGGGGAGAAGTTGCCAAATTGATAGGCTATAGCACATTTGGGGACAAGTGATTCAGTGTCTCTTGGGAAGTAATGTTCAGAGGCAGTAATGCTTTGTTGTGACAACATGATGATGTTAATCACATATCACAATACAGATTTACAAATAATAATTGTAAGATTGAATTGTCTCAGTTTTTCAAGCGAAGAAAACGATCTTTTGTTTTTGCTATATGCAAATAAAACAGCTGTTTGTTATGGGGTCAGAGAGGAATTTAGGCTAGAGGTATGTGAGCTGGGAAACTCTAACCTTCACAGCATAAGGTTTCACATTTTAAAGACATTACAATACATGCTGATTGACTATATGAAGTCTCATAAGCCATCACTCAGCACAATGGTGAACAGTAATAGGTCCCTTGAAAAACAGAGGGTAATAAAGTGCTATAATAAAAATTCATCCTACTTTCCCCATTTATCCAGTCAACAAATTATTTGCAAAACCACTGTTATGTGAAAGCTACTATTTTAGGTTTAGTTTACATGGAGATGGAGTGGTCAAGACATTTGTTACTTGGGAGGTGGGGCACTGTTACTGGCAGAATGCCCTGGAATAGTACCGTTTTACACTAGATTTAAAAATAAGCCTCTTAGCATTTTCTTATCTGCTTTGCAAAGCAGGAGAGCCACATGCTATTGGATGGTTTACTTACCAACACAACACTTCTGACACCACTTGGTTTCAGGGATCTTTGCTGATACAGCAAATTTCCTAAATGTAAATGAAAATAAATATATAACACACGTAGATAAAGTGAGTATATGATAATGAAACTGTTATAAATCAGTGGAGAAAGGACGAGTTGTTAAAAATTGGTGCTTACATAACAGGTCATTTATTAAAAATAAGAGTAAACTGGAGTCCTTTCTCAATCCCCCCTCCAATCTATTCCAAATGGATTAAGGATTTAAATATAAAAAACAAAACTATCAAATATTTAGATTGTAGAAGAAGATGACCTTGGGGTTTCTTTAAAAAATGCAAAAGGGACAAATCATAGAGGAAAATACTGATAAACTTTAACTGGTATTTTTTCCACAGCTGTACCTCAAGCTACAGGTGGCATTCAATTTGGTGAATGAATTTGCTGAATACATTAATAACTTCAATTTACAAAATAATCATTGAAAAAGTGAAAAGCCAAGCCACAAAGTGGGAAAAGATATTTTCAGCACACATAACAAATTTTAAGCTATGTAAAAACTTGTCTTAACACTAAAGCAATTTATGAGAACTTTTTATTTAGATATTTTATTTCTCAGAAAAAGTGGGATGTAGATTTCCTGCAAAGATGCTTTAGATTTGCAAACATTCAAATTTAGTGTGTAAAAATTATATTTTTAAACTAGAATTTAAAAAATCACGTAGTCAAATGTATAACAAGACTGCTAGTGTACCAAGCTGTGCAATCCTCAAATTATACTCCTTCATGTCTGTACACATATTTAAACTTCTTTTAAATGTATAAATGTGTCACAGAGTAGATGTCACGGCTCTGCATTATTTTTTAAATTAGAGCTGTGCTTCACTGGTAACAAAGCTGTAGAACATGCATTTGAGACTCAATACCATTCCAAACAAGCTCAGAATAATCTTTTTGATGGATGTTCTTGGCACTGTACTGGTGGCACCTGAGTGATAACCATGCATATAACACTGAGGTATTGTAATTTTAATATTAGTATGTTTTACATGCTGATCTCTATAAAAACCTCTGATCATTGCTGACATTAACTGAGTCCTTGCCATAGGCCCCGGGTCTCACATGTTCTGTATCGTTGGTCTTTGTGATAATGCCATGAGGTACGTCATAGCACCGAAATCTGAGGCTCAGATTCAGACTTTTCCTCAAGGTCATATTGTCAGCAATTTAGGGAAAAAGAACTCTAATCTAGTATTGTCCGTCTGCAGTGTTTACAGGGATTCAGCTTTGGGAAAAAAAGTCTACTTCTCTTTATGATTCTTGATCAGTCTAACTGAAAGGTACTCTGAGTTTACAAGGTAAACTGTTAAAAACTGTTATCACTGCTAAGCACTTCTCTGTAGAATTTTTTTAATGCTATGGTACCTCCGCAATGATACAGAAATCAGTCAGATACTGAGGCAATGAATGACTACAATGGCAATCTAAAATATCTAGATTTCAAATTTCTAGTTAAATTACTGATTGTTTCCCTTGAGTGACTTTATATTGGGAAGATACATTTACCAATTAATCAAATCTATGATTGGTAAATTATAAACATGCCCCTTTCATATATGTTAGTTTCATACAGCTTAAAGCAAAACAAAAATTCCCCCACACCCTTAAACAAACTGCTTGAACCAAAGTCCTTTTTAGAGTTTAAAAATCTGATAGATTTCCACTGGCAACAACTTTAATGTTTCTGGTCCACGCTGTGAACTTGTTCCCTGGCCCCCGAGGTTAAGTAAGGGGTTAATTTACTAAATCATTCAAAATCCAGAAGTAAATAAGTGACATGGGTAAGGCAAAAACACCAACCATTAAGTATAGCTTCCAGTTAACAATAATGAAAACATTCAAAATTGAGTTGTGGGCAGCCTACTGAAGTGTTATAAAAATCTATCATTTTCTATAGAGACCTATACACTTTAATTTTAGTCATAATTTTACACAAAGACAATAAAATTTCTTTTACCAGCACCCAACTGACTAGAATCCTAAGTTAACTAATACTCTTAATGTATTTCATATAGGATATTTTAGGGTACATCACAGACACAGTTCAATTTACCATGCTTAATAATGATGACTACTGGTCTATTTATTAAGAGCATACCAGGCGCCAGAAACCATGGTAGGTACTTTACATATATAATTTATTATTTTCTAAACAACTCTGCAAGACGGGTATACTGGTTCCATTTTACAAATGACTGTATTGGAGAGGTTGTGTAATTTTTCCAAGGCCCAAGACCTAGTAAGTGAATGATGCAGGACTTAAATTCAAGCCTAACGGGACTCGAAAGCCTTTGCTTTATTAAAGAGTATATATACTATGACACAGTAAGTACCTATATTTATAATGGGAACCACAAGGCATTACAAGACGCTCACTCAAAGGTAGTTTAATTTGTGCTCACTATATGGCAGAAGAAATGGTATTAATACATATATGAAATATCATGCAAAAAAGGTTTTCAGCCCTAGCTGGTATGGCGCAGTGGATTAAGTGTGGGCCTGCGAACCAAAGAGTTGCAGGTTAGGTCCCCAATGGGGGGTGCTAGAGAGGCAACCACACATTGATGTTTCTCTCCCTCCCTTACGCTTCCTCTAAAAAGAATTAAGAGTAAATTTTACAGTGATTGATTTTTATATAATGAAACTGAAGAAAGTGAGAACATCTCGGTGGGTGCTGCGGACACCAGCACCTGACTATAACCAAACAACCTGAAATAATAGCTTAGAGGTAAAATACTCTAGGTAAAATCTTACCGTACAGAAATTCCTTAAAGGAAGAGCTAACATCTTACTCAATTTTGTCTCAGCTATATAACAGAACTCTTTGAAGAACTGAACCCAAGGTCTCTAGCCTAACAAAACGGTATCAAAATGCGAATGCACTGAAATTTAGGTGCCTTACATTCCTTGCGGGCCCCTAACTTATACCTTATGTATATACTTTTAAACTTGATGGTCCATGCCCACAGGAATTTAGGATTATTAACTTAGGAAGTTGGGTGGAAATATGCTGTAAGGAGGCAGGAAAATAACAGCACAAAAGTGACAGCTGGGAGAAAAAGTGGGGCAGAAAAACTATGTAAGAAGTAACTCCCTAATCCTATTCTTGGAGCTTGTTTTGAGGCCTAATTCGCCTAACTCTAACTACAGGTTATAGTACAAGTACTAAGCTCCTAACTGCCAACTCTGAGTCATTATAAAAAGATCCAATTAAACTAAATGTAATCCATTTTAAGACATAAAAGCATGCAGTATATTTTTAAATAATTTTCACCCTAAATGTTGATTTTTAAAAGTTTTTGTACACGAAAAGGAAAACCTTAGTTATCCTGTAGACTCAGCAATTGAGAACAGCTTTTCATTGAACTGAAAAGCTCAAGTCCTATATTAGTTGCTTTACAACTAATATTTAAATGAAAGAATGGCTATCTTTATAACTCTTTTGTAAAATACATTTTATACCAGACTCTTAAGACTTTTAGTCAATAAAGGAGGTCCAATATAATAACTAGAAGAGTGTAATTAAAAATTCTTGAAAGTAGAAAAGTTAAAACCCTCAATTTCTAAGTAATTATCTAATGTAAAAACCTTTATTTAATAAATCATTTTGATTTGTAAGTTTAGAAACTTTACCTTAAGAAAAATTCATTTTTCAAAAAGATTTTATTTATTTATTTTTAGAGAGGGGAAGGGAGAAAGAGAGGGAGAGAAACGCCACTGTGTGGTTGCACTGACACGCGCTCTATTGGGGACCTGGCCCGCAACCCGGGCTTGTGGCCTGAGTGGAATAGAACTAGCGACCCTTTCGTTCGCAGGCCCGTGCTCAATCCACTGAGCCACACCAGCCAGGGCAGAAAAACTCGTTTTATTTAGATATGTAACATAAAATTATCAGCAAATTACAGAAAAAACTTAGTTTTAACCTTACAGAAAAAAATTAAAAATTCAAAAAGAAAACATCTGCTGCAATTTGATAATGGAAAGAAGTTTTAGGAGAATGTGATAAACACATGTGAAAATATATTTACTTCTTTTTTTAAAAAATATTTTATTTATTTATTTTTATAAAGAGAGGAAGGGAAGGAGAACAACAGGCAGAGAAACATCAATGTGTGGCTGCCTCTCACGTGGCCCCCACTGGGGACCTGGCCTGCAACCCAGGCATGTGCCCTGAATGGGAGTCGAACTGGCAACCCTTTGTTCTCAGTCTGCGCTCAATCCACGGAGCTACACTAGCCAGGGTTTACTTCTTTTTTAAAAAGTGTATTTTATTGACTATGCTATTACAGTTGTCCCATTTTTTCCCCCTTTAATCACATCCTCCCTGCACACCCTCTCCCACCAGCATTTGCCCCCCTCACCCAGTTCATGTCCATGGGTCGTACATATAAGTTCTTTGGCTTCTCCATTTCTCATACCATTCTTAATCTGCCCTTCCATTCTAAATGATAGCCTTGCTGGGTAGAGTAATCTAGGTTGCAGATCCTTGCCTTTTTTGACTTTGAATACTTCTTTCCAGCCCCTTCTTGCCTGAAAGATTTCTTTTGAGAAATCAGCTGAGAGTCTTATGGGAACTCCTTTGTAGGTAACTGTCTCCTTTTCTCTTGCTGCTTTGAAGATTCTCTCCTTATCTTTAATCTTGGGTAATGTAATTATGATGTGTCTTGGTGTGTGCTTCCTTGGGTCCAACTTTTTTGGGACTCCCTGAGCTTCCTGGACTTCTTGGAAGTCTATTTCCTTTGCCAGATTGGGGAAGTTCTCCATTATCTTTTTAAATAAATTTTCCATTTCTTGCTCTTCCTCTTCTCCTTCCGGCACTGCAATGATTCAGATGTTGGAACGTTTAAAAACTTGTCCTGGAGGTTCCTAAGCCTCTCCTCATTTTTTTGAATTCTTGTTTATTCATTCTGTTCAGGTTGAATGTTTATTTCTTTCTTCTGGTCCAAACTGTTGATTTGAGTTCTGCTTTCCTTCCTTTCACTGTTGGTTCCCTGTATATTCTTCTTTATTTCACTTTGCATAACCATCACTTCTTCCTCTGCTTTGTGACCATACTTAACCAATTCTGTGAGCATCCTGATTATCAGTGTTTTGAACTGTGCATCTGATAGGTTGGCTTATTTCTTCATCACTTAATTCTATTTTCGGAGTTTTGATCTGTTCTTTTATTTGGGCCATATTTCTTGGCTCGGCGTGCCTGTTACATAATAAGGGGCAGAGCCTTAGGTATTCAACAAGGCGGGGCAACCAGAGTCACTGTGTTGTGGTAGTGTATATGGGGAGGGGTCCGAGCAGGAACAATGCTGCTTGCTCAGCTCTTGGCTGACTTTCAGTCACTTCCCCCGCCACCCACAGACAAATTGGGCCCTTCTGGTGCTGATTCCTGGGTAGGTGGTTTTGTGTGCATTCTAGGACCCTCTGGGTCTCTCCAATGAACTCTCCTGTGAGTCTCCCTGCTTTTTTTAATCTCCACAGGTTTTTACAGTCAGAGGTTCTGAGGGTTTCTTTTCCTGTGTTGGAACCCTGGGTTGCACAGTCTGCCTCACTCCCCAGTGTTCCTCCTGGTTAATCCTCATGCAAATGTGGGACTGCCTGCTCCTCCAGCCGCCACCTTGCCAGGCATCTTCTCCACCCCAGCTGTCCATCTCTGCTCCTCCTACTGGTCTACATGAATGTTTGTTCTTTAGGTCTTTGGTTGTTGGATTTCCATACAGTTTGATTTTCTGGCAGTTCTGGTTACTTTTTGTTTTTAAATTTGTTGCTGTCCTTCCTTTGGTTGTGCAAGGAGGCAAAATGTATCTACCTACGCCTCCATCTTGGCCAGAAGTTCCTATATTTACTTCTTACAATCTTTTCATTACACATAATTTCTACTGATGCAAACTGAGTGCTTTTTCAACTTCTGCAGTATGATTATTTATTAGAATGACTTAACATACTATGTAAATGTATAGTTACCTTGGCAGGATTCTGTCAGGGAGTTTGTGTGCTGGAATAGCAACAGGTAACTTCTGCATTTGTCTTGCATAATCAAAAAGCCCTGGTAAATTATGGGAATAAAGCTGAGAAGCTTTACCTGTAGAGAAAAATAAATATAACATAAAAGCTAATCATACAGATAGGAACAACTGTAAGGCGTTTAACTACTAAAAGACTTACCAGATATTGAAAGCAAGCAATTGTTCATTACATACAACCATGTACACCTTCTGGGGAATAGCTGATAAAAAAAAAGCATAATGTTTACAAAGGATAATAGGTAACAACAATCTAATTAATATGTATACATTAACCAAAGCTGTCATATCAATAGGCCAGTTTTTAAAAGAAACTTATTTTGAATAGAAATTCATTTTATAAGGCATTTAAAACAAGACGAGATACACACATACACATTTATACGGGAGGGGGAAAGTAAATTAGCAGTGCAAGTCTTTACAAGATAGGACTAGCTGGAGTCTTGTTTATGATATGGACTATGTAATCCCAAACTACACAGGAAAAGGACATTTCAAACAGTGTCTATTCCTTTATTTTGGTTCTGGCATTAGACAGGACTCTCTTGTGTACTTCTTCCCCAAATGTTCTTATCTATGCATATGTACACCTGTGGTTTCTGGAGCACAGGTGTTCATATGCAAGAAGTAAAAAAAAGGATCATGGCACGTTGGAGCATATGATATGAAAATACCAGATGTAGAGAAAAAAGGGCTGAGAGAGAATATGATGATAACTTATAAATCATAAAGGATGTATAAATATATGGAATTCATTACTGAAATCTAGTATATAGGAACTAAGAGACACCTCCGGAAGCTTGAAAGTGATTAGTATTTAGGGCCAAAAAAAAAAAAAAAAAACCACCACAAAAAAAACCCCAACCCACAGTCCATATACTTTGAAGAAAAAAACCTGCTCTTTTCAGATATTTTATCAGGAATATCAGTGGGTCTCAAAGTGGTCCTTGCACCAGCATCGTAAACATCACCTGTGCATTTGTAGAAATGGAAATTCTTGGACCTCACTCCAGACTTACTGAATAGAAGTTCTGAAGGTGAGCCCAACAATCTGTTTTAATCAGCCCTTCAGGTCATTCTGATGCACTGTGCAGTTTGAAAACCACTGATGAGTATCATTAAAGCATTCTGATTGAACAAGCTTGGCTGCTGGGTCTGCTCTAGCATTTCCAATTAGGTTACTCCAAAATAGATTGGGATGTGGGTGGGGAATGGAGAGAATTAAGAAATAAATGATGGAACATTTCAAGGCCTCTAAGGACATTACTACATTAAAGCACAAAGTCACAACGATAGCCTCAAAAAATTAAAAGAGAAAAGGTAATAATAAAAGGGGAGAAACAAATTAGAAACATTTCTCTAGTACCAAATCTATGGTTTATTATGGGATTATATATTGTAGTATAAGTGATTTAGTTTATTTCGACGAGATCGGGCGCATTTAGGGTGGTATGGCTGTAGACTGTAAGTTTATTTAATGCAAGTACAGGAAAAGACACAAATTTCTCCCATATTATTAACACAGCTACAATGACAAGTATTTATGCAAAGTTTTATTAAGTGCTGGATTTCACTTTGAATTCTCATTTTTAGTCACATTTAATAAAGCTCTGATGTTTTTCTAGCTTTGTAATGTCCACTTCCTTTAGCGAATTAGGCTCTGGGTGAAATAGTCAGTTCAATAAAAGTATATAATAGATAAGAATAATACGTTCTACAGTTTGTCCAGATTCGAGATCTGCTTTCTTAATGACTCTGTGACCTTAGGTAATTTACTTAACCTGTGTGTCAGTGTTCCTGTTTGTAAAACAAGATACTCCTTATTAGTGACTCAACAAGAAACTCCTTGTAAGGTGCTTAGAATACTGTCTGGTGTACAGTGAGCACACAATGTTAGCTATTACAGCAGATAAAAAATGTAAAACGAACACCCTGTTTTGTTTCATTTTCTCACCTTTCAGCATCTTCGCCTATCTAGCAGACTCATGCCACTTAGTTTCTTTCCCCTGAAGTACAGAGAAAACCAACCTAACAATCAATTTCACAGTAAGATGGAAAAACTCAGGGCTCACATACACTCACTCTCTATTGGCTTCCTCTGGGAAAAAAAGTGGTTTGTTTTGAAGGGAATGTTTAGCTAAGAAAGCATTACTTTAATAGTGTAATTTCAAATGCTGAAGCACCCAAGAGATTTATTGCAGATTGGGGCTCACTGGAGTTGAAGACTACCTTCATGTAACAGTCCCTTAAATTAGGTTAATTAATGTTTATCCACCCATGCACGAAGTTGGTCTTGTTCTTTATAATTAGTATTTTTATTAAGTAATATAGTTTTTAGATATATTCTTATATCCAAGAAAACTATTACCAGCTTTGAATTAGCTATTTACTAATTATTATAAATAACAAGATGCTTTTCTTTTTCCCTATTTCTTAAGCATTTTTCAGCCACTTCACTGTACACCTCTCCAATGAAAAGATTTAGGGTACATCATACAGTTTAGGACCTTGTTAGAAAATCTGACTAAAAAAATGTTGTGATGGGAGAAGATAGAAATGTTTGGTTATAAAGAAATTATCATTACTTATGGATTATCCTCTCTGTTTTATTTGTAATCAATTTTTATTGATAATGGAGAATTACTTGAACACCCCACAGGCACCCAAAATTCAATGTGACCAAAATGAATGCATCACTAATCTCTTCAAACCACGTTCTCCTTCTGTACACTACACCCAGCGCAAAGTACTGTCATTCACCCAGTCACTCAGGTTGGAAACTTGCAGTTTCCGACTCCCTGAAGCTCCCTGTTGAACCAGCCATTCAATTTGGCCAAGTCTAGCTCTCATCTTTCTCTAGACCCAGTGTTTCTCTATAGGGGCAATACAAGTGGGAGGGTCAGTGTGGTCAGACAGTTAAGGACATGGACTCTGGAGCCAGCTTGCTCAGGTTCACATCCCAGGTCAGCCACTTAATAGTTGTGGGATCTTTGAAAAGTTACTAGTCCTTTCTGTGCCTTGGATTTCTCATTTGAAATGAGAATAATACTGCTATCTATCCCTGAGAGTTGTTGTGATGATAAAAATAAGTTAATATACGTAAAGCATTTAAAACTGTGCCTGGCACATGTCAATTTTATATAGGTATTAACTATTAATATCATCATCATTATTAGCGTTTATGCAGATTGTTTAGTGTTCCTGACCTCTGGGTACTAAATGCCAAAAGCTTCAGCCAATCATTGTGACAATTTAAAATGTCCCCATACAGTCCCATGCCCCATTTTTCCCTCTCTGTCCTTTCTACTTCTGCCCCGACAACACTTCTTCACCCTTTAACCATAAGCTCTAGTCTCACATTTCACAATACTGGAAACAGGTATTTCTAAAACACAGATACAATCATCAGCACGATACAGAAAGCTCTGGGATTTGGCACCTGCTTACTCACCAGTTCCATTTATTGATACTATTCCACGCTCACTCTATACTCTAGTGAAATCATCCATTCACGTATGTCTTCTTATTTACCCTCTTTCTGTCTCTTGTAACCTACTCACAGTCATTTATGTCCCATTTCAAATGCCTCTCCTTCCCACCTCCGCCCAGGAGGTGCTAGTGACTTCTGCCTCTGTGGCCTATACCCTGTACTACATCTAACTCTGAGTGGTGAAGTTACTGGTTTATGTGTCTCTTTCCTCTATTAGGTTATGAGCTCCTTAAGGGTAAGGACTAGTACTGTGAATGTCTTCAATATCTGGTAAATAGAACACGCTCTACGAAGGTTTTATTAATAAAATAGGCAGGAAATCATAGAATTAAAATTATTTCTTATCTAGTGTCTAATATTGCATAAAACTTAAAAATTAAAAACAAGAAAAATGCAAAATAACACACCTGTTCCATTGATGTTTCATGAAGTTCATTAAGATTCAAGGTGTAAATCCCTTCTTCCGCACCAAATATCAAGTACTGATCTGAAATGACAAAAATAATTCAATGATTTTGATATATATAAAACTTTTAAAAAGAATTTATATAATCTAAAATTAAGTAAATATGTAAACATAAAATTACTATGATTTATAAGCACTACATACTTTTTATTTTAATGCAAGTTAAGTGTTTAAACACTAACTTAATGAACTGAGTTGTAAGCAAACATTACCCTCAAAACAGTGAAGACAACTTTTATGTAAAAAATGTTGTGGAGACTGTCATGCTAAGACTCCTCACTCGTCAGAGGGTGCTGAGGACTGGCAGAGAACCTCAGCTCCCTCTCTAACATTCCTTTAAGAGAGGACCATGTGCAACTGCCATACAGAATGTAAATCAAGAACAGCTGACACAGACTCAAAAATTCTGCACATGGGCTATTATTATAAGCACTAACGTCAAAAACAAAACAAAAGCAAAACAAAGAAATAAAGAAAACCTGACTAGTGCCTATTAAAAAAAGTTAACTAAAACTTGGATCCATACTACAGTACCCAGTATCTTCTAGAACAGGGGTCCCTGACCCCCAGCCTGCGGCTGGTACTGGTCCATGGCCTGTCAGGAACCGGGTGGCACAGCAGGAGGTGAGCGGAGGCCAGAGAGCAAAGATTCCCTTGCATCACGCATTACTACCCGAGCTCTGCCTCTGTGCCAAAAAGGTTGGGGACCGCTGCTCTGAAAGATACTAGAAGTTTGGTCATGGTCTGTTTGATCTGTTTTTACAATATAAAACAAGAGGTCAAGAACTCCAGACTAAACTGAAGTACGCTGAGAACTCAGAATGCCACAAGCATCTGTCCAGCGTTCAGGGTTAGTACTGGTAGATGATTAAAGGCACAGGCTTGTGGTCAGACAACTGAACTGGCGTCACACTGCAGCTCTACCGCCGAACGGCTGTGACCCTCTCTGAGTGTCATTCTCCCTACCTATGAAATGAGAGTACCTATACTTGGGTTTTTTCAAGTTTAGAAAGAATAAGTATGTGTTTTTCTATGTTGTTGGTCAGGTATATACAGTTGTTAGTGCCTAATTACAACTATTCTTTTATGACCCCTTCTAAGGTGAGAGATCCTCTAAAGTGGTCACCAGATCCTGAATTCTTAATAGTTAAAGCAATAGTTCAGCACTGGCTGTGTCTGAAACACAGATATTGAATGATTGTGCTGCAGAAAAGCAAAAGCTTTCCTGGTAGAAATTAGGGCGGCAGAGAGCATATGGTTTCACTATACTGACACGGTAACTACACAGTGAAATTTTAATGTCATGTGCCACCTCAAACATTGTTATTAACATAGAGAAACATTTACTTAAAACATTTTTAAAAATTGTAACAAAACTTTTTTCAGGAAGATTCAGAATATGAATAAAATCAAATCCTTCATGGTCTCAGTTTTAAAAACAACTACAAAGACAACAGACAAAAACATGTAACACTACCTCTGGTGTCTGGGTTTATCCATGATGTTGCACAGTGAATTTTCAAGGGACACCCATTAAAAACCTTTGAGAAGCATGCCCCCATCTGGAAAAATGAAAAATAATCAAATTAATACACTAAGTCATAGTCATTTGCCTAAGGATTCCAGGAACAACAGGACTATTAACTGATAAAAGATTTCACTGAAGAGTTATTTCATTTTTCCTATCTTCTCAAATAAACAAGACGGTAATAGCACCCAATTCTGCACAATAATTTTTTTTACATAAGTATTATTTACACGTCTAACATCAAGAGCAATATAATTTTCCCTGGTAAGAAGGAACTCATAACAATCTCTACAAAGATGAAAAATTTCCTTATTTGGTTCTGTGAGCCTAAAATCATTGAATTTAATATTACATGGTAAAAGAGGTATGATTGATTTAAAATTCATATGTGTACTTCAATCTCACAACATAAAAACCCACTTTAAAAAAAAATTGAGCAATCTGATTACTTTCCTTGGAAGGATTAAATAAAAAAGCCCATTTACAAATCTTTCAGATAATACCTTATAATGAACTACAATACAGTCAGTATCACTCATTTGAACTTTTTCTGATCTTCAAAGAATAAAATGTTAATTTTGTAATTATTGTTCAGATTAAATATATACAACTTACTCATTTAATCGCTTACTATCAAGAACTTAAGAGGAAAAAGAATATAAAAATATTTGATTAGAAGAATAGCACTGTGCATCATTTTACAGCAGGAATGTTTTCTTCACAAAAGTGGAGATACTGGGGGGCAAAAATAGGTTTACAGTTGTTCATAGGGAAAATAATGCAACAATTGATAAATAATAATACAAAAATAAACTATGTTTCAAATACTCACAACTGTAAACCTACTTTTGCCCCAACCTGTACTCTGAGAAAACACATCACTAGTTGACTATAATGAATTAAAAATATTAACATAAATTAAATAAATCTGAAGATTTCCTTTTTACTCACAGAAACCCACTAACCAGTATTTTAAAGACTTTTAATGTAAGGGCAGAAATGGTATCACTTTACTAACCCTAACAATTAAGTTACCCTTTAAGATAGCTACCACAAGGCCTATGTTAAGGTCCTGCCAAACCCCCTAAAAAAACCAATGACAAAATGAGGTACAAACAAACCAGTCTCAGCCTTAAGCCAATTTGTATAGTTGGTCTCATCTGGTGTTCCATGGTTATCAGCACGCTCTGTAAAGTGCATACCTGATGTAACAGTTTTACCTTGTAGCCAAGTAAGAAATTTCATCCTTACTTGGTATGTGTGTATATCTTATGTGTATCTCCATATATCTATGTATGTCTGCTAGACTTGGCAGCTCTTTATACGCAAAACTTCTGTTATAAGATAAAACATAGTTATTTAGATCTTGATACTAATTAAAGAGTTAAAAGGTAAAATGGCTAAAAGTATAGTTAAAAACTGGAAAAACTATGGCATTTTCTAAACTAGTGTTACGAAGGTTTTGGATTACAGATTTGTAGCAGTGGAAATGTAGTTCTGCCTGTACTAACCTAAAACTACACTGAGTTAATATCATTTTAATCCTAGGACAGACCATATCTAATAAAAAAAATCCACAACAGAATATACCATGGGCATCTAAGTTCTTTCTAGTTGTAGGTCTGATTAGAGTTGGGTGAAGATTTGTGATATTGGTGCCTAAGGCCGTGGGGTCTCAGTTTTACTCAAGGGGCAAAATGAAGAGTTTGAGCCAGATGCCCCCTTCAATATTCCTTCTGGTTCTAAAATTTTATGTTTTTGATAACTGAAAACATGTTAGCCATGTGCCTTTTTCACACTTCTTCAACAGTATCTGCACTGAAGATATTAATACATTTTGGAATAAAGCTTTAAAATGTATAATTTTATCATAATTTTGTTTTGAGGAACTACTTTTCATGTGTAATCAATATTTAAATTATCAGGGAAACAGATTTTTTCAATAATCAGGGATGTTCCTTCAAATAGGCAAGCAATCTAATCAAAGGCACACATACAAGCAATTATTTGCCATTGTATTTAGATGGAAAACTTAACATACTTGGTATTTATACTTACATGCACTTTAGGTGTTGGGGGTAGACCATTACTAATAGGCTTCTAGAAAAAGAACACATGCATGATTACATCTCTTTTATTGCTGTTTGGTGTAACTACTGTATTTTAAACACACGTATTAGAATAACATGTGTTCATAACATACATGAATACATTCTTTTTGTAAAACAAAATACTGTAGATAGGCTGAAGTTCCTTATAAATCTTCCACAGTCCACTTATTCCTAGTTCCTGCACCTCAAAAACCAGCTGAGTGTGTACCTTTCCAAACCTTTCTCAGGCAATTATACACACTCACGTTATTTGTGTATCCAGACTTTTTGGATATATTTATATAAATGTCCCCACAGAAAATACTGTTTTTGTGTGTGTTTAAGAACATAATGGTCAAGCTCTATTGTGCAACTTATTCTTTGACTTAATATTGGGTCTTAGCATTTTGTATCAGTACAAATAGATGTGGTTCATTTATTTTTTAAAGATTTTATTTATGTTTAGACAGAGGAGAGGGAGGGAGAAAGAGAGGAAACATCAAGTGTGGTTGCCTCTCGCATGCCCCTAACTGGGGACCTGGCCCAAAACCCAGGCATGTGCCCTGACTGGGAATCGAACCTGTGACCCTTTGGTTTGCAGGCTGGCACTCAATCCACTGAGCCGCACCAGCCAAGGCCATTTGTTTTAACTGCAGTATAGTAAGACTGTAATTTAGCTATTCCCTAATTGTTACTGAACATTTAGGTTACTTTCAATTATTTAGTGTAACAACAATGTGGAAATGATCACCCTTGCATATACCTTACTATGCAATATGTGAACTTATTTTCAGGGTATGCTGTGAAAAGGGAAACTACTGGAACGTGGAATCTGTATCTTTTACATTTTATTGACTGCCAAAGTGTCTTTCAGAGTTCCCATACCACATCACACTCAGCAACGCATGAGAGTTCTGGTTTCTTATAGTCTCACAGACACTGAAATGTTATCAAACTGATCAGTAAAAAATGTTTTCTCAGGTGTTCCTCATTAATTTGCATGCCTCTGGCTGCTAGAAAGGTTGAGACTCTTTTTAAAAAATATGTTTACTTGCTCTCTATACTTCCTCTTACATAAATTGTTTTTCATTTTTTTTTAACTAAGTTATATCTTTTTAAATCTATTTGCTGGAATTCTTTATATAATCTAGATTTAAATTTTTTTTTAAATCTCATATATGTATTACAAATGTATTCTCCTAGTCTGTAGATTCTCTTAACCTTGTTTAAAATGTGTTTTATCAATCAAAGTTAAATTTGATTTACTCAAATATATGAGTAATTAGTCAGCATATGCGGATAAGTATAAGAGCAAAAATAGCACATAGGCTCATCTACAATATTTTCAAGGGTACTAGATATTCTTCCAAGGAGCTACATTCTTGGAGTACATAATTTGTCCCCCAAAGAAGGAATCTCTTTGGGAGAGGTTATACTTTAATATGCATTTTATAAAAGTCTAGATATCTTTTGAGGTTAATCTTAATAAGAGCTTTTTAAGGAATAATGTTACAATTTTTTCTCCACCCAATGGAAATCAGAATTCTTTAAGTAACAAAAATGAATTAAAAAGTTATGTTAATTCATTTCATATGCATGATACAAATATTCTGTGTAGTACCATTTATGTATCAGACACTTCTGAAATTGACTATATAAAATTTTACTTTGTAGATATGTTTATGAGATGTACAGACTATTTTTGCCACCAATTTCTGATAATTTTTTCCCATTTGGCAAATACTTTATGCACTTATTTCTATATTTATGTTCTTAAATTATCTTCTACCATTAATTATAATGAAACATCATTTTTAATTAGGGAGCTCTGAATACTATAACTGTTAGATTTAAGTACTAACAGAATTGGCGGTAAATAATTTCAAGAAGCTGCACAAACAGTAATCATGCTTCAGTATATCATGGATACTGTTCATCCTATGATAGTCATGGAATATTTATTTCAGAATTATTAAGACTGTTAGTTTAACTAGTAGTTCCTTATACTAATGAAATAAGGTAATCGAAAAAGTGAATTAAAAATGCATATATAATAAAACGTACACATCTCTCAAAAGTTACTATACTGCTGCGGAGTCATTAAGCTGCATTTTTATACTACAACATTAACAGGGCTGCTAAGACTTAAACTGATGAAAACAGAAAGTCACTGCTGAAAGTCAATCTTTTATGAAAAAGATTTCATAAAACCCATTTCTGAAGGACAATTTACATCTTTGTTAAAAATGTCATAAATTTCACAAATTACAATGGACAACCCCGGTCAAATGCCTTAACTGAATTATAAAATACAGTATGTCACATTCTATAATCAAATGTTAAAAAGTAGTTGAACAGATATAGTACAAAGCCTCTAATAATGCTTACTGTGCAAAGCCATAGCCATATGCACATAAATATATTAAAGGTACTATGTAAATTTCTATAAATCTAACGACAAATATTAGTGTACACAAAAACTTCAAAAATATTATCTTATTTCATGGTCTCACTGGCATCTGCTCTATTGGGGATTTTAAGGATTTTTTATTGTTTTAAGTTCTATGATTATAGACAAATGTCTTCTGATGATCAAGAGTAAATTCTTTTTTTAAATTGAAGAGTAAATTATTTACAAATGTTAAATATTTTAAACTGCCTGATAAATATTATTTGTTTTAATAGTTATGCCATATGTCTTATCTGAAATTTATAATAGAAATAGCTGCTATGGCTAATTTCATTTTTCTTAAAGTGGTATCTACTAGGAAATAATCTTAATTTTTCTTCCTCCTTAGCTATTCTGAGCAAGAGTAGGAATACTGCAAATTTCATAATCTACAGTTAGAAATTTACCCTAGGGTAGAAGCTATAGTTTTCCTTATCTGGCCATGTCCTTGTTTCCTAAACTTCCCGAGAGGAACTTTTACGAACCAATTCTCATCAATGAGAATAATAATAAACACAAGAAGAGTGAGTGTTTACTTGTATGCAGGTCACAAATTGGTTAAATAATTTGAACAGAAAGCCATCGTTCAAGTTTACCATAGCAAAATTATTTTTAAAAGATTTAAATAATCCATATAATTAAAATAAATGCACTAAAATACCAATATAACTAATCATAAAATATACAATTGCTATAGTTCACTAATTATCATTGCCAAACCAACCTAATGGTGAAAAAGAAAACAAATACAAGTAGACTTTATGAACAGAAATACCTACTGGTACATCTTTCTTCTCTTTCCTCGAAGGGTTTGTGCCTCTATGTTCATTCTGTTGTTGACACAATGATCCATCTCGTTCACCATTTAACTGGAAGGAACCCACTCCATTTCCTTCAATAAGATATGTTTAAATGTATTAAACAAGGATTGATTTTCACTCAGGAAATTATCATGTAGGAAAGAAAAATATCTCCACAACAGTTTCAGCTTTCATTTGGGATCACCCAATCAGAGTATTTAGTATTGAAGTACTAAATATATATAATTTTTCATACAGGTAAATTTAAATTCAGTTTATATCTAAGTATATATATTTGTGTTAAAAAGACAAAAAAGAAACAATGAATATATATTTCAGCAAAGGAGCAATTTAGAGTATGTTATCAAAGGAATTTCCACTGCTTTTTAAAAAGTTGCTTCTTCTGCATAATATGCAAGAAATTTTACAGTATTAAAAACAGCATCCTGTATTATACTTTGGAGGCAAATACCCAGCAAATACTGACAATTATTTTTTTAAATAATTAAATGAAATAAAATAAAGGAGTCAGCCAAAGCATCCTCTTGCTTTTCTAAAACAGAAGTAGCTTAGAACCAAAACCCCTTTTCCTTTTTTGTTCAGAGTTTAACTTCTCTTGTTGCCAAACTACAGATAAATGATGAATTGGGCATAAACAATTCCCCAAAAGAGGGAAGGCTAGATATGAAAGGAGAAACAAGGGGCCAAATATCCCAAACTAGGCCATAGGCAATCCTGTCATAAAAACACTTCAAACCACCAGGCAAAACGCAGAAAACACCTTTGTAGCCCTTGCCTTTCTTTTTCCCTCCTCAAAGGAATTTCAAATAATCTACAGATTCCCTCCATTTTCTTCACAGTTATCAAAACCTACTTCACTTATTTCGGCTCCATTACCTAAAGGAACAGGCTTTTGTGGAGGTAATCTGGGAGGTGGTGGTCTAGGTGGGACTTGGGATGGTTTTGCTGGGCTCTCTGACGTGGGACATCTCTTGATTGTTCCTTGATTATCATCCTCAGTAGGATGAGTTTCCTGGGGTATGAATATGGACTTAGGCTGAAATAATACAGAAAAGGAGACCAATTATTAAACACGAAATTATCCATGTTTCATTAAACATAAAAATACTAAGTACTTTTCCTTAAGTAAGTATTATTATATATTAGAGGCTTTCAAACTGTTTACTAGAACAGTTTAAAGGTTATCCAACTATCTGATTTAGATTATCTCAAGAAATATCTTAAAATTGCACACTAAAATGTTTTTTTCAGGGAAAAAACTGGCCTCTTTCTATTAATTCCTGACAGGCCTTCCCACCTAAGACTTGCCAAATAAAATTATTCTGGTCTTTCTTATCTCCAATTTAAATGAGTCTCTTTTTATTTTAAACATTCAGCTCCTTACAAGGCTAATTTAAACTGTCTCTTTCAGATGACTCAATGTCTTTTATGTTAATGCTTAATCTTTCAGACTGGGGGCAGGGGAAGATACCAATTAAAATTTTATCATAGAGAATACTAATATACAAGATGCCTGAGAAACTTTTTGTTCAGATAATTGTAAAACCTCCAATCAGCAGAAGGTTTGGAGAATTTATAAAAGTGTCCCTTATTAGGAAGATTACTCAACACTTAACCTCTTTGAACTTCAGATTTCTATAATTTTGCTAATATAATACTAAACAAGCAAGTACGGTATTATTTACCTGTGTGAATCATGATTTTCACAAAAGTATAAAATGAAAACATTTTATATAGTAATATATGGATGTCAAGACTAGTCAGACTCCAGTTCTCATTTATAACCCCTGATTTTAAACCTTATAGCAAACAGCTCATTTTATAAACAAAATTTGCTATGCGTAAGCTTATAGAATGAATTTATATTACCACTACCTATATTGGCTCCTTTTATCCTAAAAAAATCATCTGTTGAAATTATTTTATTATTTTATGCTTCTTTTTGCTTGGCAAAAGGATTTTATTGATAAAAAAATTGAAAATTACTCACCTATTATAAATTTAAAAGTACCTTCTGAACATCAAATATCTGATATGACAAATCACTATTCTTTACTCATTCTCAGGACATCAGTTACTAGTGGATTATGGATTTTGAGAAATATAAGTCCTAAGTGAAATATTACTAACCCATTAATCTTATTATTTAGAATATAGAATATAAATTCTTATAATTTAGAATAAACAATAAATGGCAAGTTGGGCAATTAAAACAAAGAATAATCATCACAATTATCTACTTATATCATTATTTGTAACTTCATATTGATGTTTCATTGTCCATTTCAAGTGAAAATAAGCTACAGAATAACTATTAATACACTATTAAACAATCACACACACAAATTCAACAAAAACAAACCTGCCTACCTTTGGTGGTAAAGGAGGTGGAACTTTTGCTTTCATGGTTGAACTATAAAAATATAAAACTTTAGAATTAGAACTCTTGGTTTTACAAAAAAATCATTAGTAAAATATAATTAATTTTTCAAAGTTATGGAAGAAAAATTTGAGTAAACGAGTTTCTTTTTTCTAAGACTATCGGTGTTTTCTAAAGTATTTTGTAAATATTCAACTTATGCTTAAATGAAGTATTATTTAGAAATAACTAAGTAGATATATTGAGTATATATATTCTTTCTTGGTTTCGAATACTATATAGTAATACTACAATTACAGTTTGTATCAACTGAAAGGTAATTAATATAAAATCATAAGTAACAGTTTAGGAAAAAACAGCAAAATGACATATTTTTATACTGTCAGATATGAAATATCTCTGATGAACCTCATCAACAGCTATATAATGCTCGATGAAATTATAGAATTGATTTGATTGAGACTAAGATTCATTACAATTCAGGATTACAGTTTTAAGCAAGTTCACAAAACTTAAAAGATGATGTAGTGTAAGTTCTCTGATGAGGAAACTGAGGCCCAGAGAGATTATGTGACCTGAACCAAGGTCACAGATTAGTGAGGGAGAAAGGAAAACCTATGCTTCCACAGACTCAGGTGCTCCTGTAGCTCTACCATGAAACTGTATCTTTCTTAGAAAAGGAAGAAAAATGTCAAAGAACTATCAATGCTTACATAACTAAAAATATTCTCCCTTTAAAAAATATTACATTTAATCCAAAGTCTTTGTTTATTTTGAAAAACATCAAATTAAATTTAATCAACCGTAGAATAAGCCTCTTTGTAGTTGTAGTAGTAATTATGGCAACTACCATTTATTTACTAATTTATGATACTAAGCTGCAAGATACATTTACTATAGTTGTTAGTTTTTTCCAAAGATCTTTGTTATCATCTAATGCTATGGACTGAAATGTATACCCCAACTTCGTATGTTCAAGCCCTAAATCCACAATGTGACTGTGTTTGCACATAGGGCTTCTAGGAGGTAATTAGGTTAAGTGATGTCACAGGGTGTGGTCCTGATCCAACAAACGGTGGCCTTTATAAGAACGGGAAGAGATCTCTCTCTCTCTGCACACATCAGAAAGGGCTGTGATGACCCAGCAAGAAGGCAGCTGTCTACAGCCGGGAACAGGGCCCTCACCAGGAACTTAATCAGTGGGCACCTGGTCTTGAACATCTACTCTCCAGAACTGTGACAAATTTCTGTGCAAGCCATTCAGTCTATACAGTATATTGTTATGGCAGCTTGAGCTAAGAGAGATTTTGGTGCCAAAAAGAGGGGTGCTTCTGTTAACATCTACCTAAAAATGTGGAGGCAGTTTTGAAACAAGGAAATGGTGCATGCTAGAAATACCGGTGTTAAGAGTGATTCTGGTTAGAGTTCACAAAGAAAAGAGTTGGTGAGAAAGTTTCCATCTTCTTAGAGAATAAATAACTGATCATCAATAGAATGTTGGTAGAAGTATGGGCATTAAAGGCCATTCCAATTAGGTCTTCAATGGAAACAAACATGTTACTGGAACGTGGAGGAAAGGTGAACCTTATTATAAAGAGTCAGAGAACTTGGTTGAATTGTGTTTTAGTGTTTTGTATAAAAGTAAAACTTGCAAGTAATGAAACTGGATATATAGCTGAGATTTATTTCTAAGCAAAGTGCTGAAGGAGCAACTTGGTTCTTTCTGACTGCTTATAATAAAATGAGATGAAAGAGATGAAGTGAAAAAGAAATTGCTAAGAAAAAAGAAACCAGAACATGAAATTTGAAAAATTCTCAGCCTGTCCATATTCAGAAATGGATGGCATGAGAAAGCATGTTTTGAAGAGAGCACCAAGGGTGTGGCTGGACTGTCACTCAATAGGGAATTTCTGAGATTATACCAGCACCAAAACTGGCAGTCTGAACTGAAGGGAATGGAGATGAGACAAAAATGAAGGAAGGCTGCTGGACTCCTTGGATTTCACAGGACAGGATGACAGAGGTATCAGAATATGCACTGTTCTTTAAAAAGAGGGAGAAATCATTAGGTCTAATTCAAATTGACTTATTATATTTAGATAAGTCTTTGACCTTAGAGTCGATGCTGGAAAGAGTTAATTAAGGTTTTTAGGGTCACTGGGATGGAATGACTCTATCTGTATTTTGCATGTGTTAAGGACCTTAATTTTGGGGATAAGGGGCAATGCTATGGACTGAATTGTGTCCCCTCAAAAGTGTATGTTGAGGTCCTAATTCTGATGTGACTGTATTTGGAGATAGTGCTTTTGGGAGATGAGGAAGGTTAACTGAGATCTTAAAGAGTAAAGTGCTAATTGAATAGGATTAGTGGCTTTATAGGAAGAGGGAGAGAGCCCCTGCTGGTGTGGCTCAGTGGATTGAGTGCTGGCCTGTGAACCAAACTGTCCAGTTCGATTCCCACTCAGGGCATATGCCTGGGTTGTGGGCCAGGTCCCTAGTAGGGGGTGTGTAAGAGGCAACCACACATTGATGTTTCCCTCTCTTTCTCCCTTCCTTCCCCTCTGTCTAAAAATAAATAAAATCTTTAAAAAAAAGGAAGAGAGACTTTTCTCTGCTTGAGAAGTCCATTTGAGGACATAGTGAGAAGGACACGTAGCGCTCACTATGCTGTGCTAGAACCCACAATATTGTGTTCCTAATGGTATTAAAATTACTGTTAATACTAAACTGTCAGGCTTGTGAAATAGGTCAAAACGATGTTGCTTTTACAAAGGCTGAAATAGAACTTACTGTTTAGATTCATCGTCATCCCCTTCATCATCATCTAAATGTGCCACATGCCCTCTAAAGACAAAGAAGGATAATTTCATTGTTACTAAGTGAACTTCACCAAAGAAGCTTAAGAAGAAATTTTAGAAAATGCAGGATGGGCTATTGCACGACAGAATTTTATTTCTACGTCTTTAAGAATTCAGAATTAGAAAAACGGTAACAACAAAACGATCTTAAAGCTACTTGACCAAGAAAGAGACAAAAAAGACTTCACTCATCTGTGACGAAGTATTTTAGGCTTCAAAAAGTATAATTACCGCTGATGTAATTCTTCTTCAACAGATTTCAGAAGACTCCTTAAAAGAAAAAAAAAAGTGAATTAAGTAAGCAATAAGTATGTATTTTCTTCACTTTAACTGTGACCATTAATTTTTAAATTACTTTTTTATTACTTACTAAAAATTTGCTATGATGATCTCTAGACCAAAAAACATCAAGTTATATTTAATGAGCTATCTGTATTTTCTGTTGCTAATGTTTTTATATGTGTATTTTAAATGAGCAAAATAAATCCTAATGTTTACTGAAAAATACCAACTCAAAACAGAGGACAACCCATCACGAAACATCACAATAGAACTGACAAAACAATAGTTGAAGGGTCATAATCAGGGGTTTCTAGGGTTCGGATTTTACCAGGGCACAGGAATATTTACCTGACACCTGGAACTACATTTTCTTTTTCTTAAAATAAGGAAGGTGACACACTTTTAAAAAACATCATGCTCTCAGGCAATCCTACAAAATGAAACTCAGCATGTTGGACCTCTGCAAAAGCATGCATGCATGTGAGGTGAACACATGAATGTAGCAGCAGTTTGCTTCCACAGACACTCACCCACCCGAAGCACCTGTTCTCCAGCGGTGTGCTGGCAGACACACTTTCACTTTTGGGAGACTAAGCCTGTATCAGACCAGGCGCAAGGATTTCGCCGTTCGGAGCGATTTATAAAACTCTGATGTTCAGGAATGTCAGAGAGAACTCACGGCATTCCCGAAGTCCCTTACTTCTTGTAACTGCAAGTTCATGCAGCACTCTTCCTATATTAAATACTCCTGAAGCATACAAACTCAACAGCCTTCTTAAAACAAGTGAGGCAGAGAGAAATACGTCGCCGAGGTGGAAGTTTTCAGCAGCAAATGTATTTTCCTCAAAAGGTGTAAGGTAGTACCTTGTATACTTTTTACCCTCTTATATATACTAGAAAAAAAACTGCCCTTAGAATTATCAGAACATAAAACCAAGGAAAGGGAAAGGTATGGTAAGCTCATATAAACAATTAGTTGAATAGATGTTAGCCATCAAAATTTCATTAGGCCAGCTTAATTAAAAATGACAAAGTTCTAAATCTGGATCCCATTTTACTGAGGTAACTTCAGTCCAACGTTTTACCTAATTCACAAAGCTCTCTGAGGCCTACCTGTAAGAAGGCAGGAGCTTCTCCGCCTGAAGGCAGGTTAGCAGAATGATGACAGGCTGTGAAGCAAAGACAGCCTGACCTGAATCCTGCCTCTGCCACTGTACGCCATGTGGCCTTTGATGAGTTACTTTGATTTCCCTGTGCTTTAGTTTCCATAACAGTAAAATGGGAATTAGAGTAGTACCTAATGTCAAAGTGTTTATTTATCTGAAGAGACACTGAATTAATATAAGTAAAATGCTTAGAATAGTAATTTAGAAATAGTAAGTACTCAATTAGTCTTTCCTTTATTATTATTGACTAGATCACATTTCTTTAAACCAGCGATTCTCAAAATGTGGTCTGGCGATCCAGGGGGGTCACAACCTCCTATAGGAGATCTGCAAGGTCAAAACTATTTTTGTAATATTAAATTATTTACCTTTTCACTCCTATTCTTTCACTGAGAAGGAAACTCTAGAGTTTTCCAGACTGTAAGAAGCATGATATCACAACAGATTAGTAGCAGACATGAGAAACCAGCTGTCTTCTACTAAGCCAGAAATTAAAGATTTGCATAAAAAATAAAACCAAACAAAGTACTTTTCTTACTGATATCTTATTTCAGAAAAATTAGCTATTCTTCATAAAAAATATTTTGGGGCCTCAAAAGTTTGTTGTATTACACTGTCCTATATAAAGCCTCATTTTGCAATTATTTGCTGCATCTAAGTCTCATGAGAGGAATCAAGTGGTATTAGAAGGAAGGTACCCTAAAGAGGTGATTTGAGCCCTGGCTGGTTATTGCTCAGTGGATTGAGCATGGGCCTGTGAACCAAAGGGCTGACGGTTCAATTCCCAGTCAGGGCACATGCCTAGGTTGCAGGCCATGTTCCCTGTAGAGGGCGTGCGAGAGGCAACCACACATTGATGTTTCTCTCCTTCTCTTTGTCCTTCCCGTCCCCTCTCTCTAAAAATGAAGAAAATCTTTAAAATAAAAAAGAGAGAGAGGTGATTTGAGTTGGTTCTAAACAGTGAAAAACATGTAAAAATACAAAGATGTTATTGATAACACGTAATGAATATATTACTATTTTAACTGAATATCTTGAATATTTGTTTAAATTTCTAATAGTGTAAATATTGATAGTTATAACCTACATAAACAAAAACTCATTAAAGTCCTTGATAGTTTTTTAAGACTGTAAAGAGATCCTGAGACTAAAAGTTTAGGAAGTGCTGTTTTAAACTATTTTACTAAATTAAACATAGTATCTTGTAATTAGAGAGTGGGCTTTCATAACAGTATAGAATATGCGGGGGGAAAAAACATTTTCTTGAGCATATGACAATATTTTTTGAAGCATTTCTTTTTCCAGTAGGGAATATTAAAGTTTGAAAATAATTGAGAGAATTTAAATGTACTTCATTTTCAGTTACCACGTTATGTGAACTTATATGGCATTTCACTTTTTAAAAGAGAATCTTCCTGGGAGTACTAGGTTCTCTAAGAATAACAGAGAAAGGCTGAATCATGAAAAAGCATCTAGTCTATGGCTAGGGACCTATATGTATTTTTTATTCATTTACTTGTAAATCTCCTACTATGTGTTAAGACTTCTTGTTAATAAAGAAAAGAATTCATTAAGTATTAATGCAAAGTACAATATATGATTTGCTTTTCAGACTCTACGAAAGAGAAAACAAAACATGGCTAAATTTGCTCAAATGTCCAGTACAGTAAAGGCTGTGTCTTGAGAGCACTGGAAAGAAAAAAAAATGTGATGCTGATTCAATCACCAAGATTGGGTGCTATGCAATAAACAGTGTCACCATTCACCAGTCCACGTGGATTCTTCTGTTAATTTTTAGAAAGTAATGAACAAAACAAAAATGATGCCTTCAGATACTGAATTAATTCACCTAAAATGATTGAATAAGATTAAAAATGGGACAACATGCAAACACAGATTTAACTGATGAAGTGAAGAAACTGTTGTGAAGAGGTGAAGTAAAAAATAAAAGAACGGACAAAATATTTAGCATTTTTGAATTAACTAAGGAATTCCTGCTGATGGTTACTAAAGTCTTTCGAAATTGCCTAACTGCCTCAAAATAATCTATAAAGTACTGCCCTGATTATATTTGAAAACAAAATAAAAACACTTGTGTTTGTCCAGAGTTTTATTCACTTATATTTACTTGATCTTATAATCAACAATTATTTATTGAGTAAACACAACAAATAAGGGCAACTAGTAAGTACTTACTACCCCTAAATATGCTAAATGCTTTACAATGATTATTCCATTTCACCCCGAAGAAGGTACTATTATAACCCCCATTTTACTAGAGAAATTGAAACAAATTTCTTGAAGTCTCCTAGTTTACGGAAAGAGATAGTGCTGGTTTTGCTACTACTACACTCAACTGTGCTAGAAATTCATAATATAATTCAATTTACTCTTTTCAGTATTGTTTAAGTCCTTACAAGAGGACCTTTAGGATTTTTTGCTCTACATTAAAAAATCAGAAATAATTTAGAGCTTCCTTTAAAAATACTGTTTTGTTGGTTTTGTATGGTCAAAAAAGTTGACCCCCCAATGAAAACAGAACTCAAAAGAAAAAAGAAAACCCCAGTAAGTCAAAACAGATATGAATTTATTAAACAAAACAGACCCCCCAAAAAACTATGTTATATAGTTCTACTTGGTCTGGAATAGGTAGAAACCCATAAATGGAAATCTGTCTGCCTGATCACCTATGGAGAAAGCAGGAAACCCTGTGAGCTATAAAACACTGCCTAGTCACAAGAATAAAGCAGACGTATCAGTACAGTAAGAGAAGTGCTACATCCACGCTCATGTCACATGCATGTATACACCTGTACATTGAACAAAGGTCAAACTTTTGGCCAACCTACCTTGCCAGGGATTCGTTATATAGAATACAGTTCCTTAAGCAGGGATCCAATTAATCAAAAAATGAAGGTCGGGCAAATTATTAACATTTTACCTAGCCAAAGTAACCATATACTATGAAAATGTCTAACAGAATCAGAAAATGGGAACTAAGGAATCTGGTAAAGCATTTAGAGATAAGCCTTTTTTTTTTTTCTTTTGTATTTTTGCAAGTATGTCATTTAAAACGAACCAAAATGAGGTAAATATTTTTCCAACTTATCCAGTCTCTTAAAATATACTGAAATTTACTAACAAGAACCCTTAAAACTAGTGGCCTCAAATATAGACAAAATAACATAAATATTATTATTATTTTTGGCTAATCCAGTATGAGACAAACTTTCCTTTGTTGTCCATCAACAAATTAGGAAAAGCTATAAATAGCAATCAGTTATTATTTAGATAGAATTTCATTTTTCTACCAGGAAAAATTTGCACTTCTTTTCCATTTTAGGAAATATAAATAACATTACTATTACTACTACTATTAATAAGAACATCCCATGGTACTTAATTGAAGTTCAGTTTAAATCAGAACTAATGCATTTCTTTTAGATTGTCATTCAAAGCCTTCTCTCTGTGTTGAAAAAGATTTATATTTAAATGATTTAATAAAAAGAGAGACATGATTTTATAGTATAATCTTAAATCTGAGCTACTTGTGTTCAGTCAATATTCGTCAACTGAGTAATTTAAATATGGGCATGTATGTATGTCTCAACGCTCTAATGTAATTAATATTGTATTTAAAATTTTTAATTTGTTCTGATTACTAAAACATCTACCTTGCTGGGAGATTTTTTGCAACTTAAATAATATTTCCTTATAAATTACCTTTTTGGCTGAGAAAATCAAACCATTTTATTGAGGGCATTTTGGGGAGGGTTGAAGGGCTGGGAGGACAGTAAGAGAATCCATGGGAAACGGCAGAGCGCTGTCCCCTTGTGTTGCTAACTTACAGACCCGTGAACAGCTGAAACAGTTGTAAGTTGACCTTGTAAGCTGCCTTTTCCACCACTGCCCTGTACCACCTAGACAGTGTGTGGTCTACAGTATGGCTTAAATAAACGTTGGATTTATTTCCTGCATAAACTGATACCTTTTAAGACTTCAGACATATTTTAACTTCTGTTCACTTTTTAAAAGACTCTTACCAGCTAAAAAATTAAGGTTTCTAAACAGTGTATTTCCAGCCATTTCCAGAAGCCAACACATCTAAGAGACATACCAAAGCAAGTTTTGTAAGGTATAAACAGGTCCTTTAAAAAGAAATTGCTTTGGCTGGTGTGGCTCAGTGGATTGTGGCCATCCTGAGAACTGAAAGGTCACCAGTTCGATGCCAGTCAGGGCACATGCTTGGTTTGCAGGCCAGGTCCCTGGTCAGGGGCACACAAGAGGCAACTGATCCATGTTTCTCTCCCTCTCTTTCTCCCACCCTTCCCCTCTCTCTGAAAATAAATAAAATTTTTTAAAAAAGAAATAAATTGCTCGAACATATTTTTATCTTCAGTTGAAATATACTTAGTTTTCTCTAACAAGTAAAATATACAAAGTAGCTTGATATAAAAATTTGAGGTGATTTTTCCGACTATTACAACTATTGATTAAATGATTAGCATGGTAGCAGTAAAAAAAATTAAAAGTACATTATAAAATATATCTGCCAGACTATTTTTACTACTGTAATTATTTCAATATAATATTTTAAGGCCACTTAATTATTCCTGAATTTAAATTTAGTTTTAAAAGACCTTTACTTACTTGTTTGCACCTAGAATGTAACTACCTTGGTGTCCTTGTCCATATTCTAGTTGTAGATCCTAACAATACAAAATAAAATATTTAGTGAAATGGTATATCACAAATTACAGCACACTGATATACATTAGTTTTAAAAGAGAAACACCAGACTTCAAATAAATCTGTATTGCTATACGTTCTTAAAAAAGAAGGTATGGTGGGACTTCCCACAATAAAAGATAAGTTCAGCATTTTTCTGGGAACTCATATAAATGACATATGCAAGTTTTATTTAAGGTTATTGCTATTGTAGTTAACATTTGTAAAGTCAGTTTTTAGTAAGAAAAAAGCTCAAATAAAGTATTCTCAAGCTATAATCAAGCAAAAATGATTACAGAAGAGAACAAGCAACAAAAATCTTGGTTTGTCTTTGTATGTAAGAGCTGCAATAATTACATATACACACATTCACATATTTCTACTACTGCTTTAGGCAGGTAATAATTTTTTAAAGAAATAAAATAAAATGCTCTTTTGAAGTAAATTGTATATATGGATTTGTAAAAGATTATAAATTGTATGTCAGGAATTTTGGTATACTTTTAAAGAGTTAAGTGTAAGTAGCAAAACTTCAGTATTAGGACAGCTCTTCAACTATTTAAACACTCTCACTAAATGCTGCACATTGCAGAGAGTTAACAATTGAAATTTAAAGGGACAAGTAATATATATCTGCTTGACTCAAACACCTTCTTGAACTAAAAAGTGCTTTCCAACAACCATGGAAAATAATTTCCTTTTATTCCTCCCTTCTTAGAGCCACTGTATTTCAAGCACTATTTTAATAATAAAGGGGGAATATTTAACACTTGGAATGAATTTTATTTTCAATAGAATATAGTGTACTTAAGAGTGCTTTCTAATGTTACAAGATAGTGTCAGATGCACAATTAGGACTTAATGCAAAAGTTACCTCCTTGGAGCAAGCAGCCTTCCAAGGCAGTTGAAGAAGGTAGCTGCAGCCTTCTCCAAGTCTCCATAGCATTTAACACTTAGTTCTCCAATACTTACTCTGCATTTTAATTAATTTATTTAGAAGCCTATAAAAATAGTTGCCAGGCTGTGAGCTCCTCACACAAAGGGAAATTGTTAAATCCATCTTTTCCTCTGCACAGCCCAGGACATAGCATAATACCTAGCACACATTAACTAGGCCCTAAGTAAATGCTTGTTCAAATGCCATTTGTTAATTCTCCTATAAATAGGTAACTAACTTCAGCTTTGTTAATATGCAAGAAAATAATTCTAGATCATACTACTAAGCCTAGAAATAAGAGGATTCTAAGCAATATATTACATTTAAGTGAAAAGCTCTTTAACATTTAAGTATTACAAGACTTCTCAAAAAATATCCGATGAAAATCAAAATCCTAATCCTGGTTTAGACAAGGCTCAAATTTTGTCTTCTTCAATATTTGTGTTCTTCCATGCATAATAATAAATGTTCTTACCAGTGAAAGAAAAGATAATACATCACAAACAAAAAAGACTGGTCAACTGTCACACTGGTATCACACAAAATTCTAATAAAAAGGGACACCTGTTCTATTTAATTTATAATGATATATCTTGATAGGATAAATTCACTAATATCCTGTCACACAATTATTATGCTGAACAATTTAAGTGGTCAGGACTTTATACAGAACCTTTAAACTTTGACATTTAGTAAAGAGAGTACTATCTCAATGAATACACTCCAAATTCAAGTTGGTTTTCTTAAGCTGTAGATAACTGGGCCCTATGTCAGGCTGGCAACCTCTTTAGCCAATAATCTGTTAAACCTTTAATCAAATGACAGCTTCCAAAAGCAAACATTTATGCTAAGTGCCCATAGCTTCTGTTCCTTAAACACAGATGTGACAATTACCAGGTTGATGATAATGACTTTTAAGTGTCTAAAACAACTAACATAATATTTTAATAGAACATTTAGTACATGTTCATATTTAGAGTAACATTCACGTTGGGGAGAAACTGTAGACAGATCCCAATCGCAAGTCTGATGACTAAATGTGCCACGTGTGAAGCCCTATCAGGAGAGCTAACTTTGAAAGAGGCTTATTTATCAGTTCCTTCTCTGTAAATCAAGTTATGTTTTAACAACCATGGAACATAAACAATGTGCTGGGCATATCACCAAGTAAAAGAATTACACTAAGTCCTTCTAATGAGTATCTGATCTCATATAATTCAGCTATTACCTACCAAGCAGCTACCATTGTATGGCAAAAATTGAGACAGTATAAATCAGACAAAAAAAAAAGGAGAAAAGAAAGATGAAATCTGGGCAAAGTCAGTAGTTATTTATGTATCTTTAAGGCAGTCTATGAAAAACTGATCTAAAATACTTTGTAAAAGGACTTGGAAGCTATCCTGTAACAAAATGCTACCAAAATTACACTTGAAAACCTATCAAAATATAGGGCCTACATGATGGTAAAATGTGGCCTAAATAAGCTAAGTAAGAATACATTTGAACATGCCAGGACAGACATTAAAAAATTAGTTGCATAAATCAAGCATCAACTCATTAGTGAATAAAAATACTGAACAAGTCAAGTAGAATAAGTAACACGCGGACTGAAAACATGCAGTAGCCTAGTATAGACTCAACGTGAACACTTAAATTAACAAAAATCTAAGATGGGCAACCTAGCTCAATTAAAATATCTTTCTGAGTCACAAAGTCCTAATTTCAGTTGTTCTTTTAATGAATGGGGAAGTATTTCTAAACCTAGGATAAAGCAAAGCCTCTAAGAAAACGTGGTGCCAGAAAGAAACTGAAAAAGGAAAAGGATGTGCCATGGAACACTGGAAAAAGAAAATACACGATCAAGAGCTTATTATTATTTTTATTTTTTTTACCTCCCTCAGGAGATTACAAAGTCTATACTTGATGAGAAAACAGCAGGAAGTTAATAGAATTGATACAGTTGCCTACAAAATCACAAAAGAAAAAAATACTTTACCAATGTATTTTAACCAAGAAAAAAGAACAGAAGAGGAAATTTTTTTTCCTCATTAAAAAAAGGAGAAAATTATGGTACAAATAAAATTGTTAAGATACTTTTAAATGTGGTAGGTACTTTACAGAAGTAAAAAGGGACTGAATCCTAGATAATTCAAAAAGATTTTTTTATATCTTAGAAAGTCAGAAGAGCAAGTGTAGTTAGAACACTGACTGATCCAACAGTATCCTGACTAGTAAAAGCAGAAGACTTAAGAAGACTTGTACGGCAAGCTTGGAAATGAATACCAGCAGGTTAGGTTGGACATTCTAGAAAATGTCCTCTGGCACAATTATGAAATGAGCTCATTTTAGAAACTGTCTTAAATACTGGGTAAGAAAAGTGACCACACAATATTAATGTTATAGTAATAATTTAACAGATCAAAATAAACAAAGTTGGCATTTACTGTTTCTTTTCCAGTATAAATTGAACTTTATTTATAGACTTTATTCAATTTTAACTTAATTCAGGAATAATCTTAAAGTCCTTTTGTTATATTTACTTCTAATATGTTTTTAATTCTAACTTAAATATTTTATTCTATCACAGGTGTACTATAAGCTTCTTCAAAGTAATAATGTTACTACTCATGTTCCTCCATAGCAATTAACAAAGTTTTACACACCATTAACTTTAAATATATTTTTCATTATTGGCAAACAGGCCAAAATATACGGTAAAACTAGGCAAATTAAAAATAATTAGCATCAGCTGAACAGATGTAACCTTATAATCCTTTTGGATTATAACCTTATAATCCAAAAGCACATCATCTGTATGGCTATGGCAAAATTGTGGGCATTTAATTATCACATTGTAGTGTTTTTTGTTTTGGGTTTTAACTTGGGCATCTTTTAAAGTTTAAAGACCTTTTTTACTTACTAACAATCGCAAAATGTCAAGCTCTGTTCTTCTGGTTTCACATATGTAATTACCTGATTTTTTTTTTTAAATCACTATTATAGTATTATGAAAATTGAGTTGTTATATTCAAAATTCATTTATAAAACCATAAAATGAGTACACTTAGTACTTAAATCAACCAGAAATCACTGATGACATGAAACTTTTAGGCAGCAAGGTTTTTTATAAGGAGTGTTTTTTTTCTGGGTCCTAAAAGACTTAGGGCTGTCATCTTGGTGGCAACTGCCTACTAAGATGACAGCCAGACATTTGGGGTTCCTCTGGTTATTAGTGGCCAGCAACAAGTTATTTGCAAGCGATAAAATCTCCTTGCCTTCTGATCAAGATGGTGGCATAGCCAGATAATGGATCACCTCTTTGCACAACCACATCAAAATTACAACTAAAATACAGACCCATCACTCAGAACCATCAGAAATTGAGTTGAATGAAGTCTAACAACTACAGAATTAAAGAAACTATGTCCATCCAGACTGGTAGCAAGGGTGCAGATGAGAACCGGCTGGTCCCACACCCATGTGTGGTGGATAAAAATTCGAGGGGGATATCTCAGGAGCCAGGACCCCCTGACCCACATCAGGGCCCCCAGTGCAGGGTTCCAGTCCAGGAAAATAAGTCCCCACAACTTCTGGCTGCAAAAACCAGGGGGGATTGAGTCAATGGAAGAAACTGCTAGAACCCCAAGTAGTTCCTCTTAAAGAACCCACACACAGACTCACCTACTCAGACTTACTCCCTCTGAGCTCCAGCACAGGGGTAGCAGCCTGGAAGGCACCAGTGGCATACTGGGAGAAAGTGAAGTGCCTAGCATCAAGGTGAGCAGAGGCCATTGTCCCATTCTAGCCCCTCCTCCTAGAAAGCCATAGAGCTGGCAAACTGGTGCCATATCTGAGACTCCATCAACACTGTTTGACCCACCTTGGAGATTCCCAGAGACTCTGCCCCATTCAACTTACAGGCTCACCCAAGCTGCTTTTCCATATGCTGGTCTTAGCTCATGCCTCACAACTTCCTATATTCTGTCAAACAACAGCTGGCCTGTGACACCCCCAGGCCTGGCACTAGCAGCAGCTAGCCTAAATTCACAGGTTGCTTTATCCTGGGAATCTCCAAGACCAGCATAAGTAGCAGGTATTTCATATTGCATTATAGCTCAGGCAGGGTGGCCCTGGGCAAAACATAGGTGAGGGCTGACCTTGGCCTGCACCACGTAGGAAACCCCAGGGCCAGCACACCCAGTGAGCAGCTACAGACCACGTCAGAGCACCACCACCCTGCCCCTGCAGAGCCGATCCTCCATGGAGGGTGGAGGTTGGTGTTCAGGGGTCACAGCCAATCCTTGCAGCTGACTGGCCTGGATAAATCCCTCCCATTGATCTGCCTACAGCAATCAAGGCTCAACTACAACGGGAGGGTGTACTCAAGCCACATAAAGGGTGCACCTTGAGTGCGCAGCTTGGGTAACAGGGGAGGCTGTGCCACTGGAACCTACAGCAGGGGTGTCAAATTCATTTTCACCGGGGGCCACATCAGCCTTGTGGTTGCCTCCAAAGAGCAGAATGTAATTTCAACTTCTTAACAGTTAAGGAGTAGTTATATTTATATAGTCCTAAAATTATTTTGGCCCTCTAAAGGCAACCGTGAGGCTGATGTGGCCCCAGGTGAAAATGAGTTTGACACCCCGGCCCTACAGAGCACCTACTATATTAGGCCACACTACCAAGACATGGAGTCAAACCAGCTCTACCTAAAACACAGAAACAAACACAGGGAGGCTACCCAAATGAGACAAAGAAACATGAACCAAATGAAAGAACAGATCAAAACTCAAAAAAAAGAGCTAAATGAAATCGAGATAAGCAATCAACCTATCTGATGCAGAATTCGAAACACTGGTTATTAGGATGCTCAAAGAAGTTTAGTGAGGACCTCAGCAGCATAAAAAAGATCCAGCCAGAAATGAAGGATACACTAATTGAAATAAAGAACAATTTATAGGGAAAAAACAGTAGAGTAGATGAAGCTGAGAATAAAATCAATGATTTGGAACATAAGGAAGCCCCCCCCCCCCAAAAAAAAACACAGAACTAGAAGAAAAAAGACTCCCCCCCCCCCCAAATGAAGATATTATAAGCAGCCTCTGGGACAATTTCAAGAGGTCCAACAGTCACATCATATGGGTGTCAGAAGAAGAGAAAGAGCAAGAAATTGGAAATCTATTTGAAAAAATAATTAAAGAAAACTTCCTTAATTTGGTGAAAGAAATAGACATGCAAGTCTAGGAAGCACAGAGAGTGCCAATCAAGATGGATGCAAAGAGGCCCACTCCAAGACACATTACAATTAAAAAGCCAAAGGTTAAAAACTGAGAATCTTAAAAACAGCAAGGAAAAAGAAGTTAGTTACCTACAGGGGAGTTCCCGTAAGACTGTCAGCTGATTTCTCAAAGGAAACTTTGCAGGCTAGAAGGGATTGGTAAGAAACATTCAAAGTCATGAAAAGCAGGGACCTACAGGCAAGACTGCTCTACCCAGCAAAGCTATCATTTAGAATCGAAGGATAAAGAGCTCCCCAGACACCATTCTTATACAAAATGTTAAAGAAGACTTATTTAAGAAAAAGATTAAAACTATGAACAATAAAGAGGTAAAAATACATATCTACCAACAACGGAATCTAAAATACAAACTAAGCAAACAAGAGACAGAATCAGGGATATGGAGAGTGTGTGATGGTTGCCAGATGGGCAGGGGTTGTGGGGGAATGGGTGAAGAGGTAAGGGGATTAAGAAGTACAAATAGGTAGTTACAGAACAGCCATGGGGATGTACAGTACAGTATAGGAAATGGAGTAGCCAAAGAACTTATACACATGACCCCTGGACATGAACAATGGTAGCCTGAGGGAGTGGGAGGTGACAGGTGCAGAGAGGCAAAGGGGGAAAAACAGGGACAACTATAATAGCATAATCAATGAAATATAATTAAAAAAAATCCTGTTTATAATGACAAGGTTTAAAGACGAATGAAGATAGGGGACCGAAATAACTAAGGGCAGGTCACACCCATTAGGATGGCTATTATTTAAAAACAAACAAATAAAATAAAACTTCCCCTTCCACTGCCAGGAAATAACAGGTGTTGATGAGGACTGTGTAGAAATTGGGACCCCTGTGCACTGCTGCAGGGAACTGTAAAACGATGCAACTGCTATGGAAAATCGTATGGCCGTTCCTCAAATATTAAACGTAGAATTATCCCACAACCCAGCAATTCCCACTGCAGTGGTATGTCTACAATAACTGAAAGCAGAGACCTGACAGATATTTGTACGTCCCTGTTCACAGCACCATTACTCACAACAGTCGAAAGGTGACAGCAACTTGGGTCCACTGACACGTCCAATGAATAAACGAAATGTGGTCTATACGTACAATGGAACATTATTCAGTCTTAAAGAAATTTCTGACAAATACTACAACGTGGATGAATCTTGAAGATGTTCACATTATGCTAAGTAAATAAGCCAGTCATAAAAGGACAAATGTATGATTCCAATTATAGGGGGTAACTAGAGCACAGAACAATTCAAACAGACAGAAAATGGAATGACAGTTGCCAAGGTCTGGGGGAAGGGAAAGTGAGATTTATTGGTGTGAGAAGTTGCAGTTTGGGCAGATGAAAATGTCTGGCTACTGACAGTGGTCATGGCTGCACAACAATACAAATGTACGTAATGCCACAGGACTATACACTTAAAAATGGTTACAATGGACCATGTGAATTACTGAGCCAGGCTGGCCTAAGGCCAATTTCAGCTTCTTTGCACCTTAAATTCTCTCATTTGTACAACATAAGTTAATATATTTAAAGTGTTTAGAATAATGCCTGTTATATAAAAACTTCTAGGTAACTTTTATTATCATTAGAAGTGAGCTTTTTAAGATAGTTTCACACAGGTACAGAAAAGAACACTGTAACTCTAAAGTATTATGTTTCTGGTGTTGTAATGGTCTTTTCTGGAGAATATTAAACTTTTGATTCTGTAATCTTTTATTTCCACAACGAATTTCATTGACTGTCATTCTATCTTACTTATGCCTAATTCTGGAGAAATTTTCAATCCAGAAATCATTCCTCACTTGCTTCCTCAGACAGTTTAATTCTCAATCCTCACACTTTCTGGCCCATCTGGGCCATTTGATGTATCTTTCTTTTGTGGCAGCGCATCTACTGACTCTTCTAGCTTTTCAGCTGCTTCTTCCCTACTTCCATTGTTGGTTCTGTCTTTGACTACAAAACACAGGAATCACCCATTGTGGTAACCAGTTTTCTGCACTCTATTTATTTAGACCTAGCTGGGAGACACATTAAATCTCATGGTGTCACTGATCATTTCCTCTTTGATTACTTCAATTTCCCTCTTTTGAGCTACTCCCATAATTCCAGCAATAGTATGACCATTTCATAATTTTAGCTCTTTATCTGCCATCTCTGAAAACGGTGGTCTCTGCCAATGACTATCCTCACATTAATTCCCATGAAACACAGGAGATACACATACCCATTTTCTTCCTGAAGAATGTATAGTGCTTGCTACGCAACACTGAAACCAGTCTTAGTCCCCACCAGAAGCCAAATAAGCCACATAACGCTAAATCTTTTCTCCTCTAATTTCTACTGTAGCAATTATATGTTAGCCTCTCCTCATCAACAGTCACAACCTGGCAAAATTTTGGCAATCCAATGTATTTTTTGATGCATGGCTAACAGTTTAAATAAGTAAGTATTTACTGCCTATTGAGACAGCAACTTCCTTGAAAGAGAAATTATGTCTAAAATCTCTTTTATGTTCTACAAATATTATAGGGCACAGATTTAAGAATTTATGTTAAGAACCACTGATTGATTGATCAACTAATTTTAGAGAGGATGGAACGGGGTGTGAGAGGGAGGGGGGAGAGAGGAGGATAGAGGGGAAGAGAGAGCGAGCAAGCAAGAGAGAGATTTATTTGTTGTTCCACCTATTTATGCATCAGTTGATTCTTGTATGTGCCCTCACCGGGGATCAAACCCACAACCTCTGCGTATTGGGACAATGCTCTAACCAACTGAATCACTTAAATCAACCAGAATTGAAAGAGGTATGTTACTGAAGAAGAGAGGAAGGAAAGATAAGGAAAATTTCACTGAAAAGGCAGAAAGGTGAAATCTAGGAGTAAACTAAAGGCAATTGGGGGCCCTGGACAGCTACAGAAGTAGTTATTTATTTAACAGCAACTATTAAAAGTCTTTATTTAATATTCATCAGGATTAATGTCCTGTCTTTTCTTACCTAAATGTAAGACAGCCTTAATATTTCTAATGTCAAGGAGGCTTTAAAATCCAAATTTTGCCTTCAGAAAACTGGGTATTATATAACACCACTGAGCTAAAATTTCATCTGAGACTGGTTTCTTTGTTAATTAGGGGTAAATTATTTCTTTAAATGATATATATATATAATTTATGTAATATATAGAAATAGTTTTATATCTATGAATGGATATGTGTTTATATATGGATGATTCCTAGTTCATTAAAACAGTCATATTAAAAGTCATATTAAAACTGAACATTTTTATAGGGAAATGCAATTAAAAAATATTTGAGCCACAAAATTAAATGTTTTTATATAGAAATGTTTATTTTTTGTCACAACATTGTAATATATTTGAGTAGATATATTATTTATCTTGTTATGGAAAAATTGCTAACATCCTTAATATATAGGAGCTTGCTAAATAGCAGGAACTTATAAAACAATGTTGAAATTCGTTCATTAAAATTGGACAAAATGTTTGCTTAAAAAAAAACAAGACTAAAACAATGCTGACAAAGAAAATCAGAAGATGAGAAATACCAGATTAGATCTTGCAGTGTAGTACATTTCTTCTGAACTGTCCAAAAAACCATCACTGTCGGGCTGTTTAGCAGAGACCAAGAAACCCAAGTTATTTACACTTAAGACTGAAAGCCATAAATTCACAAAGGGAAATTTTCTTAAGTAAGTCCTGCTAACGTAATTTTGTTAAGGTGAATGCAAATCAAATCATATTAAGGAGCTTCTAAAAAAGCAACACTGCAACAAATTGGCTCTACAACGCAGTTACTAAATTAGTACAGAATTTAAATACATGCAATACCAACTTAAAAAGAGAATGCAAATAAACTGCCTTATTAGCAAAATACAATTAGCATTTATAAAAATCATGACTACTTTTTCTTCTTAACCTTCTCCATCCTCTACATAAATGTCAGGCTTCAATATTGTAATATGGTCATTTTAAGAATTTTTCTTTAACATTCCTTTCCCCCATGCTGGTATACCGAGTGGGAATAACTCCAAAAGTTAAAGGCTAAAGACTCCTTTTGGATGATTTTAGTCAAGTGGATTAAAATAAGCCTTAAATTTAAGAAGAAAGTTCCCACTTCAACCCTTAGTACTTATTAGCAGTTCCTCTGTTCTCATTGTTAAATAGAAAAATAATGCAACACTATCTGGAGCTCTGGTAAAGTAGCTGCACTAGGACTAATTATTTGATTTTTAAGTCTCATGTTTTATTGTTCCATAGACTATTAACATCTCAAATATGTGCAAAGCATTTTGTTTCTAAGACTACATCTAATCTATTATATGTTTGGAAAGAAGTATAAAACATTAACAAAAAGGAATCATGAAGAGAAAGTTCATATAGTTAGCAAGTTTTAAATGAAGACGAACTTGATCTATTATGTATGCCTACTCTCTCCTGAGTTTTAGTACTCTAAACAGACTGACTCTACTCTGATGTTTAAAAAACTGGCCTATACTCTTAAAAGACTGCCCATAAATTTAGTGAGAAGGACTTTTATTGATCCAACATTTTAGTGTGAAATTATGGCATTTATCCTAATAAATACATATACAAAGAGATACTCAAAAACTGAAAAACAACAATAAAAAAGAAATTAAGGGGCCAGCATTAAAAACATTTAATGAGAAAGTGGTAAAGCCAGTAAGTTTTTCCTAAATAATTTTGAAAATATTCAATCTCAGCAACACAGATTTATTTATTCTGCATTTCAGAATGACTTACCTTTTTATTTCCCCAAATGCATTTGAAAATCTTAATGACCAGTTTTTTAAGTCAGTTTCAATATATCATGAAGACTAATTAAAACATTTATTTTCAATGTTAACATTCCAAGACTAAACTACTTACAAGTTCATGATGTGGTTCTGTCTCCTTCCTTAAGGGTGGATCGAATTTTACTTGGCCAACTAAAAAAGAAAAAAGTAAAGCCATGATCTGTTTCTTTATTCTTACTGGTAATACTAATTTAAATAGTTACTCTATGGCAAAACACATTTAATTTTACTATCTACCCTACATTAATCACAATCCAAAGATTTAAATAAAGAATCTGTTAGCCAGAAAAAGTTCAAGAAAAGTCTAAACTGTTAAAGCTTAATCTGTTAATAATAGGCCTTTTCCATAGTAAAAAAGAAGATAATTAGCAAAATTATGTTATAGTCAGGATGAACTTGCTACTTCATTGTGACCTGGCATAAAACGGAGACAATCTTAACTGAGGACTGAAGTGGGCAGACAGCAATTGAGGCAGAGAGCTTTTGGAAGCCAGTCTGCAAGATGGCCTGGTGTTCACAAACTTATGTAGTCCCTTGCCATAGCCCAGGGTTGGCCTATGTGACCAAATGAATAGGGCAGGGTGATGGCATATCACTTCCAAGCTGAGGCTCCTGTCTTGGGCTCTATTGGATCACTTGCTCTGGGGGAAGTCATGCTGTGAGTAGTCCTAAGGAAAGGCTACATGGCAAGGAACTGAAGCCTGAGGCTAAGTTATGTAAGTAATCTTGGAAGCGAATCCTCCAGCCTAGTGAAGCCTACAAATGACTGTGGTCCCAGCTGACATTCTGATTTTAACTTCACAACAAACCCTGAGCCAGAACCACTGGTTAAAAGTTGTCCCAAATTCCTGACCCTCAGAATATGAGTGGAATAATAAATGTTTATTGTTTTAAGCTGCTAAATTTTAGGAGAATTTGCCATACAGCAATAAATAACTAATATACTACTGTAGCTAAAGTATAAAGTAGCTAGACCAGACATAAGTTAACAATACTGCATTCATCTTTCTTCTTGCTGTTCTAATATACTGAAATTTCACTACCTTTACCTTAATTTCAGTATCTCATCATTACCTGATTTTATAGCCTGGGTACAACACTCAAGAGCAATGAGATAAAAAATAGATGAATATAAATATAAACATTACAGTTCGACTAGTAAAAACTTTAGCCAAAACTGCAATTCTTAGTTAAGGCGGGCAAATGAGTGAGGTTTCAAAGTATCATCACTTTTACAATTGTTTTGATTTTAGCTTAATGTATGATTAATTGTGAATGTTAATACCAATTAAAGGAGACCATGAGATTAAAACATTTTGTAACATTAGGCACAAGTAAAAAAGGTTGAGAAACATAGCCCTGTAAGATCTCCATTTCTGTGTGACTATGTGTAAGCTTTATAGCTGTTAACGGACTAGGTATCAATTTTTGGCCCTTGAAGATAAGCAGGCTCTTCAATAATGGGTTCCTTATACCTGTTCACATATGATCACATATCAAAGATTACAAAATAATTTTTAGTAAGGTATTAAAACAATACATACATCACCTCAATAGAGGTGTACTGAACAGCTCTCATCTATGCTTGTCATCAAAAAGCAAAATTAAATCTTTAATGAAGTTACATGAGGACCGTTTCTGCATCCATCTGCCTTGTGGTATTGTCACACATGAACATGCCTATTTCCCTTACCAGACTGTATGATCACTGACTACAGGGATGCAGAGATGTTATCTTAGAATAACCTCCATAACAAGGACAGAACCCTAACTGTAGCAGATGTTCAATACTACAGTACTCCGGGGAATGCATTCCCAGAAACGGGGACCCATATAGCAAAGTCCCTATGGAGATTCACTGGCATCACTCTTTTGTTCTCTTCAAATTCCCTGAAGGTATGACAAACTTCCGCCACAGGATCTTCCAACTATTGTTCAAATAATTTTTGGCCAATCATCTCAGGCTGAAATTCTGTTTATGATGCTCTTAATGATGTCAAAAACTCCTACTTATCTTGAATGTAGGTCAAGCAACACACCATACACTTGTCTTTTAATACCCAGACGAAAACTCCTTTTTAGCGTCTTTGAGATAGCTCATTATCACCTGCTGAGCCCTCATTAGCCATTATGGGTCAAAACTGATCCTACTGAGGCAGACAAGAGCCCCTAAATTACTTCTTCTTAAAGCAAGCCTTTGTCACATTTAACTAATGGTAGAGGGGATCTCCTAAGAGGAAAAAAGTAACACCTTTCCACAAATGAGTCAGCTGTTATATGTATGCCACCTAAGCAGCATTTAGCTGAATGAAGAGAAAACCTTGGTTGCAAGGAGAGACACCATGTAATTATAAACATGAAACATGTTCAAGACAAACATTATTAAAATAAATTATTTTTCTAAAGCTTGCCTTTGTAAAAAAAGTCAACAGCATTACTGACCATTCTATACATCATCTCACGTGAAATCATAAAACATTCTAAATCAATAGGGATTAGAACATTGTGTGCTTTCTGCCCTAGCTCCCAGATCCACTCCTCCTACTCTTCTGGATGGTGATGTCTTCTTTAAATCCTTGATTGTTAGATGTACATACAGTTCGATTTTCTGGCAGTTCTGGGTACTTTTTGTTTTGAGGTTAGTTGTAACCATTATGGTTGTGCAAGGAAGCAAAGCATGTTGCCTATGCCTCCACCTTGACTGGAAGTCGGGAACGTTTTCTTTTTTTATTAAGTATATTTTAATGATTATGCTATTACAGTTGTCCCAATTTTTTTCACCTTTATCCCCATCTCCTCCCTGCACCCCCCAACCCTCCAGTATTTCCCCCTCTTTAGTTCAGGTCTATGGGTTGTACATATAAGTTCTTTGGCTACTCTGTTTCCTATACCATTCTTAACCTCCCCCTGTCTATTTTATGCCTACCAATTATGCTTCTTATTCCCTGTACTCCCCCCTCATTTTTTCCCTCCCCCTCCCCACTGATAACCCTCCATGTTATCTCCATTTCTCTGATTCTATTCCTGTTCTAGTTGTTTGCTTAGTTTTTGTTTTGTTTTTTTAGGTTCAGTCACTGATCGATATGAGTTTGTTGTCATTTTAGTGTTCATATTTTTGACCTTCTTTTTCTTAGATAAGTCCCTTTAACATTTCGTACAGTTAAGGGCTTGGCAATGATGAACACTCCTTTAACTTGACCCTTTCTGGTAAGAACTTTTCGGCCTTTCCATTCTAAATGATAGCTTTGCTGGATAGAGTAATCTTGGATGTAAGCCGTTGTCTTTCATGACTTCAAATATTTCTTTCCGGCCCCTTCTTGCCTGTAAGGTTTCTTTTGAGAAATCAGCTGATAGTCTTATGGGCATTCCTTTGTAGGTAACTGTCTCCTTTCCTCTTGCTGCTTTTAAGATTCTCTCTTTATCTTTAATCTTGAGTAACTTAGTAATGGTGTGCCTGGTGTGCTCCTCCTTGGATCCAATTTCTTTGGGACTTTCTGGGCTTCCTGGAAGTATATTTCCTTCGCCAGATTGAATAAGTTTTCCTTCATTATTTGTTCAAGTAAGTTTTCAATTTCTTGCTCTTCCTTTTCTTCTCCTGGTACCCCTCTCAGGTGTTGGAATGTTTAAAGTTGTCCTGGAGGTTCCTAAGCCTGTCCTCATTTTTTTGAATTCTTGTTTCTTCATTCTGGGTGAATATTTATTTATTCCTTCTGCTCCAAAATGTTGATTTGAGCCCCAGTTTCCTTCCCTTTACTGTTAGGTCCCTGTATATTTTGCTTTATTTCACTTTGTGTAGCCTTCATTTCTTCCTTCATTTTGTGACTGAGCTCAGTCAATTCTGTGAGCATCCTGATTACCAGTGTTCTGAACTCTGCATCAGATAGGTTGGCTACTTCTTCAACGTTTAGTTCTATTTTTGGAGTTCTGATCTATTCTTTCATTTGGGCCATAATTCTTTGTTTCTGAGCACTTGTTAGGTTTAAGGGGGCAGAGCCTTAGGTATCTGCCAGGGCGGGGCAACCCTCTTTGCTGTGTTGTAGTGCAGTATGTGGGGGACAGGCCCAAGAGGGAACAATGCCGCTAGTTTGCTCTGCTCTAGCCCCACTTTCCAAGGAACTCTCTTGTGAGACTGGGAGTTTCTCCAGCTGTTGCAATCCCCACACTGATTTACAGGTAGAGGTTTTGTGTCTTTAGTTTCCCGTTCAGCCAGCCCTATCTCTTCTGCGCTGCTGCTCCGTCCCTCCCACGGGTATGGATGTTTCTTTAACTCCTTGGTTGTCGGAGTTCCATGCAATTTGATTTTCTGGCTCTTCTGGTTGTTTATTGTTTTTAAATTGGTTGTTATCCTTCTTTTGCTTGTACGAGGAAGCAAAGTGTTTCTACCTATGCCTGCATCTTGGCCAGAACTCGGGAACGTTTTCTTCAACAGTTGTCTTAAGTTACCACATCACCTAATTTCCCTAAGGTCATTTTGGATTTCAGGTCCCTAAGGATAAATCTTCAGCTCACAGAGAAGTGTTATTATAAGCCTGACTGCACGAATTAGCATTTTAAGTCATAGGGAATTAATGCTTCCAAGAAGAAAAAAGTTAAAGCACTGTTATTCCAAAGATTCCTGTTGGCAGTTTATCATTAGTAAGTTGACGGTACTGTATCTCATGTGAATAAATGATCTGTCATGCTGAGTCCATAACTTGGTTTGTCTGTAAGAATTACTTGGAGAGCTATTTTAAAAGGCAGAATCCTGGGTTGAGCAAGACATACTGAATCAGGATCTGTGGAAAAGTAGGGCTTGAGAATCCGTTTTTAAAGGTTCTCAGGTTATTCAGACGTTCAGCCAGTGTGCAGACCTCTACCTCTCCTTGATACTCAAAGACTAGCTCTTGCACCATCAGCACCTACATACCCTGGGAACTTGTTAGAAGTAACAATCTCAGGTCCCATCCCAGATCTACCGAAATCAGGAACTGCATTCTAACAAGCTCTCTCGGTGACACACATACATAGAAGTTTAAGAAGCACTGTTCTAATTTTTTCTCTACTGCCCATTCTAGGGATTTTGTTTCTCTTCCCAAATAATAACATAAATACACATCCCTCCTACTACCAAAAATCCCTCAGGTACAAGGAAAATAAAATTCTTACTGCCTTAATTAAACTTTACCTTTAAAGGGCTTGATAAAAAGAATACTTGGAAGAAAATAAAGCAAAAATGCTATAATAAAACTACAATTTAAAATCTTACTTGTCCTCCAACCATCTAAATGCTCAAGCCAGAAAAATTCATATTTATCCTGAATACTTTCTTTCTCTTAAGACCTACAGCTAATCCTTCAAAAAATCATCTTGGCTACTGTATCTTCAAAATATATCAACAATTTGCCTACTGTTCATATTTCACCTCTAACACCCTGGTGTATACCATCATTTTCTCTACTGAGGACTATTGCAGTAACCTCCTAACCAGGCCTTTGCTTTCAGCCTTACCCCCATGTAAGTGTACTCTCAATAAAATGGGGAGAGGGATTGTTTTAAAATGAGTCACATTATCTCAAACCTAGCTTAGTTTTCAGATGTCCCCCTATTTCTTTCAGAGAATAATCTGAATAAACTATATATCCCTGCCTGACTCCTCTTCCACTTTACCTACTGCTCTGACCTCATTTCCTCTCACTGTCCTCCTTCGTTCCCTCCACTTCAGCCCCACAACTCCTTCATTGTTTCTAGAACATTTCAAACATAATGTCCCTTTAGGGACTTTGCTATGACTGTTCCCTCTGCCTGAAATTCTTTTTCCTTAGACATCCACATAGCAACCCCCCTTTCATTCCTTAAGTCTTGGCTCAAATGGAAGATTCTTAGTGAGGTGTTCTTCTATAAACTTATTTCAAATTGAGTCTCTCTATCCCTAACAACATTTCTGATGCTTTATTTTGCTCTATTTTTTCTAAGTAGTATTTATCTTCTACCATTCCTTATAATTTATTTATGTAGTTGAGTAGAGGGCTTTTGTATCTGCTTTGTTGCTCCTGCATCTCATTTACTAGAATGGTGACAAAGAGTAAATAGTGACATGTAATAGGTATTCAATAAATATTTCTAATACAAAACAACAGAACAAGAAATCTTATTTGTCAATGTTAAATTATAAACCATGTACAGCACATACTTACAGTTTATCTCTGAGCGTGTTTTTTCTTCTCTCATGTTTCTACTCGTTGAATGAATTCTATGTGGCACGGCAACAAGAGGCTAGGCAAGAACAAAATCAACGTTGTAGCATTAGATAATCGAATCATAGTCTGGTCTACAAAATTACTCAAATATGAAATAAATACTTCATTTTATGTAAAAATGGGAATGAAGTACAACTTTGCCAAATATTTTTTTTAAAGGCAACCACGAATTGGAACTCTTTAGTTCTCAAACTGGGAGCTTCTCAAGAGTAGGGATATATTTTACCCATAGCAGGTTCTCTTATTTAAATATAAATATTCAAAATTCAATATTTCAATAATTCAATAGCTATTCAAAAGCTATAGCTAACTTGCCCAGCTGCAGGGGAGAAAAACTGTAATAAAAAAAAAAATTCTGCCTCCACTTCTTATTTCAAAAAGACTGAGGTAAATGAAATGAAATAATGCTAAATGTGTTAATGATTTATGGTCCTTTCACTTAGTAAGCACATTTTTCTACCTTTATGTTTTTTGTGTAGGAGCAGCCTTCTATTTTCTTTCCTTTTACTTTAAAAACTTTTCTGTTTTTGCTACTTTCTGAGAATTCTGGGGTATAAGTGGAGTGGGGATGAAGTCTCCTTCCTGTTAATTCACATCACTTCCTTCAAAGTCCATCTGTGCGTGGTCACTGAGCACCTGTTATTCAGTTCACACACAAACAGCAAAGTGTGTACGTGTGCTGCCTCCTTGTCTCCCACGGATTATACACTTGGGACATTTTTGCAAAAATTGACAACTCAATGTGGGAATTAGCAAATACAGATAAAACTGATGCAAAGAAGTAAAAAGCGATAATCCTGGATAGTGTCAGAAGTGAAATTTAAATCAAACATAAATGGCGTTAAGGAAGAAAACAGGTGACGGTGAGAGAGCTGATGTGGTCACTGTTCAGGAAACTGCAGACGTACAGCCAGAGCAATTGAGTAAGCTAAGCTCAGGTGAACGTACTGTCACGAATGAAGAAGTACTGTAGTTGGGACAGAACAGATGAAGATACCCCAGAAGAAAGGGCGCCAGCAAAAACCTTCCTATTACTGGTATACTGAGATATCTCATGCTTTGAAAATGCGAAAGATAAAATGTTGGAAGCCCATCCAAACTGAGAAAGGAACCTGATACCACGGCACAGAAAAGGTACTCACTCCGTCATAAAGTTATATGAAAAAGGCCAGCACTGTGCAATCTACTCAGTAAGGAGACTACTTGATAGTTAAACTATCTATAAAGTTTTTTTTTAAACAAGGGAACAGTGTACTAAATAAATATGAGTTTTACTATTTTTTCCATTTCCCTACACATTTATAACTGCCAGTGAGAGAGTTTTTAAAGTTTTGACATTTTTTTAAGGTCACAAACTAATTACAATCCCCCCACTGATTGCTAAGATTGCTTTGCAGGGTTTCAGCTTACATGTCACTATCGCAGTCCTGCACTGCCAGGTAAACTGAGGTCTGAGTTACAGAAGAGTTTATAAAGCCTGAGTTTTTAAAAAACAAAATCAAGCAAAACAAAACCCAACTTTCTCCCTAGTATAATTATACGGTCAATAAGAAGTTACATTTTTAAAGTTTTACGTTTCCAAACTCCTTTCCAGACCTTTAACAAAAGGACAGATAGCTTTATTTAATCAACTGTATAAAGACAGCTAGACCAATGGTGAATTGACAGAAAGGTTCTCTCTGATTTAAGATAATCGACAACCACTTTTCTGACCACAGAGAGCTACTGTTCTTACAGCTTCATCAATGAAATTTACACCATTTTTAAGTGCCTTCCATAAAGTCAGTCAAGTTAAGGCTATCCATCTCAGTTACAGACCCAATAATAGAATTCTGCCACTGTCACATATAGTGAGTTTATCTTTGGTGCCACTATTATCAGCTGAGCTAGGAATGTTAAATACGCCAATGGAAGTAAGGCTTACATTAGTATCAATGCTTCCACAGCATTACAGGTATTTCATTCAATGATTACACTGGTTCATTTTTAAACATTTCCATAGTGGACAATTAGAGTTTTAGTCACCGAAAAAATCCTATACTTCTTACTAACCACTAGTAATTCATTGGGTTGTATAAGGATTCTTTTTGAGAAGAAAACTGAATAGAAATTTTAAGTATATTCTAACATCTTGTTTATGTGTTTCCCATTTGCAATCTCTTCTACAGTGGATGATTTATTTAGCAACTTCATCTACAATGACTACTTTAAAATAACTACAGTAACTTCAACAAGTGGGTTAGATGATCTGCCTTTGCTATTTTCAGACAATAGCCACCTATAACCAACAAGAAAAATCTAGCACATGATTTCCCTAGGAGAGACTAAGTCAGAGTTGGTTGTTCCCTCAATAGTTTTTCTTCTTTTTTTACCTTCACTTAAGGACATTTTTTTTTCATTGCTTTTAGAGAGGGAAGAGGGAGAAAAAACATCAATGTGAGAGAGAAACATCAATTGGCCACCTTCCTGTACACACCAGACTAGGGATCGAACCTGCACCCTGGGTATGTGCCCTGACCAGGTATTGAATCCACGATCTTTAGGTCATGGGATGATGCTCCAACCAACTCAGTCATACCGGCCAGGGCCCCTCAATACTTTTATACTTAAATCAGCATTACTGAAACCAAATTCAGAATTTGAAAAAACCGATTTTGGAATGTACATACATATATAATGTTACATATTCTAGTTAGTAACAACAGTTCCTACCTCAGGATCATCATCATCAAAATCATGGTAAGTGGAATGATCAGGATTATTCACTTTATCCAAGAGTTCAATTGCCAAAGACCGTGTCAAAGGTTGTGTGACAAATGGGTGCTATAAAGATAAAATAATAAAGCACAGAACACTTATTAGAAATCTGATTGAATGACATTTATCTTTTGAAAAAAGACATAGTCAGGGCAAAAGTAATACCTGCAATAACTTTTCAGCTGTAGGTCTTTTTTTTGGATTTTTGGTAAGTGCCATTTTCACAAAATGATGAAAACTATTTGACCTAAGAAATTAAAAAAATTAAACTTTTCACTTTCAATGATTTTTTCCCTCATAACTATAAAAGTAAATAACACAAAGATACTCACCACTTCATTTTATCCTTTAGTTTAGGAGGCTGAAAATTGCTTTTTGTCATTAGAAATAATGCTCTGAAAAAAATCAACAACAAATCATTATGCAGCATTTTAAGACTCCAAATTAATATATAATGTAAATTCTATTACTCTTACCCCAAAATAAGGTAAAGCAAGACAAAACCAATCATTTGTTCATGAAATTTCCTTATTTAAACATAGGGTTCTTTAACTAGGATACACTGACCTCATTGGATGTAGGTCAAACATAGGAGGCTGGAGCTCAGCAAGTTCTATGGCAGTGATCCCCACTGCCCAGAGATCACAGAGCTGATTGTACCCCCCTTTCCTCTCAACAGCTGCGACTTCTGGAGCCATCCTGGAGGAAATATTCCAGAAAAGAAAACCTTCTGTTTATTGTATTTTCCTTCACATTCCCGTAAGAGGCACATGGAACCAGCACTATCTAAGTTGAAATCTACTTAGGATTTGCTGTCTGAAAAATAAGTATGCAGTACTTACAAGGCCCATTCTCCTAGGAACTCATCATTTTATAAGAACCTCCATCCCAAGCCCCTACTGGTGACTTGTTACTTTGTTATACCACCTACTATAAAGGTTTGTAAAAATTTACAATCGCTACAGAACATATCCCAAATTTGTCCATACCCCAATCTTTCTTCTTCTGCATAGCAAAATTCTAGAGAAGTAACATCTTGCATAAATATTCTATAATTTTTAGCTCTACCTCCTTATATCAATAAACTACAATCTGGCCTCTGTTTTCATTGACCAAAACTATTTATTGGGGCACCAATAATCTTCATTTAGTACTTAACTCATGTTTACCATAAACTTAAATGGCATTTTTTCAGTTTTATTATAATGGTGGAGAGGGTATATGAAAGTGTCTGTTTTTAATTTAATCTTTATTATATTTCTTCCATTACTGTTTAGTCCACTTATACCCCCCTCCTCCCAGCAATCACCACACTATTGTCCATGTCTAACCCCTTTTCCTTTTTGCTAAAACTCCACTCCCTCACCTGCCCCCTCCACTAGCTGTGAACAAACTAAACTAAAACAAGGAAAAAGGTGTCTGGTTTTTAAAAATAATTTATTTATTCACAGAAAAGTTGCCCAAACTCAGAATTATTTTTTCTTTCTTTTAACTTTCTTATAGTCTTATTCTAATTATGCCTGTATAAAATTTGTATTTGACTGATTTAAATAATTACACTAATTTTCAAATATTAAAATTTTCAAATACTATAACACAATTTTAAAAATAATTGAGATAAAGATCTCAACTCTTACATATCAAAAGAGAGATTTAAATCAGTAGCCTTACTTATGTACATTTGTCTTCCTGGTACAATTTCAGGGAAGTCAAGTAAGTCAGTAAAGTTACAAAAAATAATGCTAACTTTCAAATGCTTGGTCTTAAAATCTTATTATTCTTCAAGTAGCTCTATAAATATACAAGTTATTGTAAGAAAAGTGAACACTAGAGTATGTCAATTACTACTTTATGATGGCTACAAAACAGCTAGCTGGTTCTTACCCTAAAGAATCCCAGAAAGGCTGACAAAGTTGGGTTATAAACTTATAAAAGTAAGAATGAGGTTGGGGCTGAAAATGTGTATTAGAAAGTGTCATATCTAAATAAAAAACTGTTAGTGCTCCAGATCCCTCCTTGTGTCCTTCAGGACTCAGAAACTGCTCCTTCCCCATTCCAAATGGATAAAGAACAAGAGAAACTGAGAGAGAGGCTTCAGACTGAAAAATAGTAGAAACAAGAAAAGCAGGGGTTGGGGACAGGAGAGGTCTGTGTCTAGAACAATGAGGTCCCCATCTTCTTTCACCCGCTGAGTCCTCAGTGCACACCAGGTTTAAACACTACCTCCACTGCACACAGCGCTATGAATCAGTTTATAGTGCCTTGCTCTTCAACGAGAACCAGAAAATAAAGATTGTAAGTCATCTAAGGGAAGCCTCCATCATGGAAGCATTAGACTAAAAAGTTGAGAGAATCTTATTGAAGGCAGAACAAAAAACACTTTTAAAAAGTGGTACAAAATTTAAGAAAGTTAATGGATTAATCCAAGTGGCTCAAGATATAACCAGTGACTTCCAGAAAGAGAGAGCAGAATAAAGTATAGCAAAGAAATTATCAAAGAAATAATATAGGAACATTTCCCAGAACTGAAAGACACGAATCTCTTGATTGAAAGGTACAAATGTCAAGTATAACAAATAAAAGTAGAAACAACAAAAAACCAAAAACATTCTGAGGTACCTCATCATGGAATATCAAACCACTAGAAATGATTCTACGGGGCAGGGGTTATATTCAAAGATCACACTTTCATCAGCATCAGAGAAAAGAAGACTCTTAATACTTCAAAAACTGCAATCTAGAATTCTACATGCACCCAATTATGAGTCAAGTGTGACACTAGACATGCCGAGTCTCAGAAATGATACTCAAATTTCTCAGGAAGTTATCAGAACACGTGTGAGGGGAACAGTAACGAAGAGAGGAAAATTTGGATTCCAGGAAATGAATTCCCAAGCTGAAGATGAAAAATTCCCAGGGGTTACCCTGGCTGGTGTGGCTCAGTGGATTGAGCGCGGGCTGCGAACCAAAGGGTTGCTGGTCCAATTCTTAGTCAGGGCACATGCCTGGGTTGCAGGCCAGGTCCCCAGTGGGGGCCACATGAGAGGCGACCACGCATTGATATTTCTCTCCCTCTCTTTTTCCCTACCTTCCCCTCTCTCTAAAAATAAATAAATAAAATATTTTTAAAAAGAAATTCCCAGGGTGAAGCTATGCAAAAAGACCTTGAAAATAAATAATGCAGGTTGGAATATGAGGGAAGAAGACTCCAAAAAGGATTATTGTAAGAAAAAAAAATTAAACAAAGCAAAAAATAAAAATAATTTGATAGCCTTTATGATGTGGGAAATTGTATACAGGCATGTTATAGAACTGTAAAACGCAAAAAGGTATTAACAGTATAACAATTGACTCAGCAAGTACACTGCAAGAATTAGAAGACTGGAAGATGAATGAAGAGAGCTAAAATTCTCACCTGTCATAATACAGTGTACAAACAATAACAAATATACTACTAGAGATGGCAGAAGATACAACTAGATCAGTTTTAAAATTTTTTTTTTCAATTTCTCACCTAAAGATATGTTTATTGGCTTGAGAGAGAGAGGGAGAAACATCAATGTGAGAGATAAACATTGATCGGTTTCCTCCTGTATGTGCCCCAATCGAGGACCAAACCAGCAATAGGTATGTGTCCTGACTAGGCCTAGAACCCGCAACCTTTTGGTGTACAGGATGACACTCCAACCAACCGAGCCACCTGGCCAGGGTCTACGTAAGTTTATAGGCCCTTTAGCTCTGCTGAACTTTTAACATACACACCCATTTGATAAAAAGACAAATCAATACAAAAAACACTATATATCGTCTCCTAAGTATGAAAACAAGTCCCCCGGATTAGTGCCATCCCACTGCTGACGAGGCTGACTACGAGGGCATCGGGAGTGTTGGCGCTTCAGCTGAAGGAACAGTGGGAACAAAAAACGCTCTACATCTGCCCACCACTACATCACAACGACTAATAGCACATCTAGTACACAGTGAGTGATCAAAAACATTTATTGAGTAAATTAATGAATAATTTCTATAGAATGGTTAAAGAATACCTAGCAGACAAATACAGTTTAGAAAGATCTGTTGAGGCAACTAGTAGCATTCCAGATTAATGAGGGAGACACAGGTCATATTGTGGAAGATTCCAAATGCCAAGAAATACATATTTGATCCTGTGTGCAAGCAAGATATGTCAAAAAGTCTTGAGCAAAGGGGTACTGTAAATAATGGAAGGCTGAAATTTTAGCCAAAATATGGACTAGAAATGGGGGTGATGAAAGATATTTCAAAACATCTGTGAAAATCCATGACACGAGGGGTGGCAAGGGTTGGGTGTTTCCAGCAGAGCTGGAAAAGGGTCCCTAAACACATATTAATCTTCACGGTCTTTTCCACTTAATGAAAATTAACATGGTAGAATATTTTTTGCTGTGTATTCCAGCCACAAGTATACACATGCCTAAATTACTTAATCTCTGATAACCTTCTTAATGTTTTCATGCTAAAGTTTTTGATTATTTAGCCTGTTTTTTGTAAATGCTGTATTCAATAATGAAAAGAATACAGAAAGTTAAATTATCAATTAAAGTGCAATTACCAATATGGTGTACCAATGAAAGACTTCCGTTTGGCAATTGTAGCTGTTATCTGTGCAGATACTCCAAAATCAGCTATTAAAAAAAATGAGAAACATTTAGAAAATTGAGAGAATGTAATACTTAAGGCAACATGAGAAGAGGCTTTAATTATTATTATTTTCATTAAACTAATTTTACAGAAATAAGATATCCTCAAATATCACATTAAAATTTTAACTTTAACAGACTAGCGTTAAAATATCACAAAGCAGTCAGCATGCATCATAACCAAATAGATTCCCATGTATCCCCACACGAGTCAAATGACAACAAAAGTCACAATCAAATACTCTGGATGAGAAAGAGAGACCTGGGAGAATCTAACTTGCCGAACTTAATAATACGATTTCAAATTCCCAGGACCTAAAAGTGAAGGAGTATCACTGGAAGGGACCTAAAGTAGTAATATATTCTTATTCACTTCCTGTCACACCCTTGAGGACTGACATCAAATGAACTGATAAATCTATTAGTAAATCTAGCTAGTTGACTTGAGAAGATACCCAAACAGAACATCCCCAAAAATCTTTCCTTAGCAATACATTCTAATACCAATTCCAATCATTCAGGAAATTTTTTATGTGGAATTTGTTGCTCTTCTTTAGGTATGTTAAATTCCAACATTTTCTCGTTTTTTAATGATTTCTAAATCCTTATCAACTAAGATACATTATCTATAGGATGTCTTTGACTAAGGCACACGATGTTAATATTTTGTCTTAACAAATATTAAACTGCTCGTAGGAACTGTTACTAAGTCATAAACAGGTGACTGCCTTTCCCATACTTCGAGGTGGCTTAGGAAAATTTTATGGCTTATGTTAACTGGGTACATTACTTTTAAATCTAATTAGTTCTATTGAAGGATATAGTTTTATTCATTTTATAACAAATATATTTGTGGATTTTTATTTCTTATTGTAATATATAGTTCAAAATAACTATTTCATATTTGCCATTAAATACTTTATTTAATACCTAACAGACATGACTTTGTTTACAGTAACTTTGTACATGTTTCTTGTCTTAAACTTTTAAATTATTAAGGTTTTGAATTCTATTTTAATCATAACTTGACAACCAAAAATTACAAAATAAAAGTTAAGGCATCTATGAACACAGTAAAATATGGATGATGTATTATAGAATTGTATGCCTGAAACCTGTACAATTTATTAACCAATGTCACCCTAATAAATACAAAGTTAAAGCATCTAAAGTACATCCCTTTTTTAAAAAAGCTTTATTTATTTTTAGAGAGAGGGGAAGGAGGGAGAATAGAGGGAGAGAAACATTGATGTGAGAGAGAAACATCGATCAGTTGCCTCTCATACACGCTCTGACCAGGGACCGAACCCACAACCCAGGTATGTGTTCTAACCGGGAATTGAACCAGCAACCTGTCACTTTGGAGGACGATGCCCAACCAACTGAGACACACCAGTAAGGACTAAACTACATTATTATATAAGTAACACTATATTTTATTTTTAAAGCTAATGTAAAGAATGCAGGATTTTTTGGCATCATTGATTTTGTAATTTTTGTTTACCATGTTTTTTGGTTACGAGGCAATTTTGTACAGATTTCTTAGTTAGAAATCACATTCCCAGGGTGACAGGTGTTTCCAAAGGTTACTATTTCATTCTATCTCTACAACAAATCTGTCATATGTGAAGTGCAGATTCAATCCCCATTTAAGAAAGAGGAAACAGATACAGAGACATTATGTATGCCTCACAATGAGATTTCCACCTAAAAATATATAGATGCTGCTCGGAGAGCAGGAAACCTAGTCCTGCGGAGGAAAGTATAAATTTACTAGTTTTGGAATAAATTTGCATTAGTGACAAAACTTTAATTTACTTACCCAATTTCACATGACCATTATCCGTTAATAGAATGTTAGCTCCCTACAAAGTGAGAACATTTTAGTTACAGTAGGAAACATTTTATCAGATAGCACATATAATAAGTGTACGTATTTAAAATAATCACAAGTGGCAGCCTTAGACCTGGAAATAGTTAAAATTGAAAGTATGCCCAATTAAAATGTTAAATCATTATATGCACAGGAAAATTTACTGTTCAAATTTGAAGCAGTTTGACTATGCTTATAAAATGTTCTGCCTTGCAAAAGCTATTAACACAATATAAATGTTACTATGAAAGTGTTATATTAGTTTTCATCTAAATGTTATTTTCTTACTGATCAAACACTGTCACTACACTAAAATGTTACCTTATACTGGCATTTCAACTCCTTGTATTATATTTTAAACTTGATTGCTATATCCTGTCAAAAAATAAAAACAAATCTCTAACTCATCAGTTGAACCAATGCTAGTGTGTTAAACTGAAGCCTGCTGCTTAGTATGTGAGACGGTCTGTAATATGTCTGTCCAGAGTTTCAGACCATTCAGGATATGAACAATTAGCCACAGGCCCACAGAATTAAGATGTCACTTGTCTACGTGACTAGGAGACAACAGAAAATATATAGTGGTCTGTCTGTGTGCTCCCAGTTCCTGGCACACAGATCTGAAACCCTTATAATTTCCTAAGTGATAAGAGCTCTAGGAGCATCTTTTGTTCTACTACTAGGTCTTTAACCCTAGATCTTGACAGAGCACTCCTGAAACCATTGTAATATCCTGGGTGATGGGTGTGTCTTCTGTTCTAGGTGAGCTCCTGGGTGGCTCCTGGAATGAGGTCACCAGGACACCAAGCCATAATTAGAAGCTTGGAATTTTTAGCCTCACCCTCATTACCCAAAGAATGGAGAAATACTAAAAATGGAGTTAATGATGGATCACACCTCGGTGAGGAAGCCACCATAAAATCCCAATAGTACAGGGTTTGGAGAGCTTCCGGGTTGGTGCACATGTGGAGGTGCTGAGAGCGTGGTGTGCCTTGGAGAGGGCACAGATGGTTTGTGCCTCTTCCCACATACCTGCCCTATGCCTCTCCTCCATGTGGATATTCATCTGTATCCGTTATCATATTCTTTAATAATCTGGTAAACATTAAGCATTCCCCTGAGTTCTGTGAGCTGCTTTAGTGAATCAATAGAAACCAAGGAAAGGGTCTTTAAAACCTCCAATCTAGAGCTGGTTGGTCAGAAGCACAGATAACCTGAGCTTGAAACTGGTGCCTAAAAAATGCGTGTGTGTCGGGGGGAGAAGTGGCACAAAAGAGGGGAGGTCTTGTGGGACTGAGCCCTTTAATATGTAGGCTCTGATGTTACCTCCAGATAGTGTCAGAACTGAGTTAATTGTAGGACATCCAGCTAGTATCAGAGAAAGTTGCTTGTTATGGGGAAAACCACACGTTTGGTGACCAGAAGTGTCAGAAGTGAAGTGTCCTGTGTGAGTAGTAAAGGAGACTCACAGGAAAGACACAGTAGGGAAGAACTGGGTTTTTCCCTACACAGAAAGAAAAAAAAAAAAACCCTGCGTTTTTTCCATTATGACAACCTAGTAGCATTTTAGCTACTTTTGCTTTTTGACCCAAGTTCAAAGATGGTAATAACTACTTTATTTCCAATAAACTCAAAGCTTTTGAAGGAGATAGAAATACTATCTCCCAAAGGTACTATAGACTTTTTATTTATTTATTTTTGCCTTTTCTGCAACTTTTAAATGAGCAAGCAAAGGTAAGCAGCCTCTTTAGTCCACGGTGCTATCAATCATGTAATTATAATCTTAGGGGGAAAAATACTAAGAAACCCCTTCCTGCCCCACACAGAGGGGAAAATAATATAAGACTACACCCCCGATATTATTGTAACTCCATGGAATAAAGGGAGAAATGAGAAAAAATAGAGAGAAGGGACTAAAGCTGGGATTTTAACTTGATCTAGACCCTAGCTCTCTAGACTTATGCCAAAGTCTTCAAAGTTTGGTCTTTCTTCAGCTCCACATTAATTTTCCTAAATCGCAGTTTATACCACATCACCTGCACTTATGGCCCTCGATACATCCTTCCTTCCATCCATTTATCCATTCCTCTCTCCCTGGGTGACCAGTAGCAACTGGGTGTTATTTTAAGCTCTGAGTTATAGTAGTAAATAAATTCTAGCTCCCAAGTATGAAAGAAAGAAAATCTAAAAATGAAAATTCACACACACCCACTCACATGAATGAATGAGTGAATGAATGAACAAATGAATGAACCAACAAATGATTCCAAGCCAAGTAGAGATAAGTACTCTGATGATATATAAAGCAGGAAGGAAAGGCTTCTCTACAGCAGTGTAATCTGAGCAGAGATCTGGGAAAGGTGAGGGTGCAGAGCCATACCAAAATATGAGAGACCATTCTAGGGACAGGGAACAGCAAATAAAAAACCCTGGAGCCAGAATAAGCTCAACATATTCCAAGACCAGGAAATTTGGTATGGCTGAAACAGAATGAGCAAAATGGAGAGGAGTGTGAGATGAGGTCAGAGAGAAAGCAGGGGCCAGATCATGCATAACCTTGTAGGTCATACTAAACCACTTGCATTTTATAGAGTACGATGGACAGTTTATAGCAGGAGAGTGACAAGATCTGATATTAAAAGATCACTTTGTTTGCAAGGTGAAGTGGCTACAGAAGCAGGGGCAGGGAGACTAGTCAGAAGGCTATTACCCAAGTCCAAGTGAAATACATATACTAGTGGTCAAAAAAGGTAGAAATAGTGACAATGGTCAGAAGCTACCCAAAGGGGTCTGAACTCTGAAGTCCTGAAGTCTGGCACACGAGTCCTTGCATAATGAAGCACCAAACCACCCAGCCAACCCCACCTGCTATTATTCTCTCATACAGTCTCTTCTTCTCAATAATGTGGTGCTGCTTTTGTACTTTCTTCAATGACCCTTCACTTTCTGGCATCTGTACCTTTGCTCACATTGTTCCCTCTGCTTAAAAGCACTCCAAACCTCCATTCTGACAAATATCTGCAAGTCCTTCCAGATCACTTAAGTGCCAGGGACAAAGAACTTTTCTTGATTTACTCAAATTCTTATGATCTCCTCTCCCTTTCAACGCCAAAGTGCTTTGCTTATGTCTCTTTAGTGGTTTATGAAAATTACTTAAAGTAGAAGATCTCAACAGATGATCCGAGAGTCCACTGAAATTTCACGCAAAATTTGAAGGCATGTGCATAAGGGCATTCATTTTCTGAGGAGAGGTCCATGACTTTTATCAGAGATGAGAAGGACAGCACGATAACAGAAACCAGAAAACGTTAAGAACCTTTATGCTAGGGAAAACTTCACAAAACAAAAGAGGAAGAAAAGAAGTAGGAGAGAAGATGAACAAGAAAGAAGAGAAAAGTAAGTGAAAGGAGAAAAATATCTGAGTTGGGGAGACAGCGGTATCTTCAGAAATAACCTCTGAGTCCTGCCATAGCACCTGGTTCACCACTGTGCTAACCTCAGCACGTCCAGTGCACCCGTGCGCCTCTGCCAGGCAAATGAAAGACCACCAGAAATTATTAAAGGTTAATTTATCCATCTGGAAACATCATTAACGATAGTTCCTTGAGACTGAATGTTTACTATCATTTTCAAAGCATGAATCTTCGTTAAAACTAACTTGATGAAAGCTATAAACCTAATTTGCATTTTACAAATAAGTTAAAATGGGATATTAACATTAACTCACAATTGCATACTTCAATGGAGTGAATTTTATATTATGTGAATTGTATCTCAATAAAGTTACTATAAAAAAGTAATAAAACTGTTCAAAGTATCGCTCAATTTTATTACTGTAACACAATTCAGATAACAAATTCATCCAACAGAACACTCAATACAATTACGGTCAGCAGTTTGATCAGAGAGAGGGCCAACAGTGTAAACAAACATGATGTGCATGTACCTTTATATCTCTGTGCATTTTTCCTTTACTGTGAAGGTAATATAGTCCCTGGAGTTTCAAGAAAACAAAACAAAACAAAAAACACCAGAATAATTAACAAGATTTTACTACAGAGCTCACTTTAGGATTTAAAATGACCAACTAAGTAGTAGTCTCTATTTTTTATTCATTATATAAAGTCTACTGGTAATCATTAATTTATTTTACTGATATATCCTAATAAACAGAAGAATCAAGAAAATGAAAAAGGCAAAGCTCAGTTGGGACCGCTAATTTTCCAAAGACAGATAATTTTCACTAAGCTCTGCAAATAGTTTCAAGTAACTTAAAAAGTATATGTGCAATTAGTATCAGAATGAGTTTCAATTACCATAAGAGTCCTCAATTTTCTAGCCTTTCTTTGGTATTAAGAGGAATATAAAAACATAAAATAATAAATCCATAATACTTGAATTTTAGGGGTTTATGTTATCACACTGAGGCTTTCAAGTACTTCTGTGCGGATGTAATTTGGGTTTATTACACAAACAATTAAAAAATGTATTACTATATAAGAGTTTACCAAACTGGAATATTTAATCCTTACTTTAATTAATAGGTAATGCACAATAAACAAACATTCACTTTAATAAAGACTGTTACTTTTTAATTAGCAGTGAATTTACCTGTAGTGTTTCTCTGCTAACATATGCAATTTGCAGTTCTGACAGAGGTCCCGTTACTGTAAGACAAGAAAATCAAGAATATTAGGTAAAGCATGTTCTTCAAAAGTGACAACTTTTACAAGTTCCACTAAGCAACAGGTTTAATTGTTTAACAAACAATTCTAAAATGTAAGCTCCACAAGGGTAGGATTTTTAAAAATCTGATTGGCTAAATGCTGTACCCTCAGTGTTCAGAACAGTGCCTGGCATAGAAAAGTTGTGCAAAAACTGCTTAACGAATGAATAAAGGCCTGAAATAGTCTCTGAAATTAAGTATATTTTTACAACTCACTAACCAGTATTATTTTTTAAATGTTAAAAGAAAGCATGGACAAGAGGTTTAGCTAGTTTTTATTAAAGCTTTTAAAAAATTGATATTACATGTATTATGGCTCATTTAAAATTAATGTTTTCCCCTAAAATGATTAGCTTTATAGCTATAAAATTAACATATGATCACTTTCAAAAATTCTAATCAATAAAGTTTGGAAAGGAAAGGTCTCATCTCTATTCAAACTATTACTCAATAATAAGTAGTATCAATAGTTTGGACTACAGATTACCAGACAATTTTATGCAGAGACATTTTGTACAAAGTACGTATGCATCACACACAAAAGCACAAATGGAATCATACTACACATACAGTTCTGAAACCTGTCCTCTTCACTTATCACGGACACCTTTCTACATCAATATAGCTTAATCATATTGTAATATCGGAAAAATACAAGGTCTGTCCAGAAGTATCCAGCCACATGCTACAAAACACAGAGACATTTATTGAAGAAGATACCAGATACAAGAAACACTGTACATAGGAGGATGACGCTTCAGTCCCCTTTCAAAGCAGGCACCTCACATAGGTGAATCTCACCTATGTGAGGTTCCAACCTCACACAGTCCTCCCAGCATCTCTTCCACTGTTCAAAACACTGCAAAATCCTTTGTTGGAATCACCATCAGCTGCCCTGTTGTATTTTCCTGAATCTCATTGACAGTATGAAATCTCTTCCCTTTCAAAGGTGATTTTAGTTTTGGGAAAAGCCAGAGGTCGAGGGGTGCCAAATCTGGGCTGTAGGGAGGCTGAGTCACCTGGGTGATTTGATATTTCACCAAAAAACTCTGCATGAAACACACTGCACGAACAAGTGCATAGTCACGATGAAGCTGCCAATCACCAAGTTGCCCATAACTGTGACATTCTGAATCATCCAAATAGTTTTCACAGAATGTTCAAGCTTAACCTAAAATTTGATGCAGCTTTGTTGCTCTACTCGCTCAGTAATTTTGAATGTGATGACCATGCAGTACACATGCTCATTCAAGGACATCTACCACCCCCACTGACTAGTACAGTGAAGTCGTCATTGTTCACACATGCACATGCCAGTCCACTCTCCTTGGCTGCCAGGTTACATCGATGCTGAACAAACTGTTCTCATTATATTAACAATAGCTGGACTTTTTTCTGGACAGACCTCATATTTCTGTGTGTGCATCCATCCACTTTACTATGTCACTTTGGAGTAAAGAAATACATTTGCTGGAAGAGACTGCTAAAAATCAAATTCCAGTGATGGGATTTTTTGCTAGATAGTAACCTTGTAACAAAGTATAGTAAAGTGAAGTGAAATGGAATCAATATCCCTATCCAAATAGCCTTTTAACATCTTTATTACAGTTCATCCCTAAAATTACACAAGAGGCCCCAAACTAGATACATAAGCTCAAGTGTTATATAAAAAAAAATTAGAAAAATTTTCCAAAATATTTTTAGAAAATGGACATCATAAATTAAGACATTAATTTTATTTTACATTTATCAAAAAGCACACCTCCAGCACAAGAATAAAGCTACTCTGCACTTTGTGACAGTAACCCATTAACAGAACTAGAACAGAAAAGGGAAAAAAAGCAAGTAAAAATTGTTTATTTTACTTTAAAAGTCTCTTATACCACTCCATTGAAATCCCAATGAAAAACGTTCTAGTAATTTTTTAATTCCCCAGAATCTAGCATCTAAGATCATAGAAATTCAAATGATACTTCTTGAATACATGAGAGCAAAAGCAACTATCTTTGTATTAACACTATTCATTTGTCAACTGGATATTCTTTGGGCTTAGCATTAGCCACCAAGCCTTTGCATGTCTTCTATGAGTCTGAGTTTGAAATTTCGAATGATCTATAATATTCCTTCTTTAGAATTAGCAAATAATCAAATTGTATGTAATTTCCAACTTATAAACAAATGTTCCTTTCATCCATATATATCTGAAATACCTTTATGTATCCAAATAACATAATGATAAAACATACTTTCCTCAAAACATTAATATTTTAATACAGTATATTACCATATATTAAGAAATTCTACTTAATCTCTATAAAATATAACTTTGGTCCTACCATGATAAATATCCTGTAAAGAACCACCTCCACAAAACTCCATGCAAATCCAGAGTTTATCGCGCCTATAAAGAGAAAATAAACATGATTCTATCACACTGTCATACTGATAACATGGACAGTAACTATCTGTGCGGGGTTGTTCCACAGAATAAAAATCGATGCAGAAACTGTGTTTACTGACTGAACCACTTACCATTAAAGTAGTTTTAAATTGGATGTGTTAAAGAGCCCATTTAAAATGCCTAACGGTCATTGTCCCTTTCTGAACTAAAGTCTCCATTAAACCCACCCTTTAACCCTGTTGAAGATCTGGCAATCAGAGCTCTGCAACAGCGGTTAGAATCACGAAGAGCTGGCTCCCATGCCTTTTCACAAGCTGGAAAGAAGAGGGCAAGAACTGCCCAGTCTTTTCCATGTGCTGTGCCCACAACTGAAGAGTTAAGTGTTTTGTACCTGGATCATATGAGAATGGGAGCTTCAAGAAGTTACATCCTTACAGTATATTGAAACAAAACTGAAGACTTTTAAAAATACATTTGAAAAAAAAATTCTACAATTCTCCCTTTGGAAGGAACCTTTAAAACTAGGTCACAGCATTAAACTCAGTTGCATATAGAAGTGAATGGAAAAACAAGATTTGGCCCTGAGGTTATCCCCTATGGGGTATGACCTAGGGATCCGGGCCCGTCCTGCTAAACCAAAACAAGAGGTGGCAAATTCCATCTTTCTAAATTTACTCAAAGACCTGAAAAAGTAACAACTCAGTGAAATAATTATAGTTCTCGGTCCTTCGGACAAAATGAAGGACAGAGATGATGCAGTATTTGGAGGCTACAAGCACAAAAGAAAAAAAGTTTCTAATAAAAACATAACAGGAAGAAACGTTCCTTTCTAAATTCACCCATGTCTAGAAGAAAGGGGCAGGCAACAGAACAGCAAGCTTAGATCTTTATTCTATGACAGGAAGGCTAACCATAAAAGTAAGTTTTTGCTGTCAGCTTCCTCAATGAGACCACATCCAGAGTTCCCAAGAGTACAACAGACAACTATCGACTATGATATTAGTTACAGAATTAACATTAATAAGTAATAAATAAAAATTCCATTCATATGAAAATATCCTGTCTTCAAAGCAGGAAAAAACTACAAAACATGGACTAGAGCTAACTTTATTTTGTTAAATGTATTAGGTGATGAATCATTATTATTTTTCAAAAAGGAGACAAACAAGGTACCTGAGATAGCTTCCAAAATAAGCAACAATATTTGGGTGTTTACAGTCTTTCATCATAATAATTTCTCTCAACCTATTGAAACTTCGGCTCCCTCCTAGGAGTCTGCCTGACCACACAAATCCTAACAGGGCTATTCCTAGCCATGCACTACACCTCCGATACAACCACCGCATTCAACTCCGTAGCCCACATCTGCCGAGACGTAAACTACGGATGAGTTCTCCGCTACCTCCACGCCAACGGAGCATCCATATTCTTCATTTGCCTATATATTCACGTATCCCAACTCTGTACTTTTACTAAGCTGTGTAAATCTAGGCAAGTTACTTGACCTCTCTGTGCTAATTTCTTCCTCTGTAAAATGGGGATAAAAATAGTAGCAACCTAACTCACAGCAGTGTTGGAAAAGTTAAACTAGCCAATATATGTAAAATACTTAGTGCCTGTTTGTGGGCCATCTGGTAACCCAATACTGCTAGAGTATAGGCCTCTTGACCCCACAAAGGTCTGTGGAGGTACATTTAATACTCTTGGTGTGTAAGAGTTTCTGCTCTTTGAACCACTTACCATTAAAGCAGTTTTAAAGTGGCTGTTAAAGAACCCATTTAAAAGGTGTCACAGTCATTGACCCGGGGGTAATACCTGTCCTTATGTAAACTAAAGTCTCCATTAAACCTACCCTTTAACTTTAATGAAGGTCAACCTCAGTGAATTCCAGATAATTCACTACAATTTATACATTACTTTTAACTTTTTTACCAAATAACATGTAATATAATTTTAGCACAAAGAAGTAATTCTTTTTGAAGTCAGGGCAGGAACATTAATACACCAAAAGTGTCAAATGTACCTTCACAAACTTTTTGTAGGGCCAAGATGCCTACCCTCTACAGTTACTGGGTTACCAGATGGCCCACAAACAACAGGCTTAGCCTGTATTCCAATGCCTTGTTCCAACTGTGCTGGGATGCAGAATCGGGCTGTATTTGAGCCGGGTCAGATTATTAGCAAATCATCTGTCTTCTGCTCCCTCTCTGCCCAAATTCTTCAAAACAAGATCTGGCAATGCTATAGCAGGGTCACATGCTGTGGCTCCTGAATGAATACTTGTAGAGAAAAGAAAGAACTGTAGTGAATCCAAGTGTGGGGAACCAGAGACTATGTAAAAAGAGAGTGAATGGAAGTATAAGCATTTAACTCAAAGTACCTTTGTACTACTACTTCAGTTTTTAAAGTGTTACATGCTTGAAGACCCCCATTAAATGTTTATTAGGCTAAGTAAAAAATAGAAGTCTTCCAAAGTACCCCTCAAATCATAAGCATGAGACTGTTCGAGCAAGACGTGACATTTCTGGCCTTGGCATTTTCCTACTGTAAATGTGACTGACTCTAGAAGTGGCATAACCATGAACCATCGGACCCAATATCAAAACTCACCTTAGTGCCCAGTTACAAGGGAAGAAGTAATAAAGAACAGACTGTATGTCAGGTTCTTAATTTCTGCAATGAAGTGTGTACAAAATCAAAGACCTCCAAAGGGAGAAAATTTTTATGCTTCCAAAATTTCAGAAGTCACTGAACTGAGATTCTCTTCTGAATTCACCTCCACCGTTAAGAATTCCAGATTTTTAGTATATTAAAAAATCCAAGTTAAAAATAATAAAGCCAAAATAAGACTAACACCAATTTTCAGCGACAGACTAAATTCTCTGAAAGTTCTAAGTTTTGCGTTCTCATTTGCCTCTCAGTTATACTTTCCCCGATCTGGTGAAAGGGTTACATGAGATCAAAGTAGTTGTCGTCAGAGTGAACGCCAGGACTTTAGTTTCATGGTCAGACAGCAGTTCTCTTTCTGGGGGTAGCCCTGAGAGTTTAGCAGTCATCACACAAACTCAAAGGGAACCAGCTTCAGAATGAAGTTGATCAGAAAACATTGAAAAGGAACAAGAAAAGAGAAGGAGGAGAAAGGCACGTGACGATGTAACTGAACTACCTCAGCTGCCTCTGTAATTGTCAGATATACCCGTATATAACCACCAGATGCCCTGCACTGTTTAGGTAGGCACCGTGAGTTGTGGATTCTGTTACTTACAACTGGAAGCATCAAGACTTCTACAGTGATCTCTGTACCTATCACTGCCCTTATGACACTGCAACAAGGTCTGCATGTCCGTGTTCTTGCTGGAGTAACGAGGTCCTCTAGAACAGGATTATGCCTAAATCATCTTTGTATCCCTAGCACCAAATATGTGATTAAAAGAACAGCTGCCTGAATTAATCTGCAATACCTCATAATTCTTCTCCATAATAACTCTGAATCAGGTATATCTGCTTTAATTTCATTCAGTTACACAATTAATTGCTTACGTGCTACTCCTGTGCATTCTACTGAAACCTATGAGTGGCTTTAAGTCGCCAGCTACCTCTCTCCCATAAAATGGTATGTATGTATGTATGTATGTATGTATTTCTGGGTCGGGGGAGGGAGGGAGAACAAGAGAGAGAAACATCAATGTGTGGTTGCCTCTAGCATGTCCCCAACTGGGGACCTGGCCTGCAACCCAGGCATGTACCCTGACTGGGAATCAAACTGGTGACCCTTTGGTTTGCAGGCTGGCACTCAATCCACTTAGCCACACCAGCCAGGGTCCATAAAATGTTTTTGACCCAAAGTGCATTACCTTTTTCCTAGTAAGTCACTTCCACGTGATCACAAGAATGGTCAAATAAAATTCAACATTTTTCTGGGGGAAAAAACCCAAAGAAATATTCTACAACACAGTTTTAAAAAGTAACTGGAAAAGACAGGTTTGGATAGGAATAAAGAAAGCAGAATTTAATATATTAATAATCCAAAGGAGCCTAATGGTAGATTTAAAGAACTTTCTTCAAAATTCAAGAGAAATAGATTCCAAAGAATAATTAACAACTTCCTCACCTAATTCTGGAACACTTAATAGGATACAGCAGAACAGAATGATTAGACCACATAATCTCTAAAAATGATTTCCAATTCTAAGATTTTCTGATATATTTTTTAAACATTAAAGTGAAGAATACATCTTCCAGAAGATGGCAAAACAAACACACACCCAGGTGAGGAAAAACAGGTAAGTCTTCAAGTAGAGCAAGTAGATAATGAATAAACCAAGTAAACAGAAAAATACAAACTAATACATGCAAAAATCTTAGAACATGACAATATTAAGCAGTGAATAAATGTTAACTACTTGTAGTAGACCAAATAATGACCCCAAAGGTATCTAGGTCCTAATTCTGGATACCTGGGAATGTTATTTATGGATAAAAGTGTTTCACAGATGTGATTGAATGAAGGAGCTTTGGAATGGGGGATTTTCCTGAATTATCTACATAGGACCTAAATGTAATCACAAGTGTCCTTATTAAAAGGAAGGGAGACTTGACTATAAGAAGGCAATTAAGTAAGATATTGGCTTTGTAGATAAAAGAAAGAGCCAAGAATTAAAAAATGCAAGGAATGCAGCCCTAAAAGCTAGAAAAGGCAAGGAACAGATTCTCCCTTAAGAATCTCCAGAGAGAGTACGGCCCTGCTAACACCTTGGTCTTGACCCAGTAAAACTCACTTCGGACTTCTGAATTCTAGAACTTTAAGAGAATAAATATGTGCTGTTTCAAGCCACCGAGTTTGTGGTAATTTGCTCACTAGCCATTGGGAAACTAATATATAATTATTATTAACATTATTATTATTATTGTGGCAGAGCTGGCTACCCATTCACAAATACCCTGTGCTCTCCCTTCCACAGTGTGGAAGTTATTGGTGGGAGGCAACCACCCAGTAAAAGACAACATTTCCCAGTCAACGTGAATACTGATCGGGGCTTGTTCTCATCGGTGGGACGTGAGCAAATGTGCCAGCAGGCTACACGACACTGTGAGGCCTCAGAAAATGTAAGAGGTCTGGGTCCCCGAGTCACTAAAAGAAGAGTCATCAAACAACTTGAACAGCTGCACTGAACAACTACATAAACTTTGAATAAAATGTAATCATATTAAGCCACTATATGTTCTAGTTTAGTTATTACAGCAATAAACATTATTCTAATCTGTTACAGGCACTTCACTTGCATATCTTCCAGCTTCCATTCTATTCTAAACACAGAGAAGTGGAAATGTCTATCTACGCTATGTGCTGAAGTATCTTAATAATAAGAGCAGTTTTAATTTACCTTGTGATGTGTGACACATTCCAAATATGTAATAGATAAACTCCATGTTATATGCAGAAACAATAAATAGAATTAGAAGTATTTCAGTAATCCATGGCTCTCTTCCCACAGCTGATTCTCTCCAACAAGTTGTTGATTACTATCTCAAACTGCCAGAGTACCAAGAAATACTGAAATCCAATTATTTCCAAAATCTATCAGTGTACCATGAAATCCAATGGCTGATTTTAAAAATATAAATCAGCACTAAGTAGTTATAGTATACAGTTATAAAATATTTTTTGTAAAACACCAGAAGCAATGCCCAATTTTTAGTCTTTAGAAAAACAGTCAAACCATAATTCATACCACACAGAAATATAAAGGAAGTATCTAATAATCTTGACTTTTATATATTTCAATCTAAATAACAAAAATAATTATAACAACATTAGTATTTTCAAATATTAAGAACAAAGAAAATCACTCTTCAAATATTTCACTTGATGAAAATAATGTATAAGCCTATTTATTTGTTTGGCCATATTTTAGTAAGCATTCATGATTAACAATGGTTACGAGAAGTCTCACATTTGCCTGAATTGTTATGATCAACTTTGAACTTGGGTTCAACAAGATAAAAAGAAAAAATCTCCTTGCTGAAACTCAACAGTAAAAGGTAAGATTAAAACATCCTGTTTGGTGTGCCAAAATAGTTTGTTGGATGATTAGGTTTAGTTTTGGTTTAAAGAAAACACGATCCCCACTCCTAAAAAAGACTCCTACTCTAATGCAGTGTCTCTCAACCTTTTTTTCCTAATGGCCTCTCCCCATGAATTTTAATGCCACAGATATTCTGTATGGCTGCTTATGTACTGTATGTATATTTGTGTTTTATATATAAAGAGTAGGGTTTTTTTTTTTTTTTTACCTCTAAAGAACAGATTCCTCCCCTTTCTCATTTTAAAAGTATATCTGAGAGGAGATGGTTTCCAAGTAGTAAGGAAAGAATGGCTTAACCTGAGATTCCTGACTAATCTACTAGGTCTTTTTTTCTTACCCGGATCCAGCTCTTCTTCTGAGAGCCAGGTTTACCAATGTAGCTCTGACAGAAGATCCAAAGTAAGGTACCCATATCTCAAAAGTGAATTCCCAGTACCAGTCCTCTCAATTATATCCCTCCTACTCTACTGAATATTACGGTAGCATTCCTAGAGTTTCTCTATGTAAAGCAGGTCTGCAGTAGATTAAAAAAGTGTTTCTGGCAAAAGAACAGAAAAAGGAAAAATAAAGCACAGTACAGATTGTAAACTAAGTGAAAAACACAGTGGTAAAAAGTTTTCTCTCTTTATTGTGCTTACCAAGAAGAACCACAGTCTGTTCCTAACCTGTTAAAAAGAAAATCTCTCTGTCTACAGGGTAAAGTTTAAATCTTTGGGCTAACATTTCAATTCACTTTTCACTCTCTCCACTATTCCCCACTATGCTTAAGCAGAGCACAGCACTCCGGTCAAATGAAACTATTTCCCAAACTGGCCTAGTATGCCAACACCACCATTGCTTTCACGCTACCCTTATATTCCCTTATACTGCTGGCCCAATGATAGCCGGCCTTGCTCAGATGCACTGTTCTTTTCTTAATTACACCAAGTGAGATGAACCTCACAATGTCTACGGAACCCACCAAATGAATCAGGGTGTATTAGCTACTCTATCCTATTAGTGTCCTTTCACAGGACATCTTGTCTAGATATTCCCTACATGGAGTATTTCACAGGGTGAACAGTCAAAGCCAGCTGTTCAATGACCTGTGAATTAAGTTTTTCTAGTCACAGCCACCACCATTCCTTATTGCCAACACCACAATTCATATGCACACACACTTTGCTCAATGGGTGCTACGTCCATCAACACCTAGTTTTCACACTGGGTAACAAGCTCCTTGAAGGCAGATACCATGTCTTTGTATCTTCTAACTCAATTAATGCTAAGTAAATATTCATACTAAAGAGACATAAAGGGTTGCGAGTGAGGAAGAAATTACAGATACACTAAAAAGTCCTGTTATTTGCTTTCTTATTTTAGAGCATTATTACTTTTAAATGTATAAATTTCTAAGTTGTCCAGTATAGTCAGCCTCAAGCCCATAAAATGGCTCTAATATATTAAAGTGTAGCTAAGCGACCCATGATTAACCTTACAAAGTAATTATCATAAATGATGTAGCAACTGCTTTCTTCATGGTGGCAGTAAACACAGAACAGCACTGAATAAACAACTGGTGGTAAGGGATCTGCTAAAGCACTCCAGGGAGATAAGGAAAAGAAGCCGGATAAATAACTACCCTGTGTTTTGTCATGCTGTGATGAAAATAAAGGGCAGGAGCACCTCCCCCACCTCTCAGGACAGAAAAAAACTAATGTCAAAAGCTGACAAGAAAGATTTGTAAAATACAGCTTTGGAGATCCATGAAAAAATAGTAAATGCTGTTCTGATGGAAATAAAACAGAATACCCTATTTTTTCATTATGAATTTCCTATTCATCAATCTCAGTATTCTTCATTGTGTTTGAAAAGGAATGAGTCTCCCCATTTAAAAGGAACAAGTTTCTCCCACAAGTTGCTACTTAATCAGTTATCTGTTTTTATATTCTACTTTAATAACCAGTACTGCTGGTTATCACCAGTAATTTTAAACAACTTTAATTAAATACCGTTTTTTTAGAGTAAAAAACTAAAGAACAATGGGCCAAGAATCAGAGGAATCAGATCCACAAAAAGGATGTATGACATTTTGGGCAAATTATAAATACTGTTACCTATTTTTCTACAATATTAAATGTGTTAGGCTTAAGAGAATGTTCACACACCTCCCCACCACTAGTTATTTCCTATGACAAAAGTTTTGTAAGTTGTATAAAACATCTGACAACCACTGAGACAGGTGACCTAAAAGTTCCTTATGGCTCTAAAATTCTGACTTTAGCCCTGGCTGGTGTGGCTTAGTGGATTGAGAGCTGGCCTGTGAACCAAAGGGTCACCAGTTCAATTCCCAGTCAGGGCACATGCCTGGGATGCAGGCCAGGTCCTCAGTAGGGGGTGTGTGATAGGCAACCACACATTGATGTTTCTCTCCCTCTCTCCCTCCCTTACCCTCCCTCTCTCTGAAGATAAATAAATAAAATCTTTAAATAAAATAAGATAAAGTTATGACTTTAAAACAGAAAGAAAAATAAAAGATTCAAGAGATCCATTCTTGGGAGAAGTAATGTTTGAGGCTCTATCTCTGTTGTTATGCCAAACTGACAAATGGCCAGGCAGCTTTCCACTCTATTAGGTATTTGAGATTACTGTCTCCATTGTACGCCAGAGTGTGAAGAACAGCTTGCTAATTAAACTGATTACATTATACTATTCATAAAGAAGTTTATTTGCTGGTTTATCTTTTGGTTTGTTTATTATGCATCAATTTCACCACAAAAGATGTCCAATTTGAACAAATATACTGGTTTTGAAGACACACATCCTACCTCAGTGAAGCTCACTTACTATTCATTAAATGTGAATAAAACTCACTTAGCTTGTTAAGTGGTAGTTCTACCACTAAAGATTTTTCATATACTGCCCTTGCTGGTGTGGCTCAGTGGACTGAGTGCAGCAGGTCTGTGAACCGTAAGGTCACCAGTTCGATTCCCGCCAGGTCCCAGTTAGGGGCAATGCGAGAGTTAACCAATTGATTTATCTCTTGCACATCGATGTTTCTGTCCCTCTCTTTCTCCTTCCCTTCCCATCTCTCTAAAAATAAATAAATAAATAACATCTTAAAAAAAAAGATTATTCATATACTAGTTCTCAAAAACTACACTCATCTATATATTTTTTAATTAAACAAACACCCAGCAAATCTGATAACACAGTTTCCATACCAGTGCCAACTTCAGAGAGTGGTGAAAGAGAAGGCTACACTGCCGGGCCTAAAATCTCAGCTTGCCATTGATTAGGGCAAGTTACTGAAATTTTCAGTGCTTTTGTTTCCATATCTTTAAAAACAGAACAATAATACCAAATACAAGGATTGAGTCAACAAATGTAAAGCATTTAGAACAGAACCTGGCACAAAGTAAGTCTGAATAAATGTTAGCTATTTATATTTATTAGCAAAAACGTGTCATAGTTTAAACCAACCCACCTCTAAGGTATCTCTAAATCTTCCCAGTCTCCTATCTTCTTCATTAATTTGATTTATCCAATAAATATTTACTGAGTGTCTACTAGGTGCCAGCCATGTATCAGGAACCGAGGAACCTTACAGTAAAGAAGATGAACATGAAGTCTCCCCTCATAAAAACTATGGCCTAGTGAAGACTTTAGCACCACTGCATTCTTAACAATACTACTTTTTTCCTGTAAACATGTGCTTGTTACTCTTCTCAAAGAACCGCTATTATCAAACAGTGAGGTCCTTTACCACAAGGGCTATTTCTTGATGCTGACAATGCTAGTGCCTAACTAAGAAGGGTCTTAACAATATAGCCAATAAATACTTGTGGCATCCCCCCAATTCTTGTTTCTATAATATATATTTTTCCACATTATATTTTACCATTGAGATCCCATTACTGTTTAACTGTCTATTTTTCCCTTCCATTGTCAGTTTTTGCTTCATGCATTTTGGGGCCTTAAGTGTAAGTATTGTTTCCTACTCTTTTTCACTAACAACATACAGAATTTACATTCTGGGTGGTTTTTTTTAATTCTGCATTTTACAAAGGAAGTGATAGTGTGCAGCACTCGTCTTTCTATGTCTAGCTTCTTTCACTTGGCATGCACAATACCCTCAATGTCCATCCATGCTGTTGTAAATGGAGGGAATTTTCCTTCTTCCTGTGGCTGAATGATATTCCCCTGAATATGCGCACACCACGTCTCCTTTATCCATCCATCTGCTGATGGATACTTAGGTTGTTTTCATATCTTGGCTACTGTGAATAATGCTGCAGTGAACATGAGAGTGCCGATATCTCTTCAATATCCTGTTTTCATATCCTTTGGATATACACCCAGAAATGGAACTGCTGGATCATACAGTAGTTCTATTTTCTATTTTTTTTAGGAACCTCCATAATGTTCCCATAGTGGGTGCACTATGGGAATTTACATTCCCAGCAACAGTACACAAATGTTTTCTTTTCTCCACATCCTCACCAACAGTTGTTATCTCTTGTCTTTCTTATGATAAAAAGCTAAAAAGCTTCTGCACAGCAAAGGAAACCATCAACAAGATGAAAAGGCAACCTAGAAAATGGGAAAAAATATTTGCAAATCATACATCTGATAAGAAGTCAGTATCCAAAATATGTAACCAACTCATACAACTTGATAGCAAAAAACCAAAACCAAACCAAAACAAACCCAATCTGATTAAAAAGTGGGCAGAGGACCTGGATAAGACATTTTTCCCAAGAAGACATACAAATGGCCAACAGGTACCTGAAAAGTGCTCAACATCACTAATCATCAGGGAAACAGAAATCAAAACTGCAGTGAGATATCACCTCACACCTTTATGATGGCTACCATCAAAAAGACAAGAGATAACAGGTGTAGGCTAATCCTTCGCTGGGAAGACCTCTGGGACTACAATGTTATTTGTAACACACCAGGAAAATGTAAGCCCTATTAGAAGTAATAGTCTTAAAAAAGGAAACTGGACTTTCTTTTTTACTGGTATATTATAGGAATACAATAATTATTAAATTTGTGTTAGCAACATTTTAAGTAAAATATCAGGAGTCACTGGTCCGCGTTACACATTTGAAATCACGAAGACTATGCCAGAGGATTAGATTATGGAGTGATATATCTGGTACTGCTTTTCTATATTCCATGAAGGTACTTCTACCTTTTATCAAACATTTATCATAGTACCTGTTTTCTTTTTTAAACCCACTTTATGGCTGAAGATAAATTATGAATATATGCTTGTTAACCTCTGAGACTGTGGGGAAAAGGTAACATGGATGTATAATTAACATAACAGGACAGGAAATTCACTAATGAGCAATTTTTAAAATAGATCAAGTTTACCTATCTTAGAGTAGTACCTAATTCCCTTAACACTAATTTCCTCATAACTTTAATTTCATCTTTTAACAGGTGAAAATTAATGGCATTGCTTTCAAATGTTCTAATGATAGCTCTTGAATAGTATCATGGCTATGTTAATGGGAATAATAAAAAAATGGTTGATTTCTAAATTCAATTAGACACCTAACACTGTATAACAGTCCCATCATTGGTAAGTAGTCAGCTCCTCCTCCTATTGCCATTGTTCTTCAGATATCCTACTTATTCTGCTTCACTCTCAGCTAAGGACCTAGATTCCTCCATCTGAGAAAATGGGGGCCCTCTTGTAAAGATCTTTTTTTTTTCTTTACTACCTTCTCCTCAACTTTAAAGCTAACCTATATTTGTGCCCAAACTTGGCCCTTTCCAAAGATGTGATCCCAGAGGCGGTACTCTCCTACTTTTCAGAAGAGGCACCTCTTGATCCCATCTCCTTCCAAGCCCTCAAAACCTTGATCCATCATTCATGTTCTCTTCATTACCACTCACTTTTGCCCTTCAGCCTACAAACATACTCAAACTTACTTCAATGTAAAAACTTTCCCTTAGCCTTGCTTATCCAATATTAAACCAGTCCCCCTATTACTTTTCACAGCCAAATTTTGTTTAAAAAGTTTGAGCTACGTTTCCTTTTCCTTACTTGCATTCAGTCCTTACTTAATCTACTCCAATCTATTTTTCATCCAAATACTAAAATTACTCTCACAAAGGTCCATGCCATTTTAAGACCCAAACCAAAGGCCTCTTATGGATCCTCATCCTCTTTGACATTTCAGCAGCATTTGATACTAGTGACCCTTCTTTCCTTTTGAAACTCTCCAATTACAACTACAACCAAACACGAGTGATTTTCAGATCGATGCCTCCAGCCAAGGCCTGTCTCCTGAGCTCCAGATCTGTAGATCAAATTGACAACTGTATGTGCAGGGTAGAGCAAAAGTAGGTTTACAGTTGTTCATATGGAAAATAATACAATAATGATAAGAATAAACTGTGTTTCCCATACTTACAATTGTAAACCTACTTTGCCTTAATCCTGTACATACACAATCTCTAAATACCACATAAGCCACATGTCTCAAATGAATGGAAATACATTCTTTCTCTTCATTCTACCCCCTAAATCTCTCTCAGTTTCAGCCCCACTATAACTACCTGGTTCAAATCCTCATAATAACCCTCAAATTGCCTCTCTGGGCAGAAGACTGCTTGAGGCTACAACAGCCATCCTTTCCTTCTCCTTAGACACACAGCTGCCCAGCTAAAGACCTCATTTCCTAGCTTCTTTGTGTTTGTGTAGCCATCTAGGTAAGTTCCCAGTAACAGAAAATGAGCAGAACTGGTATGTGACTTCTTTAAAAGAAAAATTTCTTGCCTCAAAATACCTCTGTCTCTCTCCCAGTAGGCTAACAATGGACACACGAGTGACCTACCCTCATGTAAGTAATGATGAATGGGATCTCTCTCTTTTCCTCCTCCTCCGTTGTTGTTGTGTTGAGAGAGATCTCTCTCTTTTCCTCCTCCTCCGTTGTTGTTGTTGAGAGAGAAGAACTGTTCCATGAGAGAGAAATAAATGCCTACCTTATTTAGGTCACTTTACTTTGGGTTTCTTTGTTATAGCATTTAACCTGAACCCTAATACCCTTACCCTTCTTGATAAATCTCTTAACTTGTTTCCAGTGCTAACTTACATTTCAATACATCTGCCACATTACTGCCAGTTATTTTTTAAAATAGGCTAAATATTAGCCTTCTCCCTCATAACCTTTTTATGAAACTCTCATACTGTTTTCCAAAGTGGATGTACCTTTTTACATTCCCAAAAGCAGTGCATGAGGCTTCCTGTTTGTGGTTATATTTTCAGCTCTTTCCTTTGGTCATACATGCTGAAATATTAAGGGCTGAAATGATACAACATTACTAGCAGAAGGAAGGAGGGTAGTGAGTATAAATAAAACAAAGTCAACCATATCTTGAAAACTGTACTCCTCCCTCCTTCTACTAATAGCTACTTACTATGGCAAGTACTTACTCTGTACCAAGCACTATTTTATGTGTTTTACATATATCAGCTCATTTAATCTCTACAACTACCTTAAGAGAAAATTATTATTATCCCCACTTTAGAGATGAGGAAACAGGTCCAGAAAGCTTAGGCAATGTGGTCAAGCTAGGACTAGAATCAAAGTAGTTTTAGAGTCTATGCTCTTAACCGCTAGGCCATACACTTCAAACTCCAAACAAAAAACTAAATATAAAAACTCAGGTGGCTTCTGTGAAAATATAAGTTAGGAATCCAATAGTAACTAAATTTAAGTATATATTTAATAACATGACAATATCGCTTGTTATCTCTGGGTGTTAGAATACCAATAATTTTTCTTTTTATCTAATTGCATTTTTTACTTTTATTACAATGGCCGACAATGCATGGCCGCGTGCAAGACTGGCAGCATAACAACGTGAACATTTCCCTGATCAAGAAAATGACTTGATGAACAATACAGACTTTTCGAGTTTCTAATTTTTAAGAGAAATTTTAAGACATATGAATGAGTACATACTAAGTTCAGTTCTGTGTACACAAAGTTGAATAAAACCTAAAAACAAAGAAAAGCAGTTCTAGACTAACAATATGCCCATGGTTAAGTGCTGTACCCAAGTTCTTCCCACAGAGTCATTTTAATCAGACCAGAGGTCAAGGAAGGCTTCCTGAAAGAGAAGGCACTAAATCAATTTGAGAGACTGATGTATGTACAAACGACTACTGGTTTAGAGACTATTTCACCAAGTAACTATTTCTTAATGATTAAAAATGAAGACCCTGATTAAAATGTCAAAGCTTTTTTTAAATCTCAGATTTCACCAATTTCAAATACCCTACTTAAGTTTCTCATAAACTGAACAGCATGGGACTCAGAGAAAAGAAAAAAGTATCTTGTGGTATTAGAATGTAATTAGACTACACAAAATCTGTAAATACGTAAAACTGAAAAAAAGTACCTTTTTATTCATTCATTATATTTCAGTGTGATTTGATCACAGTCAACACATCCTTCAAATTTTGTCTTAATGGCACTTCTAATAAGTCTGCTGACAAACCCAATCAGGGCGAGCACAAACAGCAGCAGGTGGCCTGCTTTGCTAAGAGCGGTTTTTCCATTTTAGGAGGGAGAGTGGAAGGAGAGGGAGAACTCTGTACAGAGACCACATGTGGTCTGAAAGCCTAAAATATTTTACGATTTAGCCTTTTTACAAAAGTAGTTCCCACCCTTAAAAGAAATTATTGAGTGTATTTCTGTTATACTGAAGCTAAAATCTGTTTTACCAATAAATTCGTATTATCAGTTTGTAATGAAAGAAGCCATCAGAAAGGCACTATCATTGCTCTTGAATTCAATCTAGACACCAGCACAATTATTTGCTGATGACAGAAGGGGAAAAAAGAAAAAGGGGATTTTTAAGAGAGGATAAACAGGAGTGTATAGTTAGCTCAGAAAGATGTGGTTTTTACAGGGGGTGGGAGGAATTCAGGAGTAGAATATAGTAGCTGAATCTGACCAAAAATACAGAGTAGTCTTAGGGGCTTTACAATAAGCTGCTCAGGTTGGAAAGTAACTACTAAGACAAAATGTGAGAGCTAGGTCTAATGAGAAAAGTGAGACTCAAGAAGTGAAGGTACTTGTCCAAGTTCACAGAGCAAGAGAGCCGGACACAAAGAACTGGACTACAACCACCCAAATCTTAGTTCACTTCTTTCCACTGCATCGCACTGCCCCCACCACAGGACGAGGTCACCACTATCAATTTGTGACAAGTCTGCTCAATTGAGTTCAGAAGGAATAAAGCCTCTTCAGGAACTCTCCCCCTTCCCCCAATTATTAGTAATTTTTTAGGGACGAGATAGCTACAGGTCTCAAAGAGGTGTAGGAAAAGAGTAGATACCAGTTCTATTTTCCCGAAGATACTGGGAACAAGAGAATGTTGAGCAAACACCATTCATATAAGCCTTAAGATATCTATTGGTGTCCAGCAGTAAGAAACATCGAATTTCAATTACCTGGTTCCAATTTTATTACTTTAATTGCTGTCAGTTCACCAGTGTTAACATTCCGTGCCTAAAAAAAGAAAAAATAATTGTGAAAAAAGCTTTCATCAAAAACCTTATAAAATGTCATTAGCTGTTTATGTTCAGTTATATGAAATGTTTTTTAAAGAACTGCAAAACTGATTTATATTTACAAAACAAACACTGTGCTCTTTACAATGAATTTCCTTATTAATTCAACTATAAATGTAATAGTATCGGTAACAACAACTAATATATACATAAGGCCTTGTTATGTGCCAGGCACTATTCTAAGTTTTTTTCTATTAATTCATTTAATCCTCAAAACAATCTTATGAAGTAGATACTAACGTTATTCCCATGTTGCAGATGGGCAAACAGAAGCACAGAAAAGTTAACGGACTTGCCAAGACCACACAGCTGGTAAGCACAGCGCTGGGATTCCCACCCAGGCAGCCTGACTGCAGAGTCTGAGCTTTAAAGCATTACACTCTATTGCCATTTATTCAACCTGGTTAAATTTTTGAATTTATTAACTATTCTTAAATGTGTTAATTAAAAACCTTAGAATATGAAAAGCTAACACAATTATATAACCATGAAAACAGCCCTCATGTATCTGTTAAAACACACCTGATGGTAACAATTGAATCAGTGAGTTCAATACAAACCAAATACATTTTTCTAAGCCATATATTAAAAATCACTTTAAAAATTATAAATGACAGAAACTGTCTGTTCAATTTGTATAAAAATGGCAGTAATTCTTTGTCAACTTAAACTGTTTTAAAAACTGAATCAGAACTTCCAAACTATTTTAAACTGTTATAACTTATATTTGAGCTATTAACTAAAATGTAATGTATTTTATATCAACCAATAAAGGCCAATATATGTGATTCCTTGATCACAGAAAGGTGCACTCATGTGACCAGAATTATTCTTAGTTGCAAAACTCTTACTAATGAATTGGTAAAGATCAGTGAATCACTCACAAGGGTGATAATAGCATTAACAGTAGAATCCTTCTAAGAATACTAAAGCATTAAAAATATCAGCCAAGGGTCTAGAAAGGTAGGCCGATAGGAAGACACAGCCATGGCAGAAATGTGAAATTTAACCTTTTAACTAAAAAAAACAAAAAGAAAAACAAAAACAAAGGTATCAAAAGATCCCCCTATACAAATTTTTTAAAAATTAAAACAAGATTTGCAGGGAAAATTCTTTCCTTCGGAAAAAAATATCCATTACTAATAAACACTTATGATACCAACTTATGGCAGGCAGTATAAAACAGATTTAAACAGTTATTTCAAACTAAATTTAATTTCCATTAAATGCAATAGACATTTCAAACAGTGCTAGATTAAGTATTCATTCCCTTTCCTATGATCTCACACACACACACACACACACACACACACACACAGAAATAAAAACAAAACCAGAATAACACCATTCTAGAAGCATTTTGTATAGGAAGGCGAATGTACCTGTAAAATATTCAGGTGTATCACACAACGTTAGTGATTAATCTTCTCGAACGCTATAAAAACTACTTGCCTTTTCTCACACTTCAGTATCTTTTCTCTGTTAGGCTCCTCCTTGATACTGATATTCTGTCCTTCGACCCACATTGTTTTCAGCACTTATCCAGATAAAAAAGACAAGTTACTACTCTCTCCAATTCTGAATTCTCCATTTTAAAATCCTGCCATGGTTTTGTTTTGTTCATTAAAAAGAAATTGAGAGTATGAGTGATTTCATTATGAAACAGCTGAGAAAATGTGAACCCACAGAAAGCTAGAGCGATTTTTATAGGTGAAATTTTGTTCCAATTAACCACAAGAGGGCACACTCTCTACTGACAACACAAGTTAGTGTCTGTCCAAAATGGCTGCTTTTGAATACAGTTTTTCAAAATTAAATCAATCTAGAATTTTCTTAAAGGTGAAACAGCTTTAAAATTATGGTTCTCTAGAGTCAATAAGAAAATAAGACAGCTAAAATGATTATGCTATTTTTGTCTTATGGAATATTTTCTAATATGTAACAACAGAATTAAGATAACTCACAAAAAAGGAAAAAAATTTTAAAAGCTTATTAAATAAACTGAAGCTTTTACACATCAAAATCCATGCTTATTAATAAAAGGTCTTTAAAGCATATGAGTCATCCAAAACCTTGGTCTTCTGGGTAAAATAAATAATAGTTATCTGTCTCTCAATTTACAATGGTCAAGGTGATGAACTGGGGTAAATTTAGAAGTATTATCTCTAATACCCTGTAACTGCTATTCTTTTTTAATCACCAAGAGCAGTTTACTAGGGGGAAAAACATGAGCAAGGTAAATACTATAAACTATTACCATGTAGAGAGCCAGAAATTCCTGATTGAGTGTCAGTAATGTAAAGTTCTCAGACTTGCTCAGGGCAGAAGGCTGAAGATACACACTCTAAGGATCTAGATCCTGTCCTCCAGGTGTTGATGCAACCACCACCCTTCCCTCCAAGTGATGCTCAGATCCTGCTCCTGACTTGACCACTCTTCAGGGACATACACCAATGCTCTGAACACAAAAATTCATATTCCCTGTCAGAAAATTTAAATTTTTCACTAAATATAGCACTTGGAATATAATTTAAATACCATAAAGTCTACTCTTTTGATATGTATGATCTAGTGGTTTTTAGAATATTCAGTTATGTAACCACTATTACTGTGTAAGTTTGGAATGTTTTCATCACCCCAAGAAGAAAGCCAGACCTACTAAACAGCCATTCTCTATTCCTCCCCCTCCCAGTCCCTGACAACTACTGTCTACTCTCTGTCTCTACGGACTTGACTATTCTGGACATTTCATATAAATAGGATCATACAAAATGTGGTCCTTTCACCGAGCGTGACATTTTCAGGGTCACCCGTGTTGTACCATGTTTCACCACTTTATTCCTTTTGTTGCCAAATTATATTTCATTGTGTGGAAATACCACATTTTGTTCATCCCCCTATCAGTTGAAGGATATTTGAACTGTTCCCACTCTTTAACTATACAAACAATGCTTCTATGAATTTAGGTGTGTAAATTTTTGTGTGGACCTACATTTTCGATTCTTTAGGGTACAGACCTAAGAGTGGAATTGCTGAATCATATGGTGACTCTTTGTTTAGCTTTTCTTTTTTTTTCTTTTTTTAAATATATTTATTGATTATGCTATTACAGTTGTCCCATTTCCCCCCCCAGTCCACTCCATCCTGCCCACCCCCTCCCTCCCACATTCCCCCCCTATAGTTCATGTCCATGGGTCATACTTATAAGTTCTTTGGCTTCTACATTTCCTACACTATTCTTACCCTCCCCCTGTCTATTTTCCACCTATCATCTATGCTACTTATTCTCTGTACCTTTCCCCCCCTCTTCCCCTCCCACTCCCCTTCTGACAACCCTCATGTGATCCCCATCTCTATGGTTCTGCTCCTGTTCTAGTTGTTTGCCTAGTTTGCTCTTGTTTTTGTTTTAGGTGTGGTCGTTTGCTGTCATTTTTACTGTTCCTATTTTTGATCTTCTTTTTCTTAGGTAACTCCCTTTAACATTTCATATAATAAGGGCTTGGTGATGATGAACTTCTTTAACTTGACCTTATCTGAGAAGCACTTTATCTTCCCTTCCATTCTAAGTGATAGCTTTGCTGGATACAGTAATCTTGGATGTAGGTCCTTGGGTTTAATCTTGGGTAATGTAATTATGATGTGCCTTGGCGTGTTCCTCCTTGGGTCCAGCTTCTTTGGGACTCTCTGAGCTTCCTGGACTTCCTGGAAGTCTATTTCCTTTGCCAGATTAGGGAAGTTCTCCTTCATTATTTGTTCAAATAAGTTTTCAATTTTTTGTTCTTCCTCTTCTCCTTCTGGCACCCCTATAATTCGGATGTTGGAACGTTTCAAGGTGTCCTGGAGGTTCCTAAGCCTCTCCTCATTTTTCCAAGCTCTTGTTTCTTCATTCTTTTCTGGTTGGATGTTTCTTTCTTCCTTCTGGTCCACACCATTGAGTCCCAGTTTCCTTCTCATCACTATTGGTTCCCTGTACATTTTCCTTTGTTTCTGTTAGCATAGGCTTCATTTTTTCATCTGTTTTTCGAATAGATTCAACCAAGTCTGTGAGCATATTGATAACCAGTGCTTTGAACTGTGCATCCGATAGGTTGGCTATCTCTTCCTCACTTAGTTGTATTTTTTCTGGAGCTTTGAAGTGTTCTGTCATTTGGGCCATTTTTTTTTTTGTCTTGGCCCGGCTATTACTTTAAGGGGCGGAGCCTTAGGTGTTCACTGGGGGCGGGGTAATGCTGGTTGCTGTGCTGTGATGCTGTATGTGGGGGAGGGGCCGAGAGGGAGCAATGGCGCCTGCCTCACTCTCCTCCGGCTTTCAATCTTTCACTCCGGTACCCACAATCAAACTGGGCCCCTCTGGTGCTGGTTCCCGAGTGGGTGGGCTTGTGCACGCCCTAGGCCCCTGTGGGTCTCTCCAACAACCTCTCCTGTGAGGCTGGGAGTCTCTCCTGCTGCCGCCCCAACCTCCATGGGCATTTTCAATCAGAGGTTTGAGGCTTTATTTCCCTGAGCTGGAGCCCTGGGTTGGGCGGTCTGCTTCGCTTCCCGCTGTTTGTCCAGTTTATCTGTGCGCAAATGTGGTGCCACGGGGTCTGTTAGTGCTTGGACTGCCTGCGCCGTTTGTCCCACACTCTGCCAGTCTCGGTCCCGCCACAGCCACGTGAGTCCTCTCCACGCCGGTGCCCATCTCCGCCCCTCCTACCGGTCTGGATGAATGTTTATTTTCTATTTCCTTGGTGTCGGTCCCCCTTGCCTTTCGATTCTCTGTCAGTTCTGGTTGTGCGAGGAGGCGCAGTGTGTCTACCTACGCCGCCATCTTGGTTCTCCTATGTTTAGCTTTTCGATGAACTGTTTTCCCAAATGACTGCACCACTTTATGTTGTCACCAGCAACATATGGGTTTCAATTTCTCCACACCCCTGCTAGTATTTGTTATGTCTGTCATTTTTATTTTAGCTATCCTAGTGGGTGAGAAGTTGTATCGCATTGTGGTTTAATGTGCAGTTCACTAATGACTAATGTTGTTGAGCATCTTTTCATCACACCTTATATCTTCTTTGAAGACATGTCTATTCAAGTCTTTGCGCATTTTAAATTGCATTGTTTGTCTTTTCACTGTTGTATTTTAAAGAATTCCTTATAGATCCTGATATATCTCCTACCAGATTTGCAAATATTTAACCTCATTCTGTGGGCAGTCTTCATTTTCTTGATTGTGTCCTTTGAAACATAAATTTTTAAAAAATTTTGATGAAGTCCTACTTACCTATTATTTTGTTACTTGTGGTTTTGATACTGCAGCAAAGAAAACCATTCCCTAATTCAAGGTCACAGTGATGCCCCTGTGTTTTCCTCTAAGAGTTTTATAGTTTTAGCTCTTCCATATAAGCCTATGACCCATCTTGAGTGAATTTTCCTATGGTGTCAGGTAGGGCTCCAAATTCATTCTTTTGCATGTGGCTATGGGAATGTGAAAATAACATTTTTACTATAAAACCCTATTCTATTTAGCCCCTGTCTATCCTTCCAGTCATTCCCTATTTCGCACTTTATGCTTTAGCCAAACTAAACAACTTGCCACTCTCCAATGCTTTCCACACTTTTGCACTTTGGCACACACTGGGTAGCCAAACGCTTGTCCCAACTCCCTCCTTTGGCCTAACTCCTAGACATGTTTAAAAGCTGTCAGCTTAAGTTATTATCACTTTCCACAAGTTTTTCCCTAACCCCTATTCTGGCTTAGGCACACCACCCCCCCATACTCCCATAAATCCTGGGTAATCTTTCTCATATGGGTGCGGGGCCTGGTGAGCAAAATCCTGCAGATCTAGAACTGATCTCGGTTTAGAGGGGCTCTTGAAAACTATCACAGTTCAAAGCTGTCCCAGAATTCAGTTTGGTTCAGTTAGCTTTTAGAAGCCATTCATATTAGAACTACTTTGGGAAAGAATTTTTCTGAGGTGACTCCATGTTGACTGCTGCATCATCTCTAACTATCAGAAGGGTAGTCCTGGAGTGAGAGCTGGACTAATCAAGACGCAATGACAAAACATGAAACAGCGTGCTAGGTACTATGTAGAATTAGAGACGGTCATTATCAGTAAGAAAAAAAATCTGACTATCTACTCTTACCAAGCACCTCTGGGCATTCAAAACTTAATCTTTAGAAAGGTCCAACATGAATATAAAGAAAGGTTCTAAAATGGGAGTGAAGAAAAGCAAAGTTTAATCCTAGCTCTGTCAGTAACAAGCAATGGGATCTGAGCAAGTAATTTCCCTCCCTCCTTCCAATTTAAAAAGAAAGTAAAATTTACAAGAAAGTAGAAAGTAAGAGCCTATTTTCAAGGTTCTTTCTAATTCTAAAAGTCAATGTTTACATCAAATAATTTAAGTCTAAATTATCAGATTCCATATAGAAACCTGCTGATTATAGAATAATCATATGAGAAGTTCAAAAACAAAACAAAATAAAACACTGCCACTGATTTTGAATCAACAGATTTATGGTGGGACCCAGGAATCTGTATTTAAGGCTACCGAGATATTTCTGATGCTCAGCCTGGTTTTGGGACCTGGTCTAAGGCACTAAGCCATTTGAATTTTCTGAAGTATAAATACCATTTCTGAGTCTGAAAGGGGTATTACAGGGATGGTTTTATGAAGGAGATACCATTCAAGCAGAGGTTTGAAAAATGGACCGGGTTAGAAAAAACACATAAGAGGGATGGGAAAGAGGGCATAGAAATGAAAGCACGAGCAAAGGCACAGGGATAGAAAACAGGCTATTTTGAGTGTATTGGGTGTGCCGAACTTCAGGGTACCTCCCATATAAATACTCCCTTTCAGAGGAAAATGGCTAACCAAGAGCCACTGCTAAAGAAATCGTTTTATTTGCTTTTCTACAGTTACTTGGAATAGGTATGAGCCTACCACAAGGGCAACCAATTTATAGGAAGACTAATAGCCAGGATGATATACATCCCTGATTTGCCCAAGATATTCCCAGTTCAGGCCATTGTCCAAGCAGGTTAATAGTGGCCACTTTCACTCTCAAAATTACAATTAAAATTTTATTTAATTTGGTAATCTTAATGATAAATTGTAAGATCACTCCAGCAAGAAACTCTGGGCTGATGTGAAAAAGGGAAATATATCTATCAGACTGAAAAACACAGGTCAGCAAACATGCATTTTTAATAAATAAAGTTTAATGGGAACACAGCCATGTTCACTAGTTTAAGTATTAATGTCTATGGCTGCTTTTACAACAGTAGAACCAAGTAGCTGAGATAGAGACCAAAGGGCCAACAAAACCTCCAATATTTACTACCTGGCCCTCTACTGAAAAAACCTGAATCCCTGCTATAAAACAGCACTGTCCAATAAAACTTCCTGCACTGCGGGAAATGTTCCATGTCTGCACTGTCCAATACAGTAGCCCTATGTCACAGTAGCTATGGACCCACTGAAATGTGGCCAGTATGACTAAAGAACTGAATTTTACTTAAATCATTTATGTACGAAATAAATTATGTAAGTTTGGAAGTTTCAATTCTTTTAATTAAGGTATCACTGGCATCTAACCCTGGGTCAGTTTTCTGTGTACAAAATAATGATTTGATATATGTATATATAGCAGAATGATTACAATAATAAACTTAGTTAACATACATCACATGATACAGAGTTACAATGTTTTTTCTTATGATAAGAATGTAAGATTTACTCTCTTAGTATCTTTCAATATACATACACTACAGTACTGTTCACTATAAACATCATGTTGTACATTATATCCCCAGAACTTATGTAGTATATAACTAGGGGAAAAAATCAACTTTTGAAAATACAGTTCTGGTTGTTAGAACACATGCAGAATAAGCATCACCACTATCTGGAAACAGAGAAGTCCCACCACAACAAGACACACTTGAAAGTTATATTCTTCCCTTACCCCAACCCCTGGCAACCACTGTTTTGTTCTTCGACAGTAGTTCTGTCTTTTCAAGAATTTCATATAAACTAGGATTTCTGGTCAAGGCGTACATAGATACACTTTGCCTCCTCACACAACCAAAAGAAGGACAACAACAAATCTAAAAACAAAAAATAACCAGAAATGCCAGAAAACTGAACTGTATGGAAGTCTGAAAACCAAGGAATTAAAGAAAAAATATTCATCCAGACCGGTAGGAGGGGTGGAGATGGGCAGCCTGGATAGAGAGGACTCATGGCAAGTAGGCAGCTGGCAGAGTGGATGGTCCCACATTCGCATGGGGATAAACCTGGAGGAACAACTGGGGAGTGAGACAGACCATGCAACCCAGGGTTCTAGCACAGGGAAATAAAGCCTCAAAACCTTTGGCTATAAAAATATGTGGGGGTTGCTGCAGCAGCAGGAGAAATTCCCAGTCTCACAGGAGAGGTCCTTGGAGACATCCACAGAGTCCTAGAACATACACAAACCCACCAGAAGGGAATCAACACCAGAAGGGCCCAATTTGCTTGTGGGTAGCGGGAGAAGTAACTGAAAGCCAGCTGAGAGCCAAGCCAGCAGCTATTCCCTCTTGGACCCATCTCACACAAATAGTGCTACAATGCAGTGACGTGGGTTGCCCCGCCCTATTGAATACCTAAGGTTCCAACTCTTAAAAATGTAACAGGTGCATCGAGACAAAGAAATATGGCCCAAATGAAAGAACAGATCAAAACTCCAAAAATAGAACTAAGCAATGAAGAGATAGCCAACCTATCAGATGCAGAGTTCAAAACACTGGTGATCAGGATGCTCACAGAAATGATTGAGCTCAATTGCGAAATGAAGGCTACACAAAGTGAAATAAAGCAAAATGTACAGGGAACGAAGAGTGAAGGGAAGGAAACCAGGACTCAAATCAAGTTTGGAGAAGGAAGAAATAAACATTCAACCAGAACAGAAGGAAGAAACAAGAATTTAAAAAATGAGGAGAGGTTTAGGAACCTCTGGGATAACTTTAAATGTTCCACATCCAAATCATAGGGGTGTCAGAAGGAGAAGAGGAAGAGCCAGAAATTGAAAACTTATTTGAAAAAATAATGAAGGAGAACTTCCCCAACCTGGCAAAGGAAATACACTTCCAGGAAGTCCAGGAAGCTGAGAGTCCCAAAGAAGTTGGACCCAAGGAAGCACATACCAAGGAGCATCATAATTAAATTTCCCAAGATTAAACATAAGGAGAGAATCTTAAAAGCAGCAAGAGAAAAGGACACAGTTACCTACAAAGGAGTGTCCATAAGACTGTCAGCTGATTTCTCAAAAGAGACCTTACAGGCAAGAAGGGGCTGGAAAGAAGTATTCGAAGTCAGGAACAGCAAGGACTTCCATCCAAGATTACACTATCCAGCAAAGCTATCATTTAGAATGGGAAGGCAGATAAAGTGCTTCCCAGATAAGGTCAAGGTAAAGGAGTTCATCATCACCAAGCCCTTATTACATGAAATGTTAAAGGGACTTATCTAAGAAAAAGAAGATCACAATTATGAACAGTAAAATGACAACAAACTCAAAACTATCAAGAACCAAACCTAAAAAAACAAAAATGAACTAAGCAAACAACTAGAAAAGGAACAGATTCACAGAAATAGAGATCACATAGGTGGTTATCAGCAGGGAGGGGAAGGGGTGAGAATGGGGGAAAAGGTACAGGGAATAAGAAGCACAAATGGTAGGTACAAAATAGACAGGGGGAGGTTAAGAATAGTATAGGAAATGGAGAAGCCAAAGAACTTACATGTATGACCCATGGACATGAACTAAGGTGGGGGGGAATGATGGTGGTAGGGGGGTACAGGGTGGAGGGGAATAAAGGGGAGAAAAAAATGGGGACAACTGTAATGGCATACTCAAAATATATTTAAAAATACAATGAAGTAAAATAAAGAGAAACAAGCAATAATTACTAGGAATCTCTAAAAAAAGAACTATGAGAGAACAGCTACAATATATATTAAACCATTTTATAAAACCTCAAGAGTTAAAACACTAGAAGTGGCAAATGAATAGACCAATGGGACAAAACAGAAAGTCTAGAAACACACCCATGTAAAGTATTTCTAGAAAGAGAAAAATGGACAAAGTACATAAAAAAGAAATACAAATAAGGCCTTAAGCATGTAAGATATTTAACCTAACTCATGAAAACAGAAATGCCGATTTTAAAAATACACTGACATAGCACTGCCACCAGAGGCACAAGTCTGATCCAAGCCCAGCCACGCTTTGTCAAGCTGTGGGGAAACAGGGGCTCCCAGACCCTCGTGTGTTGCTGGTAGAAATGCAAAATGTACGACCCGACCCATATGTGAAGGCAACATAATAATATCCGTGAAAATCCCAGTATTTTCTCTGTCACCTAGCAAACACATTTCTAGGAATCTAAACAAGACACCTACACACATGAACAGGGTTATTCACTATGAAATTGTAACAGCAGAAGACTGAACACATTTGAGCACCTGGCAACAGGGGACTGGTTGAATAAACTAAGGCATATGCACACAACTGAATACCAAGCAGTCAAAAAAACAATAGGAAGACCTTTATGTACTGATATAGAGAGGGCTCCAAAATATAAAAATGAAAAACAGGTGAAGAATAGTGGCAGTGTGTTACCTTTTGAGCAAAAAGAGGAGATAAGAATATACAGTATGCACACTTTTTTGCCCAAACTTTTGAGGGAAAAATAAGGATGCTCATTATATATGGGTAGTACTAATTCTGTATCTATATAAATGTTATAAATTATGTATTTATGCTTATGCATTAAAAATGCAACTCTAGAAAGCAACAATGATATCTGTATGGAAAATAATACCCTGGAGTATGATAATTGGTTTTATTTCTAAATATAAATAAATAACTGAATTAAACAATTAATACTAAAGATTTTTTTTCTTGGAAGTTTGGGTCAAAAACATGGTGCACAGTATATACGGGAGAGCATTATACACAGCAGAATATGGTATATTTGGATTAGCTATCTGAATAAAATCTAAAAAAATAATAGAAGTCAGTAAAAATAATTACATGTAATGGGATAGTGAGAAGGATTAGATGGGGATAGGCAGCGGTAAGACTTCTCAGGGTATTCATTTTTAAAAACAGCATTCTTTTTTAAAAAATATTTTTATTTATTTATTTTTAGAGAAAGAGGAAGGGAAGAAACATCAATGTGTGGTTGCCTCTAGCATGCCCCCTACTGGGGACCTGGCCCGCAACCCAGCCATGTGCCCTGACTGAGAATTGGACCTGCGATCCTTTGGTTCATAGACCCGTGTTCAATCCACTGAGTTACACCAGCCAGGGCAGCATTCTTATTTTTGAACCATGTAAATAAATACATTCTCTATTCAAAAATTTTTAAGTTAACAATTAAACTTGAAATACAAAGATAAAATGAAATTGGTAACTTGGCTAATATTCGATCAAAAAAAGTTTCTGAACCATGGTATAAGCCTTTCCTCTGAGTGATACTTCAAGGAATAACTAAAATTACAATACTAATCATTGTGGGAACGTCAATATCATACCGGTCCATATACTCCTACCAAACTTCAAAGCAATCTATTATTATGTCCGAAGAAACCTAAAACACTAATTCAAAAGAATATATGCACCCCTATGTTCACTGCAGCATTAGTTACAATGGGTAAGATTTGGAAGCAGCCCAAGTGCCCGTCAGTAGATGGGTGGATAAAAAAGCTGTGGTACATTTACACAATGGAATACTACTCTGCAAAAAGAAAAAACAGAAGAGGAAGAAGGAAATCTTACCCTTTGTGACAGCATGGATGGACCTGGAAAGCATTAGGCTAAATGAAGTAAGTCAGTCGAAGAACGACCAGGACGATATGATTTCACTTTTATGTGGAATCCAATGAACAAAATAAACTAACAAACAACAGAAACAGACTGACAGCTGTCAGAGGGGAGGGAGGATGAGGGGCTGGGTGAAAAAGGTGAAGGGATTAAGCAAAAACAACAAAATAAACTCACAAAGCATCTGTTAAAACTATAGGGTGTATCTTACACTGTTTATGTATTTTTTAATTTTTTAAAATTACAGTTTACATTCAATATTCTTTTGTATTAGTTACTGGTGTACAGCACAGTGGTCAGACAATCGTATACTTCACCCAAGTGCTCCCCGTGACATCTCCACTGCCAACATGGCACCATATAGCTATTACAATATGCTCTACCTTACATCCCTATGACTATTTTTTAACTACCAATTTTATACTTAATCCCTTTACCTTTTTCATCCAGTCCCGCAATTCACCTCCACTCAGGCAACCAATTTATAAGTGGAAATTCACTTAATTTCCACATGTAAGTGAAATCATATGGTGTCTGTCTTTCTCTGAATGACTTAGTTCACTTAGCATAATACCCTCTAGGTCCATCCATGCTGTCACAAATGTAAGATTTCATTCTTTTTTATGGACAAGTAAATTCCATTGTATATATAGTGCAATTTTCTTATCTACTCATCTACTGGTGAACACTTGGGTTGCTTCCAAATCTTACCCATTGTAAATAATGCTGCAATGAACATAGAGGTTCATGTATTATTTCGAATTAGTGTTTTGGGTTTCTTCAGATATGTACCCAGAAGTGGGATCACTGGGTCACAGGTGGTTCTAGTTTTTTGAGGAACCTGCATATCATTTTCCATACTGGCTACACCAATTTGCATTCCCACCAAGAGTGCACTAGGGTTCCCTTTTCTCCACATCCTCATCAACACTTGTTTGCTGATTTACTGATGATAACCATTCTGACAAGTGTAGAAGAAAAACACAGGCAGTAAAGTCTCTGACATTTATCTTAGCAATATTTTTTCTGGTATTATCTCCTAAGGCAAGGCAAACAGAAAAAAATTAAAAAGGGAAACAAAACAAATGGGACTACATCAAACTAAAAAGTTTCTGCACAGCGAAAAAAACCATCAACAAAACAAAAAGACAACCTACTAAATAGAAGATAATTGTCAATGATCATCTGATAAGGGATTAACATCCAAAATTTATAAAGAACTCATACAAATCAACACCAAAACATAAACGATCCAATTAAAAAATGGACAGAGGACCTGAATAGACACTCCTCTAAAGATGGCCAATAGACACATGAAACGATGCTCAATGTCACTAATCATCAGACAAATGCATAGAGGATCAAAACCTATGAACAGTTAAATGACAACAAACTCACAACTATCAACAACTGAACCTAAACAAAACAAAAACAAAAACAATCTAAACAAACAACTAGAACAGGAACAGAATCACAGAAATGGAAATCACATGGAGGGTTATCAGCAAGGAGGGGGGTAAATGGGGGAAAAGGTACAGGGAATAAGAAGCATAAATAGTAGGTACAAAATAGACAGGGAGAGGTTAAGAATAATATAGGAAATGTAGAAGCCAAAGAACTTACATGTATGACCTATGGACATGAACTAAGTAGGGGAATGTGGGTGGGAGGGGAGGTACAGGGCTGCCTAGGAGGGGAAGAAGTGGGGGAAAATGGGGACAACTGTAGTAGCATAATCAATAAAATATATTTAAAAAAAGAGAAATGCAAATTAAAACCACAATGAGGTATCACCTCACACGTGTCAGAATGCCTTGAACTTTGAAAATTCATGTTGTACTATGCCCCAAAAAGCACAATGTTCACCTTGTTCAAGATACAGTGGCGTTTTATGTCAATAAAAAATTGGCAACACTTGTGACAGTTAGTAAATACTTCTGACAATGTAGATAAAGGTTTTAGTAATAACCAGTTCAACACAGGTCAGGCTGAGATTATGCTAAAACTGGCCAGGTGGAGGAGGTAAACAGCAGCCTTCAATCCAGTCAAGGAATAAAGGCACAAGAGGAAAGGCCACTTCCAGTATCTATCTGCCATATTCTCTTCTTCCTGATAAAACAAAGAAAGGCCGTCTTGCTTCTATCTTTGGGGTGGTTGAGAGTTCTGTTTAGGAAGAGGGAGAAGAAAAAGAAAGTCTACCTTTTGCACCTCACTAATAAGTGAAAGTGGCCTGTTTTTAAAGTATTTCTAGGACTTCATTAGTTGAGTAAAAGGTAAAACAAAATGGCTATATTCTAGTAAAGGCTGCCCCAGCTGCCTAGGAGCCAGGATAGGCAATGACTTCTAGAGAAACAGAATCTAAGTCACAGCCATATCACTCAGAGAAATCTGAGCACTTACATACAAACTGCGCCAAAAAGTTAATGGCTCCTGTTACAAGCATACATTTTAGTGTTTATTACAAGAGACTGCTCTAAGTGGGATCTTTGTTCTCATATCTCAGATCTAGCTGGGTAAATAATATTTATATGGGGGAGGGTTGAAACTGATTAAAAAAAGGTATTTTATATTTCTGGGAACTTTTAAAGGCATGCTCACAAAAAAGAAAAACAAGTTGGTGAGTTTAAAAACAAGAACCCATTCCTGTAGCAACAAAAGCAGACAATTTACCAAGGCCTCTCTTTCAAGTTCCAGACCCATTTAACCAACTAGACAATGCCACTTGTCCCCTGTATACCTCAGATTCAACCCTTCCCCTCCAAACCCTACTATTCCCCAGGTGTAATGCCACTGCACAATACTATCCACCGTCCAAGCAGAATCCTATAAACCAACACCTCAATCCTTCCCTGCCACGCTCCACCTCTCCAGCCACAGAATTATGTTTTATTGGATCTTTTTTACTTCTGTTTCCACTCCTAGTGCTTGGGGTTCAGCCACCATCATCTCTCCTTTGAAAAACCAAACAGACTCCTCCAGTCTGTCTTGATTTTTACAATCCACACATCTAGGCTTTTACTTTTATTAGCACAAGTTGTTCATAATATTTCCTTAAAGAGTTTTTCAGTATCTGCTATATATCTGCTTTTTGTTCCTAGTAATAATAAATATTACTTATGCCTTCACTTTTTTTTCTTGTTTGATCTTGTAGGTTTTTTCAAAAAAATATTTTATTTACTTACTCTTTTTAGAGAGAGGGGAAGGGAGGGAGAAAGAGAGGGAGAGAAACAGCAATGTGCGAGAGATACACGGTGACTCTCACATGCTCCCAACTAGGGCCCTGGCCCGCAACCCAGACATGTGCCCTGACTGGGAATTGAACCAGTGACCTTTCAGTTCGCAGGCCAGCACTCAATCCACTGAGCCACACCAGCCAGGGCAGAAGTTTTTCTTTTTTATATCTTTTCAAATATCCAGCGTCAGGTTTTATTGAGCAGCTCTTTTTCTTCTTCTTTAATTTCTGCCCCTCCTTATTATTTACATTTCTTCTAGTGCCTATGAGTTTACTCTGTTCTTTTTCTAATTTCTGGGGGAGGAGAGTAAGTGTTTAATCATTGTATTTTGTGTTCTTTCTTATTTTTTAATAAGTGAATTTACAACTGTATATTATGACTGCAAGTCCTGCTTTATCGATATACATAGTTTTGATAATTTTTCATTTGTATAAATACTGTGCAATTTTCACTGTAATTTTCCCTGTAACTAATGAGTAAATTTTCCCTTTAACTAATGGTTTTTAGCTTTCAAAAGTATGGCACCTGGCCAAGATAGAGTAACAAGCACGTTTTATCCTTACCCTGAAAAACTTTAAAAAAACCCCACAATATATTAAACAGTTGTCTTTAGACACAACATCCAGTAGTACACTACAGAGATTCCTGACAACAGAAAAGCAAAACCCTACAGGGCTCTACAACTGTCCCAGCTTCCAGCCCAGAGATAATTTCCAGGCCTCAGTGCAGGGAGGGGCAACCCACATGGAATCTGACGGTCTCCCTGAGTTGAGGAGAGGAAGCTGGAACATGGGGAAACCAAAGCAGCTAGAATTCATAAAAGAAAGAGTACCAGGAAGGACAGAACTGCACAGAAAGAGAGACCTTCAGAGATCTGCAGACAGTCCATTTCCATCTCAAATTTTCAGATCAGTATTGATCCCTGCATGTGTATGAAAAATACCTAAGATTTAAAGCAGAACTACCAGAAAGGAGGAGAGAGAACAATTCCCAAATCTCATTAAGAGCGAGGCATAGTTCTTATCCCCACTACAAGTAGAAAACCTCATAATTTAAGAGGCAATCGGTAAGAGTACTCAGGATATTGTCTCAGTATTAGGAAAAATTAGCCCTACCTGAGTTTAAAAACAAATCTCAAAAGGGTCTGTTTCCAACATAACTTCATGGTACCACAGAACAAAGCTCAAGAATACATTAGTATTAGTGAGACCAGACAGGTGTGGCTCAGTGGGTTGGGCATACTCCTGCAAACCGAAAGGTTGCAGGTTCAATTCCCAGTCAGGGCACATGCCTGTGTTGTGGGCCAGGTCCCTGGCCGGGGATGTGCAAGAGGCAACCGCGGATGTTTCTCTCCCTCTTTTTCCCTCCCTTCACCCCTCACTAAAAAAATAATAAAATCTTTATTAAAAAAAAATCCAAAAATAGAATTAGTACACAAGGACCTTAAAATAATACATTATTTTATTAGGGCAATAAAATAACAAAATATTTTAAGTACATTCTATATGTTCATGAAAGTACAGATTGAGCAAGTTAAGTAGAAACGTGGAATATTTTTAAAAAACCATGTATTAATAGATGAAAACTAAAGTAACTGAGTTAAAAAAATACATTGGATAGGATAACAGCAGATTAAACACCAGAGATAAAAAGATTAGTAAATTTAAAAAACAGCCAATCTAAACTATGCAAAATGAAGTAGTATCAGTTGGCTGTGGAACAACTTCAAATGGCCTAATAAACAGGTAAACAAAAATGTTTTGAGCCCTGACGGGTGTGGCTCAAGGGATTGAGCACGGGCCTGTGAACCAAAGGGTTATTGGTTCGATTCCCAATCAGGACACATGCCTGGTTGATGGCCAGGTCCCCAGTGGGAGGCATGTAAGAAGCAACCACACATTGATGTTTCTGTCGCTCTCTTTCTCCTTCCCTTCCCCTCTCTCTAAAAATAAACAAACAAAATCTTAAAAAAAAAAGTTTGAATAAGGGTCACAATTTTTACAAATTTCATGAAAATTATAAGCCCATGGGTAAAAGAAACCTTGATGATCTCCCAGACAGGAAACATGCAGAAAACTTTAAGGCACATAATCGTCAAATGTTAGAAAACAGTTATAAAATGAAAACCATTAAAAGCAAGAAAAAAAATCCCACATATTAGTACAGAGGAACAAAGATAAGAATAAAAGACTTCCAATTAAAAGCAATGCAAACTAGATACAGTGAAGCAACATCTTAAGGTACTATAGCAAAAGAGTCAACCTTGAATTATACACCAAAAAAATATTTCAAAAATGAAGGCAAAACCCTTTTAAGACATACAAAAGCTCAGAAAAAGCTCACCACCATCAAACTTCACTAACAAAGATACTAAAGGAAATCCTTCAAACATAAGAAATGACACTTGACAAAAACATGTATTGCCACAAAGGACTTAAGGGTATCAGAAATAATAAATATAAAAGATCTCTTAATTTTCAAATCTCTTTAAAAGATAAATGATTAAAGAAAAACTAGTAACAGTGTATTGTGAGGCTTGCTGTACAGGTAAAAGGCAGGGTGGGGTAAAGGAGACTTACAGTTGTGAGCATGCAAAAGAGTTTATTCTTGGGTTATTAAATAATTCTTGCATTATTTTCCATAAGAACTGTAAACCTCTTTGTCCCATCTGTATCTGACAACAAGAGCACACAGGGCAGAGGGGGATAAATGCAACTATGCTGTTGTCAGGACCTTATGCTACATATGAAGTGGTATAAAATCAATTGCAAGTTGACAGATAAATTAAAGTTCTAGAGCAAACACTAAAAATATAAGAGAAGTTACAGCTAATAAACCAATGCATGGTATAAAATGGAATCATAAAAAATACTCAATTCAAAAGAATGTAGAAAAAGAAAAAAACAGATGGGAAAAACAGAAAACAAATAGCATGATGATAGATTTAAATCAAACCATGAATATGCCAAAATTATTAAACCATAAAATTTAAATGTACACAGTTTACCTTATATCCATTACATCTCCATAAAGCGTCTTGTAAAAAGAAAAAAAAAACCCTTAAAGGTAATTTCCACATTGTATTTTTTCTTGGCATACTCAGAATCCGTATTCATATTACATCACAAAACTTAAAATACATTGCTAAAATAAACTGCTCTGTGATGCTTGTTTGCATGTCTGTCTGCCCTGTTGAGGCTGTAAGCTCCTGGACTGTCTTATTTATATTTTCATACCTAGGGCCAGGTAGAGTAGTATTCATATATAATAAGTGCTCGATACATGTGTGATGAATTAAATTTATGTTTTTTAAAACCAAATGCAGTCTTCAGTAACTAAAACAGAGGGCCTGAAAATAGGTACTGTATGGGAATAAGAAAGGTAGTTAAAAATGAGTAGTATCTCTGAACCTCAATAAAGATCCTTTGGAAACCAGATTAGCTGCTTTGGTATAAACACTTACCCTTTGTGAATTTCTTCAGAAAAAATTTAGTGTTCACAGAGAGCAGAAATCAGAAGAAATAAATAAAACATAGTAGATACTGAGATAAACTCAGAGTTAAAAACGAAAGATGACACAGTAATTTAACACTGTGGGCAGAAACAGACTAAAAATAATTATCCAGATTCTACATGCAATCACTAGTTTTGTTAGTCTGTATATATGCCTATTTACCTAGTGTTATAATAGATGTAAAGACAAAAGTATAATTTACAGTCACTAAGATAAGGACAGAGTGGTTCAGGGACAAAGGTGCTTTAAAAGGGTCAGTAGTGGTTAAGCACATAGTTCCTAAGTGTTAATTCCAACAATGCACTAAAAATAGCAGAAATACTAAAAGTACTACTGAAAAAGTTCTACTAAAAAGTTCTACTGCAGACTACTAAAAGTACTCTGAAAAAGTTCTCTCTAAAAAGCCGAAACAAAATGCTATGTATGTTTATGTACAACATTCTCTTTTTCAATATTCTTTAAGCTTTTCTGACTTCATCAGAGAAATATCTTTACTAGAATCGCGGAGGAGAGGGGCTAATCTATCTTATAACAAGAAAGCAGATTTCTAGCTCAGAACAGGCCACTGAATTAAGTAAGTACAAGATGCAGAAAAGTACTAGATGGATTGTCAGGATATACCACCAACAGCCAGCCAGAATCAAGAATTCAGAGTTCCCTGTACTGATGCAACAACCTGCACCCATTTCAGTAACTTAGAATTTCACAGCTCTAGAAAATTAGGAATATAATCATGACAAAGCAACTGGTAATGCTGAAAAAAATCTCAGACTATTTTTTGTAAAGCTTGATATCTATATAAATTTTGGTTGGGTGCCCACACATTATAATATAACAAACTCTACTTAAAACCATTATAGTCATTTAATTTTAACAGCCAAGAATCTTATTACATGATTTTGGAACAAAAACACAAGTGTGCAAAGAAAAACAGAATTTGTTTTCAAGAGACAAATGTTAACATAATGAAAATGATATTTAAAGAGGACTTAGCAAGAGAGGAGAAAACTGTAGCCCTGAATGGTTAAGTTACTGAACCAGTCAGTCATCTAATGGGAGTGTGAGGAGCAGAAGGAAGGTTATCCCCACCATTATCCTCTGGCCCTGAGGGTGGCGACCAGGCCAGTGCAGCCTGGAGGAGGGGCTGGATATGGAGTTAGTGGTCAGGCACCAGTACTGATGTGAAATCAAGCACAATCACAAAATACACGAAACCAATGATTGACAGTCACAAACAGGTCACAGCCAGCCACTAACAAAGACTGGGATTAACTGAGAATCCATGTGATACACTTGGAACAACCAACATAGTGGAGGTGCACATTCCAGGAACAGGGACAAAATGGATGAGAACAGAATCGGAAAAAGTCATAGGGAAGGCAAGACCAGGTAGTGGTAGGCACAGTATGCCACCAGATAAAGGAATCTGTTCACAATTGTGCTTCTGGGAGCTACTTGGAGGATTCTTGGAGTGCAAGATGCCTAGGCTCTGATTAAGAAGCTCAGGAAAGCTTAGTTTTGGATACTCTGCCACTCGTGGGGCAACAGCACACACAGCTATTCGCAGATTCTCATTACACTTTCCCAAGGTGACCATAAAGGAAGAGGAGCTCAAGGCACACCTGCTGACTAAATGTTATTATCAGTGTAATCATTAAAATATTCTGCTTATGATTTTGTTTCTCTCAGTCTTGACACTTTTACCACAAACATCTATAAAAAATAGCCAAGCCTGGGAACCAGAAACATACCCACCAAACTCTCTGTCAATAATAAACACGAGAAGCAAAGAGAGGCACCAATCTTCTCCTAAGATCAGTGCTCCCTAGATGCAGAGAAAAAAGCAAAATCCTGCTCTTAACCTAAAAAGTTAGTATCTCCTGACAAATCCTAGTGTGGGGGAATTTTAGGGTTTTTACATTAAAGTCTTCTTTTAAATGGTTTTTAATATCATTCTGGGGGAAATAAGAAATAAGTAGCAACTCAAAAACACCTCAAATTACAATAGTATTAAGCAAATTTTTCAGAAAAATAAATTGTCTTAAAAAAATGTTTCAGTTCTGGCCAAGTGGATCAGTTGCGTAGAGCATCATCTCATTCACCAAAAGGTTGAGGGTTCAATTCCCAGTCAGGGCACATACCTAGGTTGCCAGTTCCATCCCTGATGGGGGTACATATAGCAGGCAGCCGATCAGTGTTTCTCTTTCTCTCTCTCTCTCCTCCCCTTCCTCTCTCTTTAAAATCAGTAAACATATTCTCAGGCAAAGATTAAAAAAAAAAAGAAAAGAAAAGGTTTCAGTAATGTTTTTGAGAAACTGACCCAATATCCCACTTCCACTTGCTTACGGATTGATATTTCCTACCCCACCTCAATTCTTTTAAAAGTGTGTGCCAATCTAGTACTTTGAATTTGTATGAAAAGCAAATATTATGTAAATAATTCATTACATAAATGGTAATTCATTTACCCAAAATCCACCAAACTTACAGAGAATTGTAACTGTCACCAACAATTCTGGAACAACTAAGAATTTCAAGAGGCTATAAGCAATTCTATGAGCCAGGTGCAACTTGGGTATGTATGGTTCACAAGCAAATTTTGTTTTCAGTGAAATCACAACTTGTACTTATAAATTCCTTCTAGGAATTAAAGTGCTTTTTAAAAGTTATGGTTCTCAGGAAATTCCAAATGTATGGCCATCATTTTCAAAGCATGCAGACAAACTGAACAAGCATCAAGATTGATGATTAAAGTTTTCTTCAGGTTTTCTGTGTAGCTAATCTGACTTTGGTTAAGCAACAGGAGAAATTTAACATGCTCTACAATTAAAGAAATGAAGATTGTCAGCACACAATTTTCCCCTTTGCATTTATTGCTAGAAAAGTAATAAATGTAATCTCGCTTCAGCTTTATCATGACGTAGTTCAAACAGTTTTATGGGGTTAAATGCCTTTAAAACTGAGTGCGAACTAAGGAATAGCCAGTTAAAGAGGAGAAAGGAAAATGGAATCATGGTAAAAATAAAGCAGGGGTGTGCATTATTTCACTGAGGTCTAAACACACAAACCACATTCTGATGGTTTCAAATTTTTTTTATGTCTCTCCAATCCTTATAAGTGAATGTTAGGCAATAATAGGCACCTTTAGTTTCCAATAATAGCAGTTAATATAAAAACAGAATTATAAATCAACATTCGGATGAATAAATTCCATCTATCACTATCTTGTCTCTGATTTTAAGCCTCAAATTTAAGTCAGACCGATTGTACAACTCATTGAATTGCATTCTTTAAAGGGGTGAATTGTATGGTATTTGAATTATATCTCAATAAAGCTGTTAAAAAATTTAAGACAGATACCGGAGTGGAGGAGTGGGGAACGATGCCGTGTTTGAAAACAAAGCTCCAGAATAACTAAGCTTTTCTATGTACAACTGACCAATGAAACCGAATGCTAAAAAGTCTCTGGTGAAACAGATTAGATTATGAGTAGATGTTTCTGCATGTTAATAAAGAAATCCTTCGATTGATTTAGTTCTTGACTTGATCAGCTGCCAGCTAAACGCCTTTGCTAACTGAAATTCTGACCCAATCCTTTCTCCTCTGTGCAAGAGACATATGTGAAGGGGGTGAGAACCACATGCTTCTGCCAGAAGGAAAAAATAATCTGGCAAATATGGAGGGATGGTTTAGGAGGGGGAAAAAAAAAAGCTGTCCATGTTTTATTCCAGAACATTTGCAAAAGCATAAACTACTTTCCTTACAAGCACAATCTCCCCAACTAACCAGAAGAAGACAAACCTCTCCTTTAGTAAGTATACAGTTCATTTCTGCATGTTTGCCTTTTTAAGGAAATTTACTCTTTTCTAACCACTGTCCCCTCTCACATCCAGGGCGATATTTCGGGGATTTTTCTGGTATCACTGAATCATTTCCAACCTTCCTTCCTTGGCAAAAAAGTAATACTTTTTTAAAAATTTGGACCCAGCAGGACAGATGTTTAGCCCCACGTCTGCACACATCTACTTCTGGCGGTGTAGCCAAGTGTGTGGACGCCACGGGCAGGCGGACTGGGTTCAACTGCTGTCTGCCATTTCCTATCTGTGCACCCTTGGGCGAATCAACAAAGCTCTCTGTGCCCTTCTATTCTCACCTATAAAAAGTTCCTGCATCATAGCATGGATTAACACTAAAACTAGTTAGACATGTAGAAGTTCACAGAATAATTATTAGCACATGGTGTTAATTATTAATTCAAAGAGGTAAACCAGCAAGTTAAAGAGCAGTTTGGATTGAACACTTGTAAAATAGAATTGTGACAATTCCTAAAAAGCTGTAAAAGTATAATGAGGCCGAACGTATACAAAATAGACGGTGGCAGAGAGTGGAAGCCAGGTTTCCCACAGCTGGAGAAAGAGGCTGGCTGCAGATGGATAATGGGAGAAGACTAGAATGAACCATGTGGTGCTGGATTTGATTCAGAGACGTCAGTGTAAACTCATGTTTAGCTTAAAATGTATACAGATAGGTAAGTACAGAAATAATTACAAACATGTATGTACACATGGGTTAGTAATATGTACATGTATTTCCTAGCTCCACCTATTGACAGGGCCTAGAGGTAATAACACATCAGTAACAACACACACACCTAGGGCCCATATCTTGATTTCTTGTTCTATTCTCCAATAAAAGGAGTCTGGCATCCTTGGAAAAATGGTTGATTATAAAGCTGGGGCAGGTAACATGTATGGTGAGCCTAGAATACCTTATATTGCCAGAAAGTAAGAAGTATTAAAAACAGAATGATGAGGACATATTGAAAGGACACAGGAGACAACTCAAAGGAGATCTCAATGACTAACCTGGAACAACTTGAACAATTTGAGTATTGTTTTATAACCCAAAGTATAACATAAATATCCAAGACCCATAATAAATATCAAGTAATTCAAAGGCAAAGATACAAATATCCATGCAGAAGAATTCCAAGCAATTTATACAGCTACTCTCTCCTTCAAAAAGGTGAAGCTTAACTCTTTACCCCCTAAGTGTGAGGTTGTGTTTAGTGATTTGCTTTCAGAGGGCACAACATAAAAATGTGGAGAATGGTAACTTTACAATGGGGAAACCTAGAAAACATTCCCACAGCCAGGTGATCAAGGTTAACATCACCGTGAAAAGTCATGTGAATAGCATGTACGCTTCATCCTCCCCCAAATCCATAACAGTCTAACCATGAGAAAAACATCAGGCAAAACTAAACTGAGAAACACTACAAAACACCTGGTCAGCACTCCCCAAAACTGCCATCGAAAACAGTAAGTCTGTGAAACTTTCAGAGTTCAGAAAATTCTGCTTAAAGAGACACATGATGACTAAATTTAATGTGGTTTACGGGTTGGGACTGTGGGACAGAAAAGAAACATTAAGGAAATACTAGTAAAATCCAAATAAACTGTGGAGTTTAGTTAATAGAGATGTACCAGTGTGGGTTCCTCAGTTGTGATGAACCTACCATAGTAATGTAAGAGGTTACCAGAAGGGGAAACTGGCTGAGGAATATGAAGAAACTCTATGCTATTCTTTGTGATATTTTATACATCTAAAACTATTCTAAAATCAAGTTTATGTTTAAAAAATCTTAATTGAAGAATTAAGTAATAAACAATTTAAATAATTTTTTAAATGTTGTAAGTTTTAAAAGATGAGTTTAAATTTTGGTCAGATAAACAAAAAAAATCTGTCCCCTAAACAGCTGATCCTATCAGGTAAATGAGTAATTTCTGCAAATGACGTCTGAAAATATTAGATCTCATTAAGGCTAGTTTTCAGGCTTTAATTCACTATAAAGACCACCAAAATAAGTTAAATTATATTTAAAAAATACTTTGTCTAAAAATCTTATAAAATATCCTGATTTAAATTTCAAACCTCTCATATGATCACTTCTTATAAAAGCAATATTGTTACAGAAATATTCTTCAAATTTTAATTCAAATACTGCATTACAGCATGATAAAAACAGCTAAAGAAATCTCAACACAAACAATACAAACCTACTGTAAAAATAGCAACTCTGCCCAGTAATTAACAGAAACCTTCAATTTTGGTTTTTGAAAGAAAAAAAGTTTGTCAAACCTCATGTAACCACAGTTTACTGAAGAAAAAATAATCTCAACATTCCAAACCAAAGCATTTCTCATGATTAGCAGATTCCAGTAGTGTTAGTGAATCAACATCACAGCACTAACCAGAAACATGAGACCCCTAAAAGAAAAATGTCAACATAATGACTATGAAATAAAAATGACAATGACTAACTTATTACTGTTCAAGCTGAATGACAGTTAAAAAAATAAACATAACTCTGTGGGGCCTGTTTCTACGAAAGGCTTTATAGTCTCTACTCAACCTTTGAAGGTTTGGGGTTTGAGTTTTTATTGAAGGGAAAAGGGGTGGTGGAGGATGGGGTGAGGACAGATGTACAAGGAATGCAGAAGGGAAAGATGAACAAGTTTTTACAATGATATTGTCCATCCGGTATCCCATCACTCAGCACCTTCAACGCTTCCTTATTTCCGCCAACTTTGTCACCTCCTAAGAATGACATGGATGGAGGGGGGTGTGTAGGGACAGTGAAGATAAATACCTATTACTGAGGCAATGAAAGGAAAACTCAAATCCAAAAATGATGCACACATGTTGAAAGAAAATTCTGATAACAACAATTGTAGGTAAATTCTCTATTTACTCCAGTATTTTTACCTGTTTCAACTAGAAAATATTCAGTAACTTGTAATACCAAACCTTCTCCTAAAGACCGGAACTTTCACAGGCATGTGTACGTACAGCACAGGTCTTTTATATCATTTCGTTCACTCAGCGTCATATCATACCTCAAAATGAAGAGTGAAAAACCCTGACTCTTGAATTCCCCGAATTCCTTGGATAGTAAAGTGAGGAGGAAGTTGGATAAGAACTTCTCTTCCTTTGAAAATTCAGGGCAAAAGCTATCCCTTCTCTTGGCTCCCATCATTGAAGAAGTCTTGCTCTCATTTGTGTTCTTCCTTTTTTAACTTTATATATGACTCTGCTAGTCCACCACTCTGCGGGGATGGGGTGGGGGTGAGAGCAGGGTCGGGAGGAGAGAAATGGGGTGACACCTTTCTACTTAAATACATTGTCTTAATCTGTCCAAAATCTAACTCCGTATCTTGCTTCCCTCAGCTTTCCCATCTCTCCAGGCCATCTGTGCCCCAAACTTCCCCTGTCACTAGTCTAATTCACATCAATACCACTCACTGGTGAACTACTGCACATCTTCCAGACTGTGTGAAATAGCAGACTGAGGACTGCTAGTCCACCCTACATCATACCTACCTACCCCCGGAGGATTAGTCTGCCACCTCCTTGAAGAAAGGAAAGGTATCTTCTGCATCAGCCATAGTACATACAAAGCTCAACACAGATGCTCAATAAATACTGAGGGACACACTAAGAAAAGGATAAAAATGATATGGTTCTAGAAGGAAGGAGTAGGATCAAACTCCTCAACAACAGACTGCAAAGGATGTCACCATCTCTTACCTTCTGAATTACTTGTAATAAGGATTCTTTGCCAACCATTCCAACGACTCCAGAAAACAACACCACAGACAGCAAGTACACCCTCCAGACTATACTCAATGGACTTCCAGCTGTCTCATTATTCTTTCTTAAAAATGTATGTACATCATAATCGGAATAAAACAAGGGACATTCTAAAAGTTTATGCCAGAATAAAAATATCTAGCCCATATTCTTCTGTTCCACACTGATTCCTTACATCAATTACCCTCCAAACCTGTAGGACGCTTCAACAGGACATGTTTGCACATCCTGGTAATCCCTCAGTTAAGAGCTGGAGAAAGGTGCTGACCCTTATCAGTTTCTGTTAGTTCTAAAGACACTGCTAACGAACTGCTATTCTCCACAGAAAACAAAAAAAGTTATTGTTAGGGTTTCTCTAAAGAAACCCTAGGGTTACTCTGAAGTAACCACAGCAAGAAAATGAAATTTCACAGGTAACTCTTTCTTTTCTGGTAAAACATCCAAACTTCGTCATAGCTCCCCCCTTCTCAATTTTACTGTCTTTGTAACTGAAATCATTCTGCGACTATTAATTTATTTGAACAAATACTCATCAGGTGTTTCTTATGTGCTCTTCAGTCAGGCTTAAAATGGTGAAGTCCTCTTTGAATCACTATTCTGTATCCTGTATTACTCCACAAAACTCTGAAATTTTTCCGTAAGATGCTTCCATCCGTTTACCCCTTTTCCATTCCTTACTTGTATTGTCTTGTCCTGCCCGTCACCACTTACCTCACCCGTAGCCTACTCCATGTAATCTAGCACAATTCCTGGGGACCTTGGAATTGCCTTTTGAGGGTCTGAAAGGTCAAAATTATTTTAACAGTAACACCAAAGTGTCATTCCCTGCCTTTTGCTGGTGTTGATATCTGCACTAATAGTGCAAAAGCAAAGATGGCCCAACGGCTAGTGCCTTAGCACAGACCAAGGCAGCAGCTCCACGATGCACTCGCAGTTGCTGTATTCTTCACTATGTGCTCACAGGGGAAAAAGAAAAGCCATTTTCACTGCGAATGCCCTTGCTGAAGTACACACATCATTAATTTTATTAGATCTTGACCCTTGAATGCATGTCATTTTAATATTTTACTTGATGAACGGAGGCACACCAAAGTGCGATGGTATCTCCAAGAACAGCACGTGTGACTGTGAGCTGCACACTGAACTAGCTACTTGTCCATAGAACACCATTTTTACTGACAAACTGTGATTATTCATGCTTAGATATTTGACATTTCCTTGAAAATGAACTAAATGAATCTGTCATTTCAATGAAGAACAAACCCAACAACAGTATTTGTTGCAAGTGGAGCATTTAGTCATTTCAAAGAGAAATCTGAATCTTGGAAAACTTCTATCCACTGCCAATACTTTCTTATTTATACAGAGAGAACTTTCTCACCATCTCAAATTTCTGAGAAGAGTTTAAACATATGAAATGAATGTCTTACTTGAACATACCTAAATTTATGTTCAAATCTAAAATTCTTCCACAGAGTTTAAGGACTAAGGTAGGCCATACATTATAGGAACCCAAACTTATAATCTCTGGTCAAGGAAGCTGGAATTCTAAAGCGTGGCATTTTCCAGAACAAAAAACAAAAAACAATTAAAATAATAGAATAAATATCCTTAGTATTTTGATGTATTTTCTTCCAGGTTTTTTATACACAAACATTTTACAAGACTTGTATGCTACCTGCTCTCTAAAACTTGCAGTGACTTCTCCCACCCAGAAATAAGGATCTCCTTCCTTTAAATTCACAAGATTTTTCTTTGAAAGATTTTTACTCATGTCGGTTCATTTATTCATTCCACAAATATTTATTGAGATTCTAACATGTATCAGGCATTCTTTTAGTTTTTAGTGATACAGTAGAAGAAAAAGCCATGGGCTTCCCACATTCACACTCCAGTGCTGAGAAAAAGGCAATGAACAAATAAATATAGGGTGATGCATACCATACTGAAAATTAGGAAAAGTAAGGAGCAGAGCCCTCCTCACTTGCTTGGGCCTCTCTTGAGTTTTGAAAGTTACTGGGACAGAATACTGTAGGTGGGGAGAGGCAGCCAGGTTAACAGAAAACATTTTATGAGAGCATTTCTGATTAAATGTCTAAAAAGATCTCAGAAGAAAAGAATTACACACATTTTGTTGGGACACCTTTTCTCATTCTAAGTAAATACACACACTGCGCTGGGACCCGAGGGCAATGAGGAAGCAAATCATACAAATATTGGGTGAGGGAAGAATTCAGGCATAGATAGCAAGTGCAAAAACCCTGAAAGCAGAAGCATGAGAAGCAGAGTAGATAAGGGGGACAGTAGCGGAAGAAATATACAATAACCAATGATACTAGATACTGACAACAACTAATAATTACTGAGTAATATGTGTCAGGCTCTCTCCCAAGCACTTTTCTGAGTATTTTCATTTTACAGCTGAGGAAACTGAGGTGCGAGGAGAAGGATTAAGTAACTGGCTGGCTGGGTGGTGAAACTAGGCAGTCTGACTCCAGAACCCGGTAGTAAACTTGCTAGCTAGAAGTTGTTTATCTAGATAACCTCTCAAATAGTAAGAGATTTAAAATGCCAAAAAAGATGAAATCAATGAAGCTTTGACCTCAAACTATGATAGCTATAAGTAGGTACATATTTTATGTGCCTGAAATTCTTAGTATCAAGTCTTGTCATTCCACCCATAGTCCCCAACATATTTCCTTTCATATATAACTTCAATGTAGTCTGGTTGTTCAGTGTATTCTCAAGAGAGAACTACCAATTATTTATTCTCAATACAAAGTAATGCACTCAATTTTCTTTCATAAGTACATATGTATGTACACATCAAATCTTGGAGGTACCTCCTTCAGGGAATCAGATCAATATCAAAATCACATAACCTGGAGGCTTTTTATTTTTTTTTAAAGCACTGCAGAGAAATTATCCCATAGTCTGTTCCATCATCACTTTTCATGACAAATAACTACTGATGAGAAATTCTACCTTAATTTACCTTAAATATTCAACCAATTTTTCCAAAGTTTAGGACCATTCCCTGTGGTCCCTCTAGACTTTGGCCTCCATGGAAGTAAAAATAAGCATAACCCCAAATAACTGTGTTTTCTTTTTCTTCAGCTGATCTTTTCTAAATGCTTCAGGCCTTCATGTCCCTCACCACAGGTAAGGTTTCAGAACTGAGTTTTCTAGAAAAGTTGTTATAAAACACTAATTTAAGAATGAGTGTTTGATGATATTATCAGAACACCTTGAAAGATGCAGTTACAAATAAGACAATATATAATTCATGAAATATTTGAACATACAAATCAATTTTCTGGTTCACAGCCCAAACTTCAACTTTTCTCCTGTCGGCTTTCAGTCTCCAAGTCTCCAGTCTCATGTCTCCAGTCTCATGTCTGTTTACATGGACTACCATGTGAATACTACTTTGGAGTTTAGCAACACTTCAGGCTCTGATTCAGAGGAAATGGCCTCCAAACATACACAGATAAAATAAACATTTCCAAAGCATGTTCTACAAGGCACTAGTTCTAAGAACAAGCAATAGGTATGGCAGATAAGAAGAATCCCATAGTCAAGTAAGTTTGGAGTTTGCTGGGTTAAGCAAAGTTGAATAAGTTTCTTGACCACAAGACTTCTGCCTTTAATACAGAGGTGTGCAAAAGTATTGGGTTGGCCAAAAAGTTCGCTGAGTTTTTTCCCATATGATGGCTTGTAGTACTTAGTTGTCTTTAACTTCATTTGTAACAATTTTGTTAGATTTCATTGTGACAACTGTCATATCAGCATGCATTAAAAAAAAACTTATCGAAATTGGTGAATTTTCGTGCAGCCACTTTAATATTGAAGATGGAAGAAAATATACAACATTTTCAGCATATTATGCTTTATTATTTCAAGAAAGGTAAAAATGCAACTGAAACACACAAAAAGATTTGTGCAGTATATGGAGAAGGTGCTGTGACTGATGCAAGGTGTCAAAAGTAGTTTGTGAAGTTTCCTGGTACTACTGATATTTTGGCCAAGTAATTCTTTGCTGTGGGGCTGTCGTATGCATGGAAGATGTTCAGCAGCAGCCCTGGCCTCTAGCAGAAGCCAATAGCAGGAGATAGCCAACATACTCAAAATATCCAAATCAAAAAAGTTACTGGTGAAAATGAAAAATGTGTCTTTTATGGACCAATAGGTAGGTTTACAGTTGTTCGTACTGAAAAGACATGCAGGTTACTAACTCAAAAGAATGTCACAATGCAACTGTAAACCTCCTTTGGCCCACCTCTGTATACTTACAGTACTGCTTTCCCTGGAGTATGCTAGCCTCACTATCGAAAAATGCCTACGAAGTTCAGTCTGGAAGTAAAAGATGATTCCAAAGCTTCAAACCTTATAATACATTACTAATACTGAGGCTGTAGACAAAAGGGGGTATGAGAAAGGCACACACTTGAGGGAAGATGTGGTCTGTGAAGAGGTCAGCTGGAGACACTGGGCTAGGGCTCAGAAGAAAAGCAGGGCTGGAGTCACCTGGGCGTGGTTCACTGGGACGGGATTACAGCAAGGAGACTAGGTAAAACACTTCCTGAGAAACATTAAGATGGTCCTTCCAAACATCCTTTGCCTTACCCTATCTCCAGCTTTAGTATCTTCTGCTTCTTTCTAGCAGTAAATCTACAAGAACAGCAGGACATGAAGACTGTAAGGGCAGGAATAATACAAATTAAACTGAAAATTTTTGTGAGAAAATAAATGCATGTGATAATATTAATGTTGATAAATGTTGAAATTTGCGATCTGGTTAAAAAAATAAAACTACCTAATTTCTCCAAGGAAACTCCTTCAAATGACAAACCTACAGATCATTCATTCTTTTCTCTTGGGAGATCATCGACCTTTTTGAGAATGTAATGAATGCTATTAAGTCATCTCTCCAGGAAAATATACATACAACATCAAGCCTATTAATTTCAGAGGGCTTCACCGGCCTCCTGAAGACCGACCGACGACAGAGCTCTCTCTAGTCAACCCTTAGGTCCCTAGGTAATCCTTGCTACAGATACTTCAACTGACTGACAGATAAAGCCCACAGTTACAGAACATTAAAAAAAAAAAAACTTCTAAAAAAACTGTGTTTACATGTACTTTAAGACAGTGCAGAAGAAATACATATTTGCATTTTTTTGGCCTAGAAAAAATAAAAACTTATTTGTTGAGTAAAAATCAGGTCATTTTTTTTTTTACTACCATAAGCAGAAGGGCATATGATAGTAATACCTTCACAACAAAACAGCTCTGAAAGGCTAAATGATTGATTTTATAAGGCCACACAGCTAATAACTTCCAGATCTTCTACTTCCTAGTTCAATGCTTGTTAACTACACCATGCCACCTGAAATATAATAAGCTTATTACTACACTGGGGTAGGATACAGTTTTCAAAATAAAAATCCCTTAAAACACCAACCTTCTAAGAATGACTATAAATTGGTCTCTAACTTATTTCCTTAATCTGATCATTGCTTTTTCAGCACCTAAATGCTGACAAATAAATCAGATATATTGGCTTTTAAAAGCAAACCCTTCAATGCACTCCTCTCTAATCAACACAATTTGTATAAATAAGAAATGTCTAAAATTGCAAAACAAATACAAAAATATGTCATCTTTACAGCATAAACATAACAGACAAAAATACAAATAGTTTAAACTGTGGATTATTTAGCAAGCAGGGGGCCTAATGCCAAAAACCACATGGAATTTTTCTGCTTCGGGTCCCCAGTATTGGATATGGCAGGCAGGGATCAAGCACCTATTATGTGATGTCCACTTGGCAGACTACAAAAACAGGGAGGCCTGGCTGCACAGCAGGAGTTAGGTAACCCAAATACTACGTAAAGATCCACTCTAACTCAGAGTGCGGCTACAAATGAAATGCTGAACTAAATGTGTCCTCAGTTTCTCCACTGGAAATTCAGTTAAAATACATCACCTGCCAATAACCTATCTTCAGAAAAGCAGTACTGACTATCGGTTAAGAAAGCAGTCTCTAAAGCTAACTGGATCGAATTATGGCTTTGCCACCTACCAACTTCAGCAAGTTACTGTAACCTCCCTGTGCCTCAGTTTCTTCAGCTGCAAAATGGAGTTAATAACAGTGTCTATTTCACAGGGCTGTTGTGAGGATTAAGTATTGGGTTGGCCACAAAGTTTGCTTTTTTCCATAAGATGGCTCTAATAGCACTCAGCTGTCTTGAACTTCATTTGATATAATTTTCTTAGAATGTATTGTGACAGCTTTTTGTGTAGCCATGTTAATATCGAAGACAGAAGAAAATATGCAACATTTACGGCACATATGCCTGATTACTTCAAGACAGGTAAAAACACAACTGAAACGCAAAAAAAGATTTGTGCCGTGTATGGAGAAGGCGCTGTGGCTGATTGAACGTGTCAAAAGTGGTTTCCAAAGTTTCATGCTAGAGATTTCCTGGTGGACGATGCCCCCCAGTTGGGTAGACCAATTGAGGTTGACAGCGATTGAATGGAGACATTGATTAAGAACAATCAACATCATACTACATGGGACACAGCCAACATAATCAAAATATCCCAATCAATAGTTACTGGAAAAATGAAAAATGTCTTTTATTTTACAGAAAAAAACTAAACAGACTTTTTGGCCCACCCATTAAGTTAATACATGAAAAATTCCTAGAGCTGTGCCTGGTAAGTAATAAACACTCTATAAACGTTAACTTTTATTATTATTTTAAAAAGATGACAAGACTAATCAACTTATATCTGTTACTGTACTTAGATGTCCTTAGGAAATTATAGGTATTAATTTGTTTACTTTTTAATCATATGGCTTAACTACCAGCTGTTTTTTCTAAATATAGTAAATATGTGGCCAATTATTCTCGTAAAGAACTGAAAAAAAATTCACTACACAGTGCCACCTATGGTGGATACATTATCAAACTTTCAGTTAACTTTTCATCTAATATAACTAAACTCCCTTAACCAGCTAGCTGTAAGCTACTTGGATCCATTCACTTCAATTTTTACAATCACCACCAATTCCAAAATGCAGTAGTGGTTATTTTTACCTGAACTTTTGCAATGGTTTCCTAACTGCTCTTCCCCCTCCAATCTCCACCACCCACACTGAGGTGGGTAGAGCTTTTAAAAACCCAAACTTACTTTTTCCTGTCCATTGTCCTAAGGAGGATTCCCACTTCCTCACAAGATTAAGAGGCCTGCATGATGATCTAGGGTGATCTTCCCTCTCTGGTCGCTCAGGCCATCCAGGCATTCTTGCAGATCCTCCCTTACCTCCGGCCTCAGAGCCTTCACCAAATGTGCTCTATCTGGCATAATTCATCTCTCCCCACTGCCTCTGACTCCCCAAAGGAGATCAGGTCATCCTGTTAAATGCTCTCATAACTCTAATCCTAATCCTCTCTTCTCTGCAGCACAAAATAAGACTGCAATGAAATAATTATTTAAGTGGCTGTTTAATGTTGTTACTGTCCAAAAAAATGATAAACCCCAAGTGGGAACATGTCTTTTACTGCTCCAACCCAAGTGCTTTGATGCCCAGTATCTTACATAGCAGGCGTGCACAATACACCTGTCTATGGGGAAAAGTGGTAAGTGATGGTGGAAAGCAAACCATCCACAAACCAAGACTAATGCAGAATACTGGCTGCACCATATTAAAGATCGAAGAATATGCATGACACTGGAGTAAAAGTAAAAACCTACAGCTTCACCACGGGCAAAATAAAGACGAAACTTTCCAAAGTCAAAGTAAGTTCTGTGCATCCTCAGGTGTTATGTGACACAGGAGTTGTTCTACTTCAGTTACTAGTAAGAAGATACACAACTAAATCAAGACTGCTACCACATTTGGCACGATCCTCCTCCCTTCTTGGCAGTCTGCGGGGCCAAGAGTTGAGCTGGCCAGGGAAGAGTGATTTATCTCCCACATTTAGAAGTGGACCCTTTACAAGAGGAATGCTATACTACTTATGGGTTTTGAATTCTAACCTTGTCCAACCAGTACCTTTCCGAAGTATTCAATTCAGTTAAAAAACAAACAAACAAACATATGGGTCGCTGGAAAAAACAAAAACAAAAACACCTCAGTTTTCATAAGACATCAAAGTCCAGTTGGATTGGAGAAAAAGTTTCTTTTCAAAAAAGAAAAAAATCACGCTAACCAGATCGCTTTTACAAAAGAAAGTCATTACTTAGAAAATTGAAAGAAACTGGTATGCGAATGTTAAAGGCTAAAAATTGAGCGGCTGTCGATGGAGACTGCCCAGTGTAATAACTACAACGGGGCCTGGTAGGAAGAAGTACCCAACCGACAGCGGATAATGCAAGGTCCGTCCAAAGGACGCAGGTTTGACAAACGCCAACCCCCTGCCGTCTGGTTCGTCGCACTGACCCTGCCAAGGCAACAAACGCCCAGCCCCTCTCTGCGCTACGGTGAGCACAACTGCCCGCTCGCGTTCAGCCATCCCGGGAAACGCACGTCCAGGGCAGGGCTCAGGTGAGGACTCGGAGGTCTCGAGGTTAAACATTTGGCTCTTTGTTCGCTCCACGGCAGCGAAGCCCGGGGCGCCCGCTCCGCCTCCTCCCCCACGGCTCTCGGGCGCCAGCGCCTCCCGCAGAGGGGCAGCGCGGGCTCCGCCGCCCCGGCTCCGCCGCACCTCCGGCCCTCCCCGCGGCGGGTCCGGACCCCCGGCCTCGGCGGCGCGCCGCCCCTCGCCTTCACCTTGTAGACGTCGCCGTAGGTGCCGCTGCCGATGCGCTGAATCAGCTCGAAGTCCTCCTGCGGGTTCCGGCGGGACAGATCGAAGCCGGGGTTCATGGCGGGCCCCAGGTGCCCCCCGCCTCCCTCCCGGGCAGGGGAGGGGGGGCGCTCAGGGGGCCGCACGGAGGGTGGGAGCCGCAGCCGGCCCCCGGCTCCCCTGGAGGTCACAATCGCCTGGCTCCACGCTGCACCCGCCGCTCCCCTCACGCCGCCGCCGCGGACGACGCCGACCGGGCTAACCGTCCCCGCCCCCCGCAGCCAGCCGCGACGCCGAACCCCGGTCACACCCACAGGGAGAGGAGAACGCTCGCAGCCCCTCGCTCCGGGTGAAACTCCAACATGGCTTCCGCCTTCGCCGCTCCTCCCCCTCCCCTTACTCCGGCTCCTCTACCCTCCTCCTCCTTTTCCCGGCTCCCGCCCGACTGCGCAGCCGCGATCCCGGAGGGAGCGCTCCCCGGCCCCGCGCGCGCCCGGCCCGTGCGCGTTCCGCCTCTGCGCGCCTACCCGGCCGGAGCGGGCGGCTGGGCTGTACCTGGCCGCGGCGGCTGCAGTTTTCTCGAGTGCGGACGTGCGGAAAGCTTGAAAAGCTTTTCCTGCCCCGAAGGACTGCGGGAAGGACAGGCAAAAAGTAGCTCCTAAGCACTTCTGACTCCCCGAATGACAAAGTTGGACGTTTCCGGATCAGTTCCCAATCCTAAACCGGTAGTATAGTTTTAATTTACAAGACAGCCAGTCTCTCAAACTTGAGAAGGGGGTACACAGCACAAACGGGTGCTACAGATTTATTGGGATTGCGGGGATGGAGTCGCCCTGAGAAAAGTGAGCAGTGCTTGCCCCGATACAGACACTGGGGCCCTTGGAGTTGGCCTGCCAGGGTGCAAAAGAGGACAGGCCACGAGGGCTGGCAGAGAGGCGACTGGAGCGGGTTGGACATGGGAAGCTCTGGGAGCAAAAACTCGCAGAGCGGCCGCCAGCCAGCCCGTGTACAGGGCGTGGGAGGCAGGCAGAGCAATGATTGACCTCCTCACCAGAGACGTCTGCATTTTCAAAGGCTCGGGTGGGGACTGTACAAGCTGTCGTGCAACCTTGCAAAGGAGAGCTGGTGGAGGGTGGAGGGGGTGGACAAGTCCCATTCCTGCACCAGAAATGTAGACACGTGATGATCTGGAAGCTCTTTACCCACCCAAAGCCCCACCGTGCTTAAGACCCAGATTTCGAGCAATACATCTAGTCTATGTGGACACCAATGCCAGCTGTTACTACCTGTCCAAGAAAGCTTGTGGGGATGGAGGATTAATTTTCTGTTCTCAGTAAATTGTCTATTAGGCATTTCCAAAAGCTTTAATCAAGCAGGTGATGGCCACTTCGGCAATACCACTTTGGAGTATTGCTTCAGAAATACTTTCTTAATACCCTAAGGTACCACACCCTCTGACCATTAATATTCCCTAATGCCTGCTGGCTCCTGAGGAACAAGATCTCATCAAACCTGTTAGGGATAAAATAAATCTAATCAAACAATAGTCAAGCAAACTACTTATGGTTAAATGCTTCATACATTTTTAACCTTTCAATCCTTTTGCCTACGGTAAGATTGCACATTTACTAAGTTCCCAAAGAAGTTTGAGTATCTATTGACTAAAAATATTGGAACATGACAATCTATTCACCTATACAAGTAGCCTTTCCTCAATTGTCTAATTTTTAATTATTTTAAAGCATCAGTAATATGAGCATGTTACTTAAATTCCTGCCTAATGATTACATATAATTGGATTTCTTCTAGATGGATTTACTTTAAGGCTCTGGTATCTTGAGAATTAAACTCCTGACTAAATGTTATTCCATGGCCAGAGATCCTGTTTTTGCCAGTTAAACAAGACACTTGCTGGGGGCCCAGAGTGCAGGCCTTCCTTCTGCTTGTCCACATTTGGAGGATTGTTTGGCCCCTTTAAGGTAAACATGAAGATAATTAGCCCAGGATTCAGGTAAGCAGACCTAACAAACTATTCCAAAAAGGAACCGTCCTGCTTTCTTTCTCTGCCTTTTGAATGCTGGAATGCCAAATTCTCAGGATTCTCAGGACTGAACGCTGCACAAAACCATTCTAATGGTTTCACTGTTTTGTTTGCTAGGATTATCATCTGTGCAGATAACTTTGCATTTGCATCACTAATAGACTTCTTTCAAAGGGAAAAGACATTTCAGTAGGGCTAGAACAGTCTTTGAAGTTTTGTTTGTTCTATGTTGGCAGGGCCCAGCTAGGCCTCTTGAAAAGCGATGGATTTTCATGTGAGGGCCTGATTTGCCATATGAGCTTCAACATAAATCAAAGGGCTTGTACAATTGACTGCTCACAAAGAATAAAATATTCTTTCTTTGTAATATGTACATTTAGCCAAATCTGATGTTTTTTTCTATTCTAACACTCTTTCACTTAGCTAGAAGTAACACTAGTGATCACACTTTCTTTGAATCAGAGAAAAAGTCCCTCTTCTATGATTAGAAGCATCCTTAGAAATCATCTAATCTAAGTCAAAACTGCTTCTACAGCATCTCTCCTGGGTTTACTGCTGTTTGAATACAGCAGGTCCTTGAATAACATCAATTTGTTCAACAACGTTTTGTTATGATGTTGATGAGATGCCCTAGGAACTTACCTCTTGTTTATGTCAATTAGCCTGTGGTAAAATTGATTTTGTTATATGTCATTTCCCCACAGTTCCAAGACCCTATGGACACATTAAGTGACTAGAAGGGAACTCACTGCTTCCCAAGTGAGTGGCTTCATTTTGAGATAGTGCTAGTGAATGATCATAATCATAATAGAAAAATAGTGATATCTCACATACCAAGTGTTTAGAAGTTGCCAGCAACTGAGTCCATTACTTTCCATGTATCATCTCATTTAATTCACATAACAACTTGACAACATAGGTATTATTGTCTGCATTTTTTCAGGCACAGACAGATTAAACTGCTCAAGGTAAAACAGAAAACTGAAATTTGAACAGAGGTAGTATAACGTGAAGGCCAGACTCTTAGCCACTAATCTATGCTCTCTTTACTTTACAGTATACTTTTAAAAATTTCTCTTATGCCAAAATCTGCCTCCTTGTAATGAATGCACTTATAGTCAATGATTATTAGATTCTAGTGGTATAGAATACAGAGAAGAAAAGCTATACTCTTTGCCCTCAAGGAGTCTGCAGTCTGAAAACTGTGAGAAGCACAAAGAAGGGACATTAATGTAGACAGGAAGATGTAGGAATAATGCTAGAGCTAGAATTTTAAGAATGCACTGGAGTTAGCCGGACAAATGAGGAAGTGGTGCTATACTCCAGGCCGGCCACTTAGCTGCAGCAACTTAAAGCACCCACCCACAGTAGGGAGCACAGAAAGGCTGAAATGGTCAGTAGTAGTTAGTTGCCAGCATATCTAAACCACTCTCCAGTTAGCCTACCTCTCAGAGGTGTGTGCCTTAGGAATTCCTTGGGCTCCTTACCAGCTCTCTGTTTCACAACCATCACTCACATTCAGCATCACCACTGCTTACTTTCTGTATACCAACAGCTCTGGGAAAGGAATACTGAGCAAGCCCTAGCTCAAAAGAGACTCACCACAACCAGGGCATCCACCAGAGGAGGAGAGTCAGACACAGACATGTATGTGAAACGATATGGCAGAGGGTTCCAGGAGGCTATATAGCCTAGCCTAGCACAGCTCTGAGCCAGGCTACCTGGGTTTAAATCTTGTCTCTGTCACCTTACAAATGACCTTGGGAAATTATTTCAAACTGAGGCTGCCATAAATAGTCAAAAAGGAAATACACGTAAAAGGCAGTAGTTCCTGGCACCACAGTAAACCCATAAAGTATTAATTTATATATTTTTGAACATTTTAGAATGTGTTAAAGGGCTGTTGGGAATGGGAATGGAGATATGGTTTGGGAAGCAAATGCAATAACATATATAGAAGACCCTGAATGAAGGTTGGAGGTGCTGGGGAAGGAGAGTAGGGAAAAGAACCCAAGAGATAATTGGAAGACGGATTTAACAGGTTTGAGGAAGTGAGAACGCAGGCAGAAACATGGGTGACATGCAGGCTTCTAGCTTAGACAATTGAGAGAATCCCCACAAGGTGGTAACATATGCCTTAACAAAAGGAACTAGGGTTGTATGGGGATGGTTTTAGCACTGGATCAAAGCAGATGAGTCTCTTTTGTACCTGTTAAGTTTGATGTGTTCAACTGGAAATGTAAAATTAGTGATAAACATATAGGGTTGACATTTAGAAAAGATTTCAGGGCTAATTTTTTTATTTCATGAGTCATAGTTCAGAAATATATGTTGAGCATCTTATGTGTGCCAAACTCTATTAGGTCCTTGCAATACAATAGTGCATGGTTCCTGAACTCAAGTTGAGGGTACAGACAAGTTAGATAATCCTTTCACAGTGAGATTAATACTGGGATGCAGGGAAGCAGAACCAGGAAATATTAGGTGCTGCTTGGGCTAATAATTTGGCTCTTTTTAAACCAATACATATTTTTAATTTTTTCTTTAAATGAATATTTAAAAGCATGTACTCAACATTTATTTACAGGTGAAGTGGAGCTCTGCATGGGGAGTGGGTAGAGATGTAAATCTTCAGGTGTCAGCTCTCAGCTTCCACTGTGTCATTCTCAGCAATTCAGCTCTGTCCCTAGATTTGCATACTGCCTATTACAGTGTTTTGCAACGGAGGTTTTATTAGCATTTTGGGTAGGAGAATGGGACTGTCCCCATGCATTATAACTTCTCTGCCCCCCCACGCCAAGACTACTCCCAGCCATACTGGCATCAACAACAAGAATAGCCACACATATTTCCAAATGCCTGGAGTTGAGCTAGGGGCGGGGGTGGGGTGTTACTGGATTGAGGATGTTTGCCCGTCATATCCCTTGGGAGAACTATCACCCACATGTAACTGTTTACCATAGTATTCCTTTTTATCTAGTGCAGTATATATATCCAGAAAAGTCCTGATATGTAAAACATTGTTCCTTTGATTATGTCTTTAATATTTAGCACCATGATGTGTAACTGCCCTCTGTGCCTTTTATCAGGTAATTCCTGGGATCATATATGAGGGCAATGAATCTGGTCTTTGCAGGTTATAGAAATCTTCACAAAGGAAGGGACCTCTAAGCTGAGACTTAAAAGACAATTAGAGAATTAGCCAGGCATGAGAGTATATTCTGTACCTGGGTGTAAATGTAACATGCAAAGAAACGAAAGGTGCTGTGTTTGGGGGGAATAACAGATGAAGCTAGAGTGGTTAGCAGGAATCAGTCCATGAAGGGGCATGTAAATCATGTTAAACAATTTAGATTTCTTATTGAGAACAAAAGGGAGCTATTGATGGGTTTTTTAGTACAGGAGTAGCATGATCTTTTTGAACCTTAGAAATGTCCAATTAGCTGCAGCATGCAGGATGAATTGGACGCTGCTGGCAAGATCAAAGATGAGAATAGAGAAGAGTTAGCATACCCTTGCAGTAGTCCAGGCGAGAGAAAATTGTGGCTTGAATTAACATATGGCGTTAGCATCAACATTCAATAATGGTAGTACTTGAAATTGTGAATTGAGATGAATTCTCATAAGGAAGATGTATGGAATAGGAAGAAAATGGGTTCCTAAGGAGCCCCAGCATTTAGAATGTGAGCAAAGGGAGAGAATCCAGCAAAAATAGGCTAGGAAGGTAGCACCCAGTATAATATGTGGAAATGAAATGGTGTGGCAGCCATAGGAGAGAACCACTCAGGCCTCCCTTCAAGGAAGTACCTGCTCTGAAGAGAGTAATTATCTGAAACCCTCCAGCCATCACGCCTTTGGGATTCATCACAGTGTTCCTGCAGAGGTCTCGTTCTCCTCAGACACTCCCAACCAGAGACTGAGCACTGTCAGCCATCCTTACTCAATGCAGTTTCCTCTAATGGGCAGTCTTTACTCTGGGCTCCCCATTGGCTGGACTGAGCCTTTCTCAGAGCTGCCCTGCAGTCCCAGGCTTCCCATTCCTTCTCCCTTCTTTCTCTTTCATCACAGGCATTAAGACATGCATTGCAGTCTGAGACTCTTCTGTCCCTTTCCTCTTTATCCTTCACAGATGTGTCCACATATAAGAATCTTGCATTTCTAATTCAATTTTATTGTCTGCTGAACTAATACAATTGGATCAATGAAGCAAAGAAGGAGTGTTATCAACAGTGTTGAATGTCAAAGACAGACTGAAGAGGAGGGAGACAGAAAAGTGTCATTAGATTTGTCATTATGGAGGGCAGTGCTGACTTAACTATCACAATTCATATTCCCTCTTCTGCTATTATGTCTCCTCTTAGTTATATTCTCCCGGATCCCCTTCAACCTTTCTCAGGTATCATAATCTTCATATAGCTCACCTGGACCCCTCTTATGGATGCATTTATATATTAATATCTTTCTGAACTCTGGCACTAAGGCTTGAGCTCAATATTTCAAATGCAGTCTGTTTAGTGTTGACTATAGAAGGATTATAACTCCCTATTATCTGAATACTATATTTTCAACTAAACTTTGATTCAATTTTTTTAATAGCTGCAACAAACTCGGGGCTACTGTAGTGCCCAACTCAGGGGATGCCATTTATATTATAATCTCTAATCATATGATCCTCAGCTCCAACCCGGCCACTGGCTCCTAATCGGGAAACATCTCCAAAAGACATACTTGCTCCCCTCTGAATGAGATCATCAGAACCTCATTGCCATAAAATGCCAGGGACAAGAAAGAAACCTGGTCTCATATATCCTACTGGAAAGGTCCTGCCCTGCCAACAGTTTATCAGACCAGATATCATCTTTTCATACCACCAACAAAACAGCACAGAGTACCTCTACCCAGTATTGCTACCAGGTGAGATCTTGCAAAGACGAGTTAGACAAGAACCTAGAACCTTACACAGAGAGACAGGAACATCCTATCTTCTTGAGAAGCCAGGATTTCAAGGGGGTGCCCTTTGGTCTTCACTGTAGGTAATCTCTTTTTAGACACAACTAATCCTTAAGGCTACAACCTATGTGAAAAATGGACAATAAACTATTGAGGGTTTGTAAGGAAGTGCAGACTGGGGAAGAGATAGGCTGAAAGATGCTGTGATCATCTTTTTAATGAGACTCCTGATTGTATTTATCTGTTACCCAAGATAGATTAGAGCATAGTGTTTCCCTTGCAGATAACATAGAGCCTAAAATTCTCCTTATGCCTTCAGTTAAAGGGTACTGCCCTGTACCCAGTTCCAAATCCAGAGTTGAAGCCACGGCTGGGCCACACTGAATTGGTTCAGAACCAATATGGTTAATACACTGTGTTTCCAGAGTAGATTACTACCCAGAGTATAATTACTAGCCTTCTCTTTAGAAGCTTTATTCTAGTTCCTCTGACTCTAGCCCCCAATCCCGACAAAACTTACAGTAAAGCCATCTACCCATAGATCTAGCATGTTCATCTCTTAGGGAGGAAAAAATTCACTAATTCAATTTAGACCTAGATTGGCATTTTTCTTGATCAAAGCCCCCCCCCCCCCCAAATAGAAATAAAAGCCCAGGTAAGTAATTTAAATCACGTGTCAGGAGTTTTTTGTTACTCCTTACCCCCTGCTCACACACAGCTCAAGGCGATATGAAGGTAACGCATTTCTCAAACGGACCCAGGTCTCTGCCCCAGGAAGCAGATTCATTTGCTGGATCTAAACTCAGGGCAAAACCTATCTGGATCAAGGCATGCCTCTTCTTGGTATTAGAGCCAAAACTTCAGCCTGGAATCTGATCATCTGGGTTACTTAAAGATACTTTTGGAAAAAATATGTTTAAATTAGGACTCATCTGGTAGTACAAACTCACCCAGCCGAGCATCTGATACCATCAGAATAGTTTAAACATATGTTGATGGAATAATTGTTCTCATCGTAAAAGGAACAGAAGGAAGGAAACTCATGAAAAGTTCCTGCTGCTTTGTATTTTATTTATAAATGGCTAAGCTCCTTTATGAAATTTGTGAATAGCCTCTTAAAAGCATAAGCGTGGAGTTCATACACACAGTTTTCTCTTTCTCGGTGTCAAAACTGTTAACTGAGCACCAATATCTGAAAATGTTTGCATGAATTTTTAATGCCTAAAAGTATAACACATTGCTGATGCCAATATTTAAGGTTTATGTGTCCTCTTACCTAAAGAGGGCATTCTCTGGGCATTCCAAATAAACCCAAAACACCACGTCTGCAAATCTGAGTGCAATCTGTTCTCTGCTATGTAGTGCAAGCCTCTTAATTAGTCTCTGTGGCCCGACTCTCTTCCTCTTCTGATAATACCACACCTGGCCAATAAACACGCCTCTAATATGCCAACAATAGAAATGGGAAGTCCTGAGAGGGAGCTAAATTTGGAATGAATGTGAGTTTACTTCTAGGCCTGTTGAGTTTGAGGAGATGAAAGGGCCTGAAGGAGGAGCCATTGCAAGGATAGTGACAAATTTAGAAAGTGCAAGAGGCGTTAGATTATGACATAAATTTGAGTCATACAAATAAAGACAGTAGAATCATGATATCTCTAAGTGAGAGTCTGAGAAATTGTGTATGGACCTTGTTTATGTAAATGTGCAAAATGAAAATAATATCACTGACTTCCATAACAAGAACATTTTCACATTGATGAAATGTGACTCCTTGTATTATTATCCGTAATTACAGATGGGGAAATTTAAGCTTAGAAACTGATCAAGGTTGGTAATTAATTCCAGTCAATTTCACATCTCTTGAGCCTTGCTCTCTAAGTTCCAGGTTGTACTAGATACTGGGGATGCGAAAGTGAACAAAATGTGCACCCAATCCTCAACCCCTACACCACTCCTTTCTTTGCTCCTCTGGCTCGGCTGGGGCATAGTGAGTGCCAAAGCCGAGCATCACCCACACAGGCAGCCAGCGTACAGGAAGAATCGACTCAGGGTATCCTGGCAGTTCCATGCCAGTGATAGCGTCTTGCAAAGGTAAGGAAGATATGGGAACTCTTATGCACTACTGTGTGGAGAATAAATTGGTACAACCACATGGAGGGGCAATTTAGCAATATCCATTAAAGCTAAAGATATCCTTACCTTACAATCTAACAATTCCACTTTTCTATATAACTCGTATACCCAACACCCTTCGATGTGTAAGGAGACATGTAAGCAGATATTCACTGAAGCATTGTCTATAACTGGACAATAATTGGAAACAACCTAAGTGTTCATCAACCTGAGAATGGATAAGTAAATTGTTGCCTGGTCACACAGTAGAATACTATATTGTAGTTAAAATAAATAAACTAGGGCTGGAACTAGAATATATATGCACAAACCTCAAAAAGTAGAATATTGAGTGAAAAAGTGGCGGGAGATACACAAAGTATGCTGCCGTTTATATCAAGTTTAAACACATGAAACAAATACTACCATGTATTTCCATGTATGATAAACATTTAAAAATATTTGTGATAATAATAAACTCCAACTTCAGGTTAGTTGTTACCTCTGCTGAGGAAGAAGAATAACAATAAAGGATGCAGAAGCCTTTAGCCAACTCTTATTATTATGTCTTTTTTAAGTGGATCTGAAGCACATATGGCAAAAAGTAAATATTTGACAAAGCTGGGTGGGGAAGACAAGTCTGTTATATTATTTTCTATACTCTGTGTGCATGTACATGAGGTCTGTCTGGAAAAGGTCTAGCCATTGTTAATACAATGAGAACAGTTTGTGTGATATCGATGTAACCTGGCAGCCAAGGAGAGTGGACTGGAATGTGCATGTTTGAACAATGATGACTTCACTGCACTAGTCAGTGGGGGTGGTAGACGCCATTGACTGAGCATGCGTACTGTGTGGCCTTTGCACTCAAAGTGACTGAATGAGTAGGGTAATGAATCTGCATCAAATTTTGCATTAAGCTTGAACATTCCCCCAGGCAAACTATTTGGATGATTCAGAATGCCATAGCTATGGGTAACTGGTGATTGGCAGCTTCATCACAATTCCCAAGACTCACCTTTGAAAAGAAGAGATTTCAGATCATTGATAAGATTCAGGAAAATATGACAGAACAGCTGATGGCATTTGGGAGAACTGTGTGAGGTCCCAAGGTGCCTACTTTGAAGGGAACTGAGGCATCATTGTCCTGTGTACAATGTTTCTTGTATCTTGTATCTTCTTCAATAAATGTCTCTATTTTCCATATTATATGGCTGGACACCTTCTGGGCAGACTTTGTATATGGACCTTGGACTGTGGAATTCTGGGATTTTCTTGTGTTTTCTTCTTTGTGCATGATTTTCTTTTTTCCTCTTCCTTTTCCTGTGTTGAAATTCCACTCATCCTTTGATATCTAACTCAAGTTTCACTACCTTATTGAGAATTTCCATGACAATCTCGTCAGTCCATACTATGCCCTTTGTGTTCTAAGTCATGCTAGGTCTATAAAGTTCTTTTATACATTGTGTTTGTATGAGCATACTTTTTTCATGTTGTTCAGTATACATTTCCTTGCATAAATATTTGACTGCACACAAACATGTCTCCCCAATTATATTGTAAGAGTCTTACAGGCAGGGACATCTTAAACTTTTTAAATTCTTCCCCCATGTCCAGTGGAGCCTAACCCATTACTTATTAAAGAAAAGTGATATGTTAACCAGTAATCATAACCCCTCCTACAAAACCTTTACGTAAAAAGTTGAAAATACTAGTCTGAGCTACATTTGCTTTTATTTTCCCAAAGAGAGAATACTAATGATCTGTGAAATGACCGAAAGTCAGGCAGCAGAAGGGAAAGGAAGATAACTGGTTTGTGTTTTATGCATTCTGAATAATCAGCTCTTGAATGATTAAGTATGGAAGATCTCTTATGGGGAAAGCAGATTTTAAATTTCATTTTACGACTATGGAATTGTTCTATGCATCATTTCCAGTTTTCAGGCAATCCTAGACCAAACTTACAAAGTATTTTGGAAAAACATTTCCTCTTATGATATACTATGTAACCACCTACAAATATACCTTGTTATCACCCTTTCTTCAGGATTTATTGGATTAGACATGGGAATAGTGGTCCAAAGAAATTGAAAAACAAAGGCTGTTCTACTGTGGAATAAGAATAGGTTTTGAAGAAAAAAATATTTTGAGTTCAATTTACCCTTAGCCTATCACGTAAGAAGTGCTCAGAGTAATAGGTTAGTCTAGAGTAGTCCAGGATGATAGCTAAAGAGCACAGGAAGTGGCCACAGTTCTGGACTGCATTGTCTCTCCACAGAGTGAAAAGCTAGGTATCACGATAGATTCAGGAATCAGTACAGTTACTTTTAGCATAAGCACCAGCTGCTATGGTTTAGGTCAAAACTACCACCATTTTGTCCCTGGAGAGTTTCCTTAGGGGCCTTTGTAATATTTTATTAAAAGAGGCCACTATCTTGTGGCTCTTTGGCCTAAGTGCCACAACACTCAAAATACAGTTCCCTGCATCTGTATGTATAAAATACAGTGCCTACACCTGCATTTATGCCTGCATTTTTAACTTGGAAGTGCACCTCAGACAGGTGGCAGCTCTGAAATTATTACCTCCATCTCTGCGTTGTTTGTATACTGGCAAAGAAAACCAAAGACAAAATTTTCTTGCACTTTGGTAAAATATAATATATACCCTCATCTTCACTTCTTTTGTAAGTGTTAATTTTGAAGCAAAACCCTAACGCAGAGTGACCAGGGTATTCCTGTAGTAATGACGAGGCTTACCATTGGTCTCTGCAAGTTTGAGTTTTCCTGAATAAAGAGACGCAGGAAAAATGCTATTGTTGGGAAAATGTATATATAATGAATATATTGGATTCTCAAAGTTCCCAAATGGGTAAGTGTTTATAACTTGGAATTAATTTCCCATGGAAATAATGTGATCAATTATGGCTAGATTCTAAGTCAAGGTCACGAAACCCCCCAAATATTAGTAGGTATAGCAGGATAAGTTGATTAGAGAAGTCATGTCTTGTTTTCTTGTCTGTGGGCTTCTCATGGAAAATGAGAAGCACTTTTCTCTTCTCTTCTCTAGTGGGAAGGTTAAGATGTAGTGATTTCCTAAAGCCCCAAGTAGACAGAAGACTCAATTATATGGAAGGGGAAGGTCTCCAAGAAAAAGGGACAGCTTGACTTCAGGAGAATTTGAATCTTTTGAACTGAGATGGAGGAGAGAACCAGAGAAGAGTCAGTTTTCGTAAATGGTGAGGACCTATGTCCACGCAAAAATAACAGAGGAGCAAGCTATAGATCTGTCACGGGGATGCTGGCTAGGATATCTTGTCTTAAAAGTATAAAAGTATTAAATTCTACTAAACCAAAACAAGTTAAGGGTACATGTCGTAAACTCTGGGGCTAGTACACAGGGAATAGTAAAAGTATTTATAAATGATATAATATATAAATATGGAGAAAACATGATAATAAAAAGATCCACTCAGTTAAGCCAAAGGAAGGCAAGAAAGAAGGTAAAAAGGAATAACATGTGGGATTAAACAAAATAGTAAAAACAAATTTATAATTAATTAATTATAAATATAAATGGCATAGTGTTCCATTAAAAACCAAAGATTATCATACTGATTTAAAAAATGCACATGCTTTATATGAAAGATACAAGAGTTATACTTTTAATTTATAACAAAATATTTAAAAGAATAGAAAGAGAGTTTATGTAAACACTATCCCAAAGAAAGCTGGTACAGCTATATAGAACATGTAAAGTAGACTTTAAGGAAAGAAACATTATTAGAAATAAAGTGTGATATATCACAATAATAAAAATATTAACCCATTAGGAAGATATAACAATTATACATTTGTACACAACTAGCAAAATACTACAAAATACGTAAAGCAAAAAAAATGTTGCAATTGCAAGGAAAGATAGGCAAATCTACAATTACAGTGAAGCCTTTTAACACATTTCTCAGTGACATAGAAAAAAGAGACAAATATTGGAAGAATATGCATTTAAACAGCATGACTAACAAAATTGAGACAATATTTCACTCAACAATTGCAGAATGCCCTTTGTCCCATGTGAACATGAAACTTTTACTAAAAGTCACATTACTTGGGCCATAAAGCAAGCCTCTCCATATTTCAAAAAATTAAAATTACATAAGGTATGTTTTTTTGAGAAGGGAGTTAAGCTAACAGTTAACAATTTTTAAAAAATTACAAAATTCCCAGAGAAATTAAGCAATATACTTCTAAGTAATCCATCAAAGAAAAAAATCACAATGGAAATTATAAAACATATTGAACTACATGATAATCAAAATATGACATAGAAAATTTAAGATGTGTCTAGTGGGAAATTTATAAACTTAAGGGCTGAAGTTTATAGCTTTAAACAAGAATTACCTAAGTATCCATCTCAAGAACTTATTTAAAAAAAACAATTAAATGTGAAGAAAGCATAAAAAAGGAATTGTAAAGTGAAGAGAAAAAATGTAGGTGCAGTGCACAGGATTTGTAGGGCAGTTAAAAAATAATGAAAAAATGTACAGTAGAGAAGAATCACTGAAAAGAATAATGAAACTGGTAAATCTCTAATAAAATCACACAGACAAAACAAATGAAAACAAACAAAAAAGATACATGACCCCTATCAGGCTTGATAAAGGGTACCTCACTATGGATTCTACAGACATTACAAAGTTGAAAGAAAATATTTTAGACAACTTAGTATTAACAAATCTGAAAGTTTAGATGAATTGGGAAACTTCTGCAACAATCCAACTCACAGAAAGTGCCGCCAGAGAAATAGCCTGAGTAGTCCTATATCTACCAAAGAAACCAAATAGTGATTAAACTCTCCAGCAAATCTCCAGGTCCTCATGACGTCACCCATAAATTCTTCCAAACACTTAAGGAAGAAGTACAGCAATCTTATGCAAACTCTTTCAGAGAATAGAAAAAGGAAATACCAACTTAATGACTTCAATGGATATAGGGGAACTTGGGGGGGGTAGTGGAAAGACTCCATCATGACTATGATGATGGTTACATTATAGAATGTTAAAGTTGCAAAATTCATAGAATTGTACTCTTAAAATCGGTGAATTTCATTATATGAAAATTATATACCAATAAATCTGATCCCTAAAATTGAGTTACAGACTTCACTTCAAAAAAGAAAATATTCAAGTGGCCGATAAATATATGAAAAAGCACAAGTTCAAATCAGGATTTGAAGCAATTGGAATTGTCCTATATTGCTGGTGAGAATGTAAATTGGTTTACCACTTTGGAAAACTGGCAGCTTCTAAGAAAGCTGACTACGTGCATAACTTATGAACCAGCAATTCCAGTTCTATTTGCAGTAGCTAAAATTAGGAAACAACCCAAATCCCCATCAGTAACATAGTAGACTTAGTATCAGTGCAGTACCGTAAATCATGTATATCTGTACAATACAGTGTTACACAGCAATGAGAATGAATGAACTATACACGGACGCAGCTTATGAACATAATGTTGAGTGGAAGAGTCCATACACAAAAGGGTACATTTATTGAAAATTCAGAAACAGAAGAGGTTAAATTATGGTGGTGGAAGTCAGGATTGTGATTGTCTGCCAGAGGGTGATAATTGGGTGGGAGCTTCAGTGGGGGCTTCTAGAGGACAGACAGTCCTGCTTGATCTTTCCAGCGGCTGCATGAGTGAACTCACTCTGTGTTAAGATCTCTTCCATGTTTTAGGTATGCTATATTCAGTCAAAGCTTTAAAATTAAAGTCACGCGAATACCTGCATACCAGTCATAATACAAAGCACAATTTATAAGTAAATTCTATTCATCTGAATTTGCCTAATCTAAAAATGTCTTATAAATGAAAGTCCAAACATGCAAAATTACTCACAGCACAAAACCACCTTTCACTTTATAAAGTAACACTTCAAATACATTAAAGGAATAAGGATAACATCATGTCAGATCCATTTTTTAATTTTGTAAATTTATCCTAAAGAAAGACATAACAGAAACACAAAGCTTGCTGTGAAAATGTTCATTTTAAAAATTGCTAGCAAAACACTAAAATAAACCTAAATATCTAACCCCTCACTTAAGATTTAACAAATTATGATATACCAGTACAAGATAATAACATGGATTTTAAAATAATAAATAAAAGAAACACTAACATTTTTTGTAGGTACAATGAAAAGTAGAGAAATCTAAATGTAAGATGACATGTACACTATGATTTTAAATATGTAAAAATGAACCAGTAGGTCGTATGAAAAAATAAAAAAAACTGCTGTGTTGGAGTGATAGATTTATGGGGTTTCTTTTGAGGGGGTAAGACTCTTCTGCACCTCCATATTCTTTGTTATTATACAGATTAGTTAGAGTTCTTTTGTTGCAAACAAGAGAAACTGTCTTAAGTCAAGAAGGATTTATGGAGCCGTATAGGAGTAACTTGCAGAACCAAAGAAGGATTTATGGAGCTGTATAGGAGTAACTTGCAGAACCAAAGGAAATGCTGAATGCCCAAAGGAAAGAGGAGGAGCCAGGATGGTTACGGAAATATTAGAAACAAAAGCTTTCTAATGACCTCTCTAGGATTCTGCCTTCTGATGCCTAGTTTTAAACACTTTCTGTCCCTTTGTGCCCTTACTCAAGATGCAGTTTATTGGAAGAGAAGATATGATTATTCTAGCTTGAGGCAAGTATCTACCGTGCCTTTTGATTGGCAACCACGTTAGAACAACCTGGAATTGGGGAAAGATGCTTCCCTGGGGAGAGAGGTCGTGTTATCAGTGGAACAGGGAGCAGAAGGATGCTAAGGGCGTCAAAACATCAGTTCCATGAAATCTTACCTCATCTTTTCAATAAATCAGAATGTTACCACTTTTTTTAAATAGTAAATGAAAATATGCTAACTGTGGAAAATTTGCAAAATTCAGAAATGTATAAAGTAAAAATATAATGACAATGAAGAGATCCTTCACCTCATTATCCATAATCCTGCATTAATTATCTATTCCTGCATAATAAAATACCCTCAAAACTAGGGTGGCTGGAGAAAGAAAGTAAATTAGTTTTCGCCTAGGGCTGGGGCTGGGGGTGGGGTACACGGATGGGGTGTCGATAGCTAAAGAGTATGGTATTTCTCCATGAGCTTCTAAAATTGGGTTGTGATGATGATTGCACAACTGAATATACTAAAATCACTGAACTTTTAAGGAGTGAGTTTTATGGTGTGTGAATTATATCTGAACAAAGCTGTATTTAAAAATACTGGGATAACCAACTATCCCAGTTTGCCCAGGACTTCCCTGGTTTTAGCACTGAAGGTCCCATATCCCAGGAAATTCCTCAGTTCTAAACCCTGGACTGTTGATCACCCTGCTTAACGTATATCAGCTTGAAACAACAAACATTTGTTATCTCACAGTTTCTCCAGTTCAGGAATTAAGGAACAACTTAACTGGGTGGTTCTGCTCAGTTTCCCTCATGCGATTGCAGGTGAGATGTCAGACGGGGCTGCAGTCATCTGAAAGCTTGACTTGGGCTGGAGAATTTGCTCCCAGGCTCACTCAGAGTGGTTTTGGCGAGAGGCCTCAATGTCTCACCGTGAGGATCTCTCCATGGAGTGCCCTGACGACATGGCAGCTGGCTTTCCTCAGGCACATGTGATGTGAGAGGAAGAGACACTAACATGATACTGTAGAGTCTTTTATGACCTACTTGAAAGTTGCACATCATCACTTATGTCACATTTAAGTGACCAACACAGCTCAACTCTGGAATAATGTAAGAGGGAACCACATAAGGGTGTGAATACCAGGAAGTGAGGATCTTTGGGCGATCCCAGAGGCTGGGCTCCCACAGACTGTAACCCTAAATCTAACTGTGTTAACATTTTACTAATTTGCTGATTTTTAAATGAGAACCCCCATTGTAGAACCCTTGGACAATTCAAGGGTACAAGTATAATAGAAAAATATGTTCTGCCATACTGTTGCTAGCCTCAGGTATTATTGTTAGTAACTTTTCCAATTTTTAAGTGGAAAATTGTACCTCCTTGTTTTAAAGTGCCTTTTTAATAGTGAGGTTGAACATGTTCCCATATAGTTAGTGGTCATTGCTAATATATAAGCATGTGACAGACCATAAATCCTTTCCAGATATATCCATGCATTCATTTAATACTTACCGAGTGCCTACTGTGAACAAGGAGGTGTCCCTGCTCCCCAGATGCTCACATTCAGATGAGTGAGGTGGACAAGGAAATAGTTCAATGCGTTCTAATCTTAGGAAATATCTTAAAAGTGCAGAATCAAGAAAGCGTTGCATTGCTGATGGAAACTGCAAGTACTTTTCCTGGAGCATGAAGTACAGAGGTGGGGATAAGGAGTGTTAAGAGAATCAGACAAGAGAAGGGAGCTCAAATCAAATCTTGCTTGTCTTCTTAGCCCTGGTAAGAAAGTTAGATCTTACCTTTGAGGACAAGGGGAAGGCAGAGAAGAGTTTTCGAAATGGGAGTGAGATGATCAGATTTGTACTTTTGGAATCTTCTTTGGCTCAAGTGTGGAGAAAGAACTAGAGAGGGGTAATAACGGTGATAGGATGGCTAGATAGAAAACAGCTATTGTCCAAGAAAGAGATGAGGATGGCCCAGAGAGCGGTGGACAAGGTACTGAGAAGTGTCCTAGGTTTAAATACCATCCCTTGTCCTAGCCAATATCTCTGAAGAAATTAAGATATAAAAGAAAGTATTGGCAGATGGACTGTGAAACATGCCATTATATTACTGGGGAAAAAGGCTGCAGTGGAGGTCTTGGCTTCGTGTGAGAGCCAAATGCCCAGATTAGGGCAGGCCTCTCGGGTGAGTGTTGTGGTGTGCCAACTGGATCCCTCTTCAGTAATGAAGAACTTACTACCCTGGCTGCTGGGAGTGCTATTAGTACCGTCAGGTAGTGGCCCTCTTTAGGGATGGCCTTAGCTAACAGAACCACTAGCCCAAAGTCATGTTCCCTTCTTGGAGTGACCAGCTTCCAATGACTGATCTCAGTGGGGATCAGAGTTGGCCCCCTAGCCCCAATTTGAGACAACTTTGAAAGGTCATCCCAGGTTTGGAGTTCTCTCAGAGTCAACTGAGGCCTTTATTGAGACTAAATCTCAGCTCAATTTCTCCCTTTGCCCAATTCCCTTATCTTTCTTTCTTTCTTTTTTTTTTTTTTTTGTAGCAGTATGGTTTATTAAGCTGTGCCTTAATAAACTTAGTACAGGCGCTGGGGCTTGCCCATGGTGCTCTTGATGTACAAAGCCTGGACATTCTGCCAGTTCTTTTTCAGCAGTGACACCAGGAAATTCACAGCTAAGTGGTTGTTGTACACAGGCTCATCATCTGTCATCTTCACATGGCCAACAGCCACTGCCAGATACAGCACCTTCTTCATCTGGAACTTAATTGTGGATTTCACTTCATCGACCCTGGTCACCATGTTCTTTTCTCATCGTGGGTCGACATGGAAGGGAACTTACCAGCCTCATTCAGTCCTGGGCCCAGGATTCGTGGGAACTGCTTGATCAGACTCTGAAGCCAAAAAGGCATCCTATTTCTCGAGTTTCTTATTCTTGTTGAGTTTCTTCAGTGCCTCGATGTCCATGTCGGGGCTGACCATGACCTTGGCCTCATCACAGTGCTGCTGGGCCCCCAGAACACACATGGAGAACTTAGGGCGGGGAGTGTACTTGAGCCTGATGGTGCCCGAGAAGCATGTGTCCTTCTGAGGGTCATAGTTCTTCAAGCCGATCTGCAACTCCACCATCTCCAAAAACTGCCAGCACCTGCACTGGTTCCCGTGCAGGACTTCCCGCACCGCCTCGTAGAGGGTGTCGTGGGAGACTTTGCTGCTTATGATTCCTCTCGCCACAAACACTGGAAAGGAGCCAATTCCCTTACCTTTCTGTTACTCTCTTTCCATCCTGTCCGTTTCCTTCACTGCCTGTTCTTTCCCCCCTTCCATTCCCTACCCTTTCCTTCACTTCTCTAAGTACTGATCCCACTTCCTAGTAAACTTCCTGCACACTGTGAGGGTGAAAAATTTTTCCTTACCTATGTTCTGGCTGGACTAATAATTTAATTAACTTGAGACAGATTAACAGGAGAAAATAACCAACTTTATTAGATATATTCACAGCGGGGTTCTATAAGGAATATGTGACCCAAGGACACATTGGGCAGTTGAGGCTTACATGCTATTCTGAACTAAGGAGAGGGAGGCAGGGGTCTAGGATTTCAATGGGAAAGCAGACCATTCACAGGTAGATGAGAAAGGGCAAGCATATGGCAAACCATCCAGAAACAATAGGACACGGTAGAGGTCAACAAACAAACTTGCTTGGATCTGCCCTGTCTGCCATCCTTACAAAAGTGAGTATCTCCTGTCCTTTTCTTAAAAGAAAAAAAGATTTTATTTATTTATTTTTAGAGAAGGGTGGGGAGAAAGTGGAGGGGGCAACGTTAATGTGTGGTTGCCTCTTCACGACCCCTACCGGAGGCCTGGCCCACAACCCAGGCATGTGCCCTGACTGGGAATTAAACTGGTGACCCTTTGGTTCACAGGTCCATACTCCATCCACTGAGCTACTAGCCAGAACACTCCCTTCCTTTCATCAGGTTTTTCTATTTGAATTCCTTTAGGCAAGTAAGGGGGAGGGTCAAAGGTTCTAGATTGAGTCTCTTGTTTCTTAAAAACAACCAGCTTAAAATAAATATCGCAAAAGGTATATTCAGGGATGGTAGACTCTTGGTCCCCCTCAACACTCATGTCTGTCTCAGAATCTGCTTCCCAGAGAACCCAGCCTGTGGCAGCCTGTGGGGAATGCTACATCTGGAGGGCTAGAATGTGTGCTCCCCCACAGCTGGAGGTTGAAGGGTGGCTCACAACTAACACGCCCAGTTTGTCCTTTCAAAATGTACAAAGATTCATGTATTCCACCTTCCCTGAGACAGAGTGGTTAAATCCATGGAGAGACACCAGCAACTGCAGCCCCTACGTTTTTTCAACAAAGTAGGAAACATTGCAACATTGACTGATATTAATGAGAAAAAATCATTAGGAATTAATGGATTGAAGATGGGTGAGGAAAATAGGGCCAGTCAAGAATTACTCCTAGGTTTCTTACTTGTGTAACTAAATGCTAGTACTATTTACTGAAATAAAAAATCAGTTTGGAGAAAAATATGAGTTCAGTTGGAAGTGTCTTCAGGATATCAAATTAGAGTTGTTCATTAGGCAATTAAAGATATAAATCTGGAGTTCAGGAGTGTGACCTTGAGTAGCAATATATATGTGTACTCATCGGCACATGCCTAGTAGTGATGAGGATCCCACAAAGCTGACGGAAAAATAATTTAGGAAACAGAGAAAAATGTATTTTTTCAAAAACCACACAACCTCTAATTAGTATTTTCAGAGATTTGGGGAAGAATTACCTACCTAAAACAAGAGCAAGAATACTATAAAGAGAATGATCAGAAATATGAGGAAGTCTTGGAAAGAAAAAGAATGGTTGGCAAAATAACAATTTCACTGGAAGGATTATAAAATAGAGTTGATAAAATATTCCTGAAAGTACAATATGAGTAGAAGGTGAGAAATATAAAGAATAATTTTAAAAGATGCAACAGTCAATTAATAGTGTCTTTACATAGGTCCTGTTCTGGTGCTTCAAAAAAAAAAAAAATTATTTATCCTCTGATGAGTTTCCGGACTGACCAAGTTTTAGTAGGAAGTTCATGGGAGGAAAAGGCCAGGGGTTTTGTGTTTGGCTGGAGGAAAGGCTCCAGCAGAGGGGGAAAATGAAGAAGGGGGTGACTGGTGGGGTGCTCTCTCTGAGAAGACTGAGCACGGTAGATTCCAAAGCTCTGGTGCAGGGGCTACCTGAACTGAGAAGACACCCTTTCTTTGTTCAGGGGTGAAGAAAGTGCATGTAGGTGCTGATAACCTCATCTAGTCGGTTCTTTGTCCGTTTGGGCTGCTATAACAGAACACCACAGACTGGGTGAGTTATAAACAACAGGAATTTATTCCTCATAGTTCTGGAGTCTTGGGAAGTCCAAGTTCCCCAAGGCCTTGGCACAATTGGGCCTGCTTCCTGGTGTCTTCTCGCTAGGCCCTCATATGCGAGAATGGGAAGAGAGCTCTCTGGGGCCACTAATCTCAGTCATTATAGCTCCACCCTCAGGACCCAATCACCTCCCAAAGACCCCACTTCCAAATACCATCACATCGGGGATTAGGTTACAACATGTGAATTTGGGGGGACACAAACATTCAGTCTATAGCAGGTGAAGTGATTGGAAATGGGGGGAGTCCTTTTCCGATGATTTCCGTTTTCTCTAGGAAGTATGGACACTGTTATTTGTTGAAGCTTACCGGGTGAGTGTGGAGGTTGGGGTGGGTTGTGTGTAGGGGACTCTGGGGAGTATAGGTATTTTTTTTGAAACAGTCTAAATAAAGGATAAAAACAGCCCCCCCCCCCAAAAAAAAAGCTGCGTAGGGAAAAAGAAATAATTGCCAGGCTACTCTGAAGACCCAGGGTGAATTGTAGGGCATCCCAGCAGATGGCTGAGAGAGGATTTCGACAGTCAGAGCCCAAGTGTGGAATCCCTAAAAAAGAGGAGGCAAGCTAGTTTCATATGCAGGCGCCTAGGTTCTTCTGAGAAGAGAGTCATATAAATGAAAAATAGAAAAACATCCTCCTATGACTCATAGGCCTCATTTTCATCAGTTCCCTGGCCCTACTTATTTTCTTTCCTTTGATGTTTACAAAGGGACATGTGATTATAAAGGGGAAAGATGAAGGGTATAATAAACCAAGGATGCAGGAAAAGGAACAGAAGAAGGAAGAGACTCAAAAGCCCAAAGGAGGGAAGGACCAGCGTGCGCCCGACTGGGAGGAAACAGGGCAAAGGGCTTCTTCAAGCTCTTCAGGGATCAGCCCCACCTGGCACAGAAACTCCCTGCTGGGATCAGGCACTTGGTTGCCTTCACTGCTCTACCCTCAGCATCTAGAACAGAGCCTGGTGCAGCAGTCGTGCCAAACAGACATTTGGTGAAGGAACGAAGTCCACAGTACACTCACTGGCTTTGTAAATGGCTGAGCACACAAGTCTCCTTTTTATGTTTCCTCCCCTCCTTTATAAAAGGTTTTCAAACAGCCTTTGGGCCTATTCGGGCCTTTTTGAAAGACAGATAGTCCTACTGCTGTTCCAGAGAACCTATAGCCCACCTCCGAGTCAGAACTGCCTCTCTGTTCTTGTTGGAAAGGGAGGCCCAACTTGCTTTGCAAGAAACTTGCACAGGAAATGGTGCAATCTGGCCTGTTCTTCATCCTTTTCAACCTCATTCCCTAAATTGCAGAAAGAGAAATTTAAGGAATCTTAGGAATATGAAACATCTCTGAAATAATCTTTATTGAGCTGTGCTTGGAAGCAGCTGAAATCCTGAAGGGCTGTCAAGACGGCCAAGAAGAAAAGAAAAAAAAAAAATAACTTAAACAATCCTAGCCAAACTCTGAAAAGAAAAGTGTCTAAAGTAGCTGCTATTTTTTTTCCTTCCCTGGATGGTTTGCCCCTCCCCTAGTTTGGTAATTGTTAAAAGATTGTTTTAGATTATTTGGGGGTAGCAGAGAAGAAAGAAGGAGGGACTCTAGTGTTTAGGAAGTAGTATGTGTGGTTAGTTGTACCCTGGAAGCTTTATAATTTACACAGCTGTTTTTTACATGCCGACTTCCTCTTCTTTTAGGACACCACTCACTGGTAAGTAAGGTTTTTACTCACAACATCTTTTTTAGGAGGTTGTTCACAGCAGTGGGGCCCCCCTCCCCAATTCAATCTATCTTTGTTGTCTATGGATCATCTTTCCAGGGCTGCTTCTGTGGGGTGAAGGGCTATTTTGTTCTGCTGCACAATAACCCAAGGGGAGTGCAAGGAAAACTGGATACAGGCTGCCAGATGGGCAAGGGACACTTGACTGCACTAGAAAATTTCCAACAAGGACAGCCCCAGCTTGCCCTTTTGCTGTGAGCGGTGCACAGAGTTGACCAGCATTTCCTCTGAATGTTCCACCTCCCCGCTGACAGGAGGCAGGCAGCCTACAAGCCTATACGTGGCCATAGGCTTGCACCCTCGTTCTCTCCACTGCATTGTGAAGTAACTGTTCCTTAACTGAGTCGTTAAGAGAAAGGAACTGCCAATGGTCCGTCTGGGTGAATGCTGACCCAGAACTGAAGCACAGAATTGCTCTACCCTGTCCTGGACTGGCCCCGGGCACACTCGGCAGAGTCACTGCCTCACCAGGAATGCAGCTAGTCTGGAATGTAGCACAGGGGCCCAGATGCCTGACGTGGGGCAGGACTTTACAAGAGGGAAGGGCTTGTTCCAAGTCAGAGTGATTATCTACATTCATAAAGCTGCAAGGGATTAAAAAAAAAAAAGACACATTAGAGGTAAATAAAAAATGTTTCTTTCTACCTCTCCTTCCACCTCCATGTCAGGTTCTTACTTCCAGTAAACACTGGTTTCAATTTGAAGTGGATCTTTTTATCTTTTCAGGTTTTTATATATTTGTATTATTTATCTATATATTATATATTTGTATACATATATGTGTATGGGTGTGTACACACACAGATTTAGAGAGAAAAAGAATTTTGCTTTGACCTAAATGGTATCATAATATCATGAAGTATGGACGATTCATTAACTTGTTTAGTTTCTTTTTAATTTAACCATGTCTCAGAGATTTCTCTGTGATTCTTTTCAACTGCTGCATACTCTTGCAGAACTCAGCTGCATTGCTGTTCATTTAACTGTCTCTCTTTTGATGATCATTTAGGTTGCTCTAAGTTTTCACTACTACAAATAGTGCTTCAGTGAGCAACCCGGTACCAGCCTCCTTATATGTGTACAAATACATATGTCAGTATTTCTTTAGGGTGGATACCGACATGTGAGATCGCTGAGTCAAAGAACAGAAGCAACGACAGTGGGAAGGACTGCTGCCCGATTTGTTCTGCAAGAGGACTGGGCCAGTTTCTATTCCCAGCAATGGTATAAGAGAGGATCTCTTTTCCAACACCTTTGCCAACACCTGATATCAGGCTTTCTTATCTATTGCCAAACAAATGTGTAAAAAAAAAATGGTGCCCCCTTGTTTTTATTTGCATTTCCTCCAAAACTGGTGAGATTAAACATGTTTTCAAATATTTGCCATTCATGTTTCCCTTTTGTGAATTGCCTGTTCATAGTCTGTCTGTTTTTCTACTTTGTCTTTTTTGAGGCGGGAGCTAAAACAAAGTGTTAATTTATTATTTAGAAACATATGCTCTTCTGATGAACTATAAGATGTTAATTATACTAATACTTTGTATGCGCATAAAAGTTTAGTCTGTAAAACCCAAGATTTGTCAAAAGAACTTGTTATGCATACGTAATAACATTAGTGCTATCTGTCTTTCTTGAGGACATAGAAGAGCAAGTCCTTTGCTATATATACGTTACAATGTTCTCATCTAGTCCGTCTATCATTGGAATTTTAGTCTTGTTTAGAGTTTCTTTTGTTAAACAAAATTTTGGTAAAGTAAAACTTTAATCTTTCCAATCCTTTTCTTTATGGCTTTAGCATTTTGTGTATAGTTTCAGGGGATCTTTCCTACCCCCAAGGTCATAACCCTGGTCCTCTGTGTATTTTCTTTCTATGGTTTGATAGTATTTTTGTGGTTTTTTTCACATCTAGAATTTATTTATTTTTTTCTAATTATAGCCAATTGGTTCAACATCATTTGTTGAAGAGTCCATTCTTTCCCTTTTTGTTTTGAACATTCTAAACTTCTATGTACATGGGCCCATTTCTAGGGTCTTCATTCTTCACGGAACTATTGATCAATTCTTGTTCTATTGAAAATGTATTGAATTTAAGGATAATTTGGGGGACGATTGTTATCTTGAAAACATTAAGTCCTCCTATTCAGGTCTTTGCCTAAGTTTTATATCCTTTTCTTGTAGTTCTTGTACGTATCTTATTAGGGTCTTGGTTTTTTGGTGGCTATTTTCTAATTTTTGTTGCTGTTACGAATGGGGCCATCACTCCAGTGTGCTTCCTTTTGTCTTGGCTCAATTTCTAGGCAGGATCTCCCTGTGGCTGCCAGAAGCTCGAAGCTTACATCCTATGCTCTCATCAATACCCAGAGGATAGAATTTCTTTTTAGTGTTGCTATCTGCAAAAATTCTAGGATTAGTTTAATTTGCTGATTTGGGCACATGCTCATTTCCAAAGCAATAATTTTAGCTAGGGGGTTAGAATATGCATGTAGACAGAGAGCAAGACTGGTTCTGTAAGGCAAATTGGAGTATTGTTATCAGAAAAAGGAGAAATGGATGCTGGGTAGACAAAACAAACAAACAAACAAACAACAGGAGCTGATCACTCCATATTTAAACCTCTTTCAATTTTTAAACCTCTGATTTATTTTCTTTGATTTTATAACTTTCCTCTCCAATTTTTGAGAACTTTGGTCCATGTGGTAGCTTTTGTTTTTGGCTCTGTATCTCAGCATTAGTTTCCTCCCTCCCTCCCTGCTTTTCTTCCTTCCTTTCTCCAGACTCAGCCTTCCCTATTTTGTAGTTTTGTGGTTACCTCCATCTAGTGTCTGGGACTCCCAGGCCAGACCTTTGTCTTATGCTATTGTATTGTAGATCCAATTCCTTCTCCAGGGTTAAATTCTGACCATGAGACTGGTTCTTCCACTCTCCCTAGTTATGAAGACTGGTACAAGCCCCAGCCTAGGCAGCTCCTTTTTAAGGGGTAGCCCTATCTCAGCTCTTGATTTCAAGTGAGTCTTCTGCCTCACATGTCAGATGGTTAGCCTCTCACATTCTCTAGAAGTCCAGCTGCTGAACGCCTCAATTTGATTTCGGCTGAATCCAGCAGGTCTACAGCTTTGGGCCACTTCCTATATTTTTCTGTTCCATTTCTGGGCCACAGAGGTGTTTTTGAGTGTGAACATGCCGCTCATTTCTCCCACTTTATATTTCATCTGTAATCATCATCGTTCTAGATTAGAGGGGTCCTCAAAGCACCGTCGTGGCTGTAAGTCCACTCTCATTTGCTGTCTACTGTTGGTGATGTAGCTTCCTCTCTCACCTTTATTTTGGAAACTGCTCTCTCTGGAGTCACCACTGTCATTTCCCAATCGCCAAATTAAACAGCTTTTTCTTTCAGTCCTCATTTTCCTTCACTCCTCTGTAGCGTGGAACAGTACATTCTTCCTTTCACCCCTCTCTCCTTTGGGCTAAAATGATGCTCCATTGTCCTGGTTCACTACCTCTTTTGACTCTTGTCTTTTTAAAAGTGTTTTCACTTCCTCCTTCCATTTTGTAACTGTAGATGTCCCACAAGGCCGAGGCCTTTGTGCTCCAGTTTTACCTTCTCTTTTCTTTTCTCTTCTACATTTTTCCATCTTCAGTTATCTCCAAATGAGTTCTTATCTGTATTGTGGGACTTCCTCCACCCCCGAGTCCTAGAGCAGGAATCTGCTGGTGGTACGTTCCACTTGATGCCCTGCTGTCCCGTCAGATTTTCCCCCCTTTTGAGCCTCCCAAATTCCATCATAGGTACCATCTTTCTTCTAGTTTCTAAGGTTCAAAATCATACCTATCTTTGGTTCCTCTTTTCTTCTCCAGAGCCAATTAATTATACATCCTATGGATCCTCTTTCCTTCAATTTCCCTTCTAATAAGTGTGCTGTTCACACACTTGCTGTGATCCCTTATCATTCCTTTTAGACCATTTCAGTATTTTCCCAATGAAATCGGTTAGTTAAATGTGACAATATTTTGATGTGTTTGTGTCAAATTTTTTTATTTTTATTTACTTTATTTTTTATTTTTTTATTATTTAAAATTTTTATTTTTTGATAACAGTTGACATTCAATATTCAAAGGAAAGGAATTCATTTGGGCTAAAGTTTAAAAGATGAGCAGGAAATATTGCGTTAACCCTGGGGGAGGGGAAGCACAAGCAAAACCCCCCAAAATTCACCATGGTGCCTGTGAGTGTGAGTGTGTGGTCCATGAAAAGTCAGTTTCTGTGAGCCAGGGAGAGGGGAGATAGGAGGCTGGGCAGAAAAGCCTTATACAGCAAGTTAAGGACTATCATTTAGGGTGTCATGGAAGTATTGGAAGTGGGGCCAGAGTCACATGACCACATTTGTGGTCAGATTTCTAGCTTTGGATGGCATCTTTCACCTTGAAGGACTCAGGGGAGGGGGGGAATGGATATGGGATGGGGTTTCTAATGAGATTGTGATTGCTTCTCTGTGCTGCTGCCTTAGGACTGACTGCTCATGACTTCCAGGGAGTCTCTGGGGAAAGAGTACAGGGGCAGCCCTCAGAAAGGGGGCCCCTGAGATAGTCAGAATGTGTTTGCTGGGTTGAGGGTGGGGCTGACTCAAGGGTTAGACCAGAAGAGCTGGCAGGATAGATGGGAAGACGGCTGCATCATATCTAAAAGGGGTTTCATAGATGAAAACGAGAGCCTGAGTCATGCTGAGATTTCAGCCCCTTCATTTCACTGATCCCTCGCTTGTGAAATTCATGTTGGTCCTTCAGGGCCCGTCTGAAATGCCAGCTTCTTTCTGAAGTGTTTCCTTTAGCCCTGGACTGGAAGGTATTGCTTTCTCTTTAGAAACTACCACTTGGTGTTTACTAGTATTTTATAGCTTTGTGTTCCTTCCCCCTTATGTGTAAATTCTCTGGATTGTCTTGCTTATCTTTGTATTTTCTCCATCACCTGAGACTCTGCTCTGTGTATATTCTGTACTGAAGAAAGAATAATTGTACTGAATCTAAATTTTTTGTAGGAAAAGGACATCCTATGGGATTTAATAAATTGGAACCTTAAATATTGAAATATTTTAAGGAATTTGAATATTTCAAAGCACCATCCATACAAAGCCTGAATAATTCATACAAATTTGAGGAAAAGAACAAAAGCTTCTCTGATAATTCAATACACTGCTCTTTATTTTGGTCCATAAAAGGGGATCTGGTGCTTAGTTTTGGTGGTAAGCTCAGCTCTAGAAGCTTTGAAATGCAGATTAGATTAATTACATCACAATTATATTTGAAAACTAAAAGGAAACATTTTCTAAAAGACATTCCAAATCTATGCCTTTTCAAAGGAAGTGTCATTTGGAAAAAACTGAATCACACCATGAAATATGTGGCATTTCTTTTGGTTTCCATTCTCTTTCATACTAGTGGTAGGCTCATCTGATGTGTAGAAATTTGCTTAATTAAATTTAGCTTTATTTCTCAAGTTAAGAAAATGTGTATGTTGTATTTCTGAGATAAGAAGGGGAACATTCTTTCTCTCTCTCTTTTTTTTAAGCACACAGATCTCCTATGTTGCTGTATTTGGCTTATTCCCTTATTTGAAAATTGGGTTTTGTTTATAAATCTACAAGTTCTCATTCATTTAGAACAGGACTTGAATTGCCTGGAAACCTACGGATCTGAATGGTATTTTAGAGTGTGATTCCCATTTTCTCTTCAATACAGATTACAATACCATCATTAGTATTTATTTTATAGTACACACTTTGGGGTTACTCATCTGGGAATGGGACCTGAGTTCAGGTGCAAGCCTTCTATTTCCTGAGCTGTGTGAGGTTGAGCAAGTGACTTAAGCTCAGAAGTAAAATGAGGGAGCTGTTGCCCAAAATTTCTTGACTCTCTGGTTTAAGTAAAATAAACTTGAATGTCTGATGATCTCTTTGAAAGTTAAAAAAAAAATACTAGTGGCCATAATAAAATAAATGCCAACTACTGAACCCTGAGTCATATTTTTAAAGTAATATAAGACAGGAAGAGAGGGTCAGGTGATCTCTTCCTTTATATGAATTTTATATGGGATGTGTTTGTCCGAGGTAGCATATGCCCAGTGTTAGTGGTCTGCAAATTAGCAGGATTAGAGGAGGTAGAGATAAGGAAAATGAAATTTTTTTATTTGGAAAAAAAAAGCAAAACAGAAATGTGTTTTTAATTTTATTGCAAATAACTTTCAGGACTGAAAATGATTAAACTGTCACACGTTTCAACATTAATAAACACCATGCAAAAGGATCAGTTACATCATAGTAATTTACTAAGATTTAAAAGAGTATATCATTTTTAAGAGCTCATTTTAAGGGCTCTTAAAAATGATATACTGGTAGATTTTTAAACCATTTTGCTCATTTTGTCTTTTTGCTTTTGTTTCTTAGTTTGTCTTTTGTTCTGAGACGCTTTCAGAGGTTTATGTAGGAAATGTATGTTATGACCTTTGAGATGTGTTAAAATTGAAAGAAAATTTAACTCCAGTAAGAAAAATTGTACTAAAATGCAGAGAACTCCATACTAGATGTAGATTACATATATTACATCAAGATTATTTTTCATGATTTTTAAAGTTCAAATTCTTAAGATATGGATATTTTTATTATAACAGAAAAAGAAGAGCAATAGATTTGCGATGGAATCTAAATTGTATATGTATATTCACATATGCCTGTTTATAATAAATATATGCTATATATTATGCCTATCACACACCTATATATGTTGGAAATCTTGTCTATTCTATAGAGAGAAAATGCTATATTAAAAATATCTAGCATTCAGTTAACTCTGAAAAAAAATCACATTGTTTCTTGGCTTTTTGTTACTTCCTGCTGGCCTAGAGGCAATGATTCATGATAATGTAATGTGAAACATATGGTTTCCAGTATCACATGGCAAATTTGAATGGATATATAAGAAATCTGAACCATAATTCTTAGTTTGAAAATGTAAAACTTAACAGAAGTTTATTTATTAGAGAATTTGGTGTCACTAAAAAGTAAACACTTTGATTTCAATAATAGTAAGACTCCAAAAGAACTGATCCTCGGTGAGGAAATGTGACTGAATTTTACTTCTTAATATTTATAGCTTATATGTGAAAACAAACAACATTCCCTGATTGGAAAATTTGGCTTTGTTTAAAAATCTACAAATTCCTATTCATTTAGAACAGGACTTGAATTGCCTGGAACCCTATGGAGCTGAATGGTAGTTTAGAGTGTGATTTCCATTTTCGCACTCTTTAAACTTTTTAAAGATTTAAACATTTTCACACTTTTCAAACTTTTTAATTAGTTTGATGTCTCTTTTTGGAAATAGATCACTTTCATTTACATGCTGAAATGTTTTCTGAATAGTAGGCTCGTTTGACACAGGTACTCATTTTAAAGTTGGAAAAGCAAAGTCCCCAGTGATTAACTTTAGAGGGGAGAGGAGGAAACAGAAATACAAACACAAAAGAACAAACATTTTTGAGTTAGCAACTCTGTAATGAGAGTGGTAGAATCAGATAAACAAACATTTTAATAAAGAATGTCTCAACAAAATTTAATCTACTAATTTAATGATAATTCATGGAAATTAATGGAATTCAAGAGTGAAGAAATTTCTACAGTTATAGCATGAAAGAATGAATAGAATTTTGTTAGAGAAGCTGCTGTTGTTTTTGGAATGAAGAGTTCAGAATCGAGCTGTAAATTAGGACAATAACAATTGCTTGGTAAACAGAGTCCAATATATGTAAATTACCCTTGCTATAGGTAGAAAATGTGTTTGATTTGATTTCCACAAGCCATCTCAAGAACCTCTACCAATAAAGTGAGTTACATCTTTGGGCTCAGCTTTCATTATCTGAACAACATTCCTGGGCCAGGTAATAATTTCCATTTGGGGCTAGAAACATTTGCATTAGAAATTAATCTATTTCTAAATTTTGTATTTGATTTTGTGTGATCTTTATCTTCCATTGAACTTTGTTTTCCTTTTCAATAAGTTGATGTTGCCAGAAAATGAGTGCTGAGAATGTGATACTGGAGCTCGTGCAATTGGGAATCTGAACTTTGGACCCAGGACTTTGCCAGGAGCCTGGCAAGTGGAGGATCTGAGGGCAGAACAGTGGTCGGGTGGGGGACTGGGGTTGGGAGGCTGGATCTACAATAGAGAGGATGTAAGCATTCATTGACTTAAAAAAAACCCAAACAAACATAAAATACAATTCTGTAGTTCTGAATTTCAATTTAGCCAAGGTTCAGAAATGCAAATGATAAACCAAGAAGGGCCTAGATTAATGATTTTCCACCCCAAAGGGTTAAAGGGCTTTGAGGTTTCTAAATAGAGTTGCTACAGAGGTATTCTAGAGATTCTTTTCCTTTTGCTTGACTCAGTTCCTTCTTGAGAAGATTCTATTTCCTTTCTCTTCCTCTTCACTCTGTTACTTAACATAGCCCCAAAATATGGTGTAGCCCACCCGAACCACTGCTTTCGGCGAACGTATTCGTCATGAGATAATTGAAGATTCGGGGGCATATGTGCTACATATGTTCCTGTTAATTCTTTGCTTCCTATCCCACTTCTGGTATAATAAGCTTTCATATCTGGCACCAGATTTTCTTGCTACTATTCTGACACTGAAACATCATCCTGCCTCATTCTCTTTGAATCAACATTCAGCCACAAAGCAGTCTTTTTATTTTTTATTGTTGTTCAAGTACAGTTGTCTCACAATGCAGTCTTAAAACAATACACGCTATATTTACTTTTTGTTCTTGACCTCTGGTTTAGTAATGAGGAGTCTTGGAAGAAAATGAACTTCTTTTTACTCTTTCAAGTATGATGCAATAGACTGAATGTTTGTGTCCTCCCAAATCCGAATGTTGCAACCTCATTCCCAGTATGCTAGTCTTTACAGGTGGGGCCTTTGGAAGGTGGTTAGGTCGTGGGGGCGGAACTGTCAGGACTACATCATTATGGAGCCCCTGTGAAAGAGCTCCCAGACAGCTCTCTTGCCCCTTGGTCCATGTGAAGACACAGCAAGAAGACTGCCATCTATGAGCCAGGCAGTGGGCTCTCATCAGACATTTAATGTATCGGTACCTTGATCTTGGACTTCCTGACTTCCAGAACTGTGAGAAATAAGTTTCTGTTGTTTATAATCCTCCCAGTCTATGGTATTCTGTTGTAGCAGCCCAAGTGGACTAAGAGATATGGTGACTTTGTCTGGGTGTCTCTAGGATGTAGTGAATCAGGACAGTTCTTATTCCTTTCTTTTCCTTACTACCCATCCACTTCCTCACCTGGCAGAGAGGGATCTTTGCTGCTTGGAGGTCACCCATAAATAGGAAGCTGCACCAGCTGATTCCAGATCTCACCCCTTCACACCCTAAAGCCCAGATCTGGCTCCTCACAATCCCCCCTCTTCTGAAGTTCTATGTAATTCCACCTATATTTAAATACTGATTAGGAGTTATAATGCAGGGTAAATTGACTGTGAACCTTGATGGATTTTGAATCTTTTCCACATATTCAACCAGGCCTCACTGACCACCTTCATTTGTCTTTCATTTTTGAAATGAAGAAAATGAAGTAGGTAATTAAGGATAAATTCCTTATGTGGGCCAACCCAGGAAGCCTGTGACACTGCCAACACGAGACCAGGAATCTCTCCGCCAGGAAGTTCGACAGAAATGCCTCTCTGCCCAGTTATCTCTTCGATGCGCATCCCCACAATTTTTATTTGCATTAATAACTACTGTCTTCCACCTTCATTTCAGATGAGGAAATTAAAACCCTAATAAACTTTAAATAACTTAAGAGCAGAACTCACAAAGCAAATTAGAGTTCAATCCTTATCTGCTTACACATTTTTTTCTAACAGTTCTCACCTGCCGCCTTCCTGTTACAAAGCTGGTTAACACAGAAAAATGAGGATTGTGGCAGATTCTGGTCTCTTTAGTGCCGTATACTTTCTTTATATTAATGCTTTTAATCATCTGATTGCTGTCAAATCGATTTAAGTCCTGGTGAGCTCAGCAAACCCTGAAATGCCTGTATCGAGAACTACTGCATGCAATGCAGTATATTAAGTTCTGTCTGGGGAAAAGTTATAGCCCCTGACATACAGTATCTTATAATCTAGTTAGGAAACCAAATGTATAGAAAATGATCTTTAAAAACTGTATATGACAGCATATTCCCTTTTTCTGATCAGCAAGATGAAACTGTTTTCTTTTCTAATGCTCTTACCTTTTCCACGGCATTTCTATTACACCCAGAAACTCTCTTAATATGACCCCTCAAAATAAGCTCTGTTTTGTTCCCAAAGGAGAGTCAGACAAGACTCTATTTCTCCCACATTCCTTGGCATTTGTGTGCAGTCCATTTAGCAGCTTCTTTGTGTTCCTCTTACATGTCACAATCTTTCTGGAGGTGGAAGTTGGGTTTTCACTGGTAGACATTCTGGGTCATCTTGAGTTGGCTGGATTCCGGGGGCTAGTCTCACAGCTGGGACTCAAATGCACCCTTCTCTGGCTGCTTCGGTGTGAGGGCGTCCAGGCAGCCGGGGGTTCTTTTCTCCTCCCTTGGCTGCTTCCTTCTATTCCTCCTGGTGGGTCGGGCCTGCCCAGAGTAAGGACATTCCACTGGACAGCCGTGCAGGGCGCGGTTAGCTGCTCAAGCTGGGATTCTGCCTTTTGGGAAGTTGTTCTTTTCAGAGGCCAGAGAGGTAAGAGGAGTCAGTGGGCAGGAGACCTGGCCCACTCTCCCTCCTCCCATGCTTGGACCACTTTTGACTCTTCCCTCTCTGGTGGGTATAAAATGATAGCCCTATTGGCTGCTTCGGTCTGGGGCTTCCTTCGTGTGCAGGCTGATGTGCGGCAGCAGCCAAGAGGGTGCTGCACTTGGTAGGGGACACTCACTCAAGTTTGCTGCTGCTTCTCTCTGGCTGGTGTGTCTTTCCTCTTTAAAGTGTATGTTAGCCCTGGCTGGTGTAGCTCAGTGGGTTGAGCATGGGCTCGAACCAAAGGGTCACTTGTTCGATTCCCAGTCAGGGCACGTGCCTTGCCTGGGTTGCAGGCCAGGTCCTCAGTGGGGACCACGTGAGAGGCAACCACACATTGATGTTTCTCTCCCTATCTTTCTCCCTCCCTTCCTCTCTCTCTAAAAATAAATAAATAAAAAATCTTAAAATAAAGTTTATGTTAAAAGAGAAGAAAACTAAAAGAAAGAGGGAGTGAGAGATGGAAAGCAAAACAAAGTAAGAGATAGAGAAAGCAAAAAAGGGTAAGAGGGAGAAGGGGAAGAAGAAAGAAGATTTTAAAAAATAATTTTTGTTTTTAAATTGAATTGACATCTTATTATGTCTCTTCCCCCCACCAAACCTGATGTGCCCTCTCTGATTCAGCAGGTCAAGGGTAGGGCCTGGGATTCTGCATTTCTAAGCTCCCAGGTGAAGTTAATGCTGTTGGTCTTCAGACCATACTCTGAGTAATCAGATACTGTACCCATTTCTTAATCATTCTTCATATAACAATATCTGATACTCATATAACACTTAATATATGCCTGACTCTATTTAAAGTGCTTTGCATGTATCAACTCATTTAGCCCTCACAATGCCCTATGTGATGGGTACTACTATTAGCCCACTTCACAGTTGGGGAAACCAAGACAAGGGTAATTAGTTCACCAAATATCACATAGTAAGTGAAAGAGCCAAGATTCAAACTCAGTCTGGCTCCATAGTCTGTGTGTTCAGTCCCATTCCTATTCCAGCAATTTACAAACTTATCACCCTCTTCTGGACATACTTTAACTTTTCAATATTTCCCCCTTAAAGTGGGAACCCAGCTTGAAAATAATATTCCAGGCATGTTATTGACCAGCTGTACTATTAATTCACCATTGTTTTAGCCACACTGTCAACTTGCACCTTCTATAAATTTGATAATTACAACCAGTTCTCAAGATTAGCTGTAGGATCCCAAGGCAGCTGTGGTTTGGGCTATATATGTATTTTTTATCAAGTAGAGGCAGCAAAGGGCAGCTGAGGTTAACAGTTCTAGCTGATCACTGAGGCAGCAAGGGAAACAGCTCCAAGATAAACACAGTGTTCATTGTGTAGCCTGAGGGAGAGATCAGCCTGGGAGCGCTGAGCCAGGCAGGGGTGAGGAGTGAAATAAGATGCTGTGTGCTTGAGAAGGTTGGTGGCTGGTTAGGGCAGAAAGGAAAGTGAAGAGGGTGAGGCAAACTGGAGTCTTATAAGTGAGTGAAGTCTGGATCAAGGAAGCCAGAGATTCATTCATTCATTTAATAAACATTAATTGCCAACCCACTAAGTTCCAGGCAGCATACTACATGCTGGTGACCCAGTGATCAACAACACAGACCTGGCCCCTGCCCTCAGGGAAATTCCGATTCTTCTGGCAGGACTGACAAGCCTAAACCACACCAAACAAGGTATCAAACAAATAAATTGATGCGGCCTGTAATGACTATTGTGAAGGAAACAAGGGTCCGAGACAGTGAAACCAACGGGCACTCTACTTTAGGTTGGGTGGTCAAGGAAGACTTCCAGCTGAGACCTAAAATCGGAGAGGTTAGGCATGTGGGGAGGACATATTAGGCAAGAACCAGCTGTGCAAAAGCCCCAGAGTGGGAGAGAATTTGTTATGGAAGGAGAGCTTGGCAGGATCTTGGGGATCCAGCCATCCACTGGGAATAGGTACAAATTGACATAAAGATTAAAGTTGTGAATAACTGATATGAAGAAAAACTCAATTGGCTTTGACAGATCAGTTGATTCTCATCTGGAATATTATGTTGAATTCTTTTTCTTAAAAGTATATTTTATTGATTATGCTGTTACAGTTGTCCCACTTTTTTCTAACCTTTATTCTCCTCTGTCCTGCAACACCCCTCCCACCAGCATTCCCCCACCTTAGTTCATGTCCTTGGGTCATACATCTAAGTTCTTTGGCTTCTCCATTTCCCATACCATTCTTCACCTCCTCCTGTCTATTTTGTACCTACCATTTATGCTTCTTATACCTTGTACCTTTTCCCCCATTCTCACTCCTTCCCCTCCCCACTGGTAACCCTCCATGTGATCTTAATTTCTGTGATTCAGTTCCTGTTTCAGTTGTTTGCTTAGTCTATTTTTGTTTTTGTTTTTAGGTTCAGTTGTTGATAGTTGTGAGTTTGTTGTCATTTTACTGTTCATAATTGTGATCTTCTTTTTCTTAGATAAGTCCCTTTAACATTTCATATAATAAGGGCTTGGTGATGATGAACTCCTTTAACTTGACCTTATCTGGGAAGCACTTTATCTGTCCTTCCATTCTAAACGATAGCTTTTCTGGATAGAGTAATCTTGGATATAGATCCTTGCCTGTCATGACTTAGAATACTTCTTTCTAGCCCCTCCTTGCCTGTAAGGTTTCTTTTGACAATCAGCTGATAGTCTTGTGGGAACTCCTTTGTAGGTAACTGTGTCCTTTTCTCTTGCTGCTTTGAAGATTCTCTCCTTATGTTTAATCTTGGGAAATTTAATTATGATGCTCCTTGGTATGTGCTTCCTTGGGTCCAACTTCTTTGGGACTCTCAGCTTCCTGGACTTCCTGGAAGTGTATTTCCTTTGCCAGGTTGGGGAAGTTCTCCTTCATTATTTTTTCAAATAAGTTCTCAATTTCTGGCTCATCCTCTTCTCCTTCTGACACTCCTATGATTTGGATGTGAAACATTTAAAGTTGTCCCAGAGGTTCCTAAGCCTCTTCTCATTTTTTAAATTCTTGCTTCCTCATTCTGTTCTGGTTGAATATTTATTTCTTCCTTCTGCTCCACTAAGGGTTTCCTTCCCTTCACTGTTGGTTCCCTGTACATTTTGCTTTATTTCACTTTGTGTAGCCTTCATTTCACGACTGAGCTCAATCATTTCTGTGAACACCCTGATTACCAGTGTTTTGAACTCTGCATCTGATGGGTTGTCTGTCTCCTTGTCACTTAGTTCTTTTTCTGGAGTTTTGATATGTTCTTTCATTTGGGCCATATATCTTTGTCTTAGAGCACCTGTTACGTTGTAAGAGGTGGAGCATTAGGTATTCACCAGGGCGGGGCAACCCACTTTGCTGCATTGTGGTGTTGTATGTCAGAGAGGGGTCCCAGAGGGAACAATGCCACTTGCTTGGTGGCTCTTGCCCCTCTTTCAGTCACTTCCCCTACTACCCACAAGTGAATCGGGCCCTTCTGGTACTGACTCCTGAGTAGGTGAGTTTTTGTACATTCTAGGATCCTGTGGGTCTCTCCAGTGAACTCTCCTGTGAAACTGGGAGTTTCTCCTGCTGCTGCAGCAACCCCCACAGATTTTTATAGACAAAGGTTTTGAGGCTTTATTTCCCCGTGCTGGAACCCTGGGTTGCATGGTCTGTCTCACTCCCCAGTTGTTCCTCCAGGTTTATCCCCACGCGAATGTGGTACCACCCGGTCCACTAGGCACCACCTTGCCCTTCCTCCTTGTCTCCCTGGCTGCCTGTTTCCACCCATCCTACCGGTCTGTGTGAATATTTCTTCTTTAACGCCTTGGTTGTCAGACTTCTATATATAGTTCGATTTTCTAGCAGTCCTGGTTGTTTTTTGTTTTCAAATTTGTTGTCCTTCTTTTGGCTGTGTGAGGAAGCAAAGTGGCCTCCATCTTGGCCAGAACTGAATTCTTGACATGTCAGTGTCGTGGCTTACAAGTAATTTTAGCTTCTGAAACTGGAAAATATTTCAAGGAAAGTTCTAATACCTTTTGTTTGGCCTTTTTTGGATTTAAAGGTCCATCTCTGAGTTGCAAGAGTCTCACTGAGGTTCTACAGCCTTTACAAAGAGATCTTCATCTAGGTTTTTATCTAGGACTTGGCCCACAACCCAGGCATGTGCTTTGCCTGGGAATTGAACTGACAAACTTTTGGTTCACAGGCTGGCGTTCAATCCACTGAGCCATACCAGCCAGGGCAAAACCTTGAGTTTTTTGAGTGCCGGACTACATTCTCTAGTGCTTAATAGTGCCCTGTACATGATAAAGGGCAAGGCCAAAAACAGAGCTTCGGTCAGTGCTAGTACCCACATGCCAAGATGAAACAGAGCCACCATTGTGGAGAAGTCAAGACACACTGCCCTTCAAATCTGGCAGCCTTGTTCTGACGAAATGTTAGTCATTCCTAAAGGTCAATCATCACATTGTTAATGCTCCCCAATAACCTGTTAGGTGATTTTTGCAGTTTTCTGAAGAGAAAAATGTAGTTCATCAGTTTACAGTTTGCAGAATCTATCCTTTTCTACCCTTTTGAGAATCAGAACATCAGCCTTAGCTAATGCCCTCATCAGTGCTTACCTGGATTACTACTGTATTGCTGTCTTATAACTGGTCTCCCCTGACTCTAGTCTCTCCCAGCTCCAATCCATGATTCACAGAGCTTTTAGAGAGAGCCAGCTAAAATCTACACATCTTACCTCTATCCTTGACTTAAATAGTTTCTCATTACTATTAGTATCAAGGATCCCTCATTACTATTAATAAAATTGAAGCCCCTTTTTTGGCATTCAGTACCTGACATGATTTGATCTTTGCCTAAATTGCCACTCTCATTTCCTGCCACATTTCCTACACTGGATTATAGCCATATCAAGCTCTTTGCATTTTACCAAAATAACCATGTTCTCATATCACTTCTCTGGCTTTTTACGTGGTGTTCTCTTCTTCCTTCAACTAATTCCTGTACATCCTTTAGAAGTTAGTTTAAACATCGCTTCCTTTGGGAAGCCTTCCTTGATTTCTCTAATCAGGGTTAAGAGTTCTTACCTGATCAGGTAATACATTGTATATTGCCTCTATTATAATAGTTAATGTCTACCTCTGTCTTCCTTACAAATCCTTGAGTTTATTTAAATATTTTATTTATTTATTTTTAGAGAGAAAGGAAGGAAGGGAGGGAGAAACAGAAGGAGGGAAACATCAATATGTTGCCTCTTATACACCCCCAACTGTGGACTTGGCCCACAACCCAGGCATGTGCTTTGCCTGGGAATTGAACTGACAAACTTTTGGTTCACAGGCCGGCGTTCAATCCACTGAGCCATACCAGCCAGGGCAAAACCTTGAGTTTTTTGAGTGCCGGACTACATTCTCTAGTGCTTAATAGTGCCCTGTACGTGATAGCTTCAGGAAGGTTTATAGAATGGTTGCATTTGTACCTTCCACTTTCTGGCTTTACTCTAGTTTCCTGTGATTTCTTGCAGTTTACAAAGAGCCCATGTTAATTTTTACATCATATATATTATTCATCTCTATCTGCTCTTTTAGGGAGTGGGAGAAATGGTTTGCTTAAACTTATGTCTGGAGACATATTTCTACCTTATTTATCAGACTTGTGAAAGTCTCTAATGAGAATTTTTTATTACCCATGGTTTAATCTAAGTGCTCATATCTTGCTGTGATTGAAGACATTACAGTACAGACTTTTAGATCTAGAAAGAACTTTACAATGATCAGATTCAATATTTCACTTTATAGACAAGGACAAGAAGGTTCAGGGAGAGGTTAAGTGAACACTGTAAAATCACCCTACTCATTGGTGGCAGAGTTAGCCTTAGGAGCTAGGTCTTTATTCTCCCAGCCCTGGGTCCTTTTCCTTAAATGTGGCCTCTCTTTAGAGTGTCACCCTATTTTGATGTCAGAGACCCCCAAATTATTTGACTTTGGTTGCTTTATTTGCCAAACTGAGTTTTTAAATTTTGCCCCTGGAAGTAACAATTTAGTTATTAACAGATTAGCACATCTTTCATTTTATGATAGAATATTTCAAACATACAGAAAACTATAGAGAATAATAACAAAAAATTATTTACCTACCACCCAGGTCAGTCATATAATAAACTTTTATCATATTTACTTCAATTTTCTCTTTCTCCCCTTTCTTTTTTCCCTCTGTCCCTCCCTCCCTCCTTTCCTATCTCTTCTTTCTCTTTCTCCCAAATTAAAATCTTTTATATGTAGTAAAGTCCCTGTAACCAACCAGTCTCTTTCCTTTCCTGCTATCTGCAGAAGTACACACCTACCCTAAATTTCTAGTTTTAAATTTTGTGCATTTTTATACTTATATATGTATCCATACATAACACATACTGTTGATTTGCCTGGTTTCCATCTGTATTAAGTGATATATTCTATACTTTCAAGTTCTGTCTTGACATGTATTCATATGCATCTTCCTGTTCATTTACACTGCTGTATGATATTCCATTATGCAAAAAGACCATGATTTATCCATTCTCTTGCTGATGGATATTTATAAATTGTTTCCATTATTTTTCTCTTACAAACAATGCAGGGATAGACATTCTTGTACATGTCTCCTTGTGAGAGTTGTATACCTAGGCGTGGTATCACTACATTGCATCATAAGTCTTTTGGAAAGAATTTCCATGTTGATGTTGAAACAATCTGATTAGTTACTTAGAAAAAAATGAAGTCAAGATAAGTGCTGGAAGAAACAGAGTGTGAGGAATAGGAAATAACATAGTATGGAAGAGTAGATGAATTAGATATAGATTTTAAAAAATCATTCATCTTTGACAAAAAAGTAGACTGAACATTCAAGTAAATCAAACAACCATTGAAAGCCACAGATTTTCATCTACATTTAACCTACTACCCTTTGTGTCACTGCTACTATGAAGCTTCTAGAATTTTCCTTTTTTATTTTGTGAAAATTGACTACTTCCGTCTTTGGGCCTCCATTCTATCTACCTCTACTATGTGATATATGGCACATTATATTTGCTGTGGTTTATTTACATGTCCCCCTAATTGGCTGAATGTTGTTTGAAGGTGGAGTTCATGTCTTGTTTGCATCTCTAGGGCGTGGTACACAGTAGGTAGTAATTATAATCTGAAGAATGAATGAAAGGTCCAAATGGTGGGAGATCTTTTGGACTTGGAGTGGTTTTCTGAGGACAGGATACTTTAGTGAGAATTAGCTTAAAGTATGGAAAAGGAGGTTTTATCTGTTTTGTCTTCAGTTGGACCTACGAAAAGAAGTGTCATGTAAAAGCTGATAAAAATGACTAAGAAAGCAGAAAAATCACTTGGAATTTTACTGTGAACAGTCCCAATGGCTGATTAGTAAGTATCAGAAGACAGTCAACTTTAGGAAAACTTTAATTTTCAAAATTGCCAAGAAATCCCCTGTATAATACTTTCTATTCTCATTTAGGGATTTAATTCTTAATCAACTCTTAGGATTTTCAAAACTCTTAATTTTTATAATCCGGAATACAGGGATTTTGTCTTGTTAGGACTGCTGATTAAATAAAAACAATTCTTTTAATGCTCTTAGCACACTGTTCGGCAAGTAGTACTGAATAAACATTGGCTTTGTGATTATTAGCTATTTCCATATTTGGATTCCTCTCATTTTATGCAATGTGTTTCTTGGTATATATTTGAGGGAGCTCCTGTCTATACATTTGGAGTAGTACATTAGTAAAGCTAATAGCTCAGGAAAAGGAAGGCATCTAAAAATTCAGACCTTAATTTAAGAAAGCTTACAGTTTTTTCAATAAAATTTTAAAAAGGAAAAAAAAGAACTATAACAATGTCCTCACCAATGCAGCTACACACACATGCATACATATCACGATATATATAAATATTAGAAAGGAAGGCAATAAATTGTTATTTGCTAAAAACACACATCTTCACAGACAATCCAAGAGAGTCTACAGACTAAACTAATTAGAGAGTGTGGTAAGGTTGCCACATATAAAATTAAAATACACAAATTAATGCATAGGAACAATAACAAGTTAGAATATACTCTTCACAAAAGGAAGAATAAGTTAAAACAACTTAGACAAAAACAGATGATAGTTTGGCATTAGCTCAGACTAATGTAATAGAACAGTGATATCAGAAATATATGCAAGCATATGTGACCCTTATGTGAAAGGGGTGATATTAGTGGGGAAAAGTTGTGCTTTTTAAAAGGATGTTAGGATAAATAACTTTCCATCTGGGAAAGAAGAAATGAGCTTCCCTACCTCATTCCATACATAAAATTAAAATCCAGGTTAGATTATTTAAGACTTAAATATAGTAAGATAAAACTTAAAAACTAAAAAAAAAAAAAATAAAATAAAAATGCAGACCTTAAAATTAATAATGGAAAGTTCTTGAATATTTTGTCGTTAAGTAAAAATAAGGGTATTATGTACTATACATATATTTTTCAGAATGTAGAAATGGCATTAGAATATTATAGGAATGCTTACTCTTATCACATGAATTGCTTATTATGGGTAATATGTCACATGTATCAAAGAAGGCTGTGGCTAGTTTCATTTCCCCTAAACACCTTTTTGGTGGTAAGTTTGAGGCAGCTGTGGTTTACCAAAGAAAATATGAACCAGTGAGGTCCACCATAACCAGTATGTGTTTACATTTTGACGCATGGTGCTTATCAGGCTTTAATCATAGGGGAAGAAGTAATATGACTCAGACTTCATTGCTTAATATTCCATCATTTGTTATCCAAGTTTGTTTTAGTCTGTGGAAAGGTTCCTTTTTGATTACCACATTAGTCCTGATTTCTGCAATTTATCTTCATTTGCCATTTTGAGGTGGCTATGAAAAGCCTATGACAAGCTCCTTATTTCCCAAATCTATGCCTAGAAGCCTCATTGAGTCGGAGTCATACTAAATACATTTTGAAATCACATCAGCACTTTCAGATCAGCAAGTCACTTTTTAAAGAATTATCGTGTTGATGTTAGATGCCATTTTAAATACCTGAAAGAGAGCAGTTTCCAAGTTATTTGCAGGGAATAGTAAACTGGAGCATTTAGTTAAATGAAGGTCCTAATTTTTATTATGCAGTCACTGGTTATTTGAATAAATAACTGGCTGTACATGAGTTCTATCTGTATAAAAGTAATTTTTTAAATCCAATTGTCCCTATTTCAAAATACAGTTCTAGTTCCTGGGAAAAATAAAATGAAGTGGCCATGTCTCCATAGCTAGAAAAATTAGAGGGTCGTAGCACTGAACTGACCCATAGACAAAGGGTGAAAAGACTGAAGCCTATTTTTATTGTTTTTTTTTCTGAACTAATCAGATAATTTACTCAACTAATTTTGTTTAGTCATTTCTTCATTCTAGAATTTCTTCCACTCAAGTAAACAATATTAATGCGTATAATTAGGAGGAAAAGAAACCCCTCTAAGAAACATCTGGATAATACCTTGAATAAGCTTTCTCATTTAGGTCTTAGAAATTTAGTCAAAGAGAAACCAATCAGACATAATAATAACTTTAAGTACCATTTATTGAGCATCCACTATGTGACAATACTTTAATGCACTTTAATCTGTACAGAAAATTTGTTGGATGAATGCTATTATTTGAATTTTAGACATGAGGAAATTGTTATCCAGATTGATTAAGTAACTTGCTTGAGTTTACACAGCTGGTAAGCGTGAGGCTGATATTAAAATCCTAGCGCATCTGGTGGTAGTGCCCGAGCACCGTTATTCTTTCCTCTATGAAACACAGTTGATGCAGAGTGGAATCACTTTATGATCCTTTTGACAGTTGCTTTTTCAGAGAAGCTATAAGACATGGATTAAATGGTGATTAAAATATATCCAATAAGAACGCAATTGCATTTTCCTTAATAGCTCCTTTTTCTTTCATCTGGTTTTCTCTTTTTCCACTTGAGATATTTACAGAATTATATCATTAACCCTCTAACTCTTCCTTTCTCCTCACTCCTCTCCTGCTCCCACACACCATTATCACTAAAAAATTTCCTTTCAAATTATATAGCCAAGTTTATAACTCACGTAGATAATTATCATGTAAAAATTATTAACCTAAACGATGGCCACATTTTTGCCAAGATTCACCAGTTCTGAAGTTAGTTGCCTATAAAACATATTTCTCAAGGGTTTGGTGAGATTAATACTACATTACCCACAGGATGAACTACGATTACTGCTGATCCTGTTGCCCAGTCCATCCACATGTTCACTGAAATCCCCAGTGACTTAGGCCAGCCAGAACAGACCCCTACAATCTGCATTGTAACTTTATCTATTGACGAGCCAGACTACAAATCCTGTGACCACAACCAACAGAGAGCTTCAGGTGGCAACCCAAACAGGAATGTGCAGAGAAGACTCAGATGCACAGTAGCTATGGATACAACACTAGCTACCACAATATGGACTGGTTTCTAAGTGCCAGACACGGTGCCAAGAGCTTGTACGTGCATTAATTAATTTACTCTTCTTAGGTTATATGGTCATTAATCGCATGGACTCAAACCCAAGCTCTGGGTCCTCCGGCAAACAATGGAAACTGTATTTCAGTTTCTACGTCTATAAAAGGGGGATAATACTAATTCACAGAGTTGAGGCAAGAAATGAGTTAGTTAAATTACACAAAGCCTTTAGAAAAGTACTGAAGGCTTCAGTGCTGTCTCCACACTGAGACAACACTCACTGTACTCAATATATGTTGGCTCAATGCATTAATTCTTCTAATGACCCTAGGGGGTAGGTACAATTATGATCATCATCTACTGTTCAGGACATTGTAGCTTAGAAGTGGCATATGGCAGGGCCAGGCTTTGGAAATAGGTCTATTTGACATAAAAATGTGTGCGCCTTTTCACTGTGCTGCTCTCCCTCTCAGGACAAGACATGTAGAGTGGGGACCTATGTCACCAAAAGAACCTGTGGTGTCAGTTGCAAGGCCTCTTGCTGCCGGGTGATATCTGTCTCTTCTCACCACTCCCCCACACCCCCACCCCTGCCAGATGACTTCCTTGGGGGTGAATCCTTGCTGACGGGGAGTGTAAGAATTCTGGGGCTTCATCCAATTAGAAATGTGAATGTGCAAACCATTTTACTGAAGCCTCACCCATGGTCATGTGACTCCTGTGGGGGTGACAGAAGTGTGCAAATGAAGAACGGGAGGCAGGAAATCTTCACACACCTCTAACCCTTCCTGCCTGTTAGAACAGTCACATCCCCTGGCCCAAATCAGCTGCAGAAATCCATATCTACTCAGAGCCTCAAAGAAAACTACACCATAGGTCTTCTTATCTGTTGGATGGTAATTAGAATTATTGAGCTTCTACTGTATATCTTCTCAAGAATCTTATAAATTAGGAGTAATTATCCCATTTAAGAAATAAAGAAATTAAGGCTCAGAGGAATTTAGGTAAATTACCCAAGGTTGTTATACAGCTTGTAAAGGGACAACAGGATTAAAACATTGCTCTATATCTTAACCCAAAAGCCATGTTCCCTTTGCTCTTCAGGGATTATTCCTTTGGTTTGGGGGTTCTAACAAAAGTCATTATTCAGATTTTTTTTTGCTGTTATCTTTTGATCTCATTTTTTTTGTTACTAATTTTGTCCAAGAGCAAGAACATGGAATTCTTGGAATAATATTTGAAATTAAATGTTCTAATCTAAGATATTTCATTACTGGATTATCTATCCATAGATTAGTTCTCCCTACTGTCTCCTTCTTCCTTAATCTTATATATTTGACTTGTATATTTGTCAAATTATATATTTGATTATTAGACTCTTTTAGGGGATCTTGAACACACTCAGTTGTGTGCAAGTGCTAGTTAAAATTGTCACAGGGAGACATTTGTGTTCTCATAGTTTGCAATAGAGAGAAGGAAATAACTTTTGGGCTCATGAAAATGTACACTGCAAAGATTATCTTAAAATTCTCTGCAAAGTGTAGATAATTTCACAAGCAAGATAATTAGTCAATACAGTAGCAACATTAGGATTGGTTGTTGGTTTTACTATTTCAAGCACACAGCAAATTATCCATCTTTATATCACAGAGCCTATGGAAGTCCTTAGAGGACTGGAACTGTCTCCCCGGCTACTCTTCAGTGCCGCTGAAGGGACTGAAGCTTCAAGTCTAGTCCTTCGCCCCTAGTTCTGATTCTTCCTTTACTATAGATAATAAACATGTTGCCTCCGGTAGGTGTTTGTCCAACACCTTAATACCACCTCATCCCCGTGATGATGAACAGATGTGTTCTGAAAACCCTTTATATGTAGGGCTTCCTGTGAGATCTAGCACCAGACAGCCTGTGGTGCAGGTTGTGGCACTTGTACAATACACACGGTAGCACAAAGGGCCGGCACCACAACCACGCTGAAACACAGGTGGTGACCTCATTCTTTAACATGGAAATGGTTCTGCTTTCCTCTCCTAGCAAGGATGGCTGATAACTGTCTTGCTTTTATTCCCAGAAATACATATTATATACATTTATAATAGTTTGTCTACAGGAAATACTGCTGAGTTGTAGAAGTAGTAACTGTATTTATTTTTTTTCACTGGAGTTATGAAATGCTTGCATGTTCTAAAAACAGAAAGAAAAAAAATATGGAAGACGTTATCTCATCCACAAAAAGAGATTTTAAGAGGAAGGCTTCTCCTGAAGGAATAAAGGGCTGCTGGATTTAGCATTCAGCCCTCACTTTCATTAAACAGAGTTGTCATTTTAGACCCCTGCTTTCCCCGGAGACAGTGATTCCACCACGGGAAGCAATATGCAGGGGAAGTTATTGCAAGAAAGTTTTTGTATGAAATTGTGATTCCTGCCAGAGATGTCATATGTTTTAGTTAACTTTCTTCCCCAGGAACTAGGAAAATTTCCCAAGCCCCAGATACATAGAGCTGGAATGCTATTCAGAAGTCAGCAACGTGGGGCTGAACAGAGAGAATGAATTTTACGCACTCCATTTGTTTCTGGAGATAAAGCCTCTATTCTATTTTCCTCAAGGTAAAAGTCCAATTCACTTTGAAAATTGTAAAGCCTTATTCCATTGGAAGGAAATGATTATGATTCTCTGTCGCTGCTATTACTACTTATACCGCCGTAAATTTTCCTAAGGAAGGTGATAGTCTCCACTGGATTCCTTCCAGAGCTCCCTAAGGAATAAAACCAAGCAACTGATGGTGACTGGATGCTCTGTTCTGCCTTTTCCTCCTCAGCCCTGCAGAGCTGTAAGCCGCCCACCACAATGCTGTTGATTGGCAACTCCACACACACTCTCAGGAACTACAATACCATAAAGTACCCTTCAGAATTATTAAGGAGGAATAAAATTATGCTCAATACAGTTTGAGAGCAATTTCACCAGTGGCTTAGAGCACTTCTACAGGGATGTGCTAAAGTCAGTTGGCACCTTCTAGCATGTGCGAGCCGACTGGTAAATACTAAGAAACAGTGCAAGCCAGATGTTAAACCTTCGAAACTGGGAGTATTTGTATCACAGGAATTGGCCTCTGCTAAAAATCAGGGCTTCTGAAATTTCCCCCCAGAACCTGGTTTATTGGCACGCTGTTGTCTCTACCTTTGGAACTGCACAATCTAATAAATATTCATTAGCTAGGACTCCTGCTGGACAACAGTTTACTGATGAATCTTGCATAGGTTGAAAAGCCACTTACAGTAGTTTCCTATAGTTGCTATACTGCAAGCTGGTGGCTTAAAACAATCGAAATTTACTCTCTCACAGGGCTGGAGGCCAGAAGTTCAACTGAGTGTCCCTTGGTCAAATTCGAGGTGTTGGCAGGGCTGTGCTACCTCCAGAGGCTCCAGGAGAGATTCTGTTTCTGCATTTTTAGCTTCTGGCGGCTGCTGGCATTCCTTGACTTGTGGCTGCATCACTTCAACCTTCAAGGCCAGCATCTTCAAATTTCTCCCAGCTCTATCTTCACATTGCCTTCTCCTGTGTGTGTGTGTGTGTGTGTGTGTGTGTAAGAGAGAGAGAGAGAAATCTTTCTCTTAAAAGAACACTTGTGACTGTATTTATAGCCCACCCAGAAAATCCAAGATAATCTCATCCATCTCAAGATCTTTAATTTAATCTTATCTGCAAAGACTCTTTTCAAATAAGTTAACATCGAACAGTTCCAGAGATTAGGACCTCTTGAGCCCACCACAATACCCACCTCAGCACCTCTTAGGTACTTGGACGTGCTGCACTTGTGTAAAATCTTTAAAAAACTAGTCTTAATGAAGAAGAGCAAAATGTTAAAGATAAAAATAGCAGCAGCTCTGCTTCGCTGAGTACTTCCTATGTACCAAGCAGAGTCCTCAGCATATAGTCATCTCATTATTATTCCTTCCCTCATCAGGAAGTGTATGCTCAAGTACTTTTTTTGGAGCACCAGAATCTAAGTCAATTCCTTATAATATGCACGACTTGCTTCTCTCCAACCCCCACCTGAAGGCTTTCCCTGGGGCTGGTCATAAAGTTATTTCAGGGGCTCCCATTTTATGTAGTTTCCAACCCTGCCCCGTGGCTACTCTTGGTGAGCTTATCTCCAACATCCATACGATCAAAGGGATTGTGAAGAGTTTATCTCTTGGCCAGGAATGACCTCTCAGGTATGCAGAGTCCCTGGCCAGGTGAGGAGAAGGCTCTGAGCCAAGGTCAGTTCCTGGAGGAAACTGAAACTGGCAACAGCACCTCTCAAGAGATGGTTGGAGAGGGCCATGAACCTGTGGGTGCCTGTGGGTGATCAGCCTGTAATTTTCTATCCTGTTGTCTTTGGATGGGAGTTTTCTCCTGATCTGCCTGCCCGGCTCACTCTTTCTTTTCTACAACTTGTAGCAGAGGAAGGGAGGGAGAGAGAAGCACTCTTTGGTGATTGCCTGCTCTGTGTTAGGCTTGTGCTGGGAGCTTTGCTCATGGAGCTCAGGATGGTATAAAATCCAAGAATATTTTCTGTATTATTCTTTACAACTCCAATTAATAAGTTGCCAGAACCATTTTAGACGTGATATAATAAGTCGATTGGGTTTGAGTAGCACATTTATATTTCTGTTAAAATGCAATTTTCAGCTGTGAATAAAAGCTGGTTGAATCTGGCCTGTTACTATAGTCAATGTTTTATGCAGGAATTTAGATTAGGTTTGCTTAGGTTTAGAAATGTTCTCTAGGCCCTGTGTGATTTTGTATAATAGCAGAAAATGGATTCCTAGAAATTGGACAAAGTCAACAGTAACAGGTCAAGAGCAAAGTTGAGGAAGGTGACTTCAGCTACACTGTTCCAGCTGAAAGTTACCTAATCTCTAGAGTCTCAGTTTCTTTGTGTATAAAATGATGATAATACTTCCTATCTTCCAGAGTTTTTAGAAGGATTGAATTAAAAATGAATTAAGGCATATTAAAATACCTACTACATATTAACTACTCAATAAATGGTAGCTATCATTGTCAATATTAGTAGTTTGAAATGACCAAATAAACACTGTCTTGCTCTAGTCACTTGAAAAATTCAAGTAGTGCCTTCCATTTTTCCCTTTCTACAATGGTGATATGGATGTAAGCTCTGGGAACGGCTCCCTCACCTTGCCAGGTCCCCATCCTTTTTCTTCTGCAGAGCCGGTGAGTGAACTCCACCACAGTTAGAATAACCATTGCTCAAATGACCTTTGTGCTGTTTACGTGCTTCCTTCTATACCTCAAGACCTTCATCTGCTTGAATCTTTACTAAATTAGTATAATTCCTGGAACATGGAAGGGGTACTAAACATTCTCGTTAAATTGATTTTGAATAAAGTTTCAGCTTTTTGAAATGGAAACAAAAAAGAACGGACTGAAAATTTATTCTAATCCAGTCTCCTCAATGGGAAAGGAGATTGATGCCGTTGCTATGCTTTTTTGACATTCTTTCCTAAACCTTGTTTACTTTGGCTTTTGTTTGACTCTTGGGACAGAGAGAGGCAATGTTCAACTTTTCTGACTTTTGATGCTTCCTCCCACCCCCCACCTTGAAAGACTAATTACTGGCATAGTGGCTTTTGGTTTTTATTTCCTCATTTTGTGACTCAGACTAGGGGGAATTTGGGGTTAATTTACTGGGGAGTACCTTTAGCCTACTAGCGACACTATAAGCTAATATTTGAGAGCATTGAGTTGAGTCCCTTATATGTAAAATCTTGTTTAACCCTTTCCGCAACTTCATGAACTAGACATTATTATTATGTCTACTTTGCAGCTAAAGAAACTGAGGGACAGAGAGTAACTAGATCTGGGTCATGGTAGGGCTAGGCTTGAGCCTGGGTCCGCAGGACTTTAAAACCTAACTTTTGAACCACATGCTCTAACTTCTAGACTCACCTGTTTTCTTAAGTTGAATTAGACAAATGACTCTGAGAAACAGAAAGTAATTCAGCCTTTGCTAAATGCTGATTGAGCATTGCCTTAGCTTGGACTGCCATATCGAAATACCATCACTGTGTGGCTTAAACAAGAGACATTTATGTCTCACAGGTCTGAAGGCTGGGAAGTTCAAGATCAAGGTGCCAGCAAATTCATTCCTACAGAGGACCCACTTCTTGGTCTCTCTGTGTGTTCACATGGTCCTTCCTCAGTGCATGTATGTGAAGAGAGAGGGAGAGAGAGAGAACTTTCTCTGTCTTCCTCTTCTTATAAGGTCACTAACCCCCAAATGAGGGCCCCACCCTTATGACCTCATCTAAACCTAGTTACCTCCCAAAGACCCTGTTTCCAAAATACTCTCTCATTGGAGGTTAGAGATTCAATGTATGAATTTGTGCTGGGACACAACATTCAGCCCATAACAAGTACTAACTAGTATCTTTGGAATGTGCTAGGCTAAACCCTGGGGAAAAAAGAAAGAAAGAAAAAAAGGAAACAGCACAGCAGAGCCTGGACTAAGGGTGAGGCAAACAAGAGACCCAGGGCATAGCATTCAAGGAGTCCCCCCTCCCCCAGGTATCCACCCTGCACTCGAATGGCCCTATCACGCCATGAACCTGTGTGCCTTGCTTGTCTCACCCCAGCTCTGCAGCGATGTCCTTTGCTCTTGGGGAACTCAGTGTCTATTCAGGGCCCAGCATCAGTGTAGGTCAGACCAGGAGAGAGAAACTGCACAGTGATTTAAGCAGGGAATGTTTAACATAAACAATTAATAGATAGCCGTCTATTGTTTAGAAATCAGGAGTACGTAGAAGGAGAGACTATGACAAGTGAAGCCAAGGAGTTCTGACCTTCAGGATAAGAGTGAAGACTTTGTTTTTCCCTTTGGGCTGAGTGAGCATGACTTGCTCTATTTATTGGGCAACATTAGACTCTGCAGCATTTCCTTTCAGATCACCCCAGGCATTTAGGCTATTTAAAAAATCTAAATAACATCTCAGTCAAACTAACATTCTGGGAGAGAAATGTTTTAATCTGTCTTTTCCCAGAACGGCCTTTAGGTCCAAGAGGGAGTGCAAACAGGCTGGGTGATGGTCGATATATTTGGATATTTATGGGAACCCAGAGGTTTTGGCAAAGGTACACATAAATCTCAAAGAAGACTTAAACATAATTTCTTGTCACACAAACTGCACAGTAGAATTTGAATGCAGGTCAAAACACAACAGCTGTTTATCTTTCATTTAAACTACAACAACAGGATTTCTTAAACAAATTCCCTTCCTTTCTTGAACTTTCAAACTGTTTAATATTTGCATAATGATTAGTCTCCAGCTCCAGATGAAATTCCCAAAGGAAAGACACAACACAGAAGCATTTTAAACCCTATCCCCATGGAAAAGAGCAAAGAGGGAGCGTGTCAAATCTTCAGTTTTGGAGCCTACTGCCTCAGGAGAATTCTAAATAATGGCGGTCATCCTGTTGAATATTAAACTGAACACTGGATCGCTGAGAGAACACAACCCCAAACATCTGGACACTACATCCTAACTAGGCCAAAGGTACAGCTCCAATTAAGGAATGATATCATGCCCCATATTAATGGTGAGGTGGGTGTTGATTATTACAAGAAAGTTTTATTCTATGCTGTGAAAGAGACTAAGTCCTTCTTTTTAGACCCTGGAATCCACCCCCACTTGCTCATCCAAGGAAAGCTCTAGATTTTCCTTTTCATACAGGGTCTTCAACCAGCTGCTCATCTACTGTGGTCTCAGGGGCCCCCAAAAAGCTTCTGGGTGGGGAAAGGGCAGCAGGTTAGAAGTGCACTCCTGGACTTTAGTATTTGACCTGCAACATCAAGGCATCTGGATAGTTCAACATTTTAGAATTATCTGAGGAACTTTAAAATAATACCCAACCCTGGAATTCATTGATGTTTGGCGGGCGGGGCCAGAACATCAATATTTTTTAAAAACACATTCCCAAGAGATGCTAATGTACAGGGAGTTTTGAGAACCGCTTGAAGCTCTAACATGCAGTGTTACGGATAGCTCCATGATAAACACCCTCATGCATGTTTTAAACACTCTTTCTAACAGCAACTCTCATTGACACTTAATTGTATGTGAACATGTATATGCATTTGGCTGAAGACTAAATGAGGTTACATAAAAATGAAAACAACTGTATTAGACTCAAGGATAAAGGGACGTTTTCTTTAAAATTTCTAAAACATTACATTGTTTTCATAACCCCCCAAAATACTAATTAGCAAACATTCCCTTCCCACTCACCCTTTTTTGCACCTTGGGGCTTTGGGCTGTTTTCAGAAGGCTGTTGAAGCTTGACCTCTGAACATGATAAAAGTATCTATGTTATTTGGTCAGAGCTGGGTTTCTCAAATAACTTTCTGTCTCTCTGCTCTGAAAGACTACTTCACAAAAGAAGCTGAAAGTTCTGTGCGGGCATTCGCACTGGGGAGAGCCTAACATAAAGCGGCTATTCAATGGGTATTCAATGACCATGACTAACCATATCTCATGACTCCGTCCTGAAATCCAGTACCAAATGCCTAGTTCATGGATCATGCTCATCTGCCATGGCCATCACAAATATTCATCTAATGTCTCTCTTCCTCAGGTGCTTATTAACATGTCACAGATATTTGTGGAGAAAATGAAAGTGATAAATTCTATCTGTATTTACTCTTATTTGAAAGCCTAATTTATTTTTAGAGTACTCTGATAAAATCCCTTAATAAGAGAAAGGTTATTTTAGCAGTAGTCTTCTGTTTTCAAGCTAATAATCTTACACAAAAAAAGTTTATTAATGTTTCACTTGTGGAAGGGACTGGCCAAAAGAAGGACCATGTAACTAGTTTAATTCAGAGAAGGATAATACAAATCACTGCTCTTAAAAGGTTGAATTGACACCTTCTCTACTAATAGCGCTTGGAATTGTTTTTCTAATGAAAAGAGGTGGCAGTGATTCATTTCTACCCCTACCTGCTCTCCCTGGTGATCAATAACCCATCCCAAGATTGTTGCATGGAGCTGGTACCTAGTCTGTGAATAGAATAGAGCAAGGATTGGTAAACTTTTTCTTTAACAATGAGCAGTTTAGGCTTTGCTGTTTAACTCTGGTGTTGTAGCACTGAGGCAGCCATACATACTATAGAAATGAATGGATGTGTCTATGTTCCAACCCCCCCCCCAAAAAAAAACCCTTTATTTGAAAAAACAGGCAGTAAGCTAGGCTTGGCTCACAGGCCATAGTTTGCCCACTTCTGGAATAGAACAAACCCAACAGGGTGTCAAACCTTCTCTCAGGTTGTACTGGATGGGTATAAGACAGGACTGGGAATTTTAACTAAACCTGCAGGAGCCAATGGGTATTGGTATTCTATATGATCAAACAGGTCCACTCTGGTAGGCAAAGTCATGAGAATGTGTTAATAATAAAAGAGTGTAATAGCAATGGCTAGTGTTTACAGAGGACTTGCTATGTACCTTGTATTAAATACTTTACAGGGAATCTTTATAATCCATGAGTTCATAATCATATTAAAGTAAAATTTATTGGTGACTTTCAGAGGATGCTACTGAAGGAAGCAAGTCATTATTTGGAAACTGGAAAATAAAGGTCATCAAGCATTTAAGGAGTGTCTTCATAAAGGAAAGCTGGACAAATGTTTGAGACAGTACTGAGGTGCCTGTCAGAAGGCCCACTGGAGGGTCCCACAGGACCGAGCACCTGGTGCCCTTTGCCATCGTCAGTTCAGCCACATCCTCATACTGGTTTTCCTTCCTTTCATCTTTCACTCCCCATATCCTGCCGTCTTGTTCTCAGGGATTCTCAAATAAATTACTCCGTACAAACTCCCATCTCAGGCTCTGCTTTGTGGGGGGACCCAGGCTAGGATCGTATTCTAGTTCAAATTCTTGAAGGAGAATCTATCCCCACTTGCATATAGATTCGTTTTTTTGGTTATGATTCCACTACTGGTCCAACCTCCTGTGAAGACCGTCCCTTCCAGAGGTGTAGGTGGGAGTTGTTAAAGTAGAAGAGGCAAAATGGATGAACAGGTCCAGTCTGGAGCCTTGCTGCTAAGACAGACCTGCTGACCAGTAGCAGCACCCGAGAGCTTGTTAGACATGGGGAGTCTCAGGCCTCAGCCAGAACTACTGAATGCAAATCTACTTTTTAACAAGATTCCCCCGGTGATTTGCATGCATATTAAAGTAAAGAAAAACTGTACTCTAAAGGAATTGATGGTCATCTAGCTCAGAGACATTTTTATAAGAGAAAACATGTAGAGCTTCTGGTCAAGATGGATGCGTAGGTAGACATGCCTCACCTCATTGCACAACTGTAAGAAGGAACATGACTAAATTAAAAATGAAAAACAGCCAGAACTGCCAGAAAATCACACAGAAAAATACCCAGAACTGTACAGAAGTCGAACAACCCAATATTTAAAGAAGCTATACTCATCCAGACAGGAAGGAGGGACAGAGACAGGGAGTCGGGGTGGAGAGGGCTCAGTGTGGCGGAGGCTAGCTGGGGGTGGAGAGGTGGCGAGGTGGCAGTAGTGGTGATGGCCAAGGCAGAATGGGCAGCTCCACATTCACATGTGGTGGATAAAAATCAGGAGGACACCTTGTGAGTGAGCGATCCCAGCCCCAGGCCAGACGGCACAGCTCAAGGCTCCAGCACCAGAAAAAGAAAGCCTCATAATTTCTGGCTATAAACCCAGTGGGGATTGGGGCAGCAGAAGACACTGCCAGAGAGCCTGGAACCTATGTAAACCCACCCAACCTGGGAACCACAACCACAACAGCAGCTGAAGGGGCTCCAGTCGCACACGGGAGGTAGGCAAAGTGACTAGAAATGGGGCAAGGCCAGGCAAGCCCCCAGAAGTCAGCCAACAGAGGCATTGTCCCCTCTTCGACCTCTTCACTACACAGAGCCACAGTTGCTCCACCCTGGTGAATACCAAGGTTCACACCAAGACACATAATAATTAAAACGCCAAAGATTAAACTAAAGAGAAAATCTTAAAAGCAGCAAGAGAAAGGCAGAGAGTTACTACAAAGGAGTCCCCATAAAGCTATCAGCTGATTTCTCAAAAGAAGCTTTGCAGGCCAGAAGGGACTGGCAAGAATTATTCAATGTGATGAAAAGCAAGGACCTATATCCAAGATTACTCTATCCAGCAAAGCTATCATTTAGAATGGAAGGGAAGATAAAGTGCTTCTCAGACAAGGTAAAAACTAAGGGAGTTCATCATCACCAAACCATTATTATATGAAATGTTAAAGGGACTTATTTAGGAAAAGGAAGATTAAAACTATGAATATTAAAATGACAACAAATTCACAACTATCAACAACTGAATCTAAAAAACAAAAACAAACTACGGGAACAACTAGAACAGAATGAGAATCAGAGACATGGAGGTCACTTGGAGGGTTATCAGCTGGGAGAGAGAAGGGGAAGAATGGGGGAAAAGGTACAGGGATTTAGAAGCATAATTAGTAGGTACAGAATAGATGGGGGGATGTTAAGAACAGCGTAGACAATGGAAAAGCCAAAGAACTTACGTGCATAACCCATGGATGTGAACTGAAGGGTGGGATTGCTGGAAGGAAGGGGGAAACCAGGCTAAGAGGGGCAAAGGGGGAAAATTGGGAAAACTGTAATAGCATAATCAATCAAATATACTTAAAAAAAATGTTGAATGCAAAGGTGAAAGGGAAGCACAAATAGGGGGTAGGGAGCACATACTGTTGTATGGGGGGTTGGTCCAGCAAAAGAGGGATTGAATCTATGTGAAAACACTGTAAATCCATAATAGGAGAAACACCCGGTACCTAGGGTTTTTTTTTTTTTTTCTTTTTCTGAACAGGTGTATTACACATAGAGGGGATGGGGCTCAGTCCTTCTTGGCTGCTGCCTTCCTCATGGCTGCAAGGACATTGCTCAGCTCCTCTCTCTTCCCCTTGGCACAGATGTGTGCCCTCACCCTTTTCTTGATGAACTTCAGGGACTTCTTGTCCTTAGAGACCTTGAGTAGCTCCATGGTGCACCACTCACTCATAGGGGCAAAGCCACATACCTTGAAGATCATATCCCACATGAACTTGGTGTGCTTGGCACAGCAGCCGCTGTACCTGGGCTTGCTCACATTCTTGGTCACCTTGAGGCTTTTGCTGAGGCCAGGGCCAAGATGTGGTGCACAGCCAGGGCTGCTGCTCTTCAATGGCCATGGCAGAAGGACCGACATCTGTACCTGGCGTATTATACCCTGTACCATAAACCTCAAAAAATGTTCAAGTGAGATGAAACAACCCTCCAAATCAACAGAAAACAATGTCTACATGTCATTGTAGACACAAGAGCAGGTTCTTGTTGAGCAATCATTAAATATGGAATTCAAGGTTTATGTTAGGGGTGGGCTATGTGTGTCCATGAGGTGGGCAGAGCCAATCTTGGCAACCCACCATTTCCCTCTAGACACTCTGGGCTTTACCCTTTGACCCCCAAATTTCTTACATTGTTCTCCTTCGGTTCACCTCTGCTTCTTCCATGTAAAAACTCTCAGTTACAGGCACAGTGTCCTGGTAAATGTTTAACAACGGACTATCCAGAAAAAAAAAACCTCTGATTTGTAGCATTCGTTCTTTCTATAATAGAAATATTCCCAGCAGGGCTGGCAGTAAACTGCCACGTGCCATTATTGAACACAGAGTTGAGAGGTGGTCTGAACTGGCTCCAGCAGACCACTGGGACCACGTGGGAGAAAGGGCAAAAAGGAAAGTAAAGGTTCAAAAGGACACCGTAGAGTGGCTTATAGCCTTCCCCGAAGTGAGAGAAGGAAAATTAAATTGATGAAGATTCATAGTGCTTCCTTTAACTTTAGTTACTGTGAGTCAGAAGCACAGCTGTCTACTTTAAGCCCAAGGGTTTGGTTGCCTTGTCTCCTTGGCTCTATGCTGAAGATTTGGCCGTCTTGTCCAATCTATGTCTTAGCTTTGACTTTATTCAGAACTTTATGTTGTAGCTTTAAAAGACTCAGGAAGTCAGCAGGAGAAAAGGTTGCAGGACAGCCAGAATCACCTGTGTTTTATATTTACTGAAGCATCTTCCATAAACAGTAGCTAGGCTCTGGAATGCTCATACCCACCCTTCATGGACACACCACACCCCATTCTCTCCTGCCTGAGTGGAGTATAATGACTCCTACTCAGCTTCCTAGGTACACACACCCTGCTTCTCTGGCCAGAGTTCAAGCCCTCACCTGGTTTCCTTGGACATCATCCAAGAGCTACATACCTGACTTTTCTGGGAGATCTCCAGCTGGCGTATAACTTTCTTCCCTTGGGGACGACAGTAGGCAATGCATATCTAACTTGGAGCAGGCACTGGCAGGCAGCTTAGACCTGTTCCCCTGCCCATAAGCACGACCTTGGGGCCTCAGTGCTGGTTCTCCAAAGGCCTGAACCAGGGAGCCCAGCTTTTCTGGGTACCTCCTAAACTGCAAAACCATTGATTTCTGTTTGTTGCAGCTCGGGGTCAGCTGAACCACTTTCTCTTGACCTTTATCGACAAATCACAGCCCTGAATTTCCCATAATTTCTCTGGTTGCTCACCTTTTGGTTTTTCCTGGAAAGCATCCAGTGCTAGGAATCCAGCTCCCTACAGACACCCCGAATTAATGCTTCTTAACCTGCATGAAGAGTGATTTCTTGTTAATTCATCTTTGGTGTCTAATCTCATCAACGGTGACTTTCAGGAAAGAAACATTTCCACTAACAGGTTAACTGTGTCCACTTCTAATATCTGTTCGGAATGTAAGAGCTTGTTTAATCCTCTTCCCAGATGAATGGGTCATCGTCTTAGATTTATGATTTGGTTTGTATTTCTAAAATAGAAACAGAAGGAGTGGAAGTTCCCTTATCTTTAACTCTCAGAGCTGCAGTCTCTTATCTGCGGATTCCTTCTTTTCTAGCCACCCAAAGCAGCCACTAGTTGGGCTTATTACTTTTAATTCTTGTTCTCTCTCCAGAATATTCTTTCCTCTGAGCACATAAACACATCACTGCCCTTTCTCACAAAGTCAAGGCCAGCTGACATGAATGAGGACAATTTACACTGACAGAAGCACTCCAGGTGGTTTAGCTAACTCACCACAGCTTTTGTGTCTTCTTCCCAGGTTGGCCAAGGCCCTGGGGCTGGGGCCAGTATGTCCTTCCTGCCAGCTGCGGACCTTACTCCTCCCTTTGAGTGTTCCATTCAGAGTGAAGGCCAGAGGTCTCTAGGCTAAAAAATGCCTTTAATTCAAGCCCAAGTTATGCAGGAAGAAGTCCTAGCTTCTGCTGTCAGGCCTCGGTCAGAGAGGCTGACCAAGCTGAAGCATCCTTGACCTTTCTTCTTTCTCCCAGATGTCCAATGAACTTATGTCCAGTTTTTCCTCTAACCCTCCACGGAGGGTTTCCTTCTGCGAGGCCTCTGGTGCACTGGGAAGGCTGCCAATAGGGATACAAAAATGGAAGTGCCTGAGGGGAGAGATTCTTCCTAAGTTCTGGTTGTCAGAGAGATAAACATCATCAAATGGCTCTGAAAGAGAAGATGAAAGGGATTAACCTTGTACTCGGTTGGGAGATTAAACTGTCTAAGCGACTAGGCTCCAGATGAGGCAGAAGCTATAGCGGAGAAGATCCTTGAAGTTTAAATGCAGTGGAATTGCTAGCATTATGAGCAGATTTGCAGGGACCTTGTCAGAGAAGCCCAACTTGAATGGGCACTAATGAGTCGATGACTCAAATCCAGGAATGGGTAGGACCATAGCAACCAAGGTCACATGGAGGTGGCATGCTATGTAATTATAGTATCCTCTGGGGACAGGCATTGGGCTGACCCCTTCCCAGTGAGCAGATGATCAGCTATTGAACTAAAATCTGGACTGGGAATATGCCAAGAAGAATTCTTAGCGCATGTGCTCAAATATGTTAGCTCTCCCTATCTTTTATTAAAGCCCTTCTTTGGATGGAGGACTAAACTAGAGGTGGACAGAAAATGTATAAGATCAGGTTTCCCTGAGCCTTGTACGTACTTAGAAAATGGTTTATCGATTACAACGTAATAGGGCTCATCCCCTGCCATGGGGGGTTATGGTGACAGTCTTTAAAGAATGAAGGACAGTGACAAATGTTCAGAATGTCCCATGACTGCAGGTGGGCTGCCCCTCTGCTGGGACAGGGCTTCATCTGATTATTCCATAATGGTTAAATTTGGGGTGTTCCCTTGCCCTTAGAGGGGATAAGACATAGCACCATGCATTAGCATAAGTCTTGAAATAAGCTGAGGGTGTCAGATGTGGCCATTAACACATATCTTGAAATCAGGAAAGTAGCCTTTCCCTCATCCTCCTCACTTCCAAAAATATCTTTACCAGATATTCTCTATTGTTTTGCTGAATGCAGTTAGGTCTTACTCAGTTTGCCTTATAAGGAATTTCAGGGTTTGAAGAGCTCACACCATTGGAAGTTTTTCCTACTGTTCTGTGTGAATTGCCTTCTGCTTAATTTTAGTTCATTATGCCTGTAAAGTCAGGGAGGGCTTTATAGAGCAAAAGGCCCAATAGTTGTGGGAAGTATGAGTCATTCCAAGAACAGTGAGTTGGGCTGGAAGGCCAAGGATGCTGCAGAGGGCCAGGAAGCGGGGAGGGGGTGGGTGAATTATTGAGAACAGCATTAAAGCAGTCTCTCATATCTCTCTGTTACTCCCACTAGGGGGTGCCCAGCAGCCCAGAATAATCACAATTACTAGGAAGTTGAGGTTTGAGGGGGCTGACTAATAAGAGGGTATGGGCTGATTCATGTTTCCTGCATCGAAACCCTGATTTGAGAAGAGAGCTGGAGTGGGTGGAGGGTAGAAGGGGAGCGGGAGGGGTTTCAATTCAGCTGGTAAACAAATGCCTCTTAAGCATGCAGGGATTCTCAATCCATGAAAACCACTGGTCTTGAAGTCAGTGACTAGAATAATCGTGGACCAGAAATGTCTCCCTGGGCCCAGCAGAGATGAAGACGTATTCTACCCCTGGGGGTCAAGAAGTTGTGGGGATAAAAAATGAGCACAGGTGAGGGGTTGGAGTTCAGGGAGGCAATAAAGATCAAGAATGTGGTGAGATTCTGAAACAGAGTGGGTATGAGGTGTGGATAAAGGTCAGGGAGGGCTGAGGTTATTTTGAGGGTCTCCAAACATCTAGTCCTTCAGAATAGCTGCAGCAAAACTTTCAGTTATGAATGATTTTATGGAAGGAACGTGGAACTTGCACCTTGAGAGGCCAGAGTTCAGCTTTCAGCTCAAACATAGCCATGTGACTTTGGGAATTTAGGCAAGTCATTCAACCTCTTTGATTCTCAAGTCTCTCATCTTCAAAATGAGACTAATGGTAGGAGGGTTATTTGAGATTTTCAAAGATAAACATATAAAGCACTAAATAAATCTCTCCTCCCTTTCCTCTTTCCATACTTGTAAATGACTGAGGGCAAAGAAAGGACATGAATCTTCTACTGTGGTTCTTGTACCCCAAGACCTCAGACACCAGGACTGCAGCCCCTGGGCAAGAGGGACCTCTCTGGTGTCTCGGGTTTTCTGTACTGCCGAGCTTCAGTGAGCTGTAGGACATGCTGGAGAAGTCCTGGCCCTTCTGACCCTTTGGACCAGCCCTCCTACTTTTCAGACTTTTGAGTCATAATTTAGAAACCAGTCCCCAACTAAACTTTTAGAGGTCACCACCATGTGGTCCTGGGGCTTTCAGTCTTGGAGAATTCACTCGTTTGGCCCAAAGTCAGAGTGCCAACGCCTGGCCTGGAATTCAGGCGCAGAGTTCTCCTGTATCACCAGTTGATCCATGCTTATATGACAATGACCCACAATTCTTTGCAGCACAGTTTTCCAAAGTATGGGCCATAGACAACCTGCAACAACATCAGCAGGTGGGCTTGATAAAAATGCGGGTTCCTGGCTCCTTTGACGCACCTGTGCAATCGGACTCACTGAAGTTTAAATGCAGTGGTTTACAGATTTGCCAGCCCCGGGATACCTTTTACACGGAAATATAATGCCTTACTCTTCCAGGGCACTCTTTAGTGGGGGAAAGTTGGGGCCCTCGGGCAGAGTCCTGGTGCTTCAGGAATCATACCTTACAGGCGATTCTAACCCTACCTGTTTATGGAGCCAACTCTGTCCCTAGTTCCTTACTTCCCCCGGAACTTCTTAAATGTTGTTAGAACCATCACTGTGAATGTCACAGGAGACCATTTCTGTGGACACCTGATGAGACTGTGATTTGGAAAGGTCAGTTTGATTCACTCTTGAGCACAATAATTGCCTGGCCTTCTGTCAAGGCCATGGGGGAAGGGGAGTTTTGGTTCTTGTTTCTGGGGATTGGAGAGCCCAGGATAAAAGCTGATCGCCAGCTGCCGCTTCCTTTGCATAGGCTGGCCACCTGCTGCCAGGTTAGCAGTGCTCAGACAGGGTTGGGGCAGAGGTCACCCCTTCTTCTAAAGCTGTGAACTCTGATCTCAGTCTAGAGAGAGATGGGCTCTGGACATGAGCAGACTCCCCAAGCCTCCCCCAGACAACAGGGCCTGTACCAGCTGGCTTTTCAGAAGGAACGTTTGACTGTGGAACACTCTCTAGAGAGACAAACCTTTTCAGACTTAGAGAAACAATAGTGGCAGCAGCTTCTGCATTAAGCTTTGACTGGCTCCTGTAGCCCTTGGAGTAAGAGGTTCACCTTGGCTTCTGGAGGGAGGGGGGTGTCTCTGCACTGTAGAACTGCATGGGGGTCCAGGGCATACCGGGGGTGGCAGAGGGATTTTGCAATAAAGACCCACATCAGCTTCAAAGTACCCCAAAATGAGCATAACAATGCCACCGAGAAGACAGTTGTTGCTACCTCAGTTCTCTTCTGTGGGAAATAAATATTAGTAAAATATAACACAGCAGGTCATTATTATATAGCAAATGTCGCTGTCCTAACTGGCAAGCTGGCTGACTCCAGCAGGTCAAAGTTGGGGCCCTGGGGAGCCGGTTTCATCCTCTTTCCTTCAGTGGGGGCTGTATCCCTCTATGGGGTATTGGTAGTAAAGAGCTCCCCTTCATAAAGCATCATTTTTATCCATCTCGATCTATTCTTTCCCTTTTTGTTTTCTAGGAAAAGAGGATTCATCTGACTCTACAGGAGGTAGCTCCCTTCCCTAATTTATTGTTCCATTCTGAGGCTTCCTGCCTCCTGGGCTCAGCGTGAGCAGACAGGAGCACTGGAGGATGCAACCATCACGGAGGTTCCAGTTCATAGACACAGAGCTGCCCCTCCACTGGGCCCGAGGCAAAGAAAAATCCCAACCTCTTTCTTGTCATCATCTGGTTTTGTTGAACCTGGACAGGAAATGAATTCCAAAGGCAGGAAATGACCCAGAGACCATAACAACATGTGAAAAGCCAACCCGGTGCTTCCGTCACTTTGTTTCATACTATTCTAATCTGTGTCCCCGGAAGCCTAACCCATTACCAGATGGAGATTTGTTTTTAGCCGCCTCTTGGCATCTGCCACTCCCGGCTGGTGACATTTGCACGTTTCAGAAGGCAAACCTGTCCCGACATCTTCAAACTTCCGGAGAGGGGCAGCCCCAGGAAAGTCCTTGGGTCCCTGGCTGACAGCACCGACCATCTGACACGCTTCATCTGCAGCTGAACTGCCGCTGGCCTCCAGCCTAGGACACGAGCACACCGTGTCTGTTCTTGACAATTTGCAGAATCTGAAATCAAAATGCCCCATGTTGCCAGAAAAGGCTGGCTCCCTTGCCTGCTTCCTAATCCCTTCTCACCAGGCTTTCGGAAAGAAACCCAGTGAGTCAGGAAGGAAGAAAACGTGTCTCAGGGAGATCTGGGGGTGGCCTGCTTCCTCTTTTTGCTTCTGAAAATTTCCTCCTGTGTTACAGTATGGGTAATGGTTACGGATTGGGTTATACTCTTTCTCTGTTTTTTCCTCTGTCAGCTCTCCCTTTGAGAGACTCTTCATGTTACCACTCATGAAATTTACTCTGCAAAAGCAGGAGGCCCTCTGTTGAGGAATTAGTCACTGTTACAAAGAAGTTTTGTCTTTACTTTTATCCCCAGGGGCAAGGCAAGAAAAAAATTCCCACTTCTACTCCCAGAAAGAACCATCATTCAGCAGCTTTGTTCTGGCCCAGGGGCCTGTATTTTTCCTAGGCTTTTAATTTTTACTGAACACCACCCATCTGCCTTCCCACCAAAGGCTGTGTGCCAGTTGGATTCTAAACACAGCGAGGTGGCTTCTGGGTTACCTGCTCCAAACAGGTATCCTGTTAATCCCCCTCAGGTCATTGGAAAGTAGAAAGTAGCTATAGCTGAATGAATAATGTGCCTACCTCTTTCAACACTTTCAAATGTTAAACAGATTAAAGTATAAAGAATCCAATATATTTGTCGACATCTGGTTTGCAGAAAAGCTCCAGCAAGAAAGAAGTGGGAAGTTCAACGTCAGGCTGGGGAGATGGGAACAGCAGTGGAGGGCACTGCTGTCCTGTGTCCTGGCATCAGACCTGTTCCTGAGAGCAAAACTGCTCTCCGCTGCTATCTGAAACTGTGCTCCGTTTATTAGGAAAGAGGTTTTAAAAGTACAGGATGTACTCATAAGCTTGGATTTATCCATGGAAAGGGAATATAGTCTCCATTACAAGACAGTAGGTTAATATCAGAGGCAGGTTGTATCAACCTTATGTAGCTGGTAGTAAAATGAAGATAAAAGAAGCTAGGAATATTCATAAAAAGGGGCGGGGGGAGAGAGAGAAGAAAAGAGACTTTTTTGTCGCTGGTAGGAGACAATCTTGCAGGGGTATAAGAGATACACGAGTCTGTCTCTCTCTCTGCTTTGCTCTATCAGATCCACTGACATTATCCAAGGGACTTTTGACTACAACGACAGGAATTTAGGGTAAGTGAAATAATACAATTAAATAGAAAAATCAGGATTAGTTTAAGATATGATTATGAGTGGTTAAAAATTAGTGAGAAAGGTACAATATTATACTTATTATTGTACTGCTCTCAGTCCTGATCTAACTGTTTGAATATTAACATAGTTAAAAACTTTCTTATTTAAATATACAACAGAGTTTTGGCTGGTGTAGCTCAGTTCATTGAGTGCTGGCCTGAGAACCAAAGGGTTGCCAGTTCAATTCCCAGTCAGGGCACATGCCTGGGTTGTGGGCTAGGCCCCCAGTAGGGGGCACTCCAGAGGCAACCACACATTGATGTTTCCCTCTCTATCTCCCTTCCCCTCTCTATAAATCAATCAATCAATTTTAAAATATTAAAACAGAGCCAAAGATTTTATTATGCTCTTTGAAAGCACATATTTAGGAATCCTGGCCACTGGGGGCCTTCCTGTCTTCTGTAACCTTTCACCATAGACAAAGAACAGAGTGGGGAAGAATATATATCTTCTTAAGTGTTAGCAGTGAATGGTGAGAGTTACAACATGACAGTAAATGTTATATTCTGCTTAAACCTAGGCTTAACAGAGGTAGTTGCTGGACACTTAAAGTAGATGCTTATAATTTTACAAATCAGGAAACAGAATCCAAAATAGAAAAATAATAGAATCATGACTTCCAAACTATGCTCGAGGGGCCCAGAACACCACAGCAAACTCCTAGGGGTGCTGAGGCATATGTTAAACATAGAGGAGTCCATGGTGATACTTGATGTCTGTTGGATGCCAAGAGAATAAACTCCTAGGACAAGATGGTTCACAGTTTCAACACTATATTGTTCTCCAATCCTTTCAAAGATGTCTTCTCATTGAGAAGTGGGGTATTCAGTAGTGGTTATAAAATGCAAGCAAGTACCAAGTGAAAATCAGTGTGGAACGAGGTGCAGGCGGTGGTGTCTACACAGTTTCCAAGGTGTGAGAAGATGTTCAGTACCCAATTGGCATACATGTCTTTTTTATAAGCAATTGTGGTTAAGAATAAAATAAAATTATTTTCTTTCAATTTATGTATATTATTTTTTCAAACAGCTAAGTTGTTAGCACCTAACTACCATATGAATGATATTTCTGCTAGGTATTTATTTTGGCTTAGGGGCTCTGTGAAAAAATTTACTGAGACATGAAGATGCTGTGAATTGAATAAGTTTGGAAACCTCTTGCTCAATGGGCAAAGGTGGATATTAATGGCTTAGACTCAGTGGTGAGAATAAAAAAGTGATTTTATTCTCCTTTCCCCATTCCAGCCAGGGCACTGCTCCCAGTAATTTCCACTGTTCCCACATAAAATGAACATTTTTTGTCTGAATGCTTTTTGTAAAAATTAATGTAACTATCTGTTAGGCTATTAAAAGTTGTCTTGTACAATGGTTCTCAAATCATCTTCAGTGAAGGGCATTTAAAAAAATTTCTAATCTGTCACAGACTACGTGATGATTAATTTTGTATATTAAACTCATTAAACTCATCACTTTTCATGTGGCTAGCCATGTGTGTGTGCCGCATGCCATTGCAATGGCCCTGACTCCTGGCAGTCCTACGGGTGAGTGATGTCCGCAGTGTTCTGTCCTCAACAGCCCTGCTCAGCTCCTGTAGCCTCGTGCCTGCGGCCTCTTCGATGGACGCATTCAACTCATCGTTGGTCTTCCTTCTTTTTTTTTTTGCTGCCTTCAATTTTTCTCAGCATTATCATCCTTTCAAAGAGCTCTGCCTTCTCATGGTATACTCAAAATAGGACAGCTTCGGTTTTGTCATTTTTTTCCTCCAGCGATGTTTCAGGCTTAATTTGCTCTAGGACCCCCCTTGTTTGCCTTTCTGATGGTCCAGGGTATCCACAGAGCTCTCCTCCAACACCGTAACTCAAATGAACCAATTTTTTTTTCTATTAGTCTTCTTCACTCTACAACTTTTGCACCTGTACATGGTAATTTGGAACACTAGAGCGTGGATAATCTTAGCCTTGATCTCTAATGACACATCTTTGGCCTTGGTGACCTTTCCTAACTCTTCCTATGCTGCCTTTCCAAGTCTCATCCTTCTTTTGATTTTTTGGCTGCAGCCTCCATTTGAATCGATAACTGAACCAAAGTAAGCAAAACCTTTAATAATTTCAATGTCTTCATTGTTTATGTTAAAGTTGAGTATTTCTTTTGTAGTCATGATTTTTGTCTTCTTGATGTTCAAATGCAGTCCTGCTTTCACTTTCATCAGTTGTTTCAAATCGTTGCTACTTTCTGCACTAAGATGGTGTCATCTGTGCACCCTAAGTTATTGATATTTCTTCCACCAGTTTTCACTCCTCCTTCCTCTGAGTCAAAGCTCAGTTTTTTGTATGACGTGTTCTGCACACAGATTAAGCAAATAGGGAGATCGCATGCACCCTTGTCTGACAGCTTCGCCTACAGGAAACCATCCTGTCTCTCTATATTCCATCCTGGCAGTGGCTTCCTGTCTACAGTGCAGGTTACGCACCAGGACAATCAAGAGCTGAGGCACACCCATTTCTTTGAGAGCAACTCGTCACTTTTCATGGCCCACGCAGTCAAAGGCTTTACTGTAGTCTATAAAACATAGACTAACCTTCTTCTGAATTTCTCTGGAGTACTCCAGTGTCCACTGAATGCTCACAATTAGATCTCAAGTGCCTCTTCCATTTCTGAATCCAGTCTGAACATCCAGCATTTCTTGCTCCATTTAAGGTACAATGTTGCATTACCGTGAGCATCGCTTTACTTGTGTGGGAAATCAGAGCGATGGTCCTAAAGTGACTGCACCCCTGGTCCATGAAGCCCAGGTATTTGATCAAACATTGTTATTCTGGATGTTCATGTAAATTTTTTTTTGATGATTAATGTTTAAATCAGTAGATTTTGATTAAAGCAGATTACCTTTATAAAGTGGGTAGATCTGATGCAATCAGTTGAAGGCCTTGTAGAATAAAGATTGAACTTGCCTGAGCAAGAGGAATTTTACCAGCAGACTACCTTAAAAATGTAATAAAATAAAATTGCTAGGAAAATGATCATATACTTAAATATTGTGGAAATGTTAAATTGTTATAAATATTTCTAAATTCTTGCTTTCGGTTTCCATACTTAGTTTGCCTGATTGGTGATGGAATACACTGAATAGCATCAATCTCATAAAAACTATAAATATATACATATATACATGAACACTAATATTTATTTACATATATGTTTATTTACTCTTTATTTTGAACTGATTTTAAACTGACTAAAATGTTGCAAAATTGGTACGGAGCTTTCCCATATATTTCCTCACTCAAGTTTCCCAATTTTTACATCTAAATCACCATACTTCAATTTCAAAATGAAGACAATGACATTAGTACAAAACTATTCATTAAACTACAAAACTTATTCAACTTTTCCCAGATGTATTTTACATAGTGAAGACACAACTCCAGCATGTACAACTTTAATAGGTGCTGGGCCAGAAAATATTTTTTGAAGAATAAGTTAAGACCATTGCTTTATTTTGTTTGTAGACCAGCCAGCAAAGAGCTAGAAAACTTTGACAGTTGTTGTGGATTGTTCTGTAGAGTAATATGCAAACCACAGACCTCAACTAAAAACACCTCACACACATGATCAAGTCTATACCACATCTCCTAAGCTTGTCTGTCATTACTGCCAGAAATAACAAATTCTTTTGTATCTCAAAAGGTTAGCCACTTGGTGACAGAATGTCTATAAAAGCGATGTTTGAATGTGAATCTGCAATGTCATGCATTTTTGGGCCAAGTCACCTTTTGTCATCTCTTCTGTGAAGTCTTTTACGACCTTTCACCGGTAGAACCCACCGCAATGGCTTTTGGGGCTCCTACTGTAATGACTTTACAAATGTCTGTTGTGGTACTTGTAACACTAAATTGCTATCATTTGTGTGGGTGCCCTCTAAATTGTGAGCTACTCGTGGGCACAACTGTCTTATTCACCCCATATCTCAGTGCCTGACATAATGTCTTAGGCACAGCAAGCATGTAAAACATGGTTGAAGAAGGAATGAATCAATAAATTGAACATAGTAAATTCATATTAATGTTTTTTCCCTACTTGCTCTTGTTGAGAAAAACCCTATAACTTGAAATTATTCCAGTGAAAAAGACAATGCTACATGTATATTAAAAATGAAATGCATTCAAGGGCCTTGTATTTGAGACCAGATAGGCTTTGAATACCAGGGGTGACTTAAAAGCTGAATAAAGAATAGCAGCACTTTCACAAATAGCACAAGTATGTAGGCGCTGACTCACTTTATTCAGTAGATTCATTGTGCTCCTCAGGTAATTTTACCGTCTTAGTAAAGTCTGCTTAGGCTAATGGGTTATTATATCATCATTATTAGTCAGCATTTCTACGGTACATGTTTTCAAAGTGTTATGTTCCTCATTCCTCCCCCGGTGGAATGAAGAGTTTATTTGAGCCAAACTGATGACACATTCTGGGGAGCAAGATCTCAAAGGCTCCCCATGTTCCTCATTCTTAATGAGCTATGCAGATGATACATAATGAAAGGGGCTTAATCTAGTCTCACACATAGCTGGTACTCAATAAATTTTTGTTTACTGATTCATCACTGAACTCAGCTGGGGGCAAGCCAGTGCACACCTGTGGGAAGAAAGCCTCCCCCGCTTTTTCTTGGTGGAGGTGTGGGAATGGAGGAGGAGAAAGGATGGGGTGGGAGTGAAAGGTTGGAGAGGGAAGGAAGTGGGAATTCCTCTCAGAAGGGAGTGGAGCAGCCTTCTGAACCTCTGATCCACGTCAGCAATCCTCACGGCTCTCCAGGGTTAGAGACACATGTTCATTTGCCCTGTGAAGTAGTAGATGCTTTGGGATTGGAGCTGCTGTTTCTTAGGAACAAGCTGCTGGCGACTGCTTTTACGAGACTGGTAATCAATTTTAAACATTCTACTTATGCTTTTCATTTCACCTGATTATAAAGCTGGGAAAAATAAGATACCAAGAGAAGTTCATGGAAATTCAGATCTTAGCCTCGGTCTGTAATGTGCAGTGAAAGCTGAATAATGAGATATTCTCATAGGTATTGCCGTTATACTAGGGTGACAAGTGACAAGGACTGTTGATCCTAAGGCTCCCTAGTGGCCAGGAAAGACTGAATAAACAGTTGAAGAATGGAGAGGGGACAAGATTTCCTCTTATTTCTTGGGAACCTCACCTCTTCCTAGAAGCAATGCTCAGTGGTTGGCTCTGGTTCTGTCAGTTGAGAGATGAGAAGGGCTTTGGCAGCCAGGGTTGGGTTGGGGTTGTTGGCTTAAAACAGAATAATGTATCAGGTTCCTGGTAAGTACTCAGAAAATCCTGCCTCTTGCTTTTTTTTTGTTTTAAATTAATACATGACATCTGTGCACCTTGGTTTTATTGGGCAATGACCACAAATATTTGTCTGAAACACAGCTTGGAAAAAAGGGAAAGTTGAGAAGGTAAAAATGCAAAGCTTTTCCAGCAGTCGGGTTGGCTGGGAGAAGAATGGAAATGCACAGGGAGAAGTGCTGCCCTGGACTCAGACACCACCCTCACCCCGGGCTGGCAGGCCAGGTTAGCCTGCATACAGGATGGCCCCCAAGGAGGCTGAGAGACCAGATGGGAGCTGTCCGCAAAGCACCAAAGCAGATTTCTCCCATCTTGGGTAGACGCTCAGATCCAGATGTCATAGAGTATTATGAGAATTGAGTAATGGAATGTTTGCAAAAGCAACCCACACAGAGCCTGGCACCCCGAGATGCTCAAGACAAAGTGGATTTCCTTCCCTGCTGTGACTTCAGAAGGCCTGAGGGTGGGTGTCTCAGATGATGGCTGCATGCCATGTAGGTATTCTACACTTTATAAAACACTGGAAAGGTGGACCCATGCAAACTCCAAATTCTTCCATTCTGGTTGTAGCTCATTTTCCTCATTTGCAAAACATACGGTTCCAGGAAATAATTTTGTGACTTGAATGAGGAATCATATCTGATATCATTTCCTCAGGAAATGACTGGTTTGGATTTCAACTCAGAAATGACCCCTGAGATCTCCCACCCACAGGGGCTGCTGCTCTTTCTCTTTTGGGCAAGATCCAGTCTCCGAAATACCTGAGCTAGGATTTCTTCTCTACCTTATCAGCTTCTCACAAATATTTTGCCAGGGAACAACGTGGATCTTTGACCCCACCTGCTTCATGTCTCACCAGCATTGTCATAACATCTACAGAGTTCCTGCCATTTGTGAACACCTGGGGACCAGGTAATTTCCCTGGCTACAAAGCAAGTCCCCCAGCCACCTATCCTTTTTGGTCCCTTGTCTCCTTACTGTTTCTCATGCTCTCTCATAATGCTCTCATTTTTAATCTCTACTTCTCAAATGGATTCCTCTTGGCAGTGTAACAAAAACAAGAAGGCACTAAATGGAGCCACTTATGCTAGGCCTCACGTCACCAAACTGTACTTAGTTACAGTTGAGGATGCTGTCAGGCCTTCAGGCTTAGATAACGAGGGTACATCTGAGGAATGCCTAGAACACTAAGATCATGGAATTGGAGGGAACTCTTAATAATCATTGAGAATAGTAACTGTAAAAAAAGATGTCATTATCTTTTTTTTTTTAGGTTGAGTCTGAGTGATCACTTCCTAATTCTTCAGTGCTCACAAATCATCAGCTAAATGCTCCATTCTCCAACTTTCCTGGAAATCACTGCATGCCAATCTGTTACTTCAGGCTTTTCACTGCAGTTGAAGTAGCTCTGTGCAGACAAACTGACCCTGACTAATATTTAATGGGGCTGAAGAAATGATCCTGTGGGTATATATTGTTATTCTTTCTACTTCAGGAGATCAGCTTCCTGTCAACATATAGGAAACTGGAAAGCCACGGTCTAATAATATAGCCACTGACAGGAAGATGGTTGTTTAGAGTGCTCTTCTAGATTTCTCAATTGAATAATGTTGGCGAAGAATGACTGCTTCTTCTTTTATTTATGATTTGGATCGACTCCACGGCTACTTGACTTTAGGTAGCAGATGTGCTGCTTCAGTGTTGCAGATAAATTCTCCTTTTGTAAGTCTGATTCTCCTTGAAAAGAACTACAATGGAAATTTGTACTTTTTAAGGCCATCTTGTGGTGAGATGTTTTATAAAGACAAGAATTCTTCGGTGATTCATCTATTTGGAGTTTGAAAGTCAGCCTTGTTTAAAGCAAGGCAAAATTATTCTGTATATTTTTAAATATATTTTATTGATTATGCTATTATAGTTGTCCCACTTTTTTCTACCCTTTATTCCCCTCTGCCTTGCACCCACCTTCCCACCAGCATTCCCACACCTTAGTTCATGTCCATGGGTCATACATATAACTTCTTTGGCTTCTCCATTTCCCATACTATTCTTCACCTCCCCCTGTCTATTTTGTACCTACCATTTATGCTTCTTATTCCCTGTACCTTTTCCCCCATTCTCACCCCTCCCCCTCCCCACTGATAACCCTCCACGTCATCTCCATTTCTGTGATTCTGTTCCTGTTCTAGTTGTTTGCTTAGAGGGTTTTTGGTTTTGTTTTTTAGGTTCAGTTGTTGATAGTTGTGAGTTTGTTGCCATTTTTCTGTTCATAATTGTGACCCTCTTTTTCTTAGATAAGTCCCTTTAACATTTCATATAATAAGGGCTTGGTGATGATGAACTCCTGTAACTTTGACCTTTGCACTCATTTGAACTCCTTTCACCTTATCTGGGAAGCACTTATCTGCCCTTCCATTCTAAATGATAGCTTTGCTGGATAGAGCAATCTTGCATGTAGGTCCTTACCTTTCATGACTTTGAATACTTCTTTGCAGCCCCTTCTTGCCTGTAAGGTTTTTTTTTTTTTTTTTTAGAAATCAGCTGATGGTCTTATGGGAAGTCCTTTGTAGGTAACTGTGTCCTTTTCTCTTGCTGCTTTAAAGATTCTTTCCTTATCTTTAATCTTGGGTAATTTAATTATGATATGTTCTTCCTTGGGTCCAGCTTCTTTGGGACTCTCTGAGCTTCCTGGATTTCCTGGAAGTCTGTTTCCTTTGCCAGATGAGGGAAGTTCTCCTTCATTATTTGTTCAAATAAGTTTTCAATTTTTTGTTCTTCCTCTTCTCCTTCTGGCACCCCTATAATTCGGATGTTGGAATGTTTAAAGTTGTCCCAGAAAAAAGCCTCTCCTCACTTTTTCAAATTCTTGTTTCTTCATTCTGTTCTGGTAGAATGTTTATTTCTTCCTTCTGCTCCAAATCATTGATTTGAGTCCTGGTTTCCTTCACGTCACTGTTGGTTCCCTGTATATTTTCCTTTATTTCACTGTGCATAGTCTTCACTTCTTTCTCTATTTTGCAACCATACTGAACCATTTCTGTGAACATCCTGATTACCAGTGTTTTGCACTCAGCATCTGATAGGTTGGCTATTTCTTCATTGCTTAGTTCTATTTTTGGAACTTTGATCTATTCTTTCATTTGGGCCATATTTTTTGTCTCATTGCGCCCCTTACTACGTAAGGGGCGGAGCCTCAGGTGTTCGCCAGGGTGGGCAACCCATGTTGCTGCATTGTGACGCTGTATGTGGGTGGGGGGGGTTGGTTCCAAGAGGGAACAATGCTGCTTGCTGGGCTCTGGGTGGCCTTCAGTCACTTCCCCTGCTACCCACAAGCAATTCAGGCCTTTTTAGTGCTGATTCCTGGGTGGGTGGGTTTGTGTACTTTCTAGGCCCCTGTGAGTCTCTCCAATGAGCTCTCTTGTGAGTCTGGGAGTTTCCTCTGTTGCCTCAATTCTCACAGGTTTTTACACTCAGAGTTTTTGAGGCTTTATCTCCCTGCGCTGGAACCCTGGGTTGCAAGGTCTGTCTCACTCCCTAGTTGTTCCTCCTAGTTTATCTGCATGCAAATGTGGGACTGCCCCCTCTGCCAGCCACCACCTTGCCCAGTCCACCAGCTGCCACCTTGCAAAATACCCTTTTGGTCCATCCATGTTGGTGCAAATGGTAAGTCTTCATTCTTTTTTATGGCCAAGTAATATTCCATTGTGTATATGTAGTGCCACTTTCTTATCCACTCTTCTATTGATGGGCACCTGGATTGCTTCTATGGCTTGGTCATTGTAAATAACCTTGCAGTGAACATAGGGGTGCATATATATTTTCGAATTAGTGCTTTGGAGTTCTTCAAATATATTTCCAGTAGTGGAATCACCAGGTCATAAGGCAGGTCCATTTTTAATTTTTTGAGGAAACACCATACTGTTTTCCACAGCAGCTGCATCAGTCTGCATTCCCACCAACAGTGCACTAGCGTTCCCTTTTCTCCACATCCTCACCAACACTTGTTTGTTGATTTACTGATGATAGCCATTTGGACAAGCGTGAGGTGATACCTCATTGTGGTTTTAATTTGCATTTCTCTGATGATTAGTGACATTGAACATCATTATATGGCTTCATGTCCTCTTTGGCGATTCCACTGGTTTTCTTGAAAACTATAATGTTTGTGAGTGCTGATAGAAGTAAAGCTAATTGGGGATATTCTGCAGATTGGATTGCTCTCCTTGGTTCCCAGTGGTAGAAAGTATGTATTCCTTTACATCAAGTCTACCTCTCCCATCCCCCTCAACCCCAGCATATGCTAAACATTTTTGATAAAACAGCCTCAGGATAGGCTCCTGATTACTCTGGACACCAATAAAGAGAGGGTAAGAAATTCCATTTTGAGAATTTTTCAAATAGAAAATATTACTTCAATCTCTAAGACATCAATTCTTAATCTCCCAAATCTGTTCTACCTTAATTCATTCCCACCTTGAATTAACCATGTCTGTTGTGTATCAGAATTTCATGGCCTTGAGAATTTGATAAAAAACTTTCTTTCCTCCTTTCTCCCTATCAGGGCTGTCAAACCCATTTTCACGGGGGGCCACATCAGCCTTGCAGTTGCCTTCAAAGGGCTGAATGTCATTTTAGGACTGTATAATTATAACTACTCCTTAACAGTTAAGTGAGAGCTCAGCACTGCTGCTGGGTAGAAACAAGGTGCCAGGCCCGGTAAAACAAGGTGGAGGGCCGGACTCGGCCCTTGGGCCTTGTGTTTCCCACCTGTGCCCTAGATGGACTCAACAATCAGTGGATGGAAGAATTCAAGCCCCTTTATTATACCAAACTCCCCCAAGAAAATTTGATATTATCCCTACATAGGACTTTTAAAAGAAGGTTTTAAAAGAGTCTAATTAATATCATTTATATAATTTCATTCCCCCCCCAATTTTTTTTTTTAGAAGAGACCCAAAGGCTGAGGCCAAAGTCACTTTGATGTAGGCTCTACCCAGTGTTTAGACAACATTCGAGTCTTCTTTGTGGACAGAGAGCACCCTAGGAAAATACCCAGCAAATGGAAGACACAGTAAGGTCTTTAAAGAACTTCTTTATAAGGGGGTAGATAAAATAAAGACACGAGGCAGAGGAACACTTGAATAATAACAAAACAAGCTACTAAGGACCAATTGCAAAATACATGCTTCTTGGGGCAAAGAGGAGCAGAAGTCAGTTAACCAGGGAGGGCTTCCTGCAGGAAGGGCCAGTTTAAAGGAGAGTTTTGAAGGTGGTGTAGGGAGAGGAAAGTGCCTAGGGAAAAGGAGGCAGGGCAATTGCTCTGAGAGCTAAGAGGATGCTATCTATGGATTATCTAGTCAACAGATCTGCTTTTCCCACCACTTATTGTACTTTTTTTATTGCACCTATTTTTGTTCTGGTTTAAATGATTCAGAGTGCTCTATCTGCATAAACCTCATTTCCGAAGTAGCCTTGATTGATTTTGCAGGTGTTTATAGTTACACTATAAAGTGTCTTTATTTAAAAATAAACAAAAACATAGAGCACGCATGTGTAATGTGAAACCTTAGTTCTGGATAAAAATGGCAAGATGTGAGCTATGCTACCTCCTTTTAGTAATTACTCATTTCTGACAAAAAACAAACAAACAAACAAAAAGCCCAGAAGGCTTAATTTACCCCAGGACAATTTAAAACCAGTGTTGCCATTAATTCACTCCCAACCCTGCTCCTCAAAGAATTTTTTTGTTTGTGTGTTTGTTTGTTTTTATTTTCTTTTGCTTTCTCATTTGAGTATATCGTTCTTGATTCATGGCCGTGTAGACATTCAGTTGAAATTAAATCTGGATAAAGTTAACACTAAGGCAACTATGCTTTGTTCTCTCCGGGAATATCATGCATGGAAAAGAGCTATAGATTATATTTCTTAAATGTGGACAAATTTCATTTGTGTTCTGTGTATGTGTCGATCCTTTCTTAAGGCACTCATCAGAAAAGAAAACCAGATATAATTAACAAACAAACCAAACTATCTGCCTGCTGTTCTGACTTGTTATAATAAGTGTTATTTCTACTTACACACAGCTTCCTGTCAGCATCCTGCTGTTTCTTTAATAAGACTTCTGCACTGGGGAAGAAAAAGCTGTCTGCATTAAAATTAAGCCTTGACTGTCGTCACTTCTCTTCCCACTCATCTGTGTTCAGATCTAATTTGCTTGGAGGCTGAAAGGAGGTAGAATGTCAAAATCATTGCTGATAGAGAGGATGGACCTCTCTGCTCAGAGAATCGGCTGAAGGACACAGGCTGCCATTAGACTCATGATAAGCACCTTCTTTCCTCACTGCTGAGCTCAGGTGGTGCTTGTGGCCACCAGAGGATGGGAAAACCTATTCATGTTCCTGAGGTTGGTTTCTTACCTGGGTGATGATGTCCTAGAACCTCTGAGCAAGTTTCAGAGGCTCATACGAGGGGACCACCCAGAGATAACTTTGACCGCAAAGATGGTCTGTGGGTTTGGTGAGAACAGGAGACTGAATGAAAAGAGCTAGGGAGTCTTTGGGGGTGGCAAATATAGCAACACAAAATGTAGGGGATTATGGTTTTCTCCTTTGGATTTTTCAAAATAATTTTTTTATAATTCTATAAAATGAAAAGAAAGTAAAACAGAATAATGAACTCCTATATATATCCATCACCATTTTTTTTCAGTAAAAATTTCAATAAAATTTCAAAAAATTTCAATAAAAATTTCAGTAGAGTTTTTAATGGAATTTGACAAATGCATTTAAAAATATAAACAGAACATCAAAGGGCCATAAATATCTGAGATACTCCAGAATAAGGACTTAGCCTAGCTGATATCAAGAATTATTACAAAGCCGTAGCATTTTCAATAATTATTTACTCATGCCTTGTTTAACCAACATCCCCAACCTCCCCTTCCCGCATTATTTGGAAACAAATTCCAGGCACTATGCCATTTGATATAGTGGGCAGTTAGACCAGAGTTGAGTAGGAACAATAGGCCAGGTCCAGAAAGTCCCCTATGCAGAAATCCCTGGGAGCCTAGCAGTAGGCAATTGTAGGGTGGAACCTTGCTCCCAGGGTGAACTTTCTTTCCCCTAGCCTATCTCTGGTGATGTAGTTTAGACCCCCTTACCTTTGATATCACTGGTGGTTTGGACCCTCCCCTGAACTCTTCTCCCCTGGCATGTTGCTAGTCACGTGGTAGACCCCCACAGAGGAGGAACAAGGCTGCCAGAGAATAGCCTCATAGGACTCCCATACAAACCCTTGCACAACCTTACCCTTAAGCACTAAGCCCTAGAGATAACATTTGGGCCTCAGTTGTGCTTCAGCTCCAGGCCCAGAAAAGCAGCAAGCTAAGCTGGGCGAGGCTGACATCAGCACTGATGAGCCCCTTGCTCTGGCACCACCCAATCAGTAGAGACCACCTAGAAAGCCTGAAGACAAAGGATCTCTCTCTCTTTCTCTCTCTCTCTCTCTCTCTCTCCCTTTCATGCCTTTCCTCCCCCGTTCTTCCCTGAATATGCATACATTTGCTTTCTTTCTCCTAAGTTCCAAGGACCCTTCTTTTGCCTTGTAATGTGTTTCCTGAGCCTTGCCGCTCAGCTGGCTCACTTCATCCATGGCTCACTTGTTCTACCTGTGTGACTTTCTAAGCAACTTTTGCTTGTATTTGGGGCTTGAATCTCAACCCTTCCTTAGCAAAACTCAAGGACCAAGGTCTAACATCTGGGCTGTTTGCTTTTAACAATTTCATCTCTAAATATGTTTAGTTTATATCTCTAAAAAATAAAGATAAAAAAAATGTAACCATAGTACTATTAACAGACCTAAAAGTAATTAATAATTAATTCCACATATAATCAAATATCCCACCTTTAAATTTCCAGTTATTTCATAAATGAAGTTTTGAAAATATAGTTGACTCTTGAACAACATGGGTTTGAATTTTGTGTGGATTTTTAAAAAATAAATACTGTAAATATATTTTGTCTTATGGTTTTCTTAATAACATTTGCTCTCTCTGGCTTACTTTATTATAAGAATACAATAAATAATACATGTAACATATAAAATATGTGTTAGTAGAGTGTTTATGTTATTGGTAAGGCTTCTGGTCAGCAGTGGGCTATTAGGAATTAAAATTTGTTGGGGGTCAGAGGTTGGATATTGGGTTATTGACTGTGTGTGGGGCCGGTGTCCCTAACCCCCACATGGCTCAAGAGTCAACTGTCGTTTGTTTGATCAAGACTCAAACACAGCCCTACAATACGACTTATTAAGTGGATATGTTTATTAAGTTTTTTAAAGATAAACTGTTGATTTTGGAATAATGATAGGTTTTCAGATTTGCAAACACAGTACAGAGAGTTCCTGTGTATGCTTCACCCAGTTTTCCCTAATGTTAACAGCCAAAATAATCAAGGTGTATTTGTCAAAACTAAGAGATTCCCATGGTACGTTGCTATTCATTAACCTGGAGGCTTTATTCAGACTTCATCACTCCCCTGCCACCCCACGCCCTTTTTCTCTTCCAGGACCCAGGTCAGGATACCGCCATGCATTCAGTAATCGTGATGCCTTAAACTCCTCTGGTTGGTGACAGTTTCTCAATCTGGTTTTTTTTTTTTTTGACCTGATACAGACTAGATATTTTGTAAAAATTCCTCAGTTTGAATTTGTCTGATCAGACTGGGGTTATAGGTTTTGGGAAAGAATACACAGCGGGTAAATTGTCCTTCTCATGGGCATTATATCAAGAGGTTTAAAAATATGTTATTCTTATTAGAAAGGGGAGAAATTTCACCAAGAATTCAGAGAGTCCATGTAAATGGACAGTTACTAGCTTACACTGGTGATGATTAAAATCTTCTGGCTGACATTGGCTCCAGGTGGCCAGAGTCCTCAAGTTTTCACAGGGCAGGCTGGGAGCAAAAGCGAAATACATAACGATCATCTCCTTCTTGAACACACTGCTTTACATTTCACCGTGCATCTTTGCCTGTGTTAGTTACTTAATGTCATTGTTGACATATTCAAAGGCAAAGTGGGAAGTATTGCCTTTCCCCAGATAAGAAAGTTGAGAAGCCTGGGAGAGGTTCTGTGACTTGGTCACCTGCGTAGCTATGGACGGAGATGAGATTAGAAAACAGGTTCTCTTCCTTCGCCTGCTATTGTCAGATAGGTTCGAGCTAATGTGCCTTGAAGACTTTCTGCTTTGGTGTCAAACCTCTCAGGAAGATTGATTAATATTAGAATTTAAAGTTATAGTCCCTAGTTTCTCATAGTGAACAGTCCAAATACTGAATGAGAACACCAGGTTTGTGTGGCCCCATCAATAGATGTATTGAATAGTAAGCCTGGGTGGGGTGGGCAGGGGAGCATGCCTCGCCCTGGCTGATGAGGTGCAAGCAGCAGCTGTGACCCTCTCAGCCCGGGGTCTTGGTCAGGAGGATCAACATCTGACAATGCCATTTTATGATTGGTCATGGGAGGTACTCTTAGGTTCTGAGGTTTCCCAAGGGTGGATCAACTTGGAGCCCACATAGCTCAGCTTTCTTGGAGCAGAATGATACTTCTGAATCCTTGGTAGTTTCCATGATTCTACCATCATAAATGGGAAAGGAGTAATTGCAAAGCATGGATTGCAAAGGGAGGGTGAGGTAGAGGAGTGATTCACCCAAGTCCTCTTGAGAAGAAAAAGCCAGCACTTAAACACATCTTTATTTTTTAAAGATTTTATTTATTAATTTTTAGAGAGGGGGACAGGTAGAGAGATAAAGAGGGAGAGAAATATTGATGTGAGAGGGAAACATCAATCTGTTGCTTCTCGTATCACCCCATCTGGGGACTGAATGCTCATCCCAGGTATGTGACTCAGTGGGGATCGAACCTACAGCCCTTTGCTTTGTGGAATGCTGCCCAGCTGAGCCTCACAGGTCAGGGCTTAAACACATCTTAATGTCACTGATAATGCTGACACCAGAGTGCTATTGGAATTGGGCCTTCTTGTTAATAGAGGAGGGACCGTAAAGTGGGTGAAAGCTCACACTAATGAGGGTGACTTTGAGTATACCTTTAGTTTCACAAGAAGGGTTCTGCTGCTTTAGTCTTGCTTGGTCCACAGGCAGTGCAGCTTAATGATGCTTCACCCTGAGTGTGCTTCAGTTCAGCTGCGGTAGGTATTTCAAGAAAACTCTAGTTGGTCTTCTGGATTCTCGGACTATTAATATTTTTAATGGCGACAATAAAAGCTGGAGGAACTCCAGTCTCAGCAAGGGTTTTGAAATAGGCTTAATAATGAGGCATGCAAAGCCCTGGGTGGTAGAGCCTCTAGGGTTTTGCTCTGCCCCTGGCTGTCTCTGTGTCCTTGATCTTGCCACTTAACCTCACTTTCTGCATTCCAATGGAATGTACACATAAAACTCTCCTTGACCTGCCTAATAGGTATGTTTTGAGAAAGAGCTGATTGGGAGTATAGAATGTGGGGAAGTATGAAAGGAATAGAAAAGGAAAAAACTTACATTTGGAAACAGAAATTACTTAATAACACACAGTGACAGAATGCCTGCACATTGGAGTTTTATAGTCAGAGGGAGGATTTATTTGGCATTTTGAATTTTTTTTTTTTCAGTGAGCAGAGGCTATTTGGGGGAGTTGAGAGAAAAAAGAAAAGGAAAAGAAATTTAAAATGCCAAGAATAATCTATGTAGAGCTCTCTACCAAGAATTCTACTGATTTGCAACTCTTCTTACTCATATAAAAAGATCTTTCTACTATGATTATTCATACCACGTCTGTTTTCCACATTATTTCATGGTTTGAGCTCCCACCCCATTCCCCCAGCAACTGTCTAGAGCTAAACAAGCAAAATCATTTAGACTGTCGGCCCTCTGATACCTTAGAACAATGAATGACCTAATTTTTTCCACAAGTCCTCTTACTACTGAGCTTGGGTGTCTCACCTTTTTAGCCTTCCAAACACTGGCTTATCTTGGGGCCCTTATGAAACGCTGTGCCTAAGAATAACTTGGTGGTTTAAAAACAAATAGACTAAGTCCTATGTAAGCCTCGCATGAAGGGCATTTCTAATTCCCTCTTGGAAGCTTGGGCTTGTATCAGCATCAGTGCTCACCTGCTGAGTTTAGTTTTCCCCTTCACCCCCTTTGGTCAGGATCTTGCTTCCTCTGACCTTTCCCCCAGTTCCAGAGAACACCGGGGTCATGGCAAAATGCGGACACCCTGGTGAACCTGGCCAGAGCTTGTCGCTCTCCCTTCTGATCCAGGTACTGAAGGCTGCTAACTGGGTGAGGGGAAAGGTTAACCTCAGGGCAACCAGGGTGGCCAACGTTGCTCCTACCTCTCATGGAGCAGACCCAGATCTTGCTGAGCTGAGGGGTTAATATATCAGCAGGGTCTTAACAATTGCCCGTCTCGGTGTTCCCCGTTCTATTGCTCTTGAGGACACTGTCTCTGACTAGTCTTTTCTTGTCTCATTGGGATGACAATATGAGAATTGGACAACCTTACTTGGTCATAATTTTGCCACCAGATCAAGACTTGTATCTGCTCCCGTCCATTGATTTAGTAGATATCTTTGTTCTTAGTGCTTGGCAGGGCTCATGCCCACTCATAGGGCACTTTCCATGAGTGTTTCAACTTTCTAGAAGATTCAGTGGCACATCTTATACCCATCTTGAAGAGGTCTTACAAATTCTCTCTTGGTTATGTACTTGCCAAGGAAGTGGCATGGAGTAAAAAGAGAGCATAGGGTAGAGAGTCAGGAGGTAGGAGTTCAAGTCCCAGCTCTACCACTTGCTTTATGACCTAAAGATATGCCCCTTAAATTATGAGGTTATTATTTTTCTTGCTTGTGAATTGAGATAATCTCTAAAGGCCTGTCATACTAAATATAAAATTGATTTGATGAAAAAGGTTAACAATTTGAGCATTCTGGTAGTATCTTGTATATTTATGCATATAAGTACAAATAGATTTGAGAAAAAAGATCCATAAAATAAACCTCTTACATTGCTATTCTCACCTCTATGAAAGCATGGAAATCAATGATTTTTAATGGAGTTTTGCTACTCAGTATAACATAAGGAAGGAAAGCTCTTCCTGTGCAGTAGTCCTCCTGTAGCCGCAGGCTCACTTTCTGCCATATCAGTTACAGTCTTTTTAAGTGGAAATTTTAAGTGGAAAATTCCAGAAAGAAATAATTCATACGTTTTAAATTGCACACATTCTTAATAGTGTGATGAATCCTGTGATATTTCACCTGGGACATGAATCATCCCTTTGCCGGCGTTTCCACGCCGTACCCGCTCCCTGCCTGCTAGTCCAATAGTAGCTGACTTGGTTGTTAGATGGACCATCGTGGTGTCACAGTGCCTGTGTTACAGTCACCCTCATTTAACTTAAACGTGACCCACAGCTCGAGAGTAGTGACTATGGTCATTCAGATATACCAAAGAGAAGCCTTAAAATGCTTCCTTTAAGTGAAAAGGTGAGTACAGTACAATAAGATATTTTGAGTGACACCACATTCACGTAACTTTTCTTACAGTATATTGTACTGTAATTGTTCTATTTTATTATTAGTTATTGTTGTTAATCCGTTACTGTTCTTAATGTATAAATTAAACTTTATCATAGGTATGTGTGTGTGTATAGGAAAAAACAGTGTATGTATAGGGTTCGGTACTATCTGTGGTTTCAGGCATCACCGGGGGTTTGGAATGTGTCCCCTGTGGATAAAGGGGGACTGTTGTGTTGGCCCGCTGGGTTTAGGTTTCTAAAGACCACCAGTGGCCACTTTGTCACCTATAAGTAATATTAAGACTGAAAACTGGGTCCTTCCACCACAGTGATTTGTAAGGGGTCAGCTATTATTAAACAATAGTGGCGATTTACCAAAATCTTTTCTCTCTGAATGCTAGTCATAAAACACTTTTATTTATTTATGAGTTTAAGATAGAAAAAGAGTTGGAAACACTATCTTAAACCAGATGGAGCGTGAGCAGATGCTGGCCAAGATTTCCTTCCATCCGTGACCCCTTGCAGGCTAAGCATCCAGCCTCTGGGGCAAAGCAGGCAATTGTGTTAAATTGTGCACAGTGGAGTGGCAGTTTGGTGAGGCACGCAGAATGTATTGAAAGCAGAGAACTACTTATTTGTCAGTAGTGATCCCAGACCTCAAGTCTGCAATGATAAAAAACAAGGATATGCTCCCTGCCTTAAAAAAATTTTTTTTTGCAAAAAGCACAACACATATTTCAGTTTTTTATAGTTTGCTAATCAGTATTAACTCGTTAGTACAACATAAGTGAACCTGGAATTTCCAGCCCTACAACCATGTAGTTGCATGAGGATCTTTTATAAATGATCTATAATCTCATCAAAATGTCCAAGATTACCCTCTACTTAAATTAGAAAACTGAATTGCAAATCAGAACAGGGATATAAAATTGACTTTGTCTCTTTTACTAACCTTGTCACCTGGTACAAGTCACTTCATCTATTTTGACCTCAGTTTAGGTAAGCCACTGTTGCAAGTTTACATCTTTAAAAACTTCCCCAGTGCATTGTTAGGTAGAAAAAGTAGATAATAAATGATTTACTTATGCAGTTGTTAGCTTTTCTACAGAAACAATCATCCCCAAATTAAAATAATAACTTATTCCTCTTTCATATATCATTAATGCCTGTAGGAAGCTGCATTTCAGCTCCTGTTTCTTCTTATTCTGGGACCCAAGCTGAAGAAGCAGTTTGTTACTTGTGGCAGAGGGAGAGAGTAAGACAGCTCACAGAAACACACAATGGCTCCCAGACTTCTGCTCAGTCATCATGTATGTTACCTCCAATAATAGATCATTGGCTAAGGCAAGCAACATGCTGGGCATGATGGTGGGGTGAGGATATACCAGGTCTGTCCAGAAAAAGTCCAGTCATTGTTAATATAATGAGAACGGTTTGCATGACGTTGATATAATCTGGTAGCCAAGGAGAGTGGACTGGAATGCGCATGTGTGAACAATGACAACTTCACCATCCTAGTCCATGGGGGCAGTGGATGCCCTTGAGTGAGCATGTGTACTGTGTGGCTGTCACATTCAAAATGACTGAGCAAGTAGAGCAACAAATCTACATCAAATCTTGCATTAAGCTTGAACATTCCTCTGCAGAAACTACTGGGATGATTTGGATGCTATGGGCAGCTGGTGGTTGGTAGCTTCATCAACACAACATGCCCACTAATGCAGAGTTTTTTTGGGAAACATCAAATCACCCAGGTGACTCATCCCCACTACAGCCCAGATTTGTCACCCTGTGACTTCTGGCTTTTCCCAAAACTGAAATCACCTTTGAAAAGAAAGAGATTTTAGACTGTTGATGAGATTCAGGAAAATAAGATGGGGCAGCTGATGGCTATTCCAACAAAAGATTTTGCATAGTGTCTTGAACAGTGAAAGAGATGCTGAGAGAACTGTGTGAGGTCCCAAGGTGCCTACTTTGAAGGGGACTGAGGTGTCATTGTCCTATGTACAATGTTTCTTGTATCTTGCATCTTCTTCAATAAATGTCTCTATTTTTCATATTACATGGCTGGATATTTCCTGGACAGACCCGGGATGTTCTTTCCACAGAAGGCAGTAGAAGTCATTTGGCAACTGATTGAAAACAATTGCCTACAGGAATTATTTCTCCTAATAAAAAAAAGAAGTAAGTAGTTGGGACCCATACATGATATATAACAATGTTTTTATCTGTAAATGTAGATATGCATAGCAGAAGCTTGAAATCTTATTTATTAAAATATTCTTAAGCCAAGAGAATTGAAAACATATGTTCATACAAAATCTTGTGCATAAGTGTTCATTTCAGCACTGTTCATAATGGCCCCAAAGTGGAAACAACCCAACCATTTATCAACAGGTAATGAATGAATTATAAATATAGTATGTCCACACAATGAAATGTTGTTGGGCATAAAATGGACATAAAGAAGAATGAAGTACTAAGGATTTGGGGGCTCTGTTAAAATCTTGCTTCCAGTTTACAGTCTGTTTGGCTCAAATGAACTCTATTAAACTCATTAAAAAAAGAATGAAGTACTGTTATGTACTACAGCGTGGATGAACCTTTAAAACATTAAGTGAAAGAATTCAGTCACAAAAGACCACGTATTATATTAAATTAATATGGCTTTATTAACTTAAATGTACAGAATAGGGAAATCCGTAAAGACAGAGAGTAGGTTGGTGGTTGCCGGGGACTGGGGGAATGGGAGATGGGAAGAAGCTAATAGGTATGGGAGTTTCTTTGGCATGATGAAAAAGTTCTGGAAGTACTGATAATGATGATGGCTATACAACATTGCGAATATAACAAACACCTCTAAATTGCTCACTTTTAAAAGATAAATTTTATGGTGTATGAAGTATATCTCAATTTAAAAAAAATTCACAGAAGTCATTAGATCGTGAAATTGTAGATAATTTTCACTCCTTCATACTGTTTGAATTTTTCATAATGAGCAAGTTTTATTTTCATATCCAGAGAAAAAGAATGAAGATATTCTAAGTGGGGGGAAATACTAAAGTATCAGTCGCACAAGATAAAGTTCCCTTAAACTTTCATTAAGATGCAATTCATGCATCCTATTCTCCAGTACTTGAAAGTTTAAAATTATAACGAACATTGAGCTAAGCGCTTTAAAACACACACACACACACATCACTTTCTCTATAATTAACCTGGCAAAGTACAATAGCAATGATGGAAATATCTAACATGAGGAAAAAGTGAAAATGAGATTAATAAGGGGTATTTGTAGTCAACGCCCATCTACTTTATAGAGAAAAATGGTTTTCCAGAGGGTCTGAGGCAGCTAGTAGCACAATGGTCTCTGTATTCTTGTTTCTACACGTGGGGAAAAACCAGCACCACAGCGTCATCTCTTGGTTCTCCCATCAGAAAAATTACAAGCTTAATTAAGTCTTTTGGCCAAGGGTCTCATTTTACTTTTAAGTGAACATGAGAGGTAAGATCCTAGTCAGGAAACAATTTTTTCAGGACAGGAATCTGGGTTTAGAGAGTTCTAGAAAAGTGAGATGGAGACCCAGTCCAGAGTGTTCAGGTTGACATCAGTGTGGCAAACACAAGGCCCAAGGGCCGAATCCGGCCCTCCACCTTGTTTTATCCAGCCCAGCACCTTGTTTGTACCTGGTGGCAGCACCGAGCTCTTGCTTAACTTGTTAAGGAGTAGTTACATTTATACAGTCCTAAAATTACATTCGGCTCTTTGAAGCAACCATGAGGCTGATGTGGCCCCTGGTGAAAATGAGTGTGACAGCTCTGGTGTGGCGTGTCTTTCCCTGGGTGAGGGGCTGGTGAGTCTGCATAGGGAGCCACATTCAGCCCAGAGATTTAGACCAAGCTGAAGGCTGCAGACACGACTCAAGAATCTCACTATCCAGTTACCAAGAATTCCTCCCAGAACCCAAAAGGTGCCATTGACTCCTCTGCATTCAAGGTTAAATGAGAATCAGTGGTTAGTGTTTCTTCCATAGTCTGTCCTTTCAGCATTGAAGGAGGTGAGTGAATAATAATCAAAGAGCCACAAGTCTGAGCGCCCCCCCCCCCCCAGGCATGAAACAGATCCTGTCGAACAGGCAAGGCCTTTGCCCTCAAGAGGTGTATAGTAAAACATGGCAGGTGAGAGCAGCCAATGCGTAATCAGCAAAGACCTCGCATTTGGAAGAGTTGGATTTATGTGTAGGTGTGTATGTGTACCAATTTCTAAAAAGGCCATGGCTTTGGTTCTTTACAAATAGCACATTATAAATGTAATCGGCCCAAACATTGTTGCTAGTCACAGTTTTGATCTGAAAGGTCAAAGGGAAATAAAATAAATAAATAAACCCTGTGACTTAACGGAATTTTGTTAAACGTTATTTGGCCAGGAGCAGTCATACCTGACGCAGTGATAAAGCCTATTACTCCCTGATTTATTATTTGAAAAAGGAAAGGGCAAAGAAAATGTTCTCCCTTACAACTCTGGCAAGAAAACACAGGCTCTCGCTATGCCTTTACTCAGGCAACTTCGTGCAGAACGAAACCAAAACCACAAACAGCACTGTGGCTCAGAGCATTTTTGCTTGGCATTACCCATAATATTATGCTAATTCAAATCTGCAACGCAGATTACATTAGCAAGGTGTAACAAGAGGCAATCAGAGTTCATAAAGTATGTTTTCTCCTTAGCCCTGCCTGACACTGTGCCTTAGAGGTTGCATAAACCTCTAGGTCTAACGTTGGAGATGACAGGCAGAGACTTAATATGATGTCTGATTGCTGAAGTTTACTAATAAGCACTGATAGCAATCTGTACCTTATGTTGTGTATAAGGTACAAGTCTAATCTGGGAAAGGGTGGCTTCCACAGCTGGGGGAGTGAATGCTCATTTTATTCAAACATCCTGAACTGTATCCGGCACATGGTGGGCTCTCAATAAATATGTATATTTGTAATGGTGGATGAATGAATAAACTACTACTGGGACACATTATATTAGTTTTCTAGAGAAACACAGCTAATAAGATATAAACATATACATGTACATATACATTATAAGTGTATAGGTGAATGTATAAATGTCTTTGTATTGTTTGCATATGTATGTACTGTATACCATTGGCTCTCCAGGCCCTGGACGCCTCAGCCTCCATAACTGCGTGAGCCACAGTTCATACTCACAGTTTACGTAAGTTGGCTCACGCAGTTGTGGATGCTGAGTCCAGACTCAGGAGAACTGATGGTCTAGGTCCAATCCAAGTCTGAAGGCCCTGAGAAGAAGCAGAACTGATGGTGTTAATTCAAGTCCAAGTCTGAGTTTGAAGGCAGGAGAACAACGTCCCAGATCAAGACAGGCTGAGAGAGAAAATTTGTTCTTACTCAGCCTTTTATTCTGTTCAGGCCTTTAATGGATTGGATGAGGCCCACTTACACTGGGGAGGGCAATCTGCTTTACTCGGTCTGCAGAGTCGGATGTTCATCTCACATGGAGACATCCTCACAGACACCCAGAAATAATGTTTAACCAATATCTTGGGCGCCCTGTGGCTCAGTCAAGTTGACATACAAATTTAACCATCACACACACATTTCCCAAATCCCCTGCCTACCTCACCCCCATAGTAGAACAAGTTGTATAAACCAGGCACCCCTTTTCTGACTTCTTTTGTAATAAATGACATGAATTTGTGAGACCAAAGTAAACTGTGTGGTTCATGGCCACAGATCAATATTTTCTGGGCATGAAGCTAATTGGTACAAAAGAAGTGCATCCGTGATTCCTGACAGCTTTCAGTGCCTGCCAGATACACTTGATTAGTTGGCACTGTGCTCCCTTAATCACCAGCCGCCCTTTAGTACGTGGAAAATCAAACTGCCGTCAGAGTGTGGGATGCCAGGACTAGCGAACAGGACAGGCGAGGGGCAGAGTCTGAGCATGTGCGCTGGATCAGGGAGCGGACAGGCAGACTGAACAGAAGGCCAGGGTTAACTTACAGCATCTCAGCTAGGAATTTTCAGTTAGAATTACCTGAGAACTTTTAAAACTACCCATGCAGCCTTTCTCCAGACCAATTAAATGAGAATCTCTTGTGGGGTGGGAAATGGTGGAGCCAAAGTGCAAACCTTTTTAAATGCAACTCTGGTGATTCTCAAGGGCAGTATGAATTGAGACCCCTATTCTGGGCTCCAATCAGTTCTTTATGAGAGTGAGATGGAAATGAACAGAGTGAGATGTGAAAACCAATTCAGTGGAAAAAGTGGTTCCTGAACCTTCCTACGTGTTGGAATCACCTGGGGAGCTTCAAAACTCACCTAGGCCTGGGTTCCACTTTCCAGGTTGTGATGAATGTGTCTGGCTGCAGCTTGGGCTCTGGAATTCTAAGAAAATCTCCCAGAAATGCCTAATATCTAATTCCATTCGCATCTACAGAACAGAATTCACTTTTAAAATTTTTGAATTGTGGTAAAATACACATAACATAGAATTTACCATTTTAATCATTTTGAGTGTACAGTTCAAGAGTGTTACATACATTCAAATTATTGTGCAACCAATCTCTAAAAGTCTTTCATTTGGACAAACTGAAACTCTATGCCCATTGAAAAAACAACTTCCCATTCCCCTCTTCCCCCCAGGTCCTGGTAACCACTATTCTACTATTCTCTCTATGAATTTGACTATTCTAGGCACCTCATATAAGTGATATCGTGTAGTATTATACCTGTGTTTTTGTGACCGGCTTATTTCGCTTAGCAGAATGTCCTCGAGTTTCATTCACGTTATAGCATATGGCAGAATTTCCTTCCTTTTTAAAGCTGAATAATATTCCATGGTATGTGTATACCACAGGTTGCTTATCTATTCATCTGTGGTGAACATTTGGGTTGCTTCCTTGTCTTAGCTACTGTGAAGAGTGCTACTGGAAACAGCAGTATACAAATAACTCTTTGAGACCCTGCTTTTAATTATTTTGGTTGCATCCACAGGTGGAATTGATGGATTGTATGGTACTTCTATTCTTAAGTTTTTGAGTATTCACCATACTGTTTTCCAAAAGAGCTGCACCTTTTTACATTCCCACCAACAGTGCAGAAGGGTTCCAACTTCTTTCTACTTTTTCTATCCTTACAAACACATGTTATTTTATTTTATTACTGTTATTTTTTGATAATAGCCATCCTAATGAGCATGAGGTGCAGAATCTGCATTTTAACTAGATCTGCTGGCGATTGTGTTTGGTTCCAGTTTGAGAAGCTGCTCCACTGCCCAAACTGGCTCTCTGGCTGGAACATTGCCTCCCTCTTATTTTGCAGCACTGACTAGGGTGGTATATTTTCGAGGTTTATTTGGCTTTACAAATAACCATTATGGCTTGAGCCTGTTTAACCTCTGCTTTTTGTACTTTTGTTCAATGGCAGCTTTGGTGACAAGTGCCCTCTGGGCTCAGATATAGAGGTTTTTAAACCAGGGGCAGCTGACTACTTCTCCTGAGGTCCCATGTGGTCCAATCTTTGTAAGGATACCAGATAAAAAGAAACAGCCCTAGTAGCCCCAAGTAATGAAAAGGAAGCCTAATCTTGACCTTACAGTTGCCAAATAATATAAAAAAGAATAAAAAGGAAGCAAGACCAGAACACCTAGCAGCATTTCTTGAAACCCCTTTCATTTTTGCTCTCCATTTCTCTCCAGTTTCACAGTGCTCTGGAGCCTCTCATACACCTCCTCCTCCTCCATCTCTCTCTCCTCTCCCCTACTCTTCTCTCTCCCTCTCCTTATTGATATGTCTGCCTAGTCTCTCTTCATAAACAGTTCCCCTCTTTAGGTTCTTATCTTTTAATTCTCCAAGACTGCTCCTCCAAGTCCTAGAACTATCTGAGAAAGCCGTGTACTTCTCTGAGGACCACTGAAAGGCCAGCGGGCAGAGAAAGACAACATTTTTCTTTCTCTGGGGCAGTAAGAGCTTGGGAACTCTGACATGTTAATGGCTGGGTTGCACATTTGTTGCCTCTCCTGGACTGTGAATTCATTGAGGGCTCCTTGTCTTACCCCTTGTATATCTTCCATCATAGTCTGGTTCCTGATTCATGGTGAATGGTCAGATATGCGTGAAACTGACTTCTTGGTGACCTAATCTAGGTATGGGGAGGGACAAAGTTATTTCTCCTCTACCCTCCTAGGTCCTCTGGCTGGGGCTGTTGAATTAGACTGACAAAAGACAGATTAACAAGAGAAAAATACACAGAAGTTTATTAACATGTGCATTGTGCATATACATGGGAGCACTCAGAGATGAGTAACTCAAAGATGTGGTTAAAGCTTGGGCTGATGTAGTATCTTCAAAAAATACATTTTTAGAAAACTGACAAGACAAAGGAAAAGAACTTTGAGTTTCTAGGGCATCAAATTGGGGGAAGGTAAATATATAGAGGAACTAATGGAAGATAAGAGCTAGTTAGTAAAATGTATTATATAGATTCCTTCGGTGCTGTTTCCACGCTAAGGTTCTAGAGTTGTCTCCAATGATTAACTTTTATCTTTCCTGGGAGAGCAGGAAGTCAGGGGCACCATTACAAATTTATATTATGCTTTTAGGCAAACTGGAGAAGGGCAGAGAACTTTTCTTGTATCTGCTTCTTCCCAACTGTCTTTAGCTCAAAATAACCAATGTGTCAAAATGGCATATTTCAGGGTGGTCTATTCAGCTACTCTTCACAGATAACTCGGATTCCAAGTATTGATTATGTTTCCAGCACTGAAAAAAGAGTACCACGATGGTCTGGTTGCAACAGTACCTATGATTCACTCCCTTCCTCCCTGATGACCCAGAAATAAAACTTCTCAAGAGCTTCAGTTGCTCTTGTAGCTTCTGGCATGTAGCTGACATTCTCAACAAGACTCCTTGATGGAGGTGATAGTTTGAAAATCCAGAAACCAGCAGGTCTCTTTGGAAGCAGTATTTCACTGTTGCCTTCTCATGTATAAAATCAGTACTTGTTTGTGACCTGGAGCTGGGTACAGGACTTCTTTCTTATTCCTAAATAGATATTCTCCCAAATGATTAATCACTCTACACCGCTGCTCCTAATGACAGATGACAGCTTATCCTTGTCTTTCCTGCTTTTGAACATTGACATTAATCTGTGATTAAACATTAAGGAAAATGCACTGTCTCCATAGTACATGTGTGACCTTCTCCTGTGGTCCTCAGAACGCTGCACCTATGAAAGGACTTTAACATTCACCAACAGTATAGGCTGTAAATATAAATTTGCTTAACTTACAACATTAATCTTTCTGTGGCTCTGGACATAAAATATTAAGGAAAATACCACAACTTATTACAGCAAATCCATGGGCTGATACGATGGATGCTGTTATGTTTCAAAATTTGCCAAGTTTACATTGATAAAGTGACTTTATTCTGGGAATATGGAAAACAGTGCCTATGGTTCTAATCCTGTGTGACTTTGACTTTGTCTTCAACTTACATAAAATAGGAAATTGGCCCAATATGGCCTCATTCATCTTAATAACTCCTCTACTGATGGAATTTATAGGGAAGGTAGTGTTATTATTCTTTCACTAGTGAGGTCTACAGAGCATAAGCCTTCAGTCAAACTAGCAAATTCTGTATTGGTTCCAGAACCAAGAGAAAAAGAATGGGTCTCTGGCTATATCTACTTTAAAAAAGAAACTTAAAAAATTGCTGTTGTGCAGTGCGAATGAGGATGTTTTGTCAATCAAAGGCGGTTGAGTCTCACAGACTAAATCTATTCAGGTCTGTTGGTAAGAATCGACTTGTCAGTCCCGTGGAACAACTGGTCAATTCAGTCTAACCACCACTTTGATAGATTTTTTTCAAAAAAAGAAAACTTAAAATGTTTGATTGATCTACCAAATTGACTGCATGTGGACCAACAGCTTGTGAATTGTTACAATTAAGTTAGTCTTTCTGAGAGCTTTCCAAAAAAAAATAATCTGACTCTAAATTCTTGTTCTTGGGCAATTATTAAACAGCAAAGGTCCAAATATCCCCCATTTTCTTTCCATATCCATTGACTGTGACATGAATTTTGATATGGTCCATATTTGTGTTAGAATTTTCTTTTAGCTGTTAGTGTAGGAGACCTGAATAATACTTATACAAGATAGAGGTTCATCTTTCTCACATGTAAAAGGAGCATGGCGAATTGAAGTAGCTCAGAAGCAGGACATGAAGGTTTTTTCCTTGACAGGCAAAAGCAAATTGCTTCTTGTATCCAGGGGTGTCCAACCTTCTGGCATCTCCAGGACACACTGAAAGGAGAAGAGTTGTCTTGGGCCACGCAGTAAATACATTGCAACATATAATTACAAAAAAAATCTCATAATGCTTTTTAAAATATTATTTTATTGTTGTTCAATTACATTTGTCTGCATTTTCCCCCACTTCTCCCCTCACCCCAGTCAAACCCTCCTCCCTCCCTTGTTTCTACCCTCCCCCTTGCTTTTGTCCATGTGTCCTTTATAGTAGTAGTTCCTGAAAATCCTTTCCCCCATTATCCCCTCCCACCTCCCCTCTGGTTACTGTCAGATTGTTCTTACTTTCGGTGTCTCTGGTTATATTTTGCTTGCCTTTTTCTTTTGTTGATTATGTTCCAGTTAAAGGTGAGGTCATATGGTATTTGTCCCTCACTGCCTGGCTTATTTCACTTAGCATAATGCTCCCAAGTTCCATCCATGCTGTCTCAAAGGGTAGGAGCTCCTTCTTTCTCTCTGCTGCATAGTATTCTATTGTGTAAATGTACCATAGTTTTTTGATCCACTCATTTGATGATGGGCACTTAGGTTGCATCCAGCACTTGGCTATTGTGAATTGTGCTGCTATGAACATTGGGGTGCATAGGTTCTTTTGGATTGGTGTTTCAGTGTTCTTAGGACAAAAATCTCATAATATTTTAAGTAAACTTATGATTTCCACATTCATAGCCATCGTGGGCTGCATGGGGCCCACAGGCCACAGGTTGGACACCCCTATTAGGCTTATTAGATTAGAGAAAAAGCATTCATAAGCATAATAACTGAATATTAGATGACCAGAGTTGTGTCAATTTTCTCCAGTACGGAGAACTTTAGGAAGAGTAGAAACAACAGAAGTTGGTGAATAAGACTCCGATAATCCACTCTCGTGCTCTAAGGTCCATCTGTTCACTGCACATGTTAAGCAAGTGAGTTAAACAGGGGACATAATAGAAATAATCACTCCTTCGCCTTTCTTTGACGATGATACTAATTTCAAGAGTTCTCTTAAAAGTATAGCATTGCTTTTGGTTTACTACTTTGTTAGGAAGATGCAGCTCCAATAGTGCTTACTTTGGGCCAGGATGCCCATTTGAGATTCTGGTATTTCCTGGACTCATTCCTTCAAACCGTAATTCCAGAACTGGGGGAAATAACCAGAGGCTGGATTAACAGAAGCTTTATGTCCACCATGAGAGGGACTTGGACTCAAACTCTATTTATCACTGGATCCCCATAGGGAGAGTTCTGCTCTGAGTAGGTAGGGGTGGGTTGGGGGATGTGACATTCTGAGTCCCTAGGAATTAGCACAAATTCAAAGCCATATCCAAAAAAACTGTGGAAGGTATAGGTGTTTCCCTTTCTCTAATACACAATTATTTTGGTGAGTGTATGCAGGTACTTTTGGTGGAGCGGGAGAGGAAGATTTTCATAGGTTCTTATGTTCTTTCTCAAGGTTTCTCCCTTTCATTCACTGAGTTGAGAGTCTGGTCATTGGAAGACTGGCCATGATTCTCCAGTGATGAAGTATGTTGGTGATGATGAGTTAAGTCTAGGTTCACCAGACTCAGAATTTTTTCTTTTCTTTTTTTTATAACAAAATTTTAATTCTTTATGGTATTTTAAAAAAGATTTTGTGTATTTATTTATTTTAGAGTGGGGAAAGGAGAAAGAGAGGGAGAGAGACATCAATATGTGGTTTCCTCTTGCGTGCCCCCTACTGGTGACCTGGTGGGCAACCCAGGCATGTGCCCTAGACTGGGAATTGAACAGATGACCCTTTGGTTTGCAGGCTGGCACTCAACCACTGAGCCACACCAGGCAGGGCAGATTTTTTTTTTTTCAATTATACAGGCCAGGGACATTCTTTGTAGGCTGCCCGTCTAGTTCAGTTTTAGGAACACCACGACCAGTTAGACACTACCAAAAGATCCCTACAAGTCAAATCATTCTGCTGTTATAACAACCACACCCACTCTGTTTCTGGCAGTTAAATCCTACTATTTAGTGTCTGCCCCTTTTCAACCAGTACCCATCAAACCTGTTGAAATCAGGGAACCAACCTCAATAGCAATATCTCCCACCTTCATCCCCAGAGTACAGAAGAAATTCACCAAAGCACTCTTCAAGGATTCTGGTTCTCCCCTCATCAATGTTTTCCTCAGTGCCTCAGGAAAGGGAGTGTTCTTTGGGCTTGTTTTGGTCTATGTTAGACGTTGTATATGATGAGTCCATTCCAGCATTCCTATTTCACTAAATCTCTGCAGTCTTGGCATTGCAACTTCCCTCAGCCACAGGCCATAGTGAAATCCAGGTTTTAGTCAACAAATCAAGTTAACAATGGGCTCAAGCTAAGGAGAATGAATCCAGAATCTGTGGTTAGTGTATCCATGCTAATAATTTGGCACATAAAATTATGTTTCTGGTAGAATACCATATATATTCTCCAGGTTTTTGCCAATATTAATTTCAGCAAACTCTTGCAATTATTTTGGCACGTGAATCTTTTCCTTCCATGTTTGACGTTTTCAATTGGCTCCAATGGGAATGCTGGGTCTGGAACTAGTTATAAGTCTGGAGGAAATGATGGGTCATAGGTTAGGGCATAAGGAAAACTAGAATTTCTGTGTGAATGTAACTAACTGTCTCAAATGAGATCATTATAGTCTTTAAGCAAGCAGGGCCAGATGAGCATCTTTAGATAGGGGCGGAGGGACAGCTTCTTTTGAGGAGGGGGGTACAATGAGGTTTGAGGGTACCCATAGTCACCTAGATACTCTCAAATGCCCTCCAGTTCTCGTAGCCGCCTCTTTCCCAAATAATGCCCTGACTTTCATAGAAGATATCTAGTTAGGATGTGAATTTAACCTACTTTGAAAATCAGTAACTGGCCAGATCTCACTCTGCATTTGCTTTTTGTCCATGACAGTCCTGTGACTATCAGAGATAAAAATGCTTTTAGGGGATTCCTAGACATTCCCCGTCTAGGAATAATACCTAGGTCTGAGAATTTAAGTTCTCCAGTCTGTCTTTTTGTTTTTAAAATTCACTGATGCTAGTAAGGGCAGCCTTCCCAGCCCACAATTCTTGTATTCCTTAGCCCCACATAATGGAGTCTTTGGGGAAGCAATTAAAAGGGAAGCCAAAACTTTGGCTTAGGTATTTTATTTCAAATGACAAGAGATAATCATTTAAGTCGCTGTTTTACCACCTCATACACCCAAATACTCAATTCAAACTCAACCAGGTCAAACAGCCAGAGAAAGTTCCATGTCCTTGAAGTCTGTTGTTTACCATCACTTATTGTCCAGTTTTTGTATTGATCAGACTTCCTTAGTTGCAGTCAATGAATTTACTCTGTTTACTTCAAGCAGAAAGGAATTTATTAAGGGATAAAGAAGTTAAAGAATCAATACAAAGGCTTGAAGACTCAAGGTCAGCTTCCAGAAATAACCCCACTGTGCACTTGCACATTCCAAAATAACTTTCTAAGAGAGCAACAGCATCTGCTAGAAATATGAATGCCTCATATTCATATTTCCTGTATAACTTATTTCTGAATCAGGCTAAAACGAGTGCTAATTGTTGAGTCACAATCACCCTAGGCACCCTAGCACAAGGAAGACTGGGAAATACCATTTTTTATCTATTTGTTGTTGAGAAGGTGGGATCTACAGAGTGGGTAACTATCAAAATGCTAAGAAGGTGTTCAAAATGTTTTGGACATCTGGCAAAATGGTTGGAGAATAGAAAAGGTGAGAGCAATAACAATTTACTTTTGAGATTGGGTGTGGGAGGTCCACAATTTTTTCATTACTTTCTAGTAGTTTGTATGTATATTAGTCTGGGTTCTCCAGAAAAACAAAACCAAACTAATAGGATCTCTCTCTCTCTCTCTCTCTCTCTCTCTCTCTCTCTCTCCACCCCCCTCCCTCTCTCTCTCTCCTATAAGGAATTGTCTGAAGTAATTGTGGATACCAAGAAGTCTCAAAAATCTATAGTCAACAACCTGGAGATCTAGGAAGCCAATGGTATAGTTCCAGTCCTGGTCCAAGTCTGAAGGCGGGAGAAGACCAAAGTCCCAGCTCAAGGCAGTCAGGCTAAGAGAAAAAATCTTTTTCCCCCAGCCTTTTATTCTATTCAGGTCTTCAAGGGATTGAATGAGGGATCTGCTTTACTCAGTCTATGAATTAAAATGCTAATCTCATGCAGAAGAACCATCATGGACACCCGCCCCAAAATACTATTTAGCCAAATATCTGGGCACCCTGTGACCCTGGAAAAATAAAACAAAATTAACCATAAAAATATATTGCCTACTTTTCAAAATGTATATCAAAGGTTAGATATTGTTGGTATGAGATGTAAAAAAAAGATTTGGGGGCAACTATGGGAAAAACTGATGTCCACTACCAAGTGTAAACCCTTTTCTTAAGATTTAGATTAAATGTAAGTGCAAATGCCTGTGGAAGAAGTAGTTCTTTACGTTGCTATTGGTCATTCATATTTTGCTTTGAAGGAGAATGAGTAGGTTTTCGGATGGAGTTTGGAGAGAGAATGTAATCTAGGTATTGAGGGGTGGAGGGGTTGAGAGCACCACTTAGGGATAAGGGGTGAAAGAACGGGAGTCTGAGAGCTCCAAGACAGATTTCTCCCCCTCCACATTGTGGTTGAAACTGCTCTCACTCGTAGCACCTGCCTGATATCTTTTTCCTTTTTCTTTTTTCATCTTAAGGGATATTCAAGTTTGCAGGTGCCTAGTAGATTATTTCAAGTTTGTTATGTGTCTATCAATATGCTCAGTTTCATTTTTTAAATACATGGCAGGACTCTGAATTAAAACCCAGCCTCTCTTCTTGGTTCTCTGGGCATTAGTTCACATGGTTTGAAAGCACAGGTCGGGCTATAGACTTCATTGTCTGCCGGTATTTATTTCAGTCTTGGACTGGTGGAGCCAAGGAGCAGAAAATGCACAAGGGAACTTTCTTCAAACCTAAAGGTTATGAATAATGCATAACTCTCTGTGACTCACCAAAAGCAATGGTAAACAAAACCCCAACATTTGGCCACCCCCTCAACAATCCACAGAGAGTGGTCCCACCTCTTACAAACTGTGAACAGCAATATTTGAAGGTAGAGATGGAAATCAGTGGTGCTGGTTTATCTTTAGCATCACCCATATGTTTACTGGCACACAATTAAGTCAGAACAGCGAGAGCAAGCAAAGAGAAAAAGGTATCCCAACTCAAAGGTATCTAGAGCCAGTGAAAACAATAAGACCATTCCCCTCCGCACCCCACGTAGGTGCGGTCCTTCCCTGATTTTTTTTCAGCTAATATATTGAAAGCAACACCAACTTTATCTTCAAACAGTTTTGGCTTCAAATTCTGCCTCTGCCTCTTATGAGCTGTATGTCCTTGGGCAAGTTACTTAGTTTTCCATTTTAGTTTCTTATCTTTCAGCTTTGGTTTCCTCTCATTGAGAAGGGATAGTAGCAATACTTATCTGTGTACACCCAGGGCTCTTAATTATAATCAACAGCTACTGACTTTGGCTGATTAAGCAGAAAGGATATGGGGTACCTCACAAAGCAGTGGGAGGGCTTGAGAAGCAGTCTTGAGGCTAAGCTTCTGGGGTCAAGGCCTGAAAGAAGTGACCCAATAAGGCAGCTGCTGACCCTTTTCCCCCAGAGCACGGACTGGCTGCCAGGAACTCACACTCCACTGCAAGTCTGCCAGCACTGATACACTGAGCCGGGAACTGATCTTACAACAACTGGTACCCCAGAAAACTGGAGGTCTCTGCAACTACCCTGGTCAGCAAATGGGTGTCAGGCACTGCTGCCTTCCGCTGGCTCATCATTTCTGATGAAACTGTTGCCCAGGTACATCTTAGTGGCAGACCCTGGGCTCCGATCTAGCTGCCAAGGTCTCTGGGGAAGCACTCGTAAGACAGGGAATTCCCTAAACACAGCAAAATGCACGAAAGGTGTGAGGCAATCAGAAAGCACAACATAAATTATCTCTCAAAGAGTTGTGAAAACTGAGTGAGTATGTCAATGTTTGGTGTGTTTCTGGAGTTCAAGAATGTTTTGTTTCCTTTTCTTCTCTCTGTACCAGAAATGTCCATTTGCTCATGAGTTCACTCGCGGCTGGTTTCTCTCGAGGCAGGATTTGTAAGGAAAATGGATGAGATATTTGCTTCCCTAGTATACTAGATCTTCCATGTTTTACAAATGAGAAGGCCGTAAGTGCAAATATACCAGAGTCTCTTTCTAGTATATTAATTAACTAAGATTCATTAGTTTGTTGGCCATAAACTTCCTGAAAAAAAAGGGGGGATGGGGGACAGAGAGAGATGATTCCAAAGAAAGAACATGGTTCTGGAAAGGTCTAGCAGGGGTGTCCAACCTTTTGGCGTCTCTGGGCCATGCTGGAAGAAAAGTTGTGTTAAGCCACACATAAATACAGAAACACTAATGAAAACTGATGAGCAAACAAAAGGTTTTAGGTAAATTTACGATTTTGTGTTGGGCCGCATTCATAGCCATCCTGGGTCATGTGCCACCCATGGGCTGCAGGTTGGACACCCTGGTGTCCATAACACCAAGGAAGTGGCGATTCTAGCTGGATGCCCAGGTTGTGGTGTCCTGCTGACCATGGTAGTTGAAGGAAATTGGCAAAGCTGAAATTGAGGTGGGGTGCTCAAAGAGAAATAGAGGGAATCTCTCAGGCTGATTCCGTCTACCATTAAATTTAGCCTACACTTTGCCCTGCTTAGCATAGTGGCAGATGAGAAAAAGTTTACTGCTGATGGAGGTGGGAATGAACAGTAAGCGTATTTCTAGCCAGTTCATTTTGTGATGAAAGTATCCACACACCCAGCCCCATTGAGGAAGGAGGTCTCAGATTTGCTGCCAAGTTTCATCATGGGGCATGTGGATCTTATTCTTTCAAGGTCAGTGATCTTGTTCCAGCTGCAATATTAACTTGTGCGTGAATTGGCAACGGAAACAAGTAAAGCTGTTGGTTGAGGACCAGGTTGACAGCAACCTCTCTGACCCTTTATACATGTCTGGTGTTTGAAGGGTTGGTGTGGTTGATTTTGGCAGGTCTGTCTGCTGGGCTCCAGCTTCTAGGAGCTCCAGGAGCCCACCCCATTTGTCTTGCTCTGAGCTTGTTACTGAACAAGTTCTAAGAACAGTCTAAGACTAGTCAGAGCCCCAGTGCTGTGTTGAGAGTGTAGGTGAAATATTTCCATTATTACATTGTCATAGAATTGAATGGAAGAACAAGAATGAGCTCTTTAATTCATCCAGTCCAGGAGGAGCCTCGAGAGGTCTAGACAGGGGCTGTGATTTGCCCAACATCACCTGAAAAGTGTTTAGCGGAAATGGAAATTTTCCAGAAAGGAATTGAAAGTTACCAGTGGGCATGGGAATCTCTTCATACCACCGGGCTGAGTTCAGGCACAAAACTACTATTATTTAAAAAAATAATAAATATCTTTCATGTGTTTCAGGGTTTAACCTATTGACTGAGCAAAAACCATATTGCTAATATGCATTTTACAAAAATCGTGGCAGAGGAGCACTTATTTTACTAGTTTAGCACAGCACTAGATTTCAGGGAAATATCATTCTGTTTTGGAGGGAGAGTGATGGCTGTTTATGCACAGCAAATTCTTGGGCCCTAAAATATTGCTTTGTACTTCCTGGATTCTAGGCTGGCTCTGACTCACAGTGTAAGAATCCTTTAATCATTCTGGAAAGGGCTGGCTAATTGCATTTTTCTTCTGTCCTTCCATTTCTCTCTCCCATACGTTGCTAGTTCTCTAGGTTTGAAGCTTTCTTTTCTAGTTGAGTCTCCTATCCTATACAGCCACTGGAGGTGCAGACACGGTGTGTTTCTCCGTCCTGGAACAGTACGGGTATTTTTCTCCACTTGTAAGGGACAGCCTCAGCCACATGCCCAGTCCTCACCGAGGCAGGGCATCCAGGGAAAATGAACCAGGGCCAGCCTGCACCCTGGCTCTGGCTGTGTTTTATTGGCTAACCTTTTGCTTTTCTCCTTTAAAGTCCACCTTGGTTCATCTTTACTTTCCACTGTTTCTTTTCTCACTAAGTACCTGTTTTGAGAGACTTTCCTTTTAACCAAGAAGCTATTATTCTCCGGCATATCAGATTTCTCATTATTGACAAAAGGGGCCAGGCCCACCCTTTCTTCCTCCTGTGTCTTCCTTTCCCATCATGAGCCAGCCACCTTCATGCAGAGGATTCGTTTGGTGCTCAGGATACATTCATTCACCTATTCAATAAATACTTATTGAGGGTCTGCCTTAGCAAAGGTGACCAGCTGCCCAGTTATCTGGGAGTGTCCTGCCTTTAGAACAGAAAGTGCTGCATCCCAGGAACCCCCTTAGTTTTTTTTCAAATGTGTTATTTATTTCCTTTTAGAGAAGGGGGAAGGGAGGGAGGAAGAGAAGGAGAGAAACATCGATCAGTAGCTTCTCGTACATACCCCATCAAACATTCAACCCAGGCACGTGCCCTGACCTGGAATTGAACTGGCGACTTTTTACTTTGCAGGATAACACCCAACCAACTGAGCCACACCAGTCAGGATGAGAAACACCCCTCTGTTTTGAGAAGACTCAGATAGCTGGTGACCTTAACCCTAAGTTGAGCTGGGTATCTAACCTACCACCAGCTTCTCAGGTGCTCAGTAACCTTCTGAGGTTTCAGAGGATTTTTCTCACAGAGCAAAGAATTTCATGGTAGAAAGGGCACAAAACTAGAGCTGGGGACCCAGAGATCTTGTCCCAGTTTGACCGTTGAAGAGGCAAGGGCTCAAGGGCAGATCACCACTTCAACTTCCTTCTCTGAAGAGTAGAACAGTTGAATTTGGTGTTCTTTGACTCTTTTACAACTCAAATTCCAACACTCTATTTCTAAAACAATGTAATAAACCAACCCACACTGACTAGTATTCCTAGCTAGACGAGAGATAGTAGGTAGTAAGGTTCTGCTGACATTTGATGAAGATGCTAACATTTATGAGTGCTTACTCTGTGCTGGACACATGCATTATTTACTTCATCTTCACAACTTTTGTGGGAGGTGCTTTCTTTACTTCCATTTACAGGTGAGGGACTTAAGACCAAAAGAGGGAGGGTAAGTAATTTGTCCCAAATCACATGGAAAATTGTGGATCGAAGATTAGAACCTGGGAAGTCTGACTTTCAAATCTAAACTTGAACTGCTGCTCTCACTGGCAAGAGATAAGTCAACAGTTCAAATGAACGGGCTAATTGTTTCGCTTCAAAGTACTGGGAAGAGGAAACGGGCTATTTGGAAGGAGATCTTTGCATTCTGGGCTGCTAAACGTCATGGTCCTGAAAAAGCGAGCATGGTCTTTGGAAAATTAGCCTTCTTAGCTCATGTGGAGCCCCCTCCCTGCTTTTTAGTACAAGCCAAAGGGTGGTGGAACCAATTGAGAATTAGAGCATCCTTCACCCCCACTCCTCCTTTTCCATTTTTGGAAGCCGTAGGATGTTTATTTCCACTCCCTGCAGAATCCATGAAGCATTTTAGGTGCTGTTAGCAAGGATCGGAGGGTCACTGCCAACTGCTCCCTTTGCCTCTTACTATTGATCTGAAAAATGATTGCATTTAAATCTAGTTTGCCTAAGAGCGTATGTGAGAGTGAAGGAGTGTAGGAAGATTCTTTCTAGGCACGTTTCTTCCCTTTCTTTACAAAGGATGACTTGAAATACAAACAAAATAAGGCTGTGGGTCACATCCACAGCAGCTGGCAGAGTTTCACTTAATTAAACTACTCTGATTGCTTTATTCATACATTTCACTTGCTCCATTCCCTTCCTCTGACTCCTTATAAAGGCAATACTATTTCAAGGGGGGAAGATTTAAATGCGGTTAGTCTTCAAGACCAATGCTAATTAACAACATTTATTTTACTGTGCTTGCCTACGTGAAAGTATGCAAAAGTAAATTTATATTCTGAGACTGTGACTGGTTTGTACAGAAGCATTAAAAGGAATTAACAGTTCCTGGGAACTCATCATCATTTGCTCTAAACTCCCCAGAGAGTAGTGAAATACCAGGGGCAAGAATGACAGCAAGGGCCAAAAGCCATGGTCAGCTGAGCTGCCAGCTACCAGCATGAACATTCTAAAACCCAAGTCTAATCCACTTTCTCTCCTGCTGCAGAATCTAAGACAGGCTTCCTCCTGCCTGCTGGGTCAGGGTGAAGGTCCCGATTGTGGCATTGAAAATATTTCACGGTCTGGCTCCCTCTCTCTTCAGCCTTTTGCCCCACACTCACCACTGCAAGCCAAATGTTGCGATCACATACACTGCACCCCCAACCATGATTCTCCTCATACCTCTATGATTATTTCATAACGGGTTCCCTTTACTTTTTAGGCTTCCCACACCCACCACACCCCTGCCACCTGGTAAGTTCCTCTCATCCTTTAAGCTGAAACTTGAAGCTTGCTTCTTCTGGAAGTTCGATAGGGCTCCCTCCCTCTCCTGTGCTTTCATAATATTTTGAATACTTTTCAAGGCATTTATCACAATGTGTTATAATCTTTATTGGTACGACTCTTTCCTTCTAGACTGTGTCCTTTTTTTAGTTTGTCTTATGATTTTATTTTTACATCTTTGGGTCTTTTTTTTCAATTAAAGTAATTGGGGTGACATTGGTTAATAATAAAATTATATACAGCATTTTTTGGACCATAAGACGCACCCAGGCTTTAGAGGAGGAAAATGGGTGGGGGGGGGGAAATTTAGAGCAAAAAATGTGGTAAAACATTTAATAACGTCTTTTAAAGCAGAAATCCTGTAGCGAGGTAGGTAAGCTATATGCAGACTATATGACGTATCTCCATTTTCCTCCCAAATTTGGGGAAAAGAAGTGCATTTTATACTCCAAAAATACAGTAGGTTTCATGTATACAATTCTATGACACATCATCTGTATATTGCATTGTGCACCCACCACCCAAAGTCAAATTTTCCATCACCACATACTTGACCCCTACTCCGACTGTTTCCCTCTGGTAAACACCATACTGTTGTCTCTGTCTATGACGTTTTGTTCATTTTTCTTGTTTGTTTATTTGTTGCTTTCAGGTTTATATCCCACACGTGAGTGAAATCATATAGTTCTTAACTTTTTCTATGTGACTTCTTTCATTTAGCGTGATATCCTCAAGGTTCAACCATGTTGTTGCAAATGACAGTATTTCATCTTATGGCTGAGTAGTGTTCCATTGTATATGTGCACCGCATCTTCTTTATCCAATCCTCCATCAAAGGACCCTTCAGTTGTTTCCATGGCTTGGCCACTGTGAATAATGCTTCAATGAACATAGGGGTGTATATATCTTTGCAAATAAATGTTTTCAAGTTTTTCAGGTAGATTCCCAGAAGAGGAGTTGCTGGGTCATATGATAACTCTAGTCTTAATTTTGGGGGGAGCCTTCATACTGTTTTCCATAGTGGCTGTACCAGTTTACATTTCAACCAGCAGCGAATGACGGTTCCTTTTCCTCCGCAAGTTCTCCAACAGTTATTACTTGTCTTATTGATATTGAGCATTCTAACAAGTGTGAGGTTGTATCTCAATGTAGTTTTGATTTGCATTTATCTAAAAGCTACTGCAGTTGAGTACCTTTTATTATATCTGTTGGTCAATTCAGAGCCTGGCACAACCCTGTTGCATAGGAAGTACTTAATAGATGCTTGTTGAATGGATATATTATAGCTCTTATGATGTGTCAGTTGATATTTATTGTGTGTTTACTATGTGCAAAGCATCATGTAGGTGCTCTATATGCATTTTTACTGAGAGAAAGGAAGATCTGAATGACATGAGTCACAGTCCTTTAATAAACAAAATTCTATGTGAGACAAAGAATTGAAAAGCAAAGCAGAATAAATATTGTGCAGAGATACTAGTACATGGTTATAGGAGCTTAGAGGAGTTGGGTTGGGATGGGAAGGAGGCATCCCGGAATAGGCGGCATATGAAAGGATTTTGACAGACATAGAAATAGTGGAGGAGTTGGGGCATCCAGGCTAAGGAAACAGTATGAACAAAGGAATGAAGATAAGGACATAGTATTTCCTTGGGACAAAAGGGCCTGAGAATTCTCGTCTCACTATAACTAGAGAGACTGAACACTTTTTTAAATTTTGAAATAAATCCCATTAATATCAATAAATGCATTTTCCCTAGTTGCCTGTATTTGTATTCTCTAAGCAGGAGTGGTGATTAATCATCTCCAAATTGCTCATGGATGTGAAGCAGGGTGCTCATAAGTCTTTAGCAGCAGGAAATGCTTGTTGCAAATAAACTATTCCAATTTACTTTGTGAGCATCATTTCTGATGTGACAGTACAGCAAATAACAATAATAGGAGGTGTTATCCCAGTCTTAACAAAACACAGAGAAAATGTTCATAAGTGAAAGCCATCTCCTGTTGCAAACAATGTTTTAATGGGTTTGGATACAGTTCTAGACTCTTTAAAAATATCTCCAGAAAACACAAAGTTGGTTAATACTTTACAAATGTATTTTTAAAATAAAAAGAAACAAAGTGAAAACTTATTTGTCCCTTGGCCTTCTTTTATGGAAGTTAAATACTTAAAAATCAGATACAAATGCTTTAAATGAACTAACCAGAAACTGTGCATGGTCAGTTTCTAATTTTAGGATAGAAGGCTTTTAATTTGCTAAGTTTATATATTATGTGGCAGCAATGAACAGTTTACAGACAGAAAGTATAGTTCATATTGCAAAGTTTTAAACTTAACTCAGGGATCCACTGTCATCGACAGTATGAAGTTTCTTGTTATTATAATATGAGGCCTGTTAGTGCAGTATTATGTAGACGTACTTCCTGCACTCTAGGAGTTACCATGTCAGACACTGCTGGACTCATGCATTCAGGGACTTCGGTGTCAGAATAAAGGCAGTCAACCAACAATGGTCTCTTGGATTTCTTTTCCTCCTTATTCTTTACAAGCCAACGTTCATTTTTCAGTTTTTCATAACCTGGGGAAGTAAATAGAGCATGAAAAATGATCCTCATTTTCCAGGTGAGGAAACCAAAAGGCAGAGATGATAAATCACTCACATGCAACTGGTTATTTCCTAGAAACGGAACTCTTGCCTTCTGACTTCTTGTCCATCACTACAGCATTGTGCACAGGAATAAATCTATCTCATGGGGAGTGATGTAGGGATGGAGAGCAAGAATACATGTCTGATTGCCATGGAGATCAACATAAGGAAGAATGGCAATTCTGTGATAAATGGGAAAGACCCAGAGGAAGCCTTTGCCTCACCTGCGAAGATAGAGGCCCACTGAAGTTGATATATCTGATCCTCACATAATAGGCACATTCTCACTGACACTTGGGTTTAAAATCTCCAAGTCCTTCATAGGAAACCGATTAGCATCACACAGCCAAGGCAGTAGACAGCAGCAACAACAGTCATATGGAACACGTGTAGAGTGCTCGATCGGTACCAGGCACTGTGTTAAGAGCTTTACACCCACCGTGTCTTTCAACGACAACCCTGAGAGGAAGGTGCTACTACTGCTGCTGTGTTACAGATGAGGGCATTGAAGCTTAAGTAGATTGTCAAGGGCTTACAACTAATAAACCACAGAGCTGAGAATGGAGCCCAAGCAGCCTGCTTCCAAAGCCCATGTGTATGAACTACATTATTCCAACACCTACCTGTCAGCTGTAATGTCTGTGGGGTGAGCGAATGAAAAATGTGCAGGAGTGCAGTTGAATCTGATCCTGAAGATTGAGTTCAAGTGTTAGAAAACATCTGAGAAGGCAGAGCCTCCGTGGAAAGCCCTCAGTCACAGGGACCTGGAGCCAACCCCCAAGGCTGTGTCCCAACCAAGAAATCTGGTAGCAGGCAAGGGGAGGGCATCAAAATGTCAAGGACCACACTGGTTCCTATGCTTTCCCATCCCTGTTTCCCTCTTGTTCTTCAGAAGTTAAATTCTGCTTTTTGTTTGTTTAATTTTAGGGGTAATCTTCTAGATCTGATGTGACTGCCAGTAGAATTAGGTTTCTAGCCTCTTGAATCTTTGGCATATTTTCTAACACTTAGAAGAAGACTCACTGCTTCTGATGAGATGAAGAAAATACTTTTTAAACATGTGTGCCATGGACTGAGTGCTTGTGTTCCTCGCAAATTTATATGTTGAAACCCCAACCCCAACATGATGATATTTGAAGGCAAGGCCTTTGGAAGGTAATTAGGTCATGAGAGTGGAGCCATTGGAAATGGGATCAGCGTACTTACAGAAGGAGGCCAGGGAGCTAGTTAGCTCTCTTTTCTGCCATGCAAGGATACAAGGAGTTGGCTATCTGCAACCTGGACAAGTCCCCTCAACAGGACTTGACCAGAGTGGCACCCCAATTTCAGATCCAGCCTCTAGACCTGCGAGAAATTTCTGTGGTCTATAAACAAAATAGTACAATATTGTGTTATAGCCCCCCGAGCTGACCAAGACAATGGAATATGTGGAGCCTTCTCTCTCAGTGGAGAGTGTGTTCTGTTCACCCCCACATCCTGCCTCTGTTCTCAAAGCTCAGTGTGAAGCAAAGCTGAGCTGTGCCCCCGAGAACCCATCATTTACTCCCTGTGGGCCTGACCCATTCCTATAGTGAGTCTCAAAAGAAATGCTGTGCAGCAGCCCTTTGAGATGAAATGCTTTCCTATTGAACCAGAAAATAATTGCATCCTCCCATTTACTCTTTAGGGTACAAATTGATCTGACTTGATTTGTCAGAGAGCCAGAACTGCAGGCAAGTAGACGCGGGAGAAATCAACCAATCTTTTAAGCCAGCAGTAATTGTTCCTCCTGTCAGCTGGCTAAATGACTTGTATCTGGAGGAGATGCTCAGAATGAATCTGAATGCCCGAGGTGACAGAAACACAGAGCATTCCAAAGTGGGTTCTAACAGAGTAAGTGTTTCTTCGTGTTTTACAAGGGTTTTTGGTTCCATGCTTTTCCCTTTTCTCTCATATCTTGTCCCCGGGGGCTAGTGTCCTCCAGCTGCAACCGAAGGTGTGCGTGTAAATAATGGCGAGGAAAAATGGCTTGTGTGGGGATGAGAAGAAATGAGGATTAGCATTTACTCTGAGAATGCACTTACTTGTGCCTTGGTCATTAACAAACCCGGGAAATTCCTATGGAGTAGGCACCACAACAGAGGGGGTGAAGACCCATTGCTGGTGACCTGTTCATCATTTTTAAGTTAAAAAAGGAGATACTTTACACATACAGAAAACTGTGAAAAGGAATGTAATTGATTCTCATGTACCAAGCAACATTTAATAGTTGCCATTTTGCCATATCAGCATTGGTTCCCTCCTTCCCCTTCTTCCTGCCTTTCTTAGAAATAAAGTGTTGTGTAGAGTTAAATCTCCATATTTCTACCCCATATAGAAAGTTTATTCTTTTCTTTCCCCATCCAGAGGGAACTACTATCATAGCACTAGAATTTATCTTTCTTGTTCATTAAAATTACTTTTACTGTGTGGATATATATGCAGAAAGAATATGTAGTACTTTTTGGAGGGTGGGCTTTTAATTGTAGTCCTTGTAGTATATTCTCTATGTGTCCTTTTAAAACTTCTTTATGTTGGACATTATGTTTTGATTTACCTGTGTTGATACTAATAGACTGTGTTCAATTATTTTAGCTGCTGCATCGTATTGCTTTGCATGAGTAACTCCAAATTTATTTCACTCTATCCTGTTGATGAACATGTTTTTCTCTGCTGCAACACATATTCTTGTTGAGGTCTCCTCAGGCCCATGTATGAGGTTTTTCTCTTCAGGGTCTATACTTCAGGGTGGAATTGTTGGTTCACAAGATAAACTTCCCTTCAATTCTGCTCGCTATTACCAACTTATTAAACTGTGCAATTAAAAGTAGTTTATATAGCATTCTCCTAATGGTTATATTAAAAAAGAATAAGCTGTAGGAGACCAATAGCAACAAAATGTTATACAAAATTAGTTGATCAGGCTAATCATGTCTGTTTCCTGTAACCTGGTGCTTGATAGTGATGCCTGTCTTTCCCTTCTTGAAATAAGAATACAATGCAATTTTTATACAACTTGAGATAAAATAGTGTCTGGACTCTATATTATTCCACCCTACATAGACAAAAGGCAGCTAAGCTGCATGAGAGGCCCTCACTTAACCCGCTGAGCTCCAAACTTTCATTCCATAGTTTGGAAGGGACTTCTGACACCTTCCCCCAGAGGCTCCCCTAGTTATTTCAGGGTGTCCCCAAGGTGTTGGCATATCATGCATACACAGAAACAGGTTTGCTCTGTGCTCTGGCTACTTTATCAGGGGCCCTGATCTCTGTGTCGGATGACTGGGCCCTCAGTGATAATGGGACCCTGCTAAACACATCCACAGTCTTTTCTTCTTAGAAAGCCCATAAAGTGCTTTTATGCATGGCAGAGTTGGGGGAGGGTGTGGAAGGGACTCTGTTGCCAATTCTGTCTCCTGGGCTCTAAAGCAGCCTGTGTGTCCTACATCTCCCCACGGCCTTCATAAAGCTTCTGGCATAATTACTCTTTACTTTGAGATTCTAAATTAGTCCTTTGTGATGGGGCTGAGGTCAGGGTGGGGGAAAACATCATCATCCTGCTTGCCCTTCTCTCCCTCTAGACACCCGCTATCAGCGCTGCCCAACGTTGTCCAGTCTAAGTCCAAAGGCCTCAGGTGTAGCCTTTCCTGCACTGGGGAGATACAACCCGACCCTAGTACTTTCAAACACGTCCAAACCTCTGCTGTAGTTCAAGCAAGGCACCCTGTTACAATGGAGTCACTAGCGATGTGGAGAGGCCCTTGGGGGGGCATTCATGGTTTGGGCAAGCCAGCAGCAAAAGCACATGCAGACACCAGACTTGTTGTAAGTGGAGAACAGAGCTGTAGATGTGTAGAAGAAAAAGCTTGATAACTCCCCCGGCCTGGCCCACCTAGCATTTCTGAATCATGTTTGAAGAGTCTTTAGATGTTACCTATTTTGTCATTCTATTTTCGTTATTAACTGTTGTGTAACAAGCCACCTCAGATTGTAGTGACATAAAATAACAGTGTTTTCTCACAGTTCTGTGGGTTGGCTTAGTGGTTGCTCTGCTATTTAACCTGGACCCACTCGTGTGACTGTGTGGAACTGGGGGGGGTGTTGAGGGGGAGGCCCAAGATGGCCTCATGCACGGGTCTGGCAGGTGGCACCAGGTGTCAGCCGGAGTGCCTTGTTCTCCGTGTAGTCTCTCATTCTAGTTGGCTAGACGGGGTTCCTTACATGGCATTCTTGGGGCAGCATTTCAAGAGGGAAGAAGCTACAAGGTCTCTTGGGGACTGGGCTCCAGAACTCATACGACTACATGTCTGCCACATTTGATTGGTGAAAACAAGTCACAGGACCAGCCCAGATTCAAGGCAGAGAAATTGTCTACCCCTTGAAGGGAGTAGTTGCAAAATATGGTGGCCACATTTTTCAGTCTACTGTACCACTCGATCCCTGCTATAGCATCAGTGATATCGTTCTACTTGAATAAGGCTGATGAAGGAGTCCTTATTCTTTTTTGAGCCAACCTGCTTCATTTGACCACCATCTCCCTTGGGGAGAGAGCTTGTCAGTAAGAAAGTGTACCCAGGGCTGTATATCTCAGGAAATTAAGTTGTCATAAATAGCTGGATGGCGTGAAGATCCAGGGGAGGTGAGAAGATGCTAACATAGTTTTGGTCTAGTGCCTTCTTACTCATAGGGCATTCATTGGACCACTAGAAGAATCTTGGTCCCACCCCAGAACTACTGAATCAGAATCTGAATCTTAAAAAGATCACCATGTAATTCATATGCTTGTTAAAGTTTGAGAAATACTAGCCCTGAGAGCCTTCCTGATACTATTAAGTCATATGCAATGAGAGGTCCCACATAAAACTAGCCTTTATTCCAGTAAAGACCTGTGCCTGGAACCACCCAAGGCTTTCCAAGAATAGAATGAGCCTCACTGTCTGGAGGAGCCCACAGTCTATGGCCCTTTCCCTAAACAGGGGTTCTTAACCATTTTTTAAAAAGGCTTTTTGAGGTATAATTTGTATACCACACAATTTACCCATGCAAAACTCAGTGTTTTTTAGTATAGTCACAGATATGTGTAACCATAACAGCCAATTTTGGAGCATTTTCATCACCTCAAGAACTATCCTTTAACTATCTCCCCATAGCCCTTTATTTGCACCCCTTCTCCATCCTGACTTCAGTAGCCACTAATCTACTTTCTATCTCTATAGATGTACCTGTTCTGTACCTTCATATAAATGGAATCATATAATATATGGTTCTGAACTATTTTTGTATGACAAACCTTTATTGAAATGCTAATGGAAACCATATACTTCTCCCCAGAACATACATACACAAATATATTTACTCCAAATTTCATAAATTTCATGAGTCCTCTGAAACCTTGGATGAGGGAGCCAAGGGTAAGAACTCATGCTATGTGGCCAGTCATAGGTAGTTACTGTAGGCAGGTCCTACTCTGGTTTGAATCCTACTGGCAGAAGGGATGGGACCATGCAGAAATAGGTCACACAGGGTTATCACCACCTCAAGGCAGAGAGTGACTTAAAGCAACAAGTAAAGGACAGGCCACCAAGTGTTTACAGAGCTGAAGAAACTGTGTTCATAACACATAGTTTGACAAGGAGGGGGTGATGCTGAACAGATGTGTCATTTGCAATTATTCTTAAAGATGTTAATTATGCAAATAGAATCTCTGATTAGGGTTCTAAAAAAAGAACCCCATGTATCATGGGGTGTTAGGTGTGCACAATCAGGCACACTGGCTGACTGTTTCTCCAGGAAACACGGTTGGTTCCCTCAGGTAATCACCTGGGACTCCTGTTTCCTATGTGCCACCTTGAAAGCCAGAGAGTGGTTCTGTGGGGCACTTTCCGGCTACAGAACCTTAGAGCTGGAAGTAATCTTTGAGATCATGGAGCCTGGCTCTGGCCTTGAGCAAAGGTAGAAACTGAGGCTCAGAGAAATTGTTGTCATGTGTCACTACCTAGTGAAGATAAGAGCTCATATCTTTTATATTATTGATTCACTTTCCCTTGCCTTCTTGCATCAGTGAGGACATAGGTCAACTATCAGTTTTCTTAGTCAGGGTCTACTTTAGCTTTATGTGGAGTAAGGGTCCCTAACCTACTTAGGGTGTGCATGTGGGTGTGTGGGGGGGGAGGGGAAAGCAAGTAAACGGATTAACACAGGGGTTAGGTTCTAAGTTGTGCTATTCAATGGAGGAAACACTAACCATCTGTGGTTGTTTAAATTAAAATTAAATAAAATGAAAACTTTAGTTGCAATAGTTACATTTCAAATACTCCGTGGCTACTTATGGCTAGTAGCCACCCTATTGGACAATGCAGAACATTTCCGTTACTGCAGAAAGCCCTGTGAAACACCTTTTTGGAGCCTGGAGCCAAATGTTCTGAGTCGGAATCCCAGTTCTGCCACTTAGAGTAAAAGCTTGAGTGCATTATTTAATGTTTCCAAGCCTCAGTTCCCTCATCTGTCAGATGAACATAATATGCACAGTATATGCCTCATTGGTTTACTGTGAAGATTACAAACGTAAATGAGATAATGTATATCAAGGGCTTAGTAAAAGAAGCTTGCACTTACTACGCACTAAATAAACATTATTATCATCATGAAGCATCTCAGCATCCTGCTTAGGACTGTGTGGTCTCTTTTCATGGGAGTGATGCAACTGGTTCCCTGGAGAAGTAAGAATTATGTACCTGGGACACTAGGACTCCAGGAAGTCGAAGCCTTGGTTGGTTGATAGTGAAAGGAGGTCAGGAATGTGGAGATGGAGGCTAAAAGAGGTTGAGGCCGGAGGGATAATGGTCACGTTCTGGGAACAAGGAGAAGACAAAGGGGCGTGAATTGTGAGAAGTGATGGAGGGCAACGAAGATCACCCCACTTCACAGATTTGTCAAGGGCAGGCCTGACAAGGCCCATGTGTGGCAGAGACAGCCATCGATCAGTCTGTGGGGCTGTTTAAGGAGTCCTCACTCCTCAAGTCCAGTGTGCCGACTGCTTGCCTCCTTGTCCACAAGAGGGAGGCAAGGGAAAGAAGTGAAAGAAATCCTAAACGTCTGGCTGGTTCTTGGCTGGCTGCTCTGGCCAAAGGTTTGCTGTCCAGGAAGCTGAAGTTCCTGATGAAAAGGAAACTTCCTTTCAGGCAAAAGCTCACAGGTCTCAGCTATGTCTTCCTTGAACTCATTACCTCAGTAGAAAGCATGCTTCCCAAAGCTGCTGTGTTACTCAGAAAGCCATATTTCAGGCCCCTCAGGAGGCCTGGGACAATTTTCACACCTGGCTAGAGGCTGTGCCAACCCTCTAGCAATCCCTCCCCAAAATGGGTTCACAGACACAGGACACAGAAGAGGTGAGTGAAGTGGGAAGAGGTGGCAGTTATCCAGGTAATTGGGCCACTATGGCTTGCCCCTCCACAATATCAATTGTGTTGCCGGGGCTCAAAAAGCATTGTGTTAGGCATTGGGAGAAGGTATTGAAAAATAATTCTCTTTGCCTTTAGGGGGTTTTCGTGTAATTGTGGAGCTAGGGAGCCAATGGACAGAAGGGGCTGAGAAGGGCAGAAGGGAAAGAACACAATAGGACCCGTGGATGCATTCTGTTCCTTGGCCTGCCGTTGGTTAGTAGCATGACTTTGGGCCAGCTGTTGTCTGGGTCTCCTCACTCCTATCGTGAATAAATTTAAGCTGATGGACTGGATGATTTAAAAGAAAAGTTCTTCATTCCTAGAAGTCAAATTCCAATTCAGATGTGGGGATGCGAATATCTATGCCATGGAGGAAGATTCTTCCATGGGGCTGTCAGATTTATCAAATAAAATGGTAAGATGTTCAGTTTCATTTGGATTTCAGATAAACAATGAATAACTTCTAAGTGCATATGCCCTGCAATATTTTGGACATAGTTATACTACCAGATTGTTTGTCGTTTATCTGAAATCCAAATCTAGGTGGGCATTCTGTACATGATTTGGCAACCTCTGCCTTCCACCAAACATGTCTGTCCCTCTCACCACATGGGGAGGGCGTTTCTGCCTCTCTCCACCCTCTTACTGGGACCTTCTGATCAGTCTGGTCAGAATCTGCAATGTTCCTTTGACTGGCAAGGATGACTGGCTGCTACTTTGGCTTTCACTGCCTGGACCCAGGGGCTAAGAGCTCTCTCCCTCTCCCTCCCCCTTTAGAGAGACCCCTGAGTAGGGCTGCCCATGGGAAAGAGTTTAGTAAGCCTCCCTTTGTCCTGGAGCCCTGCTCAGACCTCATGCATTCTAATGGCTGGGTGAGCAGGCTTGTCAGTTCTGAGTGCCCATTCATCACAGGCATGCCTGAGTGTTCAGGCCCCAAGGTATAGATTTGGGCAGGGAGCAGAGGCCCCATTTATCCTAAAGGTTAATCTTTTTTTACTCCAGTCTATCATTTGCCAGTGAACTCTGCATTTGGGGGCTTATTGGACACTTGCTGGCCTAGTAATAAGCTGATGCTTTTGTTCCCATCGGGCCAATACGTTTCTGTGTTTTCTTGTTTGACCTAGAAGGAAGGAGCTTTGAGACTTAGGTCACAAGCCTCTTAACATCATTGTCGTGTCTATGAATCAGACTTATTGGCCCATCTAGATTCAGCCTCATTGATTGTAAAAAAAAAAAAAGTAAACAACATGTAATGTCTTTAGGCTGGAGTAGGAGGAAAGGATCAGATATAGATCATCCTGAGACAAGTCTTGTTTATGTCTAGAAATGACCTGGCAACTTTATGCTGCGAATAACTTCTTGCTGTATGAAAGAAAATGGGGAGAGCTCTAGCTTGGTTATCCAGCCCTGACCTTTCTAGTTACGGACTTTTAAAATGAGATGCTTATCAGAAGATATGTCTTGAGATCCTTTGCCAGTGGATGCTGTCATCACAGTCACTGAGATGTTCACAGCTGAGGCTCTTATTTCTTGCTTGGACCTTTGCCACACACAGCACTGTAACGCCATGCCTCCTATACTTGGCTTTCCGCAACCTGATTATGTCACTACGCTGGCTAAATGCTTGCTCTTTCCTGCAGAAGCAAGTCCAAACTCCTTAGCACGGTACCTGAATCCTTCCCAGATGGATATGACACTCTGTATTTCAGCTTTTCTCCTGCTACCACCCTCTCTGCTCCCGGCACTCCAAGTTGTAGCCAAAATTAACTGATAGTTGTCTCCTTAACATTCTCCTTCACATCTCCAAAACTATGCACATATTGGGCCTTCCGTTTCTAATGCCTTCTTCTTTTCTCCCTAGGGAATGTTTTCTTGTAAGAATTAACTCAAGTGTCAGCTGTCCAAAGCCTTCTTCAATTCCCCTGTTCCTGGCTGAATTCCCCTGTTCCCTGTCCTTTGGCTGTCAGACTCTGCCCTATTGCATGGTGACCATCGAACCAGGTACCTATTACTCCCCTCATCTAGGAGCTCCATGAGGGCAAACATTGTGTAGCGTTCACCTTTGTGTCCCATCTCAGTGTCGCACGCCTTCCCTATTTCCTGTATTACAGTGTCTGTCTGGCACAGCAGGGCATTTAATAAGTAATTGCTGCATGCACGGGGACAAGAGCATGTAGCCCAGATAGCTGATTGTTGACATTTGTTTGGTTGTGTGAATTTTCAGATGAAATAAATTTTCAGGGTGGGAGGGACTGCATTGAAATGTTAGTATAGGAACGTACTGCAGCTCATAAAAACCCAGTACGCAGATACTGTCATTCACACGAGGGGTGTCGATCTTTATCTCAAGGCACAAATCAGAGCAGAGCCACAGCATGAGACACTTGTAATAGGCTATCATTAACACTAGTATTAGCATTCCGTAATTTTTCCTTCTTTTGGCGATTTTTTCCCTTCTTTGGGATAGAGCATGTCTATTTGGGTATCAAACCGTATCACATCAACATGTGTTAAGCATGGTGACTTATGAAAGGGATTTTCCCCTTTTGTTGTGTGAAATTCAATACATCAGCAAAATAACTCTGTTGACAAGTGCTTTGGGAGAGGCTGTGAGACTGATCACGGGGATAAAAGGCATCTATTTGGGACTTCGCCCAAGTGAAATCTGAGTGACACCTCTTCTAAACACTTTATCTCCTTCAGTACACACTGAGCATGAATTCAGCTCCCAAAGTCTAGAGATCTTAAGGAAAACAAACCACAAGGCTGGAAGCTATCTAAAAAGCACTGAATTGGGTGGCACAATTCTGTCCCCAGCTCTGTCACTAAACAGATGTGTGATCCTGGGGAAGTCACACAACCTCTGTGGCCTCAGTTTTCCCACCGTCGTATATCAAGGGGGTTCTACTGGTGATGTCTGAAGACGTTTCTCTGCTGTACGTTTTGGATCCTACGTGCTCCTCTGTAGGGACAACTTGTGAACTTAATGTATCTGAAGCACCACAAACCTTGGCTTGTAGAGTTTTTCCAAAAACCCTGGGAGGGAGCCCGTCAATATCTTTAACGCGTTATATATTCTCATAAAGTTTCAAAATAATATATTTTGATCAAAATTATTAAGACAGCTGTTGCTTTCTATTCCTCCTTTCCCTTCATTACAATTCCCCGAGTGTGGGACAGGCTTGAAGTAGCTGCAGGCATTTTTGGGATCCAGCTAAAGGGAAATTGAGTTGCCGATATGTTGATTTTGAGTTTAATGATATATTTTTATGCAGTTTATAAGATTCCAAATAAAAGACGTTTAAACAGGCTATCAGAATTGTTACCTGTGCCTGCTGTAGAATCAGCTCAAAGCCGTCGAGATATTGTCCAGCAGGGGCTAATGTTGCTCTGTAATAGGCGAACACACTTGCAGCCTGCAAAGTGGTTAATCAGTAAGAAGGAGTATTAGCAGAAGCCTTCATTTTCAGAATTGTTAGCTGTGCTTGGGTGGCCACAGAGAATGAGGACCACAGCTATTGGCACTAATCTTCTGGCCTCAGTGTTCCCAAGGTCTTGGCTGTAACAAGCCTGTAGGTATCAATGTCAGGCTTTGTACCCACTGACTTGAGCTTTATGGGGGCTTCTCATCAGACCCTTTGCCTGCCACCTTGGGGAAGAAACACTGAGTTAGCTGGTTCCATGTTGATTAAGCTAGAGAAATAATCTGGCTTCTGGAAAACAATCTGATAGTGCTTTCTGGAAACTGTGGGAGGTCGGCTCACCACGTGTGCACTAAGCACCATGCAGATACTGGCTCTTTCACTTCTCGCTTGGTGCTTCCTGACTCCCCCGCTGTATTCCCTGCACTCACCGGAAAGCATAGATTCTTAGCCTGGCATGGATCAGACTGTACGAAGGTGGGCCTTGTGAGGGTCTGCCTTTATCTCTGGCCACACACTCCCTACTTTACCAGGGAACCCTCTTAATCATCTCTGAAATATGCCTCATTTGCAGGCTTAAGGCAGCCCATCACCTAAGATAAGGATGGTAAATTTGTCTCAGTACATATTCCAGCTCCGATTAATTGCTAGTGTACGCCTGAGAGAGCTGTATGGTAAAGGACGTTGAGGCCTCATAGGGGCTCAGTAGGAAAGGGTGCTGTGAATGATTAGTGATGTCTGCCAAGAGCATAGAAGGGAAGAATGGGGTAAGTGGACATCATATTTGCCATCCCTATCCTAGGATTTAAGTTTTGCCAAAGGTAGTTAGTAATTATCTTAATTTCAAAACTGCCTGACTGGTAGTATCTCATGTCTGTTGTTCTTTTTTTCTTAGATTTTTTAAAAAAGATTTTATTTATTTATTTATAGACAGAGGGGAATGGGGAAGAAAGAGAGGGAGAGAAACATCAATGTGTGGTTGCCTCTCGTGTACCCATAACCAGGGACCTGGCCTGCAACCCAGGCATGTGCCCTGACTGGGAATCGAACCAGCGACCCTTTGGTTCACAGGCTGGCACAAAATCTACTGAGCCATACCAGCTAGGTCATGTCTGTTGTTCTTATTTATTTTAATAATTTTGGGCAATATACGTTCCCTGACTAATGACAAAGGAAAGGAAAAACAATGAATATTTATTGAGCACCTACTAATTGTCAGTTTCTTCTTTTAGGAGTTCTATTAAATATACCTCACTATATCTTCAAAAATAATTCTTTAAAATAAGAACTTACTCACCTTATTAAAATAATAAAGAAATTAAGCCTCAGAGAAGTAAAATATTTGCCTAAACCATAATAGGAAATTTCAAATCCAAAGATGATCCTCACTCTGATAGACTTGGGCAGTGGTTCTCAATCATGGGAACGTATTAGAATCTCCTGGGAAGATCTTAGAAACAGCTGAAAAGGCCAGTCACTGAATCTTGTCCCAGATCAGTACGCTAGAATCTCTGGGGCAGGGGAGACTGAGGCAAAGGAATGGTTTAGAAAATTGCCCAGTGTTTTTAACCTGCTATGCCAAGTGAGTAGGGGGCAGGATAATTAACATTCACAGTGTGCCCACTCTAAGTCTAGCTTGTCCTTTGTTTCTCCTCATATTCTAATTTAATTCTTACACAATTCCTTAAAAGAAGCATTATTAGCCCCATTATCCTACGAGCAACACCAAGGCTCAGGAAACATAAGGAAATTACTGAAGATCTTGCAGTAGAACTGGGATTTGAGTGCAAATTTGTTTGCTTCCAAAGCACTTGCTCTTCCAGGGCACCATGCTCCTTCCATTGGGTTTCTGAACCCAGGCTCCACCTTTGACCTTCGTGTTGAGTAAATCTGGATTCCACCTTGTTTTCCCCAGATCTGACTCCAATCTGTCATTCCTTTCCGTGGAAGTGTCACTTATAGTCCTAGCCTTTGGTTTCATGGTAGAAGAATGTAAAAGGCTCTCCCTGAAGTTACCACCTTCTATTCTGTGGGTGTTGGTAGTTCCCGATGAGGCTGTTTCTGAAGCACAGTGATCTTGCCTCTGAAAGGTGTCTGCCTCTAGGCCAGGTATGTTTGCAGTCCCCTCCGTGGTCCCCAGGCAGTTCAGAGAGGTAGGTAGACATTGTAGCCTGACTTCCTAATTCTGTGAGTTGTGGGTGCCTGTGTTCCTGCTTTGGCTATTGAGATGTCACAATGACATCGTATCCTTTGGTCAGAACCACAAGTATCCATGAGATACTTGAGCAAACCATGAGAACCTTAGAGTTGGAATGGACCTTCAACTAGATCTTGTTCCAATGCCTGCCGAAGGCAAAAATGCCTTCTCTAGCACCATTATCAGAAAAGAATGCATATTGCTTAAGGCTTCCCAGGGGACCACACAATCTCTTGCATTTATTGTCATAGTGCTAGGCAGCCCTGGTAGCTCAAAACTTTAAAAAAATTAAGCTCCTATATTGCTCTCTCTAATTTTCAAATTCCTCAGCTGATTGATTTTCCTCAATCTTATTAAAGAATAATTTTTATAAACCTGATCCATCCACTGTGTACTTTATGTAAATTAGGATGGGCTGAGCAAAATTAGTTGTAGGCAAAATTATCAAGGTTTTGCAGTGGAATTTATTTCCAGTGTTATGTTTTTAAAGATTTATTTATTTATTTATTTATTTATTTATTTATAGGGGAAAGAATGGAGGAAGAGATGGAGAGAAATGTGTAAGAGAAATATAGATTGGTTGCCTCTCACACACACCCCCAGCTAGGCACCTGGCCCACAACCCAGGCTTGGGCCCTGACCAGGAATTGAACCAGCAAACTTTCAGTCTATAGGCAGGCGCTCAATCCACTGAGCCACACCAGCCAGGGCATATTTTCAGTGTTCTTAGTCATGCAGCCTTTCTTAAGGGACAGCCACTCTCACTGCCACCCCAGCTCTAACTTTTCTTTCTTCATCAGAATTCCAGCTGTCAGAAAAAGTTTGGAAACTTAGCCATCATCAGGTGTAAGTGGTAAAACATGATTGCCACTCCTAAGAGCATGAACAGTTCATTAAGGATGAAGCTTTGAAAAGTTTGGCGGAAAGGAAGAACACACTTGAAATGAATCTTAGTCAGCTGGTAGTCTGAGGGAGGGTGGGGATAAGGGAACAGAGCTTCCCAGTGCTTTGGAGAGTCATGTCAGAACACCCGACTCTCCAAGGTGTGCCTGCCCTACGTCTCCGTCTGCACCTATCTGGTCTGATGCTGCTCTCCTTGCTGTGAATGCAGGTGGCCTCCTGGGAAGATGGGGGGAAAAATAGGGAGATTAGGGACCTGTGTATTTGAGGTCTAAATGCAATAGAAAGTGGCCAGGTGGCTAACAGTAAGGTCCTGTAGGATTTAAATAGCCACCCTAGGTTTGAGTGATGGTCTGCTTTAATTCTCTCCTCAAAGATGCACCTCCAGCAGTGCAATCTCTACTCAGCCCCTCCCACTGCTGAAAGAGGAGTCCGTGATCATTTGAGGGGAAGTTTTCCTCAGAGCAAATGGCTATGTCTCTTGATGCAAGGCACAGGCCTTCCTTGAAAGGCTTTCTGTTTGAAGCAGGCAAAGTCCCAGCCTGCCTTCCTTTCAGAGAAATGAAAATATCACAGGCTGCTGTGCTGGAGAAAAGAAAATCTTTAGCCCTGAGATACAGGAATGGGCATGTGTGTTTTATTTATCATTTACTGAGAAACCTGTCTAAACACTGCATTTTCGGAACTGGTAAGAAACACCGATGGAAATATGAGCACCGGAGGCATAAAAGAGCCTTTGAAACTAGAACAGACTTTCACGGGAGCCTGCCTGGTGTCCGTGGGTGAGGCAGTTTGTCTGCACTACCCTCTCATCCTCGCAAATCAATTTGAAAACTTGGTTTAGGCTCCAGGAAGCAGTGAATTTGGGGATTTCAAATGAGCCTCTCCGTCCAGATGTGTCCATAATAGAAACCACTGGGCAGTAGGGCATAATTAACAATCTTTCCTTCACTGAGTCCACAGAATAGCATTAATTGTGCCAACTGGGCTTAGTGTGAATTGGCTAGAATGTCTGAGTAGATTTCCAGCTGCTGCTCATGTAGCTCTGGCTTCCAGCAGAATTTGCATTCCAAATAAAATGAGGCCTGAAATAGATGTGTGATACATGTTCAAAGCTATTTTTAATCAATGATCACTGGGTTTGCTGTGAAAGATTACCAGCAGGTCACAATCCATTTCGGATTTTGCTGTGTCCTGCAGAACTGACGTAAACACACACAGACTTCAGCTTCCCTCGTGCTTCGTCAGCTCTGTGGACAAAGGGGAAGAGGGCACGTGAGTGGAGAGGAGTAACACAGATGTGCTCATATTTCAAGTACCAGAGCTAAAGGCCACTGACTTGGGCTAAGTTGCTGTTTAAGTTGCCCAGGTCCTACAGAGAAACTTTGTGGAGCAACCTGAAGCTCCAGGATTCTGTCCCCTGAATATTCATCCTGAAACTCACCATGTTACTGTCCAGCAAACCAATCAATTTCAATTCAAGGAAGAACTCAGTGAGAAACGTTTGCTTCTCATTTGCTTTCCCCCCACCCCATCTAGCTGCGGGGATGCTGTGAAGAGTGCATATTTCTTTACAGACAGCATCCTCCTGGAAGCTTGCGATTTCTGTAGGGACTGCTGCCAATATCATCCACTAGTTGTTGTTGTTTTAAATAATAGCACCTTACACTTATTTAGCTTGCTTACTGTTTGCAAGCAAGTCTATAATCTCATTTGCAAAAGATATTTACATAGTGTAAATACTTGAATACTTACAACTGCATATTAACTCGGTTTAACAGAATATGCTAATATTATTCCCCCTCCTATTTCTCCCTTTTCTTTTCCTCTACGTTGTTGTCCATCTTGATCCAGCTCTTCTGATATTTTTTTACACATGTGTTGGCAACTGTATTTTAGCTGCGCCAGGGTATTGATCCCTAGGACCATTAGTTTTAATGCTTTGTCTTACTACTTAAAACAAAACAAAGCAAAACTCTCTTTTACCTATAACATTCATTTTGCATTTTGCCCTTATTTTCCATTGTCCCCAAATGTTAATTTATAGCTTCCCAAAATGTTTTGTTGCGGGTTGCTTAGTCTCCAGATGTGGCTTTGCCGTTTGTTTTTTAAAATAATACTCTTAGGTACATTTCTTTTCTATCTTTAATTTTATAAGGATTGATCTGTCCATCTGTCAAGAACACATGACCTTGACGATAGAGGAACTTAGCCTGTCTTATTCGCCATTTTTCCCGAGTCCTGGCATAAAGTAGAAGCTCAGTAGTATTTTGTGGTAAGAATGGAATCAATGAATGACTACACAAACAAGTAATTTGAGATCTGGAGGATGAGAAGATGTTAGTCTGGGCAGTAACTGGAGAAAAGTGTTCTAAGAAAGACAATAGAAAGGCTTGGCAGGGACAGAAAGCAGCATTTTGAGCAACTGACAGAAATTATGGCTGAACTGTGAGGCAGTGGGAGTGAGAAATGAGGCTGAAGAAGACAGAAGTGTCAGGCATTTTTCTTAACACAGTCTTTTTCTGTGTTAATAATTTAGGACATTTTCCTGTGGGCAATGAGGAGGTAATAAGGGAGGGAAGTTATATAACTGTGTGTATTTTTTTTTTACAAAAATATAAGCATATAGTACACATCTTTTCTAGAACCCCATTGCTTTTTATAATAAAAGTATTAAAGCAAATTTGAAAAGTACAGAAAAGTATCATGACAAAATTATAAGTCACCTAAAATTTCAAAACTAAGTGATATTCTCTGTGTGGCTTATATAATAGCAACCATCACAACAGCTAACGTAGATTCGGCGCCTGCAAAGGGTCAGGCACAGTTCTAGGTCCTTATATTTAATAACCCATTCAGCCCTCACGGCAAAACAGAGGTCTGGGTGGAAGATAACGTGCGGAGTATCAGGGCCATTTGGTATTAATTTTTAAAATACAGATATTCTTCGGATTTCTCATTAATGAAGATGATTATATTGTTCTATATGACCGTCTTTGGGGAAAAGAAAAACTTTTAGTTAGTAATTCTCCCAGCCCCATGAACAGTTTAGACACTGGTAATAAAAGTCAGCATGGAACAACATCAACTATTGTTTTTAACTTTCGATTTTGAAATAAGCTTAGATTTACAGAAGAGTTACAGAAAGAATACAGAGACTTCTCAGATACTCAGCTCCCTCTAATACTAATGTTTTATATAACCATGACGCAATGATCGAGACTGTACGAAACAAAGAACTAAACTGCAGACTTTATTCAGGTTCCTTCAGCTTCCCCACCCACCCCTTGCTGGCCCACGCGCAGTCTCATTGCAGGTCGCCTTCTCCGCTGGGTGACAGGGCCTCTGCCTCTCCTTGTCCGCCGGGACTTTGATACTTTTAAAGAGTCTGATCAGGTATTTTATGGAATGTCCCTCTATTTGGATTTTACTTATGTTTTCTCATAATTAGACACGTTATCCATTTTGAGAAGGATACTATAGGGGCTATACACCCTTCTCAGTGCATCTGTTGGCAGATACGTGATTCACCGTATTTTACCACTCCTGACAGTAACCTTGGTCACTTGGTTAAGGTGGTTGCCTGCCAGGTTTCTCTGCTGTACAGTTACTATTTTCCCCGCTGTAATTAATAAGCCATTTGTGGACAATATTTTCAGACTATGCAAATATCCTTTTTCTCTTCAAATTTCCACACATTTGAGCATTCATCAGTATACCTTGCAATGATTGCAGAAGTGTTCTAATGGTGATTTTCTATTTCCCTCATTCCTTCTGTATGTACTAATTGGAATTCTTCTGTAAGGAAGAGTTGCCCCTTCTCCGTTTGTTTGTTTGTTTCAGATGGACTTTTTTTTGGTGGATATTTATTTTATTCTTTGGATCACAACCCCATGCCATCAGCATTTACTTTGTTATATAAGTTGATCCAGCTTTGGTTACTGGGAGCTCTTAGATCGGCTGCTGCATCCTTATGACATCCCCACGTTCTGTTTTTGAGCACGTCCTTATTTCTAGCACCAGAGATGCCTCAGCCAACTTTTTTTTTTTAACAGACTTTATTTTTAGAACAGTTTTAGGTTTACAAAAGGAGTGAGCAAAAAGTACAGAGAGTTCCCATGTACCCCCCTCGGTTTCTCCTATTTTTAATACCTTGCATTCATATGTTATATTTGATACAATGGATGAACCAATACTGGCATTGTTAACTAAAGTCCGCAGTTTCAATTAGGGTTCACTCTTTGTGTTGTACAGGTCTGCGGGTTTTGACAGCTGATGAATGTCACATATCCACAATTACAGTAGCACAGAGAAGAGTTTCACTGCCCTAAATATCCCCTGCGCTGTTCATCCCTCCCTCCCCCCACCCCAAACTGATGGCAGCCGCTGATCTTTTTACTGTCCTATAGAATTGCCTCTTCCAGAACGTCACATAGTTGGAATTCTACAATATACGGCCTTTTTAGACTGGCTTCTTCCATTTTGCAATAGGCCTCTAAAGTTTTCCTACATGTTTTCATGGCTTCCTAGATCATGTCTTTCCTTCTCTCTCCTTTTTGCAATTAAGAAGTTTTATTTCATGAAATACAAAGATCCCTGCATGTCATGCAACATTTACAAAAACTGTCCATATCCTGGACTATAAAACAATTCTCAACAAATTCAAGAATTGATAATCTATAGACCACATACACATACAGCATAAAAAATAAATCAATAACAAATGGTAGCTAAAACAAGAAAGATAGCAGGCTGGAGAGAAAAGGATTTTGGAGAAATAAGTATCAACTAACAGTGTTTCTGAGAAGGTGTATCTAAACAAGCTTAGAATGGATGGTTATACTTGTGGAATAGTCTTTACATCTTGCCTAGTTCCCTTGAACTAGGCTAATTTTGGCCCTTCTCTATGAACTTCCCAGAATTCCTTATAACTTGAGCAAATTACTTACTGATGGCTCTTTCTTTGGCATCTATAAATATCTGCATTTTCTTTTTTTCATTGTCCTCAAATCCATAGCATTTTAGCTTCCTAAAAGTAGCTATCGCCATTGGGTCTGCCAAGCGCGTTCTGAGTCCAGGTGGTCCTTGGGATGCTGAGAGCTGTCCTGAATTAATGCTAAGGCAGGAACAAGGGAGCTCCCTGGGTCATCCTGGTCTAGGAGTTAATGACTTGTTCTTCACTACTGCGTGGCTGGCTCACATAGTCGTTTTAGGGAACCAGAAATGTAGCTCATTTTTTACTGCTATATAATATTTCATTGTCTGGATATTCCACAATTTACTTATCCATTCACCTACTGAAGGACATCTTGGGTGCTTCCAAGTTCTGGCAATTCAGAATAAAGCTGCTATAAACATTTGTGTGCAGGGTTTTACAGGACAAAAGTTTCCAACTATTTGGGTAAATACCTAGGAGTGCAATTGCTGGATAGTATGGTGAGACTATGTTAAATTTTGTAAGAAACTGCCCAACTGGCTTCCAAAGGGAGTGTACCATTTTGCATTACCACTAGCATGAATGAGAGTCCTTGTTGCTTCATAGCTTTGCCAGTGTTTGGTGTTGTATTGTACTTTGGATTTAAACCATCCTTGTAGCTATGTACCAACTATGATGTTTGACTAGTCAAATCCAATAAGAGATGCCATCTGAAATGTATGATGGAGGGTATGACTTGAGAATCAGATTTCTCAGAATTGAGAAAGTAGCCAAAGCCAAAGCAAAGTTGCAAAATGAGGAAAAAGGGACAAAGTCTCATTCCACGAAGGCAAGATCTTCCTCAAAGCACAAATAAAATTTAGTTCTAAGCCTAGAGTCAAACCTGAGGAAAGAAACGTCACTACTAATTTTTAGTATCAGGACATCTCTTTTTTTGTATATTAAACATGGTCAGCTGGAATTCTTTGGTACATTTTTCAAAAAAAGATAGATGGATAGTGTATTTTCAGATCCCATGAATATTGGGAATGCTCTCAGGCACAGATGATGATTATGTTGGAGTGATGGAACATCTGTTGTGCTTTTCTGTTCTGCATCCTGCTTTTTGCAGTTGAGAAACATTTACTTCCCCAACTCATGTATTTTTGGCACAATTATCACTTGAGAGTGGGTACATACCTGGGTCTGGTTGTGATAATCTGTCCACAATGATTTATGTAAAGGATTGGCATATAATCCAAATAGACTAACCAGGGCCCCTGAATTAAATTACATGTATGGATTGTGAACCACAGGGATGTGGGTTTGGTGTGCCAGTGGCCATCTTTCCTGTCATGTGAACAGAGCCTGTCTATGGCAAGAGAGAATGATGCCAACATAAATAAAATGCAGAAACAAGCAGATCTGAGAAATGGAGAGAGAGCTGGAAGATAGAGATGACTGATGAGCTTATGTTCCAATATGAATTAAAGTGAGAGTGGGTCAAGATGAATTGCTTGAGATCTTTCATGCAGCTGTTTTTGAAGTTTCACTTTTGGAATTTCCAGTCATATGATTCAATACGTTTCCTTCGTTTTTCTTAAGATAGTTTGAGTTGGTTTTCTATTCTTTACAACTAAAAAAACAAAAAAGACTAGAATTAGTGCTAGGAATAGGCCATTGCTAGAGACAGACTCTACAATGAGGATTTGGGTGAGTCTTTGCAGAGAGAATGGAAAGAACACCCATCCTCAAGGGCAGAAAAGTTGACAATCTTTGTTATGCTCTTCTAAAATACATAATAGAAGGGTCACCTGTGGTTTCTTTCAACTCAGACCATATGCCTGATGAGACTGGAGTATTGGAGGAGTTGTCAAAATTTTAGGATGTTGTCTTTCAAGAAAAGGAAAAGCTGCAGAATAAATTGGTCCCTCGGAAAGCAGGAAGGGAATAGTATATAACTTCATTAAGAGGCGCCTTTCCCGCATTTGGATGTGAGTAGTAATTTAAGACTCTGTGGGTCCGATAATCATGCACCTTGTGGAACTACAAAAACCAACATCCCTGCCCCAAGCTGAAGTTAGATTTGGCGGAGGCTGAGAGATGGGAGACACAGAGGAGGATATGACTGGCACTCAGAAGCATATGAGAAACCTTGAAGTCTTATCCTTTAAGCCCTGACCCAAACTATCCTGCATAGCACTTGCTGGTGGTGAAGGTAACAATTCATTCCCAAGTAAACCGTCAACCATCAGGTTCAGCTAGAACAGAGCACTGATAAGTTCTGCCTCAACTCCTCAGCAGGAGTCATTTAGGAGGCATTTAGCGGAAGGCTAAGGCATGCTGCTAAGGGGCAGAAATGCAAGAGTCTGGTCTGTTGTCAAGGACAATGGTTTTCACTTATAGGAGTAGGCACAACCCACAGGCACTCATCAGTGCCTTCTCTCTTTCGAAACGTTTGAAGTCAGCTGTCTCATTTGTTTTTGCCCAGACTCTGCATTTCTTGAGCACCTTGATCCAACTATCTCTTCGAACATTTTTGCTTCCTTCTTGTCCTAAGAGTTTTGGTGCACACCACTCTGTGGCTTCTTCTCTGGCTTCAGAGTGGAGTAAATGGTCCCTCGGGTCATTCCTCTGACATTCTTAGGTACTTCATATTCTTACAAATTCTCCCATATTCTGATTTCATGTGTAATCTGAGAGACTAGTTCCAAAGAAGTCAATTTTAGTTAAGATAGTGGAAAAATTAGTATCTATCATTTTGCAGAGATACGTTCTGGTAGTTTTATTGGCTCATTTCCCATTTTTTTCCCAAGCTCTTAGAAAATGCATTTACACAAATATTCTTCGATTCTGTATTATTCATATTAATTCTAAAGACTGTGGTTAATTCTTTCCAATCATTTCTCTTTAGTTGAGGGGTAGTCAAGACCCTCTTCCAATTGTAATGCTTCTTTTTATACTCAGGAAATTCACCACTTAAAAATAATTATTGATAATAACAACCATAAACAAATACTAGGATTAAGGGACACAAAGGTAAATAAAAGACTGTCTATCGTTTAAGTAACTCATGATAAGTAAGTTGTCCCTTTCTTATTTCTTTAAAAGATATTTAAAATATCTTTTAAAATATATTTATCTTAAAATATCTTTGAAAGATATTTAACTCCTTATATTTTTATAATCATTATACTTGGCTTCTTCCATAAATGAGTATGTAGTCCTACATTCTTGGAATAATTCTTACCAACAGGATTTTCATCTATATTAAGGTGAAAAAAAGTTAGATCGTTCACAAGAGAAGTGGTTTGTGGTTTGGGTATAATTTACTTAATGTTTACACGTGCCTATTTTGAAAATGATTGTTTTCAGTTAGAACACTATGGCCATAAATGAGAGTGGACTACTGCCTTCATGCTTGGCTGTCAGAATTGACAGAGAGCACCTCGTGCACAAACATGCAGCCAGCAGTGAGTCAACAGTTAAGTGGAACAGAGAAGAGGGGAATAACCATCTCAAGAAATCTTCTAAGACACTAATAGCCTTCGTCTGGAATTTCCCTCTCTTCTACAAGAGCTTTTGCGTTTAGAGTGCAGTGGGAGCCGTCTTCATGGTGCCACTTGAGGGTTTCTCCGTGACTGCCCCGCGTGCAGCTGTTTCCCTTCCTGGCCTTTGCATTAGAGGCTGGGAGCCCCTCCCCCGTGAAAATAGAAATGCTTAGTTATAGAACTGTACTGCTGCAAGGGATCTTTCAGATCATTATACCACAGTGGTTCCCAAGCCTTTTCAAGTGTGAGGACCCCTTTTCAACCTCAACATTCCTTAGATTCCTATGCAGTAGTGCTTGAACTTGTAGCATCCATAAAAGGACCTGAATAATCATTTTAGGTGAATTTTAACTTTATTAATCATAACAGCAATTACATATGTTTGAAAAAATAGCTATGCCTATATGAGTGAGGTATGTTATTTATTTCATCTACGGCTTACTAGTGTATACATGGAGTTGGAAACTGTGGGTTTTGAACCCCCCAGGGACCTGTATATAGAAACATTGACCTAGCCTAATCTCCTGTTCTAAACAGATGAAGATAAATGTGGCTTATGGATATTAAGTGACTTTCCAAGGACACAACTAGCTAGTGGTAGAGTCTAGTTCTTTGATGCTTTTTCCACTGTACCAAAGCTATCTTAAACTTTTATTAAATTATTTATTTACTCAATCAGCAGAGAGATGCATACTGTGAACTAGTTCAGAGGAAACTATAATTGTGTAGCACATACAACAGGACATGTTCCTTTATTTAACAGAAGAAAAAACCTACCTTTCAGTTAATTGTCTACAGAATTCGTTCATAACTTGTCCCACTTGACAATTAAATATCTCTTGAAAATTGCAAGTACCATGTTAGGTACTTTTTAAACCATAAAGTAAATTTGGGAAATATTGAATGTCTGGTCCAAGAAAATACAGCCCCCTCCCCCCAAAAAAGCCGAGAAAATTTTAAATACCTTAAAGATTGTGGCTTTTTGGCAACGAACAGGCACAAAAGTCAGCAATAATGGACATCCTCAACTCCTGCCAAGTCGAGAGGAGCAGTCTGGCTGCTGAGTTGAGAAAAAAAATTAGAAAAATCACCAGCCAAGTAATACATTATAATATTGGCAGACATAGGAGGAGGAGTGTGTCAAAGATATTAAAAAGCCATTCAGTGTTAGAAGGATTTGATTCAGCTGGGGAAAGATGAAAAGAACAATTAATATTTCTTGGATATTTTTATCATTTTGATACAAGAGGGTGTATCAAGAGTAACCAGGTCTTCAGCCCAGGGTTTCTCTGATTGATAGGAGGTGAAAAATGCTGAACTGAATACTGTTCAGATTCATGCTTTCCCTGGATGACCCATTTCTGCCAATACTGCATTGCTTTAGAAAACTACAGGGGTTCAATTATTTAGCTTTAGGCCCCTGTTGATCTGAACAACCCTGGGAGTCTGGGTTGCTTCTGAACCCCATGAAAATTTGGGTCATTTTGGGGTAGATCATCATGGTCCAATCATATCTTTTTAAAAAAATATATTTATTGATTATGCTATTACAGTTGTCCCATTCCTCCCCCCTCACTCCACTCCATCCTCAATCATATCTTTTATATGGATATGAAAATAACAAGGGTTCATTCAGTTGGAATCGACAGTGTCTTAAAAAGTTCAAGGCTGATTATCTAGATACTATTATACATGTCTATTCTCCATAGATAGAGGATCTATCTTATGAGCAAAGTTTGCTTTCTTCTTCCCAACCAAATTATTAGAAACTGTTTCATAAGGAATCTTAGGGAGGATAGGGCCAAACGTGAGCAAATCCATTTCCTCTGCCAGAAGATGTAACTCAACGCATTGTTTTTGGGGGACAGCACATCTGAGTCTTAGAGAAGCGAAGAGTAGATATAATTGGTGTTGACAGAAAAGCTGTACAAACAAATCATGATTAATTATATAGCCCCTCCAGCTGAATATAATCAAACGGGTCCGGGGAGTGTTGCTCTGCATCCGTGTTCTCCCACCCTCTCACTCTCGGCTCTCAGGCACCGCAGGGCGGGAACCGTGTTTGCCATGGAGCAGAATCTTTTCTCTTCCCATTAACTCTCCTATTAGAGCTACAGTGCTGGCAGCTGTCCTGAGACCGAGACCGGCTTTGAAAAGTGGGCTGGTGAGCAGGAGCGTTTTTCACTGCAGGCAGATTTGGTTGCCTTGGTGAAGTCGTCACGAATCTGAGAGTGGCTCATCTGTTTCCGGCTGGGGATCACTTGTGCCCACCCAGGCATAGCCCTAGGAAACCAGGGACACTGGTGGGCCAATGCCGATGCCACTGCGAACGCTTAAGAATAAGCAAGTAAGATAGACAATTTTATTCATTACAGTTCCAGGAGAACAAAATCTTGGCGGCGGGAGGGGTGGGAGGTAGCAGTCAGAAAGGGGTTTTCAGTGCCCAGGGCCTGGGGTAGGAAGGGCAAGTTGAGAAGGAAGAGAAAAAATGGAAAGTGGGACAGAGCGGTAAGGGGCTGGGGCTAAGGGCGGGGGAGGATGAGCAGTTCTCCGGGGTTGCCTTGGGTGGAGAGAGTTATCTAAAACAGACTTCAAGGATGTAGCCTTTATGATTTGCTCCGTAAAACTTCTTGCCCTGCTACTTAAAGTAAGAAATTCGCAGTGAAGATCTATATTCTGCTCTTTCCAGTGTGGGAGTCAATGGTGGGAGTCGTATGTGGCTGTGGAAGCCTTGAAGCATAGTTGGTTCAAATTGGGATGTGGTGTTATCACACACACTAGATTTTGAAGACTTGGTATGAATAAAAGAATGTAGATTATCTCACCAATAATTTTTTAAATTGAATACTTGCTGAAATGATAACATTTTTAATATATTGGGGTAGGTGAAGTACACTATTAAAATTAATTTTACCTTATTATTTTTCTTTTTAAAAAGCATTTGGCTACTAGAAAACTTAAAGTCGCCCATGTGGCTCACATTATATTTCTGTTGGACAGCACTGAGCTACACCACTCTTCAGAGCTTCTGGAGTTAGAGTTGTGTTATTGTGGACTGGTGTAGGCGATGCCACAGGCTTGTACAAGCACGCGCTCGCACCCACATCTACTGATGACCAAGACGGAAGGGAAGCTCAGATATATCTCAGGCTTCAAAGGAGCATTTGCCAGCAGTCTTTGGTAATAAGCTCATGTGTGTGCTGAGACCTGCAGACATTCGGAAATGTCCGGAATCAGAGAAACACCTGGGTGAAATGGTGCCTGACTTAAATACATCAAAAGGGGACCAAGTTTTCCTACAAGAATAAAACTGGTGTAACAGAGAAACCTCAGAGGGCAACGACTGGAAACCAAGAGCAGCCTGAGCGAGGATCAGAGGGAGGATGTGGCCATCACCGCACGAGTCATGCCTCGGTTAAGAATGCCTGAGCGGGAGTAGAAAGAGGAGAAGAAGACCAGAGGGAGGAGAATGGGAGAGAAGTTAAAAACAGAACTGAATTGAGAAAAATAGCTGGGCAAGACTAGACCTGGATCATGTGGTTTCGCATAGAGCTTGTGAGTTTGCGGCAGCCCGAGAAACGACCATTCCGCAGGGCAGAAATCCTCTCTAAAAGCACCACCGGCTAAAGAAAAACACGGGTTCCCTAAACGACCAGTAGCAGCAGTCTTGAGTTTACTTTTTGGAGAAATGGCTGGGAAGCAGCCCTAATCTTCGTTAAGAGAGATTGAGGAGAAAGGAGCATTTGCATAAGTGAGGAGATAAAGAGGCTCAGGGGTTCCTCAAGGTCTGGACATTTCCTTTAGCGCTCTTCATTGAAGGTCTTGGTGTCTGGTCCGATGTTGCGTCCCTGGCAACATGGTATCTGTGGCATGGTATCACTGTGTAGAATTGTATATAACTTAACTGTCCGAGCACAGTGGAGCCCTCCTATTAACCAGAATAGCATCCTTCAAGTCACTTTAAGGCAAGAAAAGACACTCTTTCCAAATGGTTTGTAGAAACACGAAAAACCTTTAAACAGAGTTTGGCCTCTGCTCTGGGTCTGAGCAATTTCAGTGTAATTTCTTATCCTGCAACTCCTGAGTCTATGGAACTAGGCAGGAAATGAATGTTCTAAATAATGACCTGAGGCATTGCAAGGGTTTGAAGTGCCACACAAATCATCAGAGAAAGGTTAAATTATGCCCTGTCCTTCCCAAAGCCAAAAAGTGAACTAATAACATCTTCTAGAAATAGTTGCTCCAGGAGCTAAAACTAAGAACATGGCAGAACCCCAGTTTAACTAAAACATCCAAGTAGCCAAAGGCCTCACTCTCAATGTTTTCTAGTTGAGTGAAGGTTCCTTTGCCCACATGTGGTAGATATTCTCTGAGGCATGGTGGTTAACCCACACCAGCTGCATTGGTCCCCTCGGGACTAATTAGAAATACAAATTCTCAGGTCCCACCTCAGACCTACTGAAAGGAATCTGCATTTTAGCAATATCTCCAGGGGATTCACAGGCACACTGAAGTCTGAAGCACTGGCCTAGAGGAGTGACCAATCTCTGGACACGGAGGAACCCCCTTTCCTGGAACAGGGCCTCTGGGGACCACACTATTTCTTTGATACATATTTTGTGTTCTAGGCTCTAAGCTAAGAACTTCACATTGACATCGCATTTAATAGTCCCATGGAAGCAGTATAAAAATTCATCCCATTTTATAGAGAAGGAAACTGAGAAACAGCCATGAAGCCATTGCTCAAATCCACAAACACTAGTAATTACATTAGGATTCACGTTTAGACCGCCACTTATGGGCCTCATAAGTTACAGGACATTGTTCAGCCTTTCACACTCAGGTGTTGAGCCATTGACAAGGAGGGTAGATAATGGGATTCTGTGAGTCTTAACCCCATGAGCTTCTTTATCTTCTCTAGAAGGTCTGAATTTCCTGCTTGAAATTCCCACAGAATCTAAATGGTGAAATGACCTCCCAGTCACTCAGTTAGTGGTGGAATCCTCAGTAGAGTACAGGCCTTCTGACATTTCATCTCATATATTAGAACTAAAAAAAAAACAGGAAGAAAACTGAGGTCATAAAACTGATTTGAAATCCCATCTTTCAGAAATAATGTCTGTTACGTTAGGAGGTTTACTCTCATGGGATTCAGGGTAGCTCCACTGCAGCGGGTTACTTAACTTACTAATAAGTAAGGGGAGAGGAGGGGTGGTGACAGCCCTGAGTCGCACTGTGCAGGTGTTCTCTGTTCCTCAGCTGGTTCTGTTCCTCTCCTTTCTGCCACTGACAAGGCTCTCCGCTTACTCTTCTGCTTGGGAGTAAATGAAAATGGCTACTCCAGTCCCCGATTTGGCAACAACCTTCAATTCGCATGTCAACAATCCTGTGAGCATGGTTTGTGTCTCTTTTTCCCAAACGTCCAGTCCCCACATTCCAGGCTACTACATCAATCAGCCAAAGTCCAGTCGTTATTAAAACAGCCAGAAAGTCCACCCCTTTTGGTAGGGATTGTGGGTGGGGGTAATTCCAAATAATGGATTGTATACTAGGCAGCCTTGTCTAAATGTGCCTACTATAATTTTAAATATAAAAATGAGATCATACCTCTTGTACCTGTTTTTGTCACTTGATATTTTGCCAACATACTTCCCTGTTATTGGTATTACTGTTTTAATAAAAACTCATTGGTTTTATTGACTATGTAGTACCCATTGTATGCATCTGCCTCCATTTACTCAGCCATTTGTTATTGCCGGGCACGCTTTCCTCTGGGAATGTTCCAATGTGGTCAGTGTTGCTATAAACAGCTTGGTCACAAATCTTTGTGCCCGGTCTTAATCATTTTTTAATACTTTAAAATTTTTTATGTTTACTGATTTTAGAGAGAGAGGAAAGGGGAGAGAGGGAGAAAGAGAGAGAGGTACGTGAGAGAGAAACATTGATTGGTTGCCTCCCATATGCGCCCTGACTGGGAATCAAACCTGTAACCTAGGTATGTGCCCTGACCAGGAATTGAACTCCCAACCTTTTAGTGTTCAGGACGACACTCCAACCAAATGAGCCATACCAGCCAGGGCTTAATCATTTCTTAGGATAAATTCTTAAAAAGCAAAATTGCTAGGTTAAGAAGTTTGAACATCTTTAAAGCTTTTGAAATACGCCCAAATTACCATCTGGAAGAGCTGCACCTGCTCATACTCCTACCAGCAGAGTAGTAAGTGCCCATCTTCCCCACCCTCACCAGCCCTGGGAGTTCTTTTTTATCTTTGCCAATTTGATAGGCAAGAAACAAGCTCAGTGTTTTTTTAATTTCTGTTCTTTTACTGAGATAGAGCAATTTTTCATGTTCATTGGCCTTTTGTATTTCTTATTTTGCAACACTCTTCTTTTTAAAAAGTCAACTGTACTTTACGCTGGAAAACAATTTCAGCAGTTGTCAGGAACTGTCTCCTTGATCCTTGCTTTGGCTGGAACTTGTGGCTTTTGTTATTTGATGACCCCCACCGTAAAGATGAACCCACATCACATTTTCTCCCTTAGGATAAGATTATTTGAGTCTGAAACAACACATAGGGCTAAGTCTTGGGTTTGTTACACATCACTGTCCCATCAACCCTTTATAGGGATGTTCTAGAAGTGGAAAATTAATCGTTTTAATGATGCAATAAAATGCCTGAAGGGGAATGGTGGGGTCAGGGTCAAGGGAGAATGTGAGAGGTGTCCAGTTCATCTCCTCCCAAGGCAGTTGAAGTTCTTAAAGGAAGGGAGTTTTTCTTCCCACCCTGCTCTCTAAGGAGGCGAACAGACATCTGTATGGGCGGTTGACTCTTCTTTTTTAATCCTTGCTTTGCATCTAGCTTTGAAATGTTGGAAGCCTATCTCCTGTTAAAGTTGAAGTGTGGGTAAGTTTGATTCTCCTCACAATTGCTTCCTGAGACTTTGAAATAATTCAGGATAGAAGACTCCCCAGATATCAGTTTGAGGAGAGTGGGCTCATTGAAAACCACAGGCCAAGGCATTTTGAGGAATGCAGGATGGTACAGCTTGGCTGCACAGCACACAGATGTCCTGTATAGGAAGTAGACTGTGGTTTGATTCAGTGGAGTTTACCAAGCTTCTCTTATGATAAAAATCACCTGATACATTTACTAAAAATAGACATTCCCAGGCTCCATCTGAGACCCACTGATTCAGAGTCTTCAGGAGAGGGTGTGATGATTTTACCACCAGAGAAGTTTGGGAAGCACCAATTTAAAAGGTCTGTGGGAAGGCCTTTTGTAGGAGTCAGCTTTCAGGATGTCGGTCCAGCCTATAAGATCCTCACTAACACAACTCCCCTCCCGTAGGTAGGACTCTAGCCTCATCTGTGAGCTATGTCACCCCTATGTCCATGGCCATGCAGGCAGGGAACTGGGCTATACCAGTCAGATGATTTCTACACAAATTATATGTATTTATGTGTGTGTGTGTGTGTGTGTGTAGTACATATATATAGTCTGTCCAGAAGCTATCCAGCCATGTGATATGAAAGATAGAGACATTTTTGGAAGAAGATACAAGATACAAGAAACATTGTACACAGGACAATGATGCCTCACTCCCCTTCAAAGTAGGCACCTTGGGACCTCACACAGTTCTCCCAATTGCTATCAGCTGCCTAATAGTATTTTCCTGAATCTCATCAATGGTATAAAATCTCTTCCCTTCCAAAGGTGATTTTAGTTTTGGGAAAAGCCAAAAGACACAGAGCACCAAATCTGGGCTGTAGTGGGGCTGAGTCACCTGGGTGATTTGGTGTTTTGCCAAAAAGCTCTGCATGAGATGTGATGCATGAGCCGGCGTGTTGTTGTGATGAAGCTGCCAGTCACCAGTTGCCCATGGATGTGGCCTTCTGAATCATCTGCACACTTTCTACAGAGGAATGTTCAAGCTAAATGCAAAATTTGGTGCAGATTCATTGCTCTACTCACTCAGTCATTTTGAATGTGACAGCCACACAGTGCACATGTCACTCAATGGCATCTATGACCCCCAATAACTAGAACAGTGAAGTCATCATTGTTCACACATGCATGTTCCAGTCCACTCTCCTTGGCTGCCAGGTTACATCGATGTCACACAAACTATTCTCATTATATTAACAATGGCTGGACTTTTTTCAGACAGACTATATATACTTAGACTATATATATATATATATATATTTCACTAAAACCTTTAGGTTGAAGATCAATTGAAGTTAATGGGTCTTCTATTTCTAAAATGCACATTCTTCTGGAAAGGTTTAGGCTATCAAACATTCATAACTTAATATAATTTACTTCAACCAGATTGTGCTGCAAAGTGAGGGAATAGGAGTGCTACTTGTAGGGGCAAGTTTAGTGAGTGGGCAGTGAAGTTGATGCGGGGAGGGCCAGATGAGGTGAGGAGCAACAGCAATGGTTTTAGAGACCAACAGGGGGGCATGAAGAATGGATAAGGTCATTTCTATGTGGTGTGTACACATTTTCTCCTGGTGGTGTGGAGTGTGCAAGTATTTTCGTTTTGGCTGTGTCCACTATCTGTGACACAGTTTGGATGTCACCATGGCTTTTAGGACCTGTCAGATTGTTTTTGTTTCTGTAAGCAATACCTGGTTAGGATTCTGGAATCAAAGCTTAGAAACACGGATGGGTTATTTGAAGGTAATTCAATGTGCTCAGTCGAGTGATACAGTGTTCATTCAACTGGTTATCTCATTGGCCACTGTGTCTAGTCCTTGTTCCTCACACAGGGGCAAGACAAATTGTCCCTCAACAGAGATATGGCAACGGTTCCCTAATTCTTAGAGCTGGGTATATATCTCTCCTGGCCATTGATTTATTGTTCCCATTTATTCATGATTAAAGGGCTTATGGACCTTTCTGGAAAGCTGTCTCAGTGTTACGTTATGATCACAATTTGTAGACTGCCCTACAGACTCAAAACTTGTTAAAAAATTACCTTCTGGTTCCTGAAATTTCTCTTTTGCTTTCTGAACATTTAGTCCTCTTTGATTTTACTATCTCCTGTTTTTCCCACTATTCTCCTACCTATTGTTTCATGTCTGGAGTAGGTGAGGGGAGAGACTCTTTATTATCTCCCGGGAAGGCTTGCTATTGAAGAGGGAAATATCTGACTTCCCAGGATCTCTTTAAGGTTCTTCACACTGCTCTTCTTTAAAGGAAGCCTGAAAAGCCTGGAAAGAGGTGAAGCTGCTGATCTTTGAAGATGTTGGCAAACCTTTTAGGATCTGATGCATTCCTGACTAGCCTTCTATTGCCACGTCAATGATTCACTTCTTTGTTTTGAGGGCTTCCCTTCCTTTGCCAGGGAGGTAAATTTGAATTTCACTCTAAGATCCCCAGAAAGCTAAAAATACGAGTTTAGTCTAGGTCGTCTGATGCAATTATAATTTTATCTGATGATCTGTGTGATACATTTAGAAAAGGAGTGTCTGAGGGCTGGTCCTCCAAGTCCAATGCTAGATCCCTGGCTGAGTTCCCAGGGAAAACACACTGCAAGGAGGACATGTCTGAGCTCTTGGAGCCAGAAGGACCCCGAGGCTGCATTCGCCAGAGAGTGCCTGGCTGTGGCCTGACACTGGCTGGTCCTTCTGCTGTGGGTTGGGAAGGCATCTGAAAATGAAACTTAGAAAATCTGTGCTTTTTTGATACTTTCGTAATGTGGGGTGAACATATGTGGCGATTTGCATGTGTAATAAATTCCTTTTTATTAACCCTATGTTGATTTTCAGGGTATTTTTGTAGAATGAACTCCCAGTTGTCACTATGTGTGTGCATTATTTCTCTCATTGACAGCTGGGCAAACAGAAGCACAGAGAGAGGCAATGACTTGTCCGAGATCACCACGTTAGTGCAATAGGCAGAGCTAATAGACTGATCATCCCTTCCCCACCCCTTTCCCAGCCAGTCTGCTCTCACACTTCATCTTCCATGAGGGCTGCCATTCATAATTGCTGAGGAAAATGAAAATTCAAACACAGATGAAGGAAAAAGAAATTGTTTCAATCCAGTGCTCTCTTAACATTTAATCCAAACCTCTGCTGTTAGACTAGCACCGCCCTCCTGATTTAATATCATCATAGTTAAACTCAATCTAAAGACAAAAAGTATATGTACAGTATGCTAACACTAATGCACATTTGGGGAGAAAACTGCCGACTCAAGTGAAATACACATTTATTTCCACCACATGAACTATAATGGCTGCTATTTGTTTCTTTCTGTTCACTCAGGGATTAAATTGAGTTTAAGCAGCCTGGAACAGTTTGATGGTTCCTTTTTTCAGCCATGGAAGGTGCCAGATGTCCTGCCTTCAGATTCTGACATCATATCTGTGAGGATAACAATCCACAACTGAGATCCTTTGGCACTTCTGAGTCCTGTCTGCAGACTGATTTGTGCTGGAATTGCCAGTGTTAAGAATCAGAATGGCGCAGAGCTAAGAGCGTGAGTTTTGGAGTCAAATTCTCTTAGGTTCAAATTCTGCCACTTCGTAACGGTGTGCTTGGGTACGCCCTGAGCATTCTATTTCAGGTAGTGGTTAGAGAGCATATGGCAGGTGGATAATAATAATGATAGTAGTAATAAGGATTATTATAGCAGCTACCATTATATGAGTGCTTACTACACACTAACCACTGCACTAAGTGATCTCACTTAATCTTTGCAACAGCAGGAAGGGGGTACTACTAACTAGTGTATACTTAATCAGTCCGTTGCTTTCTTCCTTGACTGAGCAAGGATTTACCGAGCGCGGGTTGCATGCAGACATCGTATCAGGGGCTAGCGATTCGATGTCAGACAGGTCGTGATCCTGGGGGTGGAGGGGTGGGGAAGAAGACAAGGGAAATAACAGGGACAAGGGCTATCCAGGGTACGATGGGAGAAAATGGAGAGGGGGCTATAAAACAGACAGGGGGCTATAAAATGCTGAATTCTCAAGGCCGTGTAGCAGAGAGTTTGCTGGACTGACAGAGGTCATGAGCTTTTGAGTACAAGACCAGCGCCCGCTACTAATCGCTGCTTCCTGCATGGGCACCCTTCTAAGACTCTGAAGCTTCTTCCCAAGAAATTGATAATGTTAAGAAAAAAGCAAAACACACTGATGGTGAAGGTTTTCAAATTCATAAAAAAATAGAATAGAATAAGAGACCCCTTTGCACACCCCCTCGATCTGCCAGTTATCAACATTTTGCGATACAACCCATGTGAAAAGGACACTGTTATTAGGGGCGATTCTGCAGCAGGGTCTACTGGTGATTCCAAAGAGACTGAATAGATCCCACGTCTACTCCCCCTTGTCCCATATCCATAAACTGGATCCTGTCCCCTCACTCTGCCAGACAGACACCCCCTGACTCCAACAGGGGGTGGGTGTAGGGCCTGCAATCCATTCTGCATCACCACTGGAGTGAAACAGCCCACACGTAAGCTGCTGAACAACGAAAGCATTATTTCTGCTGTAATCAGATTTGCATTCTACATATATGGTGCTTTTTTTACATCATTCATAATGCCTGGTTTGGTGAACAGTGCCTTAAATCAGTGTAGTGTGAGCATCTTTAACAAATGGATTGGACACAATGGGTATCTTAGTTAAGGTGCCGGACCTTATCCGGTAATGGTTGTCACCTACGTCTATTGCTTGGCAATCACCTGGTGAATGCTAGATCTGATTGTGAAAATACATTGGGACTTTGTCTCTTTTCTCCTTTTTCTCCATCAGACCTGGTCCCTGCAAAGGAGCCTGTGTGTCAGACAGCATGTCCTGAATGGTGATTTTGAAGGCAGGGAAAATTTTTTTTATATAAAATGAGTGCTCAGACTACTAAACTGTGGAATTTATTTGGTGATGCCTTTTTTCTTTTTTTTTTTTTGGATTACAAAAGAATTGATTGAGCTTTATGAAACAAGAGTAAGTCATTTCTGGAAGGGAAATCCTTTTCAGCCTTCAGTAAAGAAACATACTGCAGTGTGTGAAGGTTAGATAGGACTGTTTTGTTAAAGAGGACGTGGTTACAGAAGGAAGCATTTTGGATCGTCAGACAGGAGTCTCAAGTTCAGGTCCCAGGCTATGCTTTTGACGAGCCAGGCATTTGGCTAGGTACTTTCCACCTCTACATCGTTGTTTCCTGCCTGAAAAGATATGCAAGATCTTGTTGTGTCTGATATTTTGTGATTTTTAAGAGGGTGTAATGCAATGTAGTCGTTAAAAGTAGGGTCTTTAGAATCAGATAAAGCTGGATTTTAGGCCCAGGTCAGCTGTTTGTTAGCTGTGTGAATTTGAGAACTTAAGCTTTCTGTTCTCCATTTCTGTCACCTGTGAAACTAGCGCCATAGTTGGAGCCCAAACTTCTGACAAGACTAAATGTGCTGTGCTCAGCATAGTGACTGGTCCACTTAAATTCTCAGTAGATGGAATCTATTATTATTACGTCTCCATGTTACCATTAATATACCATATTCTACCTAACTAACTAGAGAACCAGGCAGAAAAACAAAGCCTTCAACAAAATTTTACAGAAAAATGAAGCACAATTCTTGTCCCCAGGTAACATTATTTTTACAAGTACTTAGTCCTGATGTAATGCCAACCTACATGAGGAGATTATGCATTATTAGCTCAGTCTAGTCAGCCCAGTCTGTAGTTCATTTTTAATTTCATTATTTTAAACAACCAACTAGCATTCACTGAATGTCTCCTAGCTTCTTGACATTCTACTGGCCTCGAGGATACCAAGGCAGATATGACATCTTTCTTGCTATCACAGGGCTTATGGTAGAGAGGGCAGATGTAGACTTAAGCAATATTGTCACATTGCCTTGTTCACCAGGCCTTTCTTTCCTTGTGCGGTATGGAAATCCACTCACATTTGGAAGTCAGAGGCTGGTGCCAGTTCTTACGGTTGCCCTCAAGTCGGATTTCTCCGTGAACTCCTTTGGTTCATAGGCGTCGCTGCTTATATTCTCAGTCCATACAACTTCGGATCTCCGGTGTCGAGGTCTGCAATCGGTAGGATTCTCCTCTCTCAAAAAAAGACTTAATTTGAAAGAATATTTGAAACAAACTGGAAAAATGGGCAGATGTTTGTACAGTTATTTGAAACAAGCAGGCAAACAAATAAAAAATGGGTGAGTAGCTGGGCTCCACTTTAGAAAACAAAACTTAGTTCATGTATACTGAGTATTCACTATGCGTAATAAATTATTAATCTTCAAAACAGCCACGGGAAGTGGCTTCTCGGGTAATCCCCATTTTGCTGGTGAGAAAGACCAAGGGACAGATAGGCTACTAATTTGCCAGTCAGACAACCAATGTGTGGCTAAGTGGCGATTTAACCTCTTGCAGCCTGACTCCTGAATGGCATGAGATACTTGTCATAATTTTCCATTGTTTTATTAAATGTTGAACTCAAGAAAATGAAATCACGGCAGACTGCAAAGATAACTCAAACTTTTATTAAATGTCAGAATATCGGATCCTTGGATGCATTTTACTTCTGGGCAGTTATCCAGGTTTCAGGCATATATTTAAGTGTTTGCTGCTGTGATTATTGTATTGACTTATAGTGGCAAATCAGATTACGCAGTGAGAAGAATTAAATTACTGACACACACTCTGGGGAGGACACCTTTTGATCTCGGCGTGTGAGTTCAGATGCTGCCGTGTCGCTGGCAGGCCTTCTCCAAGCCCAAATATTTCTTTTAAACTACCCGCTCTATTAAGAGTTGTCATTGCACTTGGAATGGTGAGTTCTGAAAGGGAAATGTATTCTTTTTCCTTCAGCAACCTTCACACCAACTGTAAATAAATGCTCTTGGTTTGCAAGTAAATTTATAGCTACTATCATAACAATTTTCTGTTTAGTTTGGAAAACCTAAAATTGCTAACTACTCCACCATTTTTTCTTTCTAAAAATTCTCTCAAACTTAAGTTTTCTTTCACCCTCACCCAAGGATATGTTTATTAATTTTGGAGACAGTGAAAGGGAGAAGGGGGAGAAGAGAAACACTGATGTGAGAGAGAAACATCAGTCAGTTGTCTCCCATACACGGGCTGACTGGGGATGGAACCTGCAACCTAGGTATGTGCCCTGACCGGGAATCGAACCTGCACCTTTTGGTGCATGGGACAATGTCCCAACCAACTGAGCCATCTGACCAGGACTCAAACATAATTCTTTTAGTAGAAATAAAAGATCTGTTTCTGTCTGTCTTACTATACTATAAATAGTCATTTTTTAAGTCTGAGTCTCCTCTAAGACATTCACATCACTTAGTTTTTTATACCTATCTTCTTCTGACTTTGTCCTCCCTAACTCCGTAAAGCTGGATTTTAAATGGTCCCAATTCCAAACTCATGTTCACTTTAGTTCCAAAATCAATTCTGGCAGGAAGTGTACTAGCTTCACATTTCCAGCCTGGGTGTCCAGTGACATGGCCACAGAGGCTGGGCTCTGGGCTCCCCCTCGTCACCCAACACCAAGCAGCCACCTCCTGCCTGACATTGCAGCTGAACCTGTCCTAGGAATCTTTTGCTACCTTCTCGCTCCCTTTGGACTGAAGTTCTGCATGTCCATAAACTTTGACCTGTGCCTGACTTCATTATGCCCTTGGGTGATCATGCTTTTAGTGTGACTCTTGCTGCCTATGGCCAAGGGCAAGGTGTAAGTTGGGAAGGTTGGGCCAAATGCTCTGTTGTCTATAGTGCAGTTGCAGGAGTGAGCTCCAAAGACAGGCTTGAGAGACCATGATGCTCACAATTCTAGAAGACCAGTTTAAGCCTCACCTAATGAGGAAAGAGAAGAAAGGCCATCAGCCTAGACGTTAAGGGGCGTATTACTGTACGAAAGAACAGGTGCACAGAGGTTCCCAGATTGAAACCGGGGCCAAAATGAATGGTTGGGGAGCACAGAGGGCAGGCAGAGATTTGGCGGGGGCTGCGGTGCTAATGGTAGTGGGAAGAGTGAATCTTGCAGGCCTTGTGACCCCTTTACACGTGGGTGAGTGTGCACCTGTCAGGCTGGACTCAGGACCATCAAGTTCGCAGCTGGCCCTGCTTGTACTCCCGTTCACGATGCCCATTCCTGCCTGCCCTTTGCTGCCAAGGCCCCCGCCAGCCTCCCGCCTGCCTGTCTGAGTCTGGGCTCTGTCCCATTTTCTGTTTAATAGAATTGATGTTACTCAGCGCTCCCAGGACACATGGCATTGCTCTGTTTGGCTCTGGCCCTGATTTCAACAGAAGGGAAAAGGAAGAGGACTGCCAACAAGGCCATTTCCTTCCACTGGAAGTCCCACTGTGCCTCCCGCTTCTTATGAGTGGCAAGCCTAAAAGATTCTGAGTAGTGTTTTTGAATTAAAATATTTTAGTTACGTTGTCTATCATAGAACATAGGTAGTGGAGGGATGAGATCATCTTTCATTAAATGCAGCAAGTATTTGTTAAATGTCTAATATTCCTCAGTACTACTTACATCCATAACTTTATTATAAAAGCCACAGAGACAAAAATAATATAAACTGTGGTTCCAAACTTCAAAGATGTACCCATAAGTCATTATAACTTAAAACCGTCTAATGCATATGAAATGTAACTCATATTTCAATGTGGTCCATAGATTTAGGTGTACCATGGCCACAGTTATGCCGACTGAAAAAAAACCACACAGAGAACCTTCCTTTAAGTCTTACCTTCCAGCATCAGTCTTTACAAGAATTCTAACTTTAAGCTCTGAAGTTCAGTGAGTCCTGACTTACATACATACACTCTTCTATCTTGCCTTACTAACAAGTCAAATCAGCCATAAAGCTGGCCAATGAGTAGCTAGTGATTGGCTGGGTGACCAGCCCATACATTGTTTGGCAAATGGGATCAAGCCACAGACGTAGCCTCAGATAAAGTGAGCGATTATGATTTACTTTCTCATAGCGAGAGGCTGTATTTAATATTCACACCCCTGTGTCTGATGTCTTTTCATGAAATACAGTAATCTCCTTTTCAAACCATCCCTGCTGGTGAAAGACATGTCTCTATTTTTTTAAAATACATTCTTAATTTCTGATCCATAGGAACAAACCATGCCTCTGGCGGGGGAATGCACTGCATGAATACACTTTGTGAAGGTAAACACAGAAGCATTCTGCTTTGGGTTAATTAATGATAGCTATGTGAAGTTTTTATAGGAAACCAATTTTACTTTGAACACCAGGGAGATCTTTGAACATAAGGAACATTTCAATTTAGAAAAACTATAGCACAGCCAAAAGCCCAAATGTAACAGGTGAATTACGGTTGGTCTAGACAACTGGATGCATCGGAATTGGTCCTTAAATACAACTGGACTGCTGAACATATTTTCTCGAGGCTGAAGACAACTTCAAAAGTTGGAAATTGTTCCAGGATTTTCTCAGGCCTTGGAGTTCGGATACCTAGGCTGGGACTGTGGGGGCCGAGAGGCTGGTTGTGAGCAGCGCCCTGGGTAGAAGTGTGGTGTAGCGTGCCAGTGCCTCACCTGGCTGATGAGAGGTCAACATTCCCTGTCTCCGAATGGAGACTGAGTCTGACCTTTTCAAAGAATGGAAGTTTCGTCTTCCTCTTGCTTTTATTCATTAGAAAGTTATTCATGAATGCTTGCTAACTGTGACGTGACCTCCTTGGTATATTTAAAGCAACCTAGGCTGGTGTCAAAAGTTTCATTTTACACACAGATGCCACAAGTCAGCAGGAAAGTGGAGTTTGACAAGGCGAGAGGCAAATGATGTGAGGGCTGAGTCATTCTGCAGAGCCTGCCAGATAGATAACCCCGCTTATGCAACGGGTTCTATTCCAGTGCCTTCACGGACTCTGCACCATCCAGACTGCATCTGCCTGGGGCTGGTGCGTAATTGTCTGCCTGGAGGCGCAGTGGGTGGGAAAAGACTGATGAAAGTCAGGCAGCACAGTTACTTAAAATAAAAACAAATGTCTAGGTTCTCTGAGCTCTCCCAAAGGTGTCTACCTTCTGACTTCCAGGAATCCGTGCTACAGAAATATTCGAACAAGTGTCCGCAAACACATAATGATGGAGTTCATTATAGTTATAGCACCACGTATAAGAATGACACATTGGAAACAACCCAAATGGAGGGGCCATTACTTATGATTCCTTCATGCAAAGGAATATTACACCGTTGGAAAACAGCCAGGTAGCTTTATATGGATAAAGATGCTCACCATAGACTGCTCAGGAAGAAACGTTAAATTCTTTATAAAAATAGATAGCATTTCTCTGGTAAAAACTGTGTACGTAACAGTGTTACCTGGGAGAATTGGGGCGGGGAAGGCGAGGGAAGAATCACTATCACTCCAGCTCTCTACGTTTGTGTTACTGTAAGGTTGCAATTAACATGTATTACTTCTGGAACTAACCTTATATTTGCAAAAACAGATTCAATAATTCAAAAGCTTTCCAGTCACGATTCCCACAGTAATCCTGGGATTACACAGTCGCCATAAAGAATAAATCCATAATTACAAGCAGGAGTTTTCTAGTAGCTCTTACGCTATTGGACGAAACATTTCTTCCAAGCATCTTTCTAAGATATGGGTTCTGTCTTCTGAAAGAAGGTAGAATTAGAAATCTGCACTGTTTACTGAGGGCCCCTTGGTTGATAAATTATTACTGATAATATACATCATTCATTTTCCACGTTATAGTTTACAGAGCACTTTTTACTTGAATCTTGAATAATACAGCAAAACTGTGAAGGGGTACTATTATCCTCATTTTCAGGAAACGTAATGGAGGTTTAGGGAAATTAGCCGACGTGCTCTAAATCACACAACCACTTGGGGCAGAACTGCAGTAGAAGGCAGGTAGGGGTCCCATCCCCAGTCAGCCCTTAATTCAAGGTAAATCACTGTTTTTCTAGGTCTCAGCTTCTTCAACTATAAAACTGGGATGCGAAATTTTTCTGAGGATAAAAGTATGCAATTATTTAAATGAAACTTAGTAAGTACTTTCTACCCCCACTCCCCCAATGAACTTTGGGACAATTCTGTGGATGTGTCTAAAGATACTTAAGTTGTAAAGACAGGGCAGGCATCCTTTCTATTAGCATATTTAGGTGTAAGGTAAAAGGGCTGTGTATTTGTGGAGTGGTTTAAAGGAGAAATTATTGCAGATTGGTTGAAAGGAACCCACAGTGATATGGTCGCACCATTCCTGCTGTGGCCCTACCGCCCAGGTAGCACAGAGAGAAAATCGAGAAGCTCCTGCATGTTGTCTGTGTGTACTTACTAACTCAGGCGATGCTGGCCCGCCGGAGGTGAGTGGTGATTTCAGCTGCTTATATAAGGATTCGGATTCTCTTGAATTAGAGAGACGGTTTTACACAGATCTAGTTGGCACATGGTAGCTCTAAAATGTTTGCTAAATAACTGAATTTGCAGCGTACATATTTGGCAATGGGTAAATTGAGTTAAAAACAGGACTTTCCTTATGACATCACCTTGGCTTTTTTAGTACCATCTCCTAAGCAACTGAATTCTAGTCTTTAATCAACCCAATCTTCAACTCGCACTCACAGAGCTATGTTTTAAGATGTAGGTTTTGGCCCTGATTGGTGTGGCTCAGTGGATGGAGTGCCAGCCTGTGAACCAAAGGGTCACTGGTTCGATTCCCAGTCAGGGCACATGCCTGGGTTGTGGGCCAGGTCCCCAGTAGGGGGTGCATGAGAGGCAACAGCACATTGATGTTTCTCTCCCTCTCTTTCTCCCTTTATTCCCCTCTCTAAAAAAAAATTAAATTAAAAAGATATAGGTTTTGTTTTTATTCAGTTGTGGTAAGGCCAGTAGATCAAGAGATGACTGCCATTGAAAAGACAGTTTGTCACTCACAGTCCCCAAGGGGAGGGCTTACGCCACGCCTCGCGCTGGGTAGAGAGGGACTACAGGGAAGCATCAGGATCTGTCAGAAGGCAGAGAGTGCAAAGGGGAAGCATGGCCAAGAGATCTCATTGTGGTTTCCAGAAGAAAAACAAGTGTGGCAGGGATACAGGTTTAGGATTGGCTAGTTTGAATAGTTCCTGCAGGTTCTAGGGAGTAGGGACTGCCCAGTTTCCTGGTGCCCAGCCCTAGGGTGGTTAGAGCAGGGGAATGGTGGCTCATCTCCTGAAAGCCCAGTGAAGGACTGTCTGGGTCAGTTGGTTTGCATGTGAAAACTGTGCTTCCAGAGGAGTCCTTTATTACCTCCCAGAAGTGGCTGGCCCTGGGCAGGGCAGTCCCTCCAGAGGCAGCAAAGCCCTAGATGTCACAGCATCAGAATAAAAAGACATGCTTAATATAGGCTGATATAAATTAGGTTAGACTTAAAAGAAAGCAAAGAATAGCAAAGAAAGCAAACAGGACTGTTGATAAAAGTTGGATATATAACCTATCACTCTGTATAATATTACGTGTACTAACACATAACGCTTTCACTACAGATCACTGGTTTGGCATTAATTAGGATGGTAAAGGCGTATGTCTTTTTTTCTCCCAAGACTTTGTCATTTGAGATAGTTTATTTCTTTAGTTTTCCTGAAATCAAGCTATACAATTTAGTTACCAAGTGACAGTGGGTACTTAACCGGTGGGCTTTTCTAGCCACTTCCATCACATTTTCATCTACATAAACACACATGTTATTAACGCACTTGTCAAGGTGAGAGGCAGTATACATTTACAAATGCGTGTGTAAATGAGTGCAAGTTGATATAAACACACAACTTTCATTGTCTACCTTTCTTCAAGGTACAGGAAGGTACCATGGAATTTCAACAAAAATGCATCTTAAAGTTGAAAAAGATATATCACATTATTGCCCCTCCACCCTCATCGCCTACGCCTTCCCTTGTCTAGTTAGAGAGCAAAGGTCTCTGAAAAATGTACAGCTAAGCACATCATTCCTTTTTTCAGGAATGATTTATGTTAAGATATCATCAAGATCAATAGATTTGTTTGCTGTATCGTATGGTTCCCTTAAGTGAGTCTCCATTAACAATCAGCCCACATATAGACAGTTGAACATTGATTTGTTTTTACAACGAATGACGAGTGACACTCACTCTGTTCTCCTCTCTGTGCACGTGCCTGGGCCGGGATACCCTCGTGAACACCAGGGAGGCCGTGCAAGCCACAGGCTGCCACCGAGGCTTTGTGCTCCGGCTGGACCCCACAAAGCACTGGGACATTGAGCTGCGTCTTGGCCTGTGTGCCAAGGTTTTCCTTCCACGCAGGACGGGCAAGACAAGGCTCATACACAGATACATTTTTTAATACCTACATCCATTTGCTTGTTCAACCGGAAAAGTGACAGGTCGCCAAGCCAGAAGCTCTCTATTATGTCCAAAGTAACCCTTTAGACATAATTGATTTCTTTCTCTCATAATTTCATCCATGGCGGCACAACCACCCTTCCTCCAAACCCCTACTCAGGTCTCCTCTCAGAATGGTGCTAACTAGACACGTGTGGTCCAGCTTCTAATCGCTAACTAATGTACATTTTTCTTATCAGAACATCATTAACAGGGGAAACAAGCCTCGGTGCTGGGGCAACAGAAGCGGGGCGGGTGTAGTTCAGCTTCAGTTGAACCTTCTGTGTTCTATACCTAAACCTCAACTGTTCTTGGCACCTTTCACTTTTATGGTGCTAAGAATATAAACGTTCTTCAGTTTCTCCTTTTTTTCGGTTTTGGTTTTTGTTTTTGGCTGTTTCTCCATAAAGTATTCATGACCCTTCCACATCCCTGTCCTACATTTATCATCTTAGCTCCTTTTATTTCTACTGGTTAGCCTTGATGTCTTTTCTTCCTCCTGTACAATAATTTCCTCCTCTGACCGATAACGGCTCCCTCAGTATGTACCTGCCCTATACGTAACGCTCAGGAAACTTGGGGGTTTTGTCGCAGTCCATCTGCAGAGTCCAGAGGCAATCTCTAGGGCCTTGATCACTTGGCTTCAGGAAATTAGGGTGATAGCTACATATGCTTCATTCTGTTAAATGCCAGGTGGAAATTCATTCTGACTGAATTCAAAGTGAAGCTGAAAACAGTCTCTGCCCTTTGTTATAGGAAACGGCTCACGGTTCTGCACAAATGTGGTCAGCTCCGAGTGCACCTTTCCCGCGACTGTACCAGACACAACCACGTGCACTCAGGCTTCTCTGGGGCTTTCTGGAGCACCCACCACAGTCATTTCTACTCCTGGGTGGCAGATAGAGTAGCACCTTGGGTGAGGGAATGCGTGCTCGGCTGAGATGAATGCCTGAAGGAAAAGGGTGCCTGGTGCTCAGGAGGGTTGGCTCAGACAGACATTCACTCTCCAGCTGTTAGGAATTTTAATTGTCATACCTTTGGGATGCAGTAGCCCCTTGGAGCATGATTAATGAGGGAGCAGGGGAAGGGAGGAGGGGAAGTAATGGTGAGTTACCTGTGTGGGAAAGGAAGCGGTTACCACTGTATTCGTTTCCGATTGCTGCTATAACAAATTACCACCACCTTAAGGACTTAAGACAATTTATTATCTTACAGTTCTGTAGGTCAGAGGTTCGAAATTAGTCTCACTGGACTAAAGCCAAGGAAGGCATTGGCAGGGCTGAATTCCTTTCTAAAAGATCTCAGGAATAATCTGTTTCCTTGCCTTTTCCAGTTTCCAGAGGCTTCCTGTATTCCTTGGCTTACTTCCTCTAGCTTCAAAGCCAGCAGCAATGCATCTCTACCCATTTCCCCATTGTGTGCCTGTCTCTGAGAGGTTCAGAATAAAAAGGCCTACTTAACACGGGCTGACATAAATTAGGTTAGACTTAAAAGAAAGCAAAGAATTGGCATGTAGAAGTGCAAATAAATATTAAATATCTAACCTACCACTCTGTATAATATTATGAGTACTAACGTATTACGCTCTTATTGCCTATCATTGGTTTGACATTAATGAGTAATGGGAAAACTTAAAAATGGAGAATCAGGGAAGGTTTTAAGAATGCCTGGGATTAGACTGAGCCCACCTGGATAATCCAGGAGAATCTCCTTATTTCAAAATCATTAATCATATCTGCAAAGTTCCTTTTGCCACAGAAGGTAACATTTTCATCTGTTGAGGGAGGGGAGAGGGGAATTATTCTATCCTACCACAACTACCAAGTCGATGTCCTCATTGAGATACCAAATAGAAGCTTCTACCTTTACACCTTTGTTGTCTTCCTCAGATCTAATGGGATTTCCATAGATTAAAAAAAAATTTCTATTTGACATCAAATCCATCTGTGGCAAATGAAATCTTATTATAGGCAAACAATAATACTATTAATGATACCATATTTTTTATTCAAACTAGTACTTTCAATTTTAGGGGTAACTTTGGTCTTTCCTTCTTCACGTCTCTTCTTCAAATATACGTGATCTTTCTCAGCCTTCAAAATAATCCATCTTCCCGACTCTCTAGCTGTAGAATGATTCCTCTCCTTCCTTTCATTGCTAAAGTTTTCCAAAAATTAATCAACATGTATTACTTCCCCAGCCCCCACCACCTTCTATTCATTCCCTCAGAGGCAGGAAGTTTGATGGGCCCTAATTTCTCTATTGACAGTGACCTGCTGAAGGCCCCAGGGGTCATGTCACTGAGGCCCTTTCTCTCTCCTCTGCTGGGTGTTCCTGCAATTCTCAATACGCTGACCAGGTCCATCTTGAAACTCCCCATTGCTGGCTTGTGCGGCTCTCCTGATTCATTCACAAGGGGCTGCCCGACCCTGGTTCCTCATCCTCTACCTTGCCTTTGCCTCCACACGTGACCTCTGCTCTTCTTTTCTACACCAGTCCTCACAGACTTCCCTGCCTCGGTGCCTCTACGTGGATGCCTGCCAAATTCTCTTTTCGAACTACCTGGTGGACATTTTTATACAGATAACCTTCTGTCCTCTCAAACTCAAATGGCCAGAGTTTAAACCTCCAAATTTGTTCTCTCTCCTGATTTATTTACTACTTGCTTATATAAAGGTTATTTATTTATTTTTGCCAACATATCCATCGTCATCTTAGTCATCTTGGCTTGCATCTCCAGCATTTGTGTCTGGTTCTTTCTTTTCCCCTTTGAGTTGACCTATTCACTATTTTTATTCAAACTGTTTCTGGCATTTCTTCCTTTGCTTCCAGTGCTGCTATCACGACCCTCATCAACCAGGCCGGGGTGAGCTGAAGTTCTCACCAATTACTTTACCATCACTGCTAAATTCCTAATCTCTCTTCTTTCAATATGTCATTCTTCTTTTCCTCATTGCCTAAGAACTCAGGGTTGTTTAAACTCTCTACAGTCTGAATCTAATCAATATTTCCAAATTTATCCTAAACTTGTCAATTTTTTCAAACAAAACCTCCATGCTCACTGTCTTGTGAACATAACTTGTTCATTACTATTTCTGGGTTCACATGGCTTTCCATTCCTGAAATACTCTCTTCCTCTCTACCAATTTCCTCTCATAGATCTTTCAAAGCTCAAGTTCCAATTTCCCTATCAATCCTTTTTTGGGCCATCTCTATTTATAAGATCTCTCCTCCCTCTGAACACATTAACATTTGCTGAACATATTATAGGCCAGCAGAGAATTTCTATAAGGTCCGATCATCCACCCACCCATCTTCCTGCAACTGTCACGACGTCCTTAATTTTTTCCACTCACCACCCAGAAGTTCTTCATGCATCTACCTAAGACAGTTTCTCCCCTAGTCTCTCCGATCCCTTCCCTCTTGCCCATTGGCCCAAGACCTCTACCTCGCTAAATCCAACGCTTAATACTCATTTTCTTATCTTGCTTGACCAATCAGAAACTTTGACACTTTGATGACTTTCTCTTATCTGAAATACTTTCTTCCCTTGGCTTCTGGAACTCCATACACTCCTATGTCTCTGGCCACTCCGCCTCGTTTCTTTTGCTGGTTCCTACTCATCTCCTAGACCTCAACATGTAGTGCTTTTCTGTGTCTCACTCCTCAGCCCTCTTCTCTTTTCCAGCAACACTTATTCTCTGGGCAACATCATCCAGTCTCATGGGTTAAAGTACGATCTATATGTGGATCCTGCTAGCTCTCAAATTTGTATCTTTAGTCTGAACTCCTCCCCTGCTCACTCAGCATCTCCTCTTAGATATCTAAGAGGCATCTCAAACCTAGTGTGTCCCAAACTGAGCTCCTGTACTTTCCACAGACTTCCCCATGTCCACTGATGACCCTTCCACCTAGCTGAGTCTATTTCCTCTCTTACCACATGTTGTATACACATCAGAAAATCCTGTCGGCTCTACTTTCAGTATCTATCCAGAATCCAGGCCACTCTTGTCACTCTACTGTTATTACCTGATCTCTGTCCCCTATAAATGATGCAAGTAACAGTAAGAGTGCAAGCCTTGGAGACATACCTTGCAGGCTTCAATCCCGGTTCTGCCACTACTTAAGAGTATAACCTTGGGCAAGTTATTTACCCTCTCTGTGCTTCAGTTCCCTTATTTTTAAAGCAACAACAACACTAACACTACAATTGTTGCAAGGGTTACATGAGAAAAATATCAATTGCTTAGCAAAGTGACTGGCAAATAGTATGTGTTCAACAAATGTTAGCTACATGTTATTATTCTATAAAGCTATAAAAATATTCATGACAATAGGTAGAAAGTAGTAGGCAAGAAGATCGGGGAAATGTGAAAATGGCCATTTTCCTAAGCATAAGCCATCTGAATCTTTCAATACCCAAGCCCACATGGAACCAGCTGTGGAATTACTGTTCCAACACACCATGATCTGTGCCTACTGCTTAGTATGCTGCTTATTTTGCACAGCTTTTACCTATAGATTTAGAGAATAGTACAGTTGATCCTTGAAGAACCTGGGGGTTAGGGGGTACCAATCCCCATGCAGTCAAAAATCTACATACAACTTTGGACTTCCCCAAAGTTAACTTCAGTTGTCCCTTGGTATCCATCCACCAGGGGTTGGTCCCAGGACCCCCATGGATGCCAAAATCTGTACATGCTCAAGTCCCTTATACAAAATGGCACAAAACAATGCATAAAGTTGGCCCTCTTCATCTATAGACTCCTAACTGGGGATGGAAAATACTAATATTTTCAATCTGTGATTGGTTGAACCTGCAGATGCGAGAACCGGGGATACAGAGGGCCAACTATATGTTTACTGAAAAATCCCATGTCTAAGTGGACCCATGCAGTTCAAACTTGTGTTGTTCAAGGGCCAGCTGTGGTGTAGCTAACATTTCTTGATCATGTAGTATTTGCCATTGTCACTTCTTTTTCCTTTGTCTTAGGAGTAATTTCTATATCTCTTCTTCTCCAAACTTCCTTTTCAGTCCCAGGAACCTCAGACAGTCTTACTCCTCACCCTGGCTGTATTCTGGGTTGCCTTTCCCCTTGTAGGATTCCATATTGAATTTGCTGCCATTGCTACAAATATAATATTTAAATGGGTGCTCTATAAACCCAGTTAACAATACTGCTGTGAGAGCTGTTTCCAGTTATTATTTTATTGGCACAAAAAAACCAGGTCTCCTATCAAAAGTGATTGATATGGAGGGGAAAAGAGTAAACTGCTGAGTGAGAATGGAGAAAGCAAGTAATTAAAACCATGCCACCAAATTCAGGACAAAAAAATGTCAGACAGCTTTCAGAAAAGGAAACTGAGAAACTAAAGAATTTCCCCCAAATATCCAGAAAGTAACTTCTTGAAATTAGGGTTCAACTTCAATGTTTAAAACTTTGGGGATTTCTTTTGGCCAAACAGAATCGTCCTTAGGAGAAAATCCTTGTGTGTGTGTGTGTGTGTGTGCTTTTGTTTCAGCTGGATTCATAGGGGCACATGGTGACCTGGTTGGAAAACACTAAGAGACATCTCCCCCACTGCCAACCCCCTCCCTGACTTGCCACTCACATAGTCTAGGGCTCTTGATCACAAACAGATTGCAGACACCAGATAAATTAGGCAGATGGAACTCATACATCAAAGCCACCTACTTGGATTCCTTTTCGGCCATCGGTGCATTTCCTCACCCTTTCTTTCTTAATTAGCCCCATAAATCTGACCCTGACAAGGTCCTACCTCTCCACACCAGCAGTCGGGGGTGAGATGTTAATTTGTCCTCAAGCTTTCATTTACTTCTCCACTGGAGTGACTGTCAATACCATGTGGCACCCATTCATTACAGGGGCTCAGGTGCGGCTGTGGGAAGGTGTGTGCCAAGGCCTGCCAAACTGGATGCTCCTTCCAAAAGAACAGGATGGTTCTCCGGGCACTGCGCACTTCAGACGGTCACACCCCACGGTGCCGAGAGCTGTAGAGAACGTTGTTATGTATTCTTCAGACTAGCTGATTCATAATAGCTATTCGCGTGCTTGTGAATGATTCCCTGGACTCAAGTAATTTTTCAAGAGGTTTATCCAAATCAAGAATTGAAGATAGAAACAGAGTTGCCCAAGGTGGGGGCCTTGCTCTCTAAGGTGGGGCACCTGTGTTGAACTCATCATTTTCAGGGGCCTCTGACTCAATCTTTGTCTCCTGGTCTTGACAGTGTAAATCTGGAATGCTGACCTAGCTCATTTGGGCAAAGTGTGGATTTCTCATTTGTGGACAGCCGCCTCTGGCTTCTAGTAGTTGCATCTTGGCTGAGTCTTAGGTCCTTCCTGAGTCTTTACCCTTTCCTCCCCGCCCTTCTAAGAGAGAGGCTATCTCTCTTTGTATTCCAGATGCTATCCACAGCTGGTTTAATGCCCCCTGGTTTTCTCAGGGCTTCCCCAGACCCTTGCATGGGGAAGAAAAGGTCCAGGCACCCCCTAAACTCCCCTAACAACATTTTAACATCCAAAATGTAGTGGCTATGAGCAATCATTTCCTGCGGAGGATTTTCTATCTAGTCCATTTAAAATCTTTGAGAAATGGAGATACCTTATTGTATTCTGACAGCTTATTTCGGCTATTCACAAAGCAGTGTTAAACCCCTTTTATGGGCTCATAACAGAATAGCCTATTGATGGAGCATAATGGTTTCTCATACTTTTGAATGCCTACCATTCCACCAATACTACAGACAATTTACGTCTTTAGGGGCCTTATGGTTGGCTTCCATGCTTTTCATTAGGATACAGTTCTTGGGAGAATAAAGTTTTGTACTGCACCCAAGATCATGGCTTGCAAATGTGAGCAGTTACCAGATATTGTTGGCGATGATAAATAACAACAACGACAAGAGCTGCCATTTATATATGGAGCACTTATATGTCAGCCTTCATATCCGCTCTGTTGCTAAGTGCTCTATATTCACCATGTTTGATTCTCACAGCAACCCCAAGAAGGATATTATTACTCTTATCCCCACGTCGCAGATGAAGAAAGAGAGGCTTGGAGAGGCAAAGTAAATCCTTCTCCCCCAGACACAAAAAAATCATGCTAGAATCTGAACCAAACTCTCGCTGACTCCACAGCCAGGACGCTGCATTGTCCTGGCCTGTGTCATCGTAGCGTGTCAGTAGACCCCTCTGTCTTGGCTTTGGGTGCATGCATTTTCTTGGTTTTCCTCCTACCTTCTGCCCCAGCTTCCTCTGGGCACCTCACCTTCTTGCAGGGGAGCGCAATGTGCTCCAGTGCCCCGAACCTCTTCGTTTTTCTAGCTACACGTTCCCCTAAGCAATCTCATCTAGTCCCATGAATTTCAACGCCGACGTACGTATAACAACTGTATGCTGACATCCTTAAAACCTCAATCTTCGCTCCAGACTGCTTTCTTCATTTTCAGTTTCATAAATCCAATTGTGATTTCTAATTGGCATGTCAAACTTAAGCCCAAAAAAGATTTTTTTTTACTTCTCCTCTGGCGTGTTCCACATCTCAGTGCTGGGTACCACCAGGCAAACACTCAGGCCGGAAGTGTTAGCATGGGTCTCGACGTCTCCTTTCCCTTGTGTGGATTCACAGTAATTCTGTGGCTTCCTTCTCTACCCACTTGTCTGTTTCTGCTTCAGGCCCTTTGGTCTAAATGGCTAATACCCCTTTCAGGACTATTACAATAGCCGCCTGACAGGTTTCCCGGCTTTCCACCCCCAGCCTCAATTCATTTGTCACAGTCTTCTGAGCGACATTCAAAACACGAATCAACCCATTCCCCTCCTCTGCTTAAAACTCTTCAAATATTTTCTTTTGACCAAAGTCCAAACTCCACAAGATAACCTTCATGACTGTGTACGATCTGACCATTGGCTACTTCAGCAACTGAATCACATGCCACTTGCTGTCACGTCCATCATGCTACCTTCGGTGGCCTCACTCCAGTTCCTCAGTGGTACAAAGCTTTCATGCCTCAGGACCTTTGCACCGGGCGTTTCCTTCTTGCCTGGAATACTCTCTCCCTGGCCCATAGGGGCTCAATGAATGTTAATTGAACAAACAAAAATAGTGGATTGCCTCTCCCACATGCATAATATAAATAATAAGGAATATGAAAATTATGTGTTTAATAACTTATTTAGCCATTTGTATTTATGACATTTAAATTATATAATTAGGCTATGGGTTATCTAAAGCGTGTTTACATGGATGGAGTAGCGGGGAGAAGGGTGCAGCAGTGGGGGAGGGAGGAAACATATCTGGCTTGTGATAATCGTGAATCCTCATTCCTGTGCGGTAGATGTTAATATCCCTGTTTTTCAGAACATTGGTAATTTGAAGAGGTCAGGTAACTGGCTAAGAGAGAGCAGGAAGGAAGCAGTGGGCCTGGAATTTACAGGTGGTCTGACCCCAGGTCCTGGTGCCTTGGAGCAGATGCAGCTGGGAGATGAGGTCTGAGGATAAGAAAAGGGGGACACACCTGGAACACTGGCATGTTTGTTCACATGGGAAGCATCACCAGCCACTGTGAGTTGGAGAGCCTGGGCGTCTTACTTATATCCAGCTCTGCCTCGGTGGTCACACACGGCCTGCAGGAGCTGAACTGGGCCCCAGCTTCAGAGCCCCGCGCCCACACACACAGATAAGGTGGGAGTACAGTTAGGTATGACAATTAGTAAGCTGCCATCTGCTAAAACATCACATACTAAGTGGGACTTAATATGGTTATGGGTTTCTTTGAACTTTTTTTCTTCACCATATGTGCTTAAAGTCTCTAAAAAGGAAACAGGAATGTGTAAAAGAATGGTGACATTCTGTAGTGTGTCAGTGGAATGAGAAACTTATCAGGCACTGTCTATTTCTGGGAGTTTGTGGTATTTTATGGTGCCAGGCTTCCAGTTAGTGACAAAATGGCACTGCCAAGATGACTTACCGCATGTGGGGTAGAGAAGAGCACCATGGGAGGTGCTACTTCTAAAAGTTACTTTGGCTTCGCCTTGGACTAAGTTGATACACATACAGAAAATACCCCTCTTCCTCCAAGGCCTAATGGACATGGCGTCTAATCTGCACGGCCTACACATGTTTTCTCAATGGACAGTGACCTCTCTGTCCTAGGTCTCCCTGCTGCGTTTTGTTTACGCCTCCGTGATAGCACCCCTCCCAGGCAGTCCCCCTTCTCACCTCCTGCGTTTCTATCTTCCTCCTCCACTAACCCACAGCTCCCGTGGGCACTGACCATGGTTCCTTCACCTTTGCGTAATCCGGTGGGGCCTAGCACGGCAACCTACATTGGAGGTGCTCAGTATAGGCTGTTGAATTGAAGCAGAATTGTTTTTAGAAAAACAATTTAGAATCATGACTTTAACACGAGACACCTCAATTATTTACAGACGTGACATATTGTAGATCAATAACATAATGGACTATATCCTTAGAGTAAATGCTAAAAAAATTACCAAGAAAAAAAATCCCCACTCTTTATGAAAGCCAGTGCGTGGTTTCGGTGAAATTGCATTGTGTAAATTCTGTGGTGTCCGAATGTTTGAAGTAAAGAAAGATATTGCTTTTGGTCTCGGCACTGGAGCAAAGGGTAAAAGCCTGTTAGAATATTCATGGTTAGCTTAGCATAGGGATGTCAATAAATCATTGCCATGGCTCTGTGGTAATTGGACATCTCTCTCTCTCTCTCTGAACATTTTTATAGGGAAATATTTATTTAAAACTTCCTGACTGTAAAGAGAATACAATGAATGTCACAAAGCACCTACGTATTGTGATAGTGTGTTTAGAGCAGGCGACGCATTTTGTTGTCTAAATATTGCAACATGGCCAGCACATCAGTTGGGAAGTTAGAATGCTGAGGGCATCCTCACAGAAACAAGGAAGGACTCTAGAGTCGTAGAGTAGACGACTCTCTCCAGCCCAGAAAGGAGAGTTGGAGATGAGGGGTTACATAATCAAAGTAACACTTCAGGAAGATGCATTTGGCAAGAGCATACAGGATAAGGACAGGCTGGGCTGCTCCTGGAGTGGTGGGGACCAAGGAGGCCGCTGTAATAACAATCCAGAGGTGAGGTCAGAGAGGCACAGTGACAGTGACAGCAAGTGGTTGAAGTGTAGAGGAAAAGTTGGTTATAACCGACAAGGCAAAGGGAAAATCCGCATGACTTTGGGAATGCAACAGATAATTCTGCAAGGTCGAATCTAGGTGACGTGAATGACTGGTCGACACAGGGAGAAAGGAGTGGGGAGGGGCAGCTGAACCACAGGGGAATATTAGAGTTTACTTTTGGAAACACTGAGTTCAATCACACAGTGAGACAGCCAGGTGGAAATCCTCTGACTCCGTCCCTGCCATTTTAGGACACTGTTGCTCTCTGAGGGATGCATGGGGGGTGGCAGATCTGGAGGCAGCAAAGAGGCATTTAAGACAAGTAAAGCACAAGCTAAGTTTGAAAATGCTGAGGTCACAGCACAGCCACAGCTGAGACAGGCCACCGTGCTCTGGCTGGATATTTGATCTCACAGCACGTTGACTCCCTGCCAGGCTGAGTGTCCTCAGACGGTGACTGTATTCTGGCTCAGATTTCTGCTTCCAGTCATCTACAAGTATTTAGCTTGTAGCCAGGCATTAGAACATGATGACTTTATCATTAAAAAAATGTAGAAACAGTTCTTAGGTTACAGTGGTCCAAACTACTGAAGCCTCCAAATTTGCGAAGTAGTTGCATAAATCAAAGAGTTAATTCTCTGACTGTGATGACAATGTGCCTGATTGAATCCTCTCGGTCAAGTTTCATTCATCCTTTGATAATTAACTCAAAAGTTCCTGTCTCTAAGCAGCCACTTGACTCCTCGAAGCAGTCAGTTTATTTCATTGTCCGTGGTCCCACAACACTTTGTTTTTATTCCCAGTAGCACACATAGGACAGACTAGGTGTTTGTCACCGCTCAGCTGGGAGCACCTTGAAGATGGGAACTATTTCTGTATCTCTGTATTCCCCACTCCCTTATCAGAGCAGAGGTTGGTGGGTGGTATTTCGTTGCTGGAAATGCCCAAAAGAGAAATGTTAAGAACACGGATGGAGCAATGTGCCGTTGCCGTAGCCAAGCCTGGGTACACATCATATGTCACATCCCTGCTGATGGTGGTATTGCTGCACCAGCAGAGGCAGCGCACTCATTACATGCTGCTGGCCCATATTTGTAATGTGTGACATTTTTTAATGAAATACTGTCAAGGGTAATTTATCATACAGTAACTTTTGGATTATATGCCGAGACTGGTCTTAAACATAGACATATCGAACTTCGAGGATAATGCTATTTTCTAAAAAGGGTGCCATCCAAGGGTTCTGGCTAGAAAAATGAAGCAGCACATTATGTCCTTTTAAGTTCATCAGATGTGCCCGAAAAAGATGTTTGTTTCTGTCTACTCCAGCTGGGGACGGGGTTATTGTGTGAAGATAATCAGGTGACTCTGCAATCTGGTGGAATATTTTTTTTCCTGTAGAACATCCGTATTTCAAAAGAGAATGAAGACTTGCTAAAAGTTTGTAATCACTTTATCTCAAGAGGCACTAAAAAAAATAAAAGGGCACATGACAACTTGAATGAATTTCGAATGTCACTGTCGCCTCACAGTTAAAGGTGTTCTCTCTGCGTGTCCATAAAGATCTAGGATTTTTAAACATATAATAGAGTATAAATAAAAGAGAGCTTCTAAATCCCATCATTTTTGTGTAAGTCCAGATAAGACTCCTTTGATGAGCTTAGCATTTCCTTTTTAGGGAAAGCTTGTAGGTGAGAGAAACACTAAAATTATAATTCTTTCTCTTCCTTAATTAGACTGGAGCTCACCATAGATCTTGCTGAAGCTGTGAGAAAATCCAAGCAATAATTCACATTGTCAGATCAGCAGAAATGGGCATGGGGGTCCGATATGACTGAAAAAGATTTGCTTAAGCGATCTGAGAACTGAATGGCTCGGAAGGGATACAAGTCTTCACTGGAAATACACCCTCTGAAGACACTGAGCACAAACAGCAATGAAAATGAATTCGAGCAAGATTCTTATTCCACCTTTACAGATGTCATTCCAGAGGAAATATATAAATCGCATTAATACCAATTGATGTGGGTCACTAATTAATAAGGCCCATTAAATCGTGGAGTAATGACATTTAGCATCTAATGAATGCCTCATAATCTCTTGATCATTAATATTTCACGGCATAAGAACACAAGAAGTGGCATCCCTTGGCTCAGGCAGCATGGTGTTTTGTCTCCAGGCGGGTGCTAAGTGGCACAAGGGTTTTGTCCCTCTGTTGCAAGAATACACAACATAAATAATTAACTCCTTCAGTAGCCTGGGTCCTACCACTGCCTCATTTGGGAAGATGTGACTCAGCTTGCCATTCTCAGAATTAACGTCTGTGACTACTGGGTGCCCTGGAGGAAGAGGACGGAGCTGACATGTTGACTGTGGTGTGTGGCATTGCTTTGTTGGTGACCTTCGCAGTCCATTCAAGAAAGTTGCGTGGGAGAAAAATCATTACTTTGATTTATTACCAGGGCTTTCTTTATTCAAAAGCAATAATCACCTCACAGAGCAGGTGCCGTTGCAGGGGGTTATCGATCCTATGCCTTTCTAGAAATTTCAGGAGGATGTCACTCCGGCAGGAGATGGAGAAGGTCAAAGAAAAAGAAGTCCGTTTCTGAGCAAGCTGAATTGAAGTGGGAGAAACTCTCTAGCCCTCCGTCTATGGCTCCGGGGACTCCGGGCGTCTTTTCTTTCAGAAGAGGGGCTGGAGCAGAGAGAACACTCAGAGCTTGCAATGGTCAAGTGGGAGGGAGAGAGGAAGGCGACAGAGAGCTGCTAAGGGCGGGAGAAAGGGTCTTCAGCTCCCGATCCAGATTCCCAAGAGTTAAATCCTACCAGGCAGCCCGACCTGATGGGATTTGCTTCTGGGTACGAAACGGAACACTGATCAAAATCAAGTTGGACAAGTGACAAGACTGAGTCTGATGTTGGTGGGTCTTTTAACATCATAGGAGGGCAGAGGACCGGAGACAGTGTGCGCAGGGGTAGCTGGAAAGAAGCATTGAGCCCAGGGAAGGGACAGAAAGGGACACGGAGCCGGGAAGCAGGTACAAATGAGCGCGGGGGGGGGGGGGGGGGGGGGGAAAGAGAGTAGAAGAGTTGAAGAAAAGTAAGGGGAAAGTGGGGACAGGGTTAAGGGGAGAGAGGAGGATGAGAGAGAGAAAAGTGAGGGCGGCGAGGAGGGATTAAAAAGGGAAGGGAGGTCGCTGGCGAGCAGGGCCGACAGTTAGAACCGGAGGAGGGGAGAGGGTGGAAGGGAGTGAGCGCGAAGGGGGCGCAGAGAGTGAGCCGAGGGGGCTGGGAGAGGACGGCAGGAAAGTGCGATCGGCGCGGGGTGGGCGAGGAGACCCGGCCGGGGAGGGGGTAGGAGGGAGGTGGGGAGGAGAGGGGAGGAAGGGAAGAGGGAGCCGGCGGGCCGGCAGCCGGGGGCGGGGAGGCCGCGGGAGGGAGGTGGGGGGCCGGTGCGGGGACGGGAGGGAGCGCGGAGCGGAGCCGAGGCCAAGTGCATTGTGTCTGGCGGCGGCGCGCGATCCCACCGGCGGCTGCGGCGGGGCGGGAAGCCATGGAGCCGCGGGCGCTCGTCACGGCGCTCAGCCTCGGCCTCAGCCTCTGCTCCCTGGGGCTGCTGGTCACGGCCATCTTCACCGACCACTGGTACGAGACCGACCCCCGGCGCCACAAGGAGAGCTGCGAGCGCAGCCGCACGGGCGCCGACCCGCCGGACCAGAAGAACCGCCTGATGCCGCTGTCGCACCTGCCGCTGCGGGACTCGCCCCCCCTGGGGCGCCGGCTGCTCCCGGGCGGCCCCGGGCGCGGGGACCCCGAGTCCTGGCGCTCGCTGCTGGGGTTCGGCGGGCTGGACGCCGAGTGCGGCCGGCCGCTCTTCGCCACCTACTCGGGCCTCTGGAGGAAGTGCTACTTCCTGGGCATCGATCGGGACATCGACACCCTCATACTGAAAGGTGAGCGGCGGTGCGCCCAGCGTCCTGGGCGCCCGCGCGTGGAGCGCAGCCCGCGGCTCCCCGGGGGCGCGCCGGTCCCCGCAGCCACCTCCCCACCGTGTCCCCGTGCTGCGCTCCCCGGCACATTCATTCTTCCCCGCCGCCTCCCTTCTTTATCCTTCTCCCTTTCTTCGCCCCCTTTTCCTCCTTTCTTTTCCCTCTCACACGTCTTTCCACGACTCTTCTTATCTCCTCATCCTGTTCTTCCTTTCCCCCGTCTCGCAAGTCTTTCTTAGCCTCCCTATTTCCCTCTTCTTTCGCGCTCCCCCTCCTCTCCGTCTTTGTACACCTGCCTCTCTCGGAATGCCTGTGTCGATTTTCTTGAAGCTGCTGCCCATGGGGTTCCCAATAGGCTGCTTTCCTCGAGTTGTGCTTTGCTTTTAGAAATACCTTCGGAAGGAAAGTGCTGCAAAACTCGGAAGAGGGGGAAAGGGGCTTTTTCTTGTATTGAGCTAATGTTGGTAGCAGACGGAACTGACGCTGTGTCTGGCAGGCTAATGGGGAGCTAAGAAGGCCTGGGAACCTTTCTCTAAACCTCCTAAGTGCAGGCTGCCTATGGACTAGACCTCAGATATACCATCGATGCTTTGGTGGCGGCAGCTGGACGCAGGCCGGACACCTGCCGTTTTTCAATCTTGGTGACGACTCGGCACGCCACCCTCAGCGCCTAGGCACACCGGGGTGCGGAGAGGGGAGAACCTGCTCGAACCCTGGAAAACAGAGCTTTGGGATTTGCTCATGGACTCTCTGTATCACTCTCTTTTACTTTTGCGCTGTCTTGGAAGGCTGTTTTGGTGGTGGTTTTGTAATTTAGCACTGAGTTATAGAGCATCAGTTTGCTCTTCTGAGGTCTATGCAATCCCTGGGGCCCATGTATGTGATCGGATAGTTTGATTTTTTAAATAATCTCATTTATGTAAAAATATTACAACATGACAGTCCTATTAAGGAAGCTCCTTTCTAACTTTCAGAGCTCCACCCTTCATATAATTTTTTTGAGATAAAAAATAAACCTTCTTTCCCTTGGACTACCAAAAAAAAAAAAAAAAGAAAAAGTCTAAAATCAGTACACCTTAGTATTTAGTAGCCTTTCAGGAAGACAAATGAATGGACTTGTGTTGAATTCCAGTTTGGAATGAAATTGCTTAGAAAAGAGGGGGTTAACAATATTTTGGCCTTCAGGATTTTGTTGGCATACTCTTTATTTCTCAAATGTGTCAACTTCCTCCTTCCTATGGCTAGCTCAGCTGGGGACTGCCATCTGAAACCTGTCTGTTCATGGAAGGACTCCAGAGCTTTGGGGGAATCATACCCAGTAACCTTCATTTGGGAAGTGCACCGTTTTCCTTTCCTCTCCTAACTTGCCTCCAAATCTGATTTCTCCTCAGGAGGATGCTGCATAATTAATTCTGATAGTAGCATAGCACATGAACACACTGTAAAAGCTGAATTTGGAGGCTCAGTCATGGAATGCTCATTTAGGCAAGGCAATTCTGAAAGCTAAACAGTGTAGTCTGTCTTTGGAAATGACAGGGCTGCATTCCCTTACACTTTTTCTATGCCGAGAGTATTCGATTGCATGTAAATTGGATCTGGAGTAATGCCTGCAATAGCAGGGCAGAGTCCAACCCAAGCACAGGAGAGGGACCTCTGCGGGACAGGGCACACTTCCCGCCTCTGCAGGTGCTCTGGCTGGCTGAGGTGCCCGCTCCCGGTCAGTCCTGGAGCGAATAATCCTACACAGAAGGGACTTTCGAAGTCATTGAAGCCAACCTCCTACCCATTTTTCAAACCCCTTCTTCTACCATCTTTCTGACAAATGGTTATGTAGCCTAGTAGTTTCATAAGACAGGGTTTGTATACTTTAAAAACATTCTATTTTTCTAGACATGATTGCTATAGATTAAAACAATCTCTGGTTTATCATATTGACGGCGTTTAGCTAATCCTTTGTGCAGAACACTACAAAATCCTAGGTTATGATCAGAAGCCATGGGCTCCATTGCTGGCGCTGCTGCTAAATTGCAGCAGAGCCTCTAACAGGTGGCCAGGCCTCTCTGGCCTTCAGTTTCTTGTCCGTAGTCTTAGGAAGGCTGACTCTTCTTCGGGGAATTTTCTAGTTTTGAAACCTATCATCTTTGTAATAATAACAATGTAAATTTAGCTTCCTGGGGAGTTAATAGGCTGCCATTATTAAGACAGGAGTTTAGAAAAAATGACAGACGTGAGTCCCTTATAGGATCATAGCTTGTTGTTTGGAAGATGGCCAAAAATGTCTCACGTACTCACAACATTGTTACTAACCCACCTTGGGCCAGTTAGCTAAGTCTTCCCGGTCACAGTTTCATCTGTGAAGTGAATGGCTAAAATGAACAGCTTTAAAATTCTATGAATAATTTGGGAAAGGAAAATGCTGCTGACATTTTCCTTTCTCGAACAGATGATTTGGGCACTAGTATTAGGTAAACATTGTTACCTTTGTTTTGACATCTGACACTAGTGGCTGTGGTGTGAATATCTTAAATGAGTCATATATAATTAGAAATTCACATCACATCCAATTCAAAAAGTTGGATAAGTAGGGTCCCAAGTTCTGTTCTTACTTCCCTCTCTGAATTACCTTGCTTATGAGTCCTGGCATTTACAAATTTTAAAAATAGGAAATGAAAGAAAAAGTAGACTCAGATGGGAGGTGTGGGGAGGATTGGGAAAGGACTACAAGAACCACCTGGCATATTCAGTGAACTTTTGAGAGTAAAAGAGGTCTGCCTTTCCTCATTTGGACTTAGAGGTCAATGCCAGGAAGGAGGTGGGTTAAAGTTACAGAGGAAAATGTAGGGTTGAAGAGTTGCTAGTATGGAAAACATTCTCACAATTGGAATTGATTGCATTTCCCGAGACTGGAAGCAAGTATTTTTGAGAGATGTGGAAGAGACACAAACAGTCAATGTGGACAATGAAAGGTCAGTTTAGAAATGAAATGTGTAGATTCTAGAGTCTTAATCTACTTAAGAGAAATCACAGGAGCCAGAAAAGGATTGATCTCAATGGGGAAAGTAGTTGGGACAAATCATCCAATTCTGACTGTTAGCCTTTCATTATGATTCTTGTTCACTTCTAGCCCATAGTGACCCTTGAAGGTCTAGATTGAACCCTCAACCCAAGGACCTTCAATGAGAATGGAGGTGAAGTCATTGATAAACCCATTAAGAACCAAGACTAGAAAACACTGTGCTACCAGACTGACTTTGGGTGCTAAGGAAGCTTTGCTGGTCAAAGTAAGAACTGTCTCTGATAAGTATGCAAATGAAGTTGTCTTCAGCAAGAAAAAGGTAGAAAAGTTGAGGGAGCCTAGTGGTAAGAACTTGACAGAACAGACTGAAAGCATTGGAGCTTCAGGCTCCTCAGTGCCCTGAGGCTGTCAGGGGTTTGAAAGAAGCTTTTATATGTAAAAGTTACAGAAAGTCAGAAAGGTAGGAAGGTGGTATGGATTGTATAAGGAGCCCAGGACTTGAGAGGAGATGACCTAAAAGATAGGTTCTTTATTCCACCTCATCTCCCTATCCTGGAGGTTGGCTCAACATTAAATTATAGCCCTACCACTGCTTCCTTCACAAAATTCCTGAGTCTTAGTTCATCTGTACAATGGGACAGACAACATTTCATTCATTCACCCTGGTTACTTAATCAACAAATATAATATTGTGTGTCAGGAATTGTTGTAGGTGTTGAAGATACAAGGGTGAACAAAATGGATAAAAAAATGCCTGCCCTCACAGATTTTGTATAAGCAGTGGAGTTGTTTTCTAGAGGACTACACAGTAACTGCTCTCGTAGGTTATGGTACAAGCACTTTAGGAAGGCTGCTGGAGTTGGTAAGTGAATGACAGGAAATAGAGGGCAAAATGGTGGAGCACTGTGCCCTGTGGGGGACACTTAGCCATTCCGTTCCAAGTGTAATTCTTATGTTTAAACTGCTGGATAAACAGTAAAATGAGAGGACAGATGGAAAAAGACTCAGGCTCAGAAGCATTATATAATGCTTCCTTCAGTTACTGAAAACACTGACTTTAATAAATAAACATCGATGAGACTAGTGAATACATTCTGTAGAACTTTGGAGAAGTTAATTTTAAATAGGAATTTGTGATTGCAATTATTTCAAAAGTTCCAACTGTTCTTGCTAGCCTTAACTTATTAAAAATTTTTTAATTAAAAATTTTCATTAAAACAATTAACATTACTTTTCAAATATATGTACCTTGTTTATGTAAATCAAATTTAATATTATATATTGCCTGCAATAAACAAAAGGATAGTTAGTACTGTAGTGTTTTGTTTTGATGAAATTTAAAATGATAGAATTTAAGAAATAAGAAGATTACAATTCTTTATGCCAAAAGTTACCCTGTATAAATCATTTGAGACTGAATTCTTGAAACCTGAAATAAAACATGTCCTTGTGGTTTCAGAAGCATTTTTTCTCTAATGATGTAAACAGAGATATCAAAGACAGTAAGACATAAATACTTTGTCATTTTGCTCTTTGCAAGAAAAGGAAAGTAGGAATTGGTGGCAATGCATTGGGTCTGCTCTTCACTCTGCTAATGATTTATCTGTTTCCCCTGTTGCTTATTTTCCATGAAATTAATAGTCTGTACAAGACCCACCAAGTTCTCCCTGACACAGAAATAGATTGATGATTTTCTGCAGCGCATTTGTAGACCAGAGTATCATTTGTGTTGGAATAATTATCTTCCAAGAGCAGATTACCTAGGAAAGCTGAGAGGCTAGCACCGTTTGTCCTCTCCGAAACCTTAGTTCACCTACTGTTCTCTCTGACCTTCTCTTGGACCACAAGATGCTGCTGACAAAAGGGGTCTTCAGTTTTGGGGGTGCTGGGGATATCTTTAAGACTTTCTTTTTCCCTTTACTTATTGAGCCAAGTGGTCTCCAAAATTATTTTGAACATCACCTTATATAATTTATATTTAATAATTTTTAAATCATGTGCATGGACCGTGCCTACATAGACATCATAAAACACAGACAAAAGCAAATGTTGAAGGGATGTGATTATAAACAGAAATCAGTGGCAGTTCAACTATTTCACCCCACATTCCAAAGGGCTGCTTGTGTGCCCACCCCATGTACACACTCCACTTTGAAGGCTGCTTCTTTCACTGCTCGTGGAAGAGTCAAGTTTCTCATCTGAGCAGAGGAAGGCGTGATTTTTCTTACCATGGCTAAACTTTATAGTGGTTGTCCCAGTGCGCTGTTACTTCATACACACTTATCTTGAACAGGGGAGAGAAGCAGATGCATTTGTTTCCGTATCATTTCTGCCATTAGACACAGGATTAAATGAACCCTTTGCAGTTAAACAACTGCCAGCTCCTACCCCACAGCTCTTGATGAGTAGATTTGTAGTTTGGTCCCACAGTGCTTTGAGGCTCACCACACCCACGCGTGATACTCTGTGTTTCAACACATGCTATTGCTATTGCTGAAGGTTATGTTGAACAGAAATGAAATTCTTCCTTGCCATTCTGCCCTCCAAAATAGATACTTGCTTCCATCCTTTCCATCTGAATACAAGAATTGTCTTTTAAATATAATTTATAAACACAAAACTAGATGGTGCTTTAAGTGGTTTGTGATCAAAATTGCCAGAAGAAATGACATTTGTATCCACCGTGTTCCATGGATAACATTTAGCAATGGTTTTGAGGGGAAAGAAAGAAGAATTTTTGCTATGTCACAGGAAGTGCACGTCCAATTATATACCCAAGTTGCTGTGGGGTTTTTTTCCTTAGCTACTGATTTTTCTTCTTTAAAGCTCTAAAAGAGCCCTCAAACCCCATCAGGCAGACTGCTCATAATTGCAAGTGCTCTTGATTGCCATAGAAGATAAGTGCATGTTAGGGAGCATCTGGACGTTGCATTTCATTGAGGGAGTAACCGAGCCTCCCAATGCCAATGCCAAGTGTGAGACCATGAGGCCTGGGAACATTGAAGGAATGGTGACTATAGTCTGGTCACAGAGTTTTCCCAACAGTTACTAAGAAGGAACTCCCCTTCATCTTTGAGTACACCTGAAGTATACCCCAGGTTACTGATCTGGGGCTCTGCCAAGCAAGCCATGACCACAGATGGGCTGTCGCCTTATTCTCTGCGCCCACCTTTCTGTGCCCGCCTTTCTTTCAGGGAGATCCCACTGTTCTTCAATTGTGTGAATGCTGAGGCTCTTTTCCTTGTATTTTTTTTGCTGGTTAAAAAGAATAAAACTAATCAGATCCGGTCATCCTCAATTCTCACCCCCTTGCAAAACAACTGGTGAAATGACAGGAAATAGCTGAAGACAACCAAACTGGAGGACTGGCAAATGATACAAATAGCAAATATGCCTATTTGGGAGGAGAACATTAGCTCAATATTTCGGAAGCAGTTCGGATAAGATCACTTTAACCACGTAGACTTGCTTTAAGCTAAAAAAAAATTGTTTTTCTACAGTTACTTTAAAAAAAGAAACACCACACCATTGATATTGTCTAAAGCTGTGCACCACTGGTTGTAAAGATTGTTATCAAAATAAAGGGATTTGTAAATAGAAAATGGACTTTATCTTCAAAACCTGGTAAAATTCATGACAGTTTATTTTTATCTGCTCTCTTATAGTGTTTCCCTGTGGTGAAAAGTGATTGCAGTGATTAATCTGTTTTATTGCAAGTTTTAACTAAAAGGAAGTAACTGAACTTGGAGCATGAGAGAGCCGGCAGGAAGCTGACAGCCTTTGTTTGCCGCAGAGTAACGGGAAACTGCATGCTGCATTCCATCTTTTTGTAACTCAGCCAGATAAGCTGATTGCAGACCAAACAATAATGTCATGGGGACACCCATCAGGGAATTCATTAGCAAGTGAAAAAAGGGGAACAGAGCAAACCATATTTTAGTTCCCATTATTTGAATTACTGAGGACACACTGAATTACTTTCTATAATTTGCTGGATGTCCCCTAGTGTTTAGACTTTTTAATATTTTGTTGATTGGTAAAAAATCAATCAGCTCATTGCTCTTCTAAGGAACTAAAGTATGTAATATACTCCCTTTTGGTTCTCCAAGTTATTTGATGCAGGTAGACAGGGAAGAAGTTCCAGAAATACAAGTGTTCAGATAATTCCAGAAGGCTTAATTGTCCCTTTTCAACAGGTTGCTCCACTGCAAATTAATGCTGGTGCTTCCTTTTGCCTTACCAATAAGCACTGATTTGCAGACTTAGGGTCAATAACAGTGAAAGGGCAGGGTAGGGGGCATGGAGTGTGGGAAGCTATACTGGGCTTGGATCTCTTTGGGTGACATTTTAAGGAATTTTTATTTGGTGTAGGGGACGGGAGCATTTGCTTCACTCCAACAATCAGCCAACAAATGTTACTCCTGAGTGTTGGAAAAGAAATGCTTTTAAAGCTAAGAGGCTGCTTGGTGAAAAACATGGGTGCTCAGTTCTCCTCATCCCGTGAGGTTGTGCTTCCCCGAAGCACACCCAGACCAGCGAGGAAGGGGGTTAGAGCTGGTGGCAAAGGGCTCTTGGTTAATTTGAGTTTGAATGCCATTTCTTAAGTTCTCACAATTTTGAACGCTGCTTTCAGTAACATGTACGGTTGTCATGGAATTTTAAGTATGTGCAGCCTGTTAGATGGTACTCCACAGATCACCTGGTATGTGATTGACACATTATGAAACAGATCATCAGAGTGACAATTTGACATAGAAGATAAAATAAACCGCAGGGGGGAAGAAACCAGAAATATAATGGCCAATGGGAATAACTGAATCCAGGCCAAATTGGAGCTCAGTATTTGTTTTATGTCATTGATATTTAAGAATCACCCACCCCAGGTGATTTAATCCTTAGCGACTAACATACTGTAGGGAAACTTCCGTTTGGTGTTCAGTCAGTGGGGGGCGTTGATTGAAGGAAGCTAAAACTAACAAGCACTAGAAAATAAAAGATAAGCTGAACTAAAGAGTTACAGGAAAAACAACAATAACTACTAACATAAATGTTTCTGCAAAAAGTTACTTTTTCTTTCTGAGACAAAGTCAAGTTGGTAGGAGGAAAATGGGTAAGCATGTGTAGAACCAAAATTCCTGTAGTAGAAAGAACGTTCAGCCCTGATCTTACCCAGGTTCTTTTTATTTATTTTTATTTTTTACTGTGATGCCCTTGAAAGTTTCATTTGCTCTACAAACTCCCATCACATACATGGAATTTCCAGCGTGCCAGCTCTAACCCCTACCCTTTTCTTTCTGAAAGCATATTGTCAGAATCCTGTATAGGAGGGGATGTTGTAAGCATAATCTCAAGTTAGTTTTAATTTGTAAAACAGAGTGTATCACTTGGGCAGGGGTGGTCCTGTAATGTTGTACAGAAGAGGCTTAGGGACAGCAATCTGACTGGCAGCGTGGATGGGGACTTTATCCAGACTGTGTATTTATTTTATGGGTGGGAGTTGTCAGGGTAGCAGATGAGTACTTCACAGGCCAAAGTCATACCCAGGTCCCATTGATTTAGAAAATTGGGAGCTCTGTAAATAACTTACTACCTGTTAGTCTTCTGATCCCAACACACCTGATTTGGGGAAAAAAAATTTAAATGATAGGAGAAATCACAAAAGGTCACAGTCTTGTATACCCTCCAAATGTGACAGAGTTGTTGAAATTATGTCTGAGAGCCCCTGAAAGGCATTAAACAGAGTGGTTCCCTAGTCTTTCAACCACAGGTACAGATGACTTTGCAGTAACATTTTGATTACGCCACAGGGGAAATCGAATGCTTCTTACTAATAGGCCCCAGGTTTTCATTTTGGAAATTTGTGGCAGGGGTGTTCTTGTACAGCACGTGTTTATTTCTAAATTATCACAGAGTTCTTGTTTTAGCACTCTTCTAGTTTATTTGCAGGTTATAATTGCAGACATGTTCCCACCTCCCCTCCCCCCGCCCCCCCCCCACCCCCGCCCAGTGTTCTGTATATGTAGTTTTCTGCAGTTATTATTTCTGGAAAGGTCAGGTACAGCAGCATTTCTGATTAGGTATGAAACATCATAATTTGGCTTGTAGGCCTAATTTTTTTAGATGCAATTAATAAAAGTGTTTGATAAACATTTATCCAATCATGTAGGTAAGTTTACCAGTTAAGGATCTTTTAGTGCCAAATAACAGAAAACCCAAATAAAAATGGCTTAATCTACAAGGAAAATGTGTCATCTGCCATGACAAGAAGTTTGGAGGAAGCCTGTACCCAGGCTAATTAAATGTTCAGTGCTGTTGGGCTTCAGTAGTCCTAACTCGGGAGATGTGCCTTCAGGCTTGTCTCTTTCTGCTCACAGCAGTGCCGTGAATCACCGCCTCACACGGCACCAGTTCGAAGGCTGGGAAGCCAGAGAGGCCACGCTCCTTTCCTGGTCCTTTTTGTTTGCAGTAAGTGTTAATTTCCTAGAAGCCTCCCTGCAGATGTCCCACAGGTCTCATTGGCCAGAATTATGTTCCATGACCATTCCTAAACCAATCCCTGACAAGTGGAATGGAATCATCATAACTCCCTCAGACCAATCAAGCCTCTCCCCTGCTGCTGGGGAAGGGCCCTTCCCTGCCCTCTCCAGGAAGCACTTGGCTGCCTGACACCTGAACAAAGTCTGGTTTCTGTTAGCCAAGGAAGCATGGCTGTTGTGTACAGGACCCTGGTGCCTGCCACAGCAGGGAAGTCCGCATGGCGGTCCTGTCCCACCTGCCAAACAGGCCTGAGAGGAGCCCCCAGGTTTTCTCCTAGCTGTTCCAGATTTACTGCGCTCTCTCTCTACATCCTGACAGGAGATACAGGGGAGTAAAAACATCTCTCTCCCTCTATACCCCTGGGTTCCCTGGCTGGGATACATTATTCTGACAAAAGATAGATTAACAAGAGAAAAACATAACCATGTACATGGGAGCACTCGGAGATGAGTAACTCAAAGAGGTGGTTAAAACTCAGACTTACATAGCGTCAGAACAGAAGAACAACACATTTTAGAGACGTGGCAAGACAAAGGAAAAGGTCTTTGAGTTTCTAAGGCTGGCAAATTGTGGGAAGGCAAATATGTGGGAGAAACTAATGGTAGATAAGGCTTAATTTTAGCGATGTTTTTTATGTACGTCTCTCCGGTACTGTGTCTGGGCTGCTAAGGGTCTATAGTTGTCTCCAGTGATTAACTTCTATCTTTCCTGTTAGAGAGGGGAGGTGGGGAACCTTCATAAATTTATGTCCTGCTTTTAGCCAACCAGGAGTGTGGTGCAGAACTTTTTGTATTTACTTCTCAGTTGCCTTCAGCTGACTAATCCCTAAGTCAAAGAGGCCTATTTTGGGGCCGCATATTCTCCTACCTTTCATGGTCACGTGGAAGTTCCCTGAAAGCCCTGTGCTTTACTTTTATGACTCTTCAATCTCTAGTGACTCCGAGACTGCACGGTTGTTTGTAAGGAGGCTTATTTATAATTGTACTTCTACATTTAAGTCGAATGTCAAGTGTACAAATCGTGCATTTGAAGGGCGATCCGCACGCTCTACGATTTGATCACGCAGTCACTGTAGATTTAGCACGCACTGGCTCGGGGAGCTGGGCGCTTCAGTGCTTCCCAGCCACTCAGCCGCAGGGCGCTCCGGAGAGAGCTCCGCAGAGGAGATCGTCATTCTGAACATGCCTTGCCCCGCCCACCTCGCCCCCAAGTCAGTTTATAAAAATCCGTTTACCCTACGATGTGACGTGTTTTAATTTTTTGTAGAAAAACAACAGTGACAGTGCCACGTTTCATTCCCATCCTTTGACTGGTAACTGAGCCACCATTATAAACTGCCGAGTGCACCTCTGACTGTCACAACTTTGAGAAAGGAAATCAGCGAATCACTCTTTGCCGTTGCCAGTGTCCTGATATGTGGATAGAGGCCCTTACTCAATATTTGAGAAACTAACCAATTCTAGTTCGAAGAAAAGATGCGTTACTTGCGTCTGTATTGGGCTTGAACAATATTTGAAATGTCTGTAAAGAATTGTTTGCTTTCAACATTAAAAACCTGGAAGGCCACCTGAGAAAGTGGTTGTGAAGCAGTGTATGATTCTGTGTTTGGAGGAGTGGGGTGGAGGGAGAGGGCATTAAGATGAACCCCAGATATCTCAGCAGGCCTCTTCATGGCAGACCAATCCAAGGCAACCTCACGTTTCCAGATAGAATTGCTGTGCTCCGCTTGGACCTCTCATGTGAAACCAGAGTCCTGTTTATTAAAGTTTGATACCTCTTGAGAGCAGGAATATCAGAGCAAGAACAATCTGAATTGCTGCAGATGGGCTGAGGAAGCAGGATTTTAGCACAGAAGCCTCAGAAGATGGTTTAGAGCCACAAGGTATGTGGGTGGACATATATTTGGGCCACCAGATTGCATGCCAATTTGAAGGTTCAAAAAGAAAGAAAAAAGACAAAAGAAAAAAAAAAACCCAAGGGATCAGACAGGAAAGAAAGGAAAGCAGAAAGAAGCAAATAAGCAGCTATTTGCTGGTTCTTTGGGGGTACCATCTCTGTGGGACCTTGTTTCTTCAAATATCTATTAGGTACATTTTTCTTTCTAAAATATAATGGTGTCCTTCCTTTATCACAAATCTATCTGATGGTTTCCTCAGTACATTAAACAAAGAATTACCAAATGATCCAGCAATTCCATCCCTAGGAACATACCCAGAAGAATTAAAAACAGAAACTCAACAACGTCTACATGAATGCTCACAGCAGCAGAATTCACATTAGCCACGAGGTGGATACAACCCAAATGTCCATCAACAGATGAATGGATAAACCCAATGTGCTACACCTATGGAATGAAGTTTTGTTCAGCCATAACAGGGGATGATGTGCTGATTCATGCTGCAACATGGATGAACTTGGAAAACATTATACTGAGTGAAAGAAGCCAGACACAAAAGGCAGTATAGTGTAAGATACCATTTATAGAAATATCCAGAATAGGCCAATCCTTAGAGACTGAAAACAAGAGGAATGGGAAGTGACTGCTTAATGGGTACAGGGTTTTCTTTGGGATTGATAAAAATGTTCTCAAAATAGAAAGTGGGAATGGCTAGACAACGCACTAAATAAAATAAAATTGTACATTTTAAAATGGTAAAAGTCAAAAATAAAAAGTCTCTAATGGCTTCCCACTGCCCACAGCTGCAAGACTAACCTTCTCAGCAGGTCCTAAATCAGCCTTCACTGCGTGGCCACCTTTCTGGTTAGAGGCCCCAGCCTCTTCTCCATGGCATCTAGGGTCGGGCTCCACCAGCCCAGCGGCCGTTCCCTCAAAACGCCTGCCCTTCGCTCTGTGTCACTGTGTGTCCTGTCTCCTCTGCCTGGGACACCATCTCTCCTTGCCCATTTGGGCCCTCTTTCTGGAAAGCTTAGTTCCATTGTTATTTTCTCTCTGACTTTCCCTGACTCCCTCCTCAGCCCTTCATTCCCTGCAGAATAACTTGCTCTATTAGCCGGGACCCCAGGGTGCCTCATACATACCTCTGTTAGAGTACGTTCTATGTTGTCTTGTGGTTGGTTTTCTTGTCTATTTTCCTCCCTACCTGAAGGCCAGGGACAGATGGCAGCATCTGACACATGGTTATCTGTTTATAGGATGACTGTTGAAAAAATTACATCGGATTGGTTCAAATTACCGTTGTATCTGGTCCATTTTCTTCTCACCCACTTCATTGTTTTTGGTTCAATTCAAGGGCAAGGAGAAGGAAGAAGTAGTCTCTGTTTTCAAAGACTAGGACACTAATAATTAATTCAAAGAAGACAAAGTACTTGCCATTTGAAAACAAGTAGCAATAATAGTAGAAGTAAAAAAAAACACTTTTATGTTATGCTTTTAGTTTTGAAGTATTCCGAAGAAATCACTGTAAAATTAGTGGAGTGTTTCTTAAAGGGGGATTTTCCTCATACAGTGTTATGAATCCTCAGCTGAAAGATTACATCGCCATTGAGGTTTTCTCGTCTTTCTGCTTATCTCCGTAGGAAGACCCTACCTCCAAGGAGCTGTTCCTTTGTCTCTGTTCTCTCTCAAGCCCAAGTAGGGTGGTTTTCAAATACTGAGAACTCAATCCATAGGTGGTGTTTTGTCGAGTTCATTGTAAGCATTTCCATGTACACTTTTGGCATAGTCAATATTTCTCATTTTCAGTAAAGTTGTTGCAATTCCAATGGCATACTTCCTTTGGCCAGAAAGCAGAACCACTGGGATAATTTGCTAAAAGCCTCTAGGTTGCTGCCCTTCCTCTGGCTCTTCACTGAGTGGTTCTGCTGTGTCAGCCTTGTTTCTAGGGAAGCTCTTGTGTGCTGAAAAAGCCTGGAGAATCTCATGGAGAGCAATAGTTCCCTTTAGACTCTTCAAGCAGAGACAGCTAGCTCTCAAAGAGACCGGCGGCTTTGCTGGCATTGCTGGCATTCTGAAGTGATTCCCCTCCCAGTAAGTTTATTTTGCAGTTTATTGAGGTGACAGAAGTCGGCAGACTTGGAGCATCTTCTTCCCTCTGCTATTAACCAGTAATGTGACCTTGGGCAGGTCACCTCTCCCCTTCAGATCCTCATTTTCTCATTTGTAAATATAGAGGTTGGATCTGTGTAACCTGTCGGGTCTCTGGCAGCATTAACTGGCAGTAATTATAGGATGCCCAGAAAACAGCAGCTTAATTAACTCAGCAAAGTGTACGGAGAGAAAAAGGTCAGTTCTCTCTAGAAGCAGGTAAGCGTTAGCACAATCCACATTTGAGAGTTTTTTCCTGTTTGCAAATTGTTCACCCACATGTCTTTCCCTTGCCCTTTTAAATGTGACATGCTTTCTTACTGCTAATTTTCTTCTTCATTTCCTGAGGGTTTCAAAGGAGAAAGCAGGACTTTCTACATTATTCCAGGAATTCTCTTCTGTGGGAACATTTGGTTGGAAGGACTCAACTGTATAATTTCTTTTCCTCTTGATGATTTCACAGGGAATTGATAACAATAAGTGTAGAAGAAAAGGGGCCACATGCACAACCTCACCAGCTCAAGGGAGGCCTGTGTGGCAGCCCTACAAACTCAGAAAAATTAAAACTTTCTAACTAAAAGCAGCTCCCGGTGGCTAGGCAAGTCCTAGGCTGGTATTTTTCCCTAACAAAGGTCAAGCTTTGCCTAAACTGAGCTGGTCTGTTGTCTCTTTGCATCTATGATAGCATACCTTTGGAATGTCCAGTTTCCTTTTTCCAGACCCCTCAAAGCACAGGCACCTCACCTGGGGGACACCACAAGTCCCCTCGCTGTTACCGTTGTATGTTACTTGGCTGTAAACTATCCTGTACTCACCTGTGTAAAAGTGTCTATCATTTTACTTTTTATCCAGTTGTCTCCCACCCCTCTTTGCTTTCTCCTGCCTCCCTAATTACCACCAATGGATTTCATGTAACCCCTTATGCATACTCTTTTGACTATAATATGTAAAATAAGGGGCTAAACTGCCATTCTCTGGAGCATTCCTCATTCTGTTGAGATTTTGCTTCCTGGCAATTGTCATGAGCTTGGCTCACATAAACACTAAAAGTTCCCTGCAGGTTTGAGTGTGTCTTACATTGACATAAGTTATAGCTGGTTTTAGGAACTGGAGTTAGAGTTTATAGTAGCAAAAAGGAGTACCCTTTAGAAAATTGCGTAGTATAATTAAATTTTGCCTTAGTTGCTCATTTTAAATTTCTTTGAAGAAGTTTTGAAAAGATCTTGATGAAAGAAAGACATCATATACTTTTTTGTTACTACAGGAAAAACATTCCAGGTTTATTAATCCTTCTTTCTTTCGTCAGAGTATTGGATACTCATAATCTACCGAAGTAAATGAGAACTCAGCAATTGTGCTATGCTTCATTTTGTTCAGTAGTTTCAGAGATGTGCTTTCAGAATTTAACAATCTATTAGAAGTTATATTTGATCACTTTAATTTAATTTGTATTATGAATGTTGATTACTCATTTTAGTTCCTTCTTTTTCCCCCTCAAATGATGGCTTGCCACACAGTGCAGTTGGCATAATAGTTAACTTCACTGAAAGCCCTATTCCAAAAATTTGAACATGCTATGACTTTCTTGACCCCAAATTTCCTCCTTTATGCAGAGGAAAGGTAATCTTGTTAGTCATCCCTGTTAATGATTATAATGGTAGATCAGTTGCTCAACTTCTCATGCTTGATAGGATCAGTTGTGTTTACTCAAATCCTTCCACGTGAAGCAGAGATTAGGTAGACACGTCAGTCATTTGCGTCATCTCCGTCAGGGTCAGGCTGGTTCTTACGAGAGAGCCAGACAGACCACATAGGGTCAAGGTATAGAGCATATCTCCTCACCTTTGCCCCTCACAAGCATTTGGGTCATTTGAAAGACTTACTTAGAAGACTGTGAAAAAGAAGGAAAATCAGCCTGTTCAAAGCGGGTTAACTAACCTACACTGAACAGTGATGGGGAAGGTGGGGGAGAGGTAACTCTATGGAGAATGAGAGGAGAACCATCACAGAGTGGTCTTAACTTTGGGCTCTTGATCTCAAATACATCTCTTAGAAAGTTTCTGCATCCTCTGGGGATTTTGTTTGTTTGTTTCCTTCTACAAACAGTGATAATAGGAAGAGACTTACAAAATCTGTGGGAGGTTATGAACTAGGGAAGTGAAATTACTCTGGAGTAGCTATATGGCCAAGAGTGCTGTACTCATGGAATATAAGAAAATCATAAGAAAAAGCACCGTAAATGCAGACAGCATGTTTCTTCCACAAAACCCAAACCAGTTTGCAGAAACAGGAAAAGGAGTTGTGCTCCCTGACTTAGCATATATGATGGAGGAGAGTAACACTGGAACTGCTGGTGATTACCACTTGTTTACAGAGGGTCACGTGTCCGCATGGGAGGGTGCTGGGAGATGAGGGACCCTGGGGACCAGGAGCTACCAGGTCTGGTCCTGGCTCTTCCTGCTGCAGATGGGAGCTTGCCAAGTCATTTAAACCTCTCTAGATCTCAGTTTTTCATTGTAAAAGGGAAGGGAAAGGTCACATCACCCTTCATGATTTCTAAGAGTTTTCCAAATTACTACATTTTATGATTTATTTAAAGCATCAGAAAATAAAGGGTAAGTTTTCCAGATAGCTAAAACCTACCTTTCTGTGCATTAAAACTTGTTTTTATTTAACTGAATAATATATTTATTCAAAGCACTTGTGCACATTTCTGCTTTCTGAAACCGAGAGCACCAGGTTTAACTTTGACTTAATGATGCAAGGTTGTCATTATGAACTCTTAGTATGAGGAGGTCCTTAGGGAATACAGAGGTGTGTAGGACTATTTGCTTCAAAACTATTGGAAGTCTACTGTCCTTTAAACAAAATGATTGTGCTTGTTCTGATTTTTTAAGGCTTGCTTCCTTTCTAAATATCACTTCCTTCTGCTTCTTTTGTCTTCCTCTAGCTGTTCCTTTCCCTACTCCGCTTTGCTGGTTCTAATGGTCTAGGAACGGGGTCCATAGATGAAGCAAGTTGGCATTAAGTCTGAAATTAGGGCAAATAGTCTTGAGATGAAGTTTCAGGAGGTACTCCTACAAGTGAGACTTTGGGACTTCGTTGTTATTGCCTGAGGCCTTTGGGTGTTCTTCTGTGTTGCAGTAAGTGGTCTGAGATAAGCACAGTATCAAGGTATATGGCACTTCCTATTTAGGGAACAATGTAAAGTTTGTGACCATCCTTACTAGAGGAGAAAATGAGAGTGAGAGCAGGGTGAGCCTGAGGGACTACTCTGAGGGCTCAGAAATAGAGAGGGGTCACCAGGGGGGCAGATGGGTTGGCCTGTGAGAGTGTCCAGATGATTGACAGGCACCATCAGGTCTCATCTGCAGGCAGTCCACTCAGTCATCTTGTTCACTGGCTTGCCAGCTAGTCTGTCCTCTGAGGGCTGTTACTACGTCCTTCAGAAAAAGCAAATACAGGGGGATTGGCTCCAGCAAGGTTGAATTAGAACCCATGGATGCTGAACTTCTAGTTAATTGTCATCCTATTGATCCTCAGGGCCACTTGCAGTAGATTAAGAAAATCTAAATTGGTTATTCATTTTCTATGTATTTACATGTAAATGCCACTCTATTGGCTTGCAAAATACAGTATTGTCCATTTCAGCATAAATTTGGACACTGACTAATTTGCACTTGTTTAATCCGCAAGCTTGGCAATTTTGGGAAGCCTCCCACCTCCTCCTTTCTCCCTCCGCATAGTCTCACCTTGCCCTTCCAACAAAGCAAGAATCATATTTCAGGCTAGAAAAATACCCCTGGGTTTCTCTAAGCTTTTCTATAAAGAAATAAAAGTTTTAATATAAAGAAATAAGAATAAGTGTCACAGAGGCCAGTCTTCTGTGGGGCAGTCTTTGCTGTGTTTTCTGGGTACACAGAGAAGGAAGCAGTCAGGCCTGGTGCTCTCCAGGGACCACAGCTCCCCTGCCCAGAACTGGGATGGGAACTCATCCTGGGCAGGAGGGAGCCACGAGGGTCTGATATCTGTAGCTGTGGCTTCATCCAGGACTGTGTTTATGCAGCTCTTCAGAATGATGGGAAGAGTGGGGGAATGATCAGTAATTAAAGAAGCAGGACTGCATGAACTACCGCTTTCTGTGTGGGAGTGAAGTGTGGCACGATTGTGTACGGCTGGTTAGCTTTATCCTCTCTTTTCACACAGTCAGCATGGGTGAGGATGGGCAGGCCCAGGGTAGAAGCCACTTCGGCTTCCTTGCCTTCTCATGCTGGCCCCTCTGCACTTCTAGAAAGACATTGTCATAACTGAGCTCAGGATTCTGGAATTACAGTCCCTGTAGCAGTGTAGCCTGCGGCCTTATTTATTCAAGGCTGTGGATTGACTTCTGTGTTATTGATCTAGGCTGATAATCATGCAGTCTGCTGGGCCGTCTCTCTAATTATTTTGGCTATCTTAATTATTGGATTGCGCATGATCTGTTCTGTTCAAATAATTTCTCAGCAGAAAGGACTGAACCAGCTGAGGAGTGCATGTATCTACCTAGTCCTTATCTGCTCCTGCCTCTAGCCCTTTGTGTCATGTTAAATGAATCATTTTGCCTCCCTGTTTTTCATTTTCCTCTCTGTGAACACAGAGAGAATGATATTTATCTTGTGGCTTAAGATTTAGGGTCACTAAATACCAGGCACCAGCAAAATGTGAATTGTTGCTGTCATTGGGATAGGACCGTCCATGCTGATTTTATGTAGTTCAAATTTATATTTTTTTCTAATTACGAACTTTCATAAACACATGCTCATTGTAAAAAGTGCAGAAAACTGCAAAGCAGAAAACTCATCGATAACCCTGCAACTTAGTTATATAACCCTGTTAAAAATTTGATTTATTTTCATCCAGTCTCTATGCAAATATTTACACAAGCACCTATTTGGGAGAATACAATATATGCTGCTTTGCATCTAGGATTAAGCCACAAGAATTTTCCAATTTTAATCACTTTTAATGCCTGCATAATATTAACTGTGGGTGCACAGCTTTCTAGTGAACCCATCTTTCCAGCCCCCTGTCTCCTCCTAGGCCTCTTTTGCCCAACTGACAGAATCATCTATCTAACATGAAACTTGATCCTATCACTCCTCTGCTTAAACCCTTCTGTGGCTCCTGATAACGGGATGAGGCCGCACAGTGGGGGGGGGGGGGGGAAGGAGCTCCTCCTGCCAGCTCTCTGCCAGCCTCCCCTTAGAGCTTTATTCCTCATCACTTTCCCTCTCCCCCCTCACACCCCTCCACACCAACCTCCAGTCCCTGTAAACACTCCTGACTTCTATACCTTCGCTTTCACTGTTCTTCTGTCTAGAACACCCACTTCTCCCCTAATGCCACCCACCTCCTGCCCCTCCATTTGGCTGGTGGACTCAGTTCTCAGATCTATTCCTGGAGGTCTTCTCTGACCTGCGCTCTCCGGGAACCTGTCTCTCTCTGCCTGGATCTCCATCAACAATGACTTCTGGCCCTCTCAGATCTGTTCTCCACGCTGGGGCAAGAGTGAAGTGTTTTATGGCTGTTTGTTTTTAAAAATTGATTTTGATCATGTCTTCTTCCTAGTTTACAATCTGTGGTGACTTCTGTTGAGGCTTACAATAGAGATCACTTATCAACCTGCCTTCAGGCCCTCTGCGGTCCAGCCCTCACTTTCCTCTGTAGCATCATTTTCCCTGACACCCCCCCACACTCTGAACCCCAGCTCCGCAGGCCTTCCCCTTCAAAGCCCTGCACTGCCCTCCCTCTGCCCCACAAGGGTAATCCTGTGTCCCTGAGGGACCTCAGCCTTCCTGGGCCACCTGCTGCTCTGCGGGGTCCTTCCCCGCAGAGCTGTAATTTTACATCTCAGTATTAGTGCTATTATTTCAGTAATGTCACTGTTCCTCACTAGACTCTAAACTGTCTGAGGGCAGGGCCTGTGTTTGTTTTCATTCCGTTTGTAGGTGGGATTGGATTGGGGGGAAATCACAAGGCCCAATAACTGAGGTTAGACAAGCTCTTCAACAAAGTGGCTGGACAAGACCCGTTAGTGCAAGTGGGACGATGCAGAAAGCACGGATTAAAGGTGATCGTGCATAACGCGTGCCTAGTGTGTTAGGGTCCTTGGAGTAAGGTATGAAATTAACATTACCAGCCCCATTTTACAGATTATATAGGGCTCAGAGAATTTCATAAAGGCAGCAGGGGTAGGCCCTAAATTAATGTTAACCCACCCTTCAGGAGAGGGAGGTGATGAGGAATGAAGAACATGCTGGTCCAGGCTGTTTGTTAGGAAGTGATGGACCACCGGGTGTGTGGTTCATAGCGCCCCACATGTTTGTGTGTGTGTGTCTCTCGATGTTTTGGCAGCTGGTTGGCTCATTGCGTGGCCTTAAACCAGCCAGGCAGCCATGTGACAGCCAGGAGCAGAGAGCACCACGTAGGCTGATTTCATCGCTCCCCACTTGAGCTCCTGGTAATTAGCAGTGCTCTCTGAGACGTGCATTGCTCTGCACAAGTGGGGTCAGCTGCTGCCCAGAGTGCCCGGGCCCTCAGAGGGCTCTGTGTAAGTCCAGAGCAGGACATCAGCAGCTGTTCAGGCTTCAGAAATCTCGGGTGCTTGAGCCGCGCAAGGAGAAGGAGGTGCCTTTCTGCCTCTAGTCTAGGGCTTTTCAATAACCCAGCGTTGGCCGAGGGACTGTGGGATGACCTAGAACGTCAGATATCTAATCCCAGGCTTTGAAAACCAAACAAAGCAGAAGTCACTAGTAAAAGAGAATAATCCATAAAGGATGTTGCCGGAGAGTTTAAAAGGATTTCTTCAGAAGTTTCTTAAATTAGATTTTTCTTTTAATTACCTAGTTATCCTTCAGAAACTTGGAACAGTCCCATTTCTTATCAACATATTTCTTGTCAATTATGCACAGGCTCTAGCTTACGGGCTTGCGGAGCCAAGGGTGATGCTTAAGTACAAGGCAGCTGGAAGTTTTTCCTCTCCGGGTTGAGGGGAGTGATAAGAATGCTAATGTGCTGTGCTAGGCTGAGCTGGTGGCAGAGGGCCTGGGGGCAGGGTGGGGAGCAGATGGGAGGCACAGAGTGGCAGCTGGGGCAGGGCTGCTGACCCTTGGGGTGAGTGGGGGCTGGGTGAACCTTTAATTTTTGTGATTCTGCTAACTCTGCCTGCCCTCCGGTTCTTTGCTTACTGTATCCCCAAATAGTTGATTTAAATGATGCTTAGTAAAACTGCTTATTGGCACTTTCTCTTTTTTTCTGCCCATTTGTCTTATGTCATTCATGCTGCTTGTTGTAAAATTAGGGCTGGGAACAGTTTGTGGGCATGTTCTGGTGAGATGTGGGTGGAAATGGGGTGGTGGTGGTGGTGGTGGTGTGCGTGTCTGTGTGTGTGTGTCTATGTGTGTGTGTGTGTGTGTTCTGAGATGCAGGATAGCTGTGAACTGTATGCGTTTACCTCTTCCCCTCTTTGTCCTCCTGCAAGGACTTGGTAGGAATAGATGCGGCAAGCACAGGTGGGAAACAGAAAGCCAACTACAGCTCCCTTTCGTGCTGTCATTGGAACTGGACCAGAAGTCCATTTAAATTTCAGGCTCTGGCACCTGATGGTGATTTTGATTGAACTCTGTGGTTCGGTGGGTGAGTTCTGATAGGAGGAAGGACGGGGACTTCAGTAGGCAGTTGGCGTGGGTGTGGTGACTCTTTCCCCACACACAGGGAGGTGCCCATCAGGAGATGGGGGCTCCACTGGGTCAAGGGCGAGGTTTTCCCTTCCTGTCCTCACTTGAGGTGTTTAACCACTCCTGTACCCTTGCCCCCAACCTTCCATCTGGGGCTCAGGTGTGCCCCAGGGCTCTGGGGCTGCAAACAGGTAGAATCTCTTCCCCTGTGGCCCTTTCCCCCCTCCCATTCTTCCAGGACCTTCTTCTCTTTCCAGAGCCATCCTGCTCCCCTTCTGGTTTTCCTTGGCCTCCTCCAGGGAGTTAGGCCCCTGAAATCCTGCTCAGCAAGCAGGGAAGGAAATCTTCATTCTGCATTTGGAGCTTTGGGCGTTTGCATTCTGGAGCCTTTGTCTCTGCCTCCTGCTGGGTGGAGGGCAGTGTGAGAGCACTGGACATACAGAGATTAATATTATGATAGCAGCAGTGCCACGGGTCAATCCCTGCCCGCCTGCTTTGTCCTTGTGCATTTCAGGGAACTGATTAGTCATGATCAGATACAGTGGTAGCGATTCTCATCTGACAAAGTCTGTTAAGATATCTACAAATTGGTTTTAGGAGGCAGAGGCAAACTCAGTGCCAGCTCTGTCACTTGTTTGCTGTGGTGCTTCAGGCAGATAATTTAACCTCTCTGAGCCTGTTTCCTCCTGTGTAAAACAGAGGTAACAACAGGACCTGCCTCGTGGGGGAAGCGTGAGTAAAGCTCTCAGCGTAGAGCCCCGTTTGTGGGCACCCTCGGCAAATTATCATTACTATTTAGATGACTTACGTGGTCTGTGCCTGCCTCGTTCTCCTTATTTGTAAAAAGGGGAGAATGTCTGCCTTGTGTAACTTGCAGAGATGTGTGAGAAGGCACTTGGAATACAACTAAGAGGCTATGTCATAAATAAGAGTGTGATTATCCTTTTCCTATAACTGCACTAACGCAATTCTGGTGGTCTCAAAAGTGCGCTTATCTGCTGCAGATTTCTGTCCTGATTTAGCGATGCCTGTGGAGCTGTCGGAGGAACCAAAACGCATGGGAAGTGGTGATAAAGGCTGCCAAAGACCAAGGGCCCTGCCCTGGAATTTTTCGTGGCTGCTGCAAAATGGTTTTGGGATTTGGCTTCCTCCTGCCATAAGGTTTTGGCCACTGGAAGGTGGTGAGTGCCATCCTCTGCTCTTGTTGGAGCAAAGTCTCAAGCATCCATTCAGTTTAGAGATTTTACTTCTTGTCTCTGGTACCTACCAGGCTGCCTACCATGAGAAGGTGGGCTAAAGAAGTTAAAGGAAATGAGACTCCAACTTGTCAGTTTTCCTTGATGATTGCTTAGCCTTTATCATGACTTAGAAAAAGTAGGAAATACTGTTTCAATCAGTTTATATTGTTTTTCAAAACAGATTTCCCTAACCCATCAAAGCCCAGAGGTACAAACTCCATCAGCCACTGAAAAGGCTCTCTTTTTACACCCTGCCGGCTGCTTTAAAGGGGCTCCTAGCTTCCATTTATCTTCATATGTATCTGTGACACAGCCCCTTATAAATCCAGCAGCCCATCTGGTGAGGGGACAGGAGAACATTGTTCACAGTGGCAAATATGTCTAAATTTTTTTCACAGTCTGCGCGGAGCTATTGCCCTTGCCTACATTTCCATATGTTAGCTCTACCAAACGTTGCTTTCCTCGTCTCTGTATACAGTAGCAATTAGTCAATTCAGCTTCATCCAGGGTTCATTTTTAGAAAGAAAACAAACTTCTGAAAGTGTAGCTCAATTAGAAGGATTCTATCAAGGCACCTGGAAGGGACCAACAGGGCATTATTTTGAAGGATAATTTGCCTGGACCACTGCCAACCCATTCTGAAATGGGCAACCTTTCTCCAATAAGTTGCTTTTTTTGAGTATTTGGGAAATTGCCGTCCCCGGTTATAGGTCGTCATGTGGCAGGTGGGAGGCCCCTGCAACCTGTGTCCCTCCCCGCTCTCCATTGTAGAGTTTCGGGTTAGTTTTGCTTTGTTCGTTTTTGTTTTGGGGTATCATATTCTAGATTTGGAAAGTAGGTCCTCTGTCTAAAAGGCACTTGCTAAATAAAAGTTCATTTAAAAAAATGAATAAATGAATGAGTGAAAGAAAGAACAAATGATTGACTTTCGATGGCAAAAAGTAGTGATTGAGACTTGGCCTCTTCCTTCCTCCCAAATGCTGGATGGAGACGAGGATGAAATGACAAGTACAGTCGATCCTTGGACAACACAGGTTTGAATGGCTCAGGTCCACTCATACGCAGATTATTCCCCAATAAATACACTCGGTCCTGCAATCCACTAGGTTCCCCTCTGTGACTTTAACCAACCATGGATCGGAAACAGTATGGGAATGTGGATGCGTTCCCAAACGGGCTTCCCAGCTGCAGAGGAAAGTACTGTTTTCCACTGGGTCCTAGGATGAATCGGGGATGCGAAGGGCCCACTGTAGAGTCAATCACTGATGTTCACACTAATTGAAAAAGTCGTGCTGGAGAGAGAAGAAAGCTTAGAATTGCTTCCCATACTGACTGGATGCCTCTCTGAACACAGGAGATTTTAACTTCAGGTGTGTGTTAACAACAGCCTTAGACCCTTGTACCATTGAGACAGTTTTTGTTCAGACTGTGTTGATCTCTCCGAGGTCAGCCTGTTGTGACCGGAGCAAGGATTAACCCCAGCAACTGTCAGTCTGTCCCTGTCACTGGGTATCCCCTGTGCGAAGGAAATCGCACAGTGGGCTGTGGTCGAGCATCCACCGAGTCAATGGCTGTATTCACTTTCACGTGGGTCGGGGCTCAGGGAGCAAGGTATGGGCGGGGTGTCTGTTCCTGCCTCTGTCTGCCTTCCACAGAAGGACTGGCATAATCCAATGGCATGATTATACCCCCTTTCCCACCCTGGTGACTCTGAGATGGAAAAAAAATAATAGGAACTGTTTCCGCACTGTGATTCTCCAGTGTCCTGCTAGAGAAAAAAGGTAAAGAGAAGGAGGCAGAAAGAATGGGGAGGGCGAAAGAAGCAGAGAGCACTCAGCTGGGCTGAAATCCCCCACAATCGGCCTAAAATCATATCCTCTCCAATCATGAATTCCCATCCCGTCAGCTAAGTCACCAACTGTATATGCCATGATGGTTCTGAGAAGCTGAGAACCTCTGGTTTTAAAGGTTTAAATATTTTACTATGTGTTACTGTAGATAAAAAAAAAGTAACTACATTAAAGAAAATTTAAAACTTAATTCAGGATGCCCTGGCTGGTGTGGCTCATTTGACTGGGGCATCCTCCTGTGAACTGAAAGGTAGCAGGTTGGATTCCAGGTCAGGGCACATGCCTAGTTTGTGGGCTCCATCTCCAGCCAGGGTGCGTGCAAGAGGCAACGGATGGATGTTTCTCCCTCACACTGACGTTTCTCTCCTCCGCTCTCTCCCTCCGTTCCCCTCTCTCTAAATGAATAAGCATGTCCTCAGTTGAAGATTAAAAACAATAGAACAAAACTTAATTCAGGGAAACCAGGGGTCATTCATTACCCTAAACGATTGACAATTTCCACTTTGTACAAGACTGCGCCTGTTTGAGCACCACCATTCCTGGTGTTCTCCACTGCCACTTAAAAAAAGAAATTTCCTGTCGTAATGCTTACTATGTCTGCAATAGGTTGAATCAGTCAGACTTCTCATTGAACTCTAGAGATCACGGGTTTATAGTTCAAAGAGCTCACCGGAGTCTTGCCTTTAAGAAATAGTCCAGCCCTGGCTGGTGTAGCTCAGTGGATTGAACACAGGCCTGTGAACCAAAGGGTTGCCAGTTCGATTCCCAGTCAGGGCACATGCCTGAGTTGTAGGCCAGTTCCCCAGTAGGAGGTGCATGAGAGGCAACTACAATTGATGTCTCTCTCCCTCTCTTTCTCCTTCCCTCCCCCTCTCTCTAAAAATAAATAAATAAAATCTTTAAAAAAATAGTCCAGTTATCTGAGTTTGTTCATGTTAAGTAAACTAATAGTAGTAGCAGTAATAATAATAGGAGCTATACTAATAATACTATAGTAATAGTATTATATGAGTGTCTCACTTAATCCTCCCGTGAGGCAGGTGAACCACCATTGCCCGTATGTTACAGCTGCAGAAACTGATGCTCGGAGGGGTTAAGTAACTTGCCAGGGGCACACTGCTAGTGAGTGGTGAAGCCAGAATGCAAACCCGGGCTATCTTGCTCCAAAGAGAATGCAGAGTGAATGCAGATACAAATGTTCCACGTTGTACGAAGCTGATTCTGCCCTGGTAATAAGAGACAATTTCAGCAGAACAGCATAGTATATTGTGGAGAGAGACTATAAATAAAGAATAACTTTCACACCTTTCAGGCACTTCCTATATCAAACATTCTTGCTTTCCATTGCTTTTACTATAATTGGGGTGTTAGTCACCTTCACCTGGAAATCTCTTCTCTTTAGAGCAACAGCCACCAGCCACACGAGAATGTTGAGCACTTAAAATTAGACATGTCTGGAAGGAGATGTTCTATAAGAGGAAAACACACACTGGATTTCGATGACTTAGAATGAGAAAAAAAAAAGAACATAAAATACCTCAATAATTTTCAGAAATATTGGTTGCCATGTTAAATGAAACTGTGTGAGACTTAATCTCACTTGTTTAGTGTGACATTTAGAATATTTAGCATTGTATAGGGGACTTGCAACTTGCCTCACGTTTCTACTGGGCAGGGCCAGTCTAGACTTGCTCATTTTGTACCGCCCCCCTTTCTATTCTGGAGACTTGATGATGGGTTTGCCCTCAGGGGGCATCACTTTCAGGGCTCATTTTGGTCATCTGAGGCTTAAAAGGCAGCACTGAGCTGCTAGACTGATGTACTTTATTTATTGAAGTGAGAGCTGTCCGTACTCATGAAAGCAGGTGGTGAGGAAAACATTGTCTTCTGTCTGCTTAGCACCTGATTCTCCTGGAATTAAATCTCTCTGACAGGAACACGGCAGCGACTCTGCCCTGTGACCCCACGGTTGATCTTTCCTTTTAAACTGGGCTGTGTGTGGACAGAGCTGGGGGGAAGAGCCCTTGGCTTTTCCACCCACGGGTCAGTTATGGAATTCCAAGGGCCTCTGAAATGTTTTAGGAAACAGTGCGGGCTGTTCACTGACCCTTTCATCTGCTAGAGAGCCTGAAGCCTCAGTTACAGTGCCGTGCAACTGTTGTTGACTCATCTCTTCGCTGTCACAAACCTAGGAGAAGGTCACCGTCTCAGCTCTTAAGGACCTTGGGGGCTGCACAGGGAGGCACACTTTTTGATCTATTAGGAAATGACAGAGATTGAGTAATCAAGAGCCAGATTGTGGGGCTCCGCCTGTAGCATCAAAAGAAAGCCAGAGGAGGGAGTGAGCGGCTCGGGCTGCTGTGCTTCGGGAAGGCCTCTTGGGTGAAGGCAGTGGGCCTGGGCGGTTCGTGGGTTTGGGATTGTTCTCAGGGGGGTGAAGGTAGAGGAAGAAATGGGCACCCCAAGGCCCGAGCACAGTGTGGGATAGCCTCTGGGGTCAGTCCCGGGAAAGTGGAAGTGAGGGGGAGGGTAAGGAGAGATGCTAGCTACCTAGAGCGGGTTTGATTCAGGGGGAAGCCATTGGTGTGTTCTCGGGCAGGGGCAAGGCCGAGCTTGACGATGAAAGCCCAGGCTTACTGCTCTCAGGGACTACGGGGACGTCCTCATCTTCTGTTTGCCTAAGTGTGGAAGTGGCACATTGGCACAGTGTTAAACTATTTAATGAACCATCATGTAGCACTTACTCGGTGGCACTTAATTTTTAAATAAATACATAATTACATAATGGGAAGAAAACTATTTCCCGCTTATAGTAATCAATTTAAAGAAACATACTAAGTAAATGATACCATAAAAGGCAGGTGGATATAGTAAAATCCTCAAGGTTTTCACGTCGCGCATCACAGGTGGGTGACTGAGGCTCCAGAGGCCCCGAGTCTTCAGACCGTGGTTTTGTGAAGCAGAGGCACGCAGGGTGGGCTGGAGGGGAGGGAACAGTGGCGAGGAGGCCAGTGAGCTAACTTGTAGGAGTGAGAATGGAGAGGAAACACGAGAGCCCTCGGTTGGGCCGTTGGTTGGGCAGCTGTTTCGTGTGTCTGCCTGGGTTCATCTGTGAAGCCTGTTTCGGGTACGGGCTCCTAGTGTGGCAGTGGTTCTGTATGGTGAGCAAGCGCAGGCACCGAGACGGGACTCATGACTGAATGCTGACATTCACTGAGTGCTGAGAGTGGACCACGTCCTGTATACCAAGTCCTTCATTCTGCACAGTAACCCCATACAGTATCTGCCATTATTCCCCTTCTTTCACAGATGAGGGGACCAGGCTCTGAGAGGCTAAGTAATTTGCCAAAAGTCACACAGCTGGGATTTAAACCCAAAGCTGTCTGACTGCAAGGACTTTAGCTACCACATATGAGGTCTGTATGGAAGAAGTCCAGCCATCGTTAATATAACGAGAACGGTTTGTGCAACATCGACGGGACCTGGCAGCAAGGAGAGCGGACTGGAATGTGCGTGTGTGAACAATGCGACTTCCCTGGGTTAGTCAGTGGGGGCAGTTGAGTGAGCATGTGTGCCGTGTGGCTGTCACATTCAAAATGACTGAGTGAGCAGTGAGTGCATCAGATTTTGCATTAAGCTCGAACATTCCTCTGTGGAAACCGTTTGCACAATTCAGAGGGCCGCAGCTCTGGGCAACTGGTGACTGGCAACTTCATGATGACAACATGCCCACTCATGCCTTGTGTCTCATGCAGAGTTTTTTAGGGAAACATCAAATCACCCAGGTGGCTCAGCCCCCCTACAGCCCAGATTTGGTGCCCCGAGACTTCTGGCTTTTCCCAAAACTAAAATCTCCTTTGAAAGGGAAGAGATTTCGACCGTCTACGAGATTCAGGAAAATACAACAGGGCAGCTGATAGAGATTCCAACAAAGGATTTTGCAGAGTGTTTTGGACAGTGGAAGAGATGCTGGGAGAACTGTGTGAGGTCCCAAGGTGATGCCACACTTTGAAGGGGATGGAGGCGTTATTGTCCTGTGTACTGAGTGTCTTGTATCTTGCGTCGTGTTCAATAAATGCCTCTAGTTTTCATAGGACACGGCTGGATACTTTCTGGACAGGCCTCCTGGTATACTGCCTCATTGTTGATTAGTACTGATGACATTTTACAGCATGTTCTGCTGTTTCTCTCATTTGCCCCTCATTTAACCTAGAATAAGGTTTCTATGACTAAGCTTGGAATTTGATTCATCTCTGTAAGCACCAACAACAGCAGAAATTCACTGGCCCATAAACCCTGTTCCTAACCCCATGCAGCACATTAATAGACCTTATTCTACGGTTTATATCATCATTTAAGTGGTTCTACTTGGCCCTTTAAGAAGCTCATTAATCACTATATATAGACCACAACTTGTTCCTTTCAACCCTCTGCATGTTTCTTCCCCCCATTGTGTGATGCCATCTGGTGCTATGAGATCATGCTTTTTGTGTTCCTTTTCAGAGAGCCAGCCAGATTCATTGCTCCCTAAACCCTGAAAGCCAGTTGATTTCAAAGTTTGCAAGCATGGCTTTGAAAAAATTTGAATCTAATGCCTCCTTGTGGATTTTCACAGTATCACTCTTCACTGTAACGGGGCATGGACCTTCTGTCTTTGCCTCCGTGCATGTGCGTGCATATACTCATCTCTTCATCCAGAGGACCTAATCTGGCTTTGGTAAACCATCAAGAAGCTGCTGGTCTTTTCCTGTGTGATTTGTGTCAAGTCGCATTGTGTCAGTCGTCCGATGTAGGGAGCCCAACCCTAATAATATACTTTCCTCTTCGAATCTGTTAGACCTTCTGCTGTGACGGGGGAACGAGTGTTTAAGGACAAGGAAATCAAACGGCGGATGGCAGGCCTCTGACGCTGCTGCTGATCTGTCCTTCACTCCCACTTTCTCTTCTAATTCTGCCCGAGGTCTCTAATCATCTCCAAGGGAGTGGAGCACCAGCTTCGGAGCATATTTTCTTGCAGACTCAGCTGAGGAGCTCTGCGCTCACCACCAGTCTCCCCATCTTAGGGATCTTTGAGGACAGCTTGTTACTACTGTGCAGGGAAGACCTTATCACTCTCCCCACCTCCTCTCTTCTCATTTCAGGGATCCTGGAAGTTTAAATTTAGCCTGGGAGCCTGGTGGGGAAGGAAAGGCAATGTGGTGATATATGTACTGCTTGCCTCATTGCTGGCACCAGCCAGGCTCCCCTGGGGAAGGGGGAGAGCACGGGGGAGGCTGCTCACCTCCTTTCTGCTATCCTTCCTGCCCACTGGGACTGTGCCTGCTCCCAGCAAGGGGCAGAGGAGGAAATGGGCCCTGAGAAAATGTGCAGTGATGTAAAAGGGGCCCACACATTTCCCTAGCACCGGAGTTGTTCTAGGGCCAGCCCTGTGAGTCTGGGAGAACAATTTCTCCCTGGTCCCTACCCCATCTCCAACATTAAATATCATACTTACTGAAATGTCACTGATTAGAGAGTATTTGTATCTATAAGGATTTTTTTAAATGTTATTTATTTATTTTTAGAGAGAGAGGACAAGAGGGAGAAAGAGAGGGAGAGAAACATCAACGTGTGTTGCCTCTCACGCGCCCCCCAATGGGGACCTGGCCCACAACCCAGGCATGTGCTCTGACTGGGAATCAAACTGGTGACCCTTTGGTTTGCAGGCTGGCACTCAGTTCTCTGAGCCACACCAGCTGGGGTATAAGGATTTTTTTTAACAGCTGCCAGGATTAAAGGATTAACATCCACTCATATCTCTTCAAAATTAATCTAATCAAATTGCATTTATCCAAAAAACTGACTGAGATGATTTACAATGAAAGAAGTATGTACTGTTGTGTTTTAATCTGAAGGGAGGGTAGATACTTTTATGGGATTCAGAAGACTTTAGAGGGGAAATAGGCTGGTATTAATTTATATAATAAATGTGAGGGAAGGTAGGAGGAGGTATTAAAAAAAGCAATGGGTACACATGGCCATTTCAAAATTTGCGTCCAGGAAAGGGAGGGAATTTTTCAACAACACCCTGTCTCTCGGGACCCAGAACTCAGGTCAGTGAAGCTTGTATTGAGGAATATCATCAGATAGCTTGGGGTCAAATAGGCGCTTGTGGGTTGTCTGGAGCCTTAATCGCCACCTAAACCACCAAGTAGAAGTGTGTCTTTCTGGAAAAATGTCTTCTGGTTTCCGGAAAACACACTTCCTAATGAACTTTTTGATGCAACCCATTTGAGAGTTAGAGATTGGATCAGATTCAGACACGTGTAATTTATCTGTGTTAACAATATTTCAGGCTGATTTCTCACAACCATCTGTATACTTCGAGGCCATTTCTCCTCGAGGAGTTTTGCGTTTAGTTAATACAAACTCAGTGTTGTAACACAATTGGGGGAGTTTAGATCCTTATCAAATTTAATACATTCAAAATGAAACGTGATTTTAAAAAGTTATTTCATGTTGTAGGTTTTTGCTGCTCTGGCTGGCCTCTATTAATAGAATAATGAAGAAATTCCTATCCCTTCCCCCGGTCCACCCAGTTTACAATACATTATTCGGCCTCAGGTCTCCAGGATTCTATTACAAATGCAGACTAGTAAATTGTATTTCTTATTTCCTTCCAGGTATTGCACAACGATGCACAGCTATCAAGTACCACTTCTCTCAGCCAATCCGCTTACGAAACATTCCCTTCAATTTAACCAAGACAATACAGCAAGATGAATGGCACCTGCTCCGTGAGTATTTCTAGGAACAAGACAGAGAGGAAACGTTGTCTTTCTGAACAAAAAGTATTCCCACCTGCCTTCTCAGGCTTGGCCTGGAAGATGCTGTGTTGACCGTACATGGGCTCAGAGCCTGATTCGACGTGGAGGGAGACTCCAAGTCATTTCACTGTGCTGCGGCCGCAGGCACGAGCTTTGTGAGACAGTGCGGTGCGTGCGTCTGCTCTGGTGTTCTGTACACAAGTGGCTTCCTGAGTCTTGTCTTTACCAAGCCACCATGTATAAGGACCTGCAGGTCTAAGGCTGGGCTCTGCCTCTTAGCAAACTAAGGAGATTATACCTTAGGCACTCCTATTTTTTTTTTGTTTATACAATATTCATTTTTGCTACCATGTCTATCTATCTCAGACCTTGGTATTTCTGCAAAAATATTCTTATGAGTGTAAGTCATCATTTTCTCAGAGGGTGTCTGTTACCTCTACATTTCAAGGGCTGGTGCAGCCCTTTTTCACTGTGGGGGAAATGTGAAACTCTAGAGGGATCACGCAGCGTGGGGCTTAAGAAGGCTGATGTTTCCTCCAAAACTGTTGATTTATGCTGCCTGGTGATAGATAACTCAGGAAAGCAAAAACTAGATTGAATTCTTTTCAGTGTTTACCCAAGTCAAAGGTGGACATTGTCATTTTGCAATGAAATAAGCAGCAACGACTTTGATGATCTTGTTTGGTGACCAAAACCACCGCAGAAAACCAGGCAGTGTCTCATTTTCTAAATAAATCTCTCTGGCAGATCAGAAGGCTGTGTCCTGACTCTCGAATGCCTACACGGAAGCTCTATGGTCTAATCTGCAAATATTATGACTGGCAAATGGAGGACTGGGAGCGTCATCGGCTAAAATGTGGTTTACTTCTGAATAGTGTGACTTCCTGAAAGTGCTTTCTGGCTGGCCGATAGTAACGTTCATTTCTCAGCTGATCTGAGTTAGAGTCTAATCTGAAGCCTTTTTATGTCTTAATTCTTTATGAGCATGTTTGGAGTTCTTCACATCTGTCTGGAAAGCCATGTAGTCATCGGTTTTAGGTCAGAAAAAATCATCCCAGGATCCTGACAAAGAATCTCATCTCCACCCTAACAGGTGGTGCTCTGGTACTGGCCAGCACCACGGTGTCTGAGCGTTCTCTCTTAATCCTCTTTGAAGTTCGCATGGACAGATGCCTTTAGTCTCATGCATGGCTCCTCCTAAGAAAATCACACTTGGTGATTTGCGCCGTTTACCAGAGAAGCTTAACAGGTCCGGCGCTAATGCGAATCCCATGTGGATAATATCTGAACCTTACGCCTTTGAATGGTCACAGAAAATAAAACTTGAACTGCAGGGAATTTAGGAGGCTGTCAGAAAATAGTGGCTGAACTATTATTACATTCCCCCTGCTCAGAATGTGGATGGCTTAAAACTACTCTCACCCTTACCATTAAAGGCAGCCCCTCTAACTGATGACTGCTCCAGCCCCTCGCTGTGTGGTGGCTACGCCTCCTTTGGGTAGCGGTGTCCTGCTTTAATTTCGACGCTCTAAGTTGGAAATGAACAATTTCCTTACAGGAAAGGGATGGTTTATCCATGGGTGACTAGGAGGAAGACCAGGAACCACCCTCTCTGGAGCACATCCAAGAGGGACGGCAGCCACACGAACACAGAACGAGGTGGCAGCTGCCTGGACACTTCCCCCTCGGCAGAGCAGCCCCCCATCCAACAGTGGGCGTGCCCCTGTCTGGGCACCCAGGTGCACAGGTGCACCCAGGCCTGTTGACTGGCCCCAGGGGCTGCAGACCTGTCTTTGGGATCTGTTGTTTTAAGAAAGGTCATAAAAATTTAGCAAATAATTTTAATAATTGGCTTGGTTCCAAAAAAAAAAAAAAAAAGGAAAAAACAAAGAAGTAGAGATAGCAGAACCATCACCTCGGCCTTGTAGGCCCTAAGCCTGTCCATGTCGCGTATCAGCTTTCATAACACAGGCAAAGCTCTTCGTGCTCTGATGTTCCGGGACTTTCCTTCTTCTGCTTATTACTTTGGATGTCTCTTTGTGTTTCGAGATTAGATTTGAGAAGAATCACCGCTGGCTTCCTGGGCATGGCGGTGGCTGTGCTGCTCTGTGGCTGCATTGTGGCCACGGTCAGTTTCTTCTGGGAGGAAAGCCTGACCCAGCATGTGGCCGGCCTCCTGTTCCTCATGACAGGTACGTGCGCCCCTCGGGTGTCTGTCCCGGCAAAGGCCAAGGCTGCTCTGCAAGCAGCTGGCTGCGCTTTGTGTCCTCACCACTGACTTTGTTTTCACTTGTGAGAAGTTGACCAAAGGTCATTTGGCTTTGGTGGGTAACACAGAATTTAAAGAAACAACAGTATTAAAAAATACTTTCCCTATTTCTTCCTTGTGGCCTGTTAGGTTAGATGGAACTGTCTTGGGTTTTATTTCCACGAGCTGGCTCTTAGTTTTCTGTCCTATTCTCTCTTATTGCACTCCGAGCCCTGGCCCAGATTTTGGCAAACAAGGAGCCCTGAGGAGGGAGAGGGTGATAGATCAGCCCAGCCCATCGCCCCAAGCTGAAAGTCAACTCCAACTACATCTCGCAGTGATGGTGTCATTGGAGTCATTTTCACACATAAACTATTCATTCACTTCACTCCACATAGAGTTTCTGAGGACTTGCTATGTACCAGATGCTGAGCTAGGTACTAGAGACATACAGTGAACTGGGCAGACAAAATCCTTCCCCATTTTTGTTGTGGGGAGATGTAAACAACTTATGAGAGTGATAAAAGCTATGAGGAAAATGAACAGTATGGAATGGGGCCCCAGCGAAACAGTGAGAAGCAGCCAGCCAGTGGCTGGGAGTGTGTGCAACCTGAGGAAGCCTGGAAGTCCCAAGCCCGAAGGTCTGTGCGGGGGTAGTGGCTGGGCGCTGGGAAGGAAAGGAGAGGATCACATGGGAAGCAGGCAGCGGCTTGGATTTTAACTTATGGGTGATGGAAGCCACCAGAAGATTTTAAGCAGAGGAGTGACTTGATCTTACGGCAGGAGATTGAAAAGGGGTGGGGGGCAGGGGAGGCCCTGGAGGCAGGGGATGGAGTGGAGGATGGGCATGGAGACACGACTATGGTTCTTGCGATTAGCAGGTGAGGGACATTTTTTGGTCCCCAAAGGAGTCAGGGTCTGAGTTGACGGCTAACGCTGACTGCGGGAAAGAAATCTTTCCTCCCGTTCCTTCACAAAACATTAGGGTATCCGCGATTAGTGAACGCCAAATGAACAGTTTTCCGAAGTATGTTCGGTTCCAGAACTAATGTTACTCTGGAAATGTAGCCATTTCGAATAAGGTTATTTCTACCCACCTGGAGTTCTGTTACTCAAGCGACCACAGTGGGTTTTCTGGCACTTCGCACTGTAACCGTCACCCACTCAAGCCTTGTTAAGTGGAGGTAACAGCACCCCTCCGTGGCGGACCCCATTTTCTAGCTGTCTTTCAGGGCTGACAGGTAGGTGGCGCTTTGCTTTCTGGCGTGGTCTTCCAATCAGCCTAAGAAACTCCCATCTGCCCCCTTCCCACCTGGTGAGTACTGTGGGTCATCATTGTCAACATCCCGACAGAGCCTTCAGAAATCCCACGGCCCCCGAATAGCTGTGAGTACAAAACCAGCTTCGGTTTTCCAGGTTCTGGCAAATACACCGTGGCTGCCAGGACCATGGCCTAGGGAAATTCTAAAATTCTAGTTCCTGTGGTTTGGGAGGAGGCATGAAGCCTCAAGACCATCGGGTGCGTGCCTAAGGGATTCATTTAAAATCCAAAGCATAGAATAAGTGGGCTAGGACAGCAAAGAATCGGAGCCCAGACTCTACCTTTATGCCTCTGCTGGGCTCAATGGTCGTTAAAAATCTTCCCATTGTCTTCCCTCCCTTTGTTAACTGAGCCCTGGTCCTGACTCTTGCCCCCATATCCTGAAAGAAATGCGAATCCACTCCCTCACCCCCAGCCCTGGGAGGGACCCGCATCACAGCGGCTGGTCAGGAACACGAGAAGCTGAGGACCACAGAAGCCTCAATGGGACGTACCTTGTCTTATTGCCCTTCACTTGCTGCGCTTCACAGATGTTGCTTTCCTTGCAATCGGAAGGCAAGACCGTTCACCAGCAAAAAGATTACCTCTTGTTTTATTGTGACACTCACTTTATTGTGGTGGACTGGAACTGCCCAGCAGTATCTCTGAGACATGCCTGCAGCTTTCAAAGGACACTTTTAATATGGGTAATACGCAAATAATTTAGGATGCGCTTAGCATATAAAACAACTGTTCGCAATAACATAAATCACAGGGCCATAAAAGCCAGGCCCAGTGAGTTTTCCTTGGGAGGCTGAGGGGCTCTTTTCATACTAAATGAAAGAAACGTGGGAGTTCATGGGCTGACTCAGAAGACAGCTTGAAGCCAAGTTTCCTCAGCCAGCTCCACCGCCCCCCTGCTTAGCCCTTATTTCTGATCCACATGTGGACTGGAGCAGACTAGCTCAGGGATCCTCCAGCTTTATCATCGAAATCCCCTGTGCAATTCTTAAACAAAAATAACACAAATAAAACAATAGCCATAATAATAAAAATCCATAATGACAGCCCCCCAAAAAAACCCAGCCAATGCTTACAAACTTGAAGTTTGATGACCCGTCCAAAGGACTACGAGACACACACAGCACCGTTTTTCTTCTTGTGCTTTTGGTTGCCCAAACAACATTTTTGACATAAAGGGGAAATTCACTTATAGGTCCTGCCACCTGGAAAATTAGATTATTTAATTATTTTTCTTGCCCGTGTGTTTGAATGTTAAAAAGAGAGTGAGAGGGAGAGAGAGAGAGAAAGAGAGAGAAGGGAAAGAAAGGAAAAAAAGAAAAATGATTGCAGTCATCATCCCCTGGAGCGTGTTTAGTCTGTGGGTTCCCACTTAACGTCATACCTTCGCCTTTCCCGACATCGCTACGTAGTTCGGTGCTCGGTTTTTAACAGCTGCGTGCTCTTGCACGGAGTGAACAGGCTGCATTGTACTCATCTGTTCCCTTACTGTGGGATGTAAGGAGGCTTGTTTTACTTTTCCACTCCGGATGCCTCTTTATTTCCTTTGTAAACATTGGGATAACTATGTTAATACACTGCATGAGATAAATTAGCTGTAGGATACTCACGTGCAGTAACAGGGAAGGAGGGCCATTAGGGTTAAAAGAATTCATTTCAATTAAGCAGACGTCTCTTCAGCAGCCCTTGTCAGCATCACTCCCACAGATTTTTGATGCTAAACTTAGCCCGTTCTAATGTGCTGGCGTCTTCATTCTCCACCTGAACTTATTAGCCAGACCTTCGATGGAGAACACCAGTGCAGTGACAGTTCGAGAGCTTTCTCCTTCTGCCTTATTGCATGCGGACAGTTCTTGATTACACGCTCGGGGAGCGGCCGTGCTGCCGGCTGTCAGTTCTCATCAGGGAGCCAGGTTCTCCTGCCCCCTTCTCTTTCCTTCCTGGGGCCTCTCGGGGGTCCTCCAGAAGGTCCAGGGCCAGGCCCCACATCCCCCAAGGGTTTCAAATGTAGCCCTTTGACTCCTTGTCCTCTGAGGTTACACCGGCGGTCACAGAGGCATCAGAGGACAGAGGGCATAAGACACCTATCTTCTGCTGTAAACTGCTGCCCGTTAGGAGGACACACGGCTTTCAGGGCACTGTGAATGAATTATTTCCATCCAATTAAATGACGCGATCCATTCGATAGCCATAGTCATGTAATTACGATAATAATTCGTCATCAGTATTTTAAAGGCTGAATTTACTCAATGCAAACATTTAAATTTTTTTAAAATTAGTTTCTTTCAGTATTATTTTGTATTAGTTTCAGGGGTACAGTGTAGTGGTTAGAAAATCATACTTTACAAAGTGATCCCCCCGATAGTTCCAGGACCGACCTGGCACCATATGTGGTCATTACCATATTACTGACTGTATTCCCTCCGCCGTGCTTTACGTCCCTGTGACTATTGTCTAACTTCCAATCTGTACTCCTTGATCTCTTCACCTTTTTCACCCAGGCCCCAACCCTCCTTCCCCTTGGCAACCAACAGTCTGTTCTTTGTATCTGAGTCCATTTCAGTTTCAGTGCAAACATTTTTAAATGCAAGTTTTGGGTCCTGTTGTAGGGTCTTTACTACCTTTTAACATACTGGGAGCTTCAACAGGGGGATAAAGCTTGGTCCTCCCGTGATAGTCTCCCTGCCCACTGGATCCACTCACCCTCCCCGGCTGTGCCCCAGGCTGCCCCCGCTGACCAGGCAGGGCTACCCAGCTTGGGTTGTGACAGCAGATGAAGCAGAGACCAAGCCCAGGCTGCCTAGTTTATCCACTGATTATGATATGAAACTACCGGTCCTTAACGCCCTATCTGAAGCCCTTGGGGCCAGGTATGGTTTGGAACTCAGGACTGTAAAGCTTTCTTTTAGAAAGGTAACAGGGGGCGTGTATTTAACACATCTGCGGCAAACCTACGCTCAGCTGGATCAGTAAGGCCTGTCAATAGCTTTACGTCCCATCAGGTCAGGCTTTGCCTTTACATGAGATTCCTGCAATCTTGCAGGAAAGGAGTGGATGTTCGGGGGATTTAATAATTGCAGATTGTGGGTCTTTTGTTCACTTTTTTGTGTGTGTAAAATTTTGTCTGTCTCCATCACTCCTGCTCAGTCATTCCGTTAAGATAACTTAGGAGTGGCCTTTTGAGCAGTCTGTATGAGGTAGGATGAGGCACTTTTCTATGGAATTGCAGAGAGACCAGAATGATGGGCAGATCAGCCTTTGAAGGGGAAGAAAAAGGTCACTGTCTAGGCCTGTGGGTGCTGCACTTCTGTTACTTATCAGGCAGGCTAACCAGGGTGCAGAGACTTCTGCTTCTTTCCGCCGTGTAAGCGCATCAGAGGAGGATGGTCCACAGAGTGGGCCCAGTTACCCTACTCCCATCTTCCCAGCTGGCCACAGGCACCATGAAGATGTTAGGGAGGAAAATTAGGTTGATGATCTGGGACGGCAGTATAATTTTTCATCTGTCTTGGCCCCAAAATATCCCTTCCAGCCCTATAATTTTGTGATATCATGGTATTTTCTAATTAAGAATATTAGCAGAAAACCTTTTAATATTTCACTAGAAAAGTAGCTGCATACAGGGCTTTTCAGAACCAGTAATTATTCACGTTTTTGAAGATGATGCCAGCAATGGCCAGGACTGTGCTCGGAACTCAGGAACTGTCTCCCTGGGCACCATCAGCTGGGCTGACGGGTATCAGTGGCAGCCACGGGTAACTCCCAGCTGGTCAGGGGGCGAGCAAAGGGAAGGAGAAGCCTACGAGGAGAGTGGAGAGGTGACCTCTCTCCCCATGGATTTTCTGGAAGGACCATTGGATTCGGAGCTCTTGAATGAAGCAGCAATACAGTATCTTTTCATACCCTCATCCCATATCCGGCATTAACTAGATTGCTACTGACAAAAATGCAGCATTATGTAAAATCATTTGCTATATAGGTAAGACTACACGTGGCAATTGGGGATGAACTGGTGCTCAGGCTGGAAGAACTCAGTGTCTTGCAGAAGTCAGTTTTGTTCAGCTGGTTTTGTTGGCTCCATGTGCTCAGCTCTGTTAGGCTCCGTGGGGAACTTATAGGGCGTCTGGGAAGTCTCTGCTCTTTTCTCCGAGATGCGTGCTGGAAAGTGGAGTGGAAAGAACCCTTGGGGTTCCTGATCACAGCGTCCTGGTACCAGTTATGGCTGTGACCACAGGAACTCATTCAACTAAGCTACCTCTAAGATAATCAGAACTGGATCTCAGACACAGTAGATGATTGATAAATAATTCTTGAATTACTCTGATTAAATAACATTTTAAATAGCAAAATTTTGCTTAGGCCTATAAAAGGGATAGAAGTACAGGGTCCCACACAAATAACACCCCCTTTTTATTATAAAATCTTTTATTACAAAATCATAAGCATATAATTCTATAACATAATATCATACTCAAGCTCACCATATGACATTGTAGGTGAAATGTTCAATTTAAAACTATAAATTATTACACCCATATCATTAACTCACCAACCACACTCAAGCAGGCATTACTTCTGCTGGACCCTGTACACATCATACGTGACCACACACACACGCACATACATGTACATGTACACACGATGTTATGGGCTGAATTTTGTGTCCTCAAAATTCATATGTTGAAGTTCTAAGCCCTAGTACTTTAGAATGTGACTATATTTGGAGATAGGATCTTTAAAAAGGTAATTAAGTTAAAGTGAGATCCTAGGGTGGGCCCTAGTCCAACATGGCTGGAGTCCTTGTGACAGGCAGTTTGGACCGAGTTACAGAGGAAGGACTGTGGGCAGCACAGGGAGAAGATGGCCAAACCTGAGCCCCGGAGAGAGGCCTGGAAGGAACCAGCCCTGCCCACACCTCGATCTCAGACTCCTCCCCTCCAGGTTATTAGAGAATAAATTTCTGTTGTTTTAGCTTCCCCTCCCCCGCCTGTGCTACTTTGTTGCGACAGCCCTAGCGAACTAACACGTCAGCACTGTAAGATGGGCAATAGAACCAAAATGGATTCCGAGGTATGAAAACTGGCCTACGACCAAAACTCCAGGCACAGCACAATTGTTCTCATCATTTAAACAACACTTTTTCTTGGTGTCTTTGAAGCTAGCTGGTTTTATTTTTACCTTTTTGAAATATCGTTCATAGGTCAGGTCTCTTTTGCAAAAGCTTTGGAAACAATGCTTTTTCTACCTTCAGTGCACTTCCTCGTAATAATCAGAAACCGTCCTGCCCATCCCACAAATAATAGTGGTGGCAGCTGTATATTTGCGACCTTCTTAGAAATGTGAGCCTCTGAAAAGGAGGGACTCTCAGATATGCTTGTCTGTTAATTTTGGCTTTTCCTCTCCAAACAACTTCAAGGACATCTTGGAAAGAGAAAAAATGCCACTAGTAGTCAGTGGGGGAATTTGTGGGACGGGGGAAGGGTAAATGGGGGCCCATTTGTGGGCTCCTAGTAACCCTTTCTGCCACTTCCAGCTGAGGGAGTAAAGGCCTCAGAAAATAAAGCAGGTTTTCATCAAAGGTTTGGTGAATGCCCTTTACTAGAAAGAGCTTAAGTGGTGCAGAAGTGCGTATATTATTTCATGATAAACTAAATGCAAGTAAGTCATAAAAATAAGATAAGCAATCAGGTTTGCAAGGCGAGGTGGATCCAAGGGTGAGCTTAGGAGCAAAAAAGCATGCCACGGAGTCCCTGACTTTTGCTGCTGGTGGGCCTTGGATTTAGTTTTAGGGAGTTTCAGCGTTCGGGCCACTCGGTCCAAGAAAGACATTTCATTAGTGACATCATTCAGTGTCCCTGAAGCAAGCACTGACCAAGTGCCCGAGGAAAGCACAACCACTCACAACACTGAGGGCAGAGAGAATCAGCTTCCTGGTTAAGTCCTCGGGTTAGATTGTTTCTTGTAATCCTTATCTGTTAAGGGTGAACTGAACTGGAAGTGTTATACCGAACTTCATTCCACCAAAAGCAATTTTACGGAGTTGGCAGGGGAGCGGTGCTAATAAGATCAACATTTAGAATAAAAAGCAAAGGGTGTATATAGAGAAAGAAAAATCCATGACAATCTATTTTCGATTTAGTTGCATATTTACCAGGTACTGGATTCACTAGGATGTTTTGGGACATGTTCTTGCTTTATGCCATATTTTGCAGTAACTGAATCACAGAAAATTGACACTGTAAGGGACTTTAGTAACCAAGTCCTGTGCTTCTTTTTTCCTAGATGAAGAAACAAAGGCTCAGCAAAGCTAGGTAATTTCAAGGTCACACAGCGATTAGTAGTAGATCTGGGGACCAGAATCGCATTTCCTGCACCTCAGCCTAATGCATTTGGACATCAAAGGATGCTTAAAAGTCTGAGTTTGAACTAGAGCTTTCAGAGGTCATTAAAACCACGGTACTTGTAAAAAGCCTTGCTTTCAGGCATTCAGCTGGGTGCAGACAGTTGAAGGCAGAGTGGAGCTTCTTTTCTATTATTACATTGTACCTGTTGATGCTCCAAAGATCAATTATTTTCTAACTGCCTTATTGTTCTCTTTCCAGAATCTGTTAGAAGGACCTTGTTATATATAAACACTGTCTTGGTTTGGGTGCCAGTGAAAACATTCATGCAGATGTGAGAACATTTGCTCTTGACAAGATTTGAAAAGAGCAGAGTACTCTTTTTTGCCTGGTTCATTCCTCTATGGAAGAATTCTTCCTCTCACAGTCTTTCTTTGGAGAACTCAAAGTGCTATGTTTGCCATTATATTCTGGAGCAAGGAATTGGAAGACAAGCTTTTATCCTTTGTAGAAAAGCAATCACTTTAGAGTTTAAAAACAATTAGGCAGAGTAGGAAATATCAAATTATCTCAGATCAAAGCATTCTTTTAATTGAAAACATTTCTTTTCTAAATGAACATTTGGGAAAGGATTCAGGCTATGTCTTTTATGTGATTTGAGTGGAGGCAGAATTCCAGCGCCTAAAAAATTGCATTCAGATCTTTATTTCTTCCCAGTTGCTGCCTGCTCGGAGTTTGTTTCTCTGATTGTGTTTCTGATCCCCAAAAGCTCTATTTAAAAAGGGGCACTATCTTAGTTTCAGCTCTTTTCAGTTACCAAATGTGTATCTCTATTTCCTGTAGCAAGGCCGCATAGATCCCTGAGGTTAAAAAAAAGGATTTTCTGGCAGATAGGTGCAACCTCTGCTGTACACAGGGGATAAATCAAAGAAGGAGGAAGGGATGTGTAGGACTTGAACTAGAACTGGGCATTCCCATAAGTCACTGGGGGCCAGTTTCTGTTTTCATTACTCATCTTTGGCTCAGCAAGGGCCTCATTCTGATCCCCTATCCATCCTAAAGGAGCATCCTTGGGGGTCCATTGTAATCGACTAGGAGCATCTCCATCCTTGGAGCATCACTTAAGTACTAAAAAGCCTGTGTTTGGGGGACTTGTATTAGTGTCCAATTTTAGTGGAAGGACAATTATACATACATATGTTGATAGAAACAAGTAAAATTTTGGGTGTGTCTATTTATATCAACCAAAATGCCTATATTCTGAATGGTTGAAGTATAGGATCTCCTTATTCAGCTATTTTCACATTATCTCCAAGTTCCTGGATTTAGTTTATATTATTTGAAACCTTTTATTCATTCATTAAGAAAAAAAAACAAACCCAACCCAGCAGCCCTGACCAGTGTGTCTCAGTTGGTCAGGCATCGTCCTGCAGAACAAAATGTTGTCGGTTCAGTTCCCAGTCAGGGTAGATGCCTTGGTTGCGGGTTCAGTCCCCGGTCGGAGTGTACATGAGAGGCAACCAATCAATGTTTCTCTCTCACATTGACATTTCTCTCACTCTTTCTCCCTCCCCTCCCCTCTCTCTAAAATAAATAAAATCTTAAAAAAAATCCACATGATTTGTTGATGCTTCAGTATGTGCCAGGCTCTGTGGCTTAAAAAAATGATTTAGAATTTGTAAACATTCATTTAAAATATTATTTACAGGCAACATGGCGACTAATGCTCATGGTAATTGAGAAAGAAAGCAGATTTTGTATGATGATTGCAACTATATAAAAATGTGTCAAATCAGGTATAGAACAAAGGGAAGTGAAGACTTTTATATTAGGTTTGAATGCTTATAGAAGAGTGTTGTCCTTCAAAGTAATTAGAATCAATATTAAGTTGTTTTTAGTAATAAAAAACAAATACAAATTTAAATATATGTACCATTCCAGCGAGATGATCCTGAATAATTCAAGTTATTAGAATTTTCCCCTGGGTTCTTCGCTCCTGGGTATCTCCAATGCCTAGCCTACAGTCTGGTCTTGTCAATCTTTGTTGAATGAAGTAATTCAAGTCGAAAAGTTGTAGATCCTTTATTAATTTGAAGCAATCACCTCATTGGTCGATCTGATTTTCACAAAGGCCTCTGTGGCATTTGCCTTGTAACAGGCAGAACTGTAACTGATCATTCTGCTCTCTTTGTATTATTTGTAGGGATATTTTGCACCATTTCCCTCTGCACTTACGCTGCCAGCATCTCCTATGATTTGAACCGCCTCCCGAAGCTAATTTATAGCCTGCCTAACGATGTGGAACACGGCTACAGCTGGTCTATCTTTTGCGCCTGGTGCAGTTTAGGCTTCATTGTGGCAGCTGGAGGTCTCTGCATCGCCTATCCATTTATTAGCCGGACCAAGATTGCACATCTAAAGTCTGGCAGGGACTCCACGGTATGACTGTCCACACTCAAGTTCACTGCTCGGTGGCCCGTCCACAGTGCCGGCAGCTCCTGAGGGGAACAGAGCGGAGTTCGCATCAGGATCCCAAGCACAAAGCGGTCTTTTACATTCCAACCTGTTGCCTGCCAGCCCTTTCTGGCTGACTGAGAGAAAATCATGCAAAACCTCCATCCCTTTCTTAGGACAAGACTACTGTGGATTCAAGTGCTTTAATGACTATTTATGCTTTGACTGTGAGAAATAGGGAGCAGTGCCATGGAACATTTCTAGGTTTAGAAAAAAAAGAGGAAATTGCAATGGAAAACTTTGTATGGTTGCCATTTATCTCAGCAAGTTTGTATATAACACTTACCTGAGAGTCATTTCTATTTGCAAAAGGATTCATAACAAAGCAAGTATAATTTTCTTGTCATTGTACCATGCTTGTTAAATTTCAAAACAGCATCTTCAGAACTTGTCCTAATGGTGTCTCCTGTCAGCACCAAATGTTTGTTTTTGTGGCTGTTCCGTGTCACAGGAAGATTCTTCTTCTGTTGCCTTATTTATTTTTTTAATTGAAGTCTCTTCTCCGTCTTTGTACCGGAATCAAAACCATAAGGAAAACAGACCAACCGTGTAAGAGCTAATCCGTGCCACTATGCAGTATTGTTTGAAGTCCTGTCTGGTGTCCACCCTCTGTCTCCTTATGTTAACTGGATTTCCCCATTAAACGACTGGCCCTTGTTAATCCGGGTGTGCTTTCCTGTCTTCCAGCTGTGGCCGTAGGTTTCCCAGCCACACAGACAGATGAGAACCTTGTTTTAATAAGACTATAATGAAGCCTTACTAATTGCTCCATCTCGATTAGGTTGGTTATTATTTGTCTTTTGTATGTAGCAACCACACACTTGCTATGCAAAGAAGGTGTCATTTTCCATTTTTTTTTAAAAAAAACCTCACCATAGTATTTTAAATTCCCCACTGCCCTCTCTGTCTTTTTCTTTACCAACTGCCTGATACTTAGCCAGTAATAAGGATTCAAGGTCTCCAACTTTCTCCCTGGACAACTAGGCCAGTAGGTTTCGACCTTGGCTGCCCATCAGAATCATCTACACATGCTTGCTTCCACCATGCCGAAACTGGACCCCACCCCAGACCAGCTGACCCAGAGTGTCTGCAGCTGGGCCTGAGCTGGAGTGGTTTGAAAAAGCATCCCCCTAGACGATCCTGCCGTGCAGCCGGGATCGAGGGCCACCGTTCTGGGCCGAAGCTGCAGTCAGCGCCTTAGCAGCTAACATTTGTTTAGCTTTTACTACGGCGCAGTAACCGGACTACGTTTTTTCCAGGTATGATTTCAGACTCAGAATGCTTGCTTCCTTTTCCTGCGTGTGGATATAGCACAGCAGTTTAAATCCTCCGTTGTGTTTCCTTATCTTAAATGGAAGGGTGGGAACTAGCTCACTTTTAAGTTTTTCCTTTTAACTCCAACAGGATCCTCTATTCTATACACAATGTGGGATAAAAATGCTCTTTAAAATAGAGGACGATGCCAACTCATTTGGTACTCATAAAAGGATAATGATAACCTACCCTCCTCCCCTGCCCGGTGAAGCCTGACTTCCAAGTGACAATGTTCATATAATGTGACACACGCCTTTCGGAAGAGGTTAGATGATCCCAGGGGCCACTCGAGCTCCTGCCCAGGCCTGTGGGATTATACCTGTGCGTACACTCCCTGGCAATCTCTCAGGACTGTTTTATAAACCCGTCCCTCTGGATGAGATCATAGATATATAGAAAGGGGCAATTATTTTTATTTATTACTTATGTGGGAAAGTCTCAAAGCAGGAGAGCCGTTTCTCTGAAGTCTTCTTTAAAGATCCCCGTAGAAGATGTCGAGACTCGAACATTTATATTCCAACCACCAAAGCAGTGTCTGAGTGCCTGACTTTTGAAGTTTCTGAAAAGCTTCCCAGGGGTTTGGAGTGAGAATGGAAAAAAGCCTCAGACTGACAGAAGGTTGAAGGGTTCACGCACCAGAAAAATTTGCCCAGAAGGGGGAAAAGTTCAGTTAGGATTCAAACGTGTTCTGGCAAGAACAAAGCCTCGCCGCCTTCCAAAGGAAGCTCAGAGCGGGGGCCAGGTGCCCGAGGTTCCCCGCTTTCTGTTTACCGCCGGGGAGGGGCAATGCAATGTTGCCAAGTCCGAGTGCTTACACCCCAGTCCTTGGGTTTCTCTCCTTTTTAAAATATTTATAAAAAATTTCCTTGGGCTTCTCTTAAAGTTATTTCCTTAAGTGGCTTGTGAATGAAGTGACTAGAATGGCTGCGCCACTCCTATGTGAGGCAGAATAATTTATTGAGACAATTTGCTTTTTCTCTTCCTTTCTCTCTGTCCCACCTCCAGCCACATGCCTGTAGCCAGAGACTAGAGAGAGAAAATGAAGAGAGAAAATTTACAGCCAGCTAGTAAATTGCAACATCTTATCTTCCCTAAACCGAGGGCAGGTGGAGAGCAAATGGTTTGTACCTTTCCTCTCTAACCAGCGAGGAAATAGCTTAAATTACCTTGGTCAGGGAGGCAGAAAACAGAGACCCAATTAGTGCCATTCATGCCGGGCAAACCCAAGAACTGAGAAAGTCAGCGGAGTAAACAACAACAACCATGATAAAAACAATCATACCCAAGCAAATCTGAGACAGGCAAAGCTGACCGGAAGATGCGGCTGGGCCCTGTATGCACTCATTTGGTACATCCACATGTTATTAACAACACGCCTGGAAAACGGGTGAATACGCTGCTGAGACTCTCCCCCGGGACCTCCCCTAGGGTGCCTGATGCAAAAGAGACAAGAAGCTTTCAGGACCGCGCAGGCTCTCTCCGGAGCCCACACCTTTTCTTTCTCCACATGAACTTTCTCCTAAACTCTAAGGGTCTACCCGAGGCTTGCAACCTGGGGAGCAGCACGCAGCAGCTGGCAGCTTGTCTCAGGGCTTAGCCCTGAACATGTGTCCAAGGCCCCCATTCGTCTGATGTTTTTAGACAGCCAAAGCAGCCCCACCTAGGATCTCTCCTGTTGCTTTTTCTATCCTAGGCCCTTCCTTTGTTTCACTGTCCCCAGTTTTAATAAATGTACCCTCAAAAATCACCTGGACTCATGTTGTGAAATCCTTCCTACACAAACTCAAGAACCCATACACTACAGCCGGCCCAAGGCAGACCCACTTCAGGCCCAGTCCCATTCCAGTGACATCAGGACCTCAGAGGATGGCTGTATGGGGCATCCAGGGACCCTGGGGCTCTTGGTACAATGGCCCTCATGTCCCAATCTGGAATAGCAGACCAGTGGGCTGGGAGGGACCAGGGCTTGGAGTACAGAGTTTCTCAGTAACAGCCAGTCTGCCCCTTGGGAGGCCCAGGGACACTGGCACAACTGTGTCTGTGTGTTCTGAATAATAATCGCGGGCAGATACCCCCAGTCCTACAAGCCAGAGCTTTGAACAGAAAGTGAATTTATAGAACAGCTGGGGTTGTAAACTAAAAATCAGGTCCATCTGCCATATATAGACAGCATTTACAGAAAAAGAGAACTTTACAATAGGCTCCACAGGCCCATCATTTTAACAATGTGTGTTTTGTTTTGTTTGCTGTGTTAGAACTATTGCCTCCCACTCCTAGGGGCCCTACCCCTCCTTCTTTGGAGCATCATGGACCCCTGGTAGTCAAGAGTCCAAGATGTGGGAAACTTACGTAGAATGCCATTTCTCCATCTTTCAGCCAATATCTACTGAATGCCTACGATGTGCCCGGCACTATTCTGGACACTTGGGAATCAACATCAAAGAGGCAAAACAGAGCAGAGTTCTTGCCCTCACGAAGCTTATTCTAATAAAATGCACTAAAGTACAAGTAAAAAAATAGACACTCTTTCAAGCCCTTAATGTTTTCATAAATCCAGGATTAAAGTAATTTGATATGGTTATTAAAATGTTTCATTTGAATTACATTGGCTGCACATTTTACTTCATATCATTCTGATTTGAATTTATCCTCAGCAACATAAAATGTACATCAACTTTTAGTTGTCGCTGCCTTTGAAAGACTTCTCATTTGAAACTTAAATCCAAGAATGACAAAGGTATACTGCACAGGTAAAGCCTCAGCTACCCGAGGTAAAGGTGAAGAAGAACCTGAGATCCTGAAGACTAAGGAAGCCACAAGGTCAAAGATCAACGACCCAACGGAGCAGGTGCCTGTGGGATGCTGACGTTGCCCAGCCACTTCCCAGTCACTGCCCCCAGGGCGTTGCTCAGCCTGTCTCCTCTGCGGGGGTCAGCCACTCCTCCTCTGCCTGGCTCAGGCTGACTTTCCCTTGTGACTCAGCTACAACACAACCCTCCTGGAAGCCTGCCTTGAACACACCACACAGCTTTAACCCCTGTCCTGACCAGTTGTGCTGCATCCTAGTCACCTGTTCCCCCTTCACTGGATCAAAGAGACTTGTAAGGTGGAAACTCTGTTGTTTTCATGTTTCGTCCCCAGTGCTTAGCCCTGGAAAACAGTGGATGCTCATAACTTTGTGGGACAAATTCAGAGTCACAAAGATAAATTCATCTTCCCTGGACAGAACTCACTCCGTGAGCAATTTTAGGGATCTCATAAAAAAATATGCAGTAGTAAAATAGGCTAAATAGAATGTGAATATGGCTTGGTAAGCAAGTAAGCCTCATTAGAATAATTAAAGGGGCTATTAACCCAGACTAACCCAGATATCACTTGAAATGTGCTATGAACTGAGTACCATGGAGTATTTATTTGACGGCTCGAACAGCATTAAGTTAGTAACCCCAGTGTGGTGTTACACCCCAATTGAAAGCTTTCCCACTTATGTTCGAGTATGTTTTAAATCTCTAACTGAAATTCTGAAAGGACTGCTTCAAAAATGACTTCCTTTAAGTGCAAATAGCTCTACTGACCAAGAACTTATTAAAATTGAATTATTTGAATTCCTCTGGGCCCTGCCCTTGACCAGAAAGAGAGGAAGTTCTTGCTGCAGGGCAATCCCCAAGGCTTGGAGATGCTCAGGGCGCCCCGTTGCATACTGGGACCATGGCTAGCCTATATATTTCCTCTCCATAGGCACCCATTCTAAAACCTGGTAGAATATGCCTTATTGAAGCTTCCATAAAGGAAAACATTGGTTGGCTATCGAATAAAATAATTTTCTGTCTTTATTGCCTGTTTTTTTCCCCATCAGCATGTAAGTATTGCAAAATACTTCCTGCTGTGTGTAAGGACTTGGGCTGCTTATGGGTCTCCCTCAGGCCCTCTCCTGGGGTCTCTCTGCCAATGGGAACTGAGAGGAGACTGGGGCTGGAGAGGGCAGGGGCAGGGGCAGTGGAGCAGGTGAGATGGACAAGACAGTGAGCTTGCTGACGGCTGTGAGAAAGCGGGGTTTTGTTCTGGCAATGGAGAGCAGTGAGTGTTCAGAGAACAGTCATGTGACCTGATTTCCACTTTAAGAATGTCAGGGTTGGACTGGATAGAGAATGGATTGGAAGAAGCCAGGAGTGGAGGTGAGGAAACCAGTTAGAAAGGGGGTGTTACAGGAATCCAGGCAACACAACTGCAGCCTGGACCAAGAAGGGGGAAAGGAAGCTGGAGAGAAGTGGGCGGATGTATTTTTGAGATGGAATTGACAAGACCTGCTGGTAAATTAGATGGAGGGGTGGGGGGAAGGGGAGGGGTATTATTAAGGATGACAACTGAGCAATTTTTAGAGTTAGGTTATTTACTAAGGCAATTATGGTTCTTGTAGAAAAGAAGAGGTAAGAGAACCTGAAAAAATGAAAAAAAAATACTAAGTTTCATGGTAAATCCAGTGTCACATAGGATGGCAGTTATGCTTTACTGAGTGGAGCCCAAGATCGAAAAGCTGTCAAAAAGAATTTGGCCAACGACCCCAGTGCTCCTTCTCTCTGACTTTCCAACTGTTGACTCACCCCCTTTGGTTTCTAGTTGTTCTCCAGAAGCTGCCTCTACCGGGGTTGGCAAGTAGGATTCAGTTGAAATGTGAACTTGGTCAGTTACTGGAGACTGGGAAGATTTCAGTCCAGGCACAGGGAAAGAACACAGTGATTGTGAGTGAATGGGAAGGGCAGATGTCACACACTGGCCACCCCAGCTTAAATCCCACCGGATAGACTACTGGCCTGCTGTCCTTAAGCCCCGGCCATGCTTTAGGGCTGGCATCGCCAACATCCACAAAATGCACAGACCACTCCCTTTATGATCTGCTGACCTTGGATGGCCACGGCTCTGCCGATGCCACCACGGTGAGCGTGGCTTGTGAGGGTGCAGGAACTGTACCATCAGGCTTGTTAGGGAATGTTCTAAATCTACTCAGGACGCGAGAGGTAAATCCCCTCACTCTCTGCACAGATGTGGGGTGACATCCTCTGGGAATTCTGGCAAGTCCATGGAAGCCTTGCTGTAGCAAGGGATCATGGGGGCTTTGCTAATCCTGACAAGAAGGGGCTGGGACTCATTGTGCTCTCAGAACACAATAGGGCCCTCACAATCACAGCCAGATGTTAAGCTCCTGAACTTTAGTTCTTGAATCATAAAACATCTTTTATTTTTATCCCCAAGGCTTTGCCTGTCAGGTTGACTGTGATGAGCACACAAATACTTGGCCCCAACTAAACTTCACTCAGCTGTGGCTCCATTCCTCACAGGTAATTCACATCACATCTTCTCACACCTGTTGAGGCTGTTAAGCATAAGAATGCAAAAGAAATCCAGAGACCTGCAATAACTGATAAGCTTTTCGTCACTCCCTAAGCCTTGGTTTTCCATTTGTTAGTTCTAGACTCTGTTGGGTGCTCAGCACACGCACACACACACACACACACACACACGCACCACCTCTCTCTCTTTTAAAGCACTTGATTCTAAGAGGGTGATGTTAGAGTTCCTTCCCTGCCAATTCCCAGGTCTCCTTCATTTGTGTAAAGGTTAGATATAAATAAGTGGAAAAGAAAGTTCTGATTCTTAAGTCCTCTCCATGGATGGAAAACCAAAGGGACTGACTTGGTCTTTCCTCTGTGTCTGTTGCAAGCCCTGCTCTTCTGTGCGTGGCTTGCACAGAAAGTACCCCTGCTTTACGGATGGAGAACTGAGGCTCACAGAGGTTAAGTCACCTTCTCTAAGGAACTGAGCGGCAGAGCCAAGGTTTTGATTCTGGTCTGTTTACTCCCAAGTTGATACTCTTTCCACTCTCTCCGCTTTCTCGGGTTAAAGACATGGATCACTTACCCGACACAGTAGAAATGCCAATGGTGCATTTTAAAACAATATCTGAGCTTATTTCTCAGAATTTTATACATCTGGATAAGTTCACATTCCTCTTTGTTTTTCATTCTTCCCTTTGGAAGTTACTGCTCTGCAGTTTTTAATCAAGCTGCTGTATTTCTAAACCAGAGAACACACCGCCCTTTGTGATTCTGTAAAGAATGCCAGACCTATTTTTATCAGCACAGAACCTCTCCTTATGAGACTGGCCTTCAGGAGACCCTGAACTCTGCAGTAGCCTAAAGGTATGACAGCAATTTTAATTAACTTTTTGGCACTCCCTCGCCAGAGCATTTTAACAAATTCCCATGTCACCAGGGCGGCTCAAAGATTAATATTTAAGGGGGTAGGTCCTCCTTTGTCCTGTAAGAGCATTCCCCTTGGCTTTTTAAAAAATTATTAGATGAAGGCAATTACTCAAAAAAAGAGACTAGATAACTTTGTGGTTATAGAGAGGATAAGAACTCGGAGTCATGAATCTTAGTCCTCGTCTGGGGCTGTCTTCGATGTGTGACTGAACATCATTCATCTCCTCTTGACCGCTGGAGCTGTCCACAGGCTGCTGTGCTTTCCGGGGGCATGGGCAGCCACCTTCTGTTTAAGAAGCCCACAAATACTTTGCACACCTCTATAAACTTCCTGTTTTCTTTCTCCAAATTGACTGTGAACTCACTTATAAAACATAGCAGGTAAATTACACAAACAATGTAACAAAGCCATCTGATGTTGAGGCAAAGCAAGGGCATCTTCGCGGTTTTTTAATTATGCATCAAGGAGAGTACTTCATTTCCTATTTTCTCGCTGAGAGGTGGGCTGCTTTGCAGTGAGTTAAGAACAAAACAAAACAAAACAAAACAAAACAAAAGCTCAGGACAGGGCGGTATATGAAGGTTCTGATTGTCATCCCTGTTGACAATGGAGGATGCTGAGGCTGAGCATTAACCCGAGATCTCTCAGCCCATCTCTAGCAAGGTGCCTGTCTCCCCAGCAAGTGAGCTAACTAGAGTTCGAGGTCGGCAGACCTGAGTAGGTATCTGCGTTCCTGCAAACATGCCGATGGAGCGTCAGCCTCTGCTCTATAAGCCTCTGCTGTGACTACTGTAAATCATGGTCATGCCAATGTGTTCCTCTCATCAAACGGACCTGGGAATTGAAACTAAACCAACTGTGAAAGGTAAAGTGGGGAGATAAAACAGGTGATTAGGGCAGCATTAATTTAAAGAATGAGCCAGTTCTTAAAGAATTTTCCAAATAAAGTAACAATGTAAAGGGTGATTGCAGGAATGGGGAATGGTTTTCAAGAGACTGAAGTGAAGGTTAGAGAAGAAGGGGGGGGGAGCTGGAGAGAGGCGACTCGGGCAGAGAGCCACTTGGAGCGGGACTCGTAGACTCCCTCATCACAAACTTGTCAAAAAAAACACCACCACACAATTACTGCAGGAAGCCAGATAACTGAAGAACACAAAGGGTTAAGATGTAATTTAGTACAATCTCCTTCCTTTGTAAAGCAATCAGCCTGGGGTCTGTGATACGCCTACAGAATCAGGAAGGGGGTCACAGGAAATGTCAGGCTTTTACCTAGTAACGACTGAACAACCGGTTCTGTGCCGCATGATTTTCCGGACGCTCCAATGTCACCACGGGAACAAGGAAAAGAAAATCTTCCTTTAGGGAGTAATAGTGGAAACTGTTTCCTTTTTCCCTTTGTGACACTGGAATACATAGATTTGGTCAAAGTGAGAGGGAACTCACTCTAGCATCCTCAGACTTTCTGACCCAGTTCATTGGTTGGCAGGTGACCGTGAGAAGTACCCTGCATATGGTCATTTATTTATCTGATCTACACTGAGCACCTAGCACGAGCCAGATGCTGACTTCAGTGCAGGGGATCATCAGTGAGCAAACCAACAAAGCCAGTCCCCTCAAGAGCTGTCATTGTAACGCAAAGAGGTAGACAACAAGCAAAGAAGTGGGAGGTGGTAGGTGCTGTAAAGAGAAATGCAGAGTGTTAGGAGAGAAGGGTGCGAAGGGAGGTGGCGTGGCTCATTGAGCGAGGGAGGCCAGGGAGGCCTGGCCAACGCGGGCACATTGGAGCAGACAGCCTGAGCAATGCAGGTACTATGTGGGGAAATGTCGAGGGGGGAGAACAGAGGCCTGAGACGGGGCTGAGCTCTGCACATTCCAGGGCCAGCGAGGGGGTGGAGTGAAAGGGAGGGTGTCAGAGAGGGACCTGGAGGGCGATCAAGGGCCAGATCAAGACTTTGAATTTTATTTTGAATAAAATGGAAAGTTATTGGAGGGTTTTGAGCAGGAGAGTGATATGACATATAGAAAAACAATAATCAAAAAAGTGATAGAATATGACTTACAGAACAACAATAATCAAAAACCTCTGGCCCAGTGAATTCATTTCCCTTGGTTCCCGTGCTAACACTGAGGCCAGCACTGGGCATTTGGGGCCCAAGGGCCCCGTTGACAGAACACATGGTTAATATGGACACTCTCACAAGAGGCACGCAATCTCGCACAGTGCAGACATCTCAAGGGCAGGAGTCACAAAGGGCAGCTAGAGGGATGACCGCTAAACGGTAGAAATAATGTGTAAGAGATGAGGAGCCAGACAGGCAGGGGACCCAGAGTAACTGCTCTCATTCGTTACACCCTTGGGAAAGCAGTTCTTCCTGAAGGAACTTGATGAAAACTGACAATATTAAATGACTGTGGCATTCTGATGGCAAAATTATACTTCCAGTCTCCTGATTCCCTTAGATGAGCTTGTCTGATTTAAAGGTGAGGTCTTCATGTACCTGGGCAAGTTTTCAGTTTTTCTTTAAACTCCCAATAAGTCCCTTATTTTTTAGTCTCAAATATTTTCCTGGGCTCTGTCCCCCTTCTTCAGCCAAGCTCTCTTACAGAGTGGTTTCATCTCCCAATTTCCAGAGGTCAGAAATAATCCTCTCTCTCAGAAACGTGGACTTCTGGCCGGCACCCCCCACCCCCACCCCCCAGCCTTCCTCTCTTTCTAGAAAGCTGTCACTGCAGCATTTCCCACGAGACCCGTTCACCAAGGAGCAGCCCCAGAGCCTGATGCATAGCTAGCGCTCAGTAAATGCTTGGTAGCTGAATGAATGAAGGAGTAAATGAATGAGTGAAAGAACAAGAGGACTGAAAAGGCTACAGACACCAGGGTAAAATAGTGTTTGTATAAGATGCATAAGAATACTCACCTGAGCCCTGGCCCGTGTGGTTCAGTGGGCTGGGTGTTGTCCCACAAAGTGAAGGAATGTCCCCGGTTCAATTCCTGGTCCGGGCATATGCCTGGGTTGCGGGTTTGGTCACGGGTTGGGGCATGTGTGAGAGCAACTGATTAATGTTTCTCTCCCTCTCTTTCCCTCTCCCCCTTTCTCAGTAAGTAAATAAAATCTTTTAAAAAATTTTAAAAAATTACTAACCTGGGATTTCTCAGTTACCAGGGTAGCTTTCTGAAGACCTTGCACTTCACCTGATTTTATGATTCCAGCCCAAAGGCTTTCTGTGTAGCTCCTTGAACCGTCTCATTTATCTAGAATCCAAGTGAGGGGCTCCTCTTTAAAATCGATGTATTTTGAATCCCTGATGGACTTAGCTTTCTAGGTTACGTGGAAAGGAGGTGTCTCCCCTGACAGCCCGTCTCTTGCATGGCTTTCTTCTAAGTGTCCCTGTGACTCGCTGTCCTCAGGTCTCCAGGCATTTGTTCCCTTCTCACACAGCCCGTCTAATTTAGTTTGAGAAATGTTGACTGTTCTTATACGCCAAACCCTCTGATGAAGGAAAATATTATTATAAAGTACTCCAATTATAAGACATCCTCAAATTTCGGAAAATTCTCCAAAAGCTTTTTTTTTTGGTCTTATGCCTTTGATAATAAAGATATTCCAGCAGAAACTGACACCATGATTTGATCCTGCCAGGTGTCTAAGATAATTCTCACCACTGCCCCTTATGACCTCCACTGTCGTTGAAGTCAATGAAGAAACACATTTTCCTACCTGCCATTTGCTGCCTCTTGGTTACATACACGAAGATGTCCAACCCCATATATATTTTTTCCTCCTAAAAATGTAAGTAAGGCTTAGACACTTGATGGGAAAAAAAACTGTATTGTTCAAAGTCTTTGAGAGGCCAAAACATTAAAAGTACTTTTGTGGGGGGGCGGGATGCAGCAAAGAACATAAAACTGAAACCTGGGAAATAAGGCCACGGGGAAAAAGTAACACGTACGAGGCACTCCACCGAGAATGAGGTGGGCAGGCCTGTGCGGAAGGAGTGTGCCCAGGTACAAGCAACAGAATCGCCGCCAGGTAGTTCAGCAATGATGGGGTTTTTTTTTTACAAATATAGTAAGATGTTCAAAAGGGCCAGAAAATTAGTCTGGGTGTCAATCCAACCAGGGGCACCATCCAAACCCTATGACAGGGCTATTGCCCCAGGGACCCATTGCAGCCTCTACTGGGCACCCACACCACCGCTCGCCCCATTGACGTTGGGCCCTGAATGCCGCCCTCTGTCCCTGCTGGCCCCTAAGGTCAGATGCTTCGGCTGCCACCCTTCCAGAAAGTGGATACCATTACGGTGCCCACTTCATTAGAGGTGATCTGGTGACACGATCTGGTAACAGGTACTCCGCCCACTCTCACCCCCACACTTTATTCTGACTTTGGGAGAAAGCATGCCCTCTATTGGTCACTGGTTCATAGTACACCCGGCCTCCTGTAGGGAGGCATCTCACTCTCTCAAGGAATTCTCTGTCTGCTGGCACAATGGAGTGTTTAACGGGCTGTTCCACCATCCCTTAGGGCCTTCTGTTTCCGGTGATGGGGTACATGGTACGACTAGAGGCCTATCTAGTCTTAGAGGCCTATCTAGTCTAGACATGGTCAATCCTACAGGCCTATCTATTGTCTCACATCACGGTAAGTCAGCTCTGGTGAGCAGCACTGTTGCATGGAAATAAATGCTAGTGGATAATGCAGTTCGGTAAGTTCATGAAAGGTGCTTGCTGCTGGCCTGGAGAATCCAGATCCAGAAAGAGTAGTGTTTCCAGTGAGGACAAATTGTTGCCCTCTCCACAAGGGAAGGGCCTCCACTATAATCCCCTCCTGAGTGTGGCATTACAACAAGTCTCGTAGTTAGTTACTGCTGCTGAAAATTAACCGGAGCTGGTGAGAAGTCCTTACTGGGCCAATGCATTATCTCTGTGCCTGACACCAGGGCCACTTTGTTCCTGAGGCCACTGAGCAAGGGGTGCTGGGGAAAGGGAAAGACACTGGGAAGGCACAGACCTCTGCCCCAGTGGGGACTCGTGACTATTCCAGTGGGACACAAGTAGTCTGTGTGTCCAGTCTCAGAACTAGAGAAGGTACCACACTCTTTCTCACAGAAAATGGAGGCAGTCAGCAGAGGACTTTCACGGTCCACCTCCACCACATCTGCCCACCTTCCAGCATCTGCTCCCACTGAGCGTCTGTTCTCCTGCAAGGCATGTTTCTGTAATGGGCATTAGCTCCAATATTAAGGCTCAGTTGGCAGATGATGTCACTATCACGTGGGAATTGGGTGGGTTCATAAGCAATTTTCCCCCAGCACGTTAACATTTTATGCCGGCAGACAAGGGCTGAATGCGAAGGGCAGCAGTGGAATAATCTAAATGAGCAGTTGCAGGAGGACAAGGTACTTTACATGCTGCCCGTTCACCGCACCGGCCTCTTCTTGGTTCAGCCTGGCTACAGATTCTGTCTTGTAAGGGCTTATAGTACAACTCAGCAGCTTCTACCCTTCCTTCTTTCAAATTCTATCAAGCTGTCTTTGCCCTTTTCTTGGAAAGGTGAAATTCTTTATTTACTGATGTATTTATTTACTATATCTATGTTTAAAAAAAAACTATGTTAATTGATGTTTTTGTTAGTGTGCAGGTTACAAAGTTTGATGGGTTTGGAATGGCTGGCCCCAACCTTATTTTTTCCCATAAATGGTTATTTTCAGTGCCTGCATTTGAGAATAAAAAATTTTTAGGAGCACATTTATCATGTTATTGCAGAAATGTCTGTATGCTGCCTTCCCACGTGTAACCATGGAGACATTATTCACGCTCTTATCGGAAACTAATTCCTCCACGTGCGCACTGCCTTCATCCCCTTATCCAAGGGCACTGCTCCTGCATTTATCCTCTCTTTCCTGCTTCATCAGTTTTTCGCCTTTCCTGGTACATTCTCATCAACATAAAAAAAATGCCGTTACTTGTCCCACTTTAAAAAAATCATTCTCTGGATTCCACATGCCCTACCAACATACTACCTCCATTCTTTGCTCCCTTTTTTAGCAAAACTAGTTGAACATGTTGTCTATACTACCTCCAGCTCTTTTCCTATTTTCTCATGTGCCCAGTACAGTCTGGTTTTGCTGCTTCTCCACTCCACCAAAACCCCATTGTGAGGTTCACAAGTGACCCTCACTGCTGAAGTCAGTGGTCAATTTCCAGTCCTCACCCGACTTGGCCAGTGAGCAGCATGTAATAGCTTATCACTCGCTCCCATAGCCTTTGTTCACTTGCCTTCCAGACAGTCATTCTCCTCTTCCTCCTGCCTCACTTGTTCCTTCTCAGTGTCCCTTGCAGGTTCCTCCTCTTTTCCCGCCATCTTACTGTGGGAGGAACCAAGGGCTCAGCCCCGTTCCTCTTCCTTCCTCTCCCCCCACAGCCCTTTGGTGACCCCATCCAGTTTCACGGCACCTGTGTGTTGAAAGTCCCCACATTCGCGTCTCCAGAGCAGACGTTTTCCTGAAACTGCATCCTCACAGATTCAGTTGCTTACTCACACCCCTCCTCGGGGTCACACGCATCTCGAATAGGTCTAAAATTGCATCTCTGCCATTTTCCCCCCAACCTGCCTTCTTGTGGCCTCTCCCCTCTCATTTGGCAGAAACTCCACTGCTCTGGGTGTTCGGCCAAAATTTGCAGTCATTCCTGTCTTTTTCATCTATCACACCATACACACATCGAATACATCAGCAGATCCTGCTGGTTCTACCTTGAAATACACCCAGAACCCAGCTGCATCTTACACCGTTATTGCTACCACCCTGAGGCAAGCTACCATATTCTCTTGCCTGGATTATTGCAAAAACCTCTCCAACTGGTCTCTCTCCTTCTACAATCAATTCATAATGTTAGATTGCTACCTGTTCAAAACTCCCCAGTGGCTTTGAGTCAAAGTCAAAATACCAGTCTCCCAGGTCTCATGCAATCTCACCCACCTGCCACTCCCTCAGTCTTTGCGCTGCTCTCCTTCCCCTGCTCGCTCACTCTGCTCCAGCCACCTTTGCCTCTGCTGCTGTTCCTCAAACAGGGCAGATCCTCTTCCGCCTCCAGGTCTTTGTACCTGGCTGTCCCATCTGCCTGGAGCGCTCTTCCAAGTTCTTTAAATATTTGCTCAAATCTCATATTCTCATGATCTATTTAAAAATGTAGGACACTTCTACTCATCATACTGTCTCCCCCAATCACTTTACTCTGCTTTCCTTTCCAACTCCATCAGTTTTCACCTTCTAACTTTTCAAATAAATTACTTATTCTGTCTGTTGTTTCTTATCTGCTTCTCCCACTAGAATGTTTAGGGCAAGGATATTTGTTCGGTTCACTAATGTGATCCGAAGGCCTAGAACAGTACCTTGGCAGAGAGCAGAGAGCAGAGAGCAGGTATGAATACACGACAGGCTGGGGTCCCACCGAGCTTACTGTGAGGTGCTCTCAGGGAAAAATTCCACTTACCACCTGTGGCCCAATAGTCCCGTTCTGACCAGTGGGCCCTGACACTGGGCCTAGGTCACACGCCCCAGCAGAGCTGGAGAACAAGTTCCCTGTTTCCGCTTTGGAGAGGAGGGACTGACTCCCCGAATAGGGGAAGGTTGTTCAAATGTTACTAAAGCAGTCAAGAAGTGAAGCTACTACATTATGTTACCGGGGAAAAAAGTCATATTTTCATCAGCTTCCTGCTTCTCCTTCTCAAGTAGTGCACACAAGGAATGCATTTAATTTAAATGAGAATGAGGTGACAATTTATTAATGCTCTTAGAAGAAACTATTTTCTACCATGTTGAAGGATACTAGCTTAATTCATACTGTTTGCATTCCCACTGATGTTTTAGGTAATACAAGACGTATAAAATATAAAATGTATTGTACATAAAATTATAGGTTCAAAAAGCAAGTTTAATATCAAGAGTTAGCGTAAAAGTTTCTATATTCAAAGAAATCTGGTAGTTAAGCTCTTAGCTACCTGTGATGAGTCTGCTACACTTTGTGGACCTCTGAAAATTTCCGGTGGGTCGGCGCTTGGAAGCACTGTAGGCAGAGCAGAGCTTTTCCGGCTCTCACCGGACACAGTTTAGGAGCACCTGAGTTTAATATTTACCAATCATTCTTTGTCAGAAACACGAAGCCCTTCGGAGCCTAAAGCAGAAACACGCACTAAAAACCTGTGTCCAGCAGCCACGCCTCGCCTCCTGTCTTTGGGGCATTTGTCCGCCTGGAACTCAGTGACACTGTCAAGATCCTAGAGGCAACCGCTTCTGCTGGAGGCTGACATTCAAGGACTGGGACGGGGCTCACAGTGTGTAGCCTGCTTTAGTCCAGAAGAGTACGACTTCTTGTATTTGTATATAAATGCATCTGTTTTCCCAAGGCTAACTTTGTAGCGTTCCACGGGCACCAAAGAGCCAAATGGTGGCATCTGAGGTAAGCATTCTTGGTCATTGGCTTCCAAGGAAGGTGACGCCGTCTCTGATGTGCCGGTTTTTCCGTCGGGAATCAAGCACTTCTCACTTCCAGGTTCACCTGAGTGGCCGCCTTTGGAATTCAAAGGGATGCTGCTCTCACAACCTGTGAGGCTCTTACAGTGAGCTTCGCTGAGCAACAGTACGACAGCCCCGCCGGCACGAAGCACTCTGTGGCAGAAAGTGATAACTGGTATGAGTGTTCCCTTCTTTGTACATGACAAACAATCCCATTTTATTTACAATGTTTGGTGGTTTCAGTCTGAAATTTAATTTTATCTATTTAAGTACAAGGGTTTTGATCATTAGGCAGTATCGTCCATTATGCATATTCATTATAGTATTATGGAGTTGCTAGTACAAATCTGCTTTCATTATCTATTTTTACTCTACTTAAAAGGCAGACTCAAAATAATTTATAATAATATTTTAATAAATGCTTGTATAAGAGAAAAGGCAGATGTGAAATCTTAAATAATCAGCATATTTTAAAGGCAATTGGCTGATGGCAGAAGAAAGGCACCAGGAAAGAACGGGACATGAACAAAGGATTGGCAAAAGGGAGACCTTGAGCTTGTCGAGGAGAATTCATTTCAATCACTTGACCAAAGTCTGTACAGTACTTAAGTGGAAAAAGTAATGAATAGATCCAATCCTCTGAGTTGCTGTCGAGATTACTGAACAGTGGGAGAGAGGCCAGTAAAGAGAGCGTCTCAAACCTACACTGCGAGTGAAAGGACAAGCAGGAGTGAGCCAGGCCAAGGGATAACTAGGGGCTGGAGCAGGGGAGGTGACAGAGGCAGAGAAAGCATCAGACAGGGAGAAGGGACGAGGAGGAGGCACTGAGAGTAGTTTGGCAGGAGGGTGAATTGCAGGGTGGTGGGGGAGGAGGAGGGAGGAGAGGAATTCTGTTTGGGTGTCAGCGTGGATTCCAGTAGATGCTGGAGGTGGAGCCTGGATGTAATGAGGAAGACCGCAGCTCGAGGTGGAGATCCCGGAGTTCTCAGCAGTAAACGGCAGATAAAGCCATAGTGGTGGATGAGATCAGCTCGGGTGGCAGTGCACAGAGAAAGGAGAAAAGGGGCCAAGGTACAGAGACTCAGAGGAGGAAGAGCTCATGAAACACAAGCCTCAGGGAAAGTCTAGACGAAGTGATGTCACGGAGGTCGGAGGAGTATAGTCACAGAAGGGAAGGGTCTCAGCAGGGTCTGATGCCACAGGACCAACAGGTGAGTAGGATTACAAGAAGTCACTAGTGAACCTGGAGCAGAGGCTGGTCTGCTGGAAGTAAGGGGGGCTGGAAGGTGAGGAAGCAGATGTCAAGTGCAGACTACTCCCAAGAAGTTTGGTAAGGAAATGGGAATCTTCCCACGGCCAACAAAGACGCCAGGAGCTAAAGGAGCTTTCCCTCACAGGACGATCAGCAAAGCTAGATAAGTCTGTCTCCAAACGACATCACATCTACTTCACATCCATCCTCAAATTCCACCTGCACTACTGCACAATCTCCCGACAGGTCCTCTCCAAGCTTCTTGCTCTTCCCACTCCCCTTCCCAGTCTCCACACAGAAAGCAAATGTAAATCCAGCTAACTCTCGCTTCCACTCTACTTCAAATACCTTCTAAACTCCTACGTGACCTGACCCTCACCCACCTTTCCCACTCCACTGCCTGCTTGCTTCCCTTTGCTCACATGGTCTGAGCGACTGACCTTCCCTCAGAGGCTCAAACTCAACAAGCTGCTTCTTGTCTTTGAACATCTGGCCTTGCTGTTCACTCTGCACTTATCACTTATTCCCTTTCTCATCATTCAGGCCCCAGAGGTCAAATACTGTCTCCTGGGAGAGGCCTTGGGAGAGGTAGCCACTGCCTCTCTCTCAGTCACTCTCCTGCAAAATATCCTGTTTTATTTCCTTCACATTATCTATCATGGTTGGAAATTATCCTGTTTATTTATGAACAGTCTGCCTGCCCACACTGGAATGCAAGCCCCACCAGGGCAGGGGCTCTGTCCTATTTGCAGCTCTGCCCCTAGGGCCGGGCAGTGTGTGGGATATGCAAGGCCTCCGCAAGTGTCTGGGGAGGAGACGACTGAATCGGCAGAGTGAGGAGATGAATGGTTTGAAGACATGAACGTGAGGTGGGCAGAGGGTGGTCCTTGAGGAGGCAGGAACCGAGAGGCTGAATCCTGGCTGGAAGAGAGGAGCCTCTCCTCCTGGGGCACTCCCCTGAGGGGGTGTGGGATGGGGGCAGATGAGGCTGAATACCATGGGGCAGAAACAGGACAACATTCAAATACCTCTCACACATCAAAGAAAATAGAATTGAAATAATAAACACGATAGAACGTATTAACAGAAATAAAAACCCTGCCATCCTGAGTATGGCAAGGTTATGAGAAAATGAGTACTGCTGGGATAGAAACTGGTATAACTTTTTTGGGACAGCAGTTTAACAAAATGTATTAAAAATATAACATGCGTATAACCTTTGACCCAGCAGTCTCACTTCTAGGAAATTATTCTAAGAGGATCTAACAGTAGTAGTAGTAGAATAACAGTGACCATGTGGTGATTCCAGGCTCTGTTTTACATCCACTGTTTTCTATCACTCAGTCCTGAGACTTACTCTCTCAGTATGCCCTATAAGCATTACCATTTTGCAGATGAAGAAACCACGGCACTCTGGGTTTAAGTAACTTGGTCATATTAACCTTGAAAACTGTACAAGGGTGTTCAGGGCATTGTTCTTTATGAAGATGAAAGACTGGGAATTGCCTAAATGCACATCCATAGGTATGGGTTACACAATGGTATACACATACAATGTGATACTATCTGTGGTAATCATGGAAAATTGTAATATACACTATAACAACTTATCAGAAAGGAGATTCACGGCATGTTCCTGAGTGGGAAAAAAAGCAAGTTACAGTACAGAAAATTCAGGATGCTCCTATTTGTTTAAAATGGAAAACACGCACCTACCGGTGTGTAATATACACATATGAATAGGAGAGATGCCTAGCAGAGCTTTCATGAAGTCGTCATTACAGATTTCTTTTCAAATAATGGAGCCAATAAGAAAGTAAAAATCACTTGAAATCCTGCTACTTAGAGATGAACATTATTGATTAATATCCTTCTAGGCATCTTTTCATATCCATATACACATAGTTTTTACCAAGAAAACTATTTAGAGTTCGTAAAGCAACATCTTCCAAACTGTATTCCTCTGAACACTAGCAGTAGCATGGGACATGACTTCTTGTAAGAATGAAGTCTATGGCCAGTAAGTTGGGGAAACTGTATCAAACGACAGAAAAGAGATTTCTCTTTTGCATGCGAACCTGCAAGACTAGGGGTAGAGGGTACAAATGGCTCCGAATTACCTGACCTTGGCCCGCATTAAGCTTTAACCCTCTACCGCCAATCTCCGTTTGCAGCAGTCTGGTGTGTTCGTTGTTCCTAGCCCATGCCTTTCGAAGTGTTTACTCAAGACATACTTGTTGAACATCTTTATGTATAAAACATTGCATGGTCTCCTTTTTCACTCTTTCCAAATTTCTAAATTCCACCGAAATCTTGCTTCTCCAATGAATCCTTCTCAGGCTTCTTGGGCACCCATTGACTTCTTACTTACAGGTGAGCAAGTTACATTTCTAATTTTGCTCATATGTTTTCCAAGATTATATTTGAGAGGAAAGTTACAATATTATACTTCTCTGAATTACAATGCTCTGTCCTCACGAAACGGTTATGGATGAAATAAATTAGAGCAGGAAGTAACTGAGCCGAGAGCGCCAAGCTTATGCTCCCAGAGCTAGCGTTTGGCCGACAGTCGTTAATTCTGACTGCGTATTCTTTCTTGAAGAGTCCAGTTCTCGTTTACATACCGGACCAACTATTTCCTGCCTATTATAAACAGCTTTAGTGGCCTCTTGTATTTTTTCTTATTTTTACTCACACAATTCCCTTTCCCTTCCATTTTCTGTCTGTAGCCTTACACTATTCATAAACCATTGGCAGAAAAGTCTCACGTATGTAAATATATTTCTACATATTCCCACCTACTTCCAAAAAGGACCTGAAGTGGTTTACACTAGAAGTCAGGTAAGAGCTAACAGTTTCTGTTAGCTAACAGCACTTTGTAGGTCCCTGCACTGTTCTAAGAGATTTAAATCCACTGAATCCTCAGAACTATACTATAAGGTAGGTACTGTTATTTAAAATGAGGCACGAAGTGGCTAAGCAATGTGCCTGTGACTGAAGAACTACTAGTAACAGAGCTGAGATTAGAACCCAGGCTTCTGGCTTCAAAGCCTGTACCCTTCACCACTACCTCAAGGCACAAAACCTCAAACTACAAAAAGTCAAGTCAAACCATAAAGGCTGTGGGCAGGAAGCAAGGACGCTTGATCACAGGACAAGTTCCTTATGTCCAAATGCTTACACTTTAAACGGATCCCACCGAGGCATTTGAATTATGTGGAAAAGTTTGAATATCTTCCTGATTCTTAGATAAATATTTAAATTCACTGCCACAATGTGAGGGCAGTCATATCTATTACTGTCTCATTTTCAATTACCTAGAGAAACCAAAACCAGCCTAGAGAAAGTCAGGCTGATAAGGACTGTCTACTCAAAACACTGCCCTCCACTGATTTGTGGAGATGTCTAAAATATGCAGCATTCGATTGTTAGTTAGGTTAAGCCGTTGTTTCTGGAAAGTTCTATCAAGGTTAAATGTAAGTCACTACTCACACATATTAGTATCTCACCATGAGCTGGCTTAAGAGTACAGCTGGTGAATTATTCATACCTAGTCGGAGGCAAAGCCTGCGGTTATTAACTCTGGTTGCTCCACAGAATCACCTGGGGAGCAGTAGGGAATACTGACAATTACCTCAGAGCCTTGGTGGGAGAGGTGGAGAGTGGGCACCAATGTTTTTCAAAGGCTCCTGAAATAATTTGACTAGGAAGTCAGGGTTGCAATAGCTGCTTTGGGGAATGTGACACCAGGCAGAAGGGAGTACAGGAGCTCAGAAAGTGTCTAAATTATAGCTGCTGCCCAGAAAAAGATCTCAGGTAACGTTTCAAGAGTTAGGTACCTGCATTAACAGAGCAAGTTGCTTAGAAATAAGATAATCCAAAAAGAAGTTAGGAGCACCCAGCTGGTAAGAACGAGATGAGATGACTCCCAGTTGAACTAAGACTTCCCATCCAGCTTTACTTCTCCTTACGGAACGTCAGCCTTGACGCTGTTTCTCCACCCCAGCCCACATGATTCGCTTTTCCAATTGGTGACATGATTTAGATACAGGCTCTTGAACATGTATGTTGTCCTGCTCTAATGCTCAGCTGAAACAATTTAATAAGAATGGACCACTTATTCACGTCCTTTCGTTCTTCTTGCATTCTAGGTTCTCTCCTTAATCTAATAAATTAAATTATCATAAAAATACAGATTCAGGACTTACTGTCTGAGCCTCTCAGAGAAACACTTTCACTGAATTACATTCCCCAAGGTCAACCTTAGAAACCATAACAGGAACAACACTTCTGCACTTCCACTTCGCAATGCACAATAAAGGCACTGTCCTTTCCGTCACTGAAGGATCCTTATGCGACTGCACCGGTGGTAGGCAGCTGTGCGATCTCGAGAAAGTTCACCTTTCTGCGCACCAGACTCCCATTGGTGAGGTGCGGGGGATTAACACGCGGAATGCGGGGTTTGGTGCTGATCAGAAGGAGATATGTAAACTTCCCAGCTCAGTGACTGACATGTAGGTCACCATTTCAGATACGCAAATTTCAGGCAATAATAAAAAAATAACAACTTTTTTCTGAATGAAACAGTGTAAGATGATATGGAATGATTATTTCAATGATAAATTTCTGATTTAAAACCTTAGAAAATTAAGCTACAAAAACTCTAGGAAATTATTCAAATGCAATAAAATCTAAACTGAAGAGCTGTGATACATTTTGTTTAAATGTCCAACAGCTCAAAATTATGGAAATAAATTCAACACCTTACCTTTCCATTTCTCGCAGAATGCTTTGGATGTCTTTCCCTAACTTAAACTTTTTCCCAAATGGAATGTCAGAAATAATAACATCGACACTTTCCGAAGGCAATGGCAATTCTGGAATATAGGGATTAGAGAACCCTATTCAGTAAGTTCAAGTATTTATAATCTAAGTACGAGAAAATTAAAGGACGCAGGATTATGTTTGCATATTAAATAAAATTTAGGGTGGCTAATATTATTTCTAAGAAATTACAAGTTTCTGAAAGGCTTTTAGAATTGCTGAAGATAAATGGTACAGTAATTATATTCCATTCTTTGAAAATTGGTTTTTCAGGTATGATAAAATATGACATAAGTAAGCAGAATTTTAAATTAACCAGAAAATTCAACTCTCTAAACATATTACATGACTAGAAAATTGCCGGTACCAAGAAGAAATACATTATGTTGTCTAGAAGAACCACTTACAAAATTATATGCTATAGCTTTCATTTCTCTTTTCACAGTTATTTATAAAATTTTGCACATGCAGATTTATTTCTTTATTTTTTAAAGTATTTTTATTGATTATGCTATTACAGTTTTTCCAATTTTTCCCCTTTATCCCCCCTCCGCCCTGCTACCCCGAACCCTACAGCATTCCACCCCCCCAGTTCACGTCCATGGGTTGTACATATAAGCTCTGACTCCTCTGTTTCCTATACCATTTTTTATCTCTCCCCATCTATTTTATGCTGCTTCTTTTTTTGTGTGTGAAGCATGTTGTCGGACTCCTTCCCTACCAGCATAAGCAAGAGAGGTGGCCCCAGGCACCTCAGCGACCATGGGAAGGCTTCTGATGCCGACCCCTGGTCTTGGTCACCTTCTCCATGGGGCTCCATGGCTTGTGCTGAGAGGAGAGACAGAGGGAAGTAGGAGAAGATAACACTAGAAAGGCTGTCACCTGTCTTTAAGAGCTTATTAACAGATGAACTTTTGAGGTCACCAAGTCCAATCTCCAGTGGATGCAGGGACCCCCCTACCATATCCCCCAAAGGGTCACTGCAGCTTTGCTTGGGCAGCTCCAGTGCCAGGGAGAGCGCTAGTGCGATTCACCACTGAGCATCCCCATGCTTTGATTTTATACACGTCTTAGCATTTCTACAAAAGATTCCTAAAAGGGGACTGCTGGTCAAAGCTATGTCCATTTTGCCCTGGCTGGGTGGTTCAGTTGGTTGGAGTGTCACACCATACACCAAAGGTTGTGGGTTCACTTCCAGGTTAGCACATACCTAGGTTGCGGGTTCAATCCCAGTTGGGGCATGAACGTGAGGCAACTGATTGATGTTTCTCACACTGATGTTTCTCTCTCTCCCCCCTTCCTCTCTCTCTAAAAGCAATAAACACATCCTTGGGTGAGAATTAAAAAAAAACTATGCCCCTTTTACATGCTAATAGCTACTAACAAATTGTGCACCTGTGTGCAAAGCATGCTGCAATGCCACAGATTTACACAAAAATCAGTTCCTGGCTCAAATAAAGGGCTTTCTCATAGTTATAAATGTCCCACAACAGATCAGACCACCGGGGTCCACAGTAGCGTGTAAATGTTCCCAGACAGAATGGACGATCAGCATGCCGTTGACAGCATTACAACGTCGGGTTCGGAGTCGGAGGGGCTGACGTCTAAGGGACCTCGGGTATTCAGAAGCACTCAGGACCTCCCCAAGGTGAAGGCCTCTGCATAGTGGCTCATCTGGCCTGAGCCCTCCCACATGTGATGTTTCCCCAGTGAGCCTAGGGGAGCGGCCTGACAGCAGCCTGAGGTTGTTCTCCTGACTTACTCGTGCCCCTCTCTGAGAGTCTCCAAAAACTAACTGCTGGGCTCTCCCCGTCCTCTGCCCCCAACATGGGGATGTCCACCCTGTCACAAGTTGGTGCCACCTGGGTACTGCTGTAAGCCTCCATGGGCGGTCTCAGGAAGAACACCAGGTCTCCCACGTGTGCAACAGATCTCCTTTTGCATCTGAAGTGGGGCATAATTGTAGGCAAAAAGAACAGCCGTGGCAAGCTTCAGGTGGAGCTGTTTTTTCTCACGACTGTAGATGGACAACTGTACCAACTTCAAAGGAAGCAGCCTGGTCAGCTCCAAGCTCTCGGCCAACTTGAGGCCCCGTGCCAGGTGTGTTGGTCATGTCTGGCACAGACTGCACGGATGACAGCCGGCTGTGCCAGCAGCAGGACATCAGGTATGATGAGGTCAGGGCTGGTGTATATGATGCCACAGTGACCACCTGCACACCTTGTGCATGTTGATTACTTGTCCTCTTTTGCTGATCGGATGAAGTTACTCCAAATGTGGGAATGCACTTGAACACGGCGAACTTGTCCTTGCACAGCTGCCGCTGCAGCTTCCCTGTGGATCTGCAGAATGTGGGCAGCACGCGGCTGCTCTGGGCGCCGCCCTGCCATAGTGTCCTGTCGCTACCCGTGTTTCTCACCAAGGCCGCTGCACGTCCTCTCCAGAACCTCTGCCTGGGCTGAACCGTGGGCAGCCCTCCGTGGGCCGCCTTTAAGCTCTTGCTGTCCACTGCGACCTGTGTCAGCTGTCACACACAGCACCTCATCCTCATCCCCACAGCTGCCCCCGCAGGAAGGGACAGCATCTTCCCGCAGACAGCCACTGCCCAAGGGCACCAAGAGTAAGTACCAAATTCTGATGTGTTCTGCATGTGAAACACAAGTATGCTTTTCCAGGGCCCCTGATTTCATAGAGCCACCACAGGCAGTGGTATGGAAGTGACCAGTGGTCACAGGAAAACTGCCGTTTACTAATCTATAAAGGTGATACTAACAGGTGACAAATACTTAAGGCTTTATAAGATTTGAATGTATTTTTGAGATTTTGCTTGCTGTTTTCTTTCATAGTTATAGAATTTCTGTGAAACATGAACTTCAGAATTTAAGAGTGCACACAAAGCTTGAACAGGGGACGCTTTCCTAGAATCTCCTATCCTTCACAAGCCTGCATTTAGGTGTAGACGTCTATAAACTGCTTTCTCAAAAATTCAAAAAAATGAGCAACATCATTGGAAGAGCAGTCATTTGGCTTAAATGAAAAGCCATGCTCCCCAGGGCACCATCTGAGTGCATTTTCTTCAGCTGCACGTGCGAAGTAGCTGGCTGTGGGCTTTGGTGTCCTTAAAATAGCCGCTCCATTTTGAAGTCAGTGCTAGGTGCTTCTACAAAGAGAGCTGTTTCGTTTGGTCAGTGGTGTCATCACAGCCCTCACAGTGGATGGCAAATGTCAACAAACATTCTATTCCAGATGTGTTCATCATCAGCTTTCTTGAGAAATGACAGCTCAGTACAGCAGATCCTCGGAGGAGGTTATTTCATGTAGTGTCATTTTGTTATACAGTAGATGAGATGCTGTAGAAACCTGGCTCTTGCTTATATCAATTAGCCTGAGGTAAAATTGGTTTTATTATACATCATTTTGCTATAGTTCCAAGAGCCTATCAATGACATTAAGTGAAGCTTACTGTATTTACTTTTTCATTAAATATGCACTTAAAAAATATTGCTGCTAAATGTTACAGAATAGCAGTGTTACCAAACAATAAAAAAGTATTCATACTGTACAATAAATGACAAAGCCATTGTAGCAAAAACGCTCATCTTCCTATGGTAAGCTTCTTATCTCTTACTTCCTACACATATCCCACATAAGCCTAACTTACTGTGTCCCACACTTGCTTCCGACGCCCCACATGGGCAGCCCGGCAGCTTCATGCATCTTGCAGAATACAGCATGTGCCGCGGGACACCTGGCTGGAACACTGGGGCCAGGACGGGCATTAGAGGAACACTCACACTAATGCAAAAGCAAATGTAACCAGCCCAGCATGGGGCTACTGAAACAAGGCTAGCCTTACTCCTACAGGGTAGAAATGAATGACACCTGAGAACAAAGCAATTGTTACCGATGATCGATGTAACTCTTTCACTGGAGAAATGTATCACAGGCTATCGAATGTCTAATTGGAAGGAGTGAAAATGTCCTCCCTTTTTAACATGTGTATAGTTTTGTGATTTCAATTAAGTATACCTTTATTTCTTTTGCTCAAATTTGTAAATATTCTAGCACTCCCAATTTTATACTAAAAACTTATATATGTAGATTAAAAAAAAAGCCTAACCAATTTCTATTCATTTCCTAAGTTAGCCTTTAATATAATACCATTTGGTTCCAAATTTTCATGATGATTAAAATTTAGGAATAAATACATCAATTTCTTTAGATTTTATATTTAACATTTTTAATTTTAGAAGAAATTCGAACATATACAAAAGTAAAGAGAACAGTATCACTAACCTCCATTACCCAGTCCCAACAACTTTCAACTCATGGCCAATCTTTCTTTCCGATTTACTTTTCAGTTATAGTTTCCTTTCAATATTATTTTGTATTGGTTTAAGGTGTACAGCATAGTGGTTCAACAATCATATACTTTATAAAAAAAAACATGTAATTTCTGCATGGTAAAGAACCATCTCCTTTTACATGAGTTAAGGATCACAAAATAAAGTGAATGTTACTTTATTTTCACACAAGCACACAAAGAGAGTGAAGGCAGTGATTCCGCAGAGACGCAAGTCGTGACGGGAGTGCACCAGCGTGCTGAACGCCCCCGTGCGTACAGGTCTGTAATTCAGGTGGTGTGTTTGGTACAGGACAGTGTGCGCTCATGTGATAAACCCTCAGCGCAGCTCTAGGAAGAAGGTGTTACCTTCACACTATAGGTGAGACAGTGCAGAGAGGTCCAGGACTTTGCTGAAGGACATGCAGTTAGAAACGATGGTGGAGCCAGAATTTACCCTCAGTGTCTTTGAATCTAAAGTCCATGCCTCCACTTACTATAGTAAATAGGTGTGCCATCTGCACACCCGTCAATGCTGAACAAGGGATTCATGGGTATCAACGAAGGTAGAGCCAAATTAGTGAAGAAAATAAACACTGTGTGATCTTAAGAAGGCATGGTTTGACTTAAATGCTTAGGAAAACTATATAAATGTTGTTCCCAATCATGAATCTTTCAAAAAATAAAAAAGGTACCATTATAATATTGGAAGTAAGTACACTGAGTATTAGCCCCACCAATAGATTACAAGGTATAAACAATTCACTCTTTCTATACGGGAAGTGAGTCTTCTTTTATATTACAATTCTAAAGATATTTACATAAGTTCACTTTTCCAAAGGTGTGCACTTCCCGCATCTTACCTACGACAGAGACTTGAAGTAACGCAATCTTATCCTGCAGGCCTGCAGCTTTCAGATTGCCCTGCGCCCCTTGCAGCTGCGAGTCGCTGACGTCAGCACCCACGTAGCACGCGTCCTGTGAGGAAAGGAGTCCACATTTCAAGTATAAATAAAACCATCAGAAATTTTCTGTAGTTAAGAAATCCTACTGCCATTTTCTCAGATGATGAAAGTGCAATCAATAGGTGTGTTAATCCAGGTTGAAACAGATTCATAGGATTTCTTTAAAATGATGTTCAATAGCAAAAATTTCTGTTAAAAATTTAAAATCTGTTAAAACATTTTACAGTTACAAATGACTACAGAATTTGGGGATCAGCACAATCTGTCATGACTAATCATTGGCATTACATTGTGCTAAATTTATTAGACTATTAAAAAACATAGCAACTTAATTAACCCTTCATAAGCCATTTGACAATAGTAAATAGTGATTCATATAATTAATAATCCCCAAAAGATAATCTACTTGTAAATAATTGTTAAGTAAACATACATATACCAATTAAAGTAAATATATTTCTTAGTTTACAAAGTTGAGAACTCACCGGCCACTCTTTAGCAGCTTCCAGAAGTATTGTTCCAAGTCCGCACATTGGATCTAAAACAAGTGCACCAGCCTGGGGACAGAAATATTGATTTGGTGCTATCCAGTCTACTATACTAGGGTATTATGAAAGGAACATAAACCTTGAGGAGTCAGTATTTTAAGACTACAGGTTCCTGTTTACCCTTCAGGAATTTCAGGTAGTTAGTGCTCAAGGCAAGTATATGCTTGGCCTGTGTAAAGATCAGGCGGGACGGGGCCAAAGCACAGCGAGCGAGAGGAACGTGTGGGATGACATCAGAGAGGCAGGCGGGCAAGTCCATCAAGGCAGGCTGGTTTATGCTGCATGTAACAAGCTCCAAATCTTAGAGGTTTAAACAGCATGAAACTTCATGATACATGCCACAGTAGGGCACCTAGGGCTTTTGCTCCTTACTCTGAGTCACATTGAACACATGTCACCATTTGGTACACTGCCATCACTACGCAGAGGTGTTCAGCATGTGGTTCAGCACGTACAATTTATGCATTCTAAATTGTCATGTACAGCATGATAATATATGCATTAGGATTTAAAGGAACCATCTGCAAGTGACACATATGTTCACCAACATTTAACCGGCTAAAGCATGTCAGTCACATGACACACCCAATTACAAGGGGCCAGGAAAGTGTAATCCTGTCTGCCCCTGGGAAGAGAACAGGAAGTCTGGAGAAAAACACTAACCACTCCCATTCTGGGGGTCACGTGTCAGATCTGGTAGGTACTGTGAGGGTTCTGGTTCTATTATGAAAGAGGGGAAACTATCGGAGGGTCCTAAGCAGGGAAGTAACAAGACATTACATTCCAAAGGGATCATTCCAGATGATCTGTGAGAATAGAACAGAAGGGCAAGAGTGTTAATAGGGAGGCTACTCAGGGGATCCAGGCGATGGCTTAAATTAAGAGTGGTACTGGTGGGGGTGGTGAGAGGTGGTTGGATTCCGAATATGTTTTAAAGGTGGAGCCAACATGGTGGATTGGATATGGAGTGCTAAAGAACGGCAGCGGCCTGAGATGCATAAAGTTTCTGACCTGAGCAACTGGAGGAGGAGAGGTGCCGGTTACTGAGATGGGAAGACTTCGGGAGGAGAAGCTTCAAAGGAGACAAGAGTACAGTTCTGGACATGCTCATTTTGAGATACCTCCTGGGCCACCTGTGGAGACCAAGTGAGCCACTGGGCACAGGAGTCTGGAGTTGAGAGGACAGGTTCGGGCTACAGGTGCAAATGTGGGAGCAGTCAGTGTCAGTTTACGCAGGGTATTTAAGGCATCAGAACTGGATAAGGCATACAGAAGTGAGGGACGTCGGAACAGAAGATAGTCTATGGGTTGGACCTGGATGGTCTCGTAAGTACAGACGTTTGGTAATGACCATTCAGCCATGCGTGCCGAGAGCTGCACGTGTTCAAGTAGGAAGAGAACCCAGTGTAATGTTCCCAAAACAAAGCGGACAAAACCATTTCAAGAAGGAGGGTGCTGCTGGTGGCGAAGCGCTGACGGGCTCAGTGGGAGATGAGCGGTTTCAGTGGAGCATTGCTGACGGAAGCCTGAAGGGGGGGCGCAGGTGAGAGGAGGAGGAAGAAAGGTCGGGTGGCAAGTATGGACAGCTAGTTTCAAGAGTTTTTCTGCAAAAGGAAACAGAGAACGGGGTTCAGGAGAAGATTACTTTTTAAAGTTCCAAGATATTATAGCAAGTGTTCCTGCTGATGAGAACAGCCCAACAGCAAGTCCGTAAGTAGGTAAGAGGGACTGGAATCCAGGCCACAAGCAGTGGACTACAACCAGGGCGATTCACGTGTTGGAATGGCAATAAGGCAAGGTAAGTGGGCGCAGATTCTGGTACGCCGGCAGATTTGGTGAGGAGATCATGGTGAATATTTATGTCAAATAAGAATCAAGAGAGTTAAAAGTGTGGGCAAGGAAACGACTATAATGGTAGAAAATGAAATCCAAGCTGTGATGGAGGGATGAGGACAGGTGGTAAGTACTGGGCAGTGGTAGGGTCAAAGGCTGGAGGTCCCTAGGGGTACCGAACTGTCTTAGGGTGCTGGAGGATGTGAACGGGAAAGAGAAGGTGGTTAAGAGCAGGCTTCGTGAGAGTGAAATTTTTGGGAGGCATCCCCTTCTGAGTATGATAAGGTCCAGGATGTGCCTAAGGCAGATCATTAGAGGTAAGGAAGCCAAAACTTTGATGGGTCAGGTTATGGAGTGGACTGTGAGATCATAAAGAATTGTAACAGGAATAATGGCCTACTCTTAGAGGAATGATAGGAAGAGATCTGCATATAACTGCAATAATCTGCTGGCATGTGCTTCAAAGGCATTGAGAGGTTTTGGGCAGAAGGAACAATGAGGGGTGAACAGGACACGTACCCCACCTCCAGGCCCAGTGGTCCCTTGATTTGTCCATAGAGGAAGCAGAGTGCTCAGTGGACAGTCAGGTTTCCCTCTGCCAGAGGGTACCTAGTGGAAAGGACCAAAATGTCCAGAGAGAGAGAGAGAGAGAGAGAGAGAGAGAGAGAGAGACAGAGAGAGAGAGAGAGAGAGAGAGGGAGGGAGGAGGGGGTTGGGGGAATTTCAGAAGCAGGAAAGAGACTACTTAGGTTAAAGTCTCTAATGCAAAGCAGTTGAGGTAATAATAATTAAATAATGAGAAAAAGTGGCTGAGCTAGAGAAATAATAATAAAAATTTTACAATCATTACAGATTCCAAATAATTATTATAACTATAATTATTACTATAGCAGTAGTTAATATACATTTTCTATGTCAGGCACTGTTCTAATCACTTGACAAATGCTAATTCATTAGATTCTCACATGACCTTATGAAATTATCCTTTTCATCTTGCAATGAGAAACTGAGGCACGAAGATGTTAAGTGTCTTGCCCAAAGTTTCCCAGTCAGCGAGCGGTGGAGCAGAATTATAATCCAGGCAGTCAGACTCCTGCGTTATGAGCAGAACAGAAAAGACACACAAGCATATTCTGGCAACAATCCTGACCCTTATTGGACTAAAGACAGAAGTCTTACCAGTTTCTGAGCAGAACGAACACGGTGGCGATAAAGGAAAAGACAATCACTCTGGCACAGAAGACTCGGCTCTAACACCGGAAGCAAAAAGACAACGGGACAGACGGCACAAACCGACAGCTGAGAGAAAAGAACCGCAACTCAAGCTGAGATGGACACTCCAGGATGGAAGGAAGAGACGGGAGGGTCACAGAAACTCAGATAGCTTATTACTACAATACCACGTGTGAGGACAGTACTCACGGGAAGACCGTAACCCAGCAGTAAGGAGACCAGAGCAGGGAGCCCGCCCGGGGAGAGGCGACGTGACGGCCCGTGGTGAGGACTGACACCCTCTGCAGTATGCCGTTGTGCGCCTGCCCAGGAACCTGTGTGTTGCTCCCAATTCTACCAAGGAGTAGGGGCAGGCTGGTAGTATCAGTGCTAAATAAGAACTTTGGAAACAGACAAGATACACTTTCAGGGAAATCTGATACATGATCAATGATTTAGGCTAATCTAGTAGTTGGGGGTCGGGAGTGAAAGAAGATACAATGTTTCTAAGGTCTCACTGTAGGAGGAGTAAGGGTGGGTGAGGAGGACAGGAAACAGAACCTAGAGGTCTCCTCTCATGATCGGGAAGAAGGGGAAGATGAGAGTGTCTGGGTATAAACACTGTCTTGTCAGAGGAAGAAGTAGATCTCTTGTAAAATAACAGTGCAGTCCTGTGTGTTTAATTGAGAGAGCTGGGAAAGGGAACCGTTCATGGGCTAGAACAATAAGGTACAATCTCCAACCTCAGGGAGAAAAATGAAATGGCTGCAAAGTAACTTGGTCAGGCTAGCAGAAATGAAAAGAGTAAACTGTAAGAAGTGGGGAACAGAGTAAAACAGGAGAAACACAGCCAGGTGAGTGTCACAGTACTGAACTCTTTCTCCGAAAGCCCGAGGCCATCAGAGCGGGACACAAACGGAGCCGTGTGCGCGTCAGAGAGCACGCAAAACACAAAGTTGACAATAAGGGAGGGTCCAGAAATACCAGGCCAATGCGAAGAAAAAGAAAGGAGTGAAAACAGTAATAACACAGGGTGACATTTAGGTTTCAATGCACTACTCCAGATAAAGAGAACGTATGTAATAACGGAAGGCACAACCCACGATGAAGCAGTAGCAGACACGTGTGTGTACGTAGCAACCCACAGAGCGGCCGAATAAGGCAGCCAATAAAAATCCAAAAGCTTAAAAAGTGTCAATGATATTTCAAATGCCTTTCAAAATTAAGCAGATAGTAAAACAGTAAGCAAAGATACAGAGGACACTGATTACAAAATACAATTTCTTTCTTATGCCCATGGAACATTTCCAAAAAATGATCGAGATCTTGGTCACAGGAAAAAAGTTAAATTTTAAGAAGCAGGGGTTTTACAACCCATGTGACTGCGACCCCAAAAGTCAGAAAGAATAAAATGTGGCTATCCTTTTAGCTTTTTCATAGGCAAAATACTCTCAGAAGTTCAACAATATATAAAAACATCACCGCAGAACTTCCTAAGGGTGATGGCAACCACAAAAACAGCAACAAAAAACAGCAACAAAAAACAGCAAGAGAACATGATAAAAGAAAAAGAGAAAAGGAAAAAAAAGCAAGCAACCAAGATGCCCATAAGTAAGAGACTGTGTCAGTTAATTATGGAAAGGACCTCACTATCATAATAATAAGAATAGGAACATTTTCCTTACCTTAATTTCAGCGACGGAGGCCATCGCCCAGGCCACGGTAGACCGCAGCCCCGCCGTCCTGATGTACGCCCGGCTGGCCAAGGGAGCCCTGCAAGGAAAGAAGGACCTGAGGACATATCCACTAGTGCTGTGCGTTAGAGAAGAACCCGACAGAGATAAAAACGAGTAACCTGCCCATGTCTGAGAATCACCTTATCATGTTCATACGACACACACTGAAGTATTCCCTAAGTTGGGGAGTGTTTAACCTTATTACAAAAATACCTTCTGAACTTGGCACCTTGTTTAATCAGGTGGTGCGGTGCTTTAGAAAGGTAAAATTTTTAAATGATGGAAATTTAAACCCTTCTGTGTTTAACTTATAAAGTTTAATAACACATGAGGGAAATTTTAAACAAGTGTTTAAATACTTCCCTGTTTTCCCACATGCAAGTGACCCTTTGTTTGCTGATCTGGAGTCATCAAGAAGAATATGCTGTTTTGTGACGAAGATGTAGTATAGGAGGAAGGACTGGATGGATGCTAACCCTTGAAATATGTTTTCTGTAAAAAGGCCCTTGTGTAAATATGCTGCTTGCTCATTTGCACCTTTCTGCAAAGATGGACGGAGCACGACATCGCACCGAAGCAGACGTCTCCCAAATGCGTTCTCTGGTCTGCTTCACGGATGCCTTCGCGCTTCACCCTCTACCTCATCAGTGCTACTATCAGTGGTTCCAGATTTGGGAGAAAATTTTAAATATGATTTCTATGTGTCTACTGCAATGAATGAGCATTACCTTAGAAATCTCAATGCACTTTTCTATTTCATTTACACAATTTGTTGCTAAGATATGAAGGCATGATTTCAAAAATCACTGCTTGATTGTTTTGGGGGTAGGCTTGTTTCAAACCCACTAAGAGGGCTCCTCTCTGGATATTCAGAGTCACAGTGTTCTCCAAACCCCATCGCTTTCCTCATTTTGTTTCTGATCTTTGACTTTAAGTTACCCTGTTTTTTTGTGTATTTATTTTAAGCCTCTTAAAATCTTACAATTAGATGAAGTATCCCTTTCAAATAAAACAGTATAATTGTATATTTACTGCTACAATGAGGAAGCTTTGCATGGTAAACCCATGGGAGTTTGATTTTTTAAAGGTTTTTCAAAAAATAACTCACATTGCTGCCCTGGCCAGGTGGCTCGGTTGCTTGGAGTGACGTCCCATACACCAAAAAGTTACGGGTTCCACTCCAGGTCAGGGCACATGCCTAGGCTGCGGGTTTGATCCCCAGCTGGCCTAGGCTGCGGGTTTGATCCCCAGCTGGGTAGTGTACTGGAGGCAACTGATCGATGTTTCTCTCCCTTCCTCCCTATCTAAATCAGTAAGAAAAAAACACATCCTCAGGCTAGGATTAAAAAATAAAAATAATTCATATTCAGACAGTACTATATTCATAGATTTAGAATCTGGGATATAAACTTTGCAGGTGGAATGACTAGAAATATTTTGATCAGTGAGTTTTGATACTACAGGCTAGTCTTGGCAACTGTCTTGCTATGAGACACATTAGTTAAAACCAGAATTGAGATTATTTCTCACTCTAGGCACTGAAATAGGCATGGAAAACTGTCTTTGTCCATATATTGCTAAGTGCCTCTTTGAGTATCAGGGGTTTATATAGATAAACTTTGAAAATTTTGACAATTATATGTATATTTTTACCAATAGAGGTTTTATTTATGGAAGCCAACCCTGTTAGCATGTGACTAAAGTGAATGTGTTCTTATTTTTCATAAACCTGGACAAATTTTCTGCTTTTACTTCAACAAAAGGGCCCATTTATCAATCTACTAAAATTATTTAGGAGAAGAATTTTTTCAGAAATATACTCCTTGAGCCCTGGCTGGTGTGGCTCAGTGGATTGAGCGCAGGACTGTGAACCAAAGGGTCACAGGTTCGATTCCAGGCTGGGCTCATGCCTGGGTTGCGGGCCAGGTCCCCAGTATGGGGTGTGTGAGAGGCAACCACACATTGATGTTTCTCTCCGTCTCTCCCTTCCTTCCCCTCTCTGTAAAAATAAATAAATAAAACCTTAAAAAAAAGAAAGTCCTTGAAAATAAAAATATTTCTCTACTTTCATAGAATCTGGCTAATGTGTTTTAATCAGATTTTGAGTTGACTTTTACATAATATGAAAATAAATGTGGTTTTGATCCTTTTCCCACATACATGCATCTCTTTTCTATTCCCGTACATACCATCTATTATCAAGACGAAGACACTCATCGACATTTCTAGCTGAGACTTGTCACCTGAATCCAAGATCTCTATTTTTATTTATTTATTTTTAAAGATTTTATTTATTTTTAGAGAGAGGGGAAGGGACGGAGAAAGAGAGGAAGAGAAACATCAATGTGTGGTTGCCTTTCATGTGCCCCCTACTGGGGACCTGACCTGCAACCCAAGCATGTGCCTTGACTGGGAATCAAACCCGTGACCCTTTGGCTCAGTCCGGTGCTCAGTCCACTGAGCCTCACCAGTCAGGGTGAAATTTTTATTTTTTAGTGTGTCTTTTCACACTTTTTACCTACCTGGACTATTGCAAATTCAACTGGTGTACTCTGAGCATACCCCTTTCACTGTATTTCATATGTCGATACTTTTCTTCACTTTTTGGGCCACTTTCCATCTATATATGGGGTACCCTAATCTACATGTCCAGCCTAGACTTGTCACCTGAACTCCTGAGCTAGGACTTGAAGTATCTACTCAGACACTGTTCACTGAACACACTCTTCCCCACATTTCCTGTCTCAGTGGGTGACCCCAATACCTACTAGTTGTCCCGACGCCCAAATCCGGTATCTGACATTTACTCTGGACTCCTTGACTTTTTATCGAGGCCCTGGCCTCCTTTTTGTTATCCCCTACTTTGCCTCACAGTCCAGCTCTTCATCATTCATTGCCTGAACTATTGTAAGAGTTTAAACCTCCCTTTTCTTTTTATTTCCCTTTCATTTAAAGATATCATTTCCTTGCTAATATCTCAGAAATCACATATTTGATCCCATCACTCTGCTGCTTCAAATCCTTACTGCATTTGAATAAAATCCAAGTTGTTCAGCACAGCTTACAAGACACTTCACGACTTGTTTCCAATTGTTCAGTCTCATTTTCTGCCACTCTGTGTGTTCCGTGTCCCGTCTACACTGAAACCGCTTGCTGTCCCTACGTAAATCGAGCTTTCTCATTCCTGCACGCCTCTGCACATGCAAATCCTTGCTTGTAAGGCCCTCTCCTCCTCTTGTCCATTTGAGGCACCCTTCCACTTACCCTCAGTGTAAGTGATACTCCTCCCTTCTCCATCTAAGTGATTCATTAAGGGATTCTCCTCCATGTTCTTGTGCTTACCACCCTCCACCAGAGATAGGTCCCCTCTTCTGACTCTAGCCAAGCAATGATTGCCTATCTGTTCCACCACCAAACTGAATTCCTTGAATTTAACAACCATCTTCCTTACCTTCAATGTCTAGCGTAATGTTTAGCATATACTAAGTATTCATTAAGTGTTTCAACAGAAATTAATTGAATAGATTAATCTTAGTCTAATAAATGTTTCTCCTTTTCCTCCCTAGTTGCTGATCAGTTTCAGAAATAAAGCAGTTGAAATTTATTCAACACTTACTGTATCCTAGAAATAGTACCAAGCATTTTCATGTAGGTTATCTCATGTAAGCCCACCCACAAAGCAATCAAGAAGGTAGCATTATTATCCTGATTGTGTAGTGGAGAAATATGATAATCTGCCAAAACTTGCAGTTAATCTGTTCAGAGGCAGAACTGAAGCCCACAGTTCTTATCCACTATGCTGTATGTGTATAGTGTGGCAGAGCTGTACACAGTTAATGTTCAAGATGAATTTTAAGAATTATGCCGTATTTTCTACTTTAAAATTCCAAGATGCCAACACACTAAAAATTTCAGCTTAAATATGGGGTGGTGAAAATCACTTAATAAGAGAAATAATTAGATATAATTTTAAGTACGAATCATAGAATCAGTGAATTACTGTGATAAAAGCTTTCATAGCTTTAACTGGTCAGGTCAAATCATACCCACTAAGCTTCATGAAAACGCTTTACTGGTTAAAGTGAAGAACTCGAATGCTTTGCCTTTAGCCCCCTCTGTCATATCAATGTTTCACCCTGGAAATGAAGAGCATAAAGTTCTTACTTTTACAAGCTCTCCTGAGGGACGAACCTGAAGCTTGGAATATAATATATACCTGAACACAGGAATTCCCATGACAGAGTAAATGTCACTTAGATGTATAAAGATCTGAAAGAACAAATACGTAAGTCAGAATGGAACAGGAAATGCATCACCAAAATACTGATAAGTTGAAAACTTCCATTTTGAACCAAACAAGGCCTTATGTGATATATATGGAAAAATGCTCCATAATGTTTTTCTTGAGATGAGGTGGAGTAAGTTTTAAGTACATTTCATAGAAAAATTTGAGGTTAATTTGGTATACAAATTATATGGAGATTCACGTTATGAAGAACTCAATATTAACTTTCTTCCCAAAGATTCTCTGAATTATCATAACTGGATCAGACTTTTCAGCATTGGGATTAGGGAAGACTTCCTAAATCCCCCCTAATTTTAACCTCAAATAAGAGTTGAGGCCACACAGGCCTATCAGAGGTTACATATTTTTGGTGTAACAGAAAACTCTCTTCAGGTCAGATATATTATAGCAAGGGTGACCTTCTCTCTCTACTGTCTTAGGTGAGCTTCCTCCTCTCTATTATCTTTATTATCATAAAGAGGATTTGAATGTCTCATTATAAATAGTAGCCCAAAATTATAAAAGTCAGAATCTCACTTTTGTAGTCTGATGAAGTTTATGGAATATTCTAATTCTGTTGTTTGAACTCAGGAGCACTTGAACCCCAATGCTTTCACCCCAAGGTTTTTTTCATATATGCAGTTTAATCAGGATTATTCCAACACTCATAAATTTTCATCAAGAAAAGTGATCTGGAATGAACTCCTTTTAGTCAATTTAATTCCTTGATCACCAGAGGTAAAGTTTCCAATTTTTTACATTATTCAACATCAGCAAAATTCTTTATTGGGATTAATTCTCTATTTAAAATTTATATTAAAGATATGATACACTGATATTTTTATATATCAAATGTTATTAATAATAGCTTCTTCCCCTATGAATTTTTCTGTTATTTTGCAGAACAAAATTTGTTAAGACTTGATTTTTCTGTCAATTTTGGTCACAAATTTTACTGTGTGATTTTAATTATTATTTTTTAATGGTGAGTTGTTTAATATTTTTAAAGTATATTTTATTGATTATGCTATTACAGTCGTCCCATTCCCCCCCTTTATTCCCCTCCATCCTGTACACCCTCTCCCACCAGCATCCCCCCCCAACCTCTTAGTTCATGTCCTTGGGTCATACATACAAGTTCTTTGGCTTCTCCATTTCCTATACTATTCTTAACCTCCCCCTATTTTGTACCTACCATTTTTGCTTCTTATTCCCTGTACCTTTTCCCCCATTCTCCCCCTTCCCCTTCCTCACTGATAACCCTCCATGTGATCTCTATTTCTGTGATTCTGTCCCTGTTCTAGTTGTTTGCTTTGTTTTTTGTTTTTTTAGGTTCGGTTGTTGATCGTTGTGAGTTTGTTGTCATTTTACTCTTCATATTTTTGATCTTCTTTTTCCTAAATATGTCCCTTTAACATTTCATATAATAAGGGCGTGGTGATGATGAACTCCTTTAACTTGACCTTATCTGGGAAGCACTTTATCTGCCCTTCCATTCTAAATGATAGCTTTGCTGGATAGAGTAGGTTCTTGCCTTTCACGACTTCGAATACTTCTTTCTAGCCCGTTCTTGCCTATAAGGTTTCTTTTGAGAAATCAACTGAGAGTCTTATGGAAACTCCTTTGTAGGTAAGTGTCTCTTTTCTCTTGCTTCTTTTAAGATTCTTTCCTTACCTTTGATCTTGAGTAATGTAATTATGATGTGCCTTGGTGTGTGCTTCCTCAGGTCCAACTTTTTTGGGACTCTCTGAGCTTCCTGGACTTCCTGAAAGTCTATTTTCTTTGCCAGATTGGGGAAGTTCTTCATTATTTTTTCAAGTAAGTTTTCAATTTCTTGCTCTTCCTCTTCCCCTTCTGGCACTCCTATGATTCGGATGTTGGAATGTTTAAAGTTGTCCTGGAAGTTCCAAAACCTCTCCTCATTTTTTTGAATTCTTGTTTATTCATTCTGTTCTGGTTGAATGTTTATTTCTTCCAAAACATTGATTTGAGTCCTGGTTTTCTTCCCTTCACTGTTGGTTCCTTGTTCATTTTCCTTTATTTCACTTTTCATACCTTTCCTTTTTTCCTCTATTTTTCGACTGTACTCAACTATTTCTGTGAGCATCCTGATTACCAGTGTTTTGAACTGTGCATTTGATAGGTTGTGTGTCTCTTCATCGCTTAGTTGTATTTTTTTCTGGAGCTTTGATCTGTTCTTTCATTTGGGTCATTGTGTGTGTGTGTGTGTGTGTTGGTGTACCTGTTACGTAGTAAGAGGCAGAACCTCAGGTATTCGCCAGGATGGGTCAACACACATCGATGAGTTATGGCGCTGTACGTGGGGTCCTCTTCACCCCGGCTGCCCATCTCCATCTCTCCTACTGGTCTGGATGAATGTTTCTTCTTTAACTTCTTAGTTGTCGGACTTCCATACAGTTTGATTTTTTGGCAGTTCTGGTTGTTTTTTGTTTTTAAATTATTTGTAGTCCTTCTTTTGGTTGTGCGAGGAGGCACAGTGTATCTACCTACCCCTCCATCTTCGCTTAAAGTCCTCTGATTTTAGTGTTGCCCATTTTGTTTTGTGTTGATCACTTCTACCAATAATAGCTAACATTAATTGCATTAAGTGGCTGATAGGAATTAAGTTAGCTGTATTTATTTCTGAGCTAAACTATGGAAAACTGTGATCCTGGGACAGGGAGATAATTAAAGGGAGATGAAGAGGAGGAAACCAGGGAGCAGAAGGGGGAGGTGAAAGGAAGACACCCTATGTCAAAACATTCTTGAGGTCAAAGTAACTTGCATGACAGGAACAAAAGATATACACCAGGCATTACTTTTTAAAAGTGAAAAATATCACATAAAGAATTAAAAAATAAAATAACACTAAATGTTCTGATTTGGCCAGCAATTACTCCATTTAAAGCTATATAACAATAAATTAATGAATTATGAAAATAACTAAACTACCTATTCAAAGTTATGAGATGGTTCTTAAAAAACAGAGAAGAATATTTTTGGTACCCAGCATTCATTTTCCCATATGTTGTGTTTTATTCCAATTAAAAATAGTGTAACCTCATTAATTTTAAAAAACAGAGAAAAAGAAAAATATATCCTACAACCCTAACAAAACCACTTTTAACACATTATTGAATTCTGTGCACCCTTTTTGTTTTCTATGTTTTTAAAACATTTGCTAGAATCTTTTATTATAGAGATTTGTTATGTACTACAATGATTGTAGAGAGCATCTCCGCAACCTTATAATAACTGCTTTTTAGCTCAACTGTGACAAAACAATTCCATTCCAAAACATTTTATTTGGATAAGACATTTTCACACTGAAAACTACTAGCAAAATTATCTGCACTGTTCTGTTACAGAAAAACAGACTGCTGGATCCATGTAGACAGGCTTTTTGAAACTCTAAAGCAAAACTGAAAAGTACAGTAGATTAGTTGACATTGTCTTTAAAGAATTAGGTTATAAGCATTCAAAATAAAATGAACATTCATTACCTCTACATTCGGATCCCTCAAATCTGCTTTCCATCCAAACTGTTTCATGAGAGCAATTCCAATTATTCTTCCTACCTCCTGGAAAAGCAGCAAGTTATAGAAAAGATAAGAATATTATAAATAAAAATTTAAGCTTAAATATAAGTGGAAACTAACAGAGCTAGTAGGAAACCAAGTCTGATTATGTGATGGGGATTTAAAATTACAGTATTATAATATTATACTACAAAACTTTCTATTCAAGGCAATAAGGCTGCATTTTGCCTTTTTTACCCCCTCGCCCCCACCCTCCAAACATTCTATGGCATTAACATCTACTCATGTGTAACCTCTATTTTTGTAATTTTTAGAGATATGAAATAACCAGATTGTGACCTGGTAAATAAAGCCATGCTGGGTTTTAGGAAATGGATGCAAGCTGGAAAAGATGAACTGTTTTACTTACTCCAAGCCTATATGCTTTAAAATGACCAGATCAGTAGAATTAGCCTCAAACTTTAGGGTTTGATTTTAAAGTTGTCCAAAGAACCCCCACACATACACTCTTTATATCACTGACCTTTGTAGGGGTCAACTGATAACAGTTTATTGAAGGAACCTGCTTGTAGTGCTCACCCTCCCCTAGATGGTTGAGACCTTGAGTGTATTTATATATTTGCAGTCTGGGTTCTAGTGACAACCACACACGGGGCCTGGTGCAGAGTCTTCACTCAATACACACAGAACTGAACTCGGGAGAACCCAGAAAGCTTTGGACCATGTCAGGATTTCTAAATGCGAGAGACACCTGTAAGTTTAAGAAAACTTTTGGGGAGAAAGTAAAAGGAGATAAGTACACGGAATGGCATACTATTCCCATTAAGCATCTGACGTAAAGTTAAAATGGAAAATGCATTTTTAAAGAGATTTAATTATATGATATTAGGCCTGGTTATCTGCCTGAGCCTTATTATTTATTCTGTGAAAGGTTCGGATCTCATTTTAAATCTAAAGAGTAGTTAATTGTTTTTAGGAAGTGAAAGCCCACTTCGGAGGGGAGCGTACCTGTGCAGAAAAGGCTTTTGCCAAGGCTCCTCTGCAGCGACAGGACACTCTGAAAGTCAAGCCGTTCTGGCCGGGGGTGCCAGCTGCTTCCGCTGCTTCACCCTGACGTTCGTCTAGCTGCGATTTTTCTCTGTTGGTGAGAAATCCTCCTTGTTCCAGCGTTTCCTCTTCTACGTGTTTTTCCAGCTGGCATTCCCTATTCTCTTGTGTCTTTTGCATTTGTTCTGCTTTTAATTTCTTAGTGATAATGGTGTCATTTTCTCCCAGTTTTCTTTTTAGTAGGTTAGCATCTCTTTGAGGAAGTCTTTTCTTTTTTGCATCAAGTTCAAGAAGATCTTTCCAAATTGAAATGACATTCAACCAACTTTCAGGATCATCGTTTACAAGTCTTTGCATTTCATTATATATTTTTCCTAAATAAATAAAATCTCAGTTCATCTTATATTGAAACTTTAAAGACAGTCTATTACATTCATCACCCCAAAATTCCATTATCTTTATTTTTATAAAATAAGTTTTTTTAAACTAATATATGAAGAATTACTTCACTTTCATCTGAAATTTATATCATTCAATACAAGAATAATGTGCAAAATAAGGTTCATTCTTATATTCCATACTAAATATCAAAACTACTTTAAAATTCTTATAGGATTATCATATGCTTTAGCAAGATCATTTGTCCTATGATAATATGTGCATCTCTTCAACATATGCCTAGACCTAGAGTGTGTATCAATCTCTGAAATAATGCTGATCTTGCCTATAAAATTCAGTTGAAAAAAAATAAATTACAAAACACAGATCTCAGAAACAGAGCAACTGAATTTTGAGACTATTTTAGACCATACCGTACTAGTGCACACCGTGAGAGGAGCTTCCATAAAGTAACACCTTAGGTACAGAACCCATTCATAACTTAGGGCCTGCCAGCATAGTTAACATAATGTAATCTTTTCTGGAGGAACAAGGGTTATCAAGAAGACCCAAGAGTAATTACGCTATATTTCTCTAATAACGTGTATGGAATATTGGAATGAAATTATATTGACCCCACAGTATAATGTCTTAGTATTTGTTTTAAAATAATTGTTTCTGCCTTGTCTTGATTTCTTGCCTTTTGTAACTTTCTTGATACAATTTATTATAGACTACATGCTCACATGATCTCTTGTGGGGAATCAGCAATCAAAATGAAGCTAAGGCAATGTTTAATCCAGCAGTGTCTGGAATTTGTTGCTTTTATCAAGATCCTTAAATTATTTCAGCCACATATTTATAAAAACAGAAAATCTCTTAAGCCCCCTTTAACTCTAATGCTTTATAAAAGGTTAAAAGTTTATTCAAACATTTAAGGTCCCTGATATAGGCAATTTTACTACACAGCATTTTTCCATTTATATCACTCACTAGTTAAATTTACAAGGTGACAGTTTCAACCAATTTATCGAGACAATACATTTTGGGTTATGACATGTCCCCCATCTCGATAAATGCAACTGACCGTCCATATCTGTAGAGAAGGTGTCTGGTCAGAATTCTCAAAATGAAGGTGACTTAGGGAGCCTCAGGAAGTTAGGCAGCGTATTGCGAAGAGAGGAGACACAGTCAGGTGATGACATTCAGAAAATATAGAAAAGTATACAACTAATGGTCCCACAGGTAGGAATGAATCTTACAGATGTCAAAGGGCTACTTATTAATTATCAAGCAGAAAACTCTGGAGCACAATATATCGTGTGGATAAAAGCAACAGGTATAATATACTGTACCTTTATTTACAGAAGAAACATTAAACGGAAACTGCCTTTTGATCAGTAAAAATAATCTTTCTGCAGATTTTAATTTTTTCAGCATATTCAAGTCAGAGCAGGTGGTAAAAAAAACTTTTCCTGAAACATATTCAACCTAGAGACAGAAAAATAGATATTAATGTAGTTTAATGTAGAATAAGAACCATTTCCCTTTTCCCCCTTAATGAATTCAAACATAGCATCTAGATTAATAATAAAAACGACCATTTCTGAAGTATCTAAGTATTTGTCAGACACTACACTAGGCATTCTGAATACATTTTTTGCCCCTCATCTTTATAACAACTCTCTCAGGTAGATTTTAGCACCCTCATTTTACAGGTTAGAAAACTGAGGCTTAGCTAGGTTAAACAATTTGTAAGAAGTCACACAGTCAATGACCAAGACCATAATCTTACTATGTCACGCCCCCATTTGTAGGGTGTGGGTGTGCATTTGTGTGTACACACACTGGAACAATAGGACACAAACATTATGTTGCTAAACCTCACACACTGTTGGAAAGTGGGCATCATCAGTAAAAGTCTGGGAGGAGAATCCTACAAGCTCTGGGAAGAGGGATTCTAATGCGTCCCTAACCTACACCGAAGGTCAGCACGGCCGCACTTGCTGTGTTATGCTGACTGAGAACGTCAGGCGGGTGGATGGTGTAGCTCCGGCCAGCCTGAGAAATGGCCATGAAAGGGAGAACCAGACATGGTAATGGTCGACCATCAAAGACTTTTGATGAAAACTGACAGCACCAAATTAGTTGGTAGGAAAAAATTACTTTGGAAGAGGCATGAAGGACTGAGTGTAGAATGTGATGCTGCTGGAGGGCGAAGTAGATTACTGACGTAGAAATAATGAGACACTTGCCGTGGGAACTGAAAAATGGATAGAAGCAAGAAATATGCATCGAACAGAAACGGGCTTTGGAGACAAGGTAGCTACAAGGTAAAGGACAGGGAAGAAAGGCAAATGAAAAGAGCATCAACTCAGGGGGAGTCTAATCGGGTTCGGCAGTATGGCAAATAGTGCTCAACACCTATGGAATTCGAAACCTTTTTTGGGTCAACCCAGCCCCCTTAAACTCAGGATGGATGTGGACTGTCTTGAAATTCTCCCTTCAGTGGTGGCCATGGGCTGACTAACACGGTTCTACCGCATCTCTAGAAGTGAAGCATCAGGGAATTCGGGGTATCCCATGTGTTTAGGCAGCTCCCATTC